>NC_058524.1:373807278-375159778 GCF_904849725.1 Hordeum vulgare subsp. vulgare | reverse complement strand
TCTGCTCCACCTTCGGCACCGCCACCACCTCCTGCCCAGCCACCCCCACGGGTAGCTCCGCCGCCACCAAAGGAGCAGCAGGCCAAGGCGGCACTTCCAAGAGTGGAGACGGAGGAGGAGCGGCGAGCAAGGAAGAAGCGCGAGTATGAGAAGCAGAAGGTGGAGGACCGGAAGCAGCAGCAGATGATGCGCCAGTCGCAGGCCACCATTCTGCAGAAGACACAGCAGGTGCGCGCCGCGCAACAGCAGCAGCAGCCACAGCCGCAGAGCCGCCACCTCCAGCCATCAGGTGGGACTCGGGTGGCGACAACTGTGTCTCGCCCAGTCTCCGCACCAAACACTGAGAGGTTCGAGAATCGGCTCAAGAAGCCGACAACGTTCCTCTGCAAGCACAAGTGAGTTTAGCAAATTTTGGACTTTTGGTCTATGCAAGTGCTAGTTGGAGGAAATTGGAGCCCCTTCAGTGTAAAATGTGTGCTTGAGAAAATTATTATGCTTATCATGCACTTGATCACGCTGGTAGGCAAAATGGTTCTCAAAGCATCACTCCATTAATTGGCAGCTTCCTTTTGAAAAGTGTGCCTAAAATATGTTTCTAGATTGGTTTATGTTGGGAGAAGTTTTGCAAGAGCAACTGATTTGCATGCTTTTTTTGTCTGTGTCGTTCAGAACTAAACTACTGTATGACCCTGTTTTTCTCTTCTTTTCTTGTTAATGCAGGTTCAGGAATGAACTGCCAGATCCAAGTGCTCAATTGAAATGGCTGCCTCTGAATAAGGACAAGGACCGGTAGTTTTCTACTCTTATTTTGATCAGATTGCTCTGTTCTGTTGTTACTTATGTTTGGTGCAGTGAAAGCAATTTCAATGTTGCTTATCTAGTTTTACTAATACATTACATCGTTCATTTCAAATTTGTGATTTTTTTCGTCCACCTGCTATTATTTAGGCATTAAATGAATTTCTAGCTAATTATTGTATAATGGTCGTTCTCTTTACTGAGACAACCTGTTTGACCATATGGCATATAGCAGGTCTAAGCTTGTATTTATATTTGCTGTCAGTCCCATAACATGCATTTGCTTTTAGAAACAGTCCCAAATTTTCAGCCATTCGTTCATATTTCAAGCATAAGTTCAAGAGTGCAGCAATAGAAGGGGTATTCTTCACATGAACAGTACCGTGTGGCACTGTCTCACGCAAGGAGAGCAACCGGCTGCTCAGGTTTAAGTTTGTTCTAGAGATATCCTTGATTGTCATCCTTAGTCAAGATATGATATCCTAGTATGATCTCCTTCTCTATGTCAGTTGAATTTGTAGGAAGGAGATCTGTTTGTATACATGTGCTGTTGCATGCTTCATGGGAATGAAGAGATAAAATATACCAAGCTCCTTGGCCTATCTCCCTTGATATGATATCCTACTATGATCTCCTTCTCTATGTCAGTTGAATTTGTAGGAAGGAGATTTATTTGTACTAAAATATACCAAGCTCCTTGGCCTATCTCCCCTTTGCCCCTGTGGGGTGCCTGCCTCTATGGTGTCATTGCCCTGCCCTGGTCCATGATGAACTAGCCACAACACACCATGTAACCTCCATGGCAAAAATGCATTTTTTTTACCATGTTGCTTTGTTAGCCTAATCCAATTATTTGTTGTACTTATGCATGATTAATAGAGGAGTATTTCACAGAAAATTATCCAAGTTCATTATAGGATATCATATCTTGGTTATCATGAAGTTAGGGCTTGATCACATGGACGCCTCTTCTTGGCACTTGGAGGGCTCCCTTAAGGATTGGTGGGATAAAAGGACCAGCGCGAACATGCCCAACCGGAAGGCCCTGGCCTCTCTCACAATGCTTGTGACATGGACAATTTGGAACGAGAGGAACTCACGCTTCTCCCGCCACAAGAGTGCCCCGCCGACGATCTTGCTTAATACCATTTTAGAGGAAGCAAAACTTTGGAGTATGGTTGAGGCCAAACAGCTTGGGGCAATCATAGTGCGAGAGTAATCACCATGTCATGTATGAGGGTCCGTTGTAACAAAAACAAACTCTATTCTCCTTTTAATTAATAGACAAGGCAAAGCTTATGCCTCCGTTCCAAAATAAGTAAAAATACTATGCTTTCTTATTACACTAATAGTTAGTTCTTGCTGTTTCTCTCGGTTGTAATTCATTCTGCATGTTGCAGTTTCTTGGGGCAGCTATACTTATGTTTTTCTGTATATTGCCCTTTCACAGATATACCAAATACAGGATCTCATCATTGGAGAAAAACTATCTACCTAAAATGATTGTCCCCGAGGATCTCGGGATACCTCTTGACCTACTTGATATGGCTGTATACAAGTAAGAATTAAGCCAGTCATATATTTCTACCTTTCTGATGACTCTTTCTAGCATCCCTAACTTGAGTGTCAAACATGCATTTAGCCCTCCCAATGTTCAGCTGCCCCTGGCTCCAGAAGATGAAGAGTTGCTGCGTGATGATGAGGTTCTCACCCCTGTTAAACCAGAAGGTATAAGGAAAAAGGAGAGGCCAACCGACAAAGGCATGTCTTGGCTGGTCAAAACACAGTACATTTCTCCACTTAGTACTGATGCAGCCAAAATGGTAATGCCAGATGATTCTTCCATAAATACAGTTACATGCATTCTGCTGGATTACTTTCATATATACTAAAAATAGTAATTTGGTCATTCCAGTCGATCACTGAAAAGCAAGCAAAAGAAAGGCGAGAATCAAGGGAGGGTCGTGATAATGTCCTTGAAAATCTTAATGATAGGTATGAGTTTCCTTTTACTTAGTTTGTTCTTTGGTTTCTGAAGGTTCGCCTGTTTTGCAATCCTGGTGCGGCCAATGACATTATTTTACTGTGTGTGTATATATCAGACAGAAGCGGATCAAAGCCATTGCCGAATCCTTCAAAGCCGCTAAATCACGCCCTGTCCACCAGACTAAACGAGGGATGGAACCAGAGTTTGTTCTCCCTTTGGTACCCGATTTTGATAGGTATGGCTTTTCAGATGACACTTTATTCTGTGTCTGTCATTATATTTTAGAAGACCTAGTTCTTCATTTTTGACATCTGATGTGTGTTGAGCACGGCCAGTTCATTGAAGCACGTTTTGTTGCCACTTCACTTTCCTATCTATGTTATGAAAAAATTGTTTACTTCCCGTCAGCTATAAAATTTCAGGTTAGTGTGTTCCAAAATTTATTGTTGTTGGAAAAGTGATCTTCGCCCTCTTTGATTCACGGGATTTTAAAAACGCAGCAATAGGAAAAGTATAGGGTTGGAGTGGCATGTCCATTTGAACCCTATAGGATTAGCAAGGAGTGTTTGATATCACATGAAAAACAAAGGAATTGTAAGAAGAGGTTGGAGTGGATGTTAGATTTCATATGAATCAGCCTCCTTTGGTTCATAGGATAGAAATAGTATAGGAATAGGAAAATCGTAGGAAATGAGATGACATGCATCTCAATTCCAATTGAGAAAGGCAGGCCATTTGATGCATAGGATAGGAATTTTTCCATTGAGTCTAGCTAATGTTTTTTTCCTTTGAAATGTGAAGGATTGAATCCTATCCTACACAGGAATAAGAATCTATTCCTACAAACCAAAGGGCTTCAAAGGATTTTTTCCTAGAAAGTTCCTATCCTTTACAATTCCTACAAAAATCCTATGAACCAAAGGAGGCCGAAATGTAGTACAAAAGATCCCATAGGAAAAATTCCTATGGGATCCAATCCAATGAATGAAAGGACCAATGTAAGAAAAATTCCTAAGGATTTCAATCCTCCAAAAATCCTATGAAATTCCTTTGAATCAAAGGAGCCCTAACAGTATATGCCACAATTTCCTCTGTTTTGCTCTTCAAGGTACCACCTTGATTTTTGTGTTGCCTTTGGAGTCCTATAAGCTGGTGGATGAATTTATGTAATCTCAGGCCTCCTTTGGTTCGTAGGATAAGAATACAATAGGAATAGGGAAACCATAGGAAGTGAGATGACATGACATGCATCTCAACTCCTATAGAGAAAGACATGTCATTTGATGCATAGGATAGTACTATAGAGAAAGACATGTCATTTGATGCATTGGATAGGAATTTTTCCATTGAATCTAGGCTAACATTTTTTTTCCTTTGAAATGCGAAGGATTAGTTCCTATCCTACATAGGAATTGGAATCCATTCCTACAAACCAAAGGGCTCCATATGAATTTTTCCTTTGAAAATCATATCCTATGAAATTCCTACAAGATTCGTACAAACCTAAGGAGGCCTGAAATTTGCTTTTCTGTTGACCTGTGTAGTTATAATGATCCATTTGTTATGGTGAATTTTGATGGAGATCCTACAGCTGATTCAGAGCAGTACAACAAGCTAGAGAGATCTGTACGTGATGAATGCGAATCCCAGGTGAGTCACATTTTTTTTTCTGCCTTGAGCTTTCTGATTTAGTTATTTACGTTAACATGCCCATAAGGATGTATTGTAGAAACAGATATTTTATATTGCTTGCATGTTAATGTCAAATGCATATATTTCCAGATGTTATGTTAATACGTCACTGATGCTCTGCGGAGATATACCCTCGCATCTATACCAATTCAAAAAGACCCAAAGGGGCAGATCCAAGCCATCTCAGCCATCAAATCATGAGATATAGCGGTTCAAACCGCTCCAATGTTGAGAACCAAACACGTTTAACTCTAATTACTCACCACTGCCACTGGTTGTAGATACATTTAAACTCGAAGTCATCTTATAAAATCAGCCGCGCAATTGATATCCTGCCAACATGCAATTGATATCTTACTAACATCAATATGCAATTAATATCCTCCTGAATATTAACGTGCATTGCACCTACACGATTATTAAGTACATCTGAGGTTTTCGTGTTCTCATGATAGGCTCTAATGAAAAGTTTTCAAGTCAGTGGTTCAGACCCTGCAAAACAAGAGAAATTTCTGGCATATATGGCTCCAGCACCCCACGAGGTATCCATCCTGTTCTCGACTCTAGTACATCTTTTTTTTAAATGTCACCAGTCACAGTTATTTTTTGGGGGGTGTTATTATCATAATCTGATCGGGACTATGGTTTCGTCTAGCTTGTCAAGGACTTGGATGATGAAAATGAAGACTTCCAGTACTCCTGGATTCGGGAATATCACTGGGAAGTATGTGGCATTTTGCTAACGTGTCTGCGATTGTGTGTAACTTTTCATTCTGCTGGTGTAAAACTGCCTACATACCTTATTTTGTGATTCAGGTAAGGGGGGATGACAAACAAGATCCAACGACCTACCTTGTCTCATTTGATGATGATGATGCAAAATATTTGGTAACTTGCTTTGTTTATACTTTATTTATTCTGATATGTGCTATCATTGCACATTTGGGTGACACTTTATTGTCCATTTGGCAGCCTCTTCCTACCAAATTAGTATTGCAGAAGAAGAAAGCTAAAGAGGGGAGATCTGGGGATGAAATCGAGCATTTTCCAGTGCCTTCTAGAATTACTGTGAGCAGGACAGCACATGGTGATGAGATGGAGCACGGAGAATCATCCAGCATGCCTGTACGACCCATTTTTCCTTTATAACTGTTGGCATGAAAGTTTACTTTGCAGTGAACTATTAGTACTATACCACATTTACATTCTTCAGTTTTTTGTCTCTATTTAATGCTCCCTCCGGTCCAAAATATAAGGTGTATTATTTTTTCCAGAAGTAACATTTATACGTTTGACCAATATTACAGAAAAATGTATCAACATCTATGGTACTCCCTCTGTAAACTAATATAAGAGCGTTTAGATCACTAGTGATCTAAACACTCTTATATTAGTTTACGGAGGGAGTACCAAATAAATGCAACAACAACAAGCCGGGGTAGGCTAGAGCCGAAACCCATAAGATCTCGCAACCAACTCATGGTTCTGGCACATGGATAACACAGTACCAAATAAATAGAATATGAAAATATATTTCATGATGGATAAATTTTCTCAATAAACTTGGTCAAATGTAGATATGTTTGACTTCTCAAAAAATCAATACACCTTATATTTTTTACCGGAGGGAGTATATTTGTAGGTCATCTTCTCACCAAGCCATATATAAAGCTACTGGGTTTCTTGCTATCAGTTCACCTATTCTCGCTCTTAGGATTGTTCACCTTTTTGTTATCCCCAACTCTTCCAGTGTTGGAGCATAACTTGATCTTTATGCATTAGCATTACCTTTAACTAAAGGCCTTCTCTGTAGGGGAATTTAAAGCGACAAAGATCTTCTGTTGATGATGATCTTGATGAGCATCCGAGGCATTTTCATGTAGAAGATATGGGGCAGTATAGTGAAGAAGACTATTCTGATTGATCAATTAGATATGGAAGGATCGTCATTTTCTTGCACCGTCGAATTTCATGGCCACATATGAATCTGTGAAGATCTCATATGCATTTGCTTTGGTGCCTCCATAAGTAGTAATAGGGTGCAGGGTTGATGAAAGAACATGCTTGAGTGCATTCAGGCAATAGCAGATTTTGAAGTGCAGAGTGGGCAAAGCAAGGCAGAGTGTAACTGGACTTTAAGACGGCAAAGCAAGGCAGAGTGTAACTGGATCTTAAGACTGGTCTCAAAAGTGATGATAGAAGGTCTCATCATCATGTAAAACAAAGTCTCTGTAGTCTTGGGAGTGATTCTCCACTGCTGTTTTGATGATATAGGCAACACTTTTTCCCATTTGATTGTGTAAGTACAGCAATTTATTTATGTCAGGATATGAGACAGCTGTGCATCATAACTGTTTCTTTTCTGGCTGAAATGATAATCAACAGAGCGAAGGTCATGTATTTGTGCTAATGCACTTACTGAAGATCAAGAGCAGCATTGCAAGAAGAGTAAACTGTGTTTTCAGTTTTTTTTTTGCATGTTGTAACTGTAGTGTCTGTACAAAAACTTGTTTTGGGGGTATTTTTCTGCCTTTTAATCGAAAACATTGTTCCTTTTTGCAATAATTCCTTCTCTAAGTTGAGAGGAATCGTATTCTAATCTACTATGGAGTGGTACTTATAGTATTGTTCCATTTATATGCAAAGTAATGAAAAAGTATTGAGGTAGATGGAAGTGCAAATATCAAACAACAGGTATATTATTGAGATAATGTAGACACCACATTTACCTGCTTTTTGTGACTATTTTAATTGAAGTGGTATCAGCAGTACCTCTTGAGGTGATCTTCAAGTGTTCTCAGCTGTTGCTTGGAATGCTGCCTTTGAGTTGCCATTGGAGATTGGAAAGATTCTTTGATCACCAACTTATGTTGCCAGGTGGCTCAGATTCTTAGTCACACTTGGTGAGAACCAGGTATTATTATTCATCATGTACTACTGTCAAATAGCTTTTGCATTTTCGCTTGACTTCAGTTAATCTCTTACCGTTCAGGAATTCAATGGATTTTAAGCCAATGGAGGTCTTCTAAAAGCAAAAACAAGGAAGGTATCATTAATTTTCTGGTATCCCCGCTCTCCTGATTGTTCTTCCTAACCACTATTCATGCCTCATCTCATACCTGTTGTGTGATGCTGACAATGCAGATATCATAATCCAATCTGAAACTATTGCCGCAGGTTATATTATGTGTTTGTCCTAGATAATTACCAGATTCTCTGCTCTTCTTTTGACGGAAAATTCCATATGCTCTTTAATATCTTGCAAGTGTTGCTATACATTCTACTGGAAGATAGGTTTCACCTTGTTATTTTGTTCTATGCTACTTCCCGTTCCCTCTATTCCAAATTAATTGAAGTTCTAGTTTTGTCCCAAGTCAAAACTTGTTCAAGTTTGACCAATTCTATAGAAAAATATATTACTATATGAAACATCAAATATATACAGTACAGAAATATATTTCATGATGAATCTGCTGACCTAGTTTGGTGTTAAGAGATGTTAATATATTCCTATAGACTTGGCAAACTTAAACAAGTTTGACTTGGTCAACTATCTATATATGTTTTTCTATAGACTTGGTCTAAAATTGCATGTTCACAAATACCGTTGCTTCATTCTGAACCTCATCCTGCAGAGCTTCTGAAATCATGCAAGGATTACCAACTTAGATAGTTTAAGTGGGTGGTGCAGTTTGTGCTGATAATAGACCTAACAGGCATTTTCTTTTCCTTTTGACGCTAACATGTTAGGTTGAGAGATTCCGCACAAAGATATCTTTCTCCATTGGGGTGCAAATTATTTCAGCATAAAGTTGTGATGCTGCACCAAGTTTGTATTTGTAGTTTGAATTAGCCACACAAGTGCATAATTGCTTTTGTCCTACTTTCTTTTGCTAAGTACTTCCTCCGTTCCATAATATAAGAGCGTTTTTGACACTAGCGGGTATTACATGTTTCTTAAAGATATCCAAATGTACTCTCTCCGTCCTAATATAGCTTGCAAAAACGTCTTACATTATAAGGAGGGAGTAGTACTGTGTGTAAATGGGCCCATGATGGAGCTCTTTGTAACACACTTGAAGCTGCATGCAGTGCTGCTCTGATGGTTTTCGAGGACACATGATTATCTGGTTTTCTATTATTCTTGTCAGCCCTGCTGGGAAAAGTTCAGACATTGCAAAGCCTTTTTGTTGACGTTTCCTTTGATCCAGTTATAATGACTATATTGGCTCTCACTAGAACATGAAAGTGGGTATTACTGTGCCTGTCGGTCTTGTAAAAATAACGATATGAAATAAGTTTCTCGAAAATAATGATTGAAATATTTGAATAACTGAGATGCAAAGTAGAATTTGAATGGTTTGAATTATGGTTGCACTGTTGGGATGGTGGATTGGTGGGGCACGTTTATTTACAAAATCAAACTTCCTGGTTCATCTTTTATCAGCAATTCTAAATAGCGGTAAAAATATGTTGCATGAAATACACAATGGTACCGTCATGTAACTGCACTACGTGTCACTTGCTTACTTAAATTTCTCAAAATAAAAAAGAGATTGCACCAAAGCTGTTTGAGAGCTTGAATGTTTTACTTGGTTTGAAACAAAGCTGCATTGATCTGCTTACTACAAGTACAAGGTAACCAACATAAGTTGGATAATCAGGAGACACCATTGGATAAAGGCTATATCACTTTATAGGACGATTGCATAATTATTGTGGTACACAAAGAAGAGGTAAAGTAACTTATACAAGTATCTTAATTCTATCAAACACTAAACTGGTATTATTCGACGCATACTGCATGTGTACAAGAAGTTATGAAAACATACCATGTTGATATTGGGCATAACTAGATAACTCCTCTGCATATACATCACACCCCTTCCACATTACTCCCTCTGTAAAAAAATAAATATAAGAATGTTTAGATCGAAATACAGAAATTGTATTTAGATCTAAACGCTCTCATATATTTTTACGGAGGGAGTACATGTGTTTCTGCCAGCTGAGTGGCACACTACGCATCCTGATGTCATACCGATCTCCATCCCCTCAAATAATATTTCAGCAGCAGGAGTTTAATTAGAAAAAAAATGTTCTATAATTAATAGGTAGAGTGTCAGGCTAGCAAAATTGCAGCATGTTCCTATTAGAATCATGACCGGGGAAAGAAAATCACACATCGCCGATCATATATCTGAACAATAGGCCCACTACCCGTCTCCGTTGGGTGTCACTCCAATGGTAGCATCCATGTGATCCCCGTCGCCTTTCGCTCGGGTCGCGGAGGCCACCCACCTTCCCTCTCCAATGTGTCTGCGTATGGCGACAACTCCGCAATCTTCGTCAGTGTCCTCGCATCGCCTGGTGGTGTCGGGGCTCACGGACAGGTATGTCGAATCCGTCGAGCCAGAGCACGAGGAGGTGTCCTTGGGTACGGGCCCGGAGTTGGAGGATAGCCGCGCCCTTCGGCTGCGTGGGAACAACCTCCATCGTCCTAGAAGTCCATGTGGCGCCGCCACCATGGAGTTGGTGGTCAGGGTCCGCCACAGGAGCGGAGGGAGCAGCGATGTGGTTTGACTAAAAAAAGACACGTCCATGATGACACATGTGTCATACTAGGTCACCCATATACGTGTGTGATGGTTTTATGAAGAACTAGTACAAATGCTGGTGCGTTGCACTGGGCAAAAAATATCTCAAGGCCTTGGTACTAAAAGAACACTACGCAACAGTGATTGATTCAATCTCTGAAACCTAGCTACCCAAATCTACCTAGTCGATCTTGTTTATTGATTCAACAGCAAAGAGTTGTAGCCTAATTTTCATTCGGTTTCAATGGATTAATTCAAGCAGTATTTTCTGATTAAAAAGAAGCTATAAGATAAATGTTATTTTATTTATCTTATTATAAAATTAAAATGAAATATTAATGTATGTCCGAAGAAAATATTTACTTGCGGTATCCACAATGATACATATGCTAATTAAAACGCTGGATAACCTGTTAATAGGCTTTCTCCGTGTAACAGAAACATGGGTGCATGAGATGGACTAAATACGAGATGCAAAACTCTGTATATTTGTAGGCATCATGATTTTCTCAAGCGACAAGAAGGAAATGGGGAATATGCGAACAACTACACTTCAAGTTTTATGTGTGGAAAATACCAGTGAGCACAACCAAGACACGTCCCGTCAAAAATTTCGCTTAGATATTACTCTTCCCAACTGCTTCACCGGATCCAGTGAAACATCAACCTAAAACAGCAATTACAACCAGTAAACTAAATGCTTGATATTATTATTTAGAGAACACATGAAAGATTTGTGTTAGCCTGTTAGGTTGAGGGTTAAGACTACATCTCATGTTTGTGTTGTACCGAAGGTCAAGGGTGAAAACACCCCAATTAAACAATCATCTCCATTAATGTAGACCAACCATCGTGCAGGGCAGCTACACCTTACTCCCTTAATTCATAATATAGAAAATCATGCTCGTGCAAAGAACATTATACATGCAGATAATAAGCAGAGTAAGCTCATAGAAAATGACAGTCATCCAGACTCCCCAAAGTAAGCAGGCAGTTATTTAGTCATCATAACTGAGAACAATATTCTTCCTTGATAACAACACAAACTCAATTGCAACTGAATCAAAGCTGACACAACACGGGCAGATCAAATAATTTAATGGTGATGTCGTTTAGAGCGAGTGTTTTTTCAGTGGAATAAATGAGTCATCTGGAGCGAATTGGGATGCCTGCACACTGTACTTTTTCTGACGTATCATATCAACACCATGGAGCTGCCTATCATGGTGCTTTGTTTTTTTTCGGGAAAGCGCAAATGACATTTGCGTTTTTATCATTGAAGAGGCAGAGTTTGGGTTACATGCCCTCCTAGGAGGCACCAGTTACAAAGCAAAATCGATAGAATTTAGTGGACATCCCAGGTCTGTGGGAGAACTACTCTAAGTCCACGGGCGCCCGCGTTGGCCCAGGCGGTAGCCTCCTCCTTGATGTTGCTGAACAGTTGCAGCGAGGAAGGCTGGGCCCCTTCGAAGGCGCAAGCGTTGCGGTGTTTCCAGATCATCCATGGCACGAGGAAGGTGGCGGACGCGAGGCCCTTGAGCAGCGATTTCGGTGTATTCTGCCTGGCCTGCAGCCACCAGTCCATGAGCGAGGCCTCATGGTCTGGTGGGGTGGCAGTCATCCTGAGCCAGGCAAGGATCTCATGCCAAGTTTGGCGAGCAAATGGGCATTCTAGCATCAGGTGGTGCATCGTTTCTGGGGCTTGATAGCAGAGCAGGCATCGGGGGTGGTGCTGCATTCCGTGGCGCGCGAGGCGCTCCGCTGTCCAGCATCGGTCCTGGCAGGCCAGCCAATGGAAGAATTTAACCTTTGGGGGAGCCCCATTCTTCCATATAAGCTTCCAAGAGGAGCACGTTGTGGAGCCCTGGAATGTTGCTAGGTAGGCAGAATGCGCGGTGTAGATGTCGTTGGACGTCCACTTCCAAGTTAGCCTGTCTGGTTCGGTTGAGAGCGTGACTTGTTGGGAAAGTTGCCAGAGCTGCAAGTATTGGCCTAACTCGTGGACGCCTAGAACTCCGAGAATGTCTTGGGCCCAGGAGTTGCCAAGGAGACCCTCAGCCACTGTCCTGATCTTGCGCCGTCTCTTCGGTATGCATGTGTACAGCTGGGGCATTAGTTCGCAGACGGACCTTCCATTAAGCCATCGGTCCTCCCAGAAGCGGGCAACATTGCCATTGCCGAGAGTCATGAAGGTAGAGGCGAAGAAGAGCGCGCGTTCCTCGGAGGAGGACTGCAAGTCCAGGCCATGCCAAGCACGCTCCGGGTCTGTGCGGGAGAACCAGAGCCAGCGGAGGCGAAGGGCAAGGCCGGCGTGCTCCAGGTCTTGCACGCCAAGGCCACCGTGCTGCAAAGGCCGATAGACGCAGCGCTAGTTAACGTGGCATTGTCCGCCATTGGCTGCACGTCGACCAACCCACAAGAATCCTCGCTCGATTTTTTCGATCTGACGAAGCGTCTTACGCGGCGGCGCGTACGCTAGGAGCTGGTGCACGGGGATGGCTCCCAGGATGGATTTGACCAAGGCAAGGCGTCCAGGCTTGTTCATCAGCCCCGCCTTCCAAGTTGGCAGGCGATCGGCGATTCTATCCACCAGGGGCTGAAGCTGGGCGGCCGAGGGACGCCTTAATGTGAGGGGGATCCCGAGGTAGGTGAGCGGGAGCTGGGTGATGGGGCAACCCAGGTTGGCGATGGCGGTAGTGGCTGTGTCGTCGTCGCAGTGCAACAGAGTTGCCATGCTTTTGGTGTAGTTCACCATCAGGCCAGAAGCTGATCCGGACAGCTTCAGGATCTCACGTACAACCCTTGTGTCGTGTGCGGAGCAGTGGCAGAAGAGCACAACATCGTCGGCATATAGCGACACCGCGGGGATTGCCCTCGCAGGGTGCAGCCGTGCCAGAACACCAACTTCGATGGCCCTCCGGATTAGTCGTCCGAGTGTGTCTACAGCGAGCACGAACAGCTGCGGAGAGAGGGGGTCTCCTTGACGTAGCTCTCGACGGTGCCATATGGGGGGGCCGGGCTCACCGTTCATCAGGACTCGCGTGCTAGCTGATGAGAGGAGGATGGCTATCCACTCCAGGAATCTGCTGCCAAAGCCGTATCCCCGCAGGACCTCGAATAGGAAGGGCCAGGACAGGGAGTCGAACGCGCGCGCCAGGTCCAACTTGAGCAGGATCCTCGGGGCTCCGAGCTGGTGTAGCAGCCTCGCAGAATGCTTGACAAGGATGAAATTGTCGTGGAGGCTTCGACCAGTGATGAAAGCATTCTGACTCTTGCTGACCAGTCCATCGAGTTTTGGGGCGAGGCGCAGCGAGAGGACCTTGGCGAAGATCTTGGCCACAAGATGGATCAGACTAATGGGCCGGAAATCATTGAGCGCATTGGCGCCAGCTCGCTTAGGCAGCAGGGAGAGCATCGCTTGGTTGAGGCTAGCAAAGCCCCTGCCTCGTAGTTCAAACAACTGCTGGAAGACGTCGAGGAAGTCTTGTCTAACCGTGCTCCAACAGGCCCGCAAGAACTCTGTAGTGAAGCCATCCGGCCCTGGCGCCTTATGCGCAGGCAGGCGCATAATCGCTGCCCAGATCTCGTCGGCGCTGAAGGGCAGGTCTAGGTCCTCCAGGTCCGTGGGCTCGATCAGCTCCGACAGTTCCAAGGTGTGTTCGCGGGCGAGGGCGGTGCCCAGGAGGGCGTCGTAGTGCTCGTAGGCTGCCTGGGCGAGACCTTCCTGCTCGGTGATCTGGTGGCCCTCCACGGCAAGCCCAAGAATCCTGGACTTCTGCCGGCGATAGGAGCACTGCCGATGGAAGAAGGCGGTATTGGCATCGCCGTCCTTCAGGTATGCCAAACGGGCACGCTGGCGAGCTAACGTGCGCTCCATAGAGGCGAGTCCGAGGTAGGAGTTTTTGAGCTGCTTACGGAGCCATTCCTCATGGGGTGATAGCAGCCTATCCTCTTGCACCTTGTCGAACCGTGAGATGAGCTCACGAGAGATGGCGAGCTTGCTTCTGATGTTCCCAACAGACCGAGAGGTCCAACTTTTCAGCGACCGCGCCGTTGCCTGGAGCCGCAGCATCAGGCGGTGGAATGCCTCAGCATGGGTGACCGAATTCCAGGCTACGTCGACCGTGTCATGGAAGCCGTCGAGCCGCAGCCAGAGATCCTCGAAGCGGAAGCGATGTTGAGCGGCAGGCACGGGGGAACAGTCCAGCAACAGCGGGCTGTGATCGGAAACGACCAAGGCCAGGCAACGAAGGTGACACGCAGCATGTGCTTCCTCCCAGTCCGAGGTGCATAAGACTCTGTCGAGGTGCATGAGGGTGGGGGGGGACTACTCATTCGACCAAGCGTAGCGGCGCCCGTTGAGATATACTTCCTTCAGCGCGAGCTCATTGATCACCCGTCGGAATCTGCCCATCATGCGCCGATGGAGATTGCCGTTATTTTTGTCTTCGTCGCGGTAGATCAGATTAAAGTCACCGCAAAGCATCCATGGCCCAGGGCAGCCGGCGCGGATATCACAGAGTTCCTGGAGAAAGGCGATCTTTGCCGCCTCATCCTGCGGGCCGTATACGACCGTCAACCACCACGACGTGGCTGTGCCGAGAGCAACCTTAGCGGTGAGTGCGTTCGTAGAGGACGTTGGGTCTGTGATGCTCACATACCGGCTCTTCCAAGCGAGGAGGATGCCTTCGCGCGTTCCTAATGCCGGCAGGTATACGTAATCGTCAAACTTAGAACCCAGCGTATCGAGAAGCACCGACGAGAAAATAAAATCCATTTTTGTTTCCTGGAAGCAGGCAATGGTCGCGCCCGTAGTCTCGATCAGCGATCTAACAGCGTAACGTCGAACACGAGAGTTTAAGCCGTGGACGTTCCAAACTACAATCTTAGGGCCGTGATCCATAAACAACGGGATCGACGGTCGGAGATTGCAGCGCGGGGGCTAAGTCTCGCCGGCGCCGGCAGTGGTCGCAGGGGTGCTCGACAGACGGCAAAGTTCCTCCGGTAGCTTTCGATCAATCAGCGCGGCCATAGCCGCGAGTACGTCGAGCGGGATGGGCGCGGCGAAGATGCCATCATATGCGCGCATCTCCGCAGAAGTGATCCGCTGGTCGATGCCAATGATCCCAAGTGTGCGCAAGACCTGCACCTGTGCCCTCCTTTCAGCAGTGGGCGGCGCCGCTCCAGGGGATTTGGCAGTGGAGGCAGAGCGGCCGCGGCGCGGGACGGAGAAGCTTACTGGACGTCGGGTGTGCCTCTTCCCCGGCGTGGGGAGAGAGGCAGCAATTTGTTTCGTGGCGGCAGCAAGGAAGTCCCCAAGGGTCGAGTGCATGTCGACAGTAATACGTTCTCTAGGGCGACGGAAGGTAACCGGCGGCGAGGCAAAGCGGTTGGGAGCCGAGCGCATGGCAGCGCAGTCTTCGGTGGGCCCCCTAGGAGTGAGCTGAGGAGGGGCGACGATGGTGGAGATGGAATTTGGTCTTGCACGAGTCCAGCAGCTAGCATGGGCCTTGGCGGTGAAGTGGTGGGCTGCAGGGCCGACACGTGGGGTGGGGGATCTTGCATGGCTGGGGGAGGCGGCAAAATAACGACGGGAGAAACGCTTCGCGCGCCCTCCCCCTCCTTGGTCGTCACGGTCCCCGGGGACCGACCCTCAGAAGGCTCCAAAACAGCGACAGGCTGTGACGCGGCCAAAGCACCACTTTGTCCCGACCGGGCTGTGCTGTTGGCCGGTGAGGATGGGCCCGCCAGCTGTGAGTCTGGCACCTCGCTGTCCGAGCCGACAGGGGCCAGATCCCGACGAGGCCTGGGGCTGCATGGGTCAGAGTTGGGCCCGCCAGCGCCGTCATCTCGGGCAGAAGGCGACACTGAATTCAAAGTCGGGGTAGCTTCCGTGCCGCTCGTCGCCAATGCCGTGCCGCCAGCTGGCCCGCATCCTGGCGAATCTGTACCTGCTGGCCCTACGTCCCCGATTGCAGCAGTCGTGGGGGGAGGACCGTCTACAGGAGCTTGCTTTACTTTCCTTTTTGCCTTTCCTCTTTTGGCATCCCAGCGGAAGTAGCGGGCCCCATCCCGGCCAGGCCATGGCAGCATGCACACGAGGGGACGACGGCCGGCCGGCGGCGCCGCCTCCATGCAGGAGCCCCAGGGAGCCAGAGGTCGATCCTTGGCCTGCCAACCTAGGGAATCAATGGCAGTGCCATCGGCATGGCCCGGGGGTGGCGCGTCGGCGCTTGCGGCCGCGGCGGCGGGAGCGGCCAGGGTCTTGGCCGACGTCCGGGGCGGTGCCGTTGCCATCCCCTGCGTTGCCGTCCCTGTCGTGCCTGGCGGCGATCGCGGCACGGGCATGGACGCGGTCAATCTCTGAGCACGCGAGGGAGATGGAGATGGGGTACGACAGGATGCGGACGGTCGGGGCGGAGGAGCCAGCGCCGGGGAGCAGCTCGACGACCTCGAGAGAAGCGGTGCGCCGGATGGCATCAGGATCATGTGTGCGGCCAGCAAGTCGAAACACGTCAAGGTCGGCGCGGGACCGAGTGCGAGGATGGAGCCGCTCGATCCAAACCGTCGTGCCGAGGATGTGCTCAGCTGTGGCAACATTCCAGGCATGGGCAGGGATGCCGCGGAGCTCGAGCTCGACACGGTGTTCGAACCCACCCGAGCTGGCATGCGCGAGCTTGCACCACGGGCGCAACGACAGGGTGAACCTTGGGCCATAGACGTTCATGTGGCACGTATGAAAGAATCAAGACAGAGAAATTATACAGCGAGAAAAGATTTCCAGGCACACTCACCTTGGCCTAGGGTGGACGGCCATTGATCCGTTGGTCCTCACCGTCCAGCAAGGGCCCAGTACGTCGTCCCGGCAGACGACGGAGCGGCAGGGGAGGAGGCGCGTGGTGGCTCGGTGTCGCGTGCTAGCTGCTTGTTGTTTCTACGCGTACCAACAGATTTCCCACCATCATTACACAGTGCAGAGCAGGAAAGAAGAAAGCACCAGAATTAGCCTGGCCTTGCTGGGTCTTGAACACCGGGATGGCTACAAGAAATAGCCTAGACAAAAAACTAATGTGTTGACCTGTATTTAAACCAAGTGAAAGAGAGCACATCGATAGAAAAGGATCTGAAAAAACATGTTTCTCTTGGCTACATATTCGTTTCTCTGGATGAATATGTGAAATACTGCATCCCATGTATCTCGTTCGTATGTTACCTCCATAGTGCAGGGAAGAACATGACAAGATCGATCAAGTTCTCACATATGTTTCTCTCCACGTACTATTTTATCTCAGTCCCCAACTTTCTCTCTTCAACAACATAAATGGCAACAATAGTAGTTCATAACATCACATGCCCGAAGTAGCACACGGATAAATTCATCTCAGACTCTCGCAATTTCTCTTGTATTCTTTCTCTGAATTTTTCTTTTCCCCACACAAAAGCAGTAGACAAAGAAAGTCAATACACCATCGACAGCAACTGAAAATTGGAGGAATCTCACCCTCGAAATCGAACCTGGTGTAGTCTTTGGATCCAGAGTTCCAGACGACCATAGTGGTCTGAAGCCACATTGCCACTGTTGAAGACGCATACATCGCCGAGGTCTTCGTCATCAAGTGTCGGCCGCTACCCACCGGGAGCCTGGCGGCTGGGAGCCATGCGGGGCCCGAGCTTGCGCGGCCGCTGCCCTGTGGAATGTAGTGTGTTGCCGTTCCCGTCCGTCCGATCTCGTGCGTTGGTGGTGAGTCGAGCTCTGACCTGACAGTACACTCCGACATGCGGCAAGGAGATGCGATGCCATCGAGGCTGAATCGGCGGCCGCGCGGGGTAGGAAGATGACGCAGTGGCGAGAGGACTTGCTAGGCTCAGGGCTAGGCCCGACGGAATCCGGAGAGAGCTGCCGGCGGTGCATCCAAATGGGGTCGCGTGGGAATGGATAAGGAGAGGCAGGGAGCGCGGGGAGGCGCATCTTTCTCTTCCCCATGAACCCCACCATCATCCTTCCTACTCGCCCCCATCAAATTCGAATCAAGTCACATGGATTCCTAGCGGGGATCACTCTAATAGACCATTGGTTGCTCAGACTGGGTGCCGGAAGGCTTGAAGTTTGGAGGAGGTTGGAGACCGAGCAGGCTCGGGTTTGCGCCAGAGAAGATTGGGGTAGATGGGGAGGGGGAGGGGAAGGAGACAGGGCGGCAGACGGTCGGGGAAGAAGACCGGCCGCGCGGCCGCTCGTGGCAGCGGCGGTGGTGCCTCGACTGGCGCAGCGACGCATCACCGGATCGAGAGTCCTCGGGGTCGGTCGCCTCCTCACGGCTGAGATCGGAAGGCGAGGGAGAGTTCGTGCGTGTGGACCACGGTTGAATATTGGAAACTATAGGGGGAGTTTTAGAAAATAGATTGAACGAAACATTTTTTAACTTACAAAAGGACCGTGGGTTGATTTTCAAGAAACAGAGGGGGGTTTGCAAAAATGCCACGACGGACGACCAGAAACCGTATTTGCTTTATTATTAGGGAGAGATAGGATAATCATACATGTGATGTGGTGGATGTGTTCCATGACAATAATCACTTTTCATCATGAAAGTGTTCACTTCCATTTCATCATGGAAGTGTCCACTTCCATGATGATATGTGGCGCGTCATGAAAGTGTTTTCGTCAAAGGTAACCAACACACGACATCCACCATAATGGGCTGTCGTCGGGTGAGGATTGCGGACCCGATACTCGTTAACAATCCTGACCAATGACAATTTTTCACGTGTCGGATTCTCATCGGACAACGGAGCCACACGACAACTCTACCTCGTGACATGCGTCACCGATATAACAGGCGATATGTGCCTATGAAATATAGACAAATGGCACGACCCAACTGAGGGAATCCTGGACTAAGGGGTCCTCGGAGCGCCGGCCCATGGACCGGATCATCAGAGTCCGGATAGTTGATGACTTCGTATGAAGGAAGGAAGGCATCGAGGGTTGGTGTGGACTCCAAGCTTAGAAAGGTAGGTCGGCTCATCTATTCCCGATTATAGTCGGTAACTTGTAAACCCTAGGGACCCTGATGTCTATATAAACCAGGGACCCTCATGTCTATATAAACCAGGGACCCCTATTCGTATAAGGGGGAGGCTGAATCATCTAGGGTTTAGCATATACGATCTCGAGGTAGATCAATTCTGTAATCATCTTCATCAATACAATCAAGCACGACGTAGGGTATTACCTCCATAGGAGGGCCCGAACCTGGGTAAACCGTTGTCTCCCCTCTCTTCCTGCAACCCATCAATCCAATGTCCATAGTTCGGGCCCCCCTACCCGAGATCTGCCAGTTTTGGCACCGATATTGGTGCTTTCATTGAGAGTTCCACTACAGGATCGCCAAAAGGTTCGATGGCACGTCTGGCGATCAGCGAAGAGGTCCGTAACAGGGACTTGTTCGTCCCAGACAAATCTTCGCGTTCGGAAGCATTGTTCTGCACGCCGATCCGGCCGGCCAACTCGGTCAGATCGGACCCCCCGGTCAGGAAGTCAGGTTCGGGAGCCTAGAGTTCACCGCCGACCCCTGGGGAGACCTTGTGTTAACAAGGCTTTCCGCTCCATTGAAGGAGCGCGCGTACCTCACCGTTTTGTCCTCCGAGGTCGTGAATCCAATCATCAAGACAAAACTCATCCCTCATCCGGCCTTAAAGCCCGACAGTGTCGGGGCGTCCGAACTCGCTTCAGCCCAACTCTCCCCGAAGGCGATCCCATGTACTGCCGAGGGACTAGGGACACTAGTAGGCCCCGAGCATGCAGGCGGCGCAACCGCCGCTGAAACCTCAACACTACATAGATTCCTCGACCAGATCCAAGCCTTGGGCATGACTAACGACCAAGGCACGATCTATGATCGGATCGGGATCAGACCCGATGACAGGGGAATCCACATCCCGCCCATCACACATGTGATCAGTACGGTCGAACGACTAGTCGAGGGCTCCTCATGTCGATCATCGAAACTGAGAACAGTACTCATCCTAGTCACCGATCACCAACTCAACAACCCAGAACCCCCATCCAGCTTCGGGAACAACTCAAGGCCGGTGGCTGGTTCGGAACGCATCCCCGTCAAGGAAACGATGACTAAATCCTCAAGGGCACAGTCAACGGGAATCCAAAATTTAAGCGCACCCTCCACCCTGCCTCAACATTCTCCTAAAGCAGGCCCTAGCTCTAACCCGTCCATGATCACTCAAAGACCGGGCGAGTCAGTGCACCACTATTGGGTGGGATTTCTCCTCCTTCAAAAGGAGGGAAGCCACGAACATGAGATAATAAGTGCCTTCCTGACACATTGTCGGGACGAGGGCATTCTTAACGCCCTAGCCTGTCGCCAGGTTCAAACCTTCGTGGACCTACCGAACCTCGTACTCAAATACTACGCCATGGAGAGCACCTGGCAAATGCAAAAGATGCGCGTCGAGCCCAATCACACCGAGCATGGTTGGCGAATTCTAGGCAGTCACCGCCGTTTGCGGGGCAAGCTACCTCCGAGCATGCGGAAAAGAAAAATAAGTCTAGACGAAGGGGCAAGTCGATCCTCGACACACTACTAGAAAAGCCATGCCCCATACACTTTGTCCCGTCGGACACCCTTTCCACACACAACCTTCGAGCTTGTTGGGTTGTCCGGCAAGTCGCTAAAAGTGGGGAAGTAATCCTCCAGACATCAAGTCACAAAGAGACTGGGGCACTATCGAGTAACAGTGCGGAGATCCTTACGATCTACGTAACATTCTCCTCGACAAACCGGCGAAAGAGAGCCTTTCGAGAACTCAATCAAATCAACCATGCAGTGGAGACAAACCCCTAGTCAAACATACCTATCACCTTCGACCAAGATGACGAGCCGATAATAAACACCGGCCGTGCACCTGCCACCCTAGTCCCGAACCCCATCGTAGATGGCTTCGGATTGAGCAAAGTACTCATGGATGGGGCAGTTGCCTTAACCTCATTTACGAGGACACGCTCGACAAAATGCAGTTCGACCGATCTCGAATCAGCCAAAGCTCAACCACCTTCCGAGGCATAGTCCCCCGCAAAGAAGCACACTACATAGGATGCGTTACACTCGATGTCGTATTCAGTACCCCCAATAACTACCGATCCGAGGAGCTCCTGTTCCACATTGTGCCATTCCGTAGTGGCTACCATGCCCTGCTGGGACGAGAGGCCTTCACAAGATTCCAGGACATACCACACTATGGGTATATGAAGCTAAAAATGCCAAGGCCATATGGTGTAATCACGATAGAAAGTGATCCTCACAAGGCGCTTCGGGCCGAAAACAAGATGGCGTCCCTAGCCTTGGAGGTATTGGCCGAAACCCTGACCGCAGAAGAACTAACAGCCCTGTGGGCCGCGGTGGAGAAAGACGACGTAATCCTTGACAAGCGACGAAAATCTACGTCTTTCAAGCGAGCGAACGAAACTATAAAATTCCACGTACACCCAACGGACACCAACAAAACAACATCCATTGGAGCCCACCTGGAACCCGCCATAGGCGAAGCACTACGCGCCTTCCTATGCGAGAACTGGGACATATTTGCCTGGCACCCTTCATACATGTTGGGGATCCCCTGGGGGCTGCCGGACACATCTTGAACATAATATCAGGCTCTAAGACGGTCAAGCAAACTGTGCGACGATTTTCCGGGCCTAAGCGTCAAGCCATGGGGGAAGTGTTGGGGAACGTCACATGGGAAACAAAAATTTTCCTACGCGCACGAAGACCTATCATGGTGATGTCCATCTATGAGGGGGATGTGAGATCTACGTACCCTTGTAGACCGTACAGCAGAAGCGTTAGTGAACGCGGTTGATGTAGTGGAACATCCTCACGTCCCTCGATCCGCCCCGCGAACCGTCCCGCGATCAGTCCCACGATCTAGTGCCGAACGGACGGCACCTCCGCGTTCAGCACACATACAGCTCGACGATGATCTCGGACTTCTTGATCCAGCAAGAGAGACGGAGAGGTAGAAGAGTTCTCCGGCAGCGTGACGGCGCTCCGGAGGTTGGTGATGATCTTGTCTCGGCAGGGCTTCGCCCAAGCTCCGCAGAAACGCAATCTAGAGGTAAAACCGTGGAGGTATGTGGTCGGGCTGCCGTGGCAAAAGTTGTCTCAAATCAGCCCTAAAACCCCACTATATATAGGAGGGAGGGAGGGGAGGAGGCAGCCTCAAACCCTCAAGGTTTGGCCGAAATTTGAGGTGGAGGAGTCCTACTCCAATCCAACTTGGAGTAGGATTCCACCTTCCCACTTGGAAACTCTTTCCACCTTGTGTTTTTCCCTTCTCAAACCTTATGGGCCTTAGTGGGAACTTATTCCAGCCCACTAGGGGCTGGTTTATCTCTTCCCATAGCCCATGAGACCCCTTGGGGCGTGACACCCCTCTCGATGGTCCCCGTCACCCCTCCCGGCACTCCCGGTACACTACCGATGAGCCCGAAACATTCCGATAACCAAATGAGGTCATCCTATATATCAATCTTCGTCTTCGGACCATTCCGGAAACCCTCGTGATGTCCGTGATCCCATCCGGGACTCCGAACAACATTCGGTAACCAACCATATAACTCAAATACACATAAAACAACGTCAAACCTTAAGTGTGCAGACCGTGCGGGTTCGAGAACTATGTAGACATGACCCGAGTTACTCCTCGGTCAATATCCAATAGCGGGACCTGGGTGCCCATATTGGATCCCACATATTCTACGAAGATCTTATCGTTTGAACCTCAGTGTCAATGATTCATATAATCCCGTATGTCATTCCCTTTGTCCTTCGGTATATTACTTGCCCGAGATTCGATCGTCAGTATCCGCATACCTATTTCAATCTCGTTTACCGGCAAGTCTCTTTACTCGTTCTGTAATACAAGATCCCGCAACTTACACTAAGTCACATTGCTTGCAAGGCTTGTGTGTGATGTTGTATTACCGAGTGGGCCCCGAGATACCTCTCCGTCATACGGAGTGACAAATCCCAGTCTTGATCCATACTAACTCAACTAACACCTTCGGAGATACCTGTAGAGCATCTTTATAGTCACCCAGTTACGTTGCGACATTTGATACACACAAAGCATTCCTCCGGTGTCAGTGAGTTATATGATCTCATGGTCATAGGAACAAATACTTGACACACAGAAAACAATAGCAACAAAATGACACGATCAACATGCTACGTCTATTAGTTTGGGTCTTGTCCATCACATGATTCTCCTAATGCTGTGATCCCGTTATCAAGTAGCAACACTTGCCTATGGCCAGGAAACCTTGGCCATCTTTGATCAACGAGCTAGTCAACTAGAGGCTTACTAGGGACAGTGTTTTGTCTATGTATCCACACAAGTATTGTGTTTCCAATCAATACAATTATAGCATGGATAATAAACGATTATCATGAACAAAGAAATATAATAATAACTAATTTATTATTGCCTCTAGGGCATATTTCCAACCGTCTCCCACTTGCACTAGAGTCAATAATCTAGTTCACATCACCATGTGATTCCAACGAATCCAACACCCATATAGTTCTGGGGTCTGATCGCGTCTTGCTCGTGAGAGAGGTTTTAGTCAATGGTTCTGGAACTTTCAGATATGTGCGTTCTTCACAAATCTTTATGCCATCTTATAGATGCTGCTACTACGTGCTATTCGGAGATGCTCCAAATATCTACTCTACTATACGAATCCGTTTCACTACTCATAGTTATTCGGATTAGTGTCAAAGCTTGCATCGACGTAACCCTTTACGACGAACTCTTTAACCACCTCCATAATCGAGAAAAATTCCTTAGTCTATTTAGTTACTAAGGATAACTTTGACCGCTGATCAGTGATTCAATCCCGGATCACTCTGTGTACCTCTTAACAGACTTGCTGCAAGGCACAAATCAGGTGCGGTACTCAGCATGTCATACTTTAGTGTCTACGGCTAAGGCATAGAAGACGACCTTCGTCTATTCTCTTTATTCTGTCGTGGTCGGGTTTTGAGTCTTACTCAAATTCACACCTTACAACGCAACCAAGAACTCCTTCTTTGCTGATCCATTTTGAACTCCTTCGAAAACTTGTCAAGGCATGCATCTTGTTGAAACTTCCATTAAGTGCCTTTGATCTATCTCCATAGATCTTTGATGCTCAACGTTCAATTAGTGCAATCCAGGAATTCCTTTGAAAACTCCTTTCAAACAACCTTGTATGCTTTACAGAAATTCTACATTACTTTCTGATCCACAATATGTCAACCACATATACTTATCAGAAATTCCATAGTGCTCCCACTCACTTCTTTGGAAATACAAGTTTCTCACAAACTTTGTACAAACCCAAAATCTTTGATCATCTCATCAAAGTGTATATTCCAACTCCGAGATGCTTGCACCAGTCCATTTAAGGATCGCTGGAGCTTGCATACTTGCTAGTATCTTTAGGATTGACAAAACCTCATGGTTGTATCTCATACAATGTTTGCTCATGGAAACCGTCGAGGAAACAATGTTTTGACATCCTACATGCAATATTTCATAAATAATGCAGCAACTACTAACATAATTCTAACAGACTTTTAGCATCGCTACGAGTGAGAAAGTCTCATCATAGTCAACTGTTTGATCTTGTCGGAAACATCTTTGCGACAAGTTGAGCTTTTCTTAATAGTGACTTATCACTATCATCGTCTGTCTTCTTTTCAAAGATCCATGTTTACTCAATAGTCCTATGACCATCAAGTAGTTCTTCCAAAGTCTACACTTTGTTTTCATACATGGATCCTCTCTCGGATTTCATGGCTTCCAGCCGTTTGTCGGAATCTGGGCCCACCATTGCTTTCTCCATAACTCGTAGGTTCACTGTTGCTCAACAACATGACCTCCAAGACAGGGTTACCGTACCACTCTATAGTAGTACGCGACCTTGTCAACCTACGAGGCTTGTAGTAACTTGATCCGATGTTCGATGATCACCATCATCAGCTTTCACTTCAATTGGTGTAGGCGCCACAGGAACAACTTCTTGTGCCCTGCTACCCACTGGTCGAAGTGATGGTTCAATAACCTCATCAAGTTCTACCACCCTCCCACTCAATTCTTTCGAGAGAAACCTTTCCTCGAGAAAGGATCCGTTTCTAGAAATAAACACTTTGCTTTCGGATCTGAGATAGGAGATGTACCCAACTGTTTTGGATATCCTATGAAGATGAATTTATCCGCTTTGGGTTCGAGCTTATCAGACCGAAACTTTTTCACATAAGTGTCGAAACCCCAAACTTTCAAGAAACGACAATTTAGATTTCTCTAAACCTCAGTCTATACTGTGTCATCTCAATGGAAATACGTGGTGCCCTATTTAAAGTGAATGCGGTTGTCTCTAATGCTTAACCCATAAACGATAGTGTTAATTCGATAAGAGACATCATAGCATGCACCATACCAAATAGTGTGTGGCTATGACGTTCAGACACATCATCACACTATGATGTTCTAGGTGGCATGAACCGCGAAACAATTTCCACATTGTCTTAACTGCGTACCAAAACTCGTAACTCAGATATTCATTTCTATGATCATATCGTAGACAGTTTATCCTCTTGTTACGACGAACTTCACCCCGAAACAGAATTGAACTTTTCAATATTTCAGACTTGTGATTCATTAAGCAAATACTCTAGTATCTACTCAAATCGTCATTGAAGTAAGAACATAATGATATCCACTGCGTGCCCCAGCACCCATTGGACTGCATACATCAAAATGTATCACTTCCAACAAGTTACTATCTTATTTCATCTCAATGAAAACAAGGCCTTGCTCATGTGGTATGATTTGCATGTCACTAGTGATTCAGAATCAAGTGAGTATAAAGATTCATCAGCATGGAGCCTCTTCATGCAATTTATACCAACATGACTCAAGCGGCAGTGCCACAAGTAAGTGGTACTATCATCATTACCTCGTATCTTTTGGCACCAATATCATGAACATGTGTAACACTACGATCGAGATTCAATAAACCATTGAAGGTGATTATTCAAGAAAATAGAGTAACCATTATTATCTTTAAATGAATAATCGTATTGCAATAAACACGATCCAATCATGTTCATGCTTAACGCAAGCACCAAATAACAATTATTTAGGTTTAACACCAATCCCGATGGTAGAGGGAGCGTGCGATGTTTGATCATATCAACCTTGGAAACACTTCCAACACGTATCGTCACCTCGCCTTTAGCTAGTCTCCGTTTATGCCGTAGCTTTCATTTCGTGTTACTAATCACTTAGAAACCGAACAGGTATCCAATACCCTCATGCTACTAGGAGTACTAGTAAAGTACACATCAACATCATGTATATCAAATATACTTCTTTTGACTTTTGCCAGCCTTCTTATCTACCAAGTATCTAGAGTTGCTCCGCCTCAGTGACTGTTCCCCTCATTACAGAAGCACTTAGTCTCGGGTTTGGGTTTAATCTTGGGTCTCTTCATTAGTGCAGCAACTGCTTTGCTGTTTCACGAAGTATCCCTTCTAGCCCTTGCCTTTCTTGAAACTTAGTGGTTTTACAAACCATCAACTATTGATGCTCCTTCTTGATTTCTACTTTCGCAGTGTCAAACATCGCGAATCGCTCAAGGATCATTGTATCTATCCTTGATATGTTATAGTTCATCACGAAGCTCTCACAGCTTGGTGGCAGTGACTTTGGAGAACCATCACTATCTCATCTGGAAGATTAACTCCCACTTGCTTCAAGTGATTGTCGTACTCAGACAATCTGAGCACACGCTCAATGATTGAGCTTTTCTCCTTTACTTTGTGGACAAAGAATCTTGTCGGAGGTCTCGTACCTCTCAACAAGGGCACGAGCATGAAATCACAATTTCATCTCTTTAGAACATCACTTATGTTCCGTGACGTTTCAAAACGTCTTCAGTGCCTTGCTTCTAAGCCATTAAGTATTTTGCACTGAACTATCGTGTAGTCATCAGAAACGTGTATGTCGGATGTTCACAGCATCCACAGATGACGCTCGAGGTGCAGCACACCGAGTGGTGCATTAAGGACATAAGCCTTCTGCGCAGCAACGAGGACAATCCTCTTCAAAGTTTGCTACTATCAACTTTCAACTAAATTTTCTCTAGGAACATATAAAAACAGTAGAGGTCTAGCGCAAGCTACATCGTAATTCGCAAAGACCATTAGACTATGTTCATGACAATTAGTTCAATTAATCATATTACTTAAGAACTCCCACTTAAAAAGTACATCTCTCTAGTCATTTGAGTGGTACATGATCCAAATCCACTATCTCAAGTCCGATCATCACGTGAGTCAAGAATAGTTTCAGTGGTAAGCATCTCTATGCTAATCATATCAACTATACGATTCATGCTCGACCTTTCGGTCTCATGTGTTCCGAGGCCATGTCTGCACATGCTAGGCTCGTCAAGCTTAACCCGAGTGTTCTGCGTGTGCAACTGTTTTGCACCCGTTGTATGTGAACGTTGAGTCTATCACACCCGATCATCACGTGGTGTCTTGAAACGAAGAACTGTCGCAACGGTGCACAGTCGGGGAGAACACAATTTCGTCTTCAAATTTTAGTGAGAGATCACCTCATAATGCTACCGTCGTTCTAAGCAAGATAAGGTGCAAAAAGGATTAACATCACATGCAATTCATAAGTGACATGATATGGCCATGCGCTTCTTGATCTCCATCACCAAAGCACCGGCACGATCTTCTTGTCACCGGCATCACACCATGATCTCCATCATCTTGATCTCCATCAACGTGTCGCCATCGGGGTTGTCGTGCTACTCATGCTATTACTACTAAAGCTACGTCCTAGCAATATAGTAAACGCATCTGCAAGCACAAACGTTAGTTTAAAGACAACCCTATGGCTCCTGCCGGTTGCCGTACCATCGACGTGCAAGTCGATATTAACTATTACAACATGATCATCTCATACATCCAATATATCACATCACATCGTTGGCCATATCACATCACAAGCATACCCTGCAAAAACAAGTTAGACGTCCTCTAATTGTTGTTGCATGTTTTACGTGGTGACCATGGGTATCTAGTAGGATCGCATCTTACTTACGCAAACACCACAATGGAGATGTATGAATTGCTATTTAACCTCATCCAAGGACCTCCTCGGTCAAATCTAATTCAACTAAAGTTGGAGAAACCGACACTCGCCGGTCATCTTTGAGCAACGGAGTTACTCGTAGCGATGAAACCAGTCTCTCGTAAGCGTATGAGTAATGTCGGTCCGAGCCGCTTCGATCCAACAATACCACAGAATCAAGAAAATACTAAGGAGGGCAGCAAAACGCACATCACCGCCCACAAAAACTTTTGTGTTCTATTCGAGATTACATCTACGCATGAACCTAGCTCATGATGCCACTGTTGGGGAACGTCACATGGGAAACAAAAATTTTCCTACACGCACGAAGACCTATCATGGTGATGTCCATCTACGAGAGGGGATGTGTGATCTACGTACCCTTGTAGACCGTACAGCAGAAGCGTTAGTGAACGTGGTTGATGTAGTGGAACGTCCTCACGTCCCTCGATCCGCCCCGCGAACCGTCCCGCGATCAGTCCCACGATCTAGTGCCGAACGGACGACACCTCCGCGTTCAGCACACATACAGCTCGACGATGATCTCGGCCTTCTTGATCCAGCAAGAGAGACGGAGAGGTAGAAGAGTTCTCCGGCAGTGTGACGGCGCTCCGGAGGTTGGTGATGATCTTGTCTCGGCAGGGCTCCGCCCGAGCTCCGCAGAAACGCAATCTAGAGGTAAAACCGTGGAGGTATGTGGTCGGGCTGCCGTGGCAAAAGTTGTCTCAAATCAGCCCTAAAACCCCACTATATATAGGAGGGAGGGAGGGGAGGAGGCAGCCTCAAACCCTCAAGGTTTGGCCGAAATTTGAGGTGGAGGAGTCCTACTCCAATCCTACTTGGAGTAGGATTCCACCTTCCCACTTGGAAACTCTTTCCACCTTGTGTTTTTCCCTTCTCAAACCTTATGGGCCTTAGTGGGAACTTATTCCAGCCCACTAGGGGCTGGTTTATCTCTTCCCATAGCCCATGAGACCCCTTGGGGCGTGACACCCCTCTCGATGGTCCCCGTCACCCCTCCCGGCACTCCCGGTACACTACAGATGAGCCCGAAACTTTTCCGGTAATGCCCGAAAACTTTCGGGTAACCAAATGAGGTCATCCTATATATCAATCTTCGTCTCCGGATCATTCCGGAAACCCTCGTGACGTCCGTGATCCCATCTGGGACTCCGAACAACATTCGGTAACCAACCATATAACTCAAATACGCATAAAACAACGTCGAACCTTAAGTGTGCAGACCCTGCGGGTTCGAGAACTATGTAGACATGACCCGAGTGACTCCTCGGTCAATATCCAATAGCGGGACCTGGATGCCCATATTGGATCCCACATATTCTACGAAGATCTTATCGTTTGAACCTCAGTGTCAAGGATTCATATAATCCCGTATGTCATTCCCTTTGTCCTTCGGTATATTACTTGCCCGAGATTCGATCGTCAGTATCCGCATACCTATTTCAATCTCGTTTACCGGCAAGTCTCTTTACTCGTTCCGTAATACAAGATCCCGCAACTTACACTAAGTCATATTGCTTGCAAGGCTTGTGTGTGATGTTGTATTACCGAGTGGGCCCCGAGATACCTCTGCGTCATACGGAGTGACAAATCCCAGTCTTGATCCATACTAACTCAACTAACACCTTCGGAGATACCTGTAGAGCATATTTATAGTCACCCAGTTACGTTGCGACGTTTGATACACACAAAGCATTCCTCCGGTGTCAGTGAGTTATATGATCTCATGGCCATAGGAACAAATACTTGACACGCAGAAAACAGTAGCAACAAAATTACACGATCAACATGCTACGTCTATTAGTTTGGGTCTAGTCCATCACATGATTCTCCTAATGATGTGATCCCGTTATCAAGTAACAACACTTGCCTATGGCCAGGAAACCTTGGCCATCTTTGATCAACGAGCTAGTCAACTAGAGGCTTACTAGGGACAGTGTTTTGTCTATGTATCCACACAAGTATTGTGTTTCCAATCAATACAATTATAGCATGGATAATAAACGATTATCATGAACAAAGAAATATAATAATAACTAATTTATTATTGCCTCTAGGGCATATTTCCAACAGGAAGAACTGGCCAAGTTATTACAGGACAGATTCATCAGGGACATCAAACACCGTGACTGGCCGGAAAATCTGGTCATGGTACCAAAGCAGGATAAGTCCTGGCGGCTATGCGTCCATTTTAAAGACCTTACTAAACATGCCCAAAGGACCCCTTTCCGTTACCTCGAATAGATCAGGTCATCGATGCAACAGCCGGACAAGACTCCTTGTGCTTTCTCGATGCCTACTTCGGATACCATGATATCAAAATGAAGGAATCTGACCAGGCGGCAACCCTACCGGAATCACAGAATTTTCCATCTTCCTGGTTTTTGTCGTGTGCCATCCCCTGCCACAAACCAGACGGCAAAGAGGAGATCGATGGAAAAGATACTATTTGCCATCACTGAGAACTTTGCCGTCTGCCAGCTGACGGCAAAGAGGCAGCTGGCAGACGACAAAGAGCACATGATGGCCCACACCACCTCCACCATCTTTGTCGTCTGCCTTGTACCTCTTTGCCATCGGGGAGGGGGGGGGGCAGACGACAAAGAGGATGACGCCCTAACGGCTGTCGCCCCCACCCCACCCCCTCTCTCCCCTAACGGCCGTCGCCCCACCCTCACACCCCTCTCTTCCCTAATGGATCTCTCTCTCACCCCCGAAACCCCCACCGCCGTCGGAGCTCACCCTTCCCTCCTCCCCGCGCGCGACCCGCTGCCGGAGCTCGTCCTCTCCTCCACCACTGCCCCCTCCTCCACCACCGCGCCCTCCTCCTCCCCGGGCCCTCCTCCTCCTTGCGCTCCCTCCTCCACCATCGCCCCCTGATGACGAGATGATGTATATACTTCTCGCACCTCGTTGGTTACCCCAAGTGGAAGGTTGAGATGTAGTCAGCAAGAAGTTTTCCCTCACACGAGAACTGTGAGGTTTATCGAACCAGGAGGACTCCTAGGATCAACAAGTAGGTGTCTTCCACCCTGGCGCTAGCAGAAGACGTGGACCTGCACACACAACAAATAACTTTGCTCCCAACGAGTACAGAGAGGTTGTCAATCTCTCCGACCTTGTAGTTTGCAAAGGATCAAAACACAAGCGAGAAAGTAATAGTGATTGCAACGGAAAAGTAAATGAAACGGTAAATGATGGAGGTGTAAACAATGATGGTGATATGGACCGGAGTCACATGATGTTCACTAGTGATGTCTCTCTCCCAAATGACGATAAACAACTATGCTTGGGTAAACAAATCACAGTTGGGCAATTGACAGAATTATGAACGCACATCAATGCTAATTATGCTACTTGATAGTTGGAGGTTCAACAGTAATGGGCAGTACGCCAAGACAAGTAGACCGTTTATTCATCAGCATCTACTTACTAATCATCCACCTTGAGATATCTATCCAGAACATCTCGCCAGTATTAAGTTGCGAGCCCCACCCAAAGTGTAAACTCAAAGCAACGAACAACTACATTAACGAACTATGCGTAAGGTAAACAATCCTTGCAACCATGGTCACAAGCACCGTTGTTTTCTCCCTGGTGGCAACAACACATCCCCTAGTCTCATGTTTCTGTCACTCAAGCTAGACATCGAGGGGCATGAACCCACAATCATGCATAACGCTCCCTCTTGGATTTACAATCTACTACTCGGCTAAAGCAATAAATAGCAACGGAGAACATGCATGAATCACTAAGGAACATAATATAAAAGCATAATCAAATATATAACTCATAACAATCTGAACATAATCTCATAATCCATCGGATCCCAACAAACCGAGCATAGCAATAGCAAGAGAATTACAAAGATGCCCTGATCATGTAGGGCAACTCACAAGGACTAACCATTGAAGCACAAGATTCGAGAGAAGACATCACATAGCTACTGGTCATGGACCCATGGTCCAAGGAGGACTACTCACGACACGTCCGGGAAGCGTCCATGGCGGTGGAGAAGCTCCCGGAGGTCCATCCTCCCTCCAGCAGGGTGCCGGGAAGAGGTCTCGTGACGCCCCCGATCTCGAAAGTGCTGCAGCGGCGGAACGATGGAGAAATTTGCGATTCTGGAAGTTGTGGAAGGGTTTCCTCTCGGAGGACTAAATATAGGCCGAAGGAGGGCACTGGAGGAGGTGTGGCCCACCCAGGACGGCCCCTGGCCCCCCTCTGGCCCATCTTCTGTGATCTGGAAGCTTCCGTTTCGCTGATTTTTTATATATATTTCCTGGAATTTTTCGGGCTTCGGAAAATTGGGTAAAAGCCCCTGCAAAATAGACATCAGCACACAGAAACTGACATCGGGTGCACTGAGTTAGTAGGTTAGTCCAAATATGTGTAAAATGATATAAAAGTGTAGCAAAACATATAACTATTTCACCCAAAAGATCATGGAACAAGCAGAAAGTATAGATACGTTTGGGACGTATCACCCCCTCCTCCACCACCGCCCCCTCCTCCTCCCCGAGACCTCCTCCTCCCTGCGACCCCTCCTCCACCACCGCCTCCTCCTCCCCGCGACACCCTCCTCCACCACCGCCCCTCCTCCACCACCGCTCATCCTCTCCGTGCCCCTCCTCCACCACCGCCCCGACCCCCTCCTCCCCACGCCCCTCCTCCCCACGACCCCCTCCTTCACCATCATGCCGCCCCTCCTCCAGCAATGCCCCATCCTCCCAGCGCACCCCTCCTCCCCGCGCCCCCTCCTCCTCTATGACCGACCTCCCTACACCGTCCTCATCGCTCGTCCACCCCCCTCCCATGAGTCCCTATTTCCCCCTTTTTTCATTTAATTTGTTAATTAGGTTAGTTAGGTTAGTTGTTAATTACCCATTGTTAATTAGGTTAGTTAGTTTAGTTTTTAGTGGTAATGCCCATTTAAATTTTGGATGTTGTTCGTGTTAGTTGTTAGTTGTTAGTTACGTTAGTTGTTAGTTAGGTTAGTTGTTAGTTGTTAGTGGTTAGTTAGATACCAAGTGAAGAAGAAGAAGAAGAAGAAAGAAGAGGAAAAAGGAAAAGAAGGAAGAATAAGAAGCAGAATAAGAAGAGGAAAAAGGAAAAGAAGGAAGAAGAATGTGGGGACCGGATTTTCGGGGATTTTAATTTCCCTTCAAATGGCCCTTAAGTATACCAGCCCGAGGAATACTGATAGCTGGCACACCTTTCCTTGATATAAATGTCCAAGCAAAAATACAAATTAAGGTACAAGACCAGGGTGGTCTAATGAGTACATCAAGAGGGTTTCTAGTAGTTGATTGTGGAAGCGGTTCACGGATCTCCAGCGTCTATGTGACTCCATTTCCCCGAGGAACAGCTGGTCGGGTTAACTCCTATCTCACGGGACTGCTGTCCTTGATGCCTATACTCCAGGTTTATTGTCAAGCTTATCTCTCCAAGCTCGCAATCTGGCCAAGACAACAGCCAGGGACAAGCCAGTGAGTACTCTGAATGTACTCGCAAACATCATGAAACAAACATAAATTGGTAGGGTTAATTGCACTTATAACAATGCCACAATACTTTGTCAACCTAGAAATACTACCCACGTATTAGTAGTGAAATTATAATCATACTGAAATTTAATAAGAAATAAATAAGGGTAATAATAAGAGATGTAGTATAAAACATGCCACAGTCGGGCATCTCAGCGACACCACATAAAGGGCTTATATGAAATAATAAACACGCCACAGTCGGGCGTCTCAGCGACACCTCATAAAGGACTTATGTGAAATAACAAACATGCATGCCACAGTCGGGCATCTCAGCGACACCACACAAAGGGCTTATATGAAATAATTAACATGCCACAGTCGGGCGTATCAACGACACCTCATAAAGGGCTTATGTGAAATAATAAACATGCCAGAGTCGGGCATCTCAGCGACACCACATAAAGGGCTTATATGAATTAATAAACATGCCATAGTCAGGCGTCTCAGCGACACCACATAAAGGCCTTATATGAAGTAATAAAGAATATCCAGGAGGTAGAACCGTTCCAGGGATATTCAACAACCAATATCATAAGGGTTAGTCCACAACAAATAATGTTTATAATCATCCACCATATTTCCCGATTAGTCTCATACTTCTTTAAATACCCCCGAAGACCGACACTTAGACCGACACTTGACTAGTCAACCAACGTCCTTGACCGTGGACATGGCTACTCGAATAGTTTTGACTCTGCAGAGGGTGTACTCTTTACCCATAGCTCACGGTTTCTGATAGTCAAGAAGACTAATCCCGCGTACATTACCTTAGAAGCTGACACTCAGAATCAACATACACCCATTTTACCTCCGCGAAGCTCGTCTTCACCCGAACTACGCTGCCAAGGCAAAACCATAAGAAGGGGAGGCTCCAACCTCGACTAGAATGGGATAAAAAATTTATGCCGCACGCTAACGGGGAGTGCCCTCCCTTCCAATCCTAGACCGGAAACACCCATGCTCCCTGAGTGTATGACTGGATTTAGTCCATGGCCGTGTATACCTTCATCCCGACCCGTCTACTGGTGTGTGACTGATAATAGGTCTGCAACTGACTATACCAAATCCATTATCCAGGCTATGGTAGCACGAAGAGTAAGGTGACATATTTACAAGACTCGATCTACAGTTGACTCAGGAGGTTTAGGTATTACATGCATGATTAACACCAACAATTTGCAGACACAGTCACTACCTGCCCTAACATGCCTTGCTGACCACTCTCGTCCCACGAGATGTCAGTTCCACGGTCGTGTCTCCACAAGACACCGACTTTTACCAAATCCCATCCGGTAGACATGTAGGGTAGGAAGGTGTGACCACTGTCCATGCACCACAATGCAACAATCTTTAATTTTAAATCATGAAACCACAAACATGATTGTCACATGAAATAACACCACATATTCCACATAACCAAAAGTTATTCTCATCAAACAACCCACACATAACCAAGGTAGATGTAGGTCCAGAATGCTTGCCTTCCAAGTGTAGAGAGGTAGGGTTCACTCTAAAACTTTAGCAAGTTTTGACTCCTCTCTTCAAAGCCTATTTAAAAAACAAATTCTAATTAACACACAATATGAAAACAACACATAAAATTTTCTTATAAAATTTTCAAATAAATACTAAAGTAAACTAGACAGAATTTGAAAGAGGTGAGAAAAAGAATAAACTCATTTGGAGTTTTATTTTAGAAATTATAGCCAGTCAAAGTTGGGTCAAAATCCGTTTAAAAACAAACAGAAAAGAAAACATTTTTGGATCAAAATACGCTTTTGCAAAGGGAATACGCACCAAGCTGGCGGCGTCTCTCCTAGGGGGACACACACTCACGCGTGCGCGCGACTGAGGGGAACTGGCCACTCGCCGACATATGGGGCCCATCTGTCGGGTTCATCCCTCACCTCCCGCGTTCACTGACAGAGGCAGGGGGGCTGACTCTAGCGACGATTGCCGGCGACTCCGTGCGCCATTCGACGCGCCCCTGCTATGCATCTGCTCGGGAGGATGCGGCACATCCATTTTTGTGGTCTAGCGAGGCAGCGGAGCTCTTGGGCGAGCGGCCCTTCATCCATGGTGGAGAGGCTTCGGGTGAAGAAGGGGCTTCGGTCCTAATTGGAGTCGGTGGAGGCTAGCTACGACTTCGAGGGAGGTCTTGGTCTACGCTATGGCCACTGGGGTCCCTTGAATAGCTGGAGCTGTCGGTTCCCGCAGTGGAGATGTATAAGAACGGCGGCGACATCTCCTGACGGTGGCAGAGGGGCAGCTGAGGCGGCAACAGGGCTGGGAAGCAATGGGCTCATCGTAGAGAGGGTGGTCCTAGGGGCAGGTGGCGCTCGGGGGTCGCTTTGGCGGCGCTGCAACGCTGTGCAGCTGCTGTAGCCAACGACGGACGGTGCGGCTGCGGTGCTCCAGTGGCGCAGCAGGGGCGACAATGGTAGCAGGAGCACACAGGGAACTCGTGCAAATGGCTCACACGCTTAGGCCGCTTCGGACAGCAAGGGGGCGGAAGGGCTAGGACGCGGCAGCTCGGTTGCACTGGCTGCAAAGTGCATGCTCCAGAGCGCGCTCCTGGCATGCCTGCGAGGTGCTCGGCGGAATGCTCTCACCAGCTAGGAGCTCAGGCTAGAAGTGAAACTCCACAGGGTGACTAAGAGCTTTACTACTACTCTGCTAGACATGCTGGTTTGGCCTAGAAGTAAAATTCGCAATGCAATCTACAAACTAAGTTAAATTTGGTCAGGCACACAGAATGCTCGACAGATTGCCAAGGGCATCTAGGAGGGTTATCTAGTCACCAAAATCTCCAGATAGATGTCTCTTAGGGTGCAAACAATGCTGACCTAGTTAGATTTAGCAACCCAACAACTTTCTAATGCAACTATATCAAAAGTCCATTTCTAGACAGAAACAACGTGATGATGCAACATGGGTCAAAATAACTCAGATGGGGCTAAGATTGGGTACTTAAGGGTTTTGTACGGTGGACTATAAGCACAATAATTTTCAAGATCATTTGAAAAGGAAATAATGGTGTTGTAGTGTAAAATGCCAATCTGGTCCAGAACATAAAACAAGATGGGGTGCTCAAAATTTTCAAAATACCCACATATATTCTTGCACATAACTCGTTGATATAAACCTCTCGACCACTACATTTTTTATAGAATTTTTGAAGACAGCAAGGGGTTGTAGTTCAAAACTCCAATTGGACCAGAATGTAAAATCAATTAATTTGCTTACATTTTCCAAAATACTCGGCTATATTTTTATATAAAATTGATCCAGAAGCATATTAGGTAATTGCCAAGTTTTTGTGGAATTTTTAGAAGAAGTTATCAGGTGGTTGTAGTTCAAAACTGGGTCCTTAGGAAATTAAAGCCAGTTTTGAATAAAAAAAACTTGGAAGATAATATTTATAGAAAAGGCCTTCTTTGGAATAGTCAATGGAAGGAAAAATATTTGAGTCAACACTCAAGTCACAAATAAATTTTCAAAATCTATAACTTTGAGAAAGAGTTTTCATAAAACTAAGAATAGGAAAGGTTCTGAAATCAACAGAAAACCCAGAATTAAAAATTTCAAAGTAATCCTGGCCAAATTTAATGAATAAAATTATGGCAAATTTTTCGGGGTGTTACAAATAAGAAGAAGAAGAAGAAGAAGAAAAGGAAGAAAAGGAAGAAGAGGAAGAAGAAGAAAAGGAAGAAGAGGAAAAACGAAGAGGAAGAAAAAGAAAATGACACCCGACACGACGCCACGACACCCCGACATGACACCCCGACACGACATCTTGACACCCCAATACGAAACTCCGCGCAACTGTTAATTCGCTGCCCCGACGCCACTGACCCCCAACTCCCGACCCCTGACACCTCTTCGGCCTCTTGTTGACCGAAAAGGTGATCTTCGGCCTTCCAGAGGCCGCTGGCCACGAACCTCAGCAGGAGAATGCTTGGAGAGGAGAGGAGAGGCAGAGAAGAGAGGTCTCCGGAACCGGAAGAGTTGGCGTGCTGACCCTTCGACCGTGCGTCGCCATACCTGGGGGCGTCGGGGACGACCGAGTTAGGGGGTTCCTCGACGTCGATGGAACCCTAAATGACATCTGTATAGGTCATATATTTGTGTTAGGTCATATATTTTCTGATTTTATTAATGAACACAAAATATTTGTGTTGATCGGGTGGATTTACATGTTTAGTTGTCTCGTCGCTACGAGGTCTGCTGTTCGAAGACCTCCTCGTGCGTTCGATGAGCTCCGCCCCTAAGTTCGTGGGTGAGTACAAATGACATCTCCTCATCGCCCCTTCATTTGCTCCGGGCCAGTCTTCAGATGAAACTTGCTAGTTATAGGTCCATTAAATTATGAGTATGCGTCTCCCGTTCGAAAGGGTTACAGTTATAAATATGCATGCATTTGCATATATTTATAATCGTGATTCTTTCGAATTGTCCAACATTATCCATGGACAGCCCGAGTATGTGTAGATTGGGTTCGTTTTCCCATATGCTTTGTTCTCGATCTGATGCATAATTTCGTGAGTGCCTCCCTGTTGTTCTCCGGATACACATCCTCTCTGTTTATTGCCGAGACGTGTATCACGAGAACAACGGGGAGGTGCTGCCAAAATTTTGCGTTGGATCCGAAGCAGAGCATGGGAAAACAAACCCAATCTACACATACTCGGGTGGTATTACGACCTATCTTTACCTATTAGCGTGTAGGTTGCATGGACGTAATAAAACTGGCGTACTTGATTAACTGACGAATATATATGCTGAATTATATATATATATATATATATATATATATATATATATATTTCTTGTGGGTTTAGTAGCTAGGCAAGATGAGTGATTGTGCCTGGATGTACACCGGTCACCCTAGTCAGAAAGAGATGACGGAAGTATGGTTTCTAAAAACCAAGGACTTTGTGAAAGCCGCATTTGCAAATGGCCAGGAAACAAACTGGTGCCCCTGTCCACAATGCGACAACTATAAAAAGAGGACAGAGGTTGTAATGATTAAACACCTGCAGAGGAGGGGTTTTAAGCCTAATTATACGGTGTGGAAATTTCATGGTGAGTCTATACAATGCACTAGAGCTGAGGTGGTTTGTTGTCGCACCGGCGAGCATGGTACCAGGATTGAAGATATGGTGCAAGACTTTGATGATGCTCGGGATTCGGATAATGAGATGGAGAAATCTGCAAAGGCCTTCTAAGAAATTTTGGAGTCTTCAAAATGTCCTCTCCACGAGCACACCGAGCTTTGTCAGCTGGATGCCATTGCACAAGTAATGGCTCTGAAGGCTTAGTTCAACTTGGGAAGAGAATGCTACGACGCGATGATGACACTATTTGGACGCTTTCTACCCAAAGGCCATGTCATGCCTGCAAACCTGTACTAGTCGGACAAAATACTTCGTGTACTTAAGATGCCCTATGAGAAGATAGATGCTTGTGAGAAAGGATGTGTCTTATTTAGGAAGGATTATGTACACTTGGACTATTGTCCCATTTGCAAGTCTTGCAGGTATCTTGTGGTAGACAACTGTATGGGTGAGAAGAGGCAGACCAAAATCACAGTTAATGTTCTTCGGTATATGCCAATCATACCAAGGCTTCAACGTCTTTTCATGGTCGAAGAAATAGCCAGACAGATGACATGGCACAAACTGGGCAAAAGAACCAAACTAGATGCAGATGGGAATAAGATGGTGATACACACATCGGATGGGGAAGCGTGGAAAGTATGGATTACATCAGGATAAAGCGTCAGATCCAAGGAATCCTCGAGTGTGCGTCGCCACGGATGGGTTCAATCCCTTCGGCACGACGACAACCCAATACAATTGTTGGCCTATATTTGTCATTCCACTCAATCCCCCCCGGGCATATCATGCAAAGAAAGAACATATTCCTGATGTTGATAATTCCAGGGCCCAACTACCCGGGGAAGAATATGAATGTGTACATGCAGCCGCTTAAGGATGAATTGCAAGAAGCTTGGGATAATGGGGTCAAGACATACGATGCCGCTAGAAAATAAAACTTCAAAATGCATGTTTGGTACATAAACTCGATGCATGACTTGCCGGCGTATGCGCTTTTCTCTCTATGGTGTGTGCATGGAAGGTTGCCATGCCCCTTGTGCAAGGCAGCTCTTCAGTTTCATTGGTTATAGGCGGGTGGGAATTATTCTTGCTTTGACTTGCATAGACAGTTCCTGGATCCTCACCATCAGTTCAGAAAAGACAAGAAGAACTTTACCAAAGTTAAAGTTGTCAAAACCTTGGCATCACCTGCGTTGACATGCCAACAGATCCTGGATCAGTTAAACGCCCTCGAGCCTGATCCAAAGTGTCCAGGGTATTTCAAGGGGTATAATTCAGAACATGCCTGGACTCACAAGCCATATGGGATGCTTGTGGGATCTGCCTTACTTCAAAGACCTCCTTCTTCCACACAACATCAACATGATGCACACGGAAAACAATATCGGAGAGGACATTTTTGGTACATTGTTAGGCATAGATGGGAAGACAAAGGATAATCCTAAGGCTAGAGTGGATCAAGAGAGACTATGTCATAGACCGTTACAAAATATGCGAGAAGGCAAAGGAAAGCAGAAGTGGTCGAAGACAAAGGCCTGGTTCAATCTTGAAAGGACACTTATGAGGGAAATTATCTTGTGGGTTAAAATGCACTTGATGTTCCCCGATGGGTATGCAGCGAATATAAAGAGGGGAGCGAGTCTTGAAAAATTAAAAATATTTGGTCTCAAGAGTCATGATTGGCACATATGGCTTGAGCAGGTAATGCATGTGATGTTACGTGGCTTTATTCCTGAGGATGAATGGATAGTACTAGCGGAGCTGAGCTATTTCTTTCGTGTTCTTTGTGCGAAAGAACTCTCGGCTGGCGTGGTAGATGACATGGAGGAGTTGGCACCGGAGTTGCTCCGCAAGTTAGAGAAGCCGCCGGGCTTCTTTAATCCAATGCAACATTTGATTTTACATCTACCGACCGAGGCAAGATTGGTGGGCCCGTGCAAAATCGTTGGTGCTTTGCAACTGAGAGGATGTAGAAGACGCTTCGAGCTAAATGTAAAAATAAACTTAGAATAGAAGCATCGATGGCCGAGGCATTCATTACTGAGGAGGTGGCTAACTTTGTGACAGCACACTACTAAGTCAAAAATCATCATTTGCATAATATGAAGCCTCGGTACAATGATGTCGATCCTAAAAAAGGTGGATCCAACCTCAGCCTATTCAAAGGGAAGCTCGTAGGAGCCGGTGCTTCAAAACCAATAACGTTGAATGTCGAAGAATGGCGGAACATTTCGTTGTATATCTTCAACAACCTAACAGAAGTGAGGCCGTACATAGAGTAATTTACCGGCACATTTTTCCATAACTTGTAATTCCTTTGAACTGCTCTTATTCCCAGATATTTGATACAGTCGATATGTTGCCAAATTCTCGGATGGAGCGGCGATCCAAAACGATTCCGTCGAAGAGTATAAGCTGATGGCAAAGCATGGAGGCGCCTATCCCGGTTTCATCGCTTGCTTCAAACAAACAATAATTATCAATAATGGACCATTTCATTTCTTGGTCTAACTTGCGGCTAATGCAACAATCGTTTCATATTAAACTTGTAGGCTAGCTCAGAGTCCATGGACGCTGAATTGAGACAAGCCGCTAATGGTTTTGACTATAAGGTCCGTTCATTTGAGAAATACAACATCAATGGGTATCACTTTCGTACCTTTGGCAAAGAGCTATCTATGCCCGACAAGAAATCTACAAATTGTTGTGTCTCTGCTATCGGCAAAGGTGGTATCGAGTATTATGGAAGAGTTGAAGCAATTTATGAACTTCAATTCTATGGTGAAAACCCACCGGACATCGTAGTCTTCAAAATCGTAGTCTTCAAATGTTATTGGTTCCAGCCGAAGGAGACTAGAAGGACTCATGAACATATAGGGCTAGTCGAAATCAATCTGAGCACCCATTTAGATGTTCCCGATGTCTATATTATGGCTCAACAGGCGACCCAAGTTTTCTATCTACCGTGGGCATGCTAAATTGATAAGAATCTGAATGGTTGGTATGTTGTTTATGAAGTGCCGCCACGTGTTAGACCACCTCCCCCAGAAGAAGAAGATTATGAACCTGACATTAACCCAGACAGATATGACGGAGAATTCTTCCAAGAAACACGTCTTTCCGAGAAACATTTCAAGAACCACCGTGCTTCACCCGAGAACATGGAAGTAGATAGCAACAGTGAATCCGACTTTAACCCTGAGTCAGAACCAACAGAGCCGGAACTAGAAGAGGTTACTGCTGCGGATGACCTGTCAATGCTTGACCGATTACAGAAAGGCCTTCCACAAGTTCATGCCGTTGAACCCGATGAGCACGTCATTCATGACGACACGCATGATAGCGATGATGATGATGCATTTATTGATTCAGACTATTATTATTAATTTGTATGCATCCGAACTTAAATTATATATGTATATATTATTATTCATGTCAGCTATTCAATTTTTTTTATGTTGTACTAATTTATTTTACTCTTTATCATGGCAGGTGTTGAAAGATGGTGGGTGTGAGTCTAGATCGCTCGGCGGGTTCTTCTTCGTTGGTGGCCCGCGCGAGGGGTGGTACTTCCATTCCACCCCTGTCTCTCCGTAGAGCCTTGGCGGACAGAATAACGACACCACGTGTGGGTGCTGCTTCGTCGGCGGCGTTTCCCACTCGGAGAGGAGGTCGGGTAGGGAAGAAGGGGAAAGGTACATGATGTGGCTGCGGGAGAGGTAGGCGGACTGCTACGCCGTCCTTGCCACCACCACCGGCTCATTCACCCGAGCACATGATTACTATGGTGGACCCGTTTGCGGTGGATGCTACGGGGACTCCGGATCAGGAGCCTCGGGTCGACGGGCATTCGGCCCATGAGACTCCAGTCCAGGAGCCTCGGGTCGACGGGCATTCGGACCATGAGACTCCGGTTCCTGAGGCTACATCCGAGGAGACTCCCACCACAGAGGCTTCGACTAATGTGGATACGTCTGGATGGGGTGCTTGGCCGGATCTGACCGAGCGGCCCGATCGGACCGAGGGGCCGGGTGGCCATTCTGTTGGTGGCGGGGATGTGTCTACGGATAGTGAGGGCGATGTGGTGGATGCGGTCACCGTGTACAAGCGTGGTAGTACACGCCTCCCGGTCGTACCAGCAACCCACGAGCAGAGGTCAGTGATTACACGTGAAGGGGAGAGGTAAGTGCATTTACTATTATTTTTACCTTTTGCCTTCAAGTTTCTTCAAATATGTAATGCATTGACCTTGTCATACTGCAGGGGTTGGAAACACCCCCTTGGAGTCCGCAAGCCGAACACCGTCCTTGGTGTGCTTTGCCGGACAAATTTCCTGGGTTTGTCACGTTGCCCGGTGAGGGTTAGGTTCCTACACCAGGATTTACCTGGGAGCTCTACCAAGCTGCGCAAGCCCCACCGGAGGAGATTATAGATGGTGTCTTGTGCCACACGAGGGCCAAGATGGTGATCAACACCTTTTGGGTAAATTCTCCTTTTACACAATCTAAAATTAACAATATAGCTAATTATTGTACTAATCGATGTTGTCTTGTTCGATTGCAGACCTTCTATAGGTGTGAGGAGGGATATGAGGAGGCGGTAGCCAATGTTCTCGAGGCCGAGTGCAGGTGGCTATTATAGAACCTACGCCACGAGGGTCGGCCGCAGGCTATTCGAGACTACTATGCCACGCGTGGTGTTAAGAAGCAGAAGAAGGAGTGTCGCGGATAGTATCTGAAGAAGGGGAAGTACATGAAGGTAATTACCTATTCTTAAGGCCTTGTACGTAGTTCTCTTGATTTGATTCGTAGGCTTAGCGCTCAAAATTCTTTTTACTAACTTATAGGTGCCCCCGAGATGGTGTGCGGATAAGATGGATTGTTGGGAGGCATTGGTGGATGAGTGGTGCATAGGCAACTGGCGAGCCGTCCATGACAATGTGAAGGATCGGTGTGCCCAAACGGTTGGTGTGCCACACCATCAAGGCAGCGCCAACTTAATTCAGTTCGGACGGAACTAGGTATGTGGTTTGCTTCCTTATTCATGCAATTCATTCTTCATGCTAGATTGAGCCCTTTACTAATATGTTGTTCCTCTCTTTTAGGCGCATCACAATAAGACGGAGGTGCCAGAGTTGTACGACCTTTATGGCATGGCCCATATTGCCTCCTACAAGACGGCCAAGGCATTCTCTGAGTCTGACCTGGATCATCCAGAGAAGTTCACCAACATCTCCTCCCACCACAAGCTCATGAAATACAGGTACGTGGGGAAGGCTAGGAAAGGGGATGACTTTAACCCGAGCCAGGAACCTTTGGATCCAGAGCTGGTGATGATATCTGGTGGCGGGAGGCCCCATGGCTCGATAGCCATTGGAGATGGGATAATATGTTGTCCACTCACTCTCCTGGAGATCAAGGCGCTAGTCGGGCTCCTATCCTGAGATAACGCATCGTCCACGGCCAGTCGATCTTGCCATCGAGGTTAGTTGTACGGACTCAGAAAAATTTCATCCATTTCTTTGTGTGTGTGGCCATCGGTCATTACAGTGGTAACTAGGAATGGTGTTGCAGGTTGCTATTCAGAAAGAGAGAGAGGCAAACCAGGCTGCTCTTGAGAAAGAGAGAGTGGCAAACCAGGCTACTCTTCAGGCTGCTCTTGAGGAGAGGAACCGGACCACGGCTCGGTTGTTGGAGGAGGAGAGGGCCCGGAATGAGGAGGGTCACATGGCCATGTATGAGCTTATTGTGGTAAGTTCTCTTTTCACATTAGCCAAATCATGCGTGTAATGTCTGTTTCATTCCTAACTAAAACGACCGACTCTTCAAAACCAAATGTGGAGTCAATGTGCGAAAAGACCGGTCAACCCCTCCGCCAATGCCCGTCTTTTCTGCGATTGGCACGGTGAGTTTTATTTCAATGGTCATTATGAACTAGTATTAACATTTGAGTGTCATGATGCTAACTAGAAATTGCAAAACATCTTTTTTGCAGAATAACTCCTGAGCGGCATCGCACGACCCTTCTCCATGGAAACCGTCTCCAAACGTAACCGCCCCGAGCAACCCTGGTGCTTCTCCTAGATGACCACGACAGTAAGTTTTCTCTAGTTCATTTATGACATAATTAGCTATTTTAGCTCCAAAATGACGTAATTAGCTAATTTAGGTTCAAGAAAGACATAATTAGCTAATTTAGCTCCAAATGGCATAATCAGCTAGTTTAGCTCCAAAATGACATAATCAACTTAGTTAAGTAAAAACACCACAAGAACCTTGGTTAGATCATAACTTAGAGTATCTTCCTCCTAAATTACATAATAAGCTCAAAATAAGAAAAGTATTGTAATCATCCTCTTCCTCTTATTCTCCTTCTTCTTCTTCTTCTTCTTCTTCTTCTTCTTCTTCTTCTTCTTCTTCTTCTTCTTCTTCTTCTCCTCCTCCTCCTCCTCCTCCTCCTCCTCCTCCTCCTTCTCCTTCTTCTTGTTCTCCTCCTCCTCCTCCTCCTTCTTCTTCTCCTTATCCTCTTTCTTCTCCTCTTTCTTCTTATCCTTAGCTTATTTTCCCCAACAAATACATACTTAGCTAATTATCCTCCAAAATGACATAATTAGCTAATTTAGCTCCAAAATGAGATAATTAGCTAGTTTAGCTCCAAAATGACATAATTAGCTTAGTTAGGTAAAAAACATCACAAGAACCATGGTTAGCTCATAACTTAGTGTATCTTCCTCCTAAATGACATAATAAGCTCAAAATAAGAAAAGTATTGTAATCATCCTCTTACTCTTCCTCTCCTTCTTCTTCTTCTTCTTCTTCTTCTTCTCCTTCTCCTTCTCCTTCTCCTTCTGCTACTCGTTCTCCTTCTTCTTCTCCTTCTTCTTGTTGTTGTTGTTGTTGTTGTTGTTGTTCTTCTTCTTCTTCTTCTTCTTCTTCTTCTTCTCCTTCTCCTTCTTCTTCTTCTTCTTCTTCTTCTTCTTCTTCTTCTTCTTCTTCTCCTTCTCCTCCCCTTTCTTCTCCTCTTTCTTCTTCTCCTTACCTTATTTTACCCAACAAAGACATAATTAGCTAATTTAGCTCCAAAATGACATACTTAGCTAGTTTAGCTCCGAAATGACATAATTAGCTTAGTTAGGTAAAAAACATCACAAGAACCTTAGTTAGCTCATAACTTAGCGTATCTTCCTCCCAAATGACATACTAAGGTGAAAATAAGAAAAGTATTGTAATTATCCTCTTCCTCTTCCTCTTCTTCTTCTTCTTCTTCTTCTTCTTCTTCTTCTTCTCCTCCTCCTCCTCCTCCTTCTTCTTCTTCTTCTCCTCTTTCTTCTTCTCCTTACCTTATTTTACCCAACAAAGACATAATTAGCTAATTTAGCTCCAAAATGACATAATTAGCTAGTTTAGCTCCAAAATGACATAATTAGCTTAGTTAGGTAAAAAACATCACAAAAACCTTGGTTAGCTCATAACTTAGCGTATCTTCCTCCTAAATATCATAATAAGCTCAATATAAGAAAAGTATTGTAATCATCCTCTTCCTCTTCCTCTTCCTCTCCTTCTTCTTCTTATTCGTCTTCTTCTTCTCCTCCCCTTCCTCCTCCTTCTTCTTCTCCTCCTTCTTCTTCTTTTTCTCCTTCTTCTTCTTCTACTTCTTATTCTTCTTCTCCTCCTCTTTCTTCTCCCCTTTCTTCTTCTCCATACCTTATTTTGTCCAACAAAGACATAATTAGCTAATTTAGCTCAAAAATGACACAATTAGCTAATTTAGCTCCAAAATGACATAATTATCATAGTTAGGTAAAAACATCACAAGAACCTTGGTGAACTCATAACTTAGCGTTTCTTAGTCCTAAATGACAAAATAATCTCAAAATGGCATAAGAACCTTGGTAAGCTCATAAATGTTATATACTTAGCTTGTTTTCCTCTAAAATGTCATAATTAGCTTAGTTAGGTCAAAAATGGCATAAGAACATTGTTTACATCATAAATGTCAGATAGTTAGCTTATTTTCATCCAAAATGACATAATTAGCTTAGTTAGGTCAAAAATGGCATAATTACCTTGGTTAGCTCAAAAAGGTCATACACTTTGCTTATTTTCCTCCAAAATGACATAATAAGCTCAAAAATGTCATAATAATTCTTCTTCTTCTAACTTTCTTATTCCCATTTTGCACATTAGATTTACTACATGCAAGCTGGCATTGATGGAGTGCTTTAGTTTTTTGTTTTCATTTGAGTTGATGAACAATGTGGAACTATATGTATGTATACATGGATGAACAATGTAAAACTTTGTATGTTGGTTCTTTCGATCTATGTGCTGTGATTGATGAACAAATGGCATTGATGAACTTTATATGTATATCATATATGTGTTGTGAACTATATATATGTGTTGTGAACTATATATCATATATGTGCTGTGAAATAACATAAAATAAACAAAACAATGACAATATGGGCACTTTGCCGTGTGCCAGCTGATGGCAAAGGCCTTTTCCATCAGCTAGAAGACGACAAAGGGGCCACATGGCAGCGAGGTGTGTAACCTGGAGCAACAGGCGGCTGACCCATAAGGTTACTTTGCCGCCTACTGCCCTAGCAAGCACACGACAAAGGGCTGCCGTGGCAGACGACAAAGACATTAAAGAAGGCAGACGACAAAGGTCTTAAAGAAGGCAGGCATCACATATCTTAAAGAAGGCAGGCGACAAAGGTCTTAAAAGAAGGCATACGACAGATGACAAAGGAGGAGGGTGACGGCAAATACTCTGTTAGCCACCTAACTGAGTAGTTGCATGTCGGTTGCCGTCTAAAGGGCTTTGCCATTGGCTTGCACTACTGGCTGACGGCAAACTCCTTTGCCGTCCACTTTGTTCTAGCAGACGGCAAAGAAGGGCCTTTACCGATGAAAGTAGTGGTAGAAGTTTTGCCGACAGGAGCCTGACGGGAAAGGCCTTTGCCGACCGTGGAACACCCCTTTGCCGTCTGCTTTGGCAAACGACATAAAAGCTGATTCCTGTAGTGCAACTGCCTTCATAACCCCATACGGGCCATTCCGCTTCAACACAATGCCTTTCGGGTTAAAAAATGCAGGCGCCACTTACCAACGCATGATCTAGACATGTTTGAAAAAACAAATTGGCAAAACCGTGGAGGCATACGTGGACGATGTAGTCGTCAAGACCCGCCATGTTAGCCAACTGGTAGACGACCTAAGAGAAAAATTTTCCAGCCTACGGGCATACGACGTAAGGCTTAATCCGTACAAATGCGTCTACGGAGTACCAGTCGGCAAACTCCTTGGGTTTATTGTGTCGCAGCACAGAATCGAGGCCAATCTGGCCAAAATCCGAGCAGTGTCCGAACTAGCTATCCTGACAGAGCTACCACATGTCAAAAAATTGGTAGGTTGTGTGGCGGGTTTAAGCCGGTTCATCTCTTGCCTCGGCGAGAAGGCCCTCCCGCTTTACTGGTCGCTAAAGAAGACTCAAAACCTCCAATGGACCGAGGAGGCCACGACGGCCTTGGAGGAAATCAAAACGCTGCTGGCCAGCAACCCTATACTCGCAACGCGTTACCTAGGGGAACCGATGTTGCTATACATCGCAACCACTAACCAGGTGGTCAGCGCGGTCCTCATCGTAGAACAAGAAGCTGAAGGTCACCAATTACGGGTACAAAGACCTGTCTACTACGTATCAGAGGTGCTTACCCCATGTAAGACCAAATACCCACACTACCAGAAAATCACTTATACAGTGTTCATGGCGTCACGCAGACTCAAACATTACTTTCAGGAGTGCACAATCACGATGACATCGGAAGTACCCCTGAATGATATAGTCAACAACAGGGATGCAACTGGATGGATTGCCAAGTGGTCCATCGATATCTTGCCGTTCGAGATCACCTATAAGCCACGGAGATCCATCAAATCTCAATTGCTGGCCGACTTTGTCGCGGAACGGACGGAGGCAGAACTCCCCAAAGAATACAACACCTACTCTCATTGGATCATGTACTTCGACGGATCCAAAACCCTTGCCAGTCTAGGAGCTAGAGTAATCCTCACATCTCCTACCGGAGACAATGTGCTATACGTGCTACAAAACTTGTACGCCGATGTCAACGCCCAAGATGCGGTCCTATCCTTATTTTGGTGCGAGGGCCTCGACAGGGATAGAAACACATCTCGTCGTTTTGCAAGAATGGATATCGTTACAAGTACATGTACTAAAAAGATGAGTATATGGAATTGGCTTACATTCGCCACAAGCTACATCAAGTTCACATTAGTACAACAACATAATCAATCATCATGAAGAAGAGCAGGGTCCGACTACAGACAAAAAACATACGATAAAAGAACGACGTCCATCCTTGCTATCCCAGGCTGCCGGCCTGGAACCCATCCTAGATCGATGAAGAAGAAGGAGAAACTTCGAAAGCACAATCCTCGCGCTCACGTCATAATATCACTTTACCTGTACCTGCAACTGGTGTTGTAGAAATCTGTGAGCCACAGGGGACTCAACAATCTCATTTCCAAAGGTATCAAGACTAGCAAAGCTTAATCGGTGAGGTTTGGTTAAGTGGTGAGGCTGCAACAAGCGACTAAGCATTTATTTGAGGTGGCTAACTTACGAGTACAAGAATAATAGGGAGATGATCTACGCATAAACGGATGTGAAATAATAATGATCAAATGAATGATCCTGAAGACCTACTTACGTCAAACATAACCCCACCGTATCCTCAGTCAGAGAAGGAGCTCACGAAAGAGACGGTCACGGTTAAGCACACAGTTGGCATATTTTTATTAAGTTTACTTTGAATTTTAAAGAACCAGATGTTAAACAAAGTTTCCTCGTTGCCACATAACTGCGGGCACGCCTTTCTGAAAGATTTAACCCTGCACCGGTGCTCCAACTAGTCGATCACAAATTACCACAAGCCGCATAGAAAGCCTCGATCACGAAACTTGTGATCTCCTCCAATTCCTTAGTGGAAAACCTCAACTCTGAGATAGCCCAAAGCATCACGTGAATCCCGATGTACAAGATATTTCGTAAAAGGTAAAACTAATCCAGCAAGGCCGCCTGACGTGTCGACGAACCCGATAGGAGCCGCATATCTCGTTCTCAGGACACGACGGATAAGAACATTGTATGGTGGCCTGATAGAAATCTCCCGAGTTTCCCCTGGTTGGCCACGCAAACGGCTCTAGTTTGGACCAACACTCATGAAGAGCAGTAGCCCAGGGGTTGATTAAGTATCCTCGGGTTAATTACTCCCTACGCGGTTCATTAGTTATTCGGCAAATAGTACCAAAGTTGGGCCTTGCCAGACCAGTTTTAAACTAAGACGGATTATCAAGGGGGTCCCCATAAGAACCCCGATCGTGTTAGGAGCGCTCAATTATGGAATATAACACCCGTAGCCGAAACTAAGGCGGCAAAGGTGGAACAAAACACCAGGCTAGAAAGGCCGAGCCTTCCAGCTTTTACCAAGTATATATGTGCAAAATAACATTAATATGGTGATATACTAAGGAACCCATGTTTCACATGAAGCAACTGCACCAGCAACTAGCAATGCTATCACATAGTTAAGCAAGCGGTAACATTGCCAATTCGTGGTTTGCTAGGTTGTAGAAGGTTGAAGGTTTCATGGAAATGTTGAGAGGGTGACATTTAACACGTGGTAGGCAACGAGACATAACGAAAGAAACGAGACAACTAGCATGGCATTGCTAGTAATGGTATCTAGGGAAATGGTCATCTTGCCTGAGATCCCGCTTGGAAGAAGAACGACTCTATGAAGTAGACAAACAGACGTAGTCGAACGGATCCTCACATTCTTACACGCTTGCGGAACTCTATCAAGACGAAGCAAACCAGAAACAAGAATCAACACACGATATTCACCACACATATGCATGTCATGATGCACAACTTAATATGATGCATGTACATACAATTATGCAGGACATGGCATGGCAAATCAAAACAATCAAACACTACACATTAAGTGAAGCTCAATATGCAACGAGTTGCATATTGATGGAACTCCACATACGAATTATTTAGTTCACTCCCATTTAGGTACACGACAATTTTAAAATGTCATTAAATATGGCAAGAGGTGAAGCATGTGATTCTGCATGACATACTAGCCGGTTAACACCTAAGAACATTGAATGGAGCTATGGTTAAAAGATACATGCAACACAAGATATTATGCCATGAATGCAACATGCATGCAATTTTATGGAAACACTGGAAAGAAGGAAATGAAGCATGTGTCGCCATAGCGAACGAAAGGGAACCATGGAGGCAAAACGGAAATGATGCCACGACAATGTTCCGGTCCCAACAACTCGATGAGATACCGGTGCCAACGATTTGTGAGCATGTGCGTGTCATTCCAAAGAATGATGGGGTTATCCCGGTTACCGAGTTCCCATGTGTCGGGGGCACCGAAAAAGAGGGACAACATGCAACGAGCAAACATATAAGGTGCAAAACATAGGGTTCAAGTCATACATCACATGCATTCGGTCCACGTGCATCGTCTCAACGGTTATACCTTTGAAGTGTGCGTTTCGAAGTGGATCGAGTCATTGTGGTGTAGATGTACATGGTCCTAGTGGACCTAGTGGACCTAGTGGAAGTAGTCATTCCCGTGACGGTAGTTGAAGTAGTGGTACACGGGCCTTCGGCGACGTAGTCGTGCACGGTTGGCGACGAACTTGACGAATTCGATACCCTTTCGAGTCGTAGTGGAAGTTGTCGCTCTCACGCTGGTAGTCGTACATGGTCATTGTCGAAGTAGTGGAAAACGGCAACGGTCTTATCTGATCGTCACCAACAACAAATGTACATTAGCGGTAGTGGTACATGATCGAGTCAGTCCTTGAATGGTCGATCATTCGAGGCTGGACTTGTGTGTCTTGATGAACCAAAGTACCAATGGTCCTGGCAACGAAAAAAGGCAGCAAGGCAGTGCAACGAGACACTTCACGGGCATCCATCCGAAACACAACAACAGAAGGGCCCGAAGGAAGCAGCTTGGGCGGCACAACAGGGGCTAGCATGGATAGCAGTAGGAGGCAGGCACGCGGCTGCGAGGCTGGACCCTCGCAGAGGGCGCAACACGGTGCGGCGGGGACGACCTGGGTGGCGGGCTCAGGGAATCTCTAGCTTGGGTTGGTCTTGGTTCTTGGCGGCGCATGAGCCTGAGGACGAGCAAGATCGGGAGGAAGCATGTCCTCGGGCAGGTGCTGGCAGAAGAGGCAAGGGGCGTCGGGAGCATGGTACGGTGATGATGCTCACCACGGGAGGAGTAGGTCCGGGGCGAAGCTCCAACTGGAAATCATGGCGGTGACGACCTCTTGCGAATATGAGAGAGAGAGAGAGTTTAGGGTGCAGGGAGAGAAAGAAAGCGAGCAGGGGAGGCAAAGGGGACAACTACACAAGGCTGGTCTTGGATCTTCGGCGAGGTGATGCTCCGGCGGTACATGGGCAAGGCGGCAGAGCTTCGGGCGCGAGGAGCGGGAGCGGCCTCGGGCAGCGTTCGCAGCTGGCTGCGGGGCGAGGGGTGGCTGGTCGCCTGGTGCAGCGGGGCTTCTGAGGGAGAAGGTCGAGGCTTCCACACGTGGGAGCGACGGCGCGCCCTGTTGGCATCGGGCGCGACATAGCAGGGGATTGGGCAGGCTCGCGGGGCTAGCTCCTGTGGATCGGGGTCGAGGCCATGGAGGAGGCTGAGGGTGACCACTCTGGTGGCCACGGGGCGACGCAAGTGGCCGACGGAGCGTGCTTTGGTGGGTCAGGGTTATTGGCGGTGCTGGATGGACCGGGCGATGGGATCGAGGCCTCCCCTCGATCTGCTTGCTGCGGGCGCTGGGGATCTCGGACCGAGGAAAGGAAACGAGGAGGGGATCGAGTGGAGGTTGGGTGTGGTTGGCCCAATGGGGAAATCTAGGTGAGGTGGCGGTGCGCGGCAGGACTTTTGGACTAGGGTTAGGGTAGGCCTACATTTGCATATAAATATCAGGTTCGATTAGGTCTAGACCCTCCGATCTAAATCGGACGGTCGTGGTTAACTAGGTTAGGGGTCTCATACGTCCAAAACGTATCTATAATTTTTGATGGTTTCATGCTACTTTTATGCTTTTGATAATTATTTTTATATTATTTTTATGATTTATTTGCACTGACCTATTAATAGTTGCAAAAGTGTGCAATGTTCTTGTTTTATACTTTTATATGTAGGAACTATCAAAAATAGAAGAGGAAACCTTGTTGTTGTCGAATTGGGACTTTTCTGAAATCTGTCTAAAAACTCTTCGAAAAGATTGCCACGTTATGGGTCGAGGACAGCCTCAAATGGAAATCTCACAGAAGTCGTAAGTGTGGAAAATTTTATGTTGATAATTCTAGACATACAATTCGGCTCATTTGGAGTGCGGACGCTCTAGGAAAACCCGTTTTACTGGAGGACAAATATCTGATTACGGGATTACGGGAATCGGTGACGTGATTGAGTCCAACTCTTACCATATTTGATCAATTGGGCCAAGCCACGACTTTGGGACCTCATTAGGGCAGAGAGGGGTCCCTAGGAAAGTTCTAGAGGTGCCCAAGAGCCCTTGGATCAAAGGGCATCCATCGGAGGGCCAAGGATGATCGTCCCGGCTCATATAAGGAGAGAAAAACCCAGATTTCTGGTCAGCCACCAAAAGCCACGAATTTGCCTCCACCATGGCCTCATATCCATGGGGAGGGCTCATATACAGAACCAAGAAGCCATGAAGGAAGGAGGCTAAGGGGCGGCGCTTCCCCGTGATGGCCGACCGGCGCAGGAGGAGCCCCCTGCGTCGGCGCCGGCCGCCGGCACCGCCCGACACCTCACATGCTGCGCCTTCTTCATCCTCTCCGCCATGATGCCACCTTCACCAACACCTCCATAATCATCTCCTCGATAGCTACAACGGTCCACTCTCCCACAAACCTTTGTAATCCCCTATGTAAACATGGTGTTTGATGTTATAAATTATTTGCAAATAATCTATTGCATCTATGTGATGTTTGTGTAGTTCCCTTTTGTCATATGATTGATTGTTGAATCTTCATGGATGGTTTGAGCTATATATTGAATTTTTACAGTCCTATGGTGCCCATCATATGTTTATGCGTGCATGGAACACATCATAGGGTTTGTAGTATGTGGAGAAAGCTAGAGGGTGGATTGCTTGAGTGACAGAAACATGAGCCCCAATCTAGTGAACAAAGCATATGGGATAAAGAGGACCTTTTGATCTTAATGCTATGGTTGGGTATTTTTACCTTAATGTATCTTCTAGTATTTATGGATGTTTGCTAGAGTTCCAATCATAAGTACTTGCAATCATTGGGTAGTGCGAGCTTGTTAGCTTTGCCTCTCCCACATAAAAGAGGAATATCAACCTTGAATTTCACTATTTGATCATGGAGAATTCCACCGAAAATTACCACCACTTTTCCGCACTCGTGGTACTGTTAGTTTATGGTTACTTAGTATATTTTATCGCTGCAACACTAACATTTACTTTCTTGTATTTATTATCTTGCAAAGCTTTCTCTCATACCCGTATTGTCACTCTAGTTTTGTCTCCTAGATACTAGAGTTGTGTCAATGGTTGATAGAACTTGAGAGAATATTTATCCCACCTTTAGCTCCTCGTTGGGTTCGACACTCTTACTTATCGAAAAGGCTACACAGGTCCCCTATACTTGTGGGATATCAAGACCTTTTCTGGTGCCGTCGTTGGGGAGCAATAGCGTGAGGTGAATGTTCTTGTGTGCACTTGTTTCCTTTGTCTCTAAGTAGTTTTACTTTCAATTTTAAGTTGTTTTCTATCTTTATATGGATAGGGAATGCGGATTACAAAAAAAAGTTGTACTTGTTATCTAAAAACGTTTTAAAAAAGGAAAGTGATTGGAAAGATGAGTAATGGTTAAGTGGGGGTCGACGTGTTCATGCCTATGAAACCAAAACAATTCTTTACATGGAAGATTTTCACTTAAAAAATTGTATATATTTTGTATATATTGTACATATTCCTCTGTACCATAGAAATAAAATGTAGAGATAACTTCTAGTTTGTTTATGATGTAAGTTTGCCACTTTGCTGCCTAGAAACAGATTTCCGTGCTGCAGCATAATTTTTTTTAAAAATCACCAAAACGTGATATTGACCTGAAATATCTTGAGTGCAAAATACTGTTTATTACGGTACTTTCATTAGTTTTGACTTTTCTGATTTGAGGTGCCTAGATAGGTCTAATAATTCGATCTTTACCCACTGTTCTGTTTAGACAGATTTCCTGTGCTTCACTGTAAAAAATCGTGATAAATCTCAAAATAGTATTTTGATCTGAAAGTTTTTGTGCATAAACCTGAGATTATGATGTGTATTCCATTAGTTTTGAGTTTTTAGATTTGAGCTACCTAACTATCTCGTTGAGTGCCATCTTTACAGACTGTTCAGTTTTGAGAGGTTTCTTAGTTTGTTCAATATTGTACTTGGTGTTATTAGTTTCATTAGTTTTTCGACGGACAACGGAAATCGTGAACACCTTAGTATATACGGTGTCTAATGTTGAGTAAATATTATGAAACTTGTCAATGCTTGAACATGAGTGGATTTTATTTAATGAGTACTAACCCTACTAATAAGTTTTTGTCGAGTTTTATGTGAATGTAGTATTTAAGATCCAATGGAGATGGTGATACGAGATGAATGAGAAGAGAAAATCTCAATCTTGGGGACTCCCAAGTGCACCTCAATGAAGTATTCAAGAATATTCAATCATCAAAGCTTGGGGATTCCCATGGCATCTCTCCTTTTTCAGTGCCTAGCTAAAAGGCGTTAAAGAAAAGCGCTTGTCAAAGGCAACCCACTTTGTTTTCTTTATGTTTTCATGTTGTTTTCTTTCAATTTCTTTTGTTTTCTTTGAGTCTTCCAAGTTGTTAACTCTGTATCAACCTCTCCTTATCATTTTTATTTCGTTTTGTGCCAAGTTTTAGCCTCCGATTGCAAGAAAGTTCAAAAGTTCTGACATGCTGTCCAGAAACAGATTCTTTCTGCTTGACGGAAAAATTTGCCAAAAATCAGAAGATCATCTTTTTGATCTGAATTCTACTTGACAGTATGCTCTATATAATTGAATTTCTGTCATCTCTTCTGAGTTTTTTGATTTGAGTTGCAGAAGTGTCCGGGAAAAATTATTTACTACCCGCTGGTCTATTTTTCCCACATTCTGCCCTATTTTGCGTTTTCATTGTTTTGCAAATCTTAAGCTTGCTTTTTATTTGCAAAAAACTTTTGTAAATTTTGAGAAACAATAGCTCTTCCTGAAAATGTTTATTTCCAGTAGAGAATAAAATATTTTGTTATGGGCACTAACCACTCTAATCAGCTTATGATGAGTTTCGTATGAAGGGAGTTTTCAAGTATGCGATGGAAGATGATGAAAGAAGATCCAGGAGTGTCAAGCGCTCAAGCTTGGGGATGCCCCCATGAACCCCAAGAAATATTCAAGGAGACTCAAGCGTCTAAGCTTGGGGATGCCCCCATGCATCCCCTTCTCCAACAATAATCATCAGTTCGTCCGTCTCCATGCTATATTTTTATCACTTCATATGTTATGTGTTATTCTTGGAGCGTCCCGCTCTTTACTGCTCAGTTTGTTTAGTTTTCTTTGCTGTAATAAATGGTTGGATCCCAGCATATTAGTTTGGATAGAGACACGCTCCATTTTAATTGCTTAGAACACTCTAGTTTTCACTCTTCTTGTTCTGTGAGTGTTCACTTTTTGCGAGTACTGCGTTTAGCTCTTGTTTTCCACTCATATTTTGTTTGGAGCTTGTTAGTTTGCTTAAATTATATATGATTATATCTATGGTATTTAATTAATATTGTTTATGAGAGTTGTTTTAAGAAAGTTGATTGTTGTTGAAGAAGAGTAAAATATTTCATGCTTATAGTGGTGCAATAGGAAGCTTGTTTAGACTGTGGCTTAGGCTTTAACATGTCATGTTAGATATTATCTTAATTATATGCTTAGTAGTTATTTATGTAGCATGACTTGTCTCAGATAGCCGAGAGTGCTTAATGTTCCATTGAAAGAATCATGTGTCGTTTTTTTATCATATCGAAGCATAATACTGTGGTATTCTCCTTTACTACTTCATTTGGGTTGACTTGGTGCATGCTTACACCATGTTATTGTTGGGGAACGTCGCATGGGAAACACAAATTTTCCTACGCGCACGAAGACCTATCATGGTGATGTCCATCTACGAGAGGGGATGAGTGATCTACGTACCCTTGTAGACCATACAGCAGAAGCGTTAGTGATCGCGGTTGATGTAGTGGAACGTCCTCACGTCCCTCGATCCGCCCCGCGAACAATCCCGCGATCAGTCCCACGATCTAGTACCGAACGGACGGCACCTCCGCGTTCAGCACACGTACAGCTCGACGATGATCTCGGCCTTCTTGATCCAGCAAGAGAGACGGAGAGGTAGAAGAGTTCTCCGGCAGCGTGACGGCGCTCCGGAGGTTGGTGATGACCTTGTCTCAGCAGGGCTCCTCCCGAGCTCCGCAGAAACGCGATCTAGAGGAAAAACCGTGGAGGTATGTGGTCGGGCTGCCGTGGAAAATTCGTCTCTAATCAGCCCTAAAACCTCCATATATATAGGTGGGAGGGAGGGGACCGTGCCTTGGGGCTCACGGAGCCCCAAGGGGGTCGGCCGAGTCCAAGGGGGAAGGTTCCCCCCCCAAACCGAGGTGGACTTGGTTTGGTGGGAGGGAGTCCTTCCTTCTCTTCCCACCTCCTCTTTTTTTTCTCCTTGATTTTCTTCTCTAGGCGCATAGGGCCCTCTTGGGCTGTCCCACCAGCCCACTAAGGGCTGGTGCGCCACCCTCATGGCCTATGGGCTTCCCCGGGGTGGGTTGCCCCCCTCGGTGAACTCCCGGAACCCATTCGTCATTCCCGGCACATTCCCGGTAACTCTGAAAACCTTCCGGTAATCAAATGAGGTCATCCTATATATCAATCTTCGTTTCCGGACCATTCCGGAAACCCTCGTGACGTCCGTGATTTCATCCGGGACTCCGAACAACATTCGGTAACCAACCATATAACTCAAATACGCATAAAACAACGTCGAACCTTAAGTGTGCAGACCCTGCGGGTTCGAGAACTATGTAGACATGACCCGAGAGACTCCTCGGTCAATATCCAATAGCGGGACCTGGATGCCCATATTGGATCCTACATAGTCTACGAAGATCTTATCGTTTGAACCTCAGTGCCAAGGATTCATATAATCCCGTATGTCATTCCCTTTGTCCTTTGGTATGTTACTTGCCCGAGATTCGATCGTCAGTATCCGTATACCTATTTCAATCTCGTTTACCGGCAAGTCTCTTTACTCGTTCCGTAATACAAGATCCCGCAACTTACACTAAGTCACATTTCTTGCAAGGCTTGTGTGTGATGTTGTATTACCGAGTGGGCCCCGAGATACCTCTCCGTCACACGGAGTGACAAATCCCAGGCTTGATCCATACTAACTCAACTAACACCTTCGGAGATACCTGTAGAGCATCTTTATAGTCACCTAGTTACGTTGCGACGTTTGATACACACAAAGCATTCCTCCGGTGTCAGTGAGTTATATGATCTCATGGTCATAGGAATAAATACTTGACACGCAGAAAACAGTAGCAACAAAATGACACGATCAACATGCTACGTCTATTAGTTTGGGTCTAGTCCATCACGTGATTCTCCTAATGACGTGATCCAGTTATCAAGCAACAACACTTTGTTCATAATCAGAAGACACTGACTATCTTTGATCAACTGGCTAGCCAACTAGAGGCTTGCTAGGGACGGTGTTTTGTCTATGTATCCACACATGTAAATAAGTCTTCATTCAATACAATTATAGCATGGATAATAAACGATTATCTTGATACAGGAATTATAATAATAACTATATTTATTATTGCCTCTAGGGCATAATTCCAACAGTCTCCCACTTGCACTAGAGTCAATAATCTAGCCCTCAAATCATCATGCGTATTACATTGTAATAAATCTAACACCCATACAGTTCTGGTGTTGATCATGCTTTGGCCGTGGAAGAGGTTTAGTCAGCGGGTCTGCTACATTCAGATCCGTGTGCACTTTGCATATATTTACGTCCTCTCCCTCGACGTAGTCGCGGATGAGGTTGAAGCGTCGTTTGATGTGTCTGGTCTTCTTGTGAAACCGTGGTTCCTTTGCTAAGGCAATGGCACCCGTGTTGTCACAGAACAAGGTTATTGGATTCAGTGCGCTTGGCACCACTCCAAGATCCGTCATGAACTTCTTCATCCAGACACCCTCCTTAGCCGCTTCCGAGGCAGCCATGTATTCCGCTTCACATGTAGAATCTGCTACGACGCTTTGCTTGGAACTGCACCAGCTTACCGCAGCCCCATTAAGAATAAATACGTATCCGGTTTGCGACTTAGAGTCGTCCGGATCTGTGTCAAAGCTTGCATCGATGTAACCTTTTACGACGAGCTCTTCGTCACCTCCATACACGAGAAACATCTCCTTAGTCCTTTTCAGGTACTTCAGGATATTCTTGACCGCTGTCCAGTGATCCACTCCTGGATTACTCTGGAACCTACCCGCCATAGTTATGGCCAGGCTAACATCCGGTCTAGTGCACAACATTGCATACATGATAGAACCTATGGCTGAAGCATAGGGGACGGAGCGCATATGCTCTCTATCTTCATCAGTTGCTGGGCACTGAGTCTTACTCAATGTCGTACCTTGTAAAACTGGCAAGAACCCTTTCTTGGACTGTTCCATTTTGAACCTCTTCAAAACTGTATCAAGGTATGTGCTTTGTGAAAGTCCTATCAGGCGTTTTGATCTATCCCTATAGATCTTAATGCCTAGAATGTAAGCAACTTCTCCTAGGTCCTTCATAGAGAAACTTTTATTCAAGTAATCCTTTATGCTCTCCAAAAACTCCACGTTGTTTCCAATCAGCAATATGTCATCCACATATAATATTAGAAACGCCAGAGAGCTCCCACTCACTTTCTTGTAAATACAAGATTCTCCAACCACTTGTATAAACCCAAATGCTTTGATCACCTCATCAAAATGTTTGTTTCAACTCCGAGATGCTTGCACCAGTCCATTAATGGATCGCTGGAGCTTGCACACCTTGTTAGCATCCTTAGGATCGACAAAACCTTCGGGTTGTATCATATACAACTCTTCCTTAAGGAAACCGTTAAGGAACGCCGTCTTGACATCCATCTGCCAGATTTCATAATCGAAAAATGCAGCTATTGCTAACATGATTCTGACGGACTTAAGCATCGCTACGGGTGTGAATGTCTCATCGTAGTCAACTCCTTGAACTTGTGAAAAACCCTTTGCCACAAGTCGAGCTTTATAAACGGTCACATTGCCGTCAGCGTCCGTCTTCCTCTTAAAGATCCATTTGTTCTGAATAGCCTTGCGGCCCTCAGGTAGTACCTCCAAAGTCCACACTTTGTTCTCATACATGGATCCTATCTCGGACTTCATGGTTTCTAGCCATTTGTTGGAATCTGGGCCCACCATTGCTTCTTCATAATTTGCAGGTTCATTGTTGTCTAACAACATGATTGATAAGACGGGATTACCGTACCACTCTGGAGCAGCACATGGTCTCGTCGACCTGCGTGGTTCGACAGAAACTTGAACCGGAGTTTCATGATCATCATCATTAACTTCCTCCTCAACCGGCGTTGCAATGACAGAGGTTTCCCCTTGCCCTGCGCCACCATCCAGAGGGATGAGAGGTTCGACAACCTCGTCAAGTTCTATCTTCCTCCCACTCAATTCTCTCGAGAGAAACTCCTTCTCGAGAAAAGCTCCGTTTTTAGCAACAAACACCTTCCCTCGGATTTGAGATAGAAGCTGTACCCAACAGTCTCTTTTGGGTAACCTATGAAGACGCAACTTTCCGCTTTGGGTTCCAGCTTTTCAGGCTGAAGCTTTTTGACATAAGCATCACATCCCCAAACTTTAAGAAACGACAATTTTGGCCTTTTGCCATACCACAGTTCGTATGGTGTCATCTCAACGGATTTCGATGGTGCCCTATTTAAAGTGAATGCAGCTGTTTCTAATGCATAACCCGAAAACGATAATGGCAAATCAGTAAGAGACATCATAGATCGCACCATCTCTAATAGAGTACGATTACGATGTTCGGACACACCATTACACTGTGGTGTTCCAGGCGGTGTTAACTGTGAAACAATTCCACACTGTCTTAAGTGAGTACCAAACTCGAAACTCAGATATTCACCCCCACGATCAGACCGCAGGAACTTGATCTTCTTGTTACGATGATTTTCTACTTCACTCTAAAATTGCTTGAACTTTTCAAATGTTTCAGACTTGTGTTTCATCAAGTAGACATAACCATATCTACTCAAATCGTTAGTGAAGGTGAGAAAATAACGATATCTGCCGCGTGCCTCTACGCTCATTGGACCACACACATCGGTATGTATGATTTCCAATAAGTCACTTGCACGCTCCATTGTTCCGGAGAACGGAGTCTTAGTCATCTTGCCCATGAGGCATGGTTCGCATGTGTAAAGTGAATCAAAGTCAAGTGACTCCAAAAGTCCATTAACATGGAGTTTCTTCATGCGCTTTACACCAATATGACCTAATCGGGAGTGCCACAAAAATATGGCGCTATCATTGTTAACTCTAACTCTTTTGGTCTCAATGTTATGTATATGTGTATCGCTACCAAGATTCAATATGAACAATCCTCTCACATTAGGTGCATGACCATAAAAGATGTTACTCATAGAAATAGAACAACCATTATTCTCTGACTTAAAAGAGTAACCGTCTCACAATAAACAAGATCCAGATATAATGTTCATGCTCAACGCAGGCACTAAATAACAATGATTTAAGTTCATCACTAATCCTGATGGTAACTAAAGTGAAACTGTGCCGACAGCGATTGCATCAACCTTGGAACCATTTCCTACGCGCATCGTCACTTCATCTTTCGCCAGCCTTCGTCTATTCCGCAGTTCCTGTTTCGAGTTGCAAATATGAGCAAAAGAACCGGTATCAAATACCCAGGCACTACTACAAGAGCCGGTTAAGTACACATCAATAACATGTATATCAAATATACCTGATTTTTCTTTGGCCGCCTTCTTATCTGCCAGATACTTGGGGCAATTGCGCTTCCAGTGACCCATACCCTTGCAATAGTAACACTCCGTTTCAGGCTTAGGTCCATCTTTGGGTTTCTTCGTCGGATTGGCAACAGGCTTGCCGCTCTTCTTCGAATTACCCTTCTTGCCTTTGCCGTTTCTCTTGAAACTAGTGGTCTTATTCACCATCAACACTTGATGCTCTTTACGGAGTTCAGACTCTGCGACTTTCAGCATCGCAAACAACTCGCCGGGAGACTTGTTCATCCCTTGCATGTTGTAGTTCAACACAAAGCCTTTATAGCTTGGCGGCAGTGATTGAAGGATTCTGTCAGTGATAGCCTCTTGCGGGAGTTCAATCCCCAGCTCAGCTAGACGGTTTGAGTACCCAGACATTTTGAGCACATGTTCACTAACAGACGAGTTTTCCTCCATCTTGCAAGCATAGAATTTATCAGAGGTCTCATACCTCTCGATCCGGGCGTTCTTCTGAAAGATAAACTTCAACTCCTGGAACATCTCAAATGCTCCATGACGCTCAAAGCGACGTTGAAGTCCCGGTTCTAAGCCATACAAGACTGCACATTGAACTATTGAGTAGTCCTCCTTACGTGCTAACCAAGCGTTCTTAACATCCTGATCAGCCGTAGCGGGTGGTTCATCTCCTAGCGCAGCATTAAGGACATAATCCTTCTTCCCAGCTTGTAAGATTAGCTTAAGATTACGAGCCCAGTCTACAAAGTTGCTTCCATCATCTTTCAACTTAGCTTTCTCTAGGAACGTATTAAAATTCAGGGTGACTGTCGCCTGAGCCATGATCTACAACACAAATATATTCAAAGTGGACTTAGACTATGTTCAAGACAATTAGAGTTTAACTTAATCAAATTATTTGCTAAACTCCCACTCAAAAAGTACATCTCTCTAGTCATTTGAGTGGTTCATGATCCACTTACACTAGCTCAAGTCCGATCATCACGTGAGTTGAGTATAGTTTCAGTGGTAAGCATCCCTATGCTAATCATATCATCTATATGATTCATGATCGACCTTTCGGTCTCATGTGTTCCGAGGCCATGTCTGCACATGCTAGGCTCGTCAAGCTTAACCCGAGTGTTCCGCGTGCGCAACTGTTTTGCACCCGTTGTATGTGAACGTTGAGTCTACCACACCCGATCATCACGTGGTGTCTCGAAACGACGAACTGTAGCAACGGTGCACAGTCGGGGAGAACACAATTTCGTCTTGAAATTTTAGTGAGAGATCACCTCATAATGCTACCGTCGTTCTAAGCAAAATAAGGTGCATAAAAGGATTAACATCACATGCAATTCATAAGTGACATGATATGGCCATCATCACGTGCTTCTTGATATCCATCACCAAAGCACCGGCATGATCTTCTTGTCACCGGCGCCACACCATGATCTCCATCAACGTGTTGCCATCGGGGTTGTCGTGCTACTCATGCTATTACTACTAAAGCTACATCCTAGCAAAATAGTAAACGCATCTGCAAGCACAAACGTTAGTATAAAGACAACCCTACGGCTCCTGCCGGATGCCGTACCATCGACGTGCAAGTCGATATTTTCTATTACAACATGATCATCTCATACATCCAATATATCACATCACATCGTTGGCCATATCACATCACAAGCATACCCTGCAAAAACAAGTTAGACGTCCTCTAATTTTGTTGTTGCATGTTTTACGTGGTGACCATGGGTATCTAGTAGGATCGCATCTTACTTACGCAAACACCACAACGGAGATATATGAGTTGCTATTTAACCTCATCCAAGGACCTCCTCGGTCAAATCCGATTCAACTAAAGTTGGAGAAACCGACACTTGCCAGTCATCTTTGAGCAACGGAGTTACTCGTAACGATGAAACCAGTCTCTCGTAAGCGTACGAGTAATGTCGGTCCAAGCCGCTTCAATCCAACAATACCGCGGAATCAAGAAAAGACTAAGGAGGGCAGCCAAACGCACATCACCGCCCACAAAAACTTTTGTCTTCTACTCGAGAAGACATCTACGCATGAACCTAGCTCATGATGCCACTGTTGGGGAACGTCGCATGGGAAACAAAAATTTTCCTACGCGCACGAAGACCTATCATGGTGATGTCCATCTACGAGAGGGGATGAGTGATCTACGTACCCTTGTAGACAGTACAGCAGAAGCGTTAGTGAACGCGGTTGATGTAGTGGAACGTCCTCACGTCCCTCGATCCGCCCCGCGAACAATCCCGCGATCAGTCCCACGATCTAGTACCGAACGGACGGCACCTCCGCGTTCAGCACACGTACAGCTCGACGATGATCTCGGCCTTCTTGATCTAGCAAGAGAGACGGAGAGGTAGAAGAGTTCTCCGGCAGCGTCACGGCGCTCCGGAGGTTGGTGATGACCTTGTCTCAGCAGGGCTCCGCCCGAGCTCCGCAGAAACGCGATCTAGAGGAAAAACCGTGGAGGTATGTGGTCGGGCTGCCGTGGAAAAGTCGTCTCTAATCAGCCCTAAAACCTCCATATATATAGGTGGGAGGGAGGGGACCATGCCTTCGGGCTCAAGGAGCCCCAAGGGGGTCGGCTGAGTCCAAGGGGGAAGGTCCCCCCCCCCCAAACCGAGTTGGACTTGGTTTGGTGGGAGGGAGTCCTTCCTTCTCTTCCCACCTCCTCTTTTTTTTTGCTTTTCTCCTTGATTTTCTTGTCTAGGCGCATAGGGCCCTCTTGGGTTGTCCCACCAGCCCACTAAGGGCTGGTGCGCCACCCTCATGGCCTATGGGCTTCCCCGGGGTGGGTTGCCCCCCCGGTGAACTCCCGGAACCCATTCGTCATTCCCGGCACATTCCCGGTAACTCCGAAAACCTTCCGGTAATCAAATGAGGTCATCCTATATATCAATCTTCGTTTCCGGACCATTCCGGAAACCCTCGTGACGTCCGTGATCTCATCCGGGACTCCGAACAATATTCGGTAACCAACCATATAACTCAAATACGCATAAAACAACGTCGAACCTTAAGTGTGCAGACCCTGCGGGTTCGAGAACTATGTAGACATGACCCGAGAGACTCCTCGGTCAATATCCAATAGCGGGACCTGGATGCCCATGTTGGATCCTACATATTCTACGAAGATCTTATCGTTTGAACCTCAGTGCCAAGGATTCATATAATCCCGTATGTCATTCCCTTTGTCCTTCGGTATGTTACTTGCCCGAGATTCGATCGTCAGTATCCGTATACCTATTTCAATCTCGTTTACCAGCAAGTCTCTTTACTCGTTCCGTAATACAAGATCCCGCAACTTACACTAAGTCACATTGCTTGCAAGGCTTGTGTGTGATGTTGTATTACCGAGTGGGCCCCGAGATACCTCTCCGTCACACGGAGTGACAAATCCCAGCCTTGATCCATACTAACTCAACTAACACCTTCGGAGATACCTGTAGAGCATCTTTATAGTCACCCAGTTACGTTGCGATGTTTGATAGACACAAAGAATTCCTCCGGTGTCAGTGAGTTATATGATCTCATGGTCATAGGAATAAATACTTGACACGCAGAAAACAGTAGCAACAAAATGACACGATCAACATGCTATGTCTATTAGTTTGGGTCTAGTCCATCACGTGATTCTCCTAATGACGTGATCCAGTTATCAAGCAACAACACTTTGTTCGTAATCAGAAGACACTGACTATCTTTGATCAACTGGCTAGCCAACTAGAGGCTTGCTAGGGACGGTGTTTTGTCTATGTATCCACACATGTAAATAAGTCTTCATTCAATACAATTATAGCATGGATAATAAACGATTATCTTGATACATGAATTATAATAATAACTATATTTATTATTGCCTCTAGGGCATAATTCCAACAGTTATGACTACAAACCAGTCACTTATAGCCTCTATGATCATTTAGTTTTTGACTTGTAATACCATTTATGCTTTGATTAATAATGTTTTTGTCGCTATGCATGATTATGACCATTATTGCTCTCTTAATTTGTCGCTCTCAGTCTTTTGCTAGCCTCCACCTATACTGAGTATGAGCTCTACTCGTGCATCGAACTCCCAAAAACCAAAGTTTACCAAATGTGTCCACCATACGTACCTATATGTGGTATTTAACCGCCACTCCAAGTAAATTTCTCATCTGCTACCTTTGAAACTTTCAAAATTATTCCTGTTTTGTGCCTCTGTTTTAGCTCATGAGGAAGTAGTAGATAATTCATGATCTTCTTATACTGGACAAGCTTTATCTTGGGTTTACATGTCTAATCTGCGAACCCCTAATACGAGGAGGGACTGGCATGAGTGCGCCCAGCTCATAAAAGATAATAGCAACAAACAAAACCTCCTTCACGCTTTGTTCATTAGAAATCAGAATAGTGATAAACAAAGGAGACTAAGGGGATGTGATCGTCCTCACTTTGGAAGCCGTTCCTCAAAACTTGTCTAGCATGAGAAGTATTGGGCTATGTGCTAGCATTCGTTGACGAATTATGCACCTCCCAAAAGCTTGTGTTACAATCTTATTGATTTCAAAAATCTCTAAAAGCTCTAGCACATGAGTAATCCCTGCTTCCCTCTGCGAAGGGCCTTTCTTTTACTTTTATGTTGAGTCTTCATCTTTTAACTTTATGCACCAATTAAGAGGTCAGAGTTGTCATTCTGAGTATAATGTGCATAGTCCCAAAATTTATTATTGTTTGATTCATGATGTGTTATTACTTGCTCTCAAATTATTTGTTCTAGTCATCCACTTGAACTTTGAAGGCGTCCTCACATTTATGTTTTGCTCCACTTTTAAGGACAAGCGAAATACCACTTTCCTATGTTTTCTTTATGCTCGAAACAAACGTATAAATTTCAAGTGCATTATTATTCATGATCTTTTGTTTGTGTTACCTTTCATTTTGCAACATGGTTACTAAGTTTCATTGTTAGAATTATATCTATCATGCCTATGTTTAGAGTGCTATGATCTCTATCATGCCTATGTTTAGAGTGCTATGATCTCAGCTTACATATGCTTTTCCAAATATAATGATCAAGATTATGTTGGTAGCATGTCACCTCAAAAATTATTTTGTTTTTACCGTTTCACCTACTCGAGGACGATTAGGAACTAAGCTTGGGGATGTTGATACGTCCAAAATGTAACTATAATTTTTGATGGTTTCATACTACTTTTATGCTTTTGATAATTGTTTTTATATTAAGTTTACGATTTATTTGGAATGACCTATTAATAGTTGCAAAGTGCATAATGTTCTTGTTTTACACTTTTATGTGTAGGAACTATCAAAAATAGAAGAGGAAACCTTGTTGGAGTCGAATTGGGACTTTCCTGAAATCTGTGTGAAAACGCTTTTTAAAGATTGCCATGTTACAGATCGAAGAAGGCCTCAAACGAAAATCTCACAGAAGAGAAAAGTCTGGGGGATTTTATGCTGATAATTCTAGACATACAATGCGGCCCATTTGGAGTTCGGATGCTCCAGGAAATACCGTTTTACTGGTAGACAAATATCTGATTACGGAATTACGGGAACCGGTGACGTGATTGAGTCCAACTCTTACCATATTTGATGGATTCAGCCGAGCCACGACTTTGGGACCTTATTAGGGCTGAGAGGGGTCCCTAGGAAGGTTCTAGAGATGCCCAAGAGCCTTGGATCAAAGGAGCATTCATCGGAGGGCCAAGGATGATCATCCCAGCTCATATAAGAAGAGGAAAACCCTGATTTCTGGGCAACCACCAAAAGCCACGAATTTGCCTCCTCCCATGGCCTCATCTCCATGGGGGAGGGTTCATCTACAGCACCAAGAAGCCATGTAGGAAGGGGGCTAAGGGGCGGCGCTCCCCCATGATGGCCGGCCGGCGCAGGAGGAGCCCCCTGCGTCGCCGACGGCCGCCGACGCCGCCATGCAGCTCACGTGCTGCCCTTCTCCATCCTTTACGCCATGATGCCGCCTTCACCAACACCTCCATCATCATATACTCCATAGCTACAGCGGTCCACTCTCCCACTAACTTCTATAATCCCCTTAGTAAACATGGTGTTTGATATTATAAATTATTTGCAAATGATCTATTGCATCTATGTCATGTTTGTGTTGTTCCCTTTTTTCATATGATTGATTGTTGAATCTCCATGGATGGTTTGAGCTATATATTGAATTTGTTACAGTTCTATGGTGCCCATCATATGTTTATGCGCGCATGGATCACATCATAGGGTTTGTAGTATGTGGAGAAAGCTAGAGGGTGGGCTGCTTGAGTGATAGAAACATGAGCCCCAATCTAGTGATCAAAGCATATGTGATAAAGAGGACCTTTTGATCTTAATGCTATGGTTGGGTATTTTTACCTTAATGTATCTTCTAGTATTTACGGAGGTTTGCTAGAGTTCCAATCATAAGTACTTGCAATCATTGGATAGTGAGAGCTTGTTAGCTTTGCCTCTCCCACATAAAAGAGGAATATCAACCTTGAATTTGACTATTTGATGATGGACAATTCCACCACAATTACCAGCACTTTTCCCCACTCATGGTAGTGTTAGTTTATGGTTACTTAGTATATTTTATCGCTGAAACACTAATATTTACTTTCTTGTATTTATTATGTTGCAAAGCTTTCTCTCATACCCGTATTGTCACTCTAGTTTTATCTCCTAGATATTGCAAAACGTTTAGTGTGCGTAGAGTTATGTCAATGGTTGACAGAACTTGAGAGAATATTTATCCCACTGATATGTCTCCGTCGTATCTACTTTTCCGAACTCTTTTGCCCTTGTTTTGGACTCTAATTTGCATGATTTGAACTAGCTCTCATATGCCTGAATTGCCTGTTATGCCTGAACGCTATGTTATGGAGGGAGAGATAGCTGAGGACTTTTTTGCGTGTAAGGATAGCTATGATGTTGAGAAACTACTGCTCAAGTGGAAAGAAAAATCTCTGAACTCTAGGATGAAATACGACCCGAAGTTTGCTACTTCGCCTATCTTTGTGACCGATAAGGATTATGAATTCTCTGTCGATCCTGAGTTAATCACTCTGGTCGAATCTGATCCTTTTCACGGTTATGAGTCTGAAACAGTTGTAGCCCATCTTACCAAACTACACAATATAGCCACCCTATTCACTAGTGAGGAAAAGATCCGCCACTACTATATCCTCAAGTTGTTTCCTTTCTCGCTAACGGATGATACTAAGACCTGGTTCACTTCTCTTGCTCCTGGTTGTGTGCGTAGCCCCCAGGATATGGTCTACGACTTCTCTGAAAAATATTTCCCTGCCCATAAGAAGCAAGCTGCCTTGCAGGAAATATACAACTTTGCTCAAGCTGAGGAAGAGAGTCTCCCACAAGCTTGGGGGAGGCTCATCCAACTACTGAATGCTTTGCCTGATCACCCTCTTGGGAAGAATGAAATACTTGATATCTTCTATAATGGACTTACCGATGCTTCCAAAGACCACCTAGATAGTTGTGATGGTTGTGTTTTTAGGGAACGAACCGTAGAACAAGCTGAGATTCTACTGAATAACATCTTGTGCAATGAGAATGCTTGGACTATTCCCGAACCACCTCCTAAGCCAACTCCAAAGAAAAGAGGTATTCTATTCCTCAATCCTGAAGATATGCAAGAAGCTAAGAAATCTATGTGAGAGAAAGGCATTAAATCTGAAGATGTCAAAAATCTACCAACTATCGAAGAGATCCATGGTCTCGATAACCCGATATAGGTAGTAGAAGTAAATTCTCTGCGTAGGTTTGACGAGAGTGATATTCCTTTTGATAAACCTGCTAGCCTATGCCTGGATGAATTTGATAACTTTGTTGCCAAACAACAGAGTTTCAATGATTATGTTAGCAGACAATTGGAACAGAATGCTCGTATGCTTAGTCATTTAAGTGCTTGTGTGGACAGAAACGTCAATGATCTTAAGCTTCTGAGTAAACATGCCTCTATGGTTACTACTCAAGTAGAACAAGTACTTAAAGCTCAGAATGAAGTGCTCAATGAGCTGAATGACAATTCTGTTAAAGTCGTTACTAGAGGCGGTAGAATGACCCAAGAACCTTTGTATCCTGAGGGTCATCCGAAGAGAATAGAACAAGATTCTCAAGGAGTTAGCACTGATGCACCTAGTCATCCTAGAAAGAAGAAGAAAGATGATAGGAACCTGCATGCTAGCAACCCTGTTGCTGCTACACCTGAGAGTCCAAACGATGCCTCTGTTTCTGATGCTGAAACACAAACTTGTGATGAACATGAGCCTAATGATAATATCAATAGTGAAGTTCATGATTATGCTCAACCTAGCAATGATAAGGATGTGGAGATTGAACCTATTGATCTTGATAACCCACAGGCTAAGAATAAGAGATACGATAAGAATGACTTTGCTGCTAGGAAGCATGGTAAAGAAAGGGAGCCATGGGTTCGGAAACCCATGCCCTTTCCTCCCAAACCATCAAAGAAAAAGGATGATGAGGATTTTGAGCGCTTTGTTGAAATGATCAGACCTGTCTTTCTGCTAATGTGTTTGACAGATATGCTCAAAATGTCTCCGTATGCTAAGTACATGAAAGATATTATGACTAATAAGAGGAGGATACCTGAGGTTGAGATTTCCACCATGCTTTCTAATTATACCTTCAAGGGTGGAACTCCTAAGAAACTAGGTGATCCCGGTGTGCCCACTATACCTTGCTCCATTAAAGGCAACTACGTTAGAACTGCTTTATGCGACCTTGGAGCCGGTGTTAGTGTTATGCCTCTCTCTATTTATCGTAGACTTGAACTGGATAAGTTGACACCCACTGAAATCTCTCTGCAAATGGACGACAAATCAACTGCTTTCCCTACCGGCATTTGCGAGGATGTGCCTGTTGTGGTTGCCAACGTCACTATCTTAACAGACTTTGTTATTTTGGTTATTCTTGAGGACGATGCCATGGCGGTCATCCTCGGAAGACCCTTTTTAAAGACTGCAGGGGCTGTTATAGATTGCAACAAAGGCAATGTCACTTTCCATGTCAACGATAATGAGCATACGGTGCACTTTTCGAAGAAACAATATCGAGTACATTGCATCAATGCTATCTAAAAAACTTCATTGATTCTTATTGGGAGCTTTGAATGCCCTATATCTTGTGTCAAGATGAAGTATGAGTTGCTTGTTGGGGAGATACACATCCCCATTGAGGTAACCTAGTGACTATTCAAAAATTCTCCGTTCTCTTTTGCGATTCGAAAAGGTTTGTCAAAGAGGCTTGATCAACCTCCCTGATGGATTTCTTTCGATGAACATGAGATGGATGAATCGAGGAGGTCACAAACCTCTATTCCAAGCTTTCACCTTAGGTTGCCGAGAAGAAAAATGATAAGTTTAGTTTAGTTTTCCCTGTTTTCTGTTTTAGTGTTCGGTAGAAAAGTACCCCAAAAATAAAAGTTCTCCGAACGTCCTGAAAATCAAGTATGATTTTTTCTGGAATTTTTGAAAAATACTAAGACAAAGAGCTTGTCTGGGGGCTATACCAGTGGGCCACAAGCCCTGATGGCGCGGGCACCCCCCTGGCTGCGCCACCCAGGCTTGGGAGCCCACAGGCACCCCCTCCACTCATTCTTGCTCTCATCTGGTTCTCCTACCTCCAGGAAAAAAATCGTTTCGCAGCTCAAACTCGTGTTCTTGCTCCTCTTGCTGGGATTTTCGATCTCTTTGCTCAAAGCACCGTTCTCCGAAATGTTTTGGGGAAATTACTCCTTGGTAAGTGACTCCTCCATTGGTCCAATTAGTTTTTGCTCTAGTGCCTTATACTCCGCGTATTTTGGCTGCCTTGGTGACCATGTTCTTTAGCTTTGCATGCTGATTTTAGCTGGTCCCAAGTAGTTTTGATGCGTAATATGGCCTCTAGGCACTTGTGGGAGTAGTTGCTATGAGTTTAGTTGGGCCTTATTCACTTTTCTTTAGAATCACTAAAAATTTCAGAAATTTTCAGAGATAGGGAAAGGGAAGATGAGGAGGTTCTTAAGAGGCTCTTCAAGCCGTGACCCCAAGGATGATTGGAGTGAGAATAAGCACAAGTATCTGGTCCCTCGAGTCGCAGAAGTTCAAGCATGCGAGTGGCCAAGCGACGTATTCCTACGCGCCGCTGGAATTTATGAGGACTTTTATCACTTGGTGGAGAACGCAGGCCTTACCGCCTTCGTCGAAGATAAGTGTCCGCAATACCTCCTCCTCACTAATATCTTCGTACAAAGCTTTAACTTCTATCCGAGGAAGAATCCTCCTATGGTTGAGTTCAAACTTTATGATATCCCCCCGCGCATGTCACTCCAAGATTTTTGCAATGTTTGCAAATTAACTTACGTCGGGGATATTCATGAACCTCGTCCACGGGACCTGGAAGCTTTCATCAATACAATTGCTGTAGGAGAGGAGAGAGGAGTGTCTTGCGCTAGAGCTGCTAGCATTCATTTTCCCGTGCTTCGGTACTTCTCATTATTTGTGGGAAAATGTTTGATTGTCCATGGGAAAGCTGGGTCACTTAGTTCCCCAGATCTTGCGGTCTTGCGCGAAGCCCTTTATAATGATAAAACTTATAGCTTGGGCGCTATAGTAGCTCATCGGTTGAACCTAAACCGTTCTAAAGGTGTTGTCTATGGAGGTATCTATGCTACCCGTCTTGCCAGACACTTTGAGATACCCATTAGATTGGAGGAAGAAGAAGAGGTTCTTCTTCCCGAAAGATATCTAGATTACGATAACATGGTTCGCCATGACTTTCTTGATAGAGATATAAATAGAAGGATGATTTATAACCTGGTATTTAGTGAGGGTACTCGTGAGACTATTACTTTGCCCGCTCCTTCTTTGTTCAATCTTCATGCAGGCAGGTACATTATTATGCCCTCGGACATCTATGCGTATTGGGGCCTAGCCCAACCACAGGTTCCCGTGCCCGAGCCACCAGTCGAGTACCAGACGCCGGTTTATCAGAGGGAGCCAGAGGAGCTCACACAGAAGTGGCATCCTCAGTCCACTCCGGAGTATCCCGGAGCTGGTTATTTCCCTCCTTGGGAGTAGACCAACTTAGACCAAAAGCCTAAGCTTGGGGGAGTACGTGTTCTCACCGACTTTACATTCTTGCTTATGCTTTCACTTTGTTAGCCGGTGTTCACACTTTGCCACTGTATCATCCATGTTAATTTATTTCTTTTTCTAGTTTTCTTTTTGTGTGTCTCTCTAGTTTGAGAAAAACCAAAAAGATTTTCTTTTTCTTCTCTTGCTTGTTGGGAGTTTTCCCGTGTAAATAGTTTTCCTTTTCTTTGGGTCAATGTATAAGATATTGGTTACAATGTTTAGTGGCTCTTGCATGCATACCTGTTTAGCTTTCAAAGAGCTATATTACTCTGTCTTCTCCTTTGTGTTTGCCTGCAGATTTCAGCTTTAGTACAATGCACGAGCACGCTTATTATTGTTCACATCGTTCGATCGTGGAAGTGAAAGGCAATAATGATGATATATGATGAGATGACTGAGCCTGGAAAAGCTGGTATGAACTCGATCTATTTTGTTTTTGTAAATATGACTAGCTCATCATGCCTAATTCAGCTTTGTTGTGAGAGAAACATGTTTGCAATGACAACTTAGAGATCATAGTTGCTTATGCCATGCTTACTTAGCTAGGAGTTTATAATGGTTTGTCTTGGATGCCCACATGAATTTTGAGATGACTGTGTTGTAGTATGATAGGATGGTATCCTCCTTTGAATGTTTCAAGTGGCTTCACTTGGCGCATGTTCACGCATGTAGTTGAAACAAAATCAACATAGCCTCTATGATGTTCATGTTCATGGTGATTTATGTCCTACTCATGCTTGCACTCAATGTTGGTTAATCTCAATGCATTTTGATGACTGTTGTCACTCTCTAGTTGGTCGCTTCCTAGTCTTTTGCTAGCCTTCACTTGTACTAAGCGGGAATACTGCTTGTGCATCCACTTCCATAAACCCAAATTTGTTCCATGTGAGTCCACCATACCTACCTATGTGCGGTATCTACTTGCCGTTCCAAGTAAATTTGCATGTGCCACGCTCTAAACCTTCAAGAAATAATCTGTTTTGCATGCCCGAACCACTCATGTGGTGATAGGGGGCTATTGGTATCTTCCATGCTAGGCGTGTTATCCTCCATATGTGTTTATTCACTATCATTCACGAGAAAGGGGCCAGTAATTGGAATTCCCAGTTCCATGCTCAAATCGAAAAGATAATTGCAAACAAAACTCCCCCAGGATTGATGTTAGTATGGACGGTACCCGAGGATTCGGCTAGCCGTGGAGTGTGATTGATTGGTGGTGGGGGAGTCAAAACTTTACTTTTCTGTTTGGGAACCACCTATAGCATGTGTAGCGTGGAAGATGTTGAGAACTCTTAGTCATTGCATTGACAATGAAAGCATGCCACCCAAAATTATTATCTCTATTTTCAAAGCTTGAGCTCTGGCACCTGTGCAAATCAATGCTTCCCTCTGCGAAGGGCCTGTCTATTTATGTTCCTATGGAGTCATCCTCCTCTTGTAAAAGCACCAATTAGAGAGCACCTCTGTCGTTTTTATGCTTTGCTTTTAACTGTGTTGAGTATGACTGTGACTGGATCTTCACTGCCTTGAATTATGATGTTCAGTTAGCCCTTGGTCTTTGAAGGTGCTTTGCATTTATGTTTTGCGGTCTCAGAAAGAGCTAGCGAGATACCACCTGTTCGTACTTCTTCATGTTGTTTTAATTGAAGTGTTGACATTTGAGGCTTATTATTATTTGCTCTCTAGTTGATTATGCCATTGATATGAGTTTACCATGAGACCTAGATGTCATTTTCTTATGTGGTTTGCTTGTGATCTTGCTGAAATTCTGGTTATGAGTTAGACATAGTTGCAACAACAAGATCAAACAGAGTTCATCAAAGTTTTTCTTTTGTCTCTTTCAGTTTGTCAACTGAATTGCTTGAGGACAAGCAAGGCTTTAAGCTTGGGGGAGTTGATACGTCTCCGTCATATCTACTTTTCCGAACTCTTTTGCCCTTGTTTTGGACTCTAATTTGCATGATTTGAATGGAACTAACCCGGACTAACGCTGTTTTCAGCAGAATTGCCATGGTGTTGTTTTTGTGCAGAAATAAAAGTTCTCGGAATGACCTAAAAATTTACGGAGAATTTTTCTGGAATTAATGAAAAATACCTGCGCAAAGATCCACCAGAGGGGGTGAGCTAGTGGGCCACAAGCCCACTGGCCGTGGCCACCCCCCAGGCCGCACCAACCAGGCTTGTGGAGCCCACAGAGCTCCACCGCCTCCAAACTCAGCTCTATATATTCCGTTTCGCCCAAAAATTTTTAGAGAGAAGGATTCATCACTTTTACGATACGGAGGCGCCGCCACCTCCTGTTCTTCATCTGGAGGGCAGATCTGGAGTCAGTTATGGGCTCCGGAGAGGGGAAATCGTCGCCATCGTCATCATCAACCTTCCTCCATCGCCAATTCCATGATGCTCTTCACCGTTCATGAGTAATCTCATCGTAGGCTTGCTGGACGGTGATGAGTTGTATGAGATCTATCATGTAATCGAGTTAGTTTTGACGGGGATTGATCCCTAGTATCCATTATGTTCTGAGATTGATGTTGCTACTACTTTTCCATGCTTAATGCTTGTCACTAGGGACCGAGTGCCATGATTTCAGATCAGAACCTATTATGTTTTCGCCAATATATGTGTGTTTTAGATCCTATCTTGCAAGTTGTAGTCACCTACTATGTGTTATGACCCGGCAACCCCGGAGTGACAATAGCCGGAACCACTCCCGGAGATGACCATAGTATGAGGAGTTCATGTATTCACAAAGTGTTAATGCGTTGGTCTGGTTCTTTATTAAAAGGAGAACCTTAATATCCCGTAGTTTCCATTAGGACCCCGCTGCCACGGGAGGGATGGACAATAGATGTCATGCAAGTTCTTTTCCCTAAGCACGTATGACTACATACGGAATACATGCCTACATTAGATTGACGAACGGGAGCTAGTTACTTATCTCTCCGTGTTATAGCTGTTACATGATGAATCACATCCTGCATAATCATCCATCACCGATCCACTGCCTACGAGTCTTTTACTTCTGGTCCTTACTGCTGCTGTCACTACTGCTGTTACTTGCTACTGCTGGCACTACTGCTGTTCCTTTCTACTGCTATCACTACTGTTACTTGCTACTTTGCTATTACCTGTTGCAACACTTTTCTGGCGCCATTGATACAACAAGTTAGGAATAGTCTGCCGTCAACAGACATTTTTCTGGCACTGTTGCTATCATACCACTTTGCCACTGATACTTTGCTTGCAGACACTAATCTTTCAGGTGTGGTTGAATTGACAACTCAGCTGCTAATACTTGAGAATATTCTTTCGCTTCCCCTTGAGTCGAATCAATAAATTTGGGTTGAATACTCTACCCTCAAAAACTGTTGCGATCCCCTACACTTGTGGGTTATCACCCACCTTTAGCTCCTCGTTGGGTTCGACACTCTTACTTATCGAAAAGGCCACACACGATCCCCTATACTTATGGGATATTAGGGTCGAGTGGAGAAACCGATGACGGTATGCGGTAAAACGGGGTTGACCCGGACACAACGGTCACGAACGTCTAATTCAGGTTCGTGGAGCTTTTCGGATTAGGCTGCGCGCAGGTCGGTGCATTGTGCACAGGGGCTAGGCTGAGATGAGAGGGAAACGGGCAACTTGGCTACAGAGTTTAAAACAATAAAAAACGTCCGATTATGGGTGTCACGACTGGTTTCTGAATAAAATAATTTATTGGAAATCAGCCATGTGCATCACCAGTGTAGAAAAATATTTCCCACTAATAGACTCATCTTGATACAAAAAAACAGTAGTACTTAATATTAAACAGAGTAGAGAAGAGGTTGCTCTACACTTTATTACAACATGCCCAGGTCTCACACAAACGGATATGTTACAGTAGTAATGGGATAACTCTACTGCTTGTAATAAAAAAGGCACGTCACATCAGAGTAATGTGACATGACAAGTACTAGTACGCATCAAGCGTCAGAGTGAGGCTTGACGATTTATTTGGGGTGGCGGAAGCGGTGAAATAATACAGCGGCAGACTCTAGGATCGTAAGACTGACTGGGACTCGTCTAGACATCGGATTCGCTATTGAGCTCTTTATCCATGAGGTCTCCTTCATCCATATCTGGCCACATCAACAAGCCAATGAGTACTTCGAAAAGGCGTCTTAGTGACACCACAGAAAGGGCATAAAATAAATAACAAGCCGCAGTCGGGCGTCTTAGCGACACCACAGAAAGGGCATACAATAAATAACAAGCCACAGTCGGGCATCTTAGCGACACCACAGAAAGGGCATAAAATAAATAACAAGCCGCAGTCGGGCATCTTAGCGACACCACTCAAAGGGCATAAAAGTAATAAGAATTATCCGGGTGGTACAACCAACCTTCAGGATAATTTTAGAACCAAGTTGTTAATAATAAATCTTTCCACAATACCGTTAGACATCCACAACCATTATTGTTCAACGAACTTGTACTCCAAGGACCGAATCTAAGACCGACACTTGACCTATCAAACGATTGTCCTTAATCGTGCACATGGCTACTCGAATAGTTTTGACTCTGCAAAGGGTGTATTCTCTACACATAGACCACATTTTCCAATAGTCTATATGACTAATCCCACGTACAGTATTTTAGAAGCAGACACTCAAAATCAACACACACCCGTTTTGCCCTCGTGAAGCCCAGCTTCACCCGAACTACGCTGCCACGACAAAACCATAAGACGGGGAGGCTCCAACCTCAACTAGCATGGGATCAAATTTATACAACTCACTACAAGGGAGTGCCCTCCCTCTCGGTCCCAGACCGAAAACACCCATGCTCCCTGACCGGATGACTGGATTTAGTCCATGGCCATGGATACCTCATACTGGTGTGTGACTGATAATAGGACTACGACCGACTGTACTGAATCCTCATTCAGGAAACTATGGTAGCACGATAATGAAAGTAAGACACTGACAAGACTCGATCTACGTCGATACTGGAGTTATTACTTTGTTCCCATCACATTTATGCTCTTCTCATGACGAGGCCATAACCTATCACGTTCCGCGTGACTGGGTTATCCACGACCTTTCACAACCATCACTTGCCATAGTCATGTTTTGACTTTGTTTATGAGATATGCAATATGCTTGAATAATGCAATGAATGAATGTTAAATTTTTGTTAGTGAGCAAACAACACATCAAAGGTTCCAACATGCTTGCCTGGTTCCACGTAGTCGGGATCAAGCTCGGTGAAGTTAACGCAAGCGTTTCCCTCGTCGGAATCTACATCATATAACACATATCGTCGTAAGAGTTGAGGCCTAGATACTGTCATCAAATAATTTTCAATTAAATCTGAAAATAAACTAGACCCTCAGTGCAAGATTTTGCAAAAAAGAATCAATTCAAAAGCTGTTATAGATTAATAGTTGTAAGCAAAACAACATCAGGGACCATTCTGTAATAAAACAGAAGCTGTCCAGGGGCTAGTTTGAGAAAACTCAAAATGCCCGAAAGAAAAATACGTTAACCTGACTCGAAGATGGCTTCTGGCGAAAATGCCTTCGAGAAAAACATTTCAAAAACAAAGAACCCTGACGAGGGGTCCCACCCTGTCAGGTTTGAACTCACCGGCGCCAGAGGCGTGCGGTGGTCGGCGCCGCCGACAAACGAAGGGGGAGAGGCAATCGAGGGCACCTACACACTCACCGTGTTCCCGCGTGTCGGTGAGAGGTGGATTGGGTCGAGGGGGAAGCTCTACGTCGACGACGACCTTGCTCCGACGGACGGTAGCTTCGGGCACCACCGGATCTCACCGAGGGGCTCGTCTGTGATCAAATCGAAGGGGGGCTTAGGAGGAGAGAACCACCAGGAAGCTACATAACGTCTTAGGGGCTCACATCCCTGCTCACCTTGCTCGAATGCTGTCGAGGTCAGTGGCGGATCGGAGTGGCCGGAGTCGGAAAAGAAGGCCTTTCTGAGGCCCATCTCTAGCTTGGGCATGACTTTCGAGTGGGGATGGAGTGTGGTGGAGTGGGTGATTGGTTCGGCAGCTCGGAGGGGGCTATATTTATAGAGGCCCGAGACAGGTGCCGCGGGTCTTAACTGCGGTGAGCGATTCCGGTGATCTAGGAGCTTAGTCAGGCGGTTAGGCGGTCGGGTCGGTACCTACTCAGCTACTAGGTTCTATTTTCGGTCAAAGATCGACCAGGCATCGGCGCAAGACGCGACTCGATGGTGCGGGTCTTGCTATGCATGGCGGCAACAAAGTTCGTGCTCTGCGCTGCCCGGGGCGTGGTGACGGGAAACACGGTGTGCGCTGGGGGTCAGGGACATGCAGAGCCTTCAGGTGCAAGGGGTGGTGCCGAGCGGCGCGGGGCTGTAGCAGGGAAGGCTGTGATGGCCGCGGCAACCACTGCAGATGCTGCTGCCGGAGCTGATTGGCTCGGCCAGCTCACCACCGATGCTAGCCACTGTCCAAGGTGATGCGCGGCGCGTGGATAAGCTCGGGCACATGACCGAGCAGCTCTCGTCGATACTGTGGTGATTGACGTTGCGCACTGACTGAAAAACTGAACTGTGAATGTTGATTGAATCAAGTTGAGAGACATGGGTTGCATGCTAGGTGTTCGTCCAAATGAAAGTGGCATGTGGCCAAAATATCTTGAGCTGAATTTTTTTGGGGTGGTCTCTCATTGAGTGTAGAGAGTGCCTACAATTTTTCAGAATTTCTGAAAATGTTTTAGTCAGATTTTTATTTAAAACAGAGTCTTCTGGGTCAAACTAGAGTCAAATGAAAATTGAAGATTTCAAATTGGTGACTCCAAGATTTTTGGTGAAATGGGTTGAGGGTACTAAGGCCTTCTAAGGGTAGGATTTGGGTTTCAAATTCCAAAGGAATCATTGAGATCCTTTTTAAATTTGCTGGGGTCAAATCTGATTATAGAAAATGCTTTTATTTGAAATAAAATATGAAAGGTGGTTAAACCCTTCTAAAACTTTGGGAAATCAATGAAAATGAAGACCTAGATGTAATAGAAGTGCCAAAGGGTCTAAATCAGAATGGAGGGAAAAGAAATCTTGAAGGAAATTGGCAATTGAACCTCTAGAAATTAATTCTAAGGTTTCTCAAAGGAATAAAAGATTCTCCCAAACCAATTCATCTTGAGAAGAGGCTAAAAGAATCCTTTTTCAAACCAGGTTGGTTGAGAAAAGAAAGTTCCAAAGATTTTCTTAAAGAGGTTTTCAAAGAACTTCAAAGCTTTTTATTAAAGCTAAATTTTAAAAATCCATTTCGAAAACAATTCAAAACCCAAGAAATCCAAATTAAAAATTTGGGCGTTATAATGGGCGGACTATAGTGCCGCTATAGGTTTAACGGTCCGGGTATCAAATAAACTCCGATTTCACAGGCGGCCTACGTACACTATATTAAGAATGTACGCCAAGTTTCAACCCAATCCCAGAAAGTTTTATACACACTTTTAAAAACAAGATTAAACGATGTTGCGGGCGCGGGCGCGTGTGGTTGGTCTCAAAATGGTCAACGACAAAAACGGAGAGAACCGACAACTAATAAGAGATGCAAGTTTTGAAACTAGCGACAACAGAGTGCCGATGCAATGCGGATGATGCACATGATGTGATGATGAATGCGACAAACAAAATAATCACACAGCGGCAACAAAATAAAAGGGGGATCTTCTAGAGCGTCGGTCTCAGACTGTTACAACTCTCCTACACTAACAAGAGATCTCGCCCGGAGATCTAAGAATGAACAGGGGAAGAGAAAGAGGAAGAGCAGTAGGTAAAACTTAGTTGCTTCCACACAAACGAGTGAAGCCAACGATCCTTGAAGGTTGCAAGAGATGAAGAATGGCATGAGGAACAATGAAGAATTCAAACAAAATTTAGGCAGCACTTTGATAGGAAATTGAGGCAAAAATTTGATAAGATGGAAAGATCTTGACAAGATTTACAACAATCCAACTAAATTGATATCCAAGGAAAGAGCACGAAAGAAGACACAACACTCCGGTTAAATGAATAAGAAAGGAAAGAACACGATCTTGACAAAACTAGACAATTGATTCAAAGAGAGCAACATCACAACAACTCCGGAACAATAGAATAGGAACTAGATCATAGGGAAGAAAGAATGAAGAAGAAAATGAAAACTACTACCACAATTGAACTGAGAATCATCTACAAGAAGAATTGAATGGAGTTGTTGGAAAAACCAACAACGAAAAGAACAAGCTTGTTGTGGTCTTATGGAACCTGTCTCAAATAATGAGTTGAGAACCGGTCGCGGAACGAGACAAGGATTGCTTGGAAGCAACAAGAGATGCAGAAGTTCTTTCACCAAGAGGAAACATTGAGAACTTGGATCAATGATAATCATCATAATAGAAAAATCCTTAGTCAAAGCTTTAGGTGAAACCTAAACCAAGATAGCATCAATGAAGAAATCATGGGTTTGAAAATATCTCATACTAAAGAATTGGTGGATTTAAATATCTCATTCTTGAAACAACTTCTCTTCGAGACTCCTCCACTATCAATAATGCTTAAACACCACCTAAAAGGATAAATGAGGAAGCATTGCACTTTGAAATGCAAGAGAAATAATACTTGAAGTTCTCCAACAAGAATCTTGAAGAACACTTGAGAAAGAATTGAAACCTTGATGAATCACCATGAAGAACCACTTGGAGAATGATATAAAGAGTTGAATGTTGAAAAGAATAGGATTGAAGCCTTGCAAAGATTTAGATGAAGCTTAGCAAATAGATAATAGAGAAAAACTTGGAACTACGGAAGGAAAATAAGAAGCACTCGGGATAAAGAATTGATACCATGAACCACTCTAGGAGAGGATTTGAAATCACCCTCATGAAATAAGAATAAGAATTACATTATGCCTATCCTTCACAAGTTAAATTGATGGCAAGCAACGGATTTAGCATAGCCTTATTCTTTTTGAGAAAGATGGAAGAGAGAGATAGAGCACACACTTAAAGAATTCGTGCACGAACCACTGATAAGGATTTGGAATGAAAGAGGATAATACAAATGAACGGGGCTACACGAGGATAAAGAGATCATGATTCGACTAGAGAATGCTTGAACAAGCCACTGGTACAAACTGGAAACGAATGGGGACACCAAGAATGTAAAGACCAAGATCCACATGAGAGAAAAAACTTGAACAAGGCACCGGAATAATTGAGATACGAACGAAGAGACAACAATTGAGAAGAATTTGAGAATAAACGCTGAAAGCTGAGAACGAAGAAATCTTCTGAAATGATGGCCTTCGGAAGATCAAGAAATGAAAGCAACACTGAAATGCACCGGTTAGACATGGAAGGAATTACTCATGATCGAGAACAGATGAGAGGATAACACGAAGCTGAGATGACAATCTTCACAAGAATGGAGCAAGATGTAATAGAAACTCTCCTTCGGTCTTACGAGCTGAGAATGATGAGAAGGGACACCACCAAAATTACAGAGACACTCCGGAATAATGAAGACTGAAAAGTTGAGCCAACGGAGGAAATTACTTTGAAGAAGATCTTGGAGAAAAATATGACCGATGAAGGTCATACTTATGTCACACTTGAAAACAATTAGAGATGTCCGGAAAAGATTAGAAGAGCCAGGAAAGATCCTGGTAAAAACTGTGGGTTATGGGCCCACTCAAAAGAAACACCATTGAAAAGATTGCTTAGAAAGAGAGATATTGGACCGGTATAACTGAAAACTTTATGAGGTCGGGAACCTCGAAATAATTGAAAGGACTGAAAACAAGAAACTTCTGAGATATCTTCAACACTCCGCATAGAACAGAGATGGATGAAAAACAAGAAACACTTGATAAGAATCATCAACATGGGAAATAATTTAAAGTATGAAAAGGATATGATGAACACGGATAGCTTGAATTGAATCCACCACAAAAGAGAACAAGAATGAAAAATGAAGAACTCATAACTCCTCAGAATTTTCACAATGAATCACCGGATAAGAGAGAAAGAAAAAGATAGCTGAAGCAATAATGAAATGAAATACACTTGGATGAAAATTGAATCACTGAAGAAAAGGGCGGGAGGGCGGGGAAAAAACAAATACAACTTGGAACAAATGAGACGAACTCTGGAAGAAATGAGAGATTGATCTTCCAAAATTGGAGATGATTGAATTCGCTTGAAGAGAAGTACTCGGGTTGAAAAATAATTGACATGACGACTCCGGTTGAAAAGAATTGATTAGACAACTTGAATGAGCAAAGAATTTGCATTCCCATCAAAATATGAGAACACCTCTTGGAAAGTTATCAATTCACCACTTGACATCGAAGCAACTCAAATTACCATACTCCAACAAAACAAAGGGTAAGGCTTGCAAATTAGCCAGAACAAACATATGACAGAGATTCCGCTCGATATTTTCGTGTATAGGATCACAAGGGCTCGATCGCACATTGGATTGTCATATTGAAATGATGCAAGAATATGCCCCCTAGGCATAGCGAACTACATGGCTTGTCGAAGCATACTGATGACATATATCAAGACTGTCCTGTATAAAAATGACCGTGAACAAACGAATCTACTAGATGTCTAACCCCAACCTCACATCATGCATCTGTTGGAAGATTGTCCTATAAGTAACTACTTGAATTCCCACGTAAGAACTTCCGAAATTTTTTGGTCATGCAATCGGATACACGGATACAAGGAGTAAAATCCATCAATCAACTCCTAGGAATAACACTAACCCATACAGTGTATCACATCCGTCAACACATAATCAGAGATCTCGAAAACTCATCTATTTCAGACCCTCGTAATCGTAACTATACTAAGTATGTCGATACATCCGAACCTATTTGCACCAGTACTGGGGAAGTCAGACTCCTCTTGCCAATACTAGTATTGAAGCAATTTCGAACATCCTTCGTCATGAGATACTAAGAATTCTAAATGCTAACGATGTGCACAAGAATCCCGTGGAGCTCAACTCCTTGGAAGAAATCAAGCCAGACATGAGGCACCAAGACAAAACTCCGTCACATAGACATCTTATAGATTCGAAAATACCCGTGTGATCCTGAAAATATTTGAGTGAGAAGAGGAGTAGAATTAAAATTATTACGTCAAGATTACTCACCAGAGCATAGAAGAGGAGAAAAAGAGTCCTACTCTCTGATATATAACTAGACTCAAAGTAGTTTTTCACTAGACTCGACTCGGCCAAGTTTGATCAATCAAGGGGGCTCCTAGGTCGGTACTGTTGTGATACCAACTTGTGAACACCCAAGATGCGCTCCTATCCTTATTTTGACGCGAGGGCCTCGACAGGGATAGAAACACATCTCATCTTTTTGCAAGAATGGATATCGTTACAAGTACATGTACTGAAAAGATGAGTATATGGAATTGGCTTACACTCGCCACAAGCTACATCAAGTTCACATCAGTAGAACAACATAATCAATCATCATGAAGAAGAGGAGGGTCCAACTACGAACAAAAAACAAACGTTACAAGAACGACGTCCATCCTTTCTATCCCAGGCTGCCGGCCTGGAACCCATCCATGATCTATGTAGAAGAAGGAGAAACTTCAAAAGCACAATCATCGCGCTCACGTCATAATATCACTTTACCTCTACCTGCAACTAGTGTTGTAGTAATCTGTGAGCCACAGGGGACTTAGCAATCTCATTTCCAAAGGTATCAAGATTAGCAAAGCTTAATGGGTGAGGTTTGGTTAAGTGGTGAGGTTGCAACAAGCGACTAAGCATTTATTTGAGGTGTCTAACTTATGAGTACAAGAAGAAGAGGGAGATGATCTACGCATGAATGGACGTGAAATAATAATGATCAAATGAATGATCCTGAACACCTACTTACGTCAAACATAACCCCACCGTGTTCTCAGTCGGAGAAAGACCTCACGAAAGAGACAGTCACACTTACGCACGCAGTTGGTGTTGGGGAACGTCGCATGGGAAACAAAAATTTTCCTACGCGCACGAAGACCTATCATGGTGATGTCCATCTAGAAGAGGGGATGAGTGATCTACGTACCCTTGTAGACCGTACAGCAGAAGTATTAGTGAACGAGGTTGATGTAGTGGAACGTCCTCACGTCCCTCGATCTGCCCCGCAAACAGTCCCGCGATCAGTCCCACGATCTAGTGCCGAACGGACGGCACCTCCGCGTTCAGCACACGTACAACTCGATGATGATCTCGGCCTTCTTGATCCAGCAAGAGAGACGGAGAGGTAGAAGAGTTCTCCGGCAGCGTGACGGCGCTCCAGAGGTTGGTGATGATCTTGTCTCAGTAGGGCTCCGCCCGAGCTCCGCAGAAACGCGATCTAGAGGAAAAACCGTGGAGGTATGTGGTCGGGCTGCCTTGGAAAAGTCCTCTCAAATCAGCCCTAAAACCTCCGTATATATAGGTGGGAGAGGGGGAGCCTTGCCTTGGGGCTCAAGGAGCCCCAAGGGGGTCGGCCGAGCCAAGGGGGAAGGTCTCCCCCTCCCAAACCGAGTCCTACTTGGTTTGGAAGGTGGAGTCCTTCTTCCCTTTCCCACCTCCTCCTTTTTTTCTTTTTCTCTTTGTTTTTTCTTCCAATGCGCATAGGGTCCCTTTGGGCTGTCCCCACCAGCCCACTAAGGCTGGTGAGCCACCCTCAAGGCCTATGGGCTTCCCCGGGGTGGGTTGCCCCCCCGGTGAACTCCCGGAACCCATTCGTCATTCCCGGTACATTCCCGCTAATTCCGAAAACCTTCCGGTAATCAAATGAGGTCATCCTATATATCAATCTTCGTTTCCGGACCATTCCGGAAACCCTCGTGATGTCCTTGATCTCATCCGGGACTCCGAACAACATTCTGTAACCAACCATATAACTCAAATACGCATAAAACAACGTCAAACCTTAAATGTGCAGACCCTGCGGGTTCGAGAACTATGTAGACATGACCCGAGAGACTCCTCGGTCAATATACAATTGCGGGACCTGGATTCCCATATTGGATCCTACATATTCTATGAAGATCTTATCGTTTGAACCTCAGTGCCAACGATTCATATAATCCCGTATGTCATTCCCTTTGTCCTTCGGTATGTTACTTGCCCGAGATTCGATCGTCAGTATCCGCATACCTATTTCAATCTCGTTTACCGGCAAGTCTCTTTACTCGTTCCGTAATACAAGATTCCGCAACTTACACTAAGTCACATTGCTTGCAAGGCTTGTGTGTGATGTTGTATTACCGAGTGGGCCCCGAGATACCTCTCCGTCACACGGAGTGACAAATCCGAGTCTCGATCCATACTAACTCAACTAACACCTTCGGAGATACCTGTAGAGCATCTTTATAGTCACCCAGTTACGTTCGACATTTGATACACACAAAGCATTCCTCCGGTGTCAGTGAGTTATATGATCTCATGGTCATAGGAACGAATACTTGACACGCAGAAAAGAGTAGCAACAAAATGACACGATCAACATGCTACGTCTATTAGTTTGGGTCTAGTCCATCACATGATTCTCCTAATGATGTGATCCCGTTATCAAGTGACAACACTTGCCTATGGTCAGGAAACCTTGACCATCTTTGATCAACGAGCTAGTCAACTAGAGGCTTACTAGGGACAGTGTTTTGTCTATGTATCCACACAAGTATTGTGTTTCCAATCAATACAATTATAGCATGGATAATAAACGATTATCATGAACTAAGAAATATAATAATAACTAATTTATTATTGCCTCTAGGGCATATTTCAACAGTCTCCCACTTGCACTAGAGTCAATAATCTAGTTCACATCTCCATGTGATTCCAACGAATTCAACACCCATATAGTTCTGGGGTCTGATCACGTCTTGCTCGTGAGAGGGGTCTTAGTCAACGATTCTGAAACTTTCAGATCCGTGCGTTCTTTACAAATCTTTATGTCATCTTATAGATGCTGCTACTACGTGCTATTCGGAAATGCTCCAAATATCTACTCTACTATACGAATCCGTTTCACTACTCATAGTTATTCGGATTAGTGTCAAAGCTTGCATCAACGTAACCCTTTAATACGAACTCTTTAACCACCTCCATAATCGAGAAAAATTCCTTAGTCTATTTAGTTACTAAGGATAACTTTGACCGCTGATCAGTGATTCAATCCTGGATCACTCTGTGTACTTCTTTAACTGACTTGCCGCAAGGCACACATCAGGTGCGGTACTCAGCATGGCATACTTTAGAGTCTACGGCTAAGGCATAGAAGACGACCTTCGTCTATTCTCTTTATTCTGCCGGGGTCGGGTTTTGAGTCTTACTCAAATTCACACCTCACAACGCAACCAAGAACTCCTTCTTTGCTGATCTATTTTGAACTCTTTCAAAAACTTGTCAAGGCATGCATCTTGTTGAAACTTCCATTAAGCGCTTTCGATCTATCCCCATAGATCTTTGATGCTCAACGTTCAAGTAGCGCAATCCAGGTACTCCTTTGAAAACTCCTTTCAAACAACCTTGTATGCTTTACAGAAATTCTACATTACTTCTGATCCACAATATGTCAACCACATATACTTATCAGAAATTCTATAGTGCTCCCACTCACTTCTTTGGAAATACAAGTTTCTCATAAACCTTGCACAAACCCAAAATCTTTGATCATCTCTTCAAAGTGTATATTCCAACTCCGAGATGCTTGCACCAGTCCAATGAAGGATCGCTGGAGCTTGCATACTTGCTAGTATCTTTAGGATCGACAAAACCTCATGGTTGTATCTCATACAATGTTTGCTCAAGGAAACCGTTGAGCAAACAATGTTTTGACATCCTACATGCAATATTTCATAAATAATGCAGTAACTACTAACATAATTCTAACAGACTTTTAGCATCGCGACGAGTGAGAAAGTCTCATCATAGTCAACTTGTTTGATCTTGTCAGAAACATCTTTGCGACAAGTCGAGCTTTTAATAATAGTGACTTATCACTATCATCGTTTGTCTTCCTTTTAAAGATCCATCTTTACTCAATAGTCCTATGACCATCAAGTAGTTCTTCCAAAGTCTACACTTTGTTTTCATACATGGATCCTCTCTCGGATTTCATGGCTTCCAGCCATTTGTCGGAATCTGGGCCCACCATTGCTTTCTCCATAACTCATAGGTTCACTTTTGCTCAACAACATGACCTCCAAGACAGGGTTACCGTACCACTCTGTAGTAGCACGCGACCTTGTCAACCTACGAGGCTTGTAGTAACTTGATCCGATGCTCAATGATCACCATCATCAGCTTTCACTTCAATTGGTGTAGGCACCACAGGAACAACTTCCCGTGCCCTGCTACACACTGGTCGAAGTGATGGTTCAATAACCTCATCAAGTTCTACCACCCTCCCACTCAATTCTTTCGAGAGAAACTTTTCCTCGAGAAAGGATCCGTTTCTTGAAACAAACACTTTGCTTTCGGATCTGAGATAGGAGATGTACCCAACTGTTTTGGATATCCTACGAAGATGCATTTATCCGCTTTGGCTTCGAGCTGATCAGACTGAAACTTTTTCACATAAGTGTCGAAGCCCCAAACTTTCAAGAAACGACAGTTTAGATTTCTCTAAACCTCAGTCTATACTGTGTCATCTCAACGGAAATACGCGGTGCCCTATTTAAAGTGAATGTGGTTGTCTCTAATGCATAACCCATAAACGATAGTGGTAATTCGATAAGAGACATCATAGCATGCACCATACCAAATAGTGTGTGGCTATCACGTTCAGACACATCATCACACTATGATGTTCTAGGTGGCATGAACTGCGAAACAATTTCCACATTGTCTTAACTCCATACCAAAACTCGTAACTCAGATATTCATTTCTATGATCATATCGTAGACAGTTTATCCTCTTGTTACGACGAACTTCACTCCGAAACAGAATTGAACTTTTCAATATTTCACACTTGTGATTCATTAAGCAAATACTCTAGTATCTACTCAAATCGTCATTGAAGTAAGAACATAATGATATCCACTGCGTGCCTCAGCACCCATTGGACTGCATACATCAAAATGTATCACTTCCAACAAGTTACTATCTTATTTCATGTCAATGAAAACAAGGCCTTGCTCATGTGGTATGATTTGCATGTCACTAGTGATTCAAAATCAATTGAGTATAAAGATCCATCAGCATGGAGCCTCTTCATGCAATTTATACCAACATGACTCAAGCGCCAGTGCCACAAGTAAGTGGTACTATCATCATTACCTCGTATCTTTTGGCACCAATATCATGAACATGTGTAACACTACAATCGAGATTCCACAAACCATTGAAGGTGATTATTCAAGAAAATAGAGCAACCATTATTCTCTTTAAATGAATAATCGTATTGCAATAAACACGATCCAATCATGTTCATGCTTAACGCAAGCACCAAATAACAATTATTTAGGTTTTAACACCAATCCCGATGGTAGAGGGAGTGTGCGACGTTTGATCATATCAACCTTGGAAACACTTCCAACACGCATCGTCACCTCTCCTTTAGCTAGTCTCCGTTTACGCCGTAGCTATCATTCCGTGTTACTAATCACTTAGCAACCGAACCGGTATCCAATACCCTCATGCTACTAGGAGTACTAGTAAAGTACACATCAACATCATGTATATCAAATATACTTCTTTCGACTTTTGCCAGCCTTCTTATCCTACCAAGTATCTAGAGTTGCTCCGCCTCAGTGACTGTTACCCTCATTACAGAAGCACTTAGTCTCGGGTTTGGGTTTAATCTTGGGTCTCTTCATTAGTGCAACAACTGTTTTGCCGTTTCACGAAGTATCCCTTCTAGCCCTTGCCTTTCTTGAAACTTGGTGGTTTTACTAACCATCAACTATTGACGCTCCTTCTTGATTTCTACTTTCGTAGTGCCAAACATCGCGAATTACTCAAAGATCATTGTATCTATCCTTGATATGTTATAGTTCATCACGAAGCTCTCACAGCTTGGTGGCAGTGACTTTGGAGAACTATCACTATCTCATCTAGAAGATTAACTCCCACTTGATTCAAGCGATTGTCGTACTCAGACAATCTGAGCACACACTCAACTATTGAGCTTTTCTCCTTTACTTTGTGGACAAAGAATCTTGTCGGAGGTCTCGTACCTCTCAACAAGGGCACGAGCATGAAATCACAATTTCATCTCTTTAGAACATCACTTATGTTCCGTGACGTTTCAAAATGTCTTCAGTGCCTTGCTTCTAAGCCATTAAGTATTTTGCACTGAACTATCGTGTAGTCATCAGAAACGTGTATGTCGGATGTTCACATCATCCACAGACGACGCTCGAGGTGCAGCACACCGAGTGGTGCATTAAGGACATAAGCCTTCTGCGCAGCAACGAGGACAATCCTCTTCAAAGTTTGCTACTATCAACTTTCAACTAAATTTTCTCTAGGAACATATAAAAACAATAGAGCTATAGCGCAAGCTACATCGTAATTCGCAAAGACCATTAGACTATGTTCATGACAATTAGTTCAATTAATCATATTACTTAAGAACTCCCACTCAAAAAGTACATCTCTCTAGTCATTTGAGTGGTACATGATCCAAATCCACTATCTCAAGTCCGATCATCACGTGAGTCGAGAATAGTTTCAGTGGTAAGCATCTCTATGCTAATCATATCAACTATATGATTCATGCTCGACCTTTCGGTCTCATGTGTTCCGAGGCCATGTCTGCACATGCTAGGCTCGTCAAGCTTAACTCGAGTGTTCTGCGTGTGCAACTGTTTTGCACCCGTTGTATGTGAACGTTGAGTCTATCACACCCGATCATCACGTGGTGTCTCGAAACGAAGAACTATCGCAACGGTGCACAGTCGGGGAGAACACAATTTCGTCTTGAAATTTTAGTGAGAGATCACCTCATAATTCTATCGTCGTTCTAAGCAAGATAAGGTGCAAAAAGGATTAACATCACATGCAATTCATAAGTGACATGATATGGCCATCATCATGCGCTTCTTGATCTCCATCACCAAAGCACCGACACGATCTTCTTGTCACTGGCGTCACACCATGATCTCCATCATCATGATCTCCATCAACGTGTCGCAATCGGGGTTGTCGTGCTACTCATGCTCTTACTACTAAAGCTACGTCCTAGCAATATAGTAAACGCATCTGCAAGCACAAACGTTAGTTTAAAGACAACCCTATGGCTCCTGCCGGTTGCCGTACCATCGACGTGCAAGTCGATATTAACTATTACAACATGATCATCTCATACATCCAATATATTAGATCACATCATTGGCCATATCACATCACAAGCATACCCTGCAAAAACAAGTTAGACGTCCTCTAATTTTGTTGTATGTTTTACGTGGTGACCATGGGTATCTAGTAGGATCGCATCTTACTTACGCAAACACCACAACGGAGATATATGAATTGCTATTTAACCTCATCCAAGGACCTCCTCGATCAAATCCGATTCAACTAAAGTTGGAGAAACCGACACTCGTCGGTCATCTTTGAGCAACGGAGTTACTCGTAGCGATGAAACCAGTCTCTCGTAAGCATACGAGTAATGTCCGTCCGAGCCGCTTCAATCCAACAATACTGCGGAATCAAGAAAATACTAAGGAGGGCAGAAAAACGCACATCACCGCCCACAAAAACTTTTGTATTCTACTCGAGATTACATCTACGCATGAACCTAGCTCTGATACCACTGTTGGGGAACGTCGCATGGGAAACAAAAATTTTCCTACGCGCACGAAGACCTATCATGGTGATGTCCATCTACGAGAGGGGATGAGTGATCTACGTACCCTTGTAGACCGTACAATAGAAGCTTTAGTGAACGCGGTTGATGTAGTAGAACGTCCTCACGTCCCTCGATCTGCCCCGCGAACAGTCCAGCGATCAGTCCCACGATCTAGTGCCGAACGGACGGTACCTCCGCGTTCAGCACATGTACAGCTCGACGATGATCTCGGCCTTCTTGATCCAGCAAGAGAGATGGAGAGGTAGAAGAGTTCTTCGGCAGCATGACGGCGCTCCGGAGGTTGGTGATGATCTTGTCTCAGCAGGGCTCCACCCGAGCTCCGCAGAAACGCGATCTAGAGGAAAAACCGTGGATGTATGTGGTCCGGCTGCCGTGGAAAAGTAATCTCAAATCAGCCCTAAAACCTCCGTATATATAGGTGGGAGAGGGGGAGCCTTGCCTTGGGGCTCAAGGAGCCCCAAGGGGGTCGGCCGAGCCAAGGGGGAAGGTCTCCCCCTCCCAAACCGAGTCCTACTTGGTTTGGAAGGTGGAGTCCTTCTTCCCTTTCCCACCTCCTCCTTTTGTTTTCTTTTTCCCTTTGATTTTTCTTCCAATGCGCATAGGGTCCTTTTGGGCTGTCGCACCAGCCCACTAAGGGCTGGTGAGACACCCTCAAGGCCTATGGGCTTCCCCGGGGTGGGTTGCCCCCCCGGTGAACTCCCGGAACCCATTCGTCATTCCCGGTACATTCCGGTAATTCCGAAAACCTTCCGGTAATCAAATGAGGTCATCCTATATATCAATCTTCGTTTCCGGACCATTCCGGAAACCCTCGTGACGTCCATGATCTCATCCGGGACTCCGAACGACATTCGGTAACCAACCATATAACTCAAATATGAATAAAACAACGTCGAAACTTAAGTGTGCAGACCATGCGGGTTCGAGAACTATGTAGACATGACCCGAGAGACTCCTCGGTCAATATCCAATAGCGGGACCTGGATGCCCATATTGGATCCTACATATTCTACGAAGATCTTATCGTTTGAACCTCAGTGCCAAGGATTCATATAATCCCGTATGTCATTCCCTTTGTCCTTCGGTATGTTACTTGCCCGAGATTCGATCGTCAGTATCCGCATACCTATTTCAATCTCGTTTACCGGCAAGTCTCTTTACTCGTTCCGTAATACAAGATCCCGCAACTTACACTAAGTCACATTGCTTGCAAGGCTTGTGTGTGATGTTGTATTACCGAGTGGGCCCAGAGATACCTCTCCGTCACACGGAGTGACAAATCCCAGTCTCGATCCATACTAACTCAACTAACACCTTCGGAGATACCTGTAGAGCATCTTTATAGTCACCCAGTTACGTTGCGACGTTTGATACACACAAAGCATTCCTACGGTGTCAGTGAGTTATATGATCTCATGGTCATAGGAACAAATACTTGACACGCAGAAAACAGTTGCAACAAAATGACACGATCAACATGTTACGTCTATTAGTTTGGGTCTAGTCCATCACATGATTCTCCTAATGATGTGATCCCGTTATCAAGTGACAACACTTGCCTATGGTCAGGAAACCTTGACCATCTTTGATCAACGAGCTAGTCAACTAGAGGCTTACTAGGGACAGTATTTTGTCTATGTATCCACACAAGTATTGTGTTTCCAATCAATACAATTATAGCATGGATAATAAACGATTATCATGAACTAAGAAATATAATAATAACTAATTTATTATTGCCCCTAGGGCATATTTCCAACAGTTGGCATATTTTTATTAAGATTATTTGAGTTTTCTAGAATCAGATGTTAAAAAGGTTTCCACATTGCCACATAACCGCGTGCATGGTTTTCCGAAAGATTTAACCCTATAGGGCTGCTCCAACTAGTCCATCACAAATTACCACAAGCTACATAGAAAGCCTCGATCACGAAACTCGTGATCTCCTCGGATTCCTTAGTGGAAAACCTCAACTCAGTGATAGCCCAAAGCATCACCGGAATCCCGATGCACAAGATATTTCGCAAAAGGTAAAACTAATCCAGCAAGGCCGCTCGACGTGTCGACGAACCCGATAGGAGCCGCGTATCTCATTTTCGGGACATGACGGATAAGCACATCGTACGGTGGCCTGGTAGAAATCTCTCGAGTTGCCCCGGGTTAGCCCCGCAAACGACTCTAGTTTGGACTAACACTCATGAGGAGCACTGGCCTGGGGGTTGATTAAGTATCCTCGGGTTAATTACTCCCTATGCGGTTCATTAGTTATGAGGCAAATGGTACCAAAGTTTGGCCTTGCCAGATCAGCTTTAAACTAAGACGAATTATCAAGGGGGTCCCCACAACAACCCCGATCGTGTTAGGAGCACTCAATTATGGAATATAACATCGGTAGCCGAAACTAAGGCGGCAAAGGTGGAACAAAACACCAGGCTAAAAAGGCGGAGGCTTCCACCTTTTACCAAGTATATAGGTGCATTCAAATAAATAACATTAATATGGTGATATACTAAGGAACCCATGTTTAACATGGAAGCAACTTCACCTGCAACTAGAAACACCATCACATGGTTAAGCAAGCGGTAACATAGCCAATTAGTGGTTTGCTAGGTTGTAGAAGGTTGAAGGTTTCATGGCAAAGTTGAGAGGCTGACTTTTAGTAGGTGGTAGGCAACAAGACATCACGAAAGAAACGAGACAACTAGCATGACATTGATAGCAATGGTATCAAGGGTAATGGTCATCTTGCCTGAGATCCCGCTTGGAAGAAGAGTGATTCCATGAAGCACACAAACCAACATAGTCGAACGGATCCTCACATTCCGACACGCTTGTGGAACTCTATCGAGATGAAGCAAACCGGAAAAAATCAACACATGATATTCACCACACATATGCATGTCATGATGCACAACCTAATATGATGCATGTCCATACAATTATGCATGGCATGACATGGCAAATCACAACAATCAAACAATACACATTAAGTGAAGCTCAATATGCAATGACGAAACTCCACATATAGATTATTTAGTTCACCCCGTTTAGGTACACGACAATTTTGAAATGTTGTTAAACATGGCAAGAGGTGAAGCAGGTGATTCTACATACCATACTAGCGGGTTAACACCTAAGAACATTGAACGGAGCTACGGTTAAAAACATACGTGCAACACAACATATTATGCCATGAATGCAACATCCATGCAAGTTTATGAAAACACTGGCAAGAAGGAAATGAAGCCTGTGTCGCCATGGCGAACGAAAGGAAACCATGGTGGGAAAACGGAAACGATGCCAGGACAACGTTCCGTCCCAGACAACTCGATGAGATACCAGTGCCAACGAAGTGTGGGCGTCTGAGTGTCATCCCAAAGATTGATGGGGTGATGCCGGTTACCGGGTTCCCATGTGTCTGGGGCACGACAAAAGAGGGACAACACGCAACGAGAAAACATATAAGGCGCAAAACATAGGGTTCAACTCATACATCACATGCATTCGGTCCACGGGCATCGTCTCAATGGTTATATCTTTGAAGCGTGCATTTCGAAGCGGATCGAGTCGTTGTGGTGTAGATGTACATGGTTGTCGTGGACGTAATGGAAGTAGTCGTTCCCGGGACGATAGTTGAAGTAGTGGTACACGGGTCTTCGGCGACGTAGTCGTACATGGTTGGTGACAGACTTGAAGAATCCGATACCATTTCGAGTCGTAGTGGAAATAGTCGTTCTCGCGCCTGTAGTCGTGCACGATCATTGTGTAAGTAGTGGAACATGGCAATGGTCTTGTCGGATCCTCAGCGACAACAAATGTACACTAGCGATAGTGGTACATGGCCGACACAGTCCTTGAATGGTCGATCGTTCGAGGCCGGACTTGTGGGTCTCGATGAACCAAAGTATTGGTGGTCTTGGCAACAAAAAAGGCAATAAGGCAGGGCAACGAGACACTTCGTGGGAAGCCATCCGAAACACAACAGCAGAAGGGCCCGAAGGCAGCAGCGTGGGAGGCACAACATGGGCTGGCGTGGATAACAGCAGGGGGCAGGCACGCGCTGCAAGGATGGACCTTGGCGGAGGAGGCAACACGGTGCGGCAGGGACAACCTGGGTGGCCGGCTTAGGGAATCTCTAGCTTGGTCTGGTCTTGGTTCTTGGCGGCGAGGACGAGCAAGATCGGGAGTCAAGGGGCGTCGGGAGCATGGTCCGGTGACAATGCTCACCACGGGAGGAGCAGGTCCGAGGCAAAGCTCCGGCTAGAAACCATGGTGGTGACTACCTCCTACGAAGATGAGAGAGAGAGTGAGTTCAGGGTGGAGGGAGAGAAAGAAAGCGAGCATGGGAGGTAGAGGGGACAATGACGCGATGCTGGTCTTGGATCTTCGGAGAGGCAATGCTCTGGTGGTCAAGGGTCGCAGCGACCCAGCTTCGGGCGCGAGGAGAAAGAGCGGCCTCGGGCGGCGCTCAAGGCTGGCTGCAGGGCGATGGGAGGCTGATCACCTAGTGGAGCGGGGCTTCTAAGGGAGAAGCCCTAGGCTTCCGCGCGTGGGAGCGACGACGCGTCCAGTTGGCATCGGGCGCAACCTAGCAGTGGATTGGGCAGGCTCGCGGGGCCAGCTCCTGTGGATCGGGGTCGAGGCCATTGAGGAGGCTGACCGCGACCGCTCGGGTGGCCACGTGGTAACACAAGTGGCCAATGGAGCATGCTCATGTGGGTCGGGGCTACTGGCGGCGCGGGATGGATCGGGTGACAGGATCGAGGTCTCCCCTCGTTTTGCTTGGTGCGGGCGCTGGGGATCTCGGACTGAGGAGGGGAAACGAGGAGGGGATCGAGTGGAGGTTGGCTGCGGCAACATTGACAAAAATAACCCCTGGGGAGAAAGAACTCACGGAGTGACCCCTCGGGGAAACTATGTCACCCGGCTGACCCTTTTGTGTGGCGCCCGACACCTAGGCGCCACACTACACTGTGTGACACCTAGCTGTTCGGCGCCACACCCCCCGACCACCTGGCAGAGAGGGCCCACCCCCCAGGCCGTGTGACGCCTAAGCCTCAGGCGTCACACATTGTAATGTGTGGCGCCGAGCGCTTAGGCGCCACACAATGACTTAACAGGCCACGGGCCAACCCCCCTCCCCATTCCCCTCCCTCATTCAAACATAAACAGGAACGACGGCGGATGGCTCTCTTCCAATCCCTAATCCCCTCCCCCATCTCCTTCAGATCTGGAATTTCTTCCTTGGATTGATCCCCAAGGTTGGCTACTAGGTAATCTCTTCTGTTTCCCATCCTTCTATCCAAGTGGAATAGGTTTTTGTTGAGTAGATTGATTTGAATAGTTAGGATATGAATTCTTAGGATTTGACTAGTTAGGATATGAGTTCTTAGGATTTGAGTAGTTAGGATATGAGTAGATTCATATTAGTAGTTAGTATTAATAGTTAGTATATGACTAGATTGATATGAGTAGTTAGGATATTAGTTCTTAGGATTTTAGTAGTTAGTATATGAGTAGATTCATATGAGTTCTTAGGATTTGAGTAGTTAGGATATGAGTAGATTCATGTGAGTTCTTTGGATTTGAGTAGTTAGGATATGAGTAGATTCATATGAGTTCTTAGGATTTGAATAATATGTAGATGAGTAATTTTTTGAATATGAGTATTTTTTGTGATTTGTAGGATGGTGTGGCTTCTGAATAATGTTTATGACGTTGAACACCGGGCCTATTTCATGTCGGAGAAGAAAATGGTAAGTAGATCATATGATAAAAAAACATGTATTTAATAAGCACTTGAAAATGTAATAAGCACTTGATATCTTCTTCTCCTATCTGTTTGCAGGAGCTTACGCCCTTGAAGATCCGGTCTCATGGGGCATCGTCTGTAATGCAGTACGATGAGCGGTACACCCCATACATCGAGATGACAGGACTCCTTCCATCCATTCAGCTTGTGAGTCGGTCAATGCCCAATCTAAACGCTGCGGCAGTCACAACACTTATTGATCGTTGGAGGCCGGAGACACATAGTTTTCACCTCCGGACCGGGGAGATGACAGTTACTCTTGAAGATGTTTCCATGATCACCGCACTTCCGATCGAGGGGAAGCCTCTTTGTATGAGCACTGATTCCGAGGGATGGCGGCAACAAATGGAGGCCCTTATTGGTATGTCGCCGCAGGAGCTGGGGTAGAAGATGGAGGGAAGAAAGATAGATTCCCGGCCGACGCTCCTTTCACTTGGATTGCCGCGAACTTTGCTCATTGTCCTGAGGACGCAGATGACGAGGTGATTCAGAGGTATGCTGAAGTTCCATTTGCCACTCCTCATCCATCCTTGCCTTATGCTCCTCATCCTTCTTCTTTCGCGCTTCGGCTGCATCCTCCTCCCTCAACTTCTTTGCAGCCCTCTCCATCAAGCGCTGCTCCTCACTGGCTGCATCCTTCTCCTCCCCCACTCCGCTTTTGCCTTGTTGGGTTGAGAAGCGGCCATACCTACAAAACATGCATCAAAGCTCATAGTTAGTAAAATAACACACAAAGGAGCATGAAAAACAACATGATAAAGATAAGTCAAATATGTGACATACGGAAATGGTCCTCGTAGATATCCACGCATACCAATCCTAGTAAGTCCACCACCTATCCCACCACTGCCTCTAGAACCACCACCACCTATCCCACCCCCGCCTTTAGCACCACCACGACCTATCCCACCCCTGCCTCTAGCACCACCCTTGCCTCTACCACCACCACTGCCTCTAGCACCACGTCATCTAGTAAGCCCAAGTCGGCTAGGAACATGTTGAGTAGAAACTTGTTGGGTTGTGCTTGCTTGACCCGTCCCTTGTTGGCTTGAACTAGGTTGGCTAGGACTTGGTTGGCTAGGACTTGGTTGGCTTGACCTGGAATCATTGTTTTTGGACTTCTTCTTTTGCGTCGTACACCTTCTTGTGTTGTGCCCTGTTACACCGCACTCTCCACAATGTGATCTCTCAGTAGGCTCTTGGAATTGGTTGTTCCCCATTTCTCTGCCACCACCATGGCCCCATCCATCCATGTCTCCTCTAAAACGATTTGTCTTTCGTCTTCCCAGTTTCACAACCTTCCACTCTGGGTCGGGCCATAGTTGTACTCCATGATACTCCGGACATTGTGATTGGTCAAAGTATGGTTCATATCTAGGAGCCCATGTATGCTTCGTGGTCATGATCGAGAACTCGGAGTCCCTCACGGTTTGTGGATGGTTGACGTCCACATTCCTACTGCGAGCTGCCGTGTACAAATGCGAGCATGCGAGATGAAGCAACCTTGACCTCCCACAAGAGCAATCACACAAGGATAAAGATACCTTGAACGCCCTGTTTCCGTGTTGCTGGCCATTGTTTGTCGTTCCTCCGGGCTCATTCACTTGGTATGTCCAATCCTCGTTGTTGTACAGGGTAGCCATTTGGGAGTCAGCCTTCCGTGATTGAAATACCATCCATTTGTCAACCTTTGGTGGAAACTGGTACTTGTACCTTTTCTTGTTCTCTCCCGCAATCTGATCATCTGTTTCTTGCGAGTACGTTAGAAAGTATGCTCTCAACTTGTTGAATGTGTATTGAACTATTGCCGTCACCGGCAATGCATGGACACCCTTCAACACCCGGTTGAAGCATTCTTCCATGTTACTTGTCATTTGACCATATCTTCGGCCATCTTCGTCATAAGCTCGTGCCCACTTGGCCCAAAGTTCAATGTGCCTGTTCAGAAACTCAAGCCCACCTGCATCAAGTTTTTTGTTTACAAGCAAAGCATTGTACAATCTTGCAAATCGTTTGTCCGAAAATGCTTGACAACAATCTTGAAGATCATCCTCCAACTCCTTGATACCACATGCCCGGTAGAAGTTTGCATAGAAATGCCTCATGCACCATCGATGATGCAAAGGAGCATGGCCGGGAATGACAATGTCAACCGCGTTAAGTATGCCTTGATGGCGATCCGATATGACACATATTTCCCTCTCAAACGGTAATACTTTGGTTCTCAAAATATGCAAGAACCATTCCTAGTTAACATTGTTCTCTACCTCAACCAAAGCAAAAGCCAAAGGCATCAACCGGTTATTGGCATCACTTGCTATTGCAACCAACAAAGTGCCCTTGAATTGTCCGGTCAAAAATGTGCCATCGATGGAGATGACAGGACGACAGTGCTGGAAAGCCCTCACACATTGCTCAAATGCCCAAAATGCACGGCCAAATACGCGGACCCTATTTCCATTGAGAATCCTTGTTTTCTCCCCATACGGCTCGACCATATGAACCATGCCCGGGTTAGTGTGGGCAATAGCTCCCAACAACCTAGGCATGCGGTTGTATGCTTCCTCCCAATCACCATACAACATCTTGAATGCGGCTTGCTTTGCTTTCCATGCCTTACCATATTTCACCTCGTAGTGAAAGAGGGCTTTCACAAGGTCTTGTACGCTTTTTATGCTCATTGTAGGAAGAGAGGAGATGGAGTTGGAAAGCCTATAAGGATGAACTCGGAGGTGAGTTGTCTATGGCTTTGCGACGAAAGGGCACCGTCAACCCTCTTGCCTCGACACATGTTAGGCATACAACTGACAATGTTCCATCCTGCCCTCCTTTCCATGGTCTTGCACGGACAATCCAAGGACACCCTCTATCCTCACATGCAACCGTGTAACGCAGCTTCATGTTTGAATGAACAACTTTGTGTGGCCTATAATGCGTAACAGAATATTCATCCAACCACAACTTCAGTTCAAAGAATGTTTCGAACTTTGACCCCAGCAAAATAATATTCTTCCCATGTGTGTCCTGAAAGAAGGTGGCCTAACTCCAAACAATATGCCTTCGCCTCCGTCAACCACGGCTTCATCCGCAAGGCTAAGATCCTCGAACAATGGTGTCCGGTGATCACACTTTAATACCTTCGTGAAAGCTTCAACCTCCTTTGCCGTGAACCCTTCCTCATCAACTTCTTCATCGGGACCCTCATCGTGAGACTCAGAGGCATATCCACGTGAGTACGGAATATAATGGTCCATTGTCTCTTGCAAATTATATTTGTCCAAATCACCAAGATTGTTGTCATGAAGAACATTACCATCATTCTCATCATCATCGTGCTCATCATTAGCCTCTACCAATGGTTCATGTTCAATGTTGACCTCTTCGTTGGCCTCATCGACACAAGAAAGAGGTTCAATGTTGGCCTCTTAGTTGATGGGTGCAGGAATAGCTTCAACAATCGGAGAGGCAACCCGGTTCAAATCCAACAAGTTAGGAACATTTGTTTTGATGGCAAATAACTCTAGAGCGTTGTCTAGTGATTCGGCCACCGTATCCTTGTATGCAAGCCAACGTTGCTCGGAGTTGACACACAAGGTCTTCCAACGAATGTGCATTCTGAATCCCACATTATGCCTACCATCAAACTCAACTACATCACTAGGGTCCATCCAATTCAAATCCTTTCGGACTTGTTCCAACAATTCACCATAGCTAGGACACAAATCGAACACCATGTCAAGCTTATCCGGGTCCGGATCAATATTGCCTTTTAAAAAGGCATCCTTGTCCACGTGATGAACATAAACACATGTTCTTCCCATCCCTAAACAACAAAACATAGAACTTTTTTTATAATCAATCATACAATTACAATAACCCTAGCCTAACTTCCAAACAACCATAACCCTAACCCCATCATAACCCTAACACAACCAAACATCCCTAACCCTAGCCTAACCATAGCCTAACCCTAGCTTAACCCTAAAACAACCATAATGCAAATATCCAAACAACCCTAATCCTAACCCCATCATACCCCTTATCCTAACATACAAACAAATACAACAATATCATATACATCCCACATTCATGAAAAACTAGGGTTTCCTCAAATTTGCAAAAAAAAGACCACAAAAGATTTTTATTTGGATGAGAATGAGGGGAGAGGTGGGGATTACCTTAGGGGAGTGATTGGACAACAAATGCCCGGTCCAAACCTTCAGATTTGGTGATTTAGAGAAGGATTTGAGGGAGGGGCCAGTGGCTGGGAGAGGGGGCTGGGGGAGGGGAATGAGGAGGGGGTGGGGAGGGGGTGGGGAGGGAGGCTGGCCCGTGCCTATTAAGTCATTGTGTGGCGCCTAAGCGCTCGGCGCCACACATTACAATGTGTGACGCCTGAGGCTTAGGCGTCACACGGCCTGGGGGGTGGGCCCTCTCTGCCAGGTGGTCGGGGGGTGTGGCGCCGAACGGCTAGGTGTCGCACAGTGTAGTGTGGCGCCTAGGTGTCGGGCGCCACACAAAAGGGCCAGCCGGGTGACATATTTTCCCTGAGGGGTCACTCCATGAGTTCTTTCCCCCGAGGGGTCATTTTTGTCAATTTTGCCGTTGGCTGCGGGTTACCCAATGGGGAAATCTAGGTGGGGTGGCGGCGCGCGGTGGGATTGATTGGACTAGGGTTAGGGTAGGCCTACATTCACATATAAATAACAGGTTCTATTAAGTCTAGACCCTCCGATCTAAATTGGGCAATCATGGTTAACTAGGTTAGGAGTCGAATGGACAAACTGATGATGGTATGCGGTAAAACGGAGTTGATCCGGACCCAACGGTCACGACCGTCTGATTCAGGTTCCGGGAGGTTTTCATATTAGGCTGCGCGCAGGTCGGTGCACTATGTAGAGGGGCTGGGCGGAGATGAGAGGGAAAACGGGCAACCTAGCGACATAGTTTAAAACAACAAAAAACGTCCGAAGATGGATCAGCTATAGTGCCGCTATATGTTTAACGGTTCGGGTATCAAACAAACTACGATTGCGACGAAAATTGACAGGCGCCCTACCTACACTATATTGAAACCGCACGCCAAGTTTCAACCTAATCCGAGAAAGTTTTATACACACTTTTAAAAACAAGGTTAAACGATGCCGCACACGCATGCGTGTGTGGTTGGTCTCAAAACGTTCAATGACAAAAACGAATAGAACCGGCAACTAATAACGGATGCAAGTTCTGAAACTGGCGGCAACGGAGTGCCAATGCAATGCGGATGATGCGCGTGATGCGATGATGAATGCGACAAACAAAATAGTCACACAGCAGCAACGAAATAAAAGGGGGATCTTCTCCAGCATCGGTCTCGGGCTGTTACAACCGACTCCATTAACGCAGCCGAATACGAAGCCTTGTTGCATGGTCTTTGGATGGCGGTCTCAATGGGCATACAATGGCTTGAGGTACGAGGAGACTCCAACCTCACCATATCACAAATTAACGGCGAATTTGATGCCAAAAACCAGAAGATGACAACATATAGAGATGCCGTCCTCAAGATCTCAGCACGATTCGAGGGGCTGGAATTGCATCACGTGTCAAGGGATAATAACCAAGCCGCAGACATCCTCGCCCGTTCAGGCGCGGCGTGCGACCCTGTCCCATACGTGAAAAGGCTCTTTAAGCCATCCGAGGTGTGGAAGGACGATTCATGGAGCAAAGCAGCCGACAAGGTGCAGCAACTAACCCCCCCCCCCCCCCGCGACAGCCCATCCAGACAATGAAGTCATCGACGTACCTTCTATTGAGGAAACATCCTCAGCACATGAGGTCATGGCAGTAATCGCTGCATGGACTGAACCATTCCTTGCTTACCTACTATGCAAGGAGCTCCCCAAGGACCAAACTGAGGCATGACACATTATTCGCTGATATAAAGCCTATAAGGTCCATGAGGACGAGTTGTATAAAAAGAGTACCACTGGAATACTTCAACGGTGCATATCCAAAGAAGAAGGGAAACAATTGTTGGTTGAGGTATACTCCAGCATGAGAGGCCATCACGCCGCAGCCCGGGCCTTGGTCAGCAAGGCTTTGTGAGCTGGTTTCTTTTGGCCTACATCTTGAGAAGACGCCCACGCACTCGTTCAATGATGCACGGGATGCCAACTGTTTGCGAATCAAAGCCATATGCCTCCCACAACCCTTTGGACAATTCCGATCACCTGGCCCTTTGCGGTCTGAGGTCTGAACATGGGCGACCCACTTAAAGGGGGGCAAAGCAAAAGAAATATCTCCTCGTAATGGTTGATAAATTCACCAAGTGGATCGAGGCAAAGTCGGTCAGCTCTGCCAAGGCCAAACCAGCCATCGATTTTATATCTGGCGTGGCGCACCATTATGGTGTCCCGCACATCATAATAACTCATAATGGATCCAATTTCACCGCCTAGGAGGTGAAGGATTGGTGCGCAAATCTGGGCATCAAGCTCGATTACGCCTGAGTATACCACACACAAACCAATGGCCAAGTCGAACGAGCCAATGGACTCATTATGAGTGGTATTAAACCACGCCTGGTACACTCTCTTATAGAATTCGACTGCCATTGGGTGGAGGAACTTCATTCCATGCTATGTGGCTTGCGTACCACTCCAAACCGTTCCACGGATACACACCATTTTTTATGGTATATAGGGCCGAACGGTCCTTCCCTGTGATATCATCCATGATACACTCCGCGTGCGTATGTACAAGGAAAAGGAAGCCGAGCTAGATCGGCACGACGATTTGGACGCTCTATAAGGCGAGCGAGACATAGCTCCGGCCCAATTAGCATTTTATCAGCAGCAAGCTCGGCGCTATTGAAGCAGAGAAGTTCGGGCTAAGGCGTACAATGTGGGCGAACTAGTGCTTCGCCTTCCAGAAAAAAAGAAGCATAAACTTTACCCAAAATGGGAAGGACCCTTCATAATCGACGCAGTGCTAATGGGAGGAAATTATCGTCTGTGCAATGCAGGAGACAACCGGCTGGAGCCAAACCCATGGAACGCGGCTCCCCTTCGGTGTTTCTATGGCTAGGCTAGCATTTTTCTCCTCCTTTCCCTTTCTTTTTTTGAACATTTTTATTTCTTCTTTCTTTTCAGGATCTTCCTAGATTTCCCCTAGGTGAGTTCAGCTTAACCGAACACTGTGTTTTTTCTCATAATCATGTAAATTCATATATCCCAGTAGAACACCTGCCGGCTTCGTAACAAAGCGTCCGGATATGTTTAAACATACATGTACGACATAAACCCCGACGTAAAGTAAATTCGTGCCATGGTATGCATCAATTGGACTTAAGATCTTTGTGAAGCTGGGTTGCCTTGCTCCTGTGCTTACTCTCTACGTTCCCGATCTATTTGGCTAGAGAGTAAAGGGAGCACATCTACGATTGATACGACCAGTTTGCCTCGATTCGTACCTCAAACAGGTGAAGCCGAAAGCTAGCATTCTTAATATACAACTTGGTCAGCAACGAATGGGGCCAAACGATCGACAATACTAGCTATTGCACACCCGAGTTAATCGAAAAATATACTAAACACCTATAGACTATGTACCAACCCGGAAAAAAGAAGCCATAAAGGAAATATTTTTTCCGGAATATGTTTCTTACGTTTCATCGTGATATAACATCCTCATACCGTCTTTGTCTGTTCGTACCATATGGACAGATTTCCTTGTTCACAGAAATTGATTCCAAATATCATAAGGTACAAAACACGAAACACTCTCGGGTTCTTTGCACCACGGGAGGTAGAAGCCGATGGCCGTTTATGACAAATGTTACAAACTTTGATGGGAAGTGTCTTGGCACACATAATATAAAAATTACACATGGATTACACCCTTGGTTGGTCAAGGTCATCTACTATAGTGTCTAGAGCGTAGTCTTCCTGCGATAAGAGGGCAGCCGGCATCACTTGATCATACACTAGATGTAGAGGAACCTCCGTGCCATGAGGGCCTGCCGGACCAACTTGGGCCATGTGCTTAGTATCAAGACGGGTTAAACGGTCTTCACCATGGCCCATGCTTCCCGAGCTCCTTCTCGACAGGCTGAATTCTTCCACAGCTCGAAACGGCTCTGGGCTCTTTTGAAAAGTTCGGACAACTCAACCATCCCTTGCGGAGGAGTCTGGTTTGTCCATAGAGCTCGGATCATATTCTGCATGGCTTTTAGAGCCTGCTCGTGAACAACGGAAAACTCTTGTAGCACATTCTCCCCGAAGGAATCAGATTCTATCAGGGGACGCCTGATCAAGAGACCTTTTCAAACAAAATAAACAACAAAAGTCTTTCAGTATCTATCGCCATTTAAATGATTTATCAAACAAACAGGTCAGGGATTTTTCCTTTCAAAATAAACTACTCTTTAGCTGTTGCTTTTCTTCGTTGCTCTGTGCGAGTTGTGATTTTAAAGCTTCTACCTCCTCGGCCTGATTTTTCTTCTCCTCCCTGAGCTGGTTGTTTTCTTCATGGCATCGTGTTAATACACGATGACCAACTTCGAGCTAGGATTCGACATATATTTGAGATTCATGAGCTGCGTCTAGATCCCTTTGTATATGGTTTACGGATTCGCCTGCTACATCACAAAGTCCTCTGATGAGTAATCGGCCTTTTGTAATATACCACACCATCAACCATTTTACCCTTACCATGAGCTTCCCTGGTAAACTTCTTTACATCCTCGAGCTCCTCCTTACTAGCTTGAAGTTCGGTTTGCATTCGCCTAAAACCTTCGGAAAATTTGTTATTTTCCTCCTTCAAAGCCTGGAAAAAATAAATTCAATGGTCAGGTCGAGCCTTAATTCAGCCGTTCCGACCAAATTAAAGCTCAGAGGCTACTAGACCTGAAATTTAGTTCAAATTACCAAAGGAGAGGTAAAAACCTGCAGTTGGGCCGACATCCGCAAAGCTACTTCTTTGATGCTATTTCGCACAACGCCAATATAGGCATCCTCCGAATTGAGAGCATTAAACTGCTGCTCGGAGAAGATAGGGTGTCGTAATGACTCCTTGCGATGTCGGTTATTCATAGCACTACCGACTTCAGAATTTGTCGCTGAAACATCATCGGCAGGACCGGGCACCGAGAAAATGTTCGGAGTCCCAACATTGGCCAAAGATTGTGGGTTCGGCTTGTTGTCCAATTCCCCAGCCCCATTTCTAGGCAAGGAGGTTCGCTCTTGTTTCCAATAATTATCGGCAAAGGGGGTTGTGAGTACACCAAGGAAGCCACCGTGTAAAAATAATTGGTGGATATTAGTACCTCGATGAAGGGATGGACACAATATTGCCTATCACCGCCTGTGCGGGAAGTTGTTCCTCGGTCAACACAACCCCGACCGAAGGAACGTGGGATGCTGTTCGGCGCTTGCTCCGACGATGTTTTGGAGCAGTCCCGCGATGAGTGGCCACCTTCCGCTTGCTCGCCGAAGCCGGGAGAGACCTTGGGTTATCGTCCAGAAGGGCCACTACCTGTCCATCGAGACTCTCCTGATAAAATACCCCATCTTCAAAGATCATGGAGATTTATAGATGTTCGTGGAATTGAGGGTCGTCGTCTCGAGCGTAGTTCTCAGGCTAGGGAGTAGGGCAACTCATTGTATCGATCCAGCGCTTCCAATCCTACAATCAAAGGATCAAGAGTTTTTACGTTTATTGGTAACACAATCAAGCAAGATAGCTGCAGACATGTATGTACTTACCCACGGGATGGGGTTGTACGATGCGAAGCCTTCCAGGAAGGCGAGACGGGCGAAGTATTTCTTCTCCCCCTTAATAAAATCAGCCATAATGGCCACTAAGTTGTCGCAGGTGTGTGGTCCTTGCCGCTTACAACGCGTCAAGTCATCTGTCCCACTATACTCCCATAAAGGATGTATGCGCTGCTGGCGTGGTTCAACGCACCCGATGCTAACGGTGGCCATCACTTGTACGATGGTTAGACCACTATGAGCCAGTATTTTTACCTTGACAACTAGGCGCCTCACTTACGGGCTCTCTTCTTTGGACTTACTCTTCGGACACCAGCTGAATTTCTTATTCATAGGAGCCGCCGAGTATTCAGGAAGGCCACGTCGAACTGGCTCGAATAGAGGGACGTCGTCGATATAGAACCACTACGAAGACCATTCGTCGGTTTCTTTGTTCAATGCACCGACTGGGTATTCGGTGGCAGCTATGCGCCACACCTGGGCCCCGCCTATTTCTCGGATGGAGGCTCCATTAGTTCGGGGCACAATGCAGAAGTACTTTCTCCCTAAATCAAAATGAGGTTCGCAGCCTAGGAACATATCGCATAGGGCTTTGAAACCCGAGATGTGTAGGATGGAGCTCGGGGATAGATTGTGGAGGTGCAACCCATAAAACTCAAACAGACCTCTCATAAAAGGATGGATGGGAAATCCCAGCCCATTTAGTAGGAAGGAGGTAAAGCAGACCCTTTCGCCTCTTTGTGGAATGGGGGATTTTTCTGCAAAGGCCTCGCCGTTGTAGGCGGTTGGCACATGTGGGTGCAAGATCGGAAGAGGGAAGGTACCCTTGGATTTCAAGGTCCTGCAATCGAAGCTGAGAAATAGAGCAACTGGCCCAGTCTCCTGGTTGAGGGCCGAAGGGACGAGAAGAGGAACTCGCCATGTTGCTGGATGCTAGGATTCTAGGGGTTCCATGGCTACGCTTTTGGGGGAAGGAATGGAGATATGGCCTTAGACCTGGGACCTTGTATATTCATAAAGAAGGGACACCCTCCCCCCACGCCTGTAAGAGACGGTTCTGCTGAATCATTTGGACGCGTGCCTACTTTAAGACACACGGTGCTCAAGAGGATATTAAAAGTTTGGGGAAGGATTGAAGGTTATGGTCCCGCGAAGGTATGATGTTCGAGGATTCACCAAAGACTGGTTCGTCATGCTGCAACTCGGAGGAGGAACTCGCCTTTCAAGCCGACTACAAGATGTATGAAAGATGCCGAAGACTATACATAAGGGCATGGAAGGCTAGTTCAGTGGCTACTGAGGGAGTCCTAGACTAAGGGATCCTCGGGGCGCCATCCCATGGACCGGATCATCAGAGTCCAGATAGTTGATGACTTCGTATGAAGGAAGGAAGGCACCGAGGATTGGCAGGGACTCCAAGCTTAGAAAGATAGGTCGGCTCATCTATTACCGATTATACTCAGTAACTTGTAAGCCCTAGGGACCCTGGTGTCTATATAAACCAGGGACCCCTATCCATATAAGGGGAGGCTGAATCATCTTGGGGTTAGCATATACGATCTCGAGGTAGATCAACTTTGTAATCATCTTCATCAATACAATCAAGTAGGACATAGGGTATTACCTCCATAGGAGGGCCCGAACCTGGGTAAACAGCTGTCTCCCCTCTCTTCCTGCAACCCATTGATCCAAGGTCCACAGTTCAGGACCCCTACCCGAGATCTGCCAGTTTTGACACCGACACCAACCGTGACCCATTTCGTTCGAAAGGTCGGCCTAGTAAAAGGCCTGCTTAAGGCCCATTTGAATTAGTCAAAAGTTATCGGGTCGATCCACTATAGGCCCGTCAACGACGTGTTTGTATATATCACATTCCCGCGACTCGTTAGTACATGCCAGAATGCACTCCATTAGGAGTCGTTGAGGGAGTCCGGGATTCTAGGGTCCTCGGATGGCCGCTTAGTCAATACTGGGTGAGCCCATTGGGCCACGCTGAAGAAGACCGAGCCTGATGATGACCTCTACTTTGGAAGGAATATCTCGAAGATTGGCATGTACTTCAAGCATAGGAAGAATAAGTCGGCTCATCTATCCCCGATTATAGTCGGTAACTTGTAAACCCTAGGGACCCTGGTGTGTATATAAACCAGGGACCCTTATCCGTGTGGAGGAGTGATGACCCACAAGTATAGGGGATCAATCGTAGTCCTTTCGATAAGTAAGAGTGTCGAACCCAATGAGGAGGAGATGGCTCTGATAAAGGGTTTTCAGCAAGGTAATAACTGCAAGCACTGAAAGTAGCGGTAACAAGTGATGGTGAAGTGAGGTGAAACGTAGCAAGCGAAAAGTAACAAGTAACAAGTAGTAGCAACGGTATAGCAAGTGGCCCAATCCCTTTTGTAGAAAGGGACAAGCCTGAACAAAGTCTTATAAGAGGAAAAACGCTCCCGAGGACACACGGGAATTTCTGTCATGCTAGTTTCATCATGCTCATATGATTCGCGTTCGTTACTTTGATAGTTTGATATGTGGGTGGACCGACGGATGGGTACTGCCCTTACTTGGACAAGCATCCCACTTATGATTAACCCCTCTCGCAAGCATCCGCAACACGAAAGAAGAATTAAGACAACGTCTAACCATAGCATTAAACTAATGGATCCAAATCAGCCCCTTATGAAGCAACACATAGACTGGGGTTTAAGCTTCTGTCACTCCAGCAACCCATCATCTACTTACTACTCCCCAATGCCTTCCTCTAGGCCCAAATATGGTGAAGTGTTATGTAGTCGACGTTCACATAACACCACTAGAGGAAAAACAACATACAACATATCAAAATACCGAACAAATATCAAATTCACATGACTATTATTAGCATGACTTATCCCATGTCCCCAGGAACAAAAGTAACTACTCACAAAGCATAATCTAATCATGATCAGAGGTGTAATGAATAGCATCAAGGATCTGAACATAAACTCTTCCACCAACACTACAAGAAATATGCTCATACATGACGTTTTTTAAGATGTCGTTGATGAATTTGTCATAAATCTATGACGATTTCATCCAAGATTGTCGTAAACCGTTTGAGGGAATCAAATCTACATATAAATTACGGCGATGTGAGTCAAAAACGTCATAACCGCATAAGATGAGATCGTCATAACTCTTACGATGATTATAATAATGTCGTAACATGTTCTAACCAATCAAAACTCTTTTCAACGATCGATGACATGGCGTCCATCCATCCATCCATCTACCTGACCATCTCACATCCATCTATTCATGTATCTAAAAAAATTGAAAAAAATTAACCCCACCCGCAGCCGAAACCTAGCTCAGATCCCATCGACCCCTCCTAGCCATCTCCTCGCCATCGCCGCCATCTCCTCGCCGCCCCCCTCCCGATCCGGTCCTCCCTCGTTCCCATCTCCTCACCGCCGCCACCTCCTCCCTCGTCCCCATCTCCTCGCAGCGCGGCACCAAGCTCCCTCCGCCCGCATCCACACCAAAAAGCTCCAGGGAAACCCCCCGCATGCCCGCCTGGTGCCGGATCGGATCGGGGATGTGGCCGGCGCCGCCGGCAACATCATTGGCAAGGTCCTCCAGAAGAAGGGCACCCTCACCCCCCCTCCCATATCCTTCAAGCTAAAGGCAACCCTCCCTCCCTCCCTCTCCCCTTCCTCCCACCCTTATCCGTCCCCTCCGGATGCCGCTACTGGCCGCCGGACCTGGAGGGGGACCTCGGCGCCGGCTACCGCGGGAGCGACGCGGTGCTGGCAAACCTCCTGCAACTGTGCGTGCATCAGGTGGCCAACGCCCAGAACGCGTCGTGGGCGTGGTGGGACTTCGTGGCCGACTACCACGTCCGGTGCTCCAAGCGGCTAGGGTACCTCGGCTTCAGGCTTCAGCGAATTCATCACAGCGATGCAGGTTTGCCTCGCTAAACTGATTAGCCTCACGACATTTCATTTGTCATTGTACCAGTGTGTCCACTTCAGATGTTTTTGGCTGTTGTTGATTCGTGATGGGTTTGTTGTATTTGGCAGCTCGTCTCTCTGGCGCAAGCGGGGAATGAGATATCCCAGGACAGCCTTCAGCGTGATGGATGGTGCTAGCCACCAAATTAGCTATGTTGATTACTTATTCGTTAAGAGCTAATTGGTTCATGCTATCTGACAGATCTAATCAGCTTCAATCCCCAAGTGATGGAGGGTTTGGATGCTCAGCTTGCAGTAAGCCTGCTATATATGCCTTGATGCTGCATTGTTGGTATTCACCCATGGTTTTTGTTTCATTCCATTGACCTGTGAGGGTGATGCTCATCTGAATTCTGATAGTTCCATTTTTTGCTAGGCCTTGATGATTGCTTGACTTTATGCATATGTTATAATGCATCAAATGCCTAACTTTTGAATGGCATGTGCAAGTTTACTGCGTGCATGTGGAATGGTCTAAAATTGCTATGAGAATATGATGGATGGGCTTGACTGTTGAAATTCAGTTCATTGCGGTAGAGTGGCTTGATGGGGACAATAAGTCCAAATGTGATGGGTAAGTCCTATTTACTGCATCTATACACTTCTGTTACTTAGCAAAAAATGTTATAGGATCATATTTTTATATATGATTTAGAGATTATCTTTCTTTTCCATACATGTTATGCTTAAGTTCTTAGAAACAAAATAAAAAAATATTTTCATAAAGCAATAAAGGAAAAAAAAACTGAAACCCTTATAAATAAAAACAGAATGACATCCAAATCTCTACATACAATTTTGGTAATCTCTTCTATAGACAATCTGAATGATTGTTTCAGTAGGTTAAAACTCTCTGTGTTCTTATTACTGATGTACACAAGCTATTGACCTTGCTCTATTTTTTTTCTTGGTTGGATTTGCAGACCAGGACACACATCCTGCTACATCCCAAAGTTTTTTTCCTGATATATGCTGAAAGAATCATAAAATTCAGAGTTAATCCTGATATAGGATTTTTTTTGAATTTTTGCTGTTGGCGGTCGTCGTCGCCGCTCCTTCCCTCCACGTCGAAGACCTTATTATCGAGCTCGCCTCGTGGTGGTCTTCGAGCTCATCTCAACGACCACCACGAGACATATTTTGCTAGCTATGCTAGCCCAATATGAGTTCTGCTGCTACTGCTATTTTTTTGTTTCCATCGAGACATATTTTGCTCCCTATTAGAATTGGTCGCCCTATACGATTCTTACCACATTTGCTTGATCTGGGATGATTTTCTGTCCTTGTGACTGATGCATGCCTTGTGTTGGTTCTGTAGGGATTCCACCATTAGCATAAAGATCAAGGCGGTGGGCGGTGGCCGCAAGCAGGGGTTCCACAATTGGCTACATTGTCTCAAGGAGAAGAATTCTTACATGATCCTTGTAACTGCTCGTTTTGCTGATGTCTTCGCCCCATGTTTCCAGGTTAAACTTTAGTCCTTCACAATGCAGTTATTGTTTTGCACGATCTAAGACCGGACATATAACACTTCTTATAATTTAGACCACACATTCCAATAAAGTTGAACGGGCTGGAACTCCAGGACCTTTCTCACCATTTAAATCAAGTGCATAGTATGGGTCATCATCAGCATACCTATAGAAAACCTACTCATACGTTGTTGCAGCTCTCAACATAAGGTATGTTGAGTTCCATCTAGTAGGTATATCCAATGATAGGAAAGCTTTACTTTTAACCTTCTCTAGTTCCACACATTTCTTAAACCTTGTAATTCTAGCAGGGGAGTTCTTCACAAACTTTACAACAGCTCGCACACGTGCCACTGAAAAGTCAATTTCCTTTAGTCCATCAGTAACCACCAAGTTTATAATATGTGCAGCACATCTCATGCGAAGATACTTCCCTTCAGCAATACTAGTTTTGGCATTATTCGTAACCCTCCTGATATAATTTATAACACCATCATTAGCAGAAGCATTGTCAACAGTTATTGTGAAAACTTTACCAAGCCCCCAATCTACCAAGCATCTCTCCAAGTCCTTCCTATGTCTTCCCCCCTATGGCCCTTTACTAAGAGAAACCCAATAATTTTCTTGTGTAGCTTCCAGTCACCATCAATGAAATGTGGTGTAACACATATATAGTTCTATTTCTGGGCAGAAGTCCATGTGTGAGTGGTGAGGCATACGCTCTCACATGTTTCCTTCAAGATTTTTTTCAGCTCCTGTTTCTGCACATTGAACATGCTAACAACTTCTCTAGTAGTTGTTTTCCTAGATGGCACATTAAAACGTGGGCATGCCTTGGACATAAACTTTATAAACCCTTCTTTCTCAGAAAATGCAAAAGGGAGCTCATCTGTAATAATCATTTCAGCAAGAGCCTTCCTAAGCATTTCAGGATCAAACCTCCAAGCAGTAAGTGTGGACTTGCTACCATCCCCTTCATTTCGTGTAGCTTGTAAAGTAGGCTGCTTATCATCTCTGTTCCTATTCGGATTCTTCTTGCATATTTTTAAATGAGAGTTTAGGGCAGATGTACCATTGATTTTTGATTCACATTTAAGCTCACGTTTGCAGTAGTTGCACTTGCCTCTCTTCAAAACATCTCCCTCTATGATCTTGGTGAAACTATCCTAGACCTCTGATCTTGGTTCCATCTCTTTCTCGGATGCATCCGACTGCTGCCCATTCTTCTCAGCATTCTCCTTCCCCTCTGTCACCACCACTATGCTCTGAGATTATTGATTAGCAATGTCTTTATTTGGTTCTGACATCTACAAATTGGACAAGAATAAGATAAGTCAGTGTTCAGTTTAGTCAAGTGTACTGTGTACATAGTAAAGGATAAGATCAACTTTCATTTTGTACCAGGGAATTTGATACGTGTTATATATGTTCGATTCATCCCGAGAGCTATAGACATACATGTGCAAAGCTAGACTAAAGAAGCTAGCACACACACAGTTTGATTGATTTTCCAGTCGTCGTGTCTAGCCGGTACGTACTCACATCTACGTACATGAGCTTGTAGGGCTAGCCATCAATTGAAAGTTTAGCGGCAGCCTATGTCAAAAGTATGGATTAGAATAAGTACATGCACTAAATCATAGACTAATTAACAATTTGTTCCATTAGGCACGCACACTGCACATATACACAAGAAGATCCATGGACAGAAATAATATATATATATATACTTCTGTAGTGATACTCTAGCCCATGAAAATCATTTAATGCAAATTAATACTAGAATATTCCTAGTAGATCAAACTAATCACTAGCATGGAGTTAGGTTACGTACTAGTGTACCAGGCTACCGGCTACTACTTGTATTCAGGACTGAGAGATTAGAACTTGAAGAAGTCAACGTAGTCTTGTGCGCGGATGGCTTACGATCCGTGCTGACTGTCAAGCGCCGACTCGCCGAGAGTTGATCGCGCACCTAGGGTTGGAAAGAGGCGGTGCCGCCTGATGGAGGGATGGGGGATGGCTAGGTATTACGGGGGCATGTGAACGTGGTGTCAAATTATATATATATTTACATTAGGTAAATCAAAGGAGGTGTTGGGCCGACAAATGGGCTGCAGCCTGCAGATTGTCAGTCACCTAATCACGTACATCAGTACGGCTAGTCGGCCATCATCCCATCATAAATAATGTGGTTTATCGGTGATTACGGTTTCTGGCCGGAGGAAACCCATGCTGCACCGAAACACCGAATAGTAATAGAAGTAGCCACCGAACCAAAAAACCGTACACCGAATGAACATGCAAATCGGTTAATACGGTTCGGTTTGGTTTGGTTTTTCGGTTTTCGGTTTGACAGTGCCAACCCCTAGCAGTAATGTAAGTGAAGTGTGTGGTGGCTTGGTGATTTAAATCATCATGCTTACTTCATTTTGTTTCTCCTAAACCTTCAGGCTTTCTTTGTTGAAATGGGTTAGTCGCTGTTGTCAAATAAGAAAGAGTGTATAAGACCCAATAGAAGTTTGTATTTGCTCTTACCAAGTAGTACATCATCTAACGAGGTTCATGAAATATATTCTGCTCCATATTGTTGATGCACACATTTTTTGTAAATTCTATTATTTAAATACATGCAGTGTTAGTTCACACCTTTTTTTGTAAATGCTATTATTTAAATACCTGTAGTGTTAGTTCATATCTTATTCTTATTTTTTGCACAGGTGAAGTACAAAGCCAAGTGTGAAGCTATGAAGCGTATCAACAAAGAGTAGCATATGTATTGTCATAGTAGGCAGTAGTAGGTATATCTCGGTTGTGGTGTAGTGTAAAGATTGTAATAGACAAATTTAATGTTGGTTTGGACGAATTGCATTTTCTTCCTAGCCTGTTTGAAATATTGATTCTGAATGTGATTTGAATACCTATGAAATGATAACTTGACAAGGGGACCAAGTTATGATATTTATTTGACAGAATTTAAAATTTCTGACATGTGGGACTAATTTTGAGATCAGCATGACACGTGGGACCACTAAAAAATAAAATTGCCAAAAAAGAAAATAAATAGAGAGTAAAAGGCCACAAACCAAAATTCGAAAAAGAATACTAAAAGTGGCTATAAATATGATAAAGCCCCAAAAGAAGCCCAATAAGAAAAAGCCCAAAAAAATTAAAACCAGCCCATTTGACAAAATGAAATGGGTTGGGCTGATTTCAATCATGATGTTTTGATTTCGTCGTAATTTTGCCACGTAAGACTGCCATGTAGGACTGGGTTTGATTGGCAATGACGATTTAGGATCATCGTAAAGGTTACGACAATCCAGGAATCGTCGTAAAAGTTACGACGACTCTGATCAAAACGTCGGGGTTGTTCATTTGTGACGCTCCGTTTTCGACGCTTGGTTTTTCGTCGTGAGATCGTCGCAAATTAAAAACCGTGATGATGTAGCGATGAAAATATAGCGTCGTGTATTAGCATATTCCTTGTAGTGCAAGTAATCCAACTAGCATCAACTACAAAGAGTAATCAACACTACTAGCAACCTTACAAGTACCAATCGGAGTCGCGAGACGGAGATTGGTTACAAGAGATGAATTAGGGTTTGGAGAGGAGATGGTGCTGATGAAGATGTTGATGGAGATGCCTCCCCTCCGACGAGAGTAGTGTTGGTGATGACGATGGCGATGATTTCCCCCTCCGGGAGGGATGTTTCCCCAGCAGGATCGTCCTGCCGGAGCTCTAGATTGGATCTGCTCAAGTTCTGCCTCGTGGCGGCGGAGAATCCATGAAAAAGCTCCACCCTGATTTTTTTCCGGACGAAACCCTGCATATAGCAAAAGAGGGGGGCCAGTGGGCCGCCAGGGTGACGACAAGCCCTGTTGTCGCGGCCAGGGGGTAGGCCAAGGCAACCATGCTTGTGGCCCCCTGGTTGATCCCCTCTGACACTTCTTTCGCCCAGTATTTTTTATAAAATCCAAAAAAATCCACGTTGATTTTCAAGGCATTTGGAGTTGCGCAGAATAGAGCACTCAGACTTGCTCCTTTTCCAGTCCAGAATTCCAGCTGCCGGTATTCTCCCTCTTCAAATAAACCTTGCAAAATAAGAGAGAAAAGGCATAAGTAAGGTTCCACAAAGTATAATAACAGTCCATAAAGAGATAAATATCAACATGAAAGCATGATGCAAAATGGACGTTTCAACTCCCCCAAGCTTAGACCTCGCTTGTCCTCAAGCGAAACCAAGACCCAAAACATGTCCACATGTTTAGGGATGAAGGTGTCAATAAAACCAAATACGGACATGAGGGCATCATGATCACACATAGAACATCAATGCGTCATAGATATTCTTATGGGAAAGTAACAATTCCTTCACAAAGCAAAGTATGAAACAAAAACCTTACCGAGAAGTGGCCAACAACAGTCCAAAGTCATTGAAGCAATTGGAATTTATCATATTATCAGAAAGAGTCCAATAAGAGTTTGCAAGGCAAATCCACATACTCAATAATCTCTTTTGTTTTCCACAATTGTTAGAACTCACGTGGTACTCATGGTATCGAGGTTTCAGTTGGACACACAGAAAGATAGGGGCTTATAGTTTGCCTCCCAACCATTTACCTCAAGGGTAAAGTCAACAATAATAAAGCATAAGTACTCAGGTCCAAGTTGATATATGAATATAGATCTTTCCCAAGCATATTACGTTAGCCAAGATAAAGGCGAAATAGGGGATTGGTGAAGATCACCATGACTCTTTCAAGGGCAAAAAGTAAAGGTACAAGATAGGCCCTTCGCCGAGGGAAGCAGAGGTTGTCATGCGCTTTTGAGGTTTGGATGCGTGTCCTCTTAGTGCGGAGGAACGTCACTTTATATTGCCTCATATGATAAAGAACTTTATTATGCAGTCTGTCGCTTTTATGTCTTCCTCATCACAGGTTCGTACAAAGCTTATTTTCCACACAATAATAGATTATACATATTACAGAGCAATTTTTATTGCTTGCACCGATGACAATTTACTTGAGGGATCTTATTCAATCCATAGGTAGGTATGGTGGACACTCATGGCAAGACTGGTTTGAAGGTTTATGGATGCACAAGTAGTATCTCTACTTGGTGCGGGAGTTTTGGCTAATATGGGGTGGAAGCAAACGTCACATGCTAAGGGATCTCTAATCATATAACATTGTTCGGAACCAAGCAAACACAATTCATTATGTTGTCTTCCTTGTCCAACATCTACTTCTAAGCATGTAATAGTTTGGTGAGTGCTCACAATTATAGAAAGTGTCTAAGATGATATATTTATATGTGAACCTCTCTTTCCTTATTACTTCTTATTAATTGCAACAATGACTGGGGTCTATGTTGGTCTATTCTCAACAAGTTTCAATCATCATACTTGTTATATGTGAAGTTATCACTTTCCATAAGATCATCTCATGATCTTTCATGCTATCGTTCTTTTCATACTTTTGATCACGGCACAAAACAAAGCCCTTGACTAAGATACTCTTTATTATATAGCTCGCAAGCTCGAATACATCGGGGGAGACAAAAGGCAAAAGACTCAAACTAAAACACTAAAGACTTATTCCACTAAGAGAAGAAATAAAAACTGAAAAGGAAAGAACTAAAACAAAGGTAAAAGCAAAAGATATAAAGATGATTCGATACCAGGGCAACTCCCCCAAGCTTGGCAAAAGCCAAGGGGATTGCCCATACCAATGCTTAGTTGTCTTCCTTTGGTGGTGATGGTGGTGGTGTTTTTGAAGTAGTATGATCCTCCGTCTTCCAAGGCATAGGTGCTCCATGATGGCAAGATGAACGAGTCACCGGAATCCTTAAATCTGCAACCAACCGTATTGATTTAAATCTATACTCATACTCACAGTTTTGGTTCTGCAGGTCATAGATCTGGCCCTGGAGTTGATCAACCCTGTCATAGAGCCTCGAGAGGTGCTTCCCAATGTCAATGGCATCCATCTTGTGATTGCTGGTGAACTCCGTGATCATCATGTGGTTGGCGTTGAGTCCACGCTCCACCATCCCTTAGCACTTGAAGACTTGTTGCTCCATTGCTTCGAGCCTCGTCTCCATGCTTCCGGTCTTCTTAGGCCCCTCAACATCACGGATGTGCAACATCCCCTCGCTCATGTTGATAGAATGGGGGTGCTGCAATACTTACGTGAGGTAGGGATTGATGACCTTCTCGAACATCTTGTCTTTAGGAATTTTTGGGGAAGTCATGGCGATCTAGATCTGCAGCAGAAACAGGCTCGAAATGAAAACAGAGGAAAACTGCACGATACGGAGATCAAAACCCTCGGGCGAATATATAATGATTTTTTCTGGACTAGAAGGAGTGCTCCGCAAGAAAACGGAGTTCGGGCGGCACACGGGCTGCCCACAAGCCCTGTTGCCGCGGCAGGGGGGAGGCCGCGGCAACCAAGCTTGTGCCGCCTCGTGCGCTCTCCGGACTGCTTTTTATTTTTCTAAATTTCCATAAATTCCAAAATGGAGAAAATTTCCTATTGGAAAAGTTTCAGAGTCCATTTACTTACCGAAACAGATACCTCTTGGTTTTCAGGGTCTGAAACAGGCTGATAAACATCCCTTTTGTACTCCCGTGGAGTTATGATATTGATGATATTGGTCTCAACATTTATGGGAGTACCAGAGATATAATGCTTGATTCTTTGCCCGTTTACCACTCTAGGAAAATTGCCTTCCGTGTTATTGATTTTGATGGCACCGGAACGATATACTTCCTCGACAACGTAGGGATCTTCCCATTTAGAGAGAAGCTTGCCTGCAAAGAATCTTAAACGAGAATTGTATAGCAGGACATAATCACCTACATTATACTCTCGTTTTTGTATTCTTTCATCGTGCCACCTCTTAACCTTTTCCTTGAACAACTTGACATTCTCATATGCCTGGGCCCTCCATTCATCTAATGAGCTGATATCAAACAACCGCTTCTCACCGGCAAGTTTGAAATCAAAGTTGAGCTCTTTGATTTCCCAATAAGCTTTGTGTTCCAGCTCAAGAGGTAAATGACAGGCCTTACCGTAAACCATTTTATACAGTGAGATGCCCATGTGATTCTTATAAGCAGTCCTATAAGCCCATAGTGCATCGTCAAGATTGCTAGACCAATTCTTTCGAGATCTATTGACAGTCTTTTGTAAGATCAATTTGATCTCCCTATTACTCAACTCCACTTGACCACTAGACTGAGGATGATAAGGAGATGCAACTCTATGGTTGACATCGTACTTAGCGAGCATCTTGCGGAAAACACCATGAATGAAGTGTGATCCGCCATAAGTCATTAGATATCTAGTGACTCCAAATCTTGGGAAAATGACTTCTTTAAGCATCTTAATAGAGGTGTGGTGATCAGCATTTTTAGTGGGGAGAGCATCTACCCACTTAGTGACATAATCCACAGCAACTAAGATGTGAGTATACCCATTGGAACTCGGGAAAGGTCCCATATAATCAAAGCCCGAGACATCAAATGGTTCAATAACCAGTGAATAGTTCATAGGCATTTCCTGACGTTTGCTAATGTTCCCTATTCTTTGGCATTCGTCACAAGAAAAGACAAACTTACGGGCATCCTTGAAGAGAGTGGGCCAATTGAAACCTGATTGCAATACCTTATGGGCAGTTCTGTCTCCAGCACGGTGTACTCCGTAGGCTTCGGAATGACACTTCTGCAGGATCTGCCCCTGTTCATGTTTAGGCACACAACGTCTAATAACACCATCTACTCCTTCCTTATAAAGGTGAGGATCATCCCAAAAGTAGTGTCTCAAATCAAAGAAGAATTTCTTCTTTTGCTGGTAGGTGAAACTGGGTGGTATGTATTTGGCTACGATATAGTTTGCGTCGTCAGCATACCACGATGCACTATTTGAAGTGCGGATGACATTGAATTGCTCATCAGGAAAGCTGTCATCAATAGGTCGTGGGTCATCAAGGACATTCTCTAGCCTAGACAAGTTATCTGCTACAGGGTTATGAGCACCCTTTCGGTCAACAACGCGCAAATCAAATTCCTGTAGCAGGAGAACGCATCTGATTAGCCTAGGCTTAGCGTCCTTCTTCTCCATAAGGTACTCAATAGCAGCATGATTAGAGTGAATACTGACTTTGGAGTCAACTATATAAGATCTGAACTTTTCACATGCAAAAACGACTCCTAAAAACTCCTTCTCCGTAGTGGCGTAGTTTCTTTGGGCACTGTCCAGAGTTTTACTAGCGTAGTGAATGACATTCAACTTCTTGTCAACTCTTTGTCCTAGAACAGCACCAACAACATAATCACTAGCATCGCACATGATTTCAATGGGCAAGTTCCAATCAGGTGGTTGAACAATAGGTGCGGTTATTAAGGCCTTCTTAAGTATTTCGAAAGCTTCCTCACAATCCTCATCAAAAACAAAAGGAACATCCTTCTGCAAGAGGTTGGTAAGAGGCCTAGAAATCTTAGAGAAGTCTTTAATGAACCTCCTATAGAAACCAGCATGACCTAGGAAACTTCGTATACCTCTGATATCTGTGGGGCAAGGCATTTTCTCAATTGCATCAAATTAGCCTTATCAACTTCAATGCCTCTCTCAGAGATTTTGTGTCCTAAGACGATGCCTTCATTAACCATGAAGTGGCACTTCTCCCAGTTCAAGACGAGGTTCGTATCTTTGCATCTTTGTAAGACTCGATCAAGGTTGCTGAGGCAATCGTCAAAGGAAGAACCGTAGACGGAGAAATCATCCATGAAAACCTCAACAATCTTTTCACAAAAGTCATAGAATATAGCCATCATACATCTTTGAAAGGTGGCAGGTGCATTGCACAAGCCAAAAGGCATGCGTCTATAAGCGAAGGTACCGAAGGGGTATGTGAAGGTGGTTTTCTCTTGATCAGATTGTGCAACAGGTATTTGCAAGAAACCTGAATAACCGTCTAGAAAGAAGAAGTGTGTGTGTTTAGATAGCCTTTCTAGCATCTGGTCGATGAACGGCAAAGGATTATGGTCCTTCCTGGTTGCCTTGTTTAGTTTCCGGAAGTCTATCACCATCCTATAGCCAGTAATAATCCTCTGCGGGATTAGTTCATCCTTATCATTAGGGACGACGGTGATACCTCCCTTCTTAGGTAGGCAATGTACTGGACTTACCCAGTCACTATGAGCAACATGATAAATGATTCCTTCTTCCAGAAGCTTCAATATTTCTTTTCTCACGACCTCTTTCATCCTCGGATTTAGTCTCCGTTGATGATCAGAAACTGGCTTAGAATCAGGATCGGTTTTAATCTTGTGCTGACATAGAGTGGGGCTAATACCCTCAAGATCATCAAGAGTATATCCAATAGCAGCACAGTGCTTCCTCAAAGTTTTTAATAACTTCTTCTCTTTGTGACTCGAGAGTGAGCACTAATAATAACAGGATATATCTCCTTCTCATCAAGATAGACATACTTAAGAGTATCTGGTAATTGTTTTAGCTCGAACACAGGATCACCCTTTGGTGGGGGAGGATCCCCAAGAAGTTCAACAGGCAGATTATTCTTGAGAATAGGATATTGTTCTAAGACAATTTTATCTATCTCATCTCTTTCCTCCATATGCATATCATTTTCATGCTCAAGCAGATATTGCTCTAAAGGATCCGTAGGTGGTACGGCAATAGAGGCAAGAGCAATGATTTCATCCCTACCAGACGACTCTTCTTCATGGGGTGGTCTTCCAAACTTGGAGAAGTTAAATTCATGAGACACACCCTCGAAACTAACAGTGACAGTCTGTTTAATACAATCAATGTGAGCATTGACAGTGTTGAGAAAGGGTCTACCAAATATGATGGAACAAAAGCTATCTTGTGCAGTAGCAAGGACGAGGAAATCAGTAGGATACTTCGTCTTACCACACATGACTTCTACGTCTCTCACAATTCCCAGAGGGCAGATAGTGTTTCTATTAGCTAGCGTAATAGTGACATCAATGGGTTCTAACTCAGCAGGTGCAATCTCATCTTTGATTTCATCATATAGGGAATGGGGTATTGCACCAACACTTGCACCCGTATCACATAAACCATGGTAACATTGATCTCCTATCTTGACAGAGACAACGGGCAAGCCAACTACAGGTCCGTATTTGTCTTTCGCGTGAGGTTTAGCTATTCTAGCGGAGTCCTCACATAATTTGATAACATGCCCATCTATGTCTTCGGCTAAGAGATCTTTGATAGTAGCAACACTAGGTTCAACTCTAATTTCCTCAGGGGGTGCAAGTGGTCTAATGTAACCCCTACGTATCAGAGTTGGAGCCTTAGAATAATCCTTTTTCCTAGCAGGTATGGTGGTTTCTCAGCGTAAGCACAAGGAACAATAGGATCACTAAAGGAAATTACTTTCTCCTCAACTAGATTGGGTTTAACTATGTTGATTTCTACAGGAGGATGATACTGAAACCACTTATCTTTGGGAAGATCAACATGAGCAGCAAAAGATTCACATAGAGAAGCTATTATCTCAGAGTCAAGTCCATACTTAGTGCTAAAATCTCTAGAAGTGTTTGTTTCAACAAAAGATTTAACGCAATCAAACTGGAAATTCATACCTGACTCTTTACCTTCTTCCTGCTCCCAATCTTCAGAGTTACGTTTGATTCTTTCCAATAAATTCCACTTGTGATCAATATCCTTCGTCATAAAAGAACCGGTACAAGAAGTGTCAAGCATGGTACGATCATCATGAGAAAGTCGAGCATAAAAGTTTTGAGTGATAATTTCTCTCGAGAGCTCATGATTGGGGCATGAATATATCATTGATTTAAGCCTCCCCCAAGCTTGGGCTATGCTTTCCCTGTCACGAGGCCAAAAGTTATAAATATAATTCCGATCATGATGTACTAAATGCATAGGATAAAACTTTTGATGAAATTCCAATTTCAACTGATTGTAGTCCCATGATCCAGTATCATCACATAGCCTATACCATGTCAACGCCTTATCCTTCAAAGATAAAGGAAATACTTTCTTCTTTACCTCATCCTCGGGCAAACCTGCAAGCTTAAATAAACCACAAACTTCATCTACATAAATTAGACGCAAGTCTGGATGTGATGATCCATCTCCTGTAAAAGGATTAGCCATCAGTTTCTCAAGCATACCCAAAGGAATTTCATAAAAGATATTTTCAGTAGGTACCTCAGGTTGAGGAACAACTCCTCGTGCTTCCGTTCGTGGTGAATATACCCCGAACAAACTCCTCAAAGGAACAGTTTCCATAGTGACAAGTGACAATAAATTTCAGCACAGTATATAAATGTTTCCTTACCAAATTCCACTTACCAAAGGCGCTTCCTCCCCGGCAACGGCGCTAGAAAAGAGTCTTGATGACCCACAAGTATAGGGGATCAATCGTAGTCCTTTCGATAAGTAAGAGTGTCAAACCCAATGAGGAGGAGAAGGCTCTAATAAACGGTTTTCAGCAAGGTAATAACTGCAAGCACTGAAAGTAGCGGTAACAAGTGATGGTGAAGTGAGGTGAAACGTAGCAAGCGAAAAGTAACAAGTAACAAGTAGTAGCAACGGTGCAGCAAGTGGCCCAATCCCTTTTGTAGCAAGGGACAAGCCTGAACAAAGTCTTATAAGAGGAAAAACGCTCCCGAGGACACACGGGAATTTCTGTCATGCTAGTTTCATCATGCTCATATGATTCACGTTCGTTACTTTGATAGTTTGATATGTGGGTGGACCAGCGCTTGGGTACTGCCCTTACTTGGACAAGCATCCCACTTATGATTAACCCCTCTCGCAAGCATCCGCAACTATGAAAGAAGAATTAAGACAACGTCTAACCATAGCATTAAACTAGTGGATCCAAATCAGCCCCTTACGAAGCAACGCATAGACTGGGGTTTAAGCTTCTGTCACTCGAGCAACCCATCATCTACTTACTACTCCCCAATGCCTTCCTCTAGGCCCAAATATGGAGAAGTGTTATGTAGTCGACGTTCACATAACACCACTAGAGGAAAAACAACATACAACATATCAAAATACCGAACGAATATCAAATTCACATGACTATTATTAGAATGACTTATCCCATGTCCTCAGGAACAAAAGTAAGTACTCACAAAGCATAATCATAATCATGATCAGAGGTGTAATGAATAGCATCAAGGATCTGAACATAAACTCTTCCACCAAGTAATCCAACTAGCATCAACTACAAAGAGTAATCAACACTACTTGTAACCTTACAAGTACCAATCGGAGTCGCGAGATGGAGATTGGTTACAAGAGATGAACTAGGGTTTGGAGAGGAGATGGTGCTGATGAAGATGTTGATGGAGATGCCTCCCCTCCGATGAGAGGAGTGTTGGTGATGACGATGGCGACGATTTCCCCCTTCGGGAGGGAAGTTTCCCCGACAGGATCGTCCTGCCGGAGCTCTAGATTGGATCTACTCAAGTTCCACCTCGTGGCGGCGGAGAATCCACGAAAAAGCTCCACCCTGATTTTTTTCCGGACGAAACCCTGCATATAGCAAAAGAGGGGGGCCAGTGGGCCGCCAGGGTGCCCACAAGCCCTGTTGCCGTGGCCAGGGGGTAGGCCGCGGCAACCAGGCTTGTGGGCTCCTGGTTGCTCCCCTCTGACACTTCTTTCGCCCAGTATTTTTTATAAAATCCAAAAAAAATCCACGTTGATTTTCAGGGCATTTGGAGTTGCGTAGAATAGAGCACTCAGACTTGCTTATTTTCCTGTCCAGAATTCCAACTGCCGGTATTCTCCCTCTTCAAATAAACCTTGCAAAACAAGAGAGAAAAGGCATAAGTAAGGTTCCACAAAGTATAATAACAGCCCATAAAGCGATAAATATCAACATGAAAGCATGATGCAAAATGGACGTATCGAGGAGGCAAACTCATCTAGGGTTTAGCATACACGATCTCGAGATAGATCTACCATGTAATCATCTTCATCAATAAAATCAAGCAGGACTTTGGGTATTACGTCCATAGGAGGGTCTGAACTTGGGTAAACCGCTGTCTCCCCCCTCTTCCTGCAACCCATTGATCCAAGGTCCATAGTTCGGGACCCCCTACCCGAGATCTGCTGGTTTTGACACCGACATTGGTGCTTTTATTGGGAGTTCCATTGCATGATCGCCAAAAGATTCAATGGCTCGCTTAATTGTCAGCGACAAAATCAGCAACAGTGATCTCTTCATCCCCGGACAGGTTCTCTCGTTCGGCAGCATTACGCTGCGCACGGACCCAACCATCCGTCTTGGCCAGATCGGAAGTTTCGTCCCCGATCAGCAAGTGGGGTCATGGAGTTTCAAACCCCCAACCCGTTCGCAGACCAATCTAGTCCTCACAAGAATCCCAGCCTCGACCGATGAGATCAGAAACCCTGAAGCTTTAACTTTAGGTCCCACGTCCAACCATGTCCTCGGGTCCCTCTCTTTTGTAGAGTTGTCCCCTGAATCGGATCTAACCCGGACGACGGGATCACAACAAACGACTTCGACCGAACACGCCTCCCTCACAACGACCCCGAAGGCTAACTCGAAAAACCATCCGATGATTCATCACGACGAGCTCTCGGCGTTAAGCGAGATGCTCAGCCGGATCCAATCGTTGCACATCTCAACCAGCCTGAACCGCTCACAGTATGGCTCGGAATACGTGGAATTTTATGGCCCACCCACCACCCACTTGGTAGCAACCATAGAATATTTAACCGACGCGTTAGACTACGGCTCCGAGGAGCTTGATGGCATGGACGATGAGGCCGAGGAAGCCACTCCCACAAATAGAGGGTGATGGACCGCAACATCCACTTATGATGTCTATATGGTGGACACGTCCGGTAACAACGGTGACCTTCCCCCTCAGCTGAACGATGAAAAATCTTTGGAGGAGAATTCAAAGCGCCAAAAGCAGCATAAGCATGCTAAGGCGAACAAGGGAAAAGTCTCTGCGCAAGGCAGTGGGGAAAATAAAACCCGAGAAGACCGTGATAACCTTGGTATACCAGAACATCCGCTCGAGGATGTGGACCAACCCAAGGAGCAGGGCGACTCCCACGACATCAACATGTCGGATGACTACCCGGAGGATGAAGACTTTGCAATACCCGATGACTTTGGAGGCCAGGAAGAATTTCGGCAGCTACTCCTAGCTAACTCGCGAAGCTTAAATCCAAAGGAGCATCAACTCCAAGCCGAACAAGACACTATAAACAACATGTGGACCATGGTACTATTCGCTGAAGAAGAGCACGATCCTGGATGTCTGGATTAGAAGAAAAGTTACCCACATGGCCGACTGTTTCCATAATTCTATGACGAGGCCCCAAGGCCCATATCTCCCAAGCAAATAGATTATGACGAGCTTGACCGCCCGCCTCGAGGGCATGGCAGGGTGGTGTCGGACATCGAATATTATCCCGGGCCACCCCATGGAAAGGTGAAGGAGAAAGCACACCCTCGTGGCAGAAACGACATGCGATACAACCCGGATAACAAGACAGTCCGCAGTTGGTCCATTTGCGGACCAAGAAAGTATTCCCCCACTAGATGGGACGGAGAGCCACCTCGGGTCCCCTACTACGCGAGAGATCGGTATTCATACTGTACTCAACCCAAACCTAATCTTTGGCACAAGATAGTCTGGATTAGGGGCACTTTACACCCAGTATGCTTCACAGACAAAGTAATGCAACATCATTTTCCGAAGCGATTTAAACCCGTCAACATAGAACAGTATGAAGAAACTACGAATCCCACGGTGTGGATAGAAGATTTCCTTCTCCACATTCACATGGCGAGAGGAGATGATATCCATGCCATCAAATACTTGCTCCTCAAGTTCAAAGGGCCAACACGACATTGGTTAAACAACCTGCCCGAGGACTTAACCGGAAGCTAGGAAGACCTCGAAGAAGCCTTCCTGTCCAACTTCCAGGGAACCTACGTCTGACCCCCGGGTTCCTTCAATTTAAGAAATGTTGTCCAGAAGGAGGACAAGTCGGCCAGAGAGTTTTGGAATTGGTTCTTAACGAATAAAAACCAAATTGTGGATTGCCCAGACACCGAGGCAATAGCCTCTTTCAAGCAGAACATCCAAGACGAGTGGTTGGCTCGCCAGCTCGGACAGGACATGCCAAGGACAATGTCTACCCTCACTTCCCTCATGACTTGGTTTTTTGCGGGAAAATACAACTGGCTAGCTCGGCGCAACCACAAGTTTGGGACGGGAACGGCAAGCCGAGGAAAAACAAGAACAAGCGCCGCCTCCGCACAAGCGACGCCGATGACACAACAATCTATGCTGGGTTCTGCAATTCCAAGCCAGGACAGCGGAAGAAACCCTTTAAAGGGAATAAAGACGGGCCAACCCAATGGGAAAAAATTATGGAACGACCTTGTCAAATCGATGACACCCAAGATGAGCTAGCCACTCACACTAACCGTAACTATTGGGGTATTCAAGCAGAACGCAAAGCAGCGGCCGAAGAACAAAGCCGGAGCCCTCGAAGCGAAGACGACGAGGAGCCCCGAGGCCCAAACAACGGGGGCCAAAAACAGTTCCCTCCCAAAGTAATAACCACAAACATGATTTATGTGACTCACATACCCAAGAAGGAGAAGAAGAGAGCCCTCCGAGAAGTCTACGCCGTAGAGCCTGTAGCACCAAAGTACAACCCATGGCCGACTTGTTCGATCACATTCTACCACAGGGACGATCCGACCAGCATCCATTACAAAGGGTCGACCACCCTCGTCCTCGACCCCATTACAGATGGGCACCACCTCACCAGATTCCTCATGGTAGGTGGAAGTAGCCTTAATCTGATTTACGCAGATACGGTGAAAAAGATGGGCATTGAGCCATCAAGAATAAAACCAAGAAAGACTACCTTTAAAGGAGTTATTCCAGGCGTCTAGGCTCGCTGCTCAGGAACCATAACACTGGAAGTCGTGTTGGGATCACCCGATAGCTTCCGCATTGAAGACTTGATCTTTGATGTCGTCTTCTTCCATGGCTGGTGCCATGCACTGCTCGGCCGCACCGCCTTCGCCCGATTCAACGCTATGCCCCACTATGCTTATCTCAGACTGAAGATGCCCGGACCCCGAGGAGCCATCACCGTTAACAGCAACACAGAACGGTATCTCTGGACTGAAGAACACACTATAACCTTGGCAGCAGAAGGCGAGCACAATGGAGAACTATCAAGTCACAAGCAAGTCAAGTCGCGATAAGCAGGTAATAGATCCTGAGCTCAATCAGGTCCCCTGGAGAACTCCTCGGCCCCGAACACTTAAGGGCACCCCTCCCACAGCACCCCCCGAGCACCTTTAAGGTATGTTTCTCGTGCACACAATTTTCATTTTCCTCATAATATGGATGCTGTCGGAGATCCGAACAAGCACCTTACGCTTGACTAGACCAAACTATGGTGCCAAATTCCTTCTTGATGCAAAGGGGATACCGTATAGACCCTCCCAAGCGTCAAGCTATATTTCATCGACAACTTCTCACGACTCCTTGGTTGAAAGCCTTTCTGCCATCTGCAACAACCTTTTAAGGAAAAAAACCCTCCCTTTAATGGTTCGAGCTAATGCAGCCAAAAGCCAAGTGTACGTCAAGTTACTCGTAAAAAGGCTGCACGGGAGGCGTTGCTTAGTTTTGATAGTTTCCTTACACAGTGACCCTGGGGTCGAGAATTGTAAAAATTCTTCTCCAATATCTATCACATATGCTTTTTTTAATGTATTTATTCTTACTCATGTTTTCGCTGCATGGCGCTGACATGAAAAACTCATTTTTTGATTGCTAAAACAAAAAAGAAGCTTTTCGAACTCCCCCTGGCTCGGGGGCTGTCATACTAGTAAAAATATACTTTAAATATAAAACAATACTAGTAAAATGGGTGGTTTACCTTAAAGACTGTCAATAAGCCTGTAAAGGCTTCATTCAATCCGCTGTTAACAGATTGAATGCTCCGCAAAACCACACCCATTAAGGTGCAGTGTTCATCAGCAATGGAGGAATCCGCTAGGATCTCCTCCATCACTACTGACCCCCCGACTGTGGCCCGTTCTAGCACGGGCGGCACCAAGAGTGGTTCCGAGGATGTTGGAGGGAACTCAGTCAAATTTGGACCCTCCTTTCCACCTTCTGAAGGGCCGATCTCCCGTGTAGTATTGACCGGGGAATTGGCCCCAATGAGAGTATCCTGACTCACGGTCGCGGGCGCATCTTCAGTGACCGGGGCCTCGTGGTACTCTGCTTCTGAGGTATTCACCTCGACCATCACATCTTCACCCCCCCCTCGTATTAAGCGAGGTCGGGTGGGAGGCCACCTCCATGTCCTACTCGGAGGCTTGGGGAAGGGAGGTGCGAGATGCATTCCTACTCTCCGCCAGCTCGGCTGGCAACGAGTCTCCCTCCGAGACCTGATCTGTTGGAAGATCTTGGATGGGGCTGTAATGCGCATATATATATATATGCCGACCAATTAGAATACGATTCCGTATAAGTGCAGTCAATAAAGTCATCGGAGCTCGTACATTTGGGCAGGGGTTTGACCCTGGGGGCTCGGCGGGGAACCATATCGAACTCCCCGATCTCGTCGTTGGAATCTGGAAAGGTGCCAAGAGAAGTGGCCTTGCCTTTACAAGGCCTGTTCGGGGCCCTATGTCACGCCCAAGATGCGACCCTATCCCCAATTTGGCACGAGGACTTCGTCAGGGATAGAAGCGCATCTCGTCATGTCGCCAGAAAGGATATCGTTACAAGTACATGTACTGAAAAGAAGATATATATAGAATTGGCTTACACTCGCCACAAGCTACATCAGAGTCACAGCAGTACAATACATAATCATCATGAATAAGAGCAGGGTCCGACTACGGACGAAAACAAACGAGAAAATAAGAACGACGTCCATCCTTGCTATCCCAGGCTGCCGGCCTGGAACCCATCCTAGATCGATGATGAAGAAGAAGAAGAAGCAACTCCAAATGAACAATCAACGCGCTCGCGTCAAATAACCTTTACCTGTACCTGCAACTTGTGTTGGAGTAATCTATGAGCCACAGGGGACTCAGCAATCTCATTTCCAAAGGTATCAAGACTAGCAAAGCTTATTAGGTGAGGCATGGTTAAGTGGTGAGGTTGCAGCAGCGGCTAAGCATATATAAGGTGGCTAAACATACGAGTACAAGAAATAAAAGAGGGAAGATCTACGCATAACGGACACGAACTACTAATGATCAAATGAATGACCCTGAACACCTACATACGTCAGACATAACCCCACAGTGTCCTCGATCGGAGAAGGAACTCATGAAAGAGACAGTCACGGTTACGCACACAGTTGGCATATTTTAATTAAGTTAACTTCAAGTTATCAAGAACCAGTGTTAAACAAAGTTTCCACGTTGCCACATAATCGCGGGCACGGCTTTCCGAAAAGATTTGACCCTGCAGGGGTGCTCCAACTAGTCCCTCACAAAGTACCACAAGCCACATAGAAATACTCAATCACAAAGCTCGGGATCTCGTCGGATTTCCTAGTGGAAAACCTCAACTCTGAGATTACCCAAATTATCAGCGGAATCCCGATGCACAAGATATCTCCTCAAAGGTAAAACTAATCCAGCAAGGCCGCCCGACGTGTCGACGATCCCGATAGGAGCCGCGTATCTCGTTCTCAGGACACGACGGATGAGCTAGACGTCGGGATTGCTAAACCTCTGGGTGACCAGAGGGGCGCCGGACATCGCTCAGGTGGGACCTACACTCATGAGGAGCACTGGCCCAGGGGTTGATTAAATTACTCCGCGGGTGCCGGCGGGTCCCTATGCATTATTATTAGATTATTAGGAAAATGTAGTACCAAAGTTGGGCCTTGCTAGACCAGCTTTAATCTAAAACGAATTATCAAGGGGGTCCTCATAACAACCCCGATCGTGTTAGGAGCGCTTAGTTATGGAACATAACACCGGTAGCCGAAACTAAGGGGGCAAAGGTGGAACAGAACACCAGGCTAGAAAGGCCGAGCCTTCCACCTTTTACCAAGTATATAGGTGCATTAAATTAAATAGCATTTAATATGGTGATATAACAAGGAACCCATGTTATCACATGGAAGCAACTACACCTGCAACTAGCAACGCTAACAACATGGTTAAGCAAGCAGTAACATAGCCAATCAGTGGTTTGCTATGTTGAACAGGTTGAAGGTTTCATGATATTGTTGAGAGGATGATATTTAACATGTGGTAGGCAAAGAGACATAATTGATATAAGCGATAAAACTAGCATGGCAATGATAGTAATGGTATCTGGGGAAATGGTCATCTTGCTTGAGATCCCGCTTGGAAGAAGAATGACTCCGTGAAGCAGACGAACCGATATAGTCGAACGGGTCCTCACTTTCCGACACGCTTGCGTAACTCTATCAAGACGGAGGAAACCGGAAACAAGAATCAACACCCGATATTCACCACGCGATGCACAACACAAATGATGCATGAGCAGCTGAATACATGCAAGTCACGTCATGACAATTCACACAATCAAACACTACACATTAAGTGAAGTTGACGAAACTCCACGTTTATTTATTTAGTTCTATCCCGATTAGGTACGCGGCAACATAAAATGTGGTTACACATGGCAAGAGGTGAAGCGCAATTAAACTACCTATCTAGGCATTTTTAAATGAGGTCGGAAATGACATATAGCACCTCCGAGACGACCTCACATGTTAATTTACAATTCTGTCCAGATCTGAACTAACTCATTTAATTAGTTGTTAAACAGCAAAAAAATAGGTTCACCTGATTCTATGCGTCGTTACAAGCAATTTACACATAGAGATCATCTCCAACGGAGCTACGGTTCAAAAGATACAAGCACCGCAAGATATGATGGCATGAATGCAATATGTGTGCAATGACGGCCCCGAGCACTTCAAAACATACAACCAGCAAGAGAAAATGAAACTACATGAGATTCTAAGCAAGTTTCATATAGGACACGATCAAATCGGAGCTACAGTTAAACAACTACGAGCAAAACAAGAAATCACTACAGTCTGCCAAAATCAGCCACATAGCATGTTCTACACCCGACAACTACGAGCTACAAAATCCCAATAGGCTCAAGCAAGGCATGAGACAATCCCATATTGCAACCAAAAAATACCAAGGGCTAGAGTAAACATCAAAGGGCAACTCTCTAGTTGACACCTCCTTCAAATGAAGCACAGATTAAATCCTACGAAATAAACAAAAGGGCATCATGGCAAAATATCACGCGAACTAACTTGCTCAAAAGCTAAAACTAATTGCACATAAAAATCCTATGGATTTTTCTACCCCGAAAACATATAAAACATGTGGGGTTGCAACACAAAAATATTACCACACGTAAATGCGAGATAATAATCTAAACACGGAAAAATAAACTAGCGGCAATCCCTACACGCAAAAATACCAACGTCTACTCTAAAATACATGGAAAAGTGGTTCCTAAAACATGGACATTTCTACTACGACATTCGAGTAATCCGGGACGTGCGAAAAAATAACTACGGGCAAAAACATTATAGACAACAGACGTTTCTAGGCATATGTCACGCTAAACGACGTCAAACAAATATGCAAGTTGCACAAACATAATCTACGCGCAAAACTAACCCAAAACCATATACAACTCTTCGCGATCCGACTTACGGAATAAAATCTACGGGAAAAATAATATTCGTCTATTTCTGGAATTTTAATTAAATTCCGAAAACCTAAATACCTAACGGGCCGACGCATGGGCGGAAAATACTATCCAGCGGAGGGGCGGGGAATAGAGTACAGGGGGCTCACCTTGGGGGGCTCTTGGGCCGGTCGAACTCGGCCGTTGGGGGCCATGGAGGAAGCCTGGAGGGAGGAAGTGGCCGACTGGGTCGGCGCGGCTTGGGCCGACGCGGCTTGCCTGGGCCGAGGGCGCAGCAAGGCGAGGCAGTTCGGGCCTGGCCTAGGCGCTGGGGGGGGAGGCAGGCCAACGCCACGAGCCTCCTCCTTCCTCCTCTCGTGCTCCTGCACGAGCAGGAAGACATGGTGGCGGCGCTGCCAACTCCGGCGCGGGAACGTCGGGACGCGCGAGTCGGCGGGGTTCCGATCACGGATCTGGATGGATCCGGGCGTTAGGGACCCATTCCCGGTGTCGGGTGGCGGTGCGGAGCTTCGGAGGTCACCTGCCATGGAGCTAGACATGAGGAAGAGAGGGAGAAGTTACAGGAGAGAGGGAGATACACGAGAGTAGTGGAGAGGGTGGCGCGAGGCGACCTGGCAGTGTGTAGCGCAACCGGCGGCAGGGTGGCGGCGTGACGGCAGTGTAGCTGGGCAGAAGCTCGGGGCACGGGGAGATCGGGCGCAGGGAGCTCCTCGGCGGCGGATGGGCCTGCCCGGGCCCGATCTGGGCTCAGCGGTCCTGCGGCGGCTAGTGGGAGGTGGGAGGAGAGAGATGGCTCGGCTAGGGTTAGGGGTTGCACGGTTTTCGAGGCAAATGGGTAGGGCTGCTAAAAATGGCACGGGAGGTCCTATTTATAGGCAAGGGGGGCTAGGTTAATCGGAATTTCGTTCCGGATCCAACCGTGCGGTCGGATTCGAATTATTCCGAACACGGGAACGGTTACGTGGCTGTGAAGAGTGGTTTACCGGAGACGAGAGGGAGAACGGGCGGCGCAGCAACGATTTTTAAAACACCGACAACCGTCCGACGATAGACCGAATACGGTGCCGCTACGGTCGACCGTTCGGGTACCAGATGGACTCCGATCGCGACGAAGTTTGGCAGGCGGCCTACCTATATTAAAATAACACCGCACATCAAATCTCACCCGAATCAGGGAAAGTTTTCAGCACACTTTTAAAACAGGGTTTTGACGATGCCGCGGGCGCGTGCGTGCGTGTTCGGCCTCAGAACGGATAACGACGAGAACTGGCAACTAATAACGGATGCAACATTTGAAAACTGGCGGCAACGGAGATGCCGATGCAATGCAGATGATGCGCATGATGCGATGATGATGTGACAAAAGAAAATAGACACACGACGAAAATGGAATAAAGGGGGAATCTTCTGGAACGTCGGCAAGGCTTCTTTCTCCGCTTCTTGCAGCGCTCTTTTCTTGGACTGGGAGGAGTCCATATCATCCTCCTCTCCCGCCGCCTCCACCTCATGGGTAGAGGAAAAACACGTGTCCTCAAACTTTGTGTCCCAGGACCCCTCAAACGGAGACCTTCCCGAGTCTCCTTCTCCTTCGGCTCTGGTGCCTTGTACGTCTTGAGAACCAACATTGCGGCCAACAACTCTGACCTTGGATCTTCAGGTAGAGGAGCAGGTTCATCAATGTTCTTGGCCATGGCCAACCATTCCTGTCAAAACCATTTAGGGGAGAGGTGAGATCTCTGTAGAGGAGATTGGAATTTCGTGACGAGAATAATATTCGGACATACCTCGACTGGAGGGGTCTTGTCGTCCAGGCCTTTGTCTTCGACCTCGACTGGCCACACTTGTTGGGGCTTGAACAAAGCCCGCCATATGTCCTCATGGGTCATAGAAAAGAACTCCTTTATGACCTTGGGTTCATCGGGCTTGTAAACCCACATTAGATTCACCCGATGCTCACACGGTAGGATGCACCAAAGCCATGCGACTTGGATCACATCGTTCAATTGGATGTTCGCATCCACCATCTGCTTGATGCATTTTTGCATCATCTTCACGTCCCTGGCAAAACCCTGGTCCATGTTTTTCCTTACCCAGGAGGTTAGCTTCTCTGGAGGGACGGACTTGAAATCAGCAGGCACCGCCCAGTTCGCCTCCCGTGGTTCAGTGATGCAGGACCACTCCTTCTACCAGCCCTTGATAGTATCTATCAAGGTGCCCTGTGGCCATATCACCTTGCAGAGCTTGCTTATCACCGCCCCGCCGCAATCAGCATGCTGGCTGCTCACAGACTTTGGCTTGACATTGAATGTCTTACGCCAGAGCCCGAAATGCGGGTGTACCCGCAAGAATGCTTCGCACACGATGATGAAGGAGGTAATGTGCATAATGGAGTTGGGAGGGAGATCATGGAAATCCAACCCGTAATATAATATAAGGCCCCTGATGAAAGGTTGAAGGGGAAAGCCTAGACCCTGGAGGAAATGGGTAATGAACACTACCCGCTCACCGGACCTTCGAGTCGGGATCATCTGGCCTGCCTCCGCCGCCCGGTGGGCAATGTCAGGGAAAGGTATCCGGAGTGCTTCAGCTCCTCGATGTTAGCATCGAAGATGGTCGACACCTCCCACTTTCCATGAGAGCCGAACATAGTGTGGGCTCTAAGACGGCGACACAAAAAGAGAGTGGAAAAAAGATTGGATCTGGGCGCTCGAGCTTGGAGGAGGCAACAGCGAAACCGAGGATGCAGGTGGTAGATACCTTTGGATCTTTGTTCCTTTTTATAAGGGACTGTAATACCCGGGGTCCCTTTTACTATGCCGGTTGCTCTGCCACCCACCTCCAAAAAATTATGGAGCCATTGTGCGCATGGGTAAGCCTGTGCAATTATTCGTATCCCAGTAAATGCGGAGGCACGATCTCCTCGAGAGGACATGTCCCTTGATACATGGCCCCAAGCCGCGGTTCGAGGCAACCTTTTGTCAGGAAAGCCTGCCAATTGAGGGGCTATTCACACATGGGTGTTCAAATGCCTTCGTTTAAAAAAGATGCCAGTTTAAAAAATGTGCAGGTTGCTGAAGCAATCAAATCAGAGTCAGCCGATCATGGATGGAACTCACCTTGCAAGCCAATTACTATTGGTATGAGGGACAGCTGAAGACTGAACACACCAACGTTGAAGGCTAGTTTGGGGGCTACTGAGGGAGTCTGCGATTGTGGGGTCCTCGGGGCAGCCGGTTAGTCAATACTTGGCGAGCCCATTGGGCAGTGCTAAAGAAGACCGGGCCTGATGACGACCTCTACTCTCGAAGGAATATCCCGAAGATTGGTGTATACTTCAAGCTTAGCAAGAATAGGTCGGCTCATCTATCCCTGATTACAGTCGGTAACTTGCAAACCCTAGGAACCCTGGTGTCTATATAAACCAGGGACCCTTATCCGTGTGGAGGAGGAAAAATCATCTAGGGTTTAGCATATACGATCTCGAGGTAGATCTACTTTCTAATCATCTTCATCAATGCAATCAAGCAGTGTCGGGACCCCGATCCTAAGCCATAGGAATCCAGCCTGTAACACATCGCATCTCTTTGTGGTCTCACGCACGGTTAACTCCACGGCTGCAGCCTTACCTTAGCCGGGACCGTTTGCGTCTTTTGACTCACGTATGCGATAGGTGTCGCTAGCAATCCAATGTCAAAGAACCCGGATCGACATGTCTAGTCATAAACCAAAGTGGCAGTTCCGCACAAGAACAAGCACACATGACCCAAGAAAGCAGGTGTCGGTCATCAGCGAACGTAGACGAGTCGTAGCAAGCTACAAGGACTCCATTACATCGCGTGACATTTCCCCAAAGGGGACACACACAGCAGCTAAGAAGGACACATGCCGGTCAACAAATGTGTCCGGGGCAGTAGCGACCTACCAAGGCTCGTTGGATCACAAAGAGGCATTTCCTTGTAAGGAGTGCGACTAAAGTTCACGACTAGGTATTCGAACCCCATACATATCAAGTAAGACACACGTACGCATGGCATACCGATATGTATAGATACATCGATGGCATCACAACATAACCATAAACATACAACCTTTATTTAAGAGGCTCGGAAGAGCCACACACATAATATTACACATTAAGGGTCTCACGACCCATAATAGTAGTCATACAATACAAGCCAGCGGAAGAGTTATAAACTGTCTGGGTACAGACAGGGCAACTAGATGGCACATGGCCTGACTATACTACAGAGCCAACGTAGGGCCAGATCGTAGCTGGGACACCAGCTACTCGTCGTCGTCGATGTCTACGAAGAACCCTCCATTAGGGTCATTAGCAACCTCTGCAACATTTATTAGGAAAACATGAGTACGAAGGTACTCAGCAAGACTTTAGGAGAACTAACTACTCATGCAAGGTATCAAAGAGTATTGTGGGGTTTCATGCGGAAAGCCAGCATTTGACTCGTGGCTAGACAACTTGCATTTTGAAATTAGTTTTGACAACTTGATTTCTCGCACACGAGTCCACTAACACCACAACAATACACTATCGTGGAATCATTCCGTCTCCATACGGAAATGCCGTCCACGACACTCACACTTATCTTGACAATTTTATGAGTAGCCATTGAAGTTATCTATGAACAACATATGTCTCCAAGTAGTCCATATCCGCGGACGCGACTATTCGAATAGATCATAACCCTGCAAGGGTGTACTTCGTGACACACGCTCTCGCCACTTATCGCCATGTGCACGTCATGCACCTCGGCAACCTTCAAGCGGAAGCCCAGCGAGGGAGTCGGCCACGACCGTTAACCACACTAGTACCTAGTCCAGGTTTATCGCCTATCTGAGAGTAACCCGTACGGAAGTCCGGCCGAGGTTTCCGCCACGGCCTCAAACGATGTGCGCAGGGTTCCCAAGCCCACCATCCGGGTGCCACTTGGTACACCGTGCCACTGCGTACCGCATCACGGCCCACCTCTCAGGTCAGCACCATGCACGGCCTCCAGCATTACTATAAACACCAGAAACTACCTGCAACTCCTGGACCGAGTACTACGCGATTAATAGGCCGAGCGGGGTCATATTTCAGGGCCCAGCATGTGGTAGTATCTAGTCTTGGATTACATACACGGAACTCAGTTCCTAAGGACGGTTCCAATGAAACAACCCGCCATGTACTCCTACACAGCCTTTCACCGGTACCTTTACCAAATCAAGTTCAACACACAACCTTTGCTCATCAAACACGTTTCACAATTCTGTTCATCTCCCAGATGACAGACCATACACAACTCTAAGCATAGCATGCATAGCAGGATAAGGCACATCATAGCTCAAGCTACTACCAGGTATGCTAGGTTGCAAGGTTTGGCTATTTACTGTGACAAGGTTAAGTCATGCAAAGGAAGTGGGTTCAACTATCGTGGCAAAAGCAATTGAAGCATTTGATCTTAAATGCAATAAATAGGTGCAGGAGCAAGAACAAGGGATTTATCGGGATGATCAAAAGGGGTTGCTTGCCTTGTTGCTCAGAGGAGGAACGATATCCGTCAGACGGATATTCGGTGGAATCCGGGGGTGCGGAGCCTACCGAAAAGAATGGCAACATTCAATAACAATCATATGCACTGAAAATGATGCATGAGCATGGCATGAGAATGCAAGGTGATAAGTTATTATTTTCAACATGTAATAGATTTAGAGTCGATTTGAATCACATTCGAATAGCAATTCAAACGGGGTATTCTCGGATACCGGTTTAATTGATTCGACCTAATGCTCAGATCAACTTGGTGTTAACATGCATGAATGTCATGTTATGATACTGATTTGTAATTAGGGCAATGTGTGATCATTGCATATATACTGAAATTTGAATATTTTTGCAAATTCCATTTATAAAGTGATTAAAAGAATTGAATTATTCCTTATTTCACAATTTAGGGTTCTGTAACTTTTTCAAACATGGTTGAAAATAGCATAATCAGAATCCTTGAATTTTTTTGATACTTTTTCATATATAAATTATTTTCATTGGAGTTACAGATTAATTTCTATGATTTTTACAATTTTTAGCAATTTCCTGAATTAGTTTTATACTGGAAATTCTATTTATTGCATCAGGCTGACGTCAGCAGGTCAGCCGACCTGTTCAGGTCAAACCTGACAGGGGGCCCCACTGGTCAGCCTCTTTGGGACTAATCCCGCGCTGAGCAACCCTAACTGAGGTTTGACTTGGGCCCACTTGTCAGCGAGTGATTAGGTCACTAATCGGCTGGGTTAGCTTGCCACGTCGACATCCACCGGCGGCGAGGTCGTCCTCGCCGGCGGGGAGCCTCCGGCGACCACCAGCACGGCGGAGGGGCTCGGAAATGGCGCACAGGGGGCCAAATGCTGCGCGGAGAGCACCAGAGGAACGGCACGTCTCCCGCAGCTTCATTTCTGCGCCTAGCCGGGGCTGATCTGGCCGGAGATGACGCCGGCGACGAGCTTGGCGGCGGCCAAGGCTCAGGCGTCATCGGGGTCTTTGAATCAGGGGGATCTACGCTCGGTTCTTAGCCGCTACGGCATCTACGCGTCGTCCTGGAGCTGTTGGTGCCCTCGGAAGGACGAGCTGATCATCGGAGGGCTACCGGCGACGAGCGGCAGCGGCGGTCCTCGTCGGGCTCCGGTGAAAATAGAGCTAGAGGTGGGGATCGACGGGGAAAACTTAGGGGAAACGACCGCATGCTCACGGGGAGTGCAGAGCACAGCTTAGACGGCTCGGGGAAGGCCTGGGGGCGACGAATCGACGGGAGAGGTCCGGCGGCCGGAGGTGGAAGACGACGGCGTTGCGGGCGTTGCAGGGCTCGAGGAAGCTTCGGCTTCTGCAGAGATGACCAGGGCGACGAGGCGGAGCTAATGGCGTGCTCTAGGAGGGAAACCTATGGCCAGGGGCACGGGCAGCTCGAGCTCGAGCTGGGCTCTAATGGCGGCGGCAAGGAGGAGGAGGAGATCCGGGAGGAGGAGGAGAACCGAGGCGGGGAATGGATAGGGGAGGCTCTGGGGAGCTTATCCCCGTCGTCGCCAGCGCGAAGCAGCGGCCAGGCAGGCACGCAGGTGCGTGGCCGCGCAGGAGGAGGCGGCGGCCACCTCCTGCTGCCTACTGGCGCGAGGGAGGGTACGAGCGGGGAGATGGGCCGGGCCAGGCTTAGGCGACAGGTAAGGTTTCCCATTTTTTTCTGTTTTGTTTTTTTCTGTTTTGCTAACTAGTGTTTTGCTAATTATTTCAGCTCCAAAACAAAAAGTAAAAACTATTTTAGACCTCCTAAAATATTTGTTATAATATCCCCACTCATTTCCAAGGTTTTCAACATTTTTGGAAATTTATAGATTCTGATTTCAATTTTTAAATTTGAAACCAGTGGCTTTTGCATTTATTTAAAATGCTTAAAGTGTCAAGAAAATAGTTTTCTCCAATGCTCATTTACTTTCATGATTTATCAGAAAGTTTGAACATTTCTTGAGGCCATTTTGGGTTCATTGATTTTGAACTAGTTTGAGATTTCCTTTAATTGAAAGTTTTGAGTTTTTCCTTTGCCACTTTATTGTTTTTGTTGAAACTTCTTAGATGCAAATGCAAAGAAGACATGAGCACAATGCTATCTTGCTTAAGGGTTAGGGATGTGACAACTCACCCCCACTCAAAAGAATCTCGTCCCGAGATTTGGAAGTCGTCGGGAATAACGCAGGATATTCAAGTCGGAGACGATCCTCTCTTTCCCAAGTTGCCTCCTTTTCAGAATGATTTGACCATTGAACTTCAAGAAACTTGAGGTTTCGACGTCGAGTGGTACGCTCAGCTTGATCAAGAATACGCACGGGGTATTCTCGGTAAGAAAGGTTATCTTGTAGATCAAGCGTTTCGTGGTCCACTTCACGGATAGGATCCGAAAAGCAACGCCTGAGTTGCGAGACGTGGAAAACATCATGAACCTTGGAAAGATGCGGAGGAAGTTCCAACTGGTAGGCAACTTCTCCTCGTTTGGCAAGAATGCGAAAAGGACCAATGTAACGAGGAGCCAATTTGCCCTTGATACCGAATCAATGGGTACCCTTCAAAGGTGTAACCCGAAGGTAAGCCTTCTCGTCAACTTCAAAGGTCACAGCCTTATGATGACGATCATATTGGCTCTTTTGACGTGACTGGGCTGTTTTCAACTTTTCACGAATAATGCGAACCTGCTCTTCTGCATCCTGGATCATATCTGGGCCAAAGAGTTGCCTCTCTCCGGTTTCTGACCAATTAAGAGGGGTTCGACATCTTCGTCCATAGAGAACTTCAAAAGGGGCTTTGCCCAAGCTTGATTGATAACTATTGTTATAAGCGAATTCGGCGAATGGAAGGCACTTCTCCCAATTCATACCGAACGAAATAACACAAGCTCGGAGCATATCTTCTAGGATTTGATTTACTCTTTCTACTTGACCACTTGATTGAGGATGGAAAGCAGTGCTAAAAGATAAGTGAGTCCCCATGGCATTCTGAAAACTTTCCCAGAAGCGAGAAGTAAAGATACTTCCACGGTCCGAGTTAATTTCCAGGGGAACACCATGAAGAGACACTATTCGAGAGATATATAACTCTGCTAGCTGGCTAGCTGTTATACTCTCACGAACAGGAAGAAAATGAGCCACTTTGGAAAGACGGTCAATGACCACAAAGATAGCATTATTTCCTTTCTTGGTCTTGGGAAATCCGGTAATGAAATCCATGCTAACTTTATCCCATTTCCATTCAGGAATAGCTAAAGGTTGAAGGGTGCCAGCAGGCCTTTGATGTTCTGCCTTAACTCGGCGGCAAACGTTGCAGTTAGCAACGAACTCAGCAATTTCTCTCTTCATCCTAGTCCACCAGAACCTCTAGCGTAGGTCCTGATACATCTTAGTACTACCGGGATGAATGGTGAGAGGGGAATCATGAGCCTCCTTAAGGATTAACTGCCTTAGATGTGGGTTCTTAGGAACCACTAAACGATTCTGGAAGAACACAACACCTTGATCATTCATGGAAAATTCTTTAGCGTTTCCGCTAAAAATATTCTCCTTGATCCGTGATATACCCTTGTCACGCTTTTGGCCAGCTATAATTTGATCCTTAAGAGTAGGCTTCGCCACCAGGGTAGAAAGGAATCCTTGAGGAACAATATGAAGATTCAACTTCCGAAAGTCCTCATGGAGATGTGGTTGACCTTGTTGTAGCATCAAATTGTTACAATAAGATTTACGACTTAGTGCATCGGCCATAACATTGGCCTTCCCCGGGGTGTAAGTTACCCCTAAGTCGTAATCCGAGATCAACTCAACCCACCGTCTTTGCCTGAGATTCAAATCCTGCTGGGTGAAGATATATTTCAGACTTTGGTGATCAGTGAATATTTCGCAACGATTACCCAAAAGGTAATGTTGCCAGGTTTTTAGAGCATGGACCACAGCTGCAAGCTCAAGGTCATGTGTGGGATAATTATCCTCATGTGGACGCAACTGTCGAGATGCGTATGCGATCACATGACGATCTTGCATGAGAATGCAACCTAATCCTTGTCGCGAGGCGTCGCAATAGATAACAAAGTCCTTAGAAAAATCTGGTGGTAGCAACACAGGTGCGGAAGTCAGGCGTCTTTTCAGTTCTTGAAAACTATGCTCACACTGCGGTGTCCACTCGAACTTTTTATCTTTCTTGAGGAGTTCAGTTAGAGGCTTTGCAACCTTGCAGAAATTGTCGACGAAGCGGCGACAATAGCTCGCTAGACCAAGAAAACTCCTAACTTGCTTAACCGATTCAGGTTGAGTCCAATCAAGGACAGCTTGAACTCTCTCGGGATTGACAGCAATACCCTTACCAGAGATTACGTGGCCTAGATAGGTCACTTCTGGTAACAAGAATTCACATTTTAAAAATTTGGCATAAAGGCGATGCTCTTGAAGTTTCATCAATACCAGCCTTAGATGCTCGGCATGTTCTTGTTCATTCTTCGAGTAGATGAGAATATCATCGAGGTATACCACGACGAATTTATCCAAATACTCCATGAAGATTGAATTCATCAGCCGAGAGAAGGTGGCTGGGGCATTGGTTAAACCGAAGGACATAACGGTGTACTCATATTGGCCATAACGAGTAACAAAAGTCGTTTTTGGAATGTCCCCGTTCTTAATCTTGATTTGATGGTATCCCAACCTCAAATCCATCTTGGAGAAGACTGAGGATCCAGCGAGCTGATCGTACAGATCGTTGATCTTGGGGAGCGGATACTTGTTCTTAATGGTGACCAGGTTAACTGGTCGGTAATCTACAACCATCCGATCCGTTCCGTCTTTCTTCTTGACGAAGAGGACGGGACAAGCCCAAGGAGAAGAGCTAGGACGAATGAAACCCTTGTTCAAGGCCTCATCTAGTTGCTTCTTAAGTTCGGCTAGCTCCAGGGGTGCCATCTTATAAGGTCTTCTGGCTATTGGAACAGTTCCCGGAACAAGATCTATCACAAACTCTACATCTCTGTCAGGTGGAATTCCTGGCAGTTCCTCTGGAAAAACATCCAGGAAGTCACGGACTACCGGAATGTCTTCAAGTCCCGGAAGAGGGTTGGCATTTAAGGAATAGAGCTGGCATTTGGCAACTCGAGTAGAGACATTTACTATCTCACCCGAGGGATGGGTAAGCTGGACATTTCTAGAGTGAGTATCAATCTTGGCATAGTGAGCTGACATCCAGTCCATGCCCAAGATGATATTAATATCCGAAGATTTCAATGCGATCAATGAGGCTAGAAAAACTAGCATGTCTAATAGAATTTCATTGTCATAGGTTATCCTAGAGGTTTGCCATTTACTACCAGGGGTTTGGACAACCAATGGGATTGGCATATCACAAAATGACATGTTATGCAACTGTGCATAACTTTCTGAAATGAAGGAATGAGAAGACCCAGTGTCAAAGAGAACAGACGCTGGGTGATGATTAACAAGAAGCGTACCGAGCATGACGTCGGGATCCTCTGCAGCTTCTTCTGCTGACACATAGTTCACACGGCCACGTGCAGGAGTTGGCTTCACATAATAAGCTTTGCCCGACTTGGCTTGCCCGACGGACTTTCCGGGTTGCTTGGCACCCACATTCTGAGGACACTCACGGGAATAATGCCCTGGTTCCCCACACTTATAGCATATCACCTGGTTGGCACGTGGTGCAGCATTGCTAGCTGGACCACCATAAGCTTTTGCTGGAGGGTTGGCCTGATTCGTCTGAGGCGCCACGTAGGATGGCCTCGGAGTGTATCTTGGCGGCAGAGAACTGTTTGGAACCCACAGCCTGCGTTTTGGAAACGCGGAACCAGAAGATGAGCCAAAGTCACGGGAGTGCTTCCTTGTGGCTTCGAAGTCAGAATGACCAGTCTCCGCACTGATCGCTTTGTTGACTAGGGCTTGAAAGCTTGCACACTCATGGAGGCGCAGGTCTCGATGGAGCTCAGGGCTCAGACCCTTACGGAATCTTGCTTGCTTCTTGGCGTCAGTAGACACCTCCTCTGTTGCATAGCGGGCGAGGTTACCGAACTCGCGGCAATAGGCATCCACAAACAACTTGCCCTGAGTGAAGCCACAGAACTCCTCTCTCTTTCTGTCCATCAGGCCCTCTGGAATATGGTGCAGACGAAAGGCTGCACTGAAGTCTGCCCATGTGGCCACTGGTTCAGCGGGACGCATAGCTTCAAAATTCTCCCACCACAGATTGGCGGGTCCCTCCAGGAAATACGCCGCAAAGGTCACCTTGTCGGCCTCAGACACATTCGCCGAGCGAATCTTGCGTGAGATGCTGCATAGCCAGTCATCAGCGTCGAGGGGATCGACGGAATGATGAAACTTTGGAGGATTCAGCTTCACAAAGTCATTGAGGGACACTGCAGCATTCCTAGGCTGTCGAGCCGTATTTTGCTCAATACGCTCTAGCAGACGGTTGGTCTCCCTTTTGTTTCTTTCTGCCTCAAGCATCACTTCTACCAGAGAAGGTGGGTGAGGCAGGTCTTCCTGCGACGCTTGACTACCCTCACCTTGCTCATGAGCAGGGGCACGGTTCAACCTGGTGAACACCATCCTGACAAACAAACTCATAGCTTAGACCAATATCATATCAATACTAGCTATGGATTAAGAATGTACTGAACACACGGAATGCGGAAATGAATATCCGAACAACATGGTAACAAGCAACTGCTATATATACACCATGGTTCATACACACCCTTACATAGTTCAGTACAAACTTACCCGAAGAGCAAACTACTGAAATGGTGGAACTACTCATCAGAGGCTTACAAGCTTCCTATACATTATTTATCTAGGCCTCCGGAATTCGTTTCACATTACTACCATACTTCACAAGTCACGTAGGACTGTGAACGTACGGCTACTACCATACTATCCTTCCGCTCACAGCTCAGGCATCCGCATAGAACATCTCATAGAGATTACCTCCATGACCTGGAAGCTCAACCTGCGGATCAGGGAACACCCTAGCCTGAGATCCCTGGGATCCATAAGGACACGGATGTGGCCTTGGTCCCCTGACTGGTGGTAAGAGGGGTCCCCGAAGAGGTGTGACTCCTCCTATAGCTGGCCAGTCAACGTGAGCCGGAAGATGGGTCCTAACAGGGTTCAGCATCTCCATCTCTCCATACCCTGTCTGGACTACGGGTGCGAGCTGCATCAATGCTGTCCACACACGGGCACGGGTAGCATGAAGCTCCATGCGGAGAGCACGAGCATCCTTGTCTTTGTTCTCTAGCATCTCAACAGTGGTCTGCAGAAGTGGATCCTCCATAGAAGAATCAAAATAGACTCCACTGAGGTATCCCTCTTCACCAGGCTGAGAGGCCGGAACATAGCAGAACTCTGAATTCTGCAGCAGTGCATGTCTCGCTCTCATAATAGTCAGCATTGAATAGGCAGCATCTTATACTGCCATGTCAAGAGTGACTCCCAACCCATAGGACCAATGGATTGGCTCCTCAGCTCCAGGGTAGTCTGGGAATACCCTAACAGTGCAGATGTACTGGCTCTGGTTGAAGTCTCGGTACTGTTCCTCCACTGTGTACTCGGGGTACCAGCGGTAACCGCACACCGAAATCACCCTGACCAGCATGGCCGTATGACCCGGCACATCAATGCACCTGGTCAGACGTACCACCTGACGAGAAGGACGGCCAGGCATCTATAAATAGAGAGTAATGCAAAAGCATTAGAGCTCTGAATGCAAAATTGGGCAGCATAACGGCTGTAAATGCTCAAAACAAATTTGAGACAACCCAAAATGGAATAGCGTAACCACTCAACTATCAAGTTCAACTCTCTGGTCACCAAACTTACTTCCTGCTTCATAGCAGTAAAAGAAACCCAATATCTCTCAACCCGTAGTCCTATAAGCTACCGATCGGAAACACGAGCCTAGGAGAAGATGAGAAATCTAGTCCTTAATTCCCGCGGGAAAGACGAGGACGACCAGGATAGAATATCTTGAGAAGAGAACAAGAGTGTTATGTTCCCTTCCACAAACAATTCCCTTATATATAACTAAAGCAATTCTAGACTCAACTTCGACCAGTTTGGCTTAGTAATCCTACAGTCAGTCAGGCTCTGATACCAACGCTGTCGGGACCCCGATCCTAAGCCATAGGAATCCAGCATGTAAGACATCGCATCTCTTTGTGGTCTCACGCACGGTTAACTCCACGGCTGCAACCTTACCTTAGCTGGGACCGTTTGCGTCTTTTGACTCACGTATGCGATAGGTGTCGCTAGCAATCCAATGTCAAAGAACCCGGATCGACATGTCTAGTCATAAACCAAAGTGGCAGTTCCGCACAAGAACAGGCATACATGACCCAACAAAGCAGGTGTCGGTCATCAGCGAACATAGACGAGTCGTAGCAAGCTACAAGGACTCCATTACATTGCGTCACATTTCCCCAAAGGGGACAGACACAGCAGCTAAGAAGGACACATGCCGGTCAACCAATGTGTCCGGAGCAGTAGCGAACTACCAAGGCTCGTTGGATCACAAGGAGGCATTTCCTTGTAAGGAGTGCTACTAAAGTTCACGACTAGGTATTCGAACCCCATACATATCAAGTAAGACACACGTACGCATGGCATACCGATATGTATAGATACATCGATGGCATCACAACATAACCATAAACATACAACCTTTATTTAAGAGGCTCGGAAGAGCCACACACATAATATTACACATTAAGGGTCTCACGACCCATAATAGTAGTCATACAATACAAGCTAGCGGAAGAGTTATAAACTGTCTGGGTACAGACAGGGCAACTAGAAGGCACATGGCCTGACTATACTACAGAGCCGACGTAGGGCCAGATCGTAGCTGGGACACCAGCTACTCGTCGTCGTCGATGTCTACGAAGAACCCTCCATTAGGGTCATTAGCAACCTCTGCAACATTTATTAGGCAAACATGAGTACGAAGGTACTCAGCAAGACTTTAGGAGAACTAACTACTCATGCAAGGTATCAAAGAGTATTGTGGGGTTTCATGCGGAAAGCCAGCATTTGACTCGTGGCTAGACAACTTGCATTTTGAAATTAGTTTTGACAACTTGATTTCTCGCACACGAGTCCACTAACACCACAACAATACACTATCGTGGAATCATTCCGTCTCCATACGGAAATGCCGTCCACGACACTCACACTTATCTTGACAATTTTATGAGTAGCCATTGAAGTTATCTATGAACAACATATGTCTCCAAGTAGTCCATATCCGCGGACGCGGCTATTCGAATAGATCATAACCCTGCAGGGGTGTACTTCGTCACACACGCTCTCGCCACTTATCGCCATGTGCACGTCATGCACCTCAGTAACCTTCAAGCGGAAGCCCAGCGAGGGAGTCGGCCACGACCGTTAACCACACTAGTACCTAGTCCAGGTTTATCGCCTATCTGAGAGTAACCTGTACGGAAGTCCGGCCGAGGTTTCCGCCACGGCCTCAAACGATGTGCGCAGGGTTCCCAAGCCCACCATCCGGGTGCCACTTGGTACACCGTGCCACTGCCTACCGCATCACGGCCCACCTCTCAGGTCAGCACCATGCACGGCCTCCAGCATTACTATAAACACCAGAAACTACCTGCAACTCCTGGACCGAGTACTACGCGATTAACAGGCCGAGCGGGGTCATATTTCAGGGCCCAGCATGTGGTAGTATCTAGTCTTGGATTACATACACGGAACTCAGTTCCTAAGAACGGTTCCAATGAAACAACCCGCCATGTACTCCTACACAGCCTTTCACCGGTACCTTTACCAAATCAAGTTCAACACACAACCTTTGCTCATCAAACACATTTCACAATTCTGTTCATCTCCCAGATGACACACCATACACAACTCTAAGCATAGCATGCATAGCAGGATAAGGCACATCATAGCTCAAGCTACTACCAGGTATGCTAGGTTGCAAGGTTTGGCTATTTACTGTGACAAGGTTAAGTCATGCAAAGGAAGTGGGTTCAACTATCGTGGCAAAAGCAGTTGAGGCATTTGATCTTAAATGCAATAAATAGGTGCAGGAGCAAGAACATGGGATATATCGGGATGATCAAAAGGGGTTGCTTGCCTTGTTGCTTAGAGGAGGAACGATATCCGTCAGACGGATATTCGGTGGAATCCGGGGGTGCGGAGCCTACCGAAAAGAATGGCAACATTCAATAACAATCATATGCACTCAAAATGATGCATGAGCATGGCATGAGAATGCAAGGTGATAAGTTATTATTTTCAACATGTAATAGGTTTAGAGTTGATTTGAATCACTTTCGAATAGCAATTCAAACGGGGTATTCTCGGATACCGGTTTAATTGATTCGACCTGATGCTCAGATCAACTTGGTGTTAACATGCATGAATGTCATGTTATGATACTGATTTGTAATTAGGGCAGTGTGTGATCATTGCATATATAATGAAATTTGAATATTTTTGCAAATTCCATTTATAAAGTGATTAAAAGAATTGAATTATTCCTTATTTCACAATTTAGGGTTCTGTAACTTTTTCAAACATGGTTGAAAATAGCATAATCAGAATCCTTGAATTTTTCTGATACTTTTTCATATATAAATTATTTTCATTGGAGTTACAGATTAATTTCTATGATTTTTACAATTTTTAGCAATTTCCTGAATTAGTTTTATACTGGAAATTCTATTTATTGCATCATGCTGACGTCAGCAGGTCAGCCGACCTATTAAGGTCAAACCTGACAGGGGGGCCCCACTGGTCAGCCTCTCTGGGACTAATCCCGCGCTGACCAACCCTAACTGAGGTTTGACTTGGCCTTGGGCCCACTTGTCAGCGAGTATTAGGTCACTAATCGGCTGGGTTAGCTTGCCACGTCGACATCCACCAGCGGCGAGGTCGTCCTCGTCGGCGGGGAGCCTCCGGCGACCACCAGCACGGCGGAGGGGCTCGGAAACGGCGCAGAGGGGGCCAAATGCTGCGCGGAGAGCACCAGAGGAACGACACGTCTCCCGCAGCTTCATTTCTGCGCCTAGCCGGGGCTGATCTGGCCGGAGATGACGCCGGCGACGAGCTTCGCGGCGGCCAAGGCTCGGGCATCATCGGGGTCTTTGAATCAGGGGGATCTACGCTCGGTTCTTAGCTCCTACGGCATCTACGCGTCGTCCTGGAGCTGCTGGTGCCCTCGGAAGGACGAGCTGATCATCGGAGGGCTACCGGCGACGAGCGGCAGCGGCGGTCCTCGTCGGGCTCCGGTGAAAATAGAGCTAGAGGAGGGGATCCACGGGGAAAACTTGGGGGAAATGACCGCATGCTCACGGGGAGTGCAGAGCACAGCTTCGACGGCTCGGGGAAGGCATGGGGGCGACGAATCGACGGGAGAGGTCCGGCGACCGGAGGTGGAAGACGACGGCGTTGCGGGCGTTGCAGGGCTCGAGGAAGCTTCGACTTCTGCAGAGATGACCAGGGCAACGAGGCGGAGCTAATGGCGTGCTCTGGGAGGGAAACCTATGGCCAGGGAACCGGCAGCTCGAGCTCGAGCTCGGCTCTAATGGCGGCAGCAAGGAGGAGGAGGAGATCCGGGAGGAGGAGGAGAACCGAGGCGGGGAATGGATAGGGGAGGCTCTGGGGAGCTTATCCCCGTCGTCGCCAGCGCGAGGCAGCGGCCAGGCAGGCACGCAGGTGCGTGGCCGCGCCGGAGGAGGCGGCGGCCACCTCCTGCTGCCTACTGGCGCGAGGGAGGGGACGAGCGGGGAGATGGGCCGGGCCAGGCTTAGGCGACAGGTAAGGTTTCCCATTTTTTTTTCTGTTTTGTTTTTTTTCTGTTTTGCTAACTAGTGTTTTGCTAATTATTTCAGCTCCAAAACAAAAAGTAAAAACTATTTTAGACCTCCTGAAATATTTGTTATAATATCCCTACTCATTTCCAAGGTTTTCAACATTTTTGGAAATTTATAGATTCTGATTTCAATTTTTAAATTTGAAACCAGTGGCTTTTGCATTTATTTAAAATGCTTAAAGTGTCAAGAAAATAGTTTTCTCCAATGCTCATTTACTTTCATGATTTATCAGAAAGTTTGAACATTTCTTGAGGCCATTTTGGGTTCATTGATTTTGAACTAGTTTGAGATTTCCTTTAATTGAAATGGTGGCTAGGGTTTTGAGTTTTTCCTTTGCCACTTTATTGTTTTTGTTGAAACTTCTTAGATGCAAATGCAAAGAAGACATGAGCACAATGCTATCTTGTTTAAGGGTTAGGGATGTGACAAGCAGGACGTATGGTATTACATCCGTAGGAGGGCCCGAACCTAGGTAAACCGCTGTCTCCCCCCTCTTCGTGCAAGCCACTGATCCAATGTCCACAGTTCGGGACCCCCTACCCGAGATCTGTCGTTTTGACACCGAGAGTCGTGGTTCCAATCCATTGATACTTTGGGTCCACGTGTGACTCATGGTATTTTTCCAATTCGACCCATACTTGCTTTCAGCCCATTCAGTAGGTCAGATCTTTATGACATGTTATGCATTTTAGCCCAATTACCCTTTGCTACTTTGTAGATGCGTTGGGATTCCCCTTGAAGAGAAATGGTAGTAAAGTACCAATAAGCATTTCCCTCAGTTCAGAACTAAGGTTTATCAAACCAATAAGAGAATCACGCAATCAACTGTCGACAGTACTGATACGTCTCCAATGTATCTATAATATATGAAGTATTCATGCCATGTTTGCAATAATTTTATATCGTTTTGTTACACTTTTGTATTATTTTTATGGGCTAATATATTAATCTAGTGTCTAGGGCTAGTTCCTTTTTTTGCATGTTTTTTTACACAGAAAAGCCATACCAAACGGAGTCCAAACGCGATAAATTTTGATGGAGATTTATTTTGGAATATATGTGATTTCTGGGAAAAAGAATCAACACAAGATGGTGCCTGAGGGCCCACAAGATAATAGGGCGCACCCTACCCCCTTGGGCGCGACATGTTGTCTTGTGGGCACCTATCGAATCTTTGTTTTCTAGCACAATTCTTGATAATATTGATGAAGATCTAAAAGTGATTGGTGTGACACCTATTGAATCTTTGTTTTCTAGCACAATTCTTATAAAATATGGGACTGGAGATTAGTCAACTTTAGCTGAAAGGCATCCCAATGATTCGGAGTTCATAGATCTTAGTGATAAGATTGATAAAAGTGGGATGGAAGAGGTCAAGACTTTAAATAACAATGAGCCCATTCCTTCGGATATCAAGGATTTTAATTATGATAGTTCCTCTTTAATTGATTGTGTTTCCTTTCTGCAATCCATGTTGAATTCTCCACATGCTTATGATCAAAGTAAATCTTTTACTAAACATATTATGGATGCCATGATGAAATCTTTCGAAGAGAAACTTGAGTTGGAGGTCTCTATACCTAAAAAACTTTATGATGAGTGGGAACCCACTATTAAGATTAAAATCAAAGATTATGAGTGCCATGCTTTGTGTGATTTGGGTGCTAGCTTTTCCACAATTCCAAAAACTTTATGTGATGTGTTTGGATTCCGTGAATTTGATGATTGTTCTCTAAATTTGCATCTAGCGCATTCTACTATTAAGAAACCTGAGGGAAGGATTAATGATGTTCTTATTGTTTCTAGTAGGAATTATGTGACCGTAGATTCCATTGCTCTTGATATAGAATGCAATCCTACATGTTGCTCTAGGACTTCACTTATATATTTTAGAGCATGATGGTGTTGTGAAATTATTAAAACTCTCATACTTCACTTATATTATTTTGAGAGTTCTTTAAACAGCATGGTAATTGGTTTAGGTTATGAATTTAGTCCTAACATAATAGGCATCCAAGAGGGATATAATAAAAACTTTCATATTAAGTGCATTGAATATGATGAGAAGTTTAATTCCTTGCATATAGTTTTGAGATGTGAAGATGGTGATTTGAGAGTCATGCATGCATGCATGTATGGTGAACCTTTATGTGATGAAGTCAGAGCATGACTTGTATAATGATTGTCAACCTTTATGTGGAGGTCGGGATCGCACGGTGATTAACTCCTACCAACCCTTCCCCTATGAGCATGCGTCTAATGCTTTGCTTTAATACCCAATAGGCTTTTGCAATAAGTATGTGAGTTTTGTATGACTAATGTTGAGTTCATGGATTATACACACTCTCACCCTTCCACCTTTGCTAGCCTCTCTAGTACCGTGCAACTTTCGCCAATACATTAAACCCACCTTCCTCAAAACAGGCACCATATATTTTCCTCAAAATAGCCACCATACCTACCTATTATGGCATTTTCATAGCCATTCCGAGATATATTGACATGCAACACCACCGTCCCATTTTTATGACACGCACCATCACTTCCATATTGCTTATAGAGTCATAATTGTTCTACATATCAAGTTGTAATCTTTTGAGTTGTAAGTAAATAAAAGTGTGATTATTTGCATTATTAGAGCATTGTGCCCTGTGAGAAAAAGGATGATGGAAGCTATGATTCCCTCACAAGTTGGGATGAGTCTCCGGACTTTACAAAAAAATAAAAGAGGCCATAGAAGCCCATTCAAAAAACAGGGGAAAAGGAGAAAAAAGGAGAAAAAACTAAAAAATGAGAAAAAGAGAGAATGGACGATGCTACTATTTTTCCACACTTGTGCTTCAAAGTAGCACGATGTTCTTCATAGAGAGTCTCCTGTGTCATCACTTTCATATAACTAGTGGCAGTGGATTTCAGTTTTGAGTAGTTCTGCAAAAGTGCCATTTTGTGATAAGGTGGCACTTTGTCATTTGAGTAGAATTATTTTTGTGCGTGCTTTGAAGTGTGTGCCATACATGCATCATATGTCTTTTGGGTAGCAACGGGTGCGGGAAACGAGTCCTAGGAGTCCGGTGAGTTCATTCACGAAGATCAGGAGCAGTTCCACTGTGAAGATTGCACATGCAAGATGATCGTGACCTTAACACTATTTCTAGCTTTGTTATCCATAGTTGATTCGTTTCCATTGTTATTCTCCGCTGCCTACCACCTGATATATAGGCCATAAGACATTGCCATGAAACCTCTAACACTTCCCCTGCTAGAAAATATTGTTTGGCTAAGTTAGGTTTGCTCAACCATTTCATTAGCATTGCTAGTTGCAGGCGCAAGCTGGTCCATGTGATAACATGGGCAATTTGATTATCATCTTACTTAAATGCTACTTGATTAATGCACCTATATACTTGGTAAAGGCGGAAGGCCCGGCCTTTTGCTAGGTGATTTCTTCCGTTTTTGCCGCCTTAGTTTCGGCTACTAGTGTTCTATTCGAGAACTGAGTGCTCCTAACACGTCCGGGGTTGTTATGGGGACCCCCTTGGTAAATCGTTTAGTATTAAGGCTAGTTTGGCAAGACCCAACTTTGGTGTTAATTTGCTAATAACTTAATAATAAAAGCATAGGGGATACCTACCCCAAGGAGACTTAATCAACAACCCGGGCGAGTGCTCCTCATGAGTGTTGCTCCAAACTAGAGCACTGTGCGGGGCCAACCCATAGCAACTTGGGAGATCTCTAACAGGCCCTGTACACTAGCTTATCCGTCGTGTCCTATGACTCAGATACGCGGCTCTTATCGGGTTCATCGACACGTTGGATGGTTTTGCTGGACTTGTCTTGCCTTAATCATATATCTTGTGCATTGGGATTCCGGTGAGATTTTGAGATTTTCTCAGAGTTGAGGTTTTCCATAAGGAGTTCGATGAGATAGCGAGCTTTAGGATCAAGGTTTTCTATGCGGCCTGTGGTAATTTGTGATGGATTAGTTGGAGCACCCGTGCAGGGTTAAATCTTTCAGAAAGCCATGCCCGCAGTTATGTGGCAATCATGAAAACTTTGTTAACATCCAATTCTAGATAACTTAAAGTAACTTAACTAAAACCTACCAACTGTGTGCGTAACCGTGACTGTCTCCTTGAGAGTTCCTTCATCGACCGAGAACATAGTGGGGTTATGACTGACGTAAGTAGGTGTTCAGGATCACTTAGTGATTATTTTTAGTTCACGATCGTCAAGCGTAGACCACCGTATCTTTAATTCTTGTTCAACTTAAGTTAGCCACTATAAATGCTTAGGTTGCTAAAACTCAAACACATACACCATCCTCACCTAATGACTTAGTTAGATTTGATACCAAGGTCATGAGATTGATGAGTCCTTGTGGCTCACAGATTTCTACAACCACCCACAGGTACAGGTACCCCAGACACATATGCTTCCGAAGATACCCAGGTGAAGTGGGAGTTTGACGAGGATAGAGACAGGTTGTACATGATGTATCCCAAGGACTAGAGGCACTTGGTTGTGATCGTGGGCCTAGCAAGGCAGGATAGCATTGGCTTTTATCATTTATCTTGTCCGTAGTCGGACCCTGTTTTCTATTTGAATAATGAATGATTGTGTGGAACTGTCATTTAGCTTGTGGTGAGTTACGGATCTCTGGCTACAAAAGAAAAGGTGAAGGGCTCGGAAAATAGTCAAAAACAGAAGACAATAGGGCATGCCATGTTATCTTGTGGGCACCTCGTAGGTTGGTTGGAGCTCTCCTTCATGCGCAAGAAATCTAATTTCCGTTGAAAATCATGTAAAAATTTCAGCCCAATCGGAGTTATGGATGTCCACCTATAAAAGAAATGTGAAGGGCTCCGAAAACAATCACGAAAAACAAAATACAACATAGAGATTCAATCTAGGGGAGACCTCCCTCTCCTGCCCGGACAACCAAAGAAGAAGAAGAAGGAGGGCCTGAGGGAGTCCGGGACTAAGGGGTCCTCGGGCCGCTTATCTGTCCTCATGGGCCGGACTCCAAGACCATTCGATCATCATTGGTGGTTTTGAAGTCAAGATGGACTCTCCCGAGGACTTGGTGTAGAATCCAAGGCAATGTAATGATCTACATACTCGATTATTATTGTAACCGACTTTGTGTAACCCTAGCCTCCATCGTATCTATATAAGCGAGGGGGCAATTGTTCGTAGGACACATTCATCACGATTAGGGTTTAGCCTACAATAGTCGATCTCGAGGTAGATCAACATTGTACTTCGTACTACTTCATCAATAACAACAAGAGGATGACGTAGGGTTTTACCTCCATCAAGAGGGCCCTGACTTGGGTAAAACGTCATCTCCTTCATCCCTTGTTACCCTTCGATCCAAGATCCATAGTTCAGACCCCCTACTCGAGATCAGTTGGTTTTGACACCGACATTGGTGCTTTCATTCATAGCTCTGCTGTAGGATCACCAAAAGGATCGATTGATTGCTTGGTCACCAGCGAAAACATCAAGGCCAGGGATATCTTCATCTTGAGACAATCCCTTGCTTTTGGCAGTACCATCCCGCACATCAAGGCGGTTCATCACCAGATGAACGGGTTCACCCCAGGCCAGGGGTTCAAGTTCGGCGATTTGGAATACATCGCCGATGCCCAAGGCGATTTGATCCTCTTCGAGGTCTTGGTTTTGGCCCAAGAGCTCGAAAACTCCAAAGCCTTAACTTTGGATCTTCTCCCCGACCTCGAGTCCGAGATAGATTCTACTCCCGATCCTACCACGAGCCAAGATCTGACCATGGTGTTCGGAGGCCCAAAGGTAACCTCGCTCGAACGCACTCCCTATGCCGAAGCATCGGAGTTCAACTCTGCCAGAGCTCTAAGGACTAGTCTAGAAAATCTCTCATGGTCACACGAGGTGATGACCCATACCGAAACCACTGACGGTTCGGACGAATCGGTTACAATCCAGGATCCTTGTGGCTCTGGGACTAGGTGCGGGAAACTTTATTACCCACCCACCACCGACTTCATAGCAACTATTGAAGACCTAACTGATCTCTTAGACTTCTACTCAGAGGAAGCAAAAGATATGGACATGGCTATGAGATCACCTAGTCCTCCCATAACGGGACGATGAACTGCCACCTCCACATAAGTCATCTACATGGAGGACACCCCTAGGGACGAGGGCGCCATGAGGAAAAGCGATGATGACACCTCGGTCAAAAACAGTGGCGACGAACCCATCAAGCTCCATCGCCAGTGCAAAAAGCCTAAAGCTCGTAAGGGCAAGGAAAGCAATACGAGAACCACAAATAACCTTAAACCCGAGGATACAAAAAATCCTGCCAAATCCCCAAAACCTGCAGACCCCGAATACGACCCCCACTTGATGAGGACATCGATACCATTGTTACACCTCTATACCTACTGGACCAGTTACTAGAGCTAGCGCACGCCAATTGAGTTACCACGTACTTTCGTTTCTTGGAACTCCTCCTAATGTTCATGAACATATGATGTTGTCTAAATTAGATACTTTTGTTTTGCTTATGAATGAAGGACCTAGCATGGACAAGGAGGATGGCCATTGGAGCGGGATCAAGCATGGAGGGGAAGGTGCACACGCGGGAAACAACAAGGGAGCTTCCAGTGGTGATTTTCAAGCTTTGAAGCCACCATAAAGCATGAAGGCTAGGACTAAATATAGAAGATGTCACTTCATAAATTTCGTCCATAGGCTATTATAGGTGCCGCGTCACCTTATTTGTGGGCCAGGCCCATGTAATTTTGAAATACTTCCACATAGGTTGTTTTTAGAGTCCGTGTCTATGGGGAAACCGAGTTTAGTGTTGTTTTCGGACCCCTCCTCCAAGAGTCACGAAAACCCCTCTCTATTCCGTCATATATACAACCCTTAGGGCACCGTTTAGGCTTGGTTTTTTTTATTACAATCACGATAGCTTCAACGTCGCGTTCTTTGTTTGTGTTCTACGACCAGACCAAGACATCACATAACCCCACTTTCATTAGTAAATCTTTCCTCTTATATTTGCAATATCCAGATTGCAATTTTAGTTTCTTGCTTGTTCTTTGTTTGCGTGCAGGAAACAGACCCTTGTGGTCAGGTTGATCATGCTCCGGTGTGGTCAATAACCTCTCAGAGTTGGTTTAGCGATTGCTAAGGTGCGACTTCTTCGCACGTTCTTAGTTGGGTCGTCAAAGTCTACTCCACCAAAAACGATAGGCACAATCTCATCGAAAGACAGGGACAACTTTGCTTCTATCAAGTGGTATCAGATATCCACGTTCCTCTGTGAGATTTTACTAGTTTTTCGTAGTTTAGATCGCATCTGTTCTTCATACCTATAGTGCACGCAAAACAAAAGTCAAAAAATTGGGTTAGTTCATGCTATCCAAACCAATCTAAGCCTTTTGCAATTTTCTGTTCGGTATTTTGCTTTGTTGAACTTGCGGTTGAATCGTTGTGTCGAGTTGCTGGTCTTAGAGTCTAGTCCTTTGGAGTTTCGAGTTCTATTTACAAGTTTTCACGCAGCCGTCGCCCCATCTTTGATCTCGCTGCCACCCACCACTATCATCACCGCTGCCTTATAGCATCACCCAATATTATCATCATCATTACTAGCTATCCCACCACATATCCATCACCAATCCGATTCCTTTACATATTAGGTGTCGTTTCGAGATTCCTTTGTTTTCAGTTTCGCGTTTCCTTGCCTAAGTAGGTTTCGAAAAAAGTGCACAAAATCGGAGTGGCTCTTCCCTTGATTATGTGTAGCGTCGTGATTTTGTTGGTGTTCTAGGCTCACGTCTCTAGTACGGTCTAGCCTAGGACCAACATGGTACCGTCGTCGAACGTACTTTCAACTTTGCATCTATGAACTGATTATTGCTGACCCCTTTTGCTACCATATTATAAGCCTTCCCAGCTCAACATACATCTACATCGTGTGTTTGACACCACCTGGCAATCGCTCTATCCAAGGTTTAAGAGTTTTGACTACACTGGTTGCCGATCACCACCTGCTGCTGCGTAAGAACTGGTAAGAATTTGGGATTTGCTTGACGGATCACCACCACCACCATCACCACCACCACCACTTCCTAGTAGTCTGTAGGTTCATATTCTTCTGTGTTCCTATTGCTGCTAACCATGCCAGGATCACAAGACGACGAGATTGACTGGGAGAGCGTGACCAATCGGGAGCTCCATGATAAATTTCAGCAAATGATGGCTGACCAGGTACACCACTTTGTGATCAGCCTTGGAGAGGCCATGGAGAATCTAGATGGTTTGGAGAAGACTCTCGACACCAAGATGGATGCCAAGTTCAATGAGGTGCTTGCCCGTCTACCTCCATGAGCTATAGCTTCTATCCCTCTCCAACAACAATAACGACGACAACAACGAGGTCCAGATTTTTTGGGACGAGTGCGACGTGTGCCTTCTGCCAAGCACAAAATTCTGGTATTGTTGTTCTTGCTGCTACTACCGAGGTTTCTGTGAATGAGAATTATGATGGTGATTACGATGATGAGGTAGGGATAGCATATTTGTTGTCGTGGATAGATTTTCCAAAATGGCACACATCATACCATGTTATAAAAGTGATGATGTTGCTGATTTGTTCTTTCGTGAAAGTATTCACTTGCATGGTGTGCCAAATGCAATTGTTCCAGACTGTGATGTTAAATTTCTTAGCCACTTTTGGAGATGTTTATGGGCTAATTTGGGGACTAAATTACTTTTTATTACTACATGTCACCCCCAAACTAATGGACAAACTAAAGTAGTCAATAGATCATTGTCTACTATGCTTAGGGTTGTTTTGAAGAATAACTTGAAAATGTGGGAAGAATGCTTGCCTCATATTGAATTTCCTTATAATCGTTCATTTACTTCTACTACTAAGATGTGCCCTTTTAAAATTGTGTATGGTTTCATACCTCGTGCACTATTGATTTGTTGCCTCTTCCATCTTCGGAGAAGGTTAATTTTGATGCTAAACAACATGATGAATTGATATTAAAATGCATGAGGTAACTAAGAAAAACATTGAGCGTATGAATGCTAAATACAAACTTGTTGGGGATAAGGGTAGAACACAAGTTGTCTTTGCACCCGGAGATCTTGTTTGGTTGCATTTGCGTAAGGATAGATTTCCTGATTTACATAAGTCAAAGCTAATGCCATGTGTTGATGGTCTTTTTAAGGTGTTAGAGAAAATAAATGATAATGCATATAAACTTGAGCTGCCTGCAGAGTTTGGGGTTAGTCCCAGTTTTGACATTGCAGATTTGAAGCCTTATTTGGGTGAGGAAGATGAGCTTCCATCGATGACGACTTCAATTCAATAAGGGGAGGATGATAAGGACATCGATACTACTGTTACACCTGTTGTACCTACTGGACCAGTTACTAGAGCTCGCGCACACTAGTTGAATTACCAATTACTTTTGTTTCTTGGAAATCCTTCTAATGTTCATGAACATATGATGCTGCCTAAATTAGATACTTTTGTTTTGCTTATGAATGAAGGACCTTGCATGGACAAGGAGGTTGGCCATTGGAGCGGGATCAAGCATGGAGGGGAAGGTGCACATGCGGGAAACAACAAGGGAGCTTCAAATGGTGATTTTCGGACTTTGAAGCCACCATAAGGAAAGCAACAAGCCCTGCACAAAATATAGAAGACGTCACTTCATAATTTCTTCCATAGGCTATTATAGGTGCCGCATCACTGTAACGCCCAAGATGCGGTCCTATCCTTATTTGGGCGCGAGGGCCTTGATAGTGATGGAAACACATCTCGTCGTTTCGCAAGAATGGTTATCATTACAAGTACATGTACTGAAAAGATGAGTATAAGGAGTTGGCTTACACTCGCGACAAACTACATCAGAGTCACATCAGTACAATAGATACAATGGTTATGAAGAAATGAAGGGTCCGACTACGAACGAAAACAAACGATAAAAGAACAACGCCCGTCCTTGCTATCCCAGGTTGCCGGCCTGGAACCCATCCTAGATCGATGAAGAAGAAGAAGAAACTCCAAATGAACAATCAACGTGTTCGCGTCAAGTGACCCTTTACCTGTACCTGCAACTGGTGTTGTAGTAATCTTTGAGCCACACGGGACTTAGCAATCTCATTTTCAAAGGTATGAAGATTAGCAAAGCTTAATGGGTGAGGTATGGTTAAGTGGTGAGGTTGCAGCAATCGACTAAGCATTTATTTGAGGTGGCTAACTTACGAGTATAAGATTAAGAGGGGGTGGTGATCTATGCATAGCGGACGTGAACTACTGATGATCAAATGAGTGATCCTGAACACCTACTTACGTCAGACATAACCCCAGCGTGTCCTCGATCGGAGAAGGAGCTCACAAAAGAGACAGTCACGGTTACGCACTCAGTTGGCAAGTTTTAATTAAGCTTAGTTTAAGTTATATAGAACCGGATGTTAGACAAAGTTTCCATGTTGCCACATAACCGCGGGCACGGCGTTCTGAAAGATTTAACCCTGCAGGGGTGCACCAACTAGTCCATCACAAATTAACGCAAGCCGCATAGAAAACCTCAATCAAGAAACTCGTGATCTCCTCCGATTCCTTAGTGGAAAACCTAAACTGTGAGATAGCCCAAAGCATCACCAGAATCCCGATGAAAAAGATATTCGTCAAAGGTAAAACTAATCCAGCAAGGCCACCCGTTGTGTCGACGAACCCGATAGAATAATTCGGATCCGGCAGGGGCAACCTTGTATCCGGCCTAATCCAAGGGGGGCTAGGGCTCCGATGACCGGCTGGCTGCTCGGTGTAGGAGCTCTCCATGGAGCTCGGGTAGATCCTGCTTGACCCTGCGAAGAAGAGAGAAACAGGGAGGTTAGGGAGAGAGAAGGAAGAGAAAGAAAGGAGAGGTTCCAGCGAGCTGCTCCGACAACCGACACAGACGATGTGACGGTCCGGCGACGGGGCTGTGCGGGATCCGGCGAGGAGCTGGGAGGCTCGGGAGCAGAGGCATGCGCTGCTCAGGGCTCTGTTTGGCTCTGTGTTCGCCAGACGTGTCTGGTTTGATCGCGGACATGTCCGGTAGGTGGGATTTTTAGTGATCTGAGCCCTAGATCTCATATCTGATGGCCGAAAAAGGTGGAGAGGCTAGGGCTGCAGGATTTGGGCTTGCAGGTGGGAGTTATAGGGGGTGGCTGCGAAAATGGCTAGGGGAAAAACACTAGTGGGATGAAATAGCTCCACCAAGGGGTGGTTCTTATATAGGGTTGGGCTATGGTGGGTTGGACCTTGTCCGTCCGAACGCGATCCGATGATCACGAATGGAGGAAGTGGCTAGATGGCTCTAATGGGCTGTGTAATTGGGCTATGTAGGGATGAGAGGGAAATAGTGCGGCCCGTGACAGAGTTTTAAAATGTCGAACCTCCGACAATTAAACCGGCTATAGTGCCGTTGTATAATAAACAGTACGGGTATCAAACGAGCTCCGACTGCGACGAAAATTGGCAGGCGGCCAACCTACATTATATTAAGACCGCACGCCAACTTCCAACCAAATCTGGGAAAGTTTTATACACAATGTTAAAATTAATATTTTATCAGTGTCGCGGGTGCGTGCGTGTGTGGTTGGTCTCAAAACGGTCAACGACGAACACAGAGAGAACCGACAACTAATAACATTTGCACGTTTTGTAAACCGGCGGCAACGGAGTGCCGATGCAATGCAGATGATGAGAATGATGCGATGACAAATGCGATAGACAAATAATAACACGGCGACAACAAGGTAAAAGGGGAATCTTCTGGAGTGTCGGTCTCGAGCTGTCACAACTCTCCTACACTAACAAGAGATCTCGCCCTGAGATCTAACAATGAAAAGGGAAGAGGATGAGAACGCAAGAGGTAAACTTAGTCGTTTCCTTGACAAATGAGTGAAACCAATTAATCTTGAAGGTTGCAAGGAGACAAAGAATGATATGAGAAACAAGCAAGAATTCACACAAAAATTCGGCAGCACTTGTTAGGAAAAAGAGGACAAAAATTCGATAAGATGGGAAGAACTTGACAAGATTCACAACAAACCAACTAAATTGATATACAAGGAAGGGACATGAACTTGATAGAACAAGAAGATAGCTTGAAGAGAGCAACAACACCACAACTTCGGAACAATAGAATATAAACTAGATCTTTGAGAAGAATAGAATGAAGAAGAAAATGACAACTGCTACCACAATTGAATTTGACAAGCAGCCTTGCAAGAAAAATTGAACGGAGTTGTTGGAAAACCAACAACGAAAAACAAGCTTGTAGTGGCCTTAAGGAAACAATTTTGAAATAATGAGGTGACAACGAGCCACTAACAAAACAAGGACTGATTGGGCACAACAAGATATGAACACTTCTTACACAAGAGGATATATTGAGAACTTGGATCGACGATAATCACCATAATAGCAAGAATCCTTAGACCAAGCTTTAGGTGAAGTCTAAAGCAAGATAGCTCAATGAAGAAATCATGGGTTTGAGAAATATCTTATGATCATAGAATCGGTGGGTTTAAATATCTCATTCTTGAAACAAATTTCTTCGAGACTCCTCCACTAACAAGAACGCTATAACAACACCTCAAAGGATAAAGGGGGGAGAATTGCACTTTGAAATGAAAGAAATAGAATACTTGAGGTACTACCACAAGAATCTTGAAGAGCACTTTGAGAATGAATTGAAACCTAGATAAATCACCATGAAGAACCACTGGAGGAAATCCGGAATTAAGGATTATAAAAACAAATGAAGGATGAAAATAATAAAATTGAAGCCTTGAAAGACTTAGATAAAGCTTCACGAAGAGATGCTTGAGAAAAAACTTGGAACTCCGGAAAAGAAAACATGAAGCACTTGGGATAGAGAATTTGATATCACGAGCCACTCCGGAAGAAGAATAAGAATTATTCTATGCTTATCCTTCGTCAAGTTTAATTTATGACAAACAAGAATAAGAATTATTCTTTTTGAAAATGATTGGGGAGAGAGAGATGGAGCACAAACTAAAGATGAAACCTTCAATGAACCACCGACAAGAATTGCAAACGAATGGGGATACCAAGAATGAATGAAGGTAATGATCCACCTAAGAGAAAACTTGAACAAGGCATCGAAATAATTGAGAGATGAACGAAGAGACAACAATTGAGAAGAATTTGAGAATGAAAGCTGAAAGCTGAGATGATGAAATCTTCTAAAATGATGGCCTTCGGAGGATCGAGAATGACAACAAATCTACCCATATAGATATGCAAAGAATTCTCATGATTGGGGACAATTGAGAAGATAACACAAAGCTGAGATGACAATCTTCAAAAGAATGGCCAAGATTTAAGAGAAACACTCCTTCGGTCTTCCAAGCTGAAAATGATGAGGAGAACATCACCAAGAATAACTGAGACAATCCGGAATAATGAAGAATGAAAGGTTGAGCCAAAGATGAGAATTAATTCGAATAGATCTTGGATAAGGGATATGACTGATGGAAATCATTCTTACGTCATATTTGAAAAGAATTAGAGATCTCCGAGAAAGATTAGAAGAGCCAGATAAGATCCTGGAAGAAACTTGTGGGTTATGGGCCCACTCAAAAGAAACCACCGTCGAAACAATTGATATGAACGAGAGATAGCACCGGTACAAATGAAAACTTGTTGAGGTTGAGCACCTCGAAATAATTGAACGTATTGAAAACAAGAAACTCATGAGATATCTTCTGCACTCCGGGTAGAAAAGAGAGAGATGAATAACAAGAGAGGCTTGAATGAGAATTTCCAACACGGGAAGCATTGGACAATTGAAAAGCATATGATGAACACCGTAAGCTTGAATTGAATCCACCGGAAAAGAAACAGTAGAAAGAAGAAATGATGAACTCGAAACTCCTAAGAATATTCACAATGAACCACTAGAAACAATATGGAAGTAAAGAGAGCGGAAGCAACGCTGAAAAGAAGGCACTTGGATGAGAATTGAATCACTAAAGAAAAGGGTGGGAGGGCGGGGGAAAACAAGACAACTTGGGGCAGATGAGACAAACTCCAGAAAGAAATGAGAGGTTGATCTTGCAAATCTTGAAAAGGATAGAAGTGACTTGAAGAGAAGCACACCAGATGAAAAAGAATTGACATGAAAACTCTGGTTGAACAGAATAGAAAAGACAAATTAATTGAGCAAAAGAATTTGCATTCCCATAAAAATATGAGAACACCTCTTGGAAAAGATATGAAATCACCATTTGGCATCGAAGCAACTAGAATTACCATATTCCAAAACAACAAAGAATTAGGCTTACGAAACAAGTGAGAACAAATTCATGACAGAGATTTTGTCCGAAATTTTAGTGGATAGGATCGCACGGGCTCTATCCTACAGTAGCCATCAAATACAAGGCAGTGCACACGACATACGAAGCATCCCCGAGTCGTAGGAAGCTACAAGGACTCTTTAGGACACAACGAGAACCGTTGTAAGACCCGTGAACAAATGAGTCCACTAGATGTTGAACCCCAACCTCGCACCATAAATTTGTTGGAAGATTTTCCTATAAGTAACTACTTGAATTCCCACCTAAGAACTCCCGAAATTTCTAGTCATGCAACCGGGTCCACGGATACAAGGAGTAAAATCCATCACTCAACTCCTAGCAATAACACTACCCGTCGAGTGTATCACATCCATCAACACATAACCAGAGGTCTTGGAAACTCATCTATCTCAGATCCTCGTAATCACGACGATACAAAGTATGGCGGTACCCTGAACTGTCTGCACCAGTACTGGGGATGTCGGGGTTATCTCGCCACTACCAGTATTGAAGTAATTTCCAACATCCTCCATCCTCAGATACTAAGAAATCTGAATGATAACGATGTGCTCAAGAATCCCTTGGAGCTCAACTCCCCAGAATAAAATCAATGCAACACAAGGCACCAAGTTAGAACTTCGTCACATCGGCATCATAAAAGTTCCGAAAATACCCACGTGATCCTAAAGATTTTTGAGTCAGAAGAGGAGTAGAATTAGAATTATTACATCAAGATTAATCACCAGAGCATAGAAGTGGAGAAAAAAGAATCCTACTCTCCGATATATAACTAGACTCAAAGTAGTTTTTTCCTAGACTCGACTCGGCCAAGTTCGATCAATCAAGGGGGCTCCTAGGTCAGTAATGCTCTGATACCAACTTGTAACACCCAAGATGCGGTCCTATCCTTATTTTGGCGCGAGGGCCTTGACAGGGATAGAAACACATCTCATCGTTTTGCAAGAGTGGATATCGTTACAAGTACATGTACTAAAAAGAAGAGTATAAGGAGTTGGCTTACACTCGCCATAAGCTACATCAGAGTAACATCAGTATAATACATACAATCATCATGAAGAAGAGCAGGGTCCGACTACAGACGAAAAGAAACAATAAAAGAATGACGTCCATCCTTGCTATCCCAGGCTGCCGGCCTAGAACCCATCCTAGATCGATGATGAAGAAGAAACTCGAAATGAACAATCAACACGCTCGCCTCAAGTGACCCTTTACCTGTACCTGCAACTGGTGTTGTAGTAATCTCTGAGCCACAGGGGACTCAGCAATCTCATTTCCAATGGTATCAAGACTAGCAAAGCTTAATGGGTGAGGTATGGTTAAGTGGTGAGGTTGCAGCAAGCGACTAAGCATTTATTTGAGGTGGATAACTTACGAATACAAAAATAAGAGGGGGTGATCTACGCATAACAAACGTGAACTACTGATGATCAAATGAGTGATCCTGAACACCTACTTACGTCAGACATAACCCCACTATGTCCTCAGTCGGAGAAGGAGTTCATGAAAGAGATAGTCACGGTTACACACTCAGTTGGCAAGTTTTAATTAAGATTACTTCAAGTTATCTAAAACCGGATGTTGAACAAAGTTTCAATGTTGCCACATAACCGTGGGCACAGTTTTCCGAAAGATTTAACACTGCAGGAGTGCTCCAACTAGTCCATCACAAATTAACACAAGAGGCATGGAAAACCTCAATCACGAAACTCGTGATCTCCTAGGATTCCTTAGTGGAAAACCTCAACTCTGAGATAGCCCAAAGCATCACCGGAATCCCGATGCACAAGATAATCGTAAATGGTAAAACTAATCCAGCAAGGCGACCCGGTGTGTCGACGAACCCGGTAGGAGCCACGTATCTCGTTCTCAGGACACAACCATCTATGCATAGTGGACGATAGCCAAATGACTCGAGTTGCCTCGAGGTGGCACCGCCGACTGCTAGGTGGGTAGACCAACACTCATGAGGAGCATTGGCTCGAGGGTTGATTAATTATCCGCGAGTGCCAGCGGGTCACAATGATATTTATTGGTTATTAGGCAAATGTAAAACTAAAATTGGGCCTTACCAGACCAGTTTAAATCTAAGACAAATTACCAAGGGGGTCCCCATAACAACCCCGATTGTGTTAGGAGCGCTCAATTATGGAATATAACACTAGTAGCCGAAACTAAGGCGACAAAGGTGGACCAAAACACCAGGCTAGAAAGGCTAAGCCTTCCACCTTTTACCAAATATATAGGCGCATTAAATTAAATAGCAATAATACGATGATACAACAAGGAACCCATGTTATCACATGGAAGCAACTGCACCTGCAACTAGCAACGCTAACACCTGGTTAAGCAAGCGGTAACATAGCCAATCAGTGGTTTGCTAGGTTGTGGAAGGTTCAAGGTTTCATGGCAATGTTGAGAGGCTGCCATTTAATTGGTAGGTAGCAAGACATAACGGTAGAAACGAAACAACTAGCATGGCAATGATAGTAATGGTATCTGGGGAAATGATCATCTTGCGTGAGATCCCGCTTGGAAGAAGAACGACTCCGTGAAGCAGACGAACTGATGTAGTCAAACGGATCCTCACATTCCGACACGCTTGCGGAACTCTAGCGAGATGAAGCAAACTGGAAACAATAATCAACACACGATATTCACCACGGCACATGGACAACATGATGCAATTCACATATGATGCATGATCAGTTTCAAATATGCAAGACATGGCATGGCAAATCACACAATCAAACACTACACATTAAGTGAAGCTCAATATGCAACGAGTTGCATATTGACGAAGCTCCACATTTAATTGTTTAGTTGACTCCCTTTTATTTACGCGACAATATTAAAGGTTGTTAAACATGGAAAGGGGTGAAGCACAAATAATCTACCTATCTAGGCATTTTAAATAAGGCCAGAAACGACATATAGCATCTCCGCACTGACCCCACGTGTTTACTTCTAAATATGTCCAGATTTGTCCTAACCACATTTTATGTTTGTTAAACGGCAAAACAAAGTGGTTCACGTGATTCTACTCATCGTTCTAGTCCATTTACATATATGGCTCATCCACAATGGAGCTACGGTGAATTAACTACGACCTAAACCGTTTTTGACACGTCGACACACAAACAGATGCAAACAACACAACTAACAACCTTAAACTCTAGCCAAGTTACATACATAACTTGTTGCAATCCGACACACAGATTAAAAGATACGGGCATTTTAAATAATGCATTTTTCTGGAAAAGAATTAAATCGCATGTTTAAAGAAAAATCGCTATGGGCCGAATCTGTTAACTATGGGCTCAACCGGGGTTCGTAAAATAGATAACGTGCGCCGGGGGCGGGGAATAGGTGGGGCACGCTAACCGGAGTGGGCATCGGGCCCAGTTCTGCAGGCTGAGGAGGCCGTTGGGGCAATGGGTCGGCTTGGCTGTAGCTGGCCCACGAGGCCGGGGCGCGCGGGAGGGAGGGGGTTGGCACGCCGGGAGCGCGGCGGCACACTGGGCGCTGGCCAGCCCACGCAAGCGAGCAGGAGGGCTTCGTCCTCCACTCACCGAGCCGCGCAAGACCATAGCAGCATTGAAAGGCGTGGAGGCACGGGCGCCACAGCGGGACTCGGTGTCGGCGGATCCTACGGGGGCAGCCTCGGATCCGGCCTAATCGAGGGAGGGGGGCTAGGGCTCTAGTGGCCGGCTGGCCGCTCGGTGTAGGAGCTAACCACGGAGCTCGGGCACCTCCTTCTTGACCCTGCGAAGAAGATAGAAACATGGAGGTTAGGGAGAGAGAGAAGGAAGAGAAAGGAAGGAGAGGTTCCGGTGAGCTGCTCCGACGACCGGCAGGGGCGGCGCGACGGTCCGACTACGGGGCTGCTCTAGATCCTGCGAGGAGCCGGGAGGCTGCCAGCAGAGGTAGTCACTGCTTGGGGCTCTGTTTGGCTTTGTGGTCGCAGGACGTGTCCGGTTTAACCGCGGATATGTCCGGTAGGTGGGGATTTTGAGCGATCTGAGCCTCAGATCTTAGATCTGATGGCTGAAAAAAAGCTAGAGAGGCTAGGGCTGCAGGATTTGGAGGGTTTGGACTTGTCAGTGGGATTTATAGGGGGGTGGCTACGAAAATTGCTAGGGGGAAACCCTAGTGGAGTGAGAGAGTTCCACCCTGGGTGGTTCTTATATAGGGTTGGGCTATGGTGGGTTGGACCTCATCTATCCGATCGCGATCTGACGACCACGAACAGAGGAAATGGCTAGATGGCTCTAATGGGCTGTGTAGTTGGGCTATGTAGGGATGAGAGGGAAATGGTGCTGCCCGTGACAGAGTTTTAAAACGCCGAACGTCCTACAATTAAACCGTCTACAGTGTCGCTATATAATGTATGGTACAGGCATCAAACGAGCTTCGATTGTGACGAAAATAGGGAGGCGGCCTACCTACATTATATTAAGACCGCACGCCAACTTTCAACCCAATGTGAGAAAGTTTTATACACACTTTTAAAATTAATATTTTATCGATGCCACGGGCGTGTGCGTGTGTGGTTGGTCTCAAAACGGTCAATGACAAACAGGGAGAGAACCGAAAACTAATAACGGATGCATGTTTTGAAAACCGGCGACAACGGAGTGCCAATGCAATGCTGATGATGCGAAAGATGCAATGATGAATACGACAGAAAAATAATAACACAGCGACAACGGGATAACAGTGGAATCTTCTGGAGCGTCAGTCTGGGGCTGTCAAAGTCACCTTATTTTTGGGCCAGTCCCATGTAGTTTCGAAATACTTCGACATAGGCTGTTTTTAGAGTCCGTATGTGTGGGGAAACCGAGTTTAGGGTCGTGTTCGGACCCCTCCTCCAAGGGTCACGAAAATCCCTCCCCATTCCCTCATATATTGAGCCTTTAGGGCACCGTTTAGACTTGGGTTTTCTTTAGATTACAAGTTCGCCATAGCTGAAACTTGGCATTCTTTGTTTATCTTCTACGAATAGACGAAGACGTCACACAACCCCACTTTCATCAATAAAGCTTTCCTCTTATATTCGCAATATAAAAATTGCAATTTCAGTTTCTTGCTTGTTCTTCGTTTGCGTGTAGGAAACAAACCCTCGTGGTCCGGTTGATCATGCTCTGGTGTGGTCAATAACCTACCAGAGGTTGTTTAGCGATTGCTAAGGTGCGACGTCTTCGCATGTTCGTAGTCGGATCGTCAAAGTCTACTCCACCAAAAACGATAGCCACCATCTCATCAAAAGACAGGAACAACTTCGCCTCTATCACGACCTACCAGGTTACGTGGATTCACACAAGCCTGAGGATCTCGGGCATTCCGAAGACAATAACTACATACCTCTGATCGAGGAGGAGGACAGCTTGGGGGAAGAGGATTTCATTATCCCTGAAGCCCACTGGATCAAGAAGTATTCCGGCGGAAGCTCATAGCCACTTCTTGGAGCCTGAAGCTAAAGCACAGGCACCTCAAAGCCATACATGACTCCATCACTCAGACATGGACAAAATTCCAAGCCGCCGAAGAGGGTTATACACATGAATGAGAGGGACAAACTAAAAGCTACCCGTGTCGCCATTTGTTGCTAGAATTTGAAGACGAGGCCCTGGAGCCTGCACCACCCAGGTTCACACAAGATGATCAACCAGACCGCCCTCCTCGAGGACGGGCAGGAAAAGGAACCAGGTCAACCTGGAAACCCATTTGACGTGCGACAATACATTAAGTCTAAAGCAGGATAGACTAGATCTATTTACGGATCTAGGAGTCACAATACTTTGAGATAGGACATGTACCAAGATCGGCCCAATCTGAATGATGGAGTTAGGATTTAACAGCGCGGTAGGATCTCGTCCGATTTCCAGCATGACACAGGTCAGATAAGGGGCGCCACCCACCCAATATGCTTTAAGATGAGGTGATGCGGCATCAGTTACCCGAAGGGTTTAAACCCATAAATAGCAAAAAGTAGGATGGGACGACATACCTGTCCTATGGATTGAAGATCTCCTTCTCCACATTTACATGGATCACGGAGATGACCTCCACGGGATCAATTACTCACCATTAAAGCTCAAAGGGCCAGGTAGGCACTGGTTGAACAGCCTCCCAGAAAACTCCATCGGGAGTTGGGAGGATCTCGAAGATGCCTTTTGAGACAACTTTCCAGGTACTTATGCCCATCCACCTAGGTCCGGTGACCTGAGCCACATCATCCAGCAACTTGATGAGTCTCTCGGGAATTCTGGAACAGATTCCTCACCAAGAAAACAGATTGTTGATTGTTCGGATGCCGAGGCATTATCGTCCTTCTGCAACAACATACGAGACGAATGGCTAGCCTGGACACTCGGACATGAAAGGCTAAGGACAATGGCCTCCCTTACCTCTCTCATGAACCGCCATTGCGCGGGTGAGGATACTTGGCTAGCTCGTCGGAACAACCCTCCCTCAAACCCTGGCACCTCCATAGTCTAGCACTGTAAGCGAAAGTCATGATGCAACAAGTACAAGCATCAACACAAAAGTGGTGAAGCCGATGACACAATAGTCAATTCAGGATTCAGCAACTCCAGGCCTGGACTAAAAAATAAGCCATTTAAAGGAAATTGGGACCGCCCGACCATGTTGCACAAAAAACTTGAGAGGCCTTGTCAGATACACAACACTCAAAACAAACCTGCTACTCACACCAACCATAACTATTTGGTGATCAAGGCGGTGAGCAAGAGCGTGGCCGAAGACCAGCCCAAGAGCCTCCGTAGCGAAGACGACGAGGAAGCTCGTCGCCCGAACAACAAGGGCCAAAGGCACTTTCCCCCTAGAGTAAAGACTGTGAACATGATCTATGTCACCCACTTATCAAAAAAGGATAGGAAGTGGGCACTTAGAGATGCATATGCCATAGAGCCGGTAGCCGTGAAGTATAACCCATGGTTGGCATATTCGATCACTTATGATCGCTGAAAGCACATATGCTCCCTTGGTGGTTTTGATAATTCATGACAACATACATTGTCTCTTGGACTAACACTTTTACCTAGTATATTTTAGATATAGTACATAGAGAGCATTGGCCAAAGGATTGCAAGGAGAAACCCCTTGATGCAAGGAAAGGAATAGGATTGGATCATCAAGCAAGAGGATTCTACATTTTACATTTGTGTGGAATCACTTTTTATTCCATAGGAAAGCCAAATACTATTAAAAGGGGATGAGGTATTATGATGAATTAGTTGCTCAAGTGCTTAGAGATAGCCACCAAAATATTCAGTCATTCTCCAACAAGAATCTGTGTCTGAAGCCAAAACAGGAAAACCGGTGCCACCAAGTTTTCCCACTCGGCCCTACCGATTTTCCTAGTGACATATCCTTTGACAAACCATAATATCTCGGTACCACCAACTTCTATATCAGTGCCACCGAAAGCATGTGACCAAATTTCTTTTGAGTACGTAGATTTCAAGAATCTGAATTTCTCAGTTTGAAATCGGTCTCATCGAGATTTGGAAACTGCCCTAGGTCATCATATCGGTACCACCAAGATTTATATATCGTTCTCACCGAGAATTCAAAAGTTGCCACATTTAGTGCAAATTGGTACCACCGAGATTCATTTCGGTGTCACGAAGTTGGGCAATAATGTTCTAACGGTTGGATTTTGGGGGATGCCTATATATACCCCTCCAGCACCTCTCGTTCGTAGGGGAAACACTCAGAACACACACACACTGGCCAGATCCATTTTTCTGAGAGAGAGCCACCTACTCATGTGTTGAGATCAAGAGTTTCCAATCCAACCATTTCAAACCGGACCTCCAGCCACGCCAAGTTGCTTTCTACAAAATCAATCTCTCCTACCCATGCCAATCCGTGGGACAGTGATTGAGTGTCGAGGAGACTATCTTTTGAAGCACAAGAGCAAGAATTTCATCGTTCTATCACATCTATTACCTTTTTAAGGGTGGTGCCTCCTAGATTGGTTAGGTGTCGCTTGGGAGCCACCTACTTTGTTTTGTGGAGTTGAACCAAGAAGTTTGTACGGGCAAGGAGATCACCTACTTCATGAAGATCCGACGTGAGTGAGGATAGCCCTGTGTGGACATAAGCCATGGTGAAATAGACAAGGCCGCTTCTTCATGGAGCCCTTGTGGGTGGATCCCTCCGTGGACTCCCGTAGCTGTTAACCTCCGTGGTTTGAAGTCTCCACTAATGTGGACGTATGATAGCACCACCTATCGGAACCATGCCAAAAACCGCCGTGTTGAACTTTGCGTTTGATCTTCCTAAACTCTACTCATTACTTACATGTGCAATGTCTTTACTTTCCGCTGCAATATTTGTTGACTAGCATGTGTATGGTGAACTAGACTTGTTAGAATTGCTAAAATCGAACAACCATTAAAATTGGGAAAAGGCTAGGATTTTAATTTATGCAAGTAGTCTATTCACCCCCATCTAGACACCCCTTTTACCGATCCAACAATCGCACAGATCACCCTACTAGTATTCGGCACGGGGGGGGGGGGGTGAGTGGCCTTGGTACTCGACCCCAAAATTGATGGTATCACCTCATGCAAGTCCTTATGGATGGAAGTAACAGCCTCAATCGAATTTATGAGGATACAGTGCAAAAAAATGGGCATTGATCCATGAAGAATCAAACCCAGCAAAACCACCTTGAAAGGAGTAATTCCTAGTGTCGAGGTTCGCTGTTCGGGCACGATAACCCTAGAAGTAGTGTTCGGTTCACGTGACAACTTTCATAGCGAAGATTTGATCTTCGACATTGTCCCCTTCGACAGCAGGTAGTATGCACTCCTCGGACATACAACGTTCCCCCACTTTAATGCCATTCTCCATTATGCATACCTCAAGCTGAACATGCCGGGGCCTAAGGGTGTTACTATTGTCAATGGTAACATCGAGAAATCCCTTTGAACCGAGAAACACACTGCGGGTTTGGCAACCGAAGTACATGTCGGAGAAGTGGCTCTCAAGTGAGAGCTAACCATCAAGGAGCATAAACAAGATCACGCCCCACCGCAGTTTCATATCACCATAGCAGCACCTCGCCTCCATCAAAGTACATGCCTCGAAGGCACAATTTTTCTCTAATGATACCATGGGCAGCTATGGGGATTAATCATATACGGCCTAGTTTTTGGGTAAACCAAACTATGGCCAGTATAGTCCCCGGACACATATAGATATCATTAAGGACCAATTCTGCGTGAAGCAAAACCATACATCAGCGGATTTTTCAAGACCACCTTTGTTTAAAAGAATTGTTCATTGAAGTTCTCCCTTTTCAAGGAATATTTCCCATAGAGTGAAGGCGCATACGTGCAGTAGGGCATTTAAGGAACATCAAGCCAGCTATACCAAACCTTGTGTAAACCTTTACTCTGCAAACATTTTTTATTATATATATATATATGAACAATCGCTTGCTGAGTTCGAATTGTACGATTACAAGTTTATTAGAAATAAGGAACGCTCTTTGTGGTTCACGAGCTTTGCAATGTAGTTTGCCTCCTCCTTTTTCTGAACTTTTTTTCGAACACCAACAGAAGCCTTTTTCATGCACATCTTAGATATTGGCTCAACTGATGGGGGTATCGGCCGTCATGACTAGCCTTCGAACCATTACAATATTATTTAGCATTCACATATGCAAAGACTTGGATTCGGGTTATATGCATCAGTTTCAAATTATGTATTAGGTCATTGGGTTGCCCCACTCCTGTGCTTACCTCTTTATGTTCCGCCAATTTGGCTAAAAGGGTAAATGGAGAATTCCCGCGATTGTACTTCCAGCTAGTCTGGTTAAGTACCTTAGTGGAGAAACTTGAAAACTGACTGGCATAATAAGCGAGAGCTGGTCTGCAATCCAAAGACAAGTATTAAACTAAAGAACCGTTGGGGGTTCATCGCATTCTGCGAATGGTTTGAAATCATTCACACCAAGTGATTATAGGTTGTTGCACCATGGCATAAGTCGAAGATCATGCTTCACAAAGGGGCTCTAATTGGTACCTGTCGTCAAGGTCCTATGGTTAGGTGAAAGATGTAAAGCCACATAGTACAATTGTGTGGTTTTCCCCCGCGTTACCGCCTCAAGGTGCCAAGGCATTGGCTAAGGGTAACAATGCGGTGACTCAAAACACCCCCGCTAGTATTTGGCGAGGGGCTGAAGCAGATGACTGGAAACTTTCTGTATTAAAACAACCGCACAAGAGTTGCAATTAAAGAGACATGGTCTATCATGCAAAAATTAAAAGGCATTGTATCATACAACCTCTTTTAAAAGATAAGATTTTCAATCAAAGATCAAGTCTTTGAAGCATTGCGCTTCTACAGCCCGAGCACCTTCCATAGTAGTGGAAAATACAGCTCCAAGCATCTATTCTCCTTTCCGGGCGGCGGAGGCGCGGTGGCCATCTTCAAAGGCTCTGCCTTCGGCCAATGCATCATCGTCCTCGCAAAAGCCATCCGAGCTTCATCGATGCAGACAGAACACTTCATGATATCAAATTGGGGTCAAACGACAATCAGTTTTTGCATCAGGCCAAAATAGGTGCTGGGCAATGGCTCTGTCGGCCAAAGCCTAATGCAAAGATCCTTCATAGCCGGCTCTACCAACTTGTGCAGATCCATCAGTTGTTTCAACTGATCGGAGACAAGCAGGGGTTACTCAGAGGCTTGAAATTGTGCCCAAGAAAGCCGTTGCTGGACCACGCTCTCCTGGGATGCATAGTACTTCACAGCTTCTGCCACACTCTTTGAGAGATCCGCAATTGCACGTGTAGAACTTGACACTCTAGTAAGCAAAGCAAATTTTTTTCCACTGAATATACGCTGTAGTAAATATATCTGACCATTGGCAATTTGCTTGATCTGATGGAACTCCTTCCGATGATGTGTTCCTCTTTCCGTGCTTCTCGTAGTGCGGCAGTTACCGAGGTCAGCTCGGAAGATTTTTCTTTGTCGTTCTGCTCAAGTGCCGCATTTTTTGTGATGGCTTCCCTGAGCTCTTGCTGGACCTCACTCACCCTGGCCTCGGACCTCTCATTAGCAAACTTGGCATGTTCGGCCACCGCTCTTTGTTCGACAACCTCTTGCTTGGCCTTGTCCAGTTCGGCTTTAAGCCGCTCGACATCAGCAGCAACAGTTATGAGAATCATTCGAACAAATACGCACTTAGAAACAAAAATATCAATCACCTCATTTTTATGGGAGAGCTAAGGCTTGAACACTTACATTGTGCGTCCTCAAACCGCTTGTTGATGCGGTCCAACTCCTCCTCAAAAACCTTCAATTTATAGCTCATTTCCGGCAACTCCAAGGAGTTAGGGGCTGCGGCCGAAGTAGAGGCCTGCAGATAAGCATTTTCAGACTTATTAGTTCTCAGATTTTTTTGAAATCCTTTGCTAGGGTCTTTATTATCATCCCCCAGAGTATTGGGGGTTACATGCAAGTTTTTTCTGAATTATTCTGACCCCCTCATGAGTATTTCTAACTCACACAGGGCTCGGGGTCTACTGGGCATAAGAATTCTTACACACAATACAAACAACAGAATCACTTTGTAAAGGAAAAAAGTGTGCGGATTACCTTGATACCTGTGAGCAGCGTGTCGAAAGCTTCCTTCAAACCATTATCAATGGACTATATGCTTTTCAACACTGGACTCAGATGAGTGCGACACTCTTCAGGAATGGAAGAGTCATTCAGAGTCTCCTTCCTCAAGGCCGGCCACCCAATTCAGAAATGCTCCATTTTGGATGGCTCCGGGTGCGTCGTAGCGGTCTCCCTTCACCGAGAGACTAATACTGACTGCGCTTGAGAGGGAGGATCCTTCGGAGTTGTCTTCGAAGGAGGCCTAAAAGGTCCGGACCCTTCTTCCTTTCATGCGAAGAGGGATTCATCCTCCTGGTCCTTTGTGGCCAAGGTGTTAACCTCGGCCATAATATCATCGCCCCGTCCTTGGTTTCCGGTGTAGGGGGTCTTCTCGAGATACCACCTCCCCGATCTCCTCGGGGATAGGGGAGGTGTGTTAGGCAAGATGGTCCAGCTTTCAGCCATATTGGCTGGCAAGGAGTCTCCCTCCGAAATCTGATCAGTGGGGAGGTCACGCTGCGGGCTGCAATACAGGAAACGGGTTTAGTTGTTAGAACCATGAAATTTAAAAGAAGGGAGTGTTCGGATTTTTTTATAAGTACCTTCATGCTCAGGGTTTCACCCTGAGGGTCCTCCGGGGGACCGGTGCTTCATCCTTGGACTCCTCGCCTGAGTCCAACATATATCCATATAGGGTCGCGGGGGCCCTGCGTTGCCTCTCCGGAGCAATGGGAGCTGGGTCTCCCTCGGCGTCTTCGGACGCCGTTCTCTTCCTCTTATGGGAGGAGTTTCTCACCTGCTCCTCATCACCTTATTTCTCTCCCTCCAGATTGGAGGGAGCCAGCGTTTCCAAGGACCTAGTCTTCGGTGGACCCTTAGACCGAAGACCCTCCCAGATCTTCTTCTTCCGCTTCTTCTACTCCTTCCTTAAAGCTGTGTATGGCTTCTCGACCAATATGGCGGCTATAAGGGGTGTCATGTTGTCCTCGAGAAAAGGCACCGGACAGTTGATCTTCTCGGACTTTTTTAGACAGACCTGCAAGCATGGGAGTAGTAAGAAGTGAAAACCTTGTTAAAGGAAGGGATGAAAAATAAGGATATGATAAAAAACCTTACCGCCCAGAGGGTTAAGTACGGAAAGACCTACATCTTCCTCTTTGGCGGGACAAGCCTTCAGCGGCTTGAAAAGTACTTTCCATAGCTTCTCGCGGGTAATGCGGAAAAAGTACTCCATAATGCCCGCCGAATTGTCCGGATCCTCCACATTGGGATGCACCGATGTTGGTAGGGGAGAATGCAGATGTAACATTACGTGGAATACGTTGGTAAGCTCAATCTTCTTCTCTAGTAGATTGGAGATCTTCTTTGTGAGCTCCTTCACCTCCGCTGCCTCCCCCCAATCCAAGGCCTTTTACGTCGTGGACACAAGGCAGGGGGGAGGACGAGATCTGAATGCTGGAGGGTCCGTGATACGTATCCATCGTATCTTAAATTTTTGATAGTTCCATGCCAATATTATACAACTTTCACATATTTTTGGCAACATTTTATATGATTTATTGGACTAACGTATTGATTCGGTGCCAAGTATCAGTTCATGTTTGTTGCATGTTTTTTGTTTCACAAAATATCCATATTAAACAAAGTCCAACGCGATAAAAATTTACACAGATTTATTTTGGAATATATTTGATTTTTGGGATGTGGAATCAACGTAAACGAAGGCCCTCGACCTCCACTACTCACCAGGGCGCGTCTGTGACCCGTCGCGCGTGGTGGTGCCTAGTGGGCACCCCTTAAGTGAGTTGGGGGTCTACTTCGGGCATAGGTAAGCTTATATCTGCAAACAAATCGTGTTAAAATTTCAGCACAATCGAAGTTATGGATCTCTAGATATTTAAGAAACAGTGAAGGGCCAGAAAAGAGGAACGCGAAATATAAGAGAACAGGAGAGGGAGATCCAATTACGGAGGGGCCCTTGCCCCTCCGCCACCATGGAGGCCATGGACCATAGGGAAAACTCTACTCCCATCTAGGGGTGAGGTCAAGGAAGAAAAAGAAGGAGGGGGGCTCTCTCCCCCTCTCTGCCGGTGGCGCTCGAGTGCCGCCGGGGCAAGGAGCATGACGGCGATCTACATGAACAATCTTGCCGCTGTCAACACCAACTCTCTCCCCCTCTATGCAGCGGTGTAATACCTCCTTTCCCGCTGTAACTCTCTACTTAAAAATGATGCTCAACACTACATACTATTTCCCAATGATATGTAGCTATCCTATGATGTTTGAGTAGATCCGTTTTGTCCTACGCGTTAATCGTGATATGATGTTATTGATAGGAGTTGTGTGTTGATATGGTGATGTCCTATGGAGCCTTCCGTGATGCTCACACGTGAAGGATACACACCGGAGGGTTTGGAATATGTTCATGATTCGCTTATAGTGGGTGGCGAGAGTGATAGAAACTTACACCCGAGTAAGGGAGTTGTGCGCATATGGGAGTAAAGAGGATTTGGTGTTTAATGATATGTTGGGTTTACCTTAATGATATCTAGTAGTTGCGGATGCTTGCTAGAGGTCCAATCATAAGTGCATATGATCCAAGTACGGAAAGTGTGTTAGCGTATGCCTCTCCCTCATTGCACATGATAAGTATCTATCATGTTATATTCAATTGCCTTGGACAATATTTCTCTTGTGTTACACAAAAAGCTTTCTACTAAACAACCCCAAACTTTTATTTAGTTGCTCTTTATTTTCTTGCAAAGTACTTCTAGTTTTATTCTTGTTTTAGGTAAGCAAACATTAAATGTGCGTAGAGTTGTATCAGTGGTCGATAGAACTTGAGGGAATATTTGTTCTACCTTTAGCTCCTCGTTGGGTTGGGCACTCTTGCTTATCTAAAAAACTATGAACGATCCCCTACACTTGTGGGTTATCAAGACCTTTTTCTGGCGCCGCTGCCAGCGAGCAATAGCGTGGGGTGAATGTTCTCGTGTGAGCTTGTATGCTTTATCCCTAACTATTTTTTTCTGTTATTAGTTGTTTTACATCTTTAGTTATGGATATGGAACACAAAACACCAAAACAATTAGTTGGACTTGCCACTCATGGAGATGGGGAACCTCCTAAAACCCTCGATGTTCATTATATCAAAAATATTAAACACTATAATCCTGAGAAAACATCATTCAAGTTGATAATGGGAGTAACGTTGGATCAACATGAATACTTTAGGGATTATCGATTGACTCAAAAAGGGAAATTGTTACGGGATGAAATTCATATGTTGCATTGGTATGTTTGGAATTTATACCAGAGATATGATTATACTTGTTGCTCTAGGACGAAGGCTCGACACCTTCCCTTTTCATGTAAATTTAATTATAATGAAACCTTAGCTTTGTATGCTAATGGTATATATGATTACTATGACGTGGAACGAATAGAAGAATTTGTTGCTTTCAAGGGTGCTTATGAAATTGAATCTTTGTTTAAAAGTGTGGAAATTATGATGATGTTGTTTACAGACCTGAAATTTTTTCTATACTTAAATATTGCTATGAGAATTATGAATACAATTACAATATTGATGCATTTCTTGAGAAAGCCTCCACTATCCAATTAGAGACTAATATTTTGCAGGAGTCTATGGAAGAATAAATTTACGAAACTGTGAGCTCATTGCATGGAAAACATGATGAGGAGAGTGAAGAACAAAAGGAGGAAGAGAAGATTAGCTACCAATGCCCACCTTCTAACAAGACTAACTATTCAACTCATACAGTGTTTAATTTCCCTTCGTGCGTAACGAAGGATGAATGCTATGATAATTGCTATGATCCTGTTGATTCATTTGAAATATCCCTTTTTTATGAAATTGATGCTTGCTATGCTTGTGGCCATGATGCCAATATGAATTATGCTTATGACGATGAAGTTGCTATAGTTACTTATGTTAAGAATGAAGTTGTTGCTATTGCACCCACACATGATAGTCCTATTATGTTTTTGAATTCTCCCAACTAAACCATATCAAAGAAGTTTCTACTCATTAGGGATTATATTGATGGGATGCATTTTACCACTACACATGATGATTTTGATGGATATAATATGCTTGTGCTTGCTGCTCCTACTTGCAATTATTATGAGAGAGGAACTACATATCCACCTCTTTATGTTTTCTACACGATAAAATTGCAAGAAACTACTTATGCTATGTATTGGCCTTTACTTGATGTGCATGAATTGTTCTTTTTTGACATGCCGATGCATAGGAAAAGAGTTAGACTTCGTCATTGCATGATATATGTTGCTTTGTGCTCACTACTAAATTACAAATCATTGTTAATTAAAAATGCCTTTGATATACCTTGGGATCCGGGTGGATCCATTACTTGAGCACTTTATGCCTAGATTAATGGCTTTAAAGAAAGCACTACCAGGGAGACAACTCGTAACTTTTAGAGGGTCATTTATTTATGTTGTGTGCTTTTGAAATATTTTTCAAAAAATAGAGTGGGGAACTTAAAGCTTTTTCAAAAAGAAAAGCGAAAATGAGAAGGACGAGCACCGTTGAACTGGAGGCTAGCCTTGAACTTTGTTCATGCCCATGGAAACATTGTGAATCTTGATTAAAGAAATTTTTCAACAAGAAGTAATTATACCCTTGTATAAATACCATTGTATTAAAAAATGTGACAACATTAGCCTTTAGGATGATTAGATTGCTTGTTGGTATGCGCGGTGCAAAAACAGAAACTTTGGTGTAGTGCGTGAATTTATGTTTTTTTACTGGAACATCAAAAGTTTCTGAAATTTTTACACAGTAAGGCTATGTATTTTTTTATTTCATCCTAATTTTTTATAATTTAAAAGTTACATAAGTATGGTCAATGTTCAGAATACTACAAACTATCCTATTTTTGACAATTCTGTTTTTGATGCATTGTTTTGCTCGTTTTGATGAAACTATCGATTGTATTGGTGATATAAGCTATGTAGAAGTTATATTACAGTAGATATAATGCAAAAAAATGAATGGGTTTGCAACAGCATTTAAGGTAGTAATTTGCATTATTATACTAACGGATGTCACAAGTTTTTTGTTTAGTTTTGTGTGGATGAAGTGTGCGAAGTTCGTGGAGATCTCGATATGAGGAGATGGAGGAGAGGAAGGAGTTCGAGCTTGGCGATTCCCAAGGCACCCCAAGTAAATATCCAAGGAGAATCAATCATCTAAGCTTGGGGATGCCCCGGAAGTCATCCCATCTTTCTTCAATAAGTATCGGTATGTTTTCGTGTTCGTTTTGTTCACGTGATATGCGTAAATCTTGGAGCTTGTTTTGTGTTTAGTTTTCACTTCTATTTTTATGTACCATGCTGTTATGAGATAGTCCATGGTTGATTTATAGATTGCTCATTGCACTTCACTTATATCTTTTGAGTATGGCTTTATATAATGCTTCATGTGCTTCACTTATATAATTTGAAGCTTGGATTGCCTGTTTCTATACATATAGAAAACCGTTATTTGTAGAATGCTCTTTTGTTTCACTTATATTTATAAGAGCATGGTATTTTGTAGAAAGAATTAAACTCTCGTGATTCACTTATATCTATTTAGAGAGTCAAAAGGAATTGGTCATTTACATAGTTAGTCATAAAAGACTACATAAAACTTGTAGATCACTCAGTATGATATGTTTGATTCCTTGCAATAGTTTTGCGACATTAATATAGTAATATGTGGGTGCACTAGTTGATGATTGTGGATTAGTAAGAATATTGATGTTAAGGTTTGTGATTCCCTAAGCGTGCACGTATAGTCTCCTATTATGCGATGAAGTTGGAGCATAATTTATCCTCGATTGAAATACTTTGTGTTGTAATAATTGGAGTCGCGCGATGGTTAACTCCTCCCAACCTTATCCCTAGGGGCATGCGAGTAGTGATTTGCTTTGAGAGAGATAATACTATTTTGCAATAAGTATGTGAGTTCTTTGTGACTAATATGAATCCATGGATATACGCATTCCTACCTTTCTGCAATTTGCTAGCCTCTACGGTACCGTGCATTGCCCTTTCTCACCTCGAGAGTCGGTGCAAACTTCGCAGGTGCATCCAAACCCCGTGATATGATACGCTCTATGATACATATGCCTTATTATATCTTCCTCAAAACAGGCGCCATACCTACCTATTATGGCATTTCCATTGCCATTCCAGATAAATTGCCATGCAACTTCCACCGCTTCCTTTTGATGACTTGAGAATTCATTATCATATTGCTTTGCATGATCGTAAGATAGCTAGCATGATATTTCCATGGCTTGTCCATTTTTTGATGTCCGTGCTATGCTAGATCATTGCACATCTTGGTACACTGCGAGAGGCATTCATATATGGTCATACTTTGTTCTAGGTATCGAGTTGTAATATTGAGTTGTAAGTAAATAGAAGTGTGACGATCATCATTATTCATTATTAGAGCATTGTTCTGGTGAGGAAAGGATGATGGAGACTATGATTCCCCCACAAGTCGGGATGAGACTCCCGACTAAAAATGAAAAATGGGGGAGGCCAAATTAGTCCACCACAAAAAGGGAAAATGAGAAAGAAAAACGAGAATAAATAAGAAAAACAAAGAAAAGAAAAAATGAGAGAAAAGAGAGAAGGGGCATGCTAATTCCACACTTGTGCTTCAAAGTAGCGCCATGTTTTTCATATGGAGAGTCTCCTATGTTGCCACTTTCATATACTAGTGGGAATTTTTCATTATAGAGTTTGATGCACACCCACTTAGTTTCCATATTGAGCTTTCATACACTTATAGCTCTAAATGCATCTGTTGCATGTTAGTACCTACTCCTCGCATTGATATCTATTGATGGGCATCTCCATAGGCCGTTGATACGCTGAGTTGATGCAATAGTTTATTCTTCACTTTTACCCCTTTAATACCTACCACCATATTATATTCCACCTTTATGCTATATCCATGGTTCACGCTCATGTATTGAGTGAGTAACAAAAAGCTGAAGCGCATTAAAAAGTGCGATCCAATTGCTTGATTTGACACCGGGGTGCTCATGATTTATACCTTATGCTAGGAATACCAAGCATGACAAGCTATATGATTTTGTAGGGATAGCATTCTTGAAGCATTGTTATTTTGAAAGGACATGATTGTTTGCTAGTAAACCTGAGTATGGATGTCTTTCTGTCAAATGATAGACTATTTCCTTGAATCACTTGTAGCTTAATATTCATGCCATGATTAGATATATGATCAAGATTATGCTAGGTAGAATTCCACATGAAAAAATATACTTTTTATCATTTACCAACTCGAGGAGAAGCATGAATTAAGCTTGGGGATGCTGATACGTCTCCGTCCTATCTATAATTTTTATTGTTCCATGCAAATATTATACAACTTCACATATTTTTGGCAACATTTTATATCATTTATTGGACTAACATATTGATCCAGTGCCAAGTGCCAGTTCGTGTTTGTTGAATTTTTTTGTTTTGCAGAATATCCATATCAAATTAAGTCCAAATGCGACAAAAATTTACGGATAATTATTCTAAAATATGTGTGATTTTAGGGAGGTGGAATCAACGTAAATCGAGGCCCATGGCCTCCACTAGCCACCAGGGCGTGCTTGGGCCCCCTAGCGTGTAGTGGTGCCTAGTGGGAACCCCCTAAGTCGGTCAGGGCACTACTTCAGCGGCAAGGAATCTTATATCCAGAAACAAATCGTGTGAAAATTTCAGTGCAACCGGAGTTACGAATCTCCAGATATTTGAGAAACGATGAAGGGCCAGAAAACAGGAATGGAAACAGAAGAGAACATGAGAGAGAGATCCAATCTCGGAGGGGCTCCTGCCCCTCCACCTCCATGGAGGCCATAGACCACTGGGGGTACTCTCCTCCCATCTAGGGTGGAGGCCAAGGAAGAAGAAGAAGGAAGGGGCTCTCTCCCCCTCTCTCCAGTAGTGTCGGAGTGTCGCCGAGGCAATGAGTGTGATGGCGATCTACATCAACAATCTTGTTGCCATCAACAACAAGTCTCTCCCCCTCTATGCAGTGGTGTAACACCTATTTTCCCGATGTAACTCTCTACTTAAACATGGTGCTCAACACTACACACTATTTCCCAATGATTTGTGGCTATCCTATGATGTTTGAGTAGATCCGTTTGGTCCTACGGGTTAATTGTGATCTTATGTTATTGATATGAGTTGTGTGTTTATATGGTGCTATCCTAAGATGCCTTCCATGAGGCGCACGCATGAAGGATACACGCTGGAGGGTTTGCAATATGTTCATGATTCGCTTATAGTGGGTGGTGAGAATGACAGAAACTTACACCTCAGTAATGAAGTTGTACGTGTATGGAAGTAAAGATGGCTTGCTATTTAATGCTATGGTTGGGTTTACCTTTATGATTTCTAGTAGTTGCGGATACTTGCTAGAGGTCCAATCATAAGTGCATATGATCCAAGTACGGAAAGCGTGTTAGCGTATGCCTCTCCCTCATTACTCATGATAAGTATCTATCATCTTATATTCAATTTCGTATGGATAATCTTTCTCTTGTGTTACACAAAAAGCTTTGTACTAAACAACCCCAAACTTTTATTTACTTTCTCTTTATTTTCTTGCAAAGTACTTATAGTTTTATTCTTGTTTTAGGTAAATCAAACGTTAAGTGTGCGTAGAGTTGTATCAGTTATCGATAGAACTTGAGGGAATATTTGTTCTACCTTTAGCTCCTAGTTGGGTTCGACAGTCTTACTTATCATAAAAGGCTATGAATCATCCCCTACACTTGTGGGTTATCAGGCCGCCTCTCTAGCACCATGCGGCTCAGTAATGTAGAACCACTCTTTTTGGCACGCCTTGATGGTATCTATAAATGTATCCTTTGGACATTTTGGCCCAACAAGCTTGCTGATCATCGCTCCCCCAAAATGAGCTTGCTCGCCATTGGTGACTTTGGGCTTGACATTGTGGACTTTCAGCCATAGGCCAAAGTGGGGTTGGACCCGTAGGAATGCTTCACAGACCATAATGAAGGCTGGGAGGTGTGTGGTTGAGTTCAGAGGGAGATCATGGAAGTCGAGACCATAGTAAAACATGATGCCCTAAACAAAGGGGTGAAGGGGAAAACCCAAACCCCAAAGAAAATGAGGAACAAAGACCACTCTCCCCCCATATTTTGGTGTGGGGATGACCCAACCCTTTTCCGGAGTGCGGTGGGCTACATTCTTTGGTAGGTAGCTGGAGCTCTTCAGCTCCAGGATGTCCTTCTTGGAGGTACATGATGCCTCCTACTTGCCCTTAGAACCTGAGCTGGCCATCGCTAGACTAAGGTAGGAATTCGAAGGAACGAGAAGAAAAGGAGGGCTTGAGCGCTGCAGATTTGGGGGGCAGGGAATGGTAACTGCGTCGAGAGATCTGGAGTGCGCGAGGGGCCGTGGTGGCGGTTTTGCCTTTTATGGCTCGCTGAAATACCAAAAGCCCCACTATTGTGCCATGAACTTTGCCATTTCCCGACAAAATCATGCGGTTATGGGCGCGTTGGATAACCCAATTCATAAACCATATCCACGGAAAAGAGGGACATGATATCTATGATGGATCGTGTTAGTAAAAAACAGTCTCCAACTGCTCTTTAATAAAAGGTTACATGCCTTGACCGGCGGCGACCTTTCGGATAGAGGAGGAAAAACACTATTCACGATCGAACAGTCGGCCTGGAAATTGAAATTTATTTATGTATATTGATACGCCCATTTTGCATCATGCTTTTATATCAATATTTATTGCATTATGAGTTGTTAATACACATTATGGTACCATACTTATGCCTTTTCTCTCTTATTTGACAAGATTTACATGAAGAAGGAGAATGCCGGCAGCTGAATTCTGGACTGGAAAAGGAGAAAATCTTAGAGAACTATTCTGCATAGCTCCAAAAGTCCTAGAAATTTACGAAGAATTGTTTTGGAATATGTAAAAAATAACAGGGGAAAGAAATATCAGAGGGGACCCACCAGGAGGTCACAAGCTAGGGGGCGCGGCCTACCCCCCTGGTCGCGCTCTGCAGGCTTGTTGGCCCCCTGGCAGGGCTCCAGTGCCCCTCTTCTGCTATATCAAGGGTTTTGACCTGGAAAAAATCATATCAGACCTTTTGGGACGAGGCACCGCCGTCACGAGGCGGAACTCCGAAAGAACCAATCTAGAGCTCCAGCGGAGCTATTCCGCATGGGAAACTTCCCTCTCAGAGGGGGAAATCGAAGCCATCGTCATCACTTACGATCCTCTCATCGAGAGGGGGTCAATATCCATCAACATCTTCATCGGCACCATCTCCTCTCCAAACCCTAGTTCATCTTTTGTATCCGATCCTTGTCTCAAAACCTCAGATTGGTACCTGTGGGTTGCTAGTAGTGTTAATTACTCCTTGTAGTTGATGCTAGTTGGTTTATTTGGTGGAAGATTATATGTTTAGATCCTTTATGATTATTAATACTCCTCTGATCATGAATATGAATATGCTTTGTGAGTAGTTACATTTGTTCCTGAGGACATGGGAAAAGTCTTGTTATAAGTAATGATGTGAATTTGGTATTCGTTCAATATTTTGATAAGCTATATGTTGTCTCTCCTCTAGTGGTGTCATGTGAACATGGACTACCTGAAACTTCACCATTATTTGGGCCTATAGGAAGGCATTGGGAAGTAATAAGTAGATGATGGGTTGCTAGAGTGACATAATCTTAAACCCTAGTTTATGTGTTGCTTCGTAAGGGGCTGATTTGGATCCATATGTTCAATGCTATGGTTAGGTTTGTCTTAATTCTTCTTTCCTAGTTGCGGGTGCTTGCAAGAGAGCTTAATTATAAGTGGGAGGTTTGTCCAAGTAATGGCAGCACCCAAGCACCAGTCCACCCACATATCAAGTTATCAAAGTAACGAACGCGAATCATATGAGCATGATGAAAACTAGCTTGACATAAATTGCCATGTGTCCTCGGGAGCGATTTTCCTTATATAAGAGTTTGTCTAGGTTTGACCTTTGCTACAAAAGGATTGGGCCACCTTTATGCACCATTGTTACATTTTTTACTTGCCACCCATTACGAATTACTTTATCTGAAAAGTATCTATTACCGGTAATTTTAGTGCTTGCATAGAATACCTTACTAAAAACCGCTTGTCAATCCTTCTGCTCCTCGTTGGGTTAGACACTCTTACTTATCGAAAGTACTACGTTAGATCCCCTATACTTTTGGGTCATCAAGACTCTTTTCTGGCGCTGTTGCCAGGGAGTGAAGCGCCTTTGGTAAGTGGAACTTGGTAAGGAAAGATTTATATAGTGTGCTGAAATTTACTGTCACTTGTCACTATGGAAAATAATCCTTTGAGGGGTTTGTTCGGGGTATCTTCACCCTGACCGGAAGCACAAAGAGATGCTCCTCAAGCTGATGCAGCTACTGAAAATAATTATTTTGAAATTCCTTCGGGTATGATAGAAAAAATGCTAGCTAATCCTTATGCAGGAGATGGAACACTACATCCTGATTTGCACCTAGTCTATGTGGATGAAGTTTGTGGATTATTTAAGCTTGCAGGTCTGCCCGAGGATGATGTCAAGAGTAAGGTATTTCCTTTATCTTTAAAGTAAAAGGCGTTGACATGGTATAGGCTATGTGATGATATTGTATCGTGGAACTACAACCGATTGAAATTGGAATTTCAACAGAAGTTTTATCCTATGCATCTGGTTCATCATGATCGGAATTATATATATAATTTTTGGCCTCGTGAAGGAGAAAGAATCACTCAAGCTTGTGGGAGGCTTAAGTCAATGTTATATTCATGCCCCAATCATGAACTCCCGAGAGAAATTATTATTCAGAATTTTTATGCTCGGCTCTCTCGTAATGATCAATCCTAGCTCGACACTTCTTGTGTTGGTTCCTTTAGGAAGAAAGATATTTAATTCAAATGGGACTTACTGTAAAGAATTAAACTAAACTCTGAATATTGGGAACTCAATGAAGGTAATGAGTCAGGTATAAGCCTTAAGTTTTATTGTGTTAAATCCTTTATAGACACCGATGCTTTTTGTGATTTTAGCACTAAATATTGACTTGACTCTAAGGTAGTAGCTTCATTTTGTGAATCTTTTGCTACTCATGTTGATCTCTCCAAGGAGAAGTGGTTTAAATATCATTCTCGCATTGAATTTAAAGTGGTAGAACATATTAAAGTTGAAGAAGAAACTATTATTTATAATGCTGATCCTGTTATTCCTACTGCTTACATTGAGAAGCCACCCTTTCCTATTAGGATAAAGGAACATGCTAAAGCTTCAACTGTGGTTCATAGGAGTTGCACTAGAACACATATACCTCCTGAACAAATTAAAGTTGAACCTAATATTGCTATGGTTAAAAATCTCTTGGTTTATAATATTTATGGGCATGTCATTCACTTCTGTGATAAAGGTGCTATAATTGCTAGACCTGATACAAAGGGTAAACATAGACCTATTGTTGGCGTGCCTGTTGTTTCTGTTAAAATAGGAGATCATTGTTATAATGGTTTATGTGATGTGGGTGCTAGTGTGAGTGCAATTCTCTTTACCTTATACCAAGAAATTATGAATGATATTGCACCAGCCAAATTAGAGGAAATTGATGTCACCATCAAGCTTGCTAATAGTGATACTATTTCACCAATTGGGATTGTTAGAGATGTTGCAGTCTTGTGTGGGAAAATAAAGTATCCTACTGATTTTCTTGTTCTTGGTTCCCCACAAGATGATTTATGTCCCATTATATTTGGTAGACCATTCTTGAATACTGTTAATGCTAAGATTGATTGTGAAAAAGAAACGGTTACTGTAAGTTTTCGGGATGCATCTCATGAGTTCATTTTCTCCAAATTTCATAGACAACCCCATGACAAAGAATTACCTAGTAAAGATGAAATTATTGGCCTTGCTTCTATTGGTGTGCCTCCTACTGATCCCTTAGAACAATATTTGGTACACCATGAAAATGATATGCATATGAATGAAAGAAATGAAATAGATAAGATTTTGTTTGATCAACAGCCTATTCTGAAACACAACCTATTTGTCGAAATACTCTCGGATCCTCCTCCACCCAAGGGTGACCCCGTGTTTGAGCGTAAATAGTTTCCTGATTCTGTGGAGTATGCTTATCTTGATGACAAAGAGATATATGTTGTTATTATTAGTGCTCGCCTTTCAGGGCATGAAGAAAATAGATTATTGAAAATTTTGAGGAAGCACCGTGACACTATTGGATATACTCTTGATGATCTTAAGGGAATTAGTCTCACTCTATGTCAGCACAAAATCAATATGGAGCCTGATGCTAAACGATTTGTTGATCACCAACGACGATTAAATCCTAAAATGAAGGAAGTGGTAAGAAGTGAAATACTAAAGCTTCTGGAGGCAGGTATAATTTATCCTATTGCTGATAGTAGATGGGTTAGTCCCGTTCATTGTGTCCCTAAAAAGGGAGGTATTACTGTTATTCCTAATGATAAAGATGAATTGACCCCGCAAATAATTGTTAGAGGATATAGAATGGTAATAGACTTCAGAAAATTAAATAAAGCTACTAGGAAAGATCATTACCCGCTACCTTTTATTGATCAATGGTAGAAATACTATCCAAACATACACATTTTTTTGTTTCTAGATGGTTATTCTGGTTTCTCTCAAATACCTGTATCCAAAGAGGATCCAGAGAAGACCACTTCTACTTGTCCTTTCGGTACCTTTTCTTATATAAGTGTGCCTTTTGGTTTATGCAATGCACCTGCTACCTTTCAAAGATGTATGATGGCTATATTCTCTGACTTTTGTGAAAAGATTGTTGAGGTTTTCATGGATGATTTTTTCGTTTACTGAACTTTTTTGATGATTGCTTGAGAAACCTTGATCGAGTTTTGCAGAGATGTGAAGAAACTAATCTTGTCTTGAATTGGGAGAAGTGCGACTTTATGGTTAATGAAGGCATTGTCTTGGGACACAAAATCTCTGAAAGAGGTATTGAAGTTGACAAAGCTAAAGTTGATGCTATTGAAAAAATGTTGTGTCCAACAGATATTAAAGGTATAAGAAGTTTCCTGGGTCATGCTGGTTTCTATAGGATATTTATTAAAGACTTCTCTAAAATTTCTAAGCCTCTCACCAAGCTTTTGCAAAAGGATGCTCCATTCGTTTTTGATGATGATTGTGTAGAAGCATTTGAAATTCTTGAGAAAGCCTTGATCAGCGCACCTGTTGTTCAACCACTTGATTGGAACCTACCCTTTGAAATTATGTGTGATTCTAGTGATTATGTTGTTGGTGTTGTTCTAGGACAAAGAGTTGATAAGAAATTAAATGTCATCCATTACACTAGTAAAACTGTAGACAATGCTTAAGAAAACTACGCTACCACTGAAAAGGAATTTTTAGCAGTTGTGTTTGCTTACGATAAGTTTAGACCTTATATTGTTGATTCCAAAGTAACTGTTCACACTAATCATGTTGCTATTAAATACCTTACAGAAAAGAAAGATGCTAAACCTAGACTTACTAGATGGGTCCTTTTGCTACAAGAATTTGATTTGCATATTATTGATAGAAAGAGCGCTGATAACCCCATAGCAGATACCTTGTCTAGATTATAGAATGTTCTCGATGACCCAGTACCTATTGATGATAGCTTTCCTCATGAACACTTAGCTATCATAAATGCTTCACGCAATGCTCCTTGGTATGATGATTATGCTAATTACATCATTGCTAAATTTATACCGCCTAGTTTCACATACCAACACAAGAAAAAGTTCTTCTATGATTTAAGACATTACTTTTGGGACGATCCACACCTTTATAAAGGAGTAGATGGCATTATTAGACATTGTGTACCTGAGCATGAACAGGGACATATCCTGTGCAAGTGTCACTCCGAGGCCTACAGAGGACATCACGCTGGAGATAGAACTGCACACAAGGTATTACAATCTGGTTTTTATTGGCCTACTCTCTTCAAGGATACTCGTAAGTTTGTCTTGTCCTGTGATAAATGTCAAAGAATTGGTAATATTAGTAGACGTCAGGAAATGCCTATGAATTACTCTCTAGTTATTGAACCATTTGATGTTTGGGGTTTTGATTATATGGACCTTTCCAAAATCCAACGAGTATACTCATATTCTAGTTGTTGTTGATTATGTTACTAAGTGGGTAGAAGCTATTCCAACTAGTAGTGCTAATCATAACACTCCTATTAAAATGCTCAAAGAAGTTATGTTCCCTAGACTTGGAGTCTCTAGATATTTAATGACTGATGGTGGTTCACACTTTATTCATGGTGCTTTCCGTAAATTGCTTGCTAGGTATGATGTTAATCATAGAGTTGCATCTCCTTATCATCCTCAGTCTAGTGGGCAAGTAGAATTGAGCAATAGAGAAATTAAGTTGATCTTGGAAAAGACCGTTACTAGATATAGAAAGAATTGGTCTAAGAAACTTGATGATGCATTATGGGCTTATAGAACCGCTTACAAAAACCCTATGGGCATGTCTCCATATAAAATGGTATATGGTAAAGCATGTCACTTACCTCTAAAGCTAGAACATAAAGTTTATTGGGCAATTAAAGAGCTTAACTATGATTTCAAACTTGCTGGTGAGAAGAGGTTATTTGACATTACCTCACTTGATGAATGGAGAACCCAAGCCTATGAGAATGCCAAGTTGTTTAAAGAAAATGTTAAAAAATGGCATGATAGAAGGATACAAAAGCGTGAATTCAATGTTGGTGATCATGTCTTGCTATACAACTCTCGTTTAAGATTTTTTCAGGAAAACTTCTCTCTAAATGGGAAGGTCCTTACATTATCGAGGAAGTATATCGTTCCGGTGCCATCAAGCTCAACAATGCCGAAGGCACAAATACGAAGGTGGTAAATGGGCAAAGAATCAAACATTATATCTCAGGTACTCCCATAAATGTTGAAACTAATATTATCAATACCATAACTCCGGAAGAGTACATTAGGGAGACCTATCAGAATGTCTCGGACCTCGAAAAGGAATATGTATGTGCTATGGTAAGCAAACTGACTCCAAAACATTTTCAATGGCAATTTTTACCAGTTTTGGAATATTTAAAAATTTAGGAAAATTTAAAGTAGTCCGAAGCATGCACGAGGAGGCGACAAGCCAGGGGGCGCGGCCTACCCCCTTGGTCACGCCCTACAGGCTTGTGGCCACCCCGTGCACCCTCCGAACTCCGTTTTCTTGTGGAAGACTGCTTCGGGTCGGTCAAAATTCATTATATAATCTCCCAAAGATTTTGACCTTCGTATCTCGACAATACCTCCTGTTTTTGTTTTGAGTTGTTTCTACATCAGATTTAGAGTAAGATGTCGTCCCAAGATTCCGATGGGGAGAGCTATGTATGACACTATCTTGCCAATCCCAAGATCAACGGGGACGTAGATCCCTATGGATTGTGCTCGGAGGAGGAACATGAGATATACAAGTATGCGGAAGAAAGCTCGGATGAAGAGGAGATTCCCTTGCCTCGACCCGAAGGTATGAATGTGGAGTTCAAGAAGTCGAGCCTCCCAAATACAAGGAGAAAACCCAAGGTGCTATTTATCCCTTCTCGTTTTCTGCAAGAAAGCAAGGGTGATCTGAGGGAACAAAATTTCATGCTTAAGTGGAGACTTGATAAGCTTTCAACCTCACCCACAACTCCAACATCACCACCTCCGAATAAAGACAACTGAACACATGGGTATGTGCACTCCCCTTGGCTTGTGCCAAGCTTGGAGGAGGTGCCCCGGTATCGTATCACCATCACACATTTTCTATTTTTCTTCGTTTGATCCTCTTAGTTATATCTTGATCTAGTAGAATAAAGTTTTAGTGTGTTCTAGTTTTGATTTTTCTTTATGTTCCCCCTATGTAAGCAAGTCCGAGAGTTATATAATAAAGAGTAGTTTTGAGTCAAGGGCTTTGCTTCCTTTCCATATGATCTTAAGAAAAATAAATAGAAAGAAGTTTAGAATAAAAGCAAAAGAACATGCATAATGATCTTATGAGGAGTGATGATTTCACATATAAAAAGTATGTCGACTGAAATTTGTTGTGAGTTGACAAACAAAGCTATTGGTCATCGTTGCAATTATGAGGAAATAATAAAGAAAGAGAGGTTCACATATAAATAAATTATCTTAGACATCTTTTGTGACTCCGAGCACTCATTAAAATATCATATGCCAAAAGGTTGACGTCGGACAAGGAAGACAACATAATGAGTTATGTTTGCTTATTTCCGAATAGAAGTTATATGGTTGTAGATCCTTCAACATGTGTCACTTGCTTCCACCTCATATTAGCCAGAAACTCCTACACCAAGTAGAGATACTACTTCTGCATCCAAAAACCTTTAACCCAAATTGGCCTTGAGAGTCCACCATACCTACCTATGGATTGAGTAAGATCCTTCAAGTAAGTTGCCATCGATGCAAGCAATAAAAATTGCTCTTTAAATATGTGTGGTTTATTAGTGCGAGGAAAATAAACTTTATACGAACTTGCGATATAGAAGAAATAAAAGCGACAGAGTGCATAATAAAGGTCTTTATCACAAGGGGAAATATAAAGTGTCGTTCTTTTGCATTAAGGGATCGCACATCCAACTATAAAAGTGCGTGACAACCTGTGCTTCCCTCTACGAAGGTCCTATCTGTTACCTTTACTTTTCTAGTACTTACCTTTATGTAAGAGTCGTGGTGATCTTCACCATTTCCTTTATTTCGCCTTTATCTTTTGGCAAGCATCATGTGCTGGGGAATGATATAAACAAATATAACCACTTGGATATGGGTGACCATGAGTTATTATTGTTGACATTACCCTTGAGGTAAATAGTTGGGAGGCAAAACTGTAAGCCCCTATCTTTCTGTGTGTCCGATTGAAGCTTTGACCTCATAGCTATTGCGTGAGTGTTAGCAATTATGAAAGGCCATAAGATGGTTGAGTATGTGGATTTGCCTTACAAGATCTTATATTGACTCTTTCCTACATTGTGATAAATTGGAATTGCTTCAATGACTGAAATAATAGTTTGTTAGTTCTCAATAGAGTTATTGATTCATACTTTACCTTGTGAATGAATTGTTACTCTAGCATAACATATTCTATGTCAGTATGTATTGTTGTTCTAAAGATAATCATGATGCCTTCATGTCCATATTTTATTTTATCGACACCTCTATCTCTAAACATGTGGGCATATTTATTGATCTCGGCTTTCGCTTGAGGAAAAGCTAGGTCTAAGCTTGGGGGAGTTGATATGTCCATTTGCATCATGCTTCTATATCAATATTTATTAGATTATTGGATGTTAATACACATTATGGTACAATACTTATGCCTTTTCTCTCTTAATTTAAAAGATTTACATGAAGAGGGAGATTGCCGGCAGCTGGAATTTTGTACTGGAAAAGGAGCAAATCTTAGAGACCTATTCTGCACATCTCCAAAAGTCCTGAAAAGTTACGAAGAATTGTTTTGGAACATATAAAAAATAATGGGCGAAAGAAATACCGGAGGAGACCCACCAGGAGATCGAAAGCCAGGGGCATGGCCTACCCCCCTGGCAGCAACCTATAGGCTTGTGGGCCCCCTGGCAGGCCTCCGGTGCCCCTCTTGTGCTATATGAAGGATTCTGACCTGGAAAAAATCATATCAGACCTTTCGGGACAAGGCACCGGCGTCACGAGGTGGAACTTCGACAGAACCAATCTAGAGCTCCGACGGAGCTATTCCGCCAGGGAAACTTCCCTCCCGGAAGGGGAAATCAAAGCCATCATCATCACCAACAATTCTCTCAACGAGAGGGGGTCAATATCCATCAACATCTTCATCAGCACCATCTCCTCTCCAGACCCTATTTCATCTTTTGTATCCGATCTTTGTCTCAAAACCTCAGATTGGTACCTGTGGGTTGCTAGTAGTGCTAATTACTCCTTGTAGTTGATGCTAGTTGGTTTATTTGGTGGAAGATTACATGTTCAGATCCTTTATGATTATTAATACTCCTCCGATCATGAATATGAATATTCTTTGTGAGTAGTTACGTTTGTTTCTAAGGACATGGGATAAGTCTTGTTATAAGTAATCATGTGAATTTGGTATTCGTTCGATATTTTGATAAGTTATATGTTGTCTCTCCTGTAGTGGTGTCATGTGAACGTATACTACATGACACTTCACCATTATTTGGGCCTAAAGGAAGGCATTGGGAAGTAATAAGTAAATGATGGGTTGCTAGAGTGTCAGAACCTTAAACCCTAGTTTATGGGTTGCTTCGTAAGGGGCTGATTTGGATCCATATGTTTAATGCTATGGTTAGGTTTATCTTAATTCTTCTTTCGTAGTTGCGGATGCTTGCAAGAGAGGATAATCATAAGTTGGAGGTTTGTCAAAGTAACGAACACGAATCATGTGAGCATGATGAAAAGTAGCTTGACATAAATTCCCATGTGTCCTCGGGAGCGCTTTTACTTATATAAGAGTTTGTCCAGGCTTGTCCTTTGCTACAAAAAGAATTGGGACACCTTGTTGCACCATTGTTACATATGTTATTTGCCACCCGTTACGAATTACCTTATCACAAAACTATCTATTACCGATAATTTCAGTGCTTGGGGAGAATACCTTACAAAAAACCGCTTGTCATTTCCTTCTGCTCCTCGTTGGGTTAGACACTCTTACTTATCGAAAGGACCATGATAGATCCCCTATACTTGTGGGTCATCATATATATATATATATATGTATATATATATATATATATATATTTTTGAAGGAAGAAAGGTCATCGACATCCAAACTATCGTCGGTTAAAGGTAGAGGAGAACTTGCCTCGCAAGCCGAAGACTCTATGAAGCAGCCAAAGGTTGAAGGTTTCAGCATTGGAGGATAGTTTGGGGGCTACTGAGGGACTCTGGGACTAAGGGGTCCTTGGTCCGCTTATCTGTCCTCATGGGCCGGACTCCTAGACCATTCGATCATCATTGGTGGTGTTGAAGTTAAGATGGACTCCCCTGAAGACTTGGCGTACAATCCAAGGCAACATAGTGACAAACATATGCCTTTCTTATTGTAACCGACTTTGTGTAACCCTAGCCTCCCTCATATATATATAAGAGAGGGGGGCATAGTTCGTAGGACACATTAATCTCATTACGATTAGGGTTGAGACCACAACAGTCGATCTAGAGGTAGATCAACATTCTACACCGTACTACTACATCAATAACAACAAGAGCACGACGTAGCATTTTACCTACATCAAGAGGGCCCGAGCCTGGGTTAAACATCGTCTCCTTCGTCCCTTGTTACCCTTCGATCCAAGGTCCACGGTTTGGACCCCCTACTCAATATCAGCCAGTTTTGACACCGACAAGGCCCCTCTTCGCCCTCTTCTTCGGTGGCACTTGAGCGCCATGATGTCTACTATGCAACTTTATTCTTTGTTGGGCCTCCAAGTGCAGAGTTTTGTAGGACAATAACAAATTTCCCTCAAGTGGATGACCTAAGGTTTATCAATCCGTGGGAGGTGTAGGATGAAGATGGCTCGCTCAAGCAACCATGCAATCAAATACAAGAAATCCCTTTTATCCCCAACACACCCAATACATTGGTAAAATGTATAGAAGCACTAGTTCAGTGAAGAGATGGTGATACAAGCGTAGTATGGATAGTAGAAATATATTTTTAAAATATGAATAAATATAAACAGGGAGGTAACAAGTAGTAAACAACGAGCAATACGTTATATAAGTGCTTGGAGAAAAGGCCTAGGGTTCATACTTTCACTTGTACAATCTCTCAACAATGCTAACATAATAGAATCATCTGATCATCCCTCAACGTGCGACAAAGAATCACTCCAAAGTTCATAAGTAGAGGAGAACATAAGATGAAATTATTGTGGGCAGTGAACCACCTCAAATTTATCTTTTCGATCAATCCATTGAGCTATTCCTATAAGTGCCACAAACAGCCCTAGAGTTCATACTAGAATACCACCTATGAAATACATCAATCAACCCTAATGTCACCTAGATACTACAGTGTCACCTCAAGTATCTGTGAGCTAATTATTTGACATGCATCAAACAATTTCAGATTCATCATATTCAATCCAACACAAAGAACTTCAACGAGTACCCAAGATTTCTATCAGAGAAAGTAGGACAAGAACATGTATCAATCCCCATGCATAGATTACCCCAATATCACCTCGGGAATCCGCGAATTGATTACCAACACATATATCAAGTGAATCAACAGAACACCCCATTGTCACCATGGGTATCCACATGCAAGACATACATCAAGTGATCTCAAATCCAATATTCAATCCCACATAAAAAAATCTCAAAGGGAAAAATTTAATTCATCACATCAAGATAGAAAGGGACAAACATCATATGATCCAACTATATTAACAGAACTCATGATACAATAATATCTGACATCTCAAGGACACGGGAGAGAAAGATCAAACACGTAACTACTTGTACATACCTTCAGCCCGGAAGTTGAACCACTCTCCCCTCATCATGGACACTGAAGATGGCCTTTAGTGATGATTGCCCCCTCTGGAAGGGTGCCAGAACAGGGCTCCACATGAGTTTTATTTGGTACAAAGGCTTGCGGTGGAGGAGTGGAAGTTCTAGGTTAATTTTCGGGGTTTCTAGATTTATAGGAATTTAAAGCGTTGGAATCACGTCAGTCGGAGCCATGTGGGCCTCACAAGATAACAAGGCGCGTCAAGGGGGTGGGCGCGCCCTGCTGCCTTGTGGCCCATAGGTGGCGCCCTCTGGTGGTTCTTCGCTCCGGTATTGCTCATACTGTCGAGAAAAATCATCAAAAAGTTTCACGCGATTCGGAGAACTTCTATTTTTGCATGAAAACAACTACACGGTAAATTTTTCAAAAATAGTGTCAGTGCGGGTTTGTTCTAATTAAATCATATAAAGTGCATCAAAACCACACAAAAGTATTGCAAGCATAGGTAAATATAGAATGAATACTTCATAAATTATTGATACTTTGGAGATGTATCAACATCCCCAAGTTTAATTCCTACTCATCCTCGAGTAGGTAAATGATAAAAGAAGTAATTTATGAAGTGTGAATGCTAGCATAGTGTATAATTTTGATCGTTCATAATTTCAGTCACTTTTCTAGCATCATAACCAACAAATTTCTCTCATAACACTCATCATGATACAGTAGCAATCAATTCACATGTCGTGGTTTAAGCAATGCATTCTCTTGAAACTTAATAACCTATGTTCTTAGTCATAGCATATATCAGCAAAGTCTAAGTAAGAGCTCCACATACTCAATTTTCATATAGTCTTCTATGATTTCTAATACTCAAAGTATAATTTAGAACAAACAACATCCATTGAACACATAGAAAGATAGGGGCTTAATGTTTTGCCTCCCGATGTACTTATCATGAAGATAATTGTTAACAATAATGAATCATGATCAAATATATTTGACTAGATATATGTGTGTGGATCTTTCCCAGCACATGATGCTTGCAAACTAATAGACTGAGGTTGGAATATGAAGTTGACTCAACATGAATAGTAAATAACATGAACGTAAGTAACATAAAAGTAAATACATCGTCCCTTTGCACATGGAAGTAGGGATTTGCAGAGGTGACAAAGATGAATAAATTTTCGGTGGTGTACCTCTCGTGTCAATGTTACAAAAAGGGATTTAAATATCATACATGCTAATCAAATTATTGGAGGTTCCCAAACAAAATTGAAAATTTACTCCCCTTCAACCATTAAAACACTTCCCATGGCTAGTCGTAACCACGGGTGCCTTCCAAAAAATCAACTTTCTAGGGGTAGTTCTTATTTTTTTTATTAAGTAGGACCGGGAATCCTTTTGACCAGCCTCTCTCGTGGAATGACAAGTGAATAGACACTCATCATGAGAATAACCCGCTTAACATGGAAGATATTGACCATCCGATCGCTCCATGAAAAGTACATGCACACAAAATGGATGTTTATTTGAAGGTTTTAGAGGCGGCACATGCAAATTTACTTCAAATGGAAATGGAATACTATATATAGATAGGTATGGTGGACTATCATCGAAGAAACTTGGCTCAAGGATTTATATGCACAAGTAGTATCTTTACCTAGCACGAAGTTCTGGCTAGCAAAAGGTTCTAAAGAAGCACCACATATTGGAGGATCCATAACAATATAACTTCTATGAAAATGTACCCAAACATAACCATTACTTTGTCTTCGTTGTCCAACTTCAAAAATTTGATCAAGGTTGAACATAATTAATGGGTATTCACAATCATAAAAGATGTCCAAGATAATATATTTTTATGTGGAAGTTTCCTTTTTTATACTAATCATTCATGAATTGCTTGTATTACCAATATCGCGATTGTAAAACTTCAATAGATTTCACTTTCTAAAACAAATGTGAAACTACTACTAAGCATAAATCACATTTATATTTTCATATTTATGATATTTCATTCATTCATAATTTACTCTTAGGATATAAGTGAAGCACACGACTAAATATCAAACTACTCTCAAAAGGTATAAGTGAAGATGAATGAGTAGTCAAACAGTTAAGTAGATATGTGAGGACTCTCTATCAATAAAAACAAGTGAGACCTGATTTTTTTAAATAGAAAATAAAAAAATATACTCCAAGAATAGCACATATCATGTGAACAAATGAAAACTTAGGATCAACATAGGCTAACCGATAGTTGTTGGCGAAGAGAGGTGGTGTGCGGAGTCTCCCCAAGCTTTGATGCTTGATACTTCTTGAAATATTTACTTGGAGTGTCGTGGGAATCCCCAAGATTTAATTTTGTATCTCTTTCAATCCTCTCATATCCCGGTTTCACCTAAGTCTAAAAAACTTCATCCACACACGACTCAAAGAGAACTTGTGAGATAAGTTAGTACACATAAGAATAAATCAACAGTTCAAGTATTGTCACTACAAGTTGCATAATAATTTCCAAACATTAGGTACTATATACTATCATTTTAACAATTTATATCCATCAATATAAGCCATGAAAATTCTAGGATAAGTAGATAACAAAACTATGACAACAATCTGTCTAAACAGAATAGTCTATAGTAATCTAATTAAAATGTGTACTTATGTATCTCCAGAAATTATGAAAATTTAGGACATGTTAAATAATTTGTATGATAGTACTGTGTGAAAGTTTAAGAATCTTTCCACCTTCTAATGGTAAGTAGATTCAAACACAACAAAAGTTTCTGTTTTTGAACAACACACATCAAACATGCAATTCAAGCATCCTCAAGGAATTATTGGAACTTTTTATTGGAAAACATGGTTATAAACAATATATAAAGGATAAAAAAATGATGCTACAGGAAAAATAAATATCATGTAACGAATAAAAATATAGCTCCAAGTAAGATATACCGATAGTGTTGAAGACGGAAGAAGGGATGCCTTCAGGGGCATCCCCAAGCTTAGACACGTGAGTCAATCTTGGATATTACCTTGGTAGTGCCCTGGTAATCCCCAAGCTTAGGTTCTTTCTGCTCCTTATTCTCCGCATATTGGTATGTCACCTAAAACTTGAAAACTTTATCAGATAAAACTTAACAGAACTTCATGAGATGGGTTAATGTAATAAAGATAAGATAGATCATTCACTTAGGTACTATCAAGAGGAGATTCATAATTGTTCTCACATAATACCTAATGTATTCTATCATTACCATAATTTATATCGTTAAATATAATATATGGAAACACTAGAACAAGCAAACTATGCATGCAAAACAGAATATGTCAAGAACAAAACAATGTGTAAAGATCTGAACTTAAACCATATGTCCCTATCTCTGAAAATTATAAACAATTAGAAAAATGCACACAATGTTAATATAAACACTCTGTAAAAAATTCAATTTTTCGACTCACCAGTAAAATGAGAGAAATTTTGCAATGGTCATAAAACTTTCTGTTTTTCCACAAAATCATACAAGCAAGTATCCACACTATCCCAAAGGCTTTACTTGGCACCTTACTAAAATAAAAGACAGAAAATATGATTAATACAATAGCTTAATCATGTTAACACACATTTTTTTATAAATATTGGTTTGTCTCCCAACAAGCATTTTTCTTTAATTCCATTTAGCCATACACGATGATTTCACTAATGCTCATATATAAGGTAGTAACTGAAACATGCAAGAGAGCGTCATGAATCACAAGGCAAACACATTTAAGTCTAACCCTCTTCCTATGAATAGGGATTTTGTGAGGAAACAAATTTTTGGGAGCAAAAATCAACTAGGATAAGAAGGAAAAACAAGCATATCTTCAAGATTTTAAAGACATAGAGAGGAAACATGATATTATTGAAATTCCTACAAGCACATGTTCCCCCCTCACAATAATTGTCAATAGCATCATGAAGGAATTCAATAATATGACTATCACATAAAGCATTCTTTTCATGATGCACAAGCATACAAAATTTATTACTCTCCCCATAATCAAACTTCCCATAAATAATAGTGGGAGTATCATAGGAGACTCGAATGCTATAAATTGCTTCCACATTAAAAGAATAATGTTTAGAAAAAGGATATTCATAACCGTGACAAGTTTTATAATAATAATCATCACTAATTTTTATAACATAAGTATCATCAAGATAATCATCATAAGTAGTAACTTGGTTCTCATCATAATCAATTGAAACCTCTTCCAAGATAGTGAAATCATTACTAAATAAAGTCATGACCTCTCCAAATCCAACTCTATCAATATTATAAGATTCAACATCCTCCAAAATAGTGAGTAGTTTATCCTCGAGGCCGAGGGTATGTACTAGTATCTATGTGTTTGATCTCTCTCATGTGTTCTTGATGGATTCCGATCTTGATGTATTATGGGCTTGATTAATAAAGTTGGATTGCATGATGTTCACCTCCATCTTTGATTTTCATGGTGAATTGAGTCCTTCTTTTTGAGGTTTCATTATTATTGGATTGAACAAGTTGGATTTGAGATCACTTGATATATCTGTGGTGACAATGAGGTATTCTATTGAGTCGCTCGATGTATATTTTGGTACTCACCTTGCAAATCCGTGAGGTGACATTGGCCGATACACGTTTTTGCCTTACTTTCCGTGATAGAAACTTTGGGGTAATAGTTGAAGTTTTTGTGTTGGATTAAATATTATGAATCTGAAATTGTTTCATGCATATCAAATTTATTAACTCACGGATACTTGTGGTGATATTGGAGTATTTAGGTGACATTAGAGTTGATTGATGCGTACCATATGGTGTTATTATAGTACAATCTCTAGGGCTGTTTGTGACACTTACATGGATGACTCAATCGATTAATAAGAAAGATAATTTTGAGGCGGTTCCTACCTACAAAAATTTCATCTTATGTTCTCCGCTATTGATATGAACTTTGGGATGATTCTTTGTCGCGCTTTGAGAGATTTTCATGTGGTTCAATTATGCTAATGATGCTGAGAGATTGCGCTAGTAGAAGTATGTACCCTAGGACTTATTTCCAAGCATTGCAATACCGTTTGTGCTCACTTTTGTCACTTGTTACCTTGCTATTTTTTTTAGATTACAAAAATCTATATCTACTATCAATAGTACATTTATATCACCATATATTCACCGAACTAGTGCACCTATACAATCTCCCATTGTATTGGGTGTGTTCGGGACACAAGAGATTTCTTGTATTTTGTTGTAGGGTTATTTGACAAAGATCACCTTCATCCTACACCTCCCAAAGATTGATACACATTAGATCATCCACTTGAGGAAAATGTGTTATTGTCCTATAAAACTCTGCGCTTGAAAGCCCAACGAACTCTACAAGAATAAAGTTGCATAGTAAACATCAAGTACCTACACACACAATAGCACATACTTGCACCCAACGTGGGCAAGAGGGTTGTCAATCCCCTTGTACTCGTTAATTGCAAGGATTGAATCTGATAGTGGCACATATATGATTTGCAAAGTAAAATAAATGTAAATAAATTACAGCAAGGTAAATAGGGTTTTAGTAAATATGTGGAATAGACCTGGGGGCCATAGTTTTCACTAGAGGCATCTCCCTCAAGAACATAGCATATGGTGGATAAACAAATTATTGTTGGTAAATTGATAGAAAAGTGCATAGTTATGATGTTATTTATGGTATGATCATGTATATATGCATTACGTCCTTGACAAGTAGGCCGACTCCTGCCTACATCTACTATTACTCCACCAATCGACTCCTATCCAGAATGCATATATTGTATTAAGTTCATAACAAACGAAGTGACATGTTAAACAAGATGACATGATGTAAACATAATAGAATCCAATAATATGATTAAACCCCATCATTTTACCCTTAGCAGCAACAATACAAATACATGCCTCCCTACCCCTTCCGTCACTAGGTGAGGACACTGCAAGGTTGAACCTACTACTATGCATCACTCCCTCTCATGATCTCCTCATCTAATTGGCCAAAGCAAACTTGAAGATCGGAAACCATACATAGCTATAACAATCATACATCATAAAGTTCAAAAAGACTCAGTTACTTCCAATGAATAACCTGACCATAAACCACAATTCATCAGATCCCAGTAAACACATCACAAAAATGGATTACATCGGATCAAACTCCAAAGAGAACATTGTATTAAAGATCATAGAGACAGACATCTAGATAATCAGTATGGACCCATATGTCCGTGATGGACTACTCAAACATCATCATGGAGGCAACAAGGTTGATGAAGATGGCCTCAATGACCGATTCCCCCTCCGACACAGTATATGTGGATTCCTCCAGATGTGACCACGGAAGAATAGAGACTTGCGCCAACAGAAAAATGGTTTTGGGGCTCCCTTTAGGGTATGTGAAATATTCGGGAATTTATAGGATGAAGAGGTGGTGCAGGAGTGCCACGAGGGGCCCTCAAGCTCAGACGGTGGCCCCCCTAACCTAGTCTCCTCTCGATGCTTCTAGGGTCCCTTTTGGTCTAGAAAAATCACCGTAAAGTTTTGTTCCGTTTGGACTTCCTCTAGTATTGATTTCCTGTGAAACAAGAAAATAGAGAAAAACTAGGAGTGACACTTGGCACTAGGTTAATAGGTTAGTTCCTAAAAATCATATAAAATGGCCTCTAAAGCATATAAGGTTGATAAACTAATAGGATGAAACCATAAAAAAGTATTGATACGTTGCAGACGTATCACGCCCCATGATGCTTCTGGGTCATTTGGGTCCGTTTCTATAATCCGACCCTTTTATGGACAGTTGAGTCTTGACGCCATATAAGACCTGTCGTACATTTCAACTGGGCCATTTGTGGCCAGTGGTGTCTATTGGTCCAATAAAGCCCGCGTGCCTTTTGTTTCACTAATGGCCCATGGTGCCAACAGACCTTTTTCGTCTCTCATCACGCGTTAATTCGTACTATGGTGCTATTGAAGAAGGGTTCATATGTACCAAGAATTTGCGCCATGCTTATGATTTATTATAATGTGGGGAGTGAAGTGATTTAGATGTGGGCGTGCACCATGAACTTTTTTGAGCATTAGCCAACGGTTTATCGACTACCACAAGTCTTTTTTTCTCTTGCAAACATATAATGGCATGAGGTTATTTGCAAGATTTTCTCTTTAATGATGGCATGTATGGTCTACACGGTCATTGTTGGTAATAATATTTCCCTAAACACTAAAATAGTTAGAGTAAAGCGATGGAAATGGGATGATATTATTTTGGTGAACAAAAGTTTACAAGGGAACCAGCGTGTGGACGTGGAAATTGTTCTCCATACTTTGTCAACGGATATTTAAAAATCCTTGCTTCATGTGCAGATCCCAACCATCTAGCAACCATCATTGTGAATCTCATGTCAAAGTCACACATGACTATCATGTTGTGTTTGGATATCGAGACCATCCTATATGGTTAAAAATCTCATAGGCCAACACAACAACACATATGTGTGCCCCACCAATTGCATCTATGCAATTGCCAAAGTGATGCCACAATTTAGAGACTTGAAGATTTTCATGCATAGTTGGGAACCGTTGATCTCTTGGTTTGATGTAATCTCTAGCTAAACATAACAAAAAATGGAACACATCTTCAAACTTACACCGAATAGTTTGAGCGGAGCACTAGCAATTCTCAACTTGACTCACTGGTTGACGGTTTCCAGCCATACACAAGAACCAATGTTGTATCTAGTGTGGTGTAACAATTCTTGCATCACTATGGTGTTCAATACTACATCGGCTATCCTCCTACTCTTCTACAAGTACTCAGAATGGTTCATGATAGAGTAGCCAACCATTACCATTAGCCCAATATAATTTATTGTGTATCAATATTTTAAAAAGGTGAGCGCGAAACAACACTAGAGGCTGAAAGCACAATTCTTCCCTAAGGTGGTTTTGGTAATTAATCAAAACATATGTATTATTTAACCAATGATCTTATGGAAGTATATTTCAGAAAATTTCAAAGATGCATTTGCTAAAGGATTATGAGGAGAAACCCTTTAATGAAGGAAAGGAATAGGATTGACTCAAGCTTCAAGCAAAAGGACTCTACATTTTACATTTGTGAGAGATCACTTTTGACTCCATAGGAAAACCAATAGTATTAAAAGGGGTGAGTTATTATGATGAATTGGTTACTCAAGTGCTTAGAGATAGCCACCAAAACTATTCACTCATTTCTCCCACAAATATCTCTGTCCCAAGCCAAACCAGCAAAATCGGTGCCACCAACTTTTTCCACTCGGCCCTACCGATTTTTTGAGTGACAAATCCTTTCCCAAACCCTAATCTCTAGGTACCACCAAGTTTCAAATTGGTGCCACTGAAATCATGTGACAAACTTTCAGTTGAGAAAATTCCAAGAATTGGAATTTCCAAGATTGGAATCGGTCTCATCGAGATTTGGAAACTTCCCTAGGTCATCGTATAGGTACCACCAAGATTTATATATCGGTCTCACCGAGAATTCAAAATTTGCCACACTTAGTGCAACTCGGTACCACCAATATTCATTTCGGTGTCACCGACTTGGGCAATAATGTTGTAACGGTTGGATTTTAGGGGATGCCTATATACCCCTCCACCTCCTCTCATTCGCAAAGGAAGCACTTAGAATACACACCCACTTGCCAGATCCATTTTTCTAAGAGAGAGCCACCTACTCATGTGTTGAGATCAAGAGATTCCTATCCAACCATTTGAAACTTGATCTCCATCCTCCCCAAGTTTCTTTCCACAAAATCAATCTCTCCTACCCATGCCAATTCTGTGAGAGAGTGATTGAGCGTTGAGGAGACTATCTTTTGAAGCACAAGAACAAGGAGATCATCGTTCTACCGCATCTATTACCTTTTGGAGGGTGGTGCCTCCTACTACGTGTTGTGGAGTTGAACTAAGAAGTTTCTAAGGGAAATGAGATCACCTACTTCGTAAAGATCTACCATGAGTGAGGCTAGTCCTGTGTGGACGTAAGCCATGGTGGAATAGACAAGGCCGCTTCTTCATGGACCCCTTGTGGGTGGAGCCCTCCGTGGACTCTCACAATCGTTACCCTCCGTGGGCTAAAGTCTCTACTAACTTGGACATTCGATAGCACCACCTATCGGAACCACGCCAAAAATTGTCGTGTCAACCTTTGCGTTTGATCTTCTTTCCTTACATTACATTTGCATGTCTTTACTTTCGACTGCTACACTCTTAGATATGCATGTCTAGGGTGAACTTGACTAGTCATATTTTCTAAAACTGGCCCACAACTAAAATTAGGAAAATGCTAAGTTTTTATTTTGTCAAGTAGTCTAATCACCCCCCTAGACATACTTCGGATCCTACAAGTGGTATGAGAGCTTTGGTCTCCATTGCATCGGTTTCACAACCTAGGAGAGCATGGTGTCTAGTGAGGGAAATTATCACTATAGAGGTCCATATTTTTATGGTACAAACTTTGTTGGTCGGAACATAAGATGAAAATGCATATTCTTGGTCATAATGCTGCCGTTTGGTTTGTTGTTCGTGTTGGTGTGCAAGGTGAATTTTTTGTAGAAGCAAGAGAACCGGATTGTGATGCGACAACGGAAGAATTGAAGATGTTGCAATACAATGCTCAAGCCTCTAACATCCTGTTCATCTGCTTGTGCCCTAAAGAATTCAACAAAATCAACCACATTGATAATGGAAAGGAAATTTGGGATACTTTGATTGATATGCATGAAGGTACTGATTCTGTCAGGGATTCTAAGTTGGATGTGCTTCAAATTCAGCTTGACAAGTTCAAGATCAAGGATGGTGAAGGAGTCGCTGAGATGTACTCTAGGCTAGCTCTCATCACAAATGAGATTGCTGTCTTAGGAAGCAAAGAGAAGGCCGACAAATTCATCATCAATAAGATACTTAGAGCCTTGGATGGAAGATATGATACCATGTGCACATTGATCCAAATGATGCCAAACTACAGGGATCTCAAGCCAACTAAAGTCATTAGAAGGATTGTTGCTCATGAAATGTCACTCAAGGACAAAGATGAGTTGCACAACAAGTCAATTGGTGCTTACAAAGCTTCAAGTGATGCTCCGCTACTTGAAATGACAACCTTGTTACCAAATAAGAGATCAGCCTCAGGGTCATACAGTTCTACAAGTTCTACAAGAGTAGAGGCAAAGAGAAAAGCTCAAGCTCAAGATATGATGAGAAGCGTTTGTCTAGTCATCATAGCAACTTCTATAATTGTGGAAAGCTCGGACACTAGTCCATTGATTGATCGGCTCCCCCCAAAAAAGAGAAGAGTCACCTAGAAGATGAAGCTCAAGAGATGAGTCACCTCGCAGAGAGAGGAGTATAGAAGATCCTTATGAACGAAGGTACTCCCAGAGAGGCAAGGCATCGGAGAAGAAGGACAAGTACACCAAGAGTAGGTCAAGAAGAAGATATCAATCTCATGTTGGTGAATAGGTTTCCGGCTCCGAGTCCGACAACCAATCTGAGAGAAGCTATCACTCGAACTTTGACTATAGTCAAGATGAAGGTGTTGCCGGTCTTGCACTCATTTCCTCCAACTCCTATGACTTATTTGATTCACCAAATGAAGGGATTGGAAACTGCTTCATGGAAAAAGTCCCCAAGGTATCACACCCCGAGTATATTGACTTTGATAGTGATGAGGGTGACTTGTTAGGAGAGGATTACTTGGTCTTTGATAAGACTAGTGATAACATCGAAAATGAACTTGCTAATAATCATGCTAGTCAAGAGAAATCGAATTATGATGATAAGAAAGAGATTGAATGACTAACTAATGAACGAAACACTCTTAAGTTAGCTCATGAAACTATTCTAGAAGATCATAGAGAGCTTGCAAGAACTCATGAGAAGCTATGCTTCGAGAACCTAAATTTAGAGCAAGATCATGAGTTTCTAAAAGCAATCAATGATGATCTTCTAAAGAAGAGTTCTTCTTATCTAGCCAAACGATTACTCTTGTCTACTTTTGTTCCACAAGTTAAATCTAAGAACACTCGTAACAAAGGCAAGAAAGTTTCTTCATCTAGTAACAACAATGCTACAGCTAAATCACATGATGTTGTTACTAGTGGCTATCTTGATTCCACTAAGGATTCTCTTAGCCAAGTTACACTTGAGCAAGAAAACGATTTATTGAAAGGGATTATAGAGTTGTCTTCAATAGTCTTTGTGGAAGTAAGGAATTCGAGGAAATTGTGCGCAAGCAAGGAGGACATTGGAAGAAGCAAGGTGTTGACTACTTCAATGCCAATGGAGTTGAATGGGAAGAAGGTCAATATCCCATCCCGAAGTTTGTTCCTCAAAAGTAGAAGTATGATCCTACTCTCCCCAAGGGAACAAGCTATCAATATGACTTTCTACCACAAGACCACAAGGGAAAGGGCAAGCTTCAAGAAGATATTGACTCATTTGAGGAAGAACCCCAAGCCAAGGTTGACTGGATTCCCAAGGACACTTCTAGTACCACTTCATTTGGTGCTACCAAAACTCCGAGGATCCCCATCAAGTTGATGTGGGTACCCAAGAGGAAGCACTAGAAGAGTTCTTTAGGGGTGACCCCACCAATGAATTCACTCTTATTAATTTTGGCAAGAACAATATGCAATCAACTCCAACCATATGCATTAGTTCAAGGAGTCACACATTCCCTTAAAGGTAAGCAAGGGACAAGGTAACTAATGTATCTTTGGACATCATATCACATGCATTTCATTCTATGTCCATAGATATCCTTGCATATGTTCCTTGTTTTTTGGGACTAACCCATGTAGGTGAGAAGAGTAAGAAACACAATTCAAGATGATCTTCATCACCTATGAGCATCCACCACTACTGCACCTACTTGGAGTCTTCTAGGACAAAACCCAAGGTTAGTTTATCCCTCTTAGGGGGGATGTCACATCAAGGGGGAGCTTTACTCCAAGACTTGAGTATAAGGATCTCTTAATGATGTGAACACATTGAAAGCTTTATGTAAAAGTGGTAACCCCACTTGTGCTTAAACGATGAGTATGACCTATGATCAAGTATTCTTGCTTGGCTCCTAAGTAAATATACTCACATATAGATGACTTCGTCATCACCAAAGTGCTTGGTAGATAATAGAGTGTTTGTGCCAGTTCACCATGTTTAATTTGACATATTATTGTGTGAGCATGTTGGTATGCATATTTTGCCCATTTGAGGATATCCAATTGTTGTTATTTGGATTTATATTTTATTTGGCCAATTGGATATAAAATAATGCCTAAGTACCTCTCTCTAGCTATCTATGCTTTCTCGTCTCAAATTCTATTCATGCTACATCACAAAATTTGAGCAAGCACTTTAGGGACACTCTATGTGAGGAGCACTCGGAGATCTGTCTCGACAAGGGCTAAATTAAAAAACCTCCCAAAAGCAATTCGGTGTGACCAACCTCAAAAACTTGGCCTCAGTGAAGCCTTGGCTTGATCAGATTTTCTTATCTCAGTACCACCAATTTGTTCTTTTCGGACTCATCGAGTTTCACTGTCTACTGACAGTTATGGAAACTGGTGGCGCCAAAAATTCCAACTCGGTGTGACCAACAGCCAAGGGATATATAACTTGTGGAACCCGATGTTTGAAATATTTCTTCAAACCTTGCCTCCCACACCTCCTCGCTGTCGTGCCCTAGTCCCCAAGACATTGCATTGACTCCCTCGTGCACCGTTGCCACCGGAGTCTTTGTCGTCGACGGAGATCTTCACATCGTCGTGACCATAGCAGATCTGCCACCAAGCTAGGGTATGGATACGACCCCTCATTGTGTTCCCATCTCCGGTTCATTCGCAAGTTAGTTTGATGAAGTTTGTCCATGATTGCATAACTCCAATCCAAAAGATACTTCCAATAGATTAGAGAACAATGTAGAACTTAGGGTTAGCCTTCCGCAAAACTGAATCTCGGCGTCACCGATTCAGAAAAGTCGGTCTTACCAATTTTGTGTTAGGGATACTGAGGTGAAACGGAGTTTCCCTTTTCGGTGAAATCGAAAAGGGTTGCCAAGTTTCTATTTAGGAGAATGTCAGTCTCAGTGGCTCCGAGAATTTTGTCTCGGTGGAACTGAAATCCATTTTTTCTCGATGTTAAACCTAATTTTCCAGAGTTCAAATATTTACAAAACTTTTGATTTTTGTGATTCTTATCTTCTCCATCTCTTCTAAATCTTTTCATACGGTTTGCTTGTCTTCTTGGCTATTTGACTGTATGTCAGGATCAGAGGATAGTCAGAACAACTTTAGTGAGCCCGGTGCTGACATGGATTCAAGCACTAGTCCAGAGAGGACAACTTCTGACCTAGGAAAACCTAGATCCCATGGCTTGCCTGAGGCAGCTACAAGGTCCAGGAAGAAGCTCAATTTTGATGAAGATGCTTATTTTATCCCACATGAGATTTCTTCTCCGAAGCCTAAGGAGAATACCACAATCAAGAAGATTGTGAGGAAGGAGTATGCTAGACCTGGTGATATGAAAGCTCCAGAGACCACTCAGAGAGGATTGAAGATCTATCTTGGAGCACCTTCTTCTAGAATTTCTAAGAAGCCAGGTCAGAAAAGAGCTAGGAAGAGAGTGGTGCATGTTGTTCGAAGGCCAACTTATACATATGAAGACCCAGCAGAAGCTGTTGAGGAGGAGGAGGAAGAAAATCTAGATGATGTTCCTCCTGTCAAGAAGAAGAAGAAGCTTATGGCTGATGCTATGCCAAAAAAGCCTACACCCAAGCCTTCAACTCCTAAGGAGCCTGAAGCTCCCAAGAGGAGTACCAAGGACATTCATGTAGTAGTGAAGAACAAAGGCTCTGCATCGAGAGAGTTTGTTGCAGAAGAAGAAGGAGAAGCACCATTGCTGGTGAAACTGAGATCTCATATGCCATGGCACAATCCTGCTTATCCTATTGCTGAGGATATGAAGAAGAGAAGGGATCAAGATTTGAGGATGTGGTGGTCTGCTGATCCATATGCTATCAGGAGCAGGACTGTTGTTGATCCTCATTTTCATACCAAGGAGCAACAAGATTTCTATGTGACAGTGTTGCTTGACAAGATTCATGTTGTCAATGACATGAGATATGTTGATTGCGAATATATCAAGGCAAATGAGAACTATTTTCCTCATGTGAGAGAAAATTTCGCGATAGTTCATATAGAAGATTTTGTTGGCAAGGAGATGACTGCCTGGAATGATGAGATGATCATGTAATTCTATTCAACTGCGCATTTTTATCCTGGTGGAAGGATTGTTTGGATGACAAAAGGTCACCGGTATGAGTCTACCATGGATGAGTGGGCCATAATGATTGGTGCCCGAAAAGGCACAAGAAGGAGACTTGGATGTGTACTTAGAATCCAAGATGAATCATAACTCCATGGCAAACATGTACAATTCAGTGCCCCATAAGTATGTGAATACACATAAGTTTGGTTCTGTCTATTTTCGGCAAGTAGGAATACCTACTACGAAAAACATTATGAGACACACCCTGATGCTCAAATCAGGAGATGATAAGATGATCAGAGGTTATTCCATTAACATGCTGCACCATCTAGACACCCACACCCAGTTCTGAGTGATGGACTTGATAGTAAATACTGTCAGGAGGACTACTACATATCAGAAGAGATCTTGTGGATATGCACCTTATATTCATATGCTCATCAATGCCAAGATTGGCAAGCTTGTATATCAAATTGATCATCCGCACCTACCACTTCGGCCAGATTTCGAGAATAACAAAGTTGTGATGTAACATCCCAATTTTCCTAATTGGGAATGTTTTACATTGTAGTTAAGCATCTATGCATATCGATTTAAATAAAGTTTGCATTTGAATTCTTTTGACTTTTGCTTTTGCGTTTCTATTTCTTTTCATACGAGAAGTGCCGGGAAATAAGCTCTTGCACGCAAGAGAGAGCGGAGGAAAATGACCCTCCAAAGTGTGAGGCATTTCTGAAATATTTTGAGCCAAGAAAGCCAAAGTTTTATCGTGAAAATAATTGCAAAAGGAAAATATAGCATAAGGGAAAAAAATTCTGAAAAAAAACATTTTTTTAAAGTTTTTATTTTTGCCTCCGAAAAATGTTAAACGGGTAGAGGATATTTTTTCTGATCATTTTGGTATATAATATCCTATATTAATTATTTTATTTGTTTCCTTTTTTTCGTTTTAATTTCTGTTAAAAAAAGGAAACGGGAGATATTCTGTTGCCTCCCATCGCCAGAATCCCAGGCCAAACCGCACCAGAAATCTCTGGCCAAAACCCCTCTCCCGGATCCCCTCTCCCGGATCTCTCTCCCCTTTCCTTCCCCAGCCCTCCTCTCCCCCTAAAAATACTCCCCACCGCCACCTCGCCCCGTTCCCCACCTCGCCACGCCGTCCCGCCACCCCACGCCTCACCTCACTGCCCGCCGGAGTTCGGTCGGCAAACCGAAGCCAGGAGCCTCCCTGCTGCTCACCCCGGCGCCTCCCTCACCTTGCCGGCGCCGCCACTCTTCGCCGGAGGACCGCCTCCACCCCCTGGGCCCCTCCGCAGCCGTCCCCGCCAAAGGATACCTCGCCGCCGACCACCGCCTCTGTCCTCGTCGGAGACCACTACCCACGGTGAGCCTCTCCCTCTGTTTCTCATTCCATCGTTAGATCTTGCACCAACGCCTGAGATTAGAAGTTAGGTACCCTTTCGGTTTTCAGACAAAGACCGAGACGGTTTTACTTCACTTAAGTTTTAGCCGAGAGGGTTTTCTTAAGTTTCGGCCATTTGTTAGTTTTCCCGCAGCACTCACCCCCTTAACCAATCAGGGACTGCCACGTATCGGTTAGAATCTGTTTTCTTTTTTCTGTTTAATTCCAAAACAGAAAAGTTTCAAGTTTGTTTTGATCATAGCTTTTGTTCCCGAATTCCAATGGAGTTGAAACTTGTTCCAGTAGATCACAATTTATCTGTAGTTTTTAAAAACATATAATTTGTCTATGTTTGAAATTTTCATATTTGAATTAGATCAGATTTAGTTTAAACATTGTTTTGGTTATTCCAGGAGTTTAAAAAATGATTTCGATTTGATTCTTTTTGCTAATGCATCCTGGTGATTATATCTTACTGTGGTATAAGTTCAAAAAAATTTAAATATTTTTACTTGGGGTTTTAATAGAAACAAGTTTCTGCCTTAGTGACGTGTAGTGAATTCTTTCACTTAGGCCATAGAAACTATTTACTTGTGATGTTATTTTTACTTGTTGTTTGATTGTAGTGCTTATGGTGTGTATTTGTTTGTATCGGTAGATCACCCGGAGTGCGAAGCTTGTAACTTAGAAGCACTCGATCAAGACAACTATCATCAAGGCAAGTCATTTTGATCATACTATCTCCTATGTTTTTTGATGCATGGTAGTTTCACCTTTCGTTGCCCAATTGCATGCTGCTTAGGTACTTGGAAATTTTAGTATAGGTTGTAGTATCATGTGGTAGGCACACAACAACCCCGATACTTGGCCCCGGGACGACAAATTTCATATTGCTATGCTTGAGTAGACGGGATTTCGGTTGAGTGCATAACACGAGTGATGCGAGGTTGATTATATAACCAAGACCGGTTAAGACAAGATTTTCAAGACCTCATGGTGCAATGCAACTCTAGGTGAAGGACGGTTGATTGGCTCCCTGGAGAAACCAGTGGATGACCCGGGATGATGGAGACGGCCATGACATCTTGCGGAAAGCTTCACCCAGGCTCGAAGAGACGGACGAAGGCTTCAAGACCCAAGGCTTACCTGCACAGCCACAAGTCATTATGGGCTCTGGCTTGGTTGGAGAACGCGGCGACTCTGGACAGGCGGTGCTAGCAGATGTAGAAGAACGGTAGGAATGGATGGGCACCGACAGGGATTCAGAGGGACCCGTTGAAAGACCATGTTTTGATCATCCGGTCTTCAAACACCCTGAAGTGCGAGGACATACTCTTAGGCGATCAAATCTTGTGGGGAACGTGTGCAAAACTCTGCAGAGTGCCCAACCTAATCGATTAGCTGTGTCCACGGTCATGGACAACTTGAGCCGAAGGCATTGAAATTCCCCTGAACTCTCGACACTACTTAATAATGATGTGGGTGTTAACAAAAACTCGGGTACGAGAATTGGTTGGCGGAACCATCTCGTTAACAACAAACAATGTAGTAATATTTTGCTTCCAGCCCCTCTTGTTGTAGGAGAAAATTGGCTCTATGCAAAACTTATAGCCCCACCTGCCAAATATGCATGTAGAGATAGTTGATTATTATTTTTACCCCTCTCTTTGATGACTTGCCGGCATATTCCATATGCTGACCTACACGGCTGCAACGTATCATGTTGCAGAGTACTTTTCCGACCAGGAGTGAGGCTACGATCTACGCTCAGCGACATGCCCTGGAGTCGGATGGACTCGTCTACCTGATGCTTCCGCTAGTCTTCGTTGGATATCTCATGAGATGGCCTTCAGCCACTTTATTGTAATCCATTATTGTAATAAAGTACTCGATATGAGATTTCGATTAATAAAGCTGTGCGATTGAACTCTTGATATATACATTGACGTACTAAGTGTGTACCAGCATGATCTTGGGATGGTACGAAAACACGAGAGGCTTGACTCGTCTTGAGTCGGGTTGCTACAGAAATGGTATTCAGAGCACACGCTGACCGTAGGACGTAACCTCTAGGAATGGAAAAGCCTTAGGAAGAAAACTATTTTCTTATGTCTATAAATCCTCTATTTTTCTCTTCTGATCATTTCTGACTTCTCTCCGATTTTCCAATGTTTTAGATGGCCACCTTCATCCCCGTTAAGTTCACGGAGTTTTTCCAGCCTGACGCCACTATGCCTTTCGGAACGGAGCTGGTACAGATCACCAAGGACTTGATGATTGCTCTGCCGACTATCACAGGGAAGCCGACTTCGTCTTACCCGGAGGATTCACGCTACAGGATCGAGGTGCACGTTCCCGGAAGGACATTCGAGCCGCGCACTGAGCCGGTGGATTTCAAGTTCATCGCACCCAACTGGATTCTCGGAAGGGACATGGCGGTCCATTGTGCAATCGGACGTATCAACGAAGTGTACAGAGACTGCCCTATTTCACCGGACCTATTCACGGTATCCCGGAGAAGAGAATATGGAGAAATCATATCAAGCAAGACCAAGGACGCTCTCCTGTCCTATGCCCAGACCTTGGAGAAGCACAGCGGGACTCTGGAGCATCGTGTGATCAAGGACGCCAGGAAGATCAAGCAACTGTCGCTCCGTGAACTCGAACTCGAAGAAGCAGCCCGGGAAGCCCAATATGAGCACGAACTGGAGGTGAAGGACTTTCTGGAGAGGGTCGAGAAGCTGAAGACTCGAGTTACGTACCTGGAGGAGGAACTGGACATGGGCGAGAACCTTCATCCCGAAGGTGACGTAGCCCCCTTGATCAGCAATGACGAGGACTATGAAGAAAGCTCCACCGAAGGACCCACCACCATGCTTTTCTGAGGAGGACACTTAGACTAGACCACCAAATTTATCTTATCGTTAAACGCTTAGGCCGATGTTTAGGTTATCGAATTTTGTATCCCCGTGTGAACCTTTGTGATGGTATTGAATAAAATGTGTGATGTGATACTTGTTTGTTGCATTTCATATGGTTAGTGTAATTACTCTTAGACCATTGTTCTATGCTAATCTCACCCCTCTACAAACATCAGATGCCTCCGAGACATGCCCCTACTTCCAACTTTCCGCTGGAACTCACCCAGTTGATTCAGCAACAGAATACCCTGATGCAGCTGATCATCGAGAACCAGAACAATAACAACAACCATCATCCACCCCAGGCCGACAATCTCACCCGTTTCCTGAGGTTGAACCCTCCGACTTTCTCGAGCAGCATCGAGCCCATTGTGGCAGATGATTGGCTCCGTAAGATGGAACGGGAACTTATCACTGCTGGTTGTACTGAAGCTGAGAAGGTGCGCTTTGCCGTGCATCAACTTGAAGGCCCTGCAGCTGCATGGTGGGAGAACTACACCACCACATACCCCATTGCTGGAGTCACTTGGGAGCAGTTCAAGCAAGCCTTCCGCACCGCACATGTCTCAGCTGGTGCAATGAGTCTGAAGAAGCGTGAGTTTCGCAACTTACGCCAGGGATATCGCTCTGTGGCTCAGTATGTCGATGAATTCAGCAAGCTCGCCCGTTATGCACCTGGAGATGTGGGCGATGATGCGGCCAAGCAGGAAAAGTTCTTGGAGGGACTCAATGATGAGCTGAGCATTCAGCTGACTGTAGCCACCTTTAACAACTACCAGGAGTTGGTAGATAAGGCCCTCATCTTGGAGGGGAAAGACCAGCAGATGGAGAACCGTAAGCGGAATTATGGGAATGGAAAGTTCAACTCCGGCACTCAGCAGAAGCCTCGCTACACCCCCTATTCAGGGAATACCGGGACTGGATCCGGTAGTTTTGGAGGACACGTCCAACATAACCACCCAGTGCACAACCATGGAGGCCACAACCATGGAGGAAATGGGAACCACCGCAACAACAGCAACTTCAAGAATGGCGGTACTGGCACTCAGTAGCATTCAGCTCCAACTCAGAAGGATCTGAATCACATCACCTGCTTCAAGTGTCAGAAGACGGGACACTATGCCATTGAATGTCCCCAGAACAAGCAGGGAAATGGAAACGGCAACGGCAACTCTGCAGCAAAGAAGCCCAATCCTTTTCCTCGAGCTCAGGTGAATCACATTGATGTTGAAGAGGTCTATGATCACCCCGATACTGTGGTTGGTAAGTTTTTGCTAAATTCACGTCCAATATTGGTACTTTTTGATTCCGGTGCAACGCATTCATTCATATCAAGGGTAGTTGTGGAAAAGTATAGTTTGCCGACTAGAACCATCAGCCAGCCTATTAAGGTCAGTTCCCCAGGAGGCATGATGACAGCCGGGATAGGATGCCATGCTTTGAGTCTCAACATCGGGAACCATAATTTCCCCACCGACCTCATCGTATTAGAGTCCCACGGATTGGATGAAATCCTAGGCATGGACTGGTTGGCCAAGTATGAAGGGAATATTGATTGTGCCCTTAAGTCTATTTTGCTCACCACCCCCAGGAAAAAGAGGATTAAGTATGTGTCTCAGCGCCCGACACGTAGTAAACGAGTAAACTCTCTCACGGGAGTAGTCCAGGAGCAAGTACCGATTGTACAGGAATACCCATATGTATTTCCGGAGGAATTGCCGGGCATGCCACCCGATAGAGAGGTTGAGTTCCTGATCGAGCTATTACCCGGAACAACCCCGATATCCAAGAGACCCTATCGGATGCCCGCAAATGACTTGGTAGAAATCAAGAAACAAATTAAGGAGTTGTTGGACAAAGGGTATATTCGCCCAAGTTCTTCACCTTCGGGAGCCCCAGTGCTCTTGGTTGAAAATAAGGATAAGTCCTTGAGAATGGTTGTCGATTATCGTGCATTGAACGAGGTGACCATCAAGAACAAGTACCCCTTGCCGATGATCAATGATCTGTTTGACCAGTTAGTTGGAGCCCGAATATTCTCCAAGATCGATCCGGGTATCATCAGTTGAAGATTCGTGAACAGAATATACCCAAGACAGCCTTCACCACTCGGTACGGCTTGTATGACTACACGGTCATGTCATTTGGACTGACTAATGCTCCGGCATATTTTATGAATCTGATGAACAAGGTATTTATGGAATACTTGGACAAGTTTGTCGTGGTGTTCATCGATGACATGCTGATATTCTCCAAGAACGAAGAGGAACACAAGGAACATATGTGTCTAGTTCTGGAGAAATTTCGAGAGCATAAACTGTATGCAAAGTTTAGCAAATGTGAGTTTTGGTTGAAGGAAGTCGGATTCCTCAGACACGTCATCTTAGGAGAAGGAATAGCAGTGGACCCTGCCAAGGTCGCAGCAGTCACCGAATGGGTAGCACCCACTTCAGTCAAGGAGATCCGCGGTTTCCTCGGACTTGCCGGATATTACCGGAGGTTCATTGAGAATTTCTCAAAGATCGCCAAGCCCATGACAGAGTTGTTGAAGAAGGAGACCAAGTATGTTTGGACTGAGGTATGTGAAACCAGTTTTCAAGAGTTGAAGAAACGTCTGGTTACAGCCCCAGTGCTGATATTGCCGAACATTTGGAAGGATTTCCAGGTTTACTGTGACGCTTCTCGTCAAGGACTCGGAGGAGTGCTCATGCAAGAAGGTAAAGTTGTAGCCTATGCATCCAGACAGCTTAGACCCCATTAGTTGAATTACGCCACACATGACTTGGAACTAGCAGCTGTAGTGCACGCTCTCAAGACCTGGAGACATTTCCTGATCGGAAATAGTTGTGATGTGTACACTGATCACAAGAGCCTGAAATATATCTTCACACAGAAGGAGTTGAACCTCAGATAGAGGCGATGGCTAGAGTTGATCAAGAACTATGACATGAGATTGCATTATCACCCAGGCAAGGCAAATGTTGTAGCCGATGCGTTGAGCCGCAAGAGTTATGTGAACACACTCATAGCAGGAGGGTTACCCCAGGAGTTAGTCGATGACCTCCGAGAGCTCAAAATGGAAATAGTTCCAAGAGGATTTGTTGCCACACTAGAAATTCAGTCCACTTTGGCAGAAAAGATCCGCGAGGCACAGAAATCAGACAAGGAGATAGCTGAGATTAAGCAGAAATTGAAAGACGGGAAGGCTAAAGGTTTTCGTGAGGATGAACACGGAACTTTATGGTTTGAGGATCGCATCTATGTGCCCAATGATCCCGAACTCAGGAAGTTGATACTTCAGGAGGACCATGATTCCCCGTACTCGATACACCTTGCAACACCAAGATGTATCTGGATCTAAAAGAAAGTTTCTGGTGGACAGGAATGAAGAAAGACATTGCCGAGTTCGTAGCAATATGCGATGTTTGTCAGCGAGTAAAAGCCGAGCATCAGAAGCCAGCAGGTTTGCTCCAACCTCTGCCGATACCCAAGTGGAAATGGGAAAAGCTTGGTATGGACTTCATCACAGGATTACCCAGGACCCGTTCTGGCTATGACTCTATTTGGGTTGTGGTCGATCATTTGACCAAGGTAGCTCACTTCATTCCCGTGAAGACTACTTACACGAGTGCCAAGCTGGCCAAGATATATATGACCAGGATCGTATGTCTGCATGGAGTACCGAAGAGTATTGTGTCAGATAGAGGGACTCAGTTCACATCAAAATTTTGGCACCAACTGCATGAAACCTTGGGAACGAGATTGGAGTTCAGTACAACTTTTCACCCACAGTCAGATGGACAGACCGAGAGAGTCAATCAGATTCTGGAGGACATGTTGAGAGCTTGCGCACTAGACTATGGGTCTAGTTGGGATGACAATTTGCCTTATGCCGAGTTCTCATACAACAACAGCTACCAGACCAGTCTGAAAATGGCCCCTTTCGAAGCTCTATACGGAAGGAGGTGCAGAACACCGTTGATGTGGGATGGAGTTGGAGACCGACAACTTTTTGGTCCCGACCTTATCCAGATTCTGAAGAGAAGGTCAAGCTTATTCGTGACCGACTCAAGATAGCTCAATCCAGGCAAAAGAGTTATGCTAACAGCAAACGCAAGGAAGTAACGTATGAAGTGGGAGACCGAGCATATCTTCGGGTGTCTCCACTCCGAGGAATCAAGAGATTTGGTGTGAAAGGAAAGTTAGCACCCCGATTCATTGGCCCCTACAAAATTCTTGAATGTAGAGGTGAAGTTGCATATAAACTGGAACTGCCGGAAGGATTGTCCGGAGTTCATGATGTCTTCCATGTTTCCCAGTTGAAGAAATGCCACGCTGAGATGGCCGATGTTCCGTTGAGAGATACAGTGCCCCTAGAGGCCATACAGCTTGACAGTGATCTGACGTATGAGGAGAAACCCGTCAGCAATCTCGAGACTGCCAACAGAGTTACCCGCAGCAAGATCATCAAGTTCTGCAAGGTGTTGTGGAGCCACCACACCGAGGAAGAAGCCACCTGGGAACGAGAAGAGGATCTTCGTCGAGACCACCCGCACCTATTTTCTAGCCAACCCGAATCTCGAGGGCGAGATTCATCTTAAGGTGGGTAGGTTTGTAACATCCCAATTTTCCTAATTGGGAATGTTTTACATTGTAGCTAAGCATCTATGCATATCGATTTAAATAAAGTTTGCATTTGAATTCTTTCGACTTTAGCTTTTGCGTTTCTATTTCTTTTCACACGAGAAGTGCGGGGAAATAAGCTCTTGCACGCAAGAGAGAGCGGAGGAAAATGACCCTCCAAAGTGTGAGGCATTTCTGAAATATTTTGAGCCAAGAAAGCCAAAGTTTTATCGTGAAAATAATTGCAAAAAGAAAATATAGCATAAGGGATTTTTTTCTGAAAAAAAACATTTTTTTTAAGTTTTTATTTTTGCCTCGGAAAAATGTTAAACGGGTAGAGGATATTTTTTATGATCATTTTGGTATATAATATCCTATGTTAATTATTTTATTTGTTTCCTTTTTTCGTTTTAATTTCTGTTAAAAAAAAGGAAACGGGAGATATTCTGCTCCCTCCCATCGCCAGAATCCCACGCCAAACCGCACCAGAAATTTCTGTCGATGGGAGGCAGCAAAATATCTCCCGTTTCCTTTTTTTAACAGAAATTAAAACGAAAAAAAAGGAAACAAATAAAATAATTAATATAGGATATTATATACCAAAATGATCAGAAAAAATATCCTCTACCCGTTTAACATTTTTCCGAGGCAAAAATAAAAACTTAAAAAAATGTTTTTTTTTCAGAAAAAAAAATCCCTTATGCTATATTTTATTTCTGCAATTATTTTCACGATAAAACTTTGGCTTTCTTGGCTCAAAATATTTCAGAAATGCCTCACACTTTGGAGGGTCATTTTCCTCCGCTTCTCTTGCGTGCAAGAGCTTATTTCCCGGCACTTCTCGTGTGAAAAGAAATAGAAACGCAAAAGCAAAAGTCGAAAGAATTCAAATGCAAACTTTATTTAAATCGATATGCATAGATGCTTAGCTACAATGTAAAACATTCCTAATTAGGAAAATTGGGATGTTACATGTGATGGATTCCAACCATCCCAGCTGAACTTCATCATGTGAAGCAGTAGAGGCAGCTAGAGATGCTCCAGCACGAGCTCCACAGCTCAGGACCGCACAGGAGGAGATGTCTTTTCTTATCAGCAGCATCCAAGGGATGGAGAAGAAAATTTCCAAGATCTTGTTGTACCATAAGAGCCTTGAGAGGATTGTTGAAATAACATTCCATGACCTGGATGTTAAGGTGATGGAGTTGACTACCATTGTTCAGCAGCTCCAGCATGAAGTTGACTCTATGCAGATTCCCCATTCCAGCAGTGATGATGAAGAGTCGCATCTTCCCACGACTACTCAGTTCACAACCCAGGCTAGGTCACTAGCTGTGCTAGTTTCAGAAGTAAGACCAACTTCATAAGCTCAAGCTTTAGCACCTTCATCTTCAGCTCCCGCACCTCCAGTGTTTACACCTCCAACTCTGGGGACATCTGCTGAAGGCTTCGCCGACGCATTTTGTCCCCTCCATCGACTGCCACCGGAGGAGATTGAGCCTAGAGAGACGTTTACTTCTAGACCTTTGAACTTTTTGGTAACTTGTTGCCAAAGGGGGAGAAGTGTATAGATCAATTATGGCTTCGAGAAGGAGAGCTTTGCATTTTATTTGCTCTCTTTTGGTTTTTCAAAAGTTTTGGTCTTTTGGATGACTTAATCTTTCTGGTTTGATCATTTGCTTTGATTGTTGATGCTACTATGTTATACCTTTGAGCTATCTACATGATGATCATTCACTTATTTGTTTGATGTTATGTGCATTGCTATTCATTCACATCATTTATGCGCACCACCAAGTTGTATGTGACATGGAAGAGCGACCCATGATCCTAATTGATTGTGCATTTGCGTTTAAACACAAATTAAAATAATGCACAAATTTAGGGGGATCTCTTGCTTTTCACATACTTCTCAAATCGTCGATGCTAATCATTGATTATATCTTTGGTTGAAGCTTTGATCTATATGTTCTCATCAATTACCAAAAAGGGGGAGATTGAAAGCACAATTGCTCCCTAAGGTGGTTTTGGTAATTAGTCGCAACATATGTATCATTGAACTAATGATCTTATCCAAGTATACTTCAGAAAAGTTCAAAGATGCACTGGCTAAAGGATTTTGAGGATAAACCCCTTCATGAAGGAAAGGAATAGGATTGACTCAAGCTTCAAGCAAAAGGACTCTAAATTTTACATTTGTGAGAAATCACTTTTGAGTCCATAGGAAAGCCAATATTATTAAAAGGGGGTGAGGTATTATGATGAATTGGTTGCTCAAGTTCTTAGATATAACCACCAAGAGTATTCACTCATTTCTCCCACAAATATCTCTGTCCCAAGCCAAACCAGCAAAATCGGTGCCACCAACTTTTTCCACTCGGCCCTACCATTTTTCCCAGTGATAGATCCTTTCCAAAACCCTATTCTCTCGGTACCACCAAATTTCATATTGGTGCCACTGAAATCATGTGACCAACTTTCTGATGAGAATATTTCAAGAATCCGCATTTCTGAGTTTGAAATCGGTCTCACTGAGATATGGAAACCGCCCTAGGTCATCGTATCGGTACCACTGAAATTTATATATTGGTCTCACTGAGAATTCAAAAGTTTCTAAGGACAGGCAGATCGCCTACTTCGTGAAGATCTACCATGAGTGAGGCTAGTCCTTTGTGGATGTAATCCATGGTGGAATATACAAGGCCGCTTCTTAGTGGACCCCTTGTGGGTGGAGCCCTCTATGGACTCTCACAGTCGTTACCTTCTGTGGGTTGAAGTCTCCACTACCGTGGACGTAAGATAGCACCACCTATCAGAATCACGCAAAAAATTGTCGTGTCAACCTTTGCGTTTGATCTTCTTTCCTTACCCTCTACATTAAATTTGCATGTCTTTACTTTATGCTGCTACGATCTTAGATATGCATGTGTAGGGTGAACTTGACTAGTCATAATTTCTTAAACTGGCCCCCAACTAAAACTGGGAAAAGGCTAAGTTTTTTTGTCAAGTAGTCTAATCACTCCCCCTCTAGACATACTTCGAATCCTACATAGGCTCCTACTTAAAATAATAATAATTAAAAAATCAAATTTACAAGACTACACTCATTTTGACAGGGGTGTGGCCATATGGATAGAGGAAGAAGTGTCCCAAGGCTATTAGAGATCAATGTCAATTTTTCATGAGTTACACTCTCGCTCGTGCTCATCTAAAAAAATAATATATGATTAGTACTTTGATTAAAAACAATAGAGTGAACACACATACAACTAACACATATACACTTATAGCCAACAACACACACCAACCATGGTAGAAAACACATTAAGATAAACGACATCACATTCCAACAATTTTCATAACAACACACCCAAGTTTGAATGTTAGACAAGATAACAGATCCAATTTTGAATGTTACAAAATATAAACAACAATATATGTGAACTCTCAAAGACAAATAACACATTAAAATGAGAAATAACATCAAGTTGTGCGGATACATGGTAGGAATATTGTTCTAGTTCCTCTTCCAATTTTTAAACATCCTTGTTAGCGTTGATGCAAAGTGGCTGCACCGTATTCCTATGTCACCCATGCTATATTTTGGGTCATATGTGTCATTGTACTTGCGGTCCAAGGGGGGCACTCTTAGGCATCTAACTTCATAAGTGCACCATCCTGATTATTGAAGGAGGGATCATACATCTACCAAACATGGAGGAGTCCACGTCATGCGGTGCAAGAGGGTCAACATAGAGGAACCATGACAACCAAGCTACACCTTATATAAAGTTATTTGATGCCAAGGAAAAGAAGGGACACATGCAAGATCAAATGGTCCCTACACAAGCTTATAGTAGATTCGATCTAAACATCCTGTCTAAGGTCATCCACATAGAACTCGGTCTCTTTCCAGCTAACTTCTCCTCAACACAGACTCCACAAAATGCTTGCGCAAAAATTGGAGCCAATTTTCCTTAACCTTACTATCATGTCTCATTTGTGTAATCATCACATATATATATATGGACATACATATAGCATAACCATTCAAGATCAGCTATAATCATGATGACAACAAGCAACCTTCAAAATCACCAAGTACCATGTATGTAAATGATAATAGCAGCTGCCATGACCATGTTCAATAAAATGTATGTAAATATACAAAGAAAACATATCAATAAACAACAAGTACCATGATACATCAATATATGTAATGATACACTAATTGATGCTATCTTACACTAATAAAAAGAAGACAAAAAAGAAACATACACATGATCGATCTAGGCTAATTTAGAGGGCTGTGAAGGACTCTCCATGCTCTGATTCTATTTGTGAGGGATAGATGCATTATCATCGGCAAGAAGAGAGGCTTGTGGCCGATGAGATAGGTTGGGCAAGCGAGAGAGACGACGGGAGGACACATGGAGGCATGTGGATGATGGTAGCTATGTTGGGTAGTAGGTGACATGCTAGACAAGGAGGCATGTGCTCTCGCTGTCAGTGAGGCTGGAGAGGCTATAGGAGGTGGGTGGCGGATACCATAACTGCTCAATATCGTTAATGGATGATGATGGGAGGCACAATGGAAGCTTATGGATCGGAGTGTGACTAGAGGGAGTTCGCAAAGTTAGAGGACAACAAGAAAATTAAGCCTTAGTCACCCGTCTCTTTGTCATGGAGGGTGGGCGCGGGATGATTTGCGGGTGGGTGGGGGAGATTATACAAATGGAGGTATATAACATAGTTGTAGTTTTTTTGGTAATTGCGGTGCTACTCACGGGTATTTCTAGAACCTGTCAATGTGCTTTGTGCTTTATAGGGTAATTAAAAGAGGAGATTCTCTCAAGCCTAGGGTAGAAGTTTGTTGTTTATTTATGCTTGTGCTTTTAGGGGCATATAGTCAAAGCTCAAGATCTAACTAACATGCACCTATACTAGTGCAGTAGCTATTGGACCCTTCTCTCGTTTAGTTAATGCACAGGTTCATGACCATGGTCCTAAGCTACTATGATAGCAACAAAATCCATGACTGGAAGTTGCGGACATTAAATTGGATTAATCCCAAAATAGAAAAAAGGGCGAGTTGTAGACACCCCTCGTACTATTGTACAATAGGGAAAAATTCGTCGCTCCACACGGATTTACGTGATTAGTCGATCTATAATTTTGCTACCCCTTCCTCCCGGTCTCTTTCCTCCTCCTAGACAAACGTTCTACATGGCATGGGTTGGGTTACAAATGACCGACTAGGAAATGTTATGCATGTTCTTTGTGCAAGTAAATTAGTTGATAAAATGGTCTTTCTTATGCAATATTGTTAGGTCAAGGTCTAAGAACTATGAGGGGGAAGGGTGGGGGTAATATACATTTAGCAATTTTACCCCATTTTTAGGGTTGGAAATGTTTGGTAACCGTAACTTACCAACAGATTAAACAAGAGTGAGGAGGAGCGGAATAATAAGTTGCAAGTATGTAGGAGATAGGGTTGAGAGAACGCAAACACACGTGACGCAAGAATTATTTATCCATGGTTAGGATACTTGGCACTATCCCACATCCATATCGATGGAGTCTTCGAACCAACGGTTTTAAGACCACAAGGATCTCAATTACGTCGCCTAGCAAGTGGCCCACAGGACACAACGCTACGTCCTAAGTGCATCCATAATTTTTTGTAATGGTTCATGCTACATTCATGTCATATATGTATCTATCATTCTACATATTAACATATTAATGGAGTGCGAGAGCACTAATCACTGGTTTGGCTTAACATACATTGTGTTTATTTTTTTACAAAGATCTAAAAAATTAGGAAAAACATGGAGACAATTTTCAGTGAGGAGGCAACTCACACGAGAAGACCACCTCGCGGGAGGGGGAGTGGAACAGCCCGGAACCGGCGCTCCAGAAAATTCCTCTTTTATTCCGTTGTCGCCGTGTGATTTCTTTGTCTGTCGCATTCATCATCGCATCATGTGCATCATCCACACTGCGTCGACACTCCATTGCCGTCATTTTTAAAACTTGCAACCGTTAGTAGTTGTCGGTTCTCTTTGTTTTCTCTGTTGACCATTTTGAGACCAAGCTCACACACACGCGCCCCGTGACATCGTTAAAATATTGTTTTTAAAAAGTGTGTATACAATATTCTTGGATTGGGTTGAAATTTGGCATGCGGTCTTATTTTAGTGTAGGAAGGACGCCTACCAAATTTCATGGCAATCGGAGTCCGTTTGATACCCGAACATTCGAGTGTAGCGGCACCGTCATCGGTTTTCTATCGGACATTTTCGCGTTTTAAAAATTGTGTCACGGTCTGCTACTTCCCTCTCATCCCCACATAGCCTAACTACACAGCCATTAGACCCACCTAGCCCCTCCCTCTGTTCATGGTCACTGGCTCGCAATCGGACGGACGAGGTCCATCCCACCTTAGACCAAACCCTATATAAACCCACCTTGTGGTTAGAGCTCTCCCACTCCACTAGTGTTTTCCCCTAGCCAAAATTGCAGCCACCCCTAGAAAACCCCACCTGCTAGCTCCACCACCTCCAAATCCCGCAGCCCAAACCCTCTGACCAAATCTTGCCATTGGATCCCCATCCAATGGCCGAGAATAGCCCAAAAATCCCACCTACTCGACACGGCCGCCGTCAACTTGACATGTCTGGCGACACATGCTTCATATCCTTCTTGCCAATGTTTTCGTAAAATTGCATGCATGTTGCATTCATGTCATAATATCTTGTGTTGCATGTATCTTTTAACCGCAGCTCCGAGTAAAATGTTCTATATTTGTAAACCGACTAGAATGTAGTGAAGAATCACATGCTTCACCTCTTTCCATGCTAACAATATTTTAATATTCTCGTGAACCTAAATGGGAGTGAACTGAATAAGTCGTATGTGGAGTCTCTTCACTATGCAACTCATTGCATATTGAGCTTCACTTAATGTGTAGTGTTTGATGTTGTGATATGCCATGTCGTGCCTTGCATAATTAAACCGAACATGCATCATATATGTTTGTGCATCATGTCTTTCATACGTTGTGGTGTTATTGTGTGTTGATTGTTGCACCGGATTGTTTCTTCTCGATAGAATTCCGCAAGCGTGTCGGAATGTGAGGATCCGTTCGACTATGTCGGTTCGTCGGCTTCACATGCTCGTTCTTCTTCCAAGCGGGACCACACGCAAGATGATCATTTCCCTAGATACCATTACTATCATTGCCATGCTAGTTGTCTCATTTATTTCGCTATGTCTCCCTCCCTACCACATGTTTAATAAGCCTCCCAACATTGCCATGAAAACCTTTAACCTTTCCACAACCCACCAAACCACTGTTTGTCTATGTTACCACTTGCTCAACCTTTTGTTAGCGTTCCTAGTTGCAGGTGCAGCTGCTTCCATGTGCCAACATGGGTTCCTTATTATATCACCATATTAATTTTATTTAACTTAATGCACCCATATACTTGGTGAAAGGTGGAAGGCCTGGCCCTCTAGCCTGGTGTTTTGTTCCATCTTTGCCACCTTAGTTTCGGCCACTGATGTTATATTCCATAATTGAGCGCTCCTAACATGCTTGGGTTTGTTAGGACCCCCTAGATTTTTGTTTTGGGATAAAACTCGTTTGGCAAGGCCCAACATTGGTACTACATTTGCCTAATAACTAATAAAATTGCATAGGGACTTTCCGGACCCCGTGGATAATTAATCAACCCACGGGCCAGTGCTCCTCATGAGTGTTGGTCCACCTACCTAGAAGTCGGCGCTGTCACCTCGGGGCAAATCGAGGCATTTTCATGCTATCTTCCATTTTGCATAGATGGACGACGCCCGTAGATAGAGAGCGCGCGTCTCTAGTTGTGGATCTAGCTCATCGGTGGCCTTGCTGGACTTTTTTTACTCTTACCGATGGTCTTGTGCGGGAGATTCCGAGGATACTTGGGTCCATCTCGAGGTTGAGGTTTTCCAATAGGAACTCGAGGAGATCACGGGTTTTCCGTGGTTGAGGATTATTCCGGCGGAGCGTGTGGTAGTTTGTGATGGTCTAGTTGGAGCACCCCTGCAGGGTTAAATCTTTCTGAAAGCCTTGCCCGTGGTAATGTGGCAAACTTGGAAACTTTGTTTAACATCCGGTTCTAGATAACTCGAAGTAAACTTAATTAAAATATGCCAACGGTGTGCGTAACCGTGACTGTCTCTTCTCGAGAGTTCTGCATCCGGAAGAGGACACGGTGGGGTTATGTTTGGTGTAAGTAGGTGTTCAGGATCACTTTGCGATCATGCTAGTTCACGTTCTTTATGCATAGATCATCCCCCTTTTATTCTTGTACTCATAAGTTAGCCAGCTCAACTAATGCTTAATCGCTTGCTGGAGCCTCACCACTTAACCATACATCACCCTTTAAGCTTTGCTAGTCTTGAGACCTTTGGAAATGAGATTGATGAGTCCCTCTGGCTCACATATTACTACAACAACGGTTGCAGGTACAGGTAAAGTGGCATTTGACGTGAGCGTGATGCTTGTTCTATTTGGAGTTTCTTCTTCTTCTTCTTCTTCTTCTTCATCGATCTAGGATGGGTTCCAGGCCGGCAAGCTGGGATAGCAAGGACGGACGTCATTCTTTTATCATTTGTTTTCGTCCATAGTTGGACCCTGCTCTTCTAAATGTTGACTGAATATGTTGATGTATTCATGTGATCTTGATGTAGCTTGTGGCGAGTGTAAGCCAACTCCATATACTCATCTCTTCTGTATATGTACTTGTAACGGAATCCATTGTTGCGAAATGACGAGATGCGCTTCTATCCCTGTCGAGCAAATCATGCAAAAAATAAGGATAGGACCGCATCTTGGGTGTTACAAGTTGGTATGAGAGCAGTACCGACCTAGGACCCCCCTTGATTGATCGAACTTCGCCGAGTCGAGTCTAGTGAAAAAACTACTTTCAGTCTAGTTATATATCGGAGAGTAGGACTCTTTTTCTCCTCTTCCATGCTCTGGTGAGGAATCTTGACGTAAGAATTTTAATTCTACTCATCTTCTCACTCAAATTTTTTTAAGGATCACGCGGGTATTTTGGAATCTACATGATGCCGATGTGACGGAGTTCTGACTTGGTGCCTCCTGTCTGACTTGATTTCTTCTGGGGGCTTGAGCTCCACGGGATTCCTGAGCACATCGTTATCATTCAGATTTCTTAGTATCTCAGGACGGAGGGTTCGAAATTTCTTTGATACTAGTAGTGGCAAGATACGTCCGACATCCCCAGTACTGGTTCAGAGAGTTTGGGGGTATTGCCATACTTAGTATTGTTGTGTTTTCGAGGGTCCGAGATAGATGAACTTGCGGATCTTCTCGCTTGTGTATTGAAAAGGTGAAGGAAAGGTGTAGCTGATTAGACTAAGTACGTTCCCGGACCCGCAACCGGATTGCACAATCAAGAAAGTTTTCGGAACTTTTTAGGTGGGAATTCAAGTAGTTACCTATAGGACAATCTTCCAACAGATGCATGAGGGGAGGTTGGGGTTCGACATCTAGTGAATTCGTTTGTTCACATTCGTTTTTACAGAGGATAGTCTCGATATATGTCAACATATATGATTCGTTAAGACATGTAGTTCGCTATGCCTAGGGAGCATATCCGAACATCATTTCAATATGACGATCCAATGTACGATCGAGCCCATGCGAACCTTACCACGAAAATATCAAGCGAAATCTCTGTCATGAATTTGTTCCTGGCTTGTTTCATAAGCCACATCCTTAGTTTTGGTGGAGTATGGTAATTCAAGTTGCTTTGATGTCAAGTGGTGATTCCATATGTTTCCTATGTGTTGTTCTCATATTTTTATGGGAGTGCTAATTAATTATTTTTCTCAATCAAATTGTCTTGTCAATTCTTGTCAACCGGAGTCGTCATGTCAATTCTTTTCCAACCGGAGTGCTTCTCTTCAAGATAATTCTATCTTCCCCAATGTTTGCCAGATCAATCCCTCATTTCTTTCTGGAGTTCGTCTCATCCATCCCAAGTTGTCTTTCTTTTTCCAACCCTCCCGCCCTTTTTTCAGTAATTCAATTATCATCCAAGTGTCCTTTTCACTAATGTTTCCGCTTTCTTTCTTATGTATCGTATCTGGTGATTCATTATGAAGATGCTCAGGTTCTAAGTTCATCACTCTTCATTCTTGTTTTCTCTCACGTGGATCATAGTCTCTTCATTCTCAAGTATCTCCATTCGTTCTTGGTATCCTCGTTCATTTTTGAATTCTTACAAGTGACTTGTTCAAGCATTCTCTATTCGAATCATCCTCTCTTTGTCCTCATGTAACCAAGTTCATTTGTGTTATCCTCTGTCATTCCAAATTCTTACTGGTGTTTCTTCCATGTCTTCTTCAAGTTTGTGCTCATATCTCTCCTCAACCTTCAAGAATAATAAGTGGTATGCTAAACCGTTGCTTGTCATCACTTTAACTTGATGAAGGATGGGCATAACATAATTCTTATTCTTGTTTCATCAAAGAGATTTCAGTTCTTCTTTCGGAGTGGCTCATTATATCAATTTTCTATTCTATGTTGTTCATCTTTTTTCCATAGTTCCAAGTTTTCTCAGGTATCTCCTCATGAAGCTTCATCCAAATCTTTGCAAGGCCTCAGTCTTATTCTTTTCATCCTTCGTTTTGTTTTATCATTCTTTTGTATACGCAGATTCTTCATGGTGGTTCACCAAGGTTTCAATTCTTCCTCGAAGTGTTCTTCAAGATTCCTATTGGAGACCTCAAGTGTTCTTTCTCTTGCATTTCCAAGTGCAACTCTACCTCCAGAATTTTTCCTTTGAGGTGGTGTTATAGCGTTCTTTATTCATGGGCGTCTCGAAGAGAATTTGTTTCGAGAATGAGATAGTTAAACCAACCAATTCTGTGGTCATGAGATATTTTCAGTCCATATTTTCCTTCCTTTGAGCTATGTTGCTTTAGATTTCACCTAAATCTTTTTCTAAGGATTGTGGCTATTATGGTGATTATCGTTGACCCAAGTTCTCAATTTATTCTCGTGGTGTAAGAAGTCTTGCATATCTTGTTCCTCCCAAGTAATCTTTGTTTATGTTAGTGGTTGGTTTTCACCTCATTATTTGAGATTGTTTCTATAAGCCCGCTACAAGCTTGTTCTTTTCGTTGTTGATTTTCTAATAACTCCGTTCAATTTTTGTTCCAGGGATGTTTATCAAATTCAATTATGGTAGAAGTTTTCTTTTTCTTCTTCATTCTTTCTTCCCAATGATCTAGTTTCTATTCTCTTGTTCCAGAGTTGTTATGATGTTGCTCTCTTTTATCCATTATCTAGTTTTGCCAAGATCGTGTTCTTTCCTTTCTTATTCATTTAATCAGAGTGTTGTGTCTTCTTTCATGTTCTTTCCTTGCCAATCAATTTAGTTGGTTTGTTATGAATCTTTTCAAGATCCTTCCATCTTATCAAATTTTGCCTCAATTTCCTACCGAAGTGCTGCTGAAATGTTGTTTGAATTATTGCTTGTTCTTCATGTCATTCTTCAACCCCTTTGCAACCTTCAAGGATCGTTGGTTTCACTCGTTTGTAAAGAAGCAACTAAGTTTTACCTATTTCTCTTTCTCTTCCTCTTCCCCTTTTCATTCTTAGATCTCTGGGTGATATCTCTTTTTAGTGTAGGAGAGTTTTAATAGCCTGGAACCGACACTCCAGAAGATTCCCCCTTTATTCCATTGTCGCCGTGTGATTTATTTGTTTTTCTCATTCATCATCGCATCATGCGCATCATCCGCATTGCATCGACACTCTATTGCCGTCATTTTTCAAAACTTGCATCCGTTAGTAGTTGCCGGTTCTCTTTGTTTTCGTCGTTGGCCATTTTGAGACCAACCACACATGCACGCGCCCGCGACATCGTTAAAATATTGTTTTAAAAAGGTGTGTATAAAACTTTCTTGGATTGGATTGAAAGTTGGCGTGCGGTCTTATTTTAGTGTAGGAAAGCTGTCTGCCAAATTTCATCGCAATCGGAGTCCATTTCATACCCGAACGGTCGATCGTAGCGGCACCATCATCAGTTTTCTATGAGACGTTTTCGCATTTTAAAACTCGTGTCATGGGCTGCTACTTCCCTCTCATCCCCACATAGCCCAACTACACAGCCATTAGACCCACCTAGCCCCTCCCTCTGTCCGCGGTCATCGGATCGCGATCACACGGACGAGGTCCATCCCACCTTAGACCAAACCCTATATAAACCCACCTTGTGGATAGAGCTCTCCCACTCCACTAGGGTTTTCCCCTAGCCAAAATTGCAGCCACCCCCTAGAAAACCCCACCTACTAGCTCCACCACCTCCAAACCCCGCAGCCCAAACCCTCTGACCAAATCTGGCCATTGGATCCCCATCCAATGGCTCAGAATAGCCCAAAAATCCCACATACTAGACACGTCCGCCGTCATCCTGACATGTCTAGCGACACATGCTTCATATCCTTCTTGCCAATGTTTTCATAAAATTGCATGCATGTTGCATTCATGGCATAATATCTTGTGTTGCATGTATTATTTAATTGTAGCTTCGATTAAAATGTTTTATATTTGTAAACCGACTAGAATGCCGTGTAGAATCACATGCTTCACCTCTTGCCATGTTAACAATATTTTAATATTGTCGTGTACCTAAACGAGAGTGAACTAAATAATTAGTATGTGGAGTTTCTTCAATATGCAACTCGTTGCATATTGATCTTCACTTAATGTGTAGTGTTCGATGTTGTGAATTGCCATGCCGTCCCTTGCATAATTAAACCGGACATGCATCATATATGTTTGTGCATCATGTCTTGCATATGTTGTGGTGTGATTGTGTGTTGATTGTTGCACCGGATTGTTTCTTCTCGATAGAGTTCCGCAAGCGTGTCGGAATGTGAGGATCCGTTCGACTACGTCGGTTCGTCGGTTTCACGGATTCGTTCTTCTTCCATACGGGATCACAGGCAAGAAGCTCATTTCCCTAGATACCATTACTATCATTGTCATGCTAATTGTCTCGTTTCTTTCTCTATGTCTTGCTGCCTACCACCATTTTAAAAAGCCTCTCAACATTGCCATGAAAACCTCTAACCTTTCCACAACCCAGCAAACCACTGTTTGGCTATGTTACCGCTTGCTCAACCTTTTGTTAGCATTGCTAGTTGCAGGTGCAGCTGCTTCCATGTGCCAACATGGGTTCCTTGTTATATCACCATATTAATACTATTTAACTTAATGCACCTATATACTTGGTAAAAGGTGGAAGGCTTGGCCCTCTAGCCTAGTGTTTTGTTCCATCTTTGCCGCCTTAGTTTCGGCTACTGGTGTTATGTTCCATAATTGAACGCTCCTAACATGCTTGGGGTTGCTATGGCAACCCCCTAGATTTTTGTTTTGGGATAAAACTCGTCTGGCAAGGCCCAACATTGGTACTACATTTGCCTAATAACTAATAAAATTGAATAGGGACTTTCTGAACCCCGTGGATAATTAATCAACCCCCGGGCCAGTGCTCCTCATGGGTGTTGGTCCGCCTACCTAGCAGTCGGCGGTGCCACCTTGGGGCAAATCGAGGCATTTTCAGGCTATCGTCCACTCTGCATAGATGGATGACACCCGTAGATAGAGAGTGTGCAGCTCTAGATGCGGACCTGGCTCACCGGGTGGCCTTGCTGGACTTGTTTTACTCTTATCAATGGTCTTATGCGAGGGATTCCGAGGATACTTTGGGCTATCTCAAGGTTGAGGTTTTCCAATAGGAACCCGAGGAGATCACGGGTTTTCTGTGCTTGAGGATTATTCCAGCGCAGCGTGTGGTAGTTTGTGATGGAGTAGTTGGAGAACCCCTACAGGGTTAAATCTTTCGGAAAGCCGTGCCCGCGGTTATTTGGCAAACTTGGAAACTCTGTTTAACATACGGTTCTAGATAACTTGAAGTAAACTTAATTAAAATATGCCAACTGTGTGCGTGACTGTCTCTTCTCGTGAGTTCTGCATCCGGAAGAGGACACGGTGGGGCTATGTTTGGCGTAAGTAGGTGTTCAGGATCACTTCGTGATCATGCTAGTTCACATTCGTTATGTGTAGATCATCCCCCTCTTATTATTGTACTCGTAAGTTAGCCACCTCAAATAAATGCTTACTCGCTTGCTGCAGCATCACCACTTAACCATACCTCAACCATTAAGCTTTGCTAGTCTTGATACCTTTGGAAATGAGATTGTTGAGTCCCTGTGGCTCACCGATTACTACAATAACAGTTGTAGGTACTGGCAAAGTGACATTTGATGTGAGCGGGATGCTTGTTCTATTTGGAATTTCTTCTTCTTCTTCTTCTTCTTCTTTGATCTAGGATGGGTTCCAGGCCGACATGATAGCAAGGATGGACATCGTTCTTTTATCATTTGTTTCGTCCGTAATCGGACCCTGCTCTTCTACATGGTGACTGAATATGTTGATGTATTGATGTGATCTTGATGTAGCTTGTGGCGAGTGTAAGCCAACTACATGTACTCATCTCTTCTGTACATGTACTTGTAACGATATCCATCCTTGCGAAACGACGAGATGCGCTTCTATCCTTGTCGAGGCCATCGTGCCAAAAATAAGGACAAAATCGCATCTTGGGCGTTACAGGGAGGCCCCAGGGTCCCACACACGTTTAGTCTAGAGTGCATGTGGGGCCCTCCTAGCTCTATTTCAGCGGCTCTTCTTACCTCACCATCGACCTTTCTTGCATGATGATGCAAGAGTATTAGTCAACACTAGGGGGTAAGATTTGTAAGTAGTAGCTATGTGTTGTGTCTCTTTCTCTCTTGGTCATATGAGCTGTTGAACACAATTGTGAACTTGGGCATTATTAATGCAGTTAAACTATATGATGTATCTCTGATTAAGAATTTCTTTATCTGGGATTGAATCTTACTCATATTGTGTATTGAACTCTGAGAATCATGAAATCATATGCCGTTTGTTTAGTATTCTTTTGGGAGACACCTCCGGTGACAATGGTGTGCTCATTAGATCTAGATTAGAAAGACAACATTGGGTGCGATTCTTTACCATGCTTATGGTGTCTCATCTTATTTTCATTCAATAAAACTAAAACCTTGGGTGTGATCCTTTACTACTTTTTGTGAGGTTATGTCATATATGTTGATGAAGTTATTAATGCTGTGAGTTGACACTAGTGAACATATGAACCCTAGGCCTTGTTTCCGACCATTAAAACCTCGTTTTACTCATTTTTGTACAATTTTATTTTGCTTGCTTTATTTATTCCAATAATATAAAAACACTTATATCATTTAAATTATAGATATGTTGGTCAAATTAGTGCAACTATGCAATTGACAACTTTGTTAGGTGTGTTGGGGACAGAATAGACTACATATATATTGATTGCAGGGTTTAGAACACAATAATAATAAGTAACAGTCGTTGGATGGTGAACAACACTAACACCGAAGAGTGGCCGGAAACTGTAATACCATAGTCTATAGCTCAGGTCTTGTTAAGCATACAACCAAAGGGGGTAGTTACAACCTAACGTGATAAAGATAAAGGCCCCACTTTTTGGCTAACAAATTATTGATCAAGCGTTCATGTTTCCTAAATTTCCAGGTTTTTGACATCATGGTGTCATCAACAAGCCGTAGGACAAGATGCTTAGACCTGATCACTGATTACTCTGTACATGGTGCTGTCAGCTCATGTATTTCCCCGCGGAGCTGATAGATTTGCCATTTCAAATTGCTTCTTTTTCTACATTGGGACCTTTTCAGTGAATTGGTTCAGGGTTGAACTTGAGAGCCTCCCTCCAAATAAGTTCTTTGATATCTTCCTCAGTAAATGATGGCTGCTCAAAGTCGAAGCTGAAAGGCGCTGGGCAGACAGGTTCATCATTTATCTCATGAAGGGATGCTAAGTACGGATGGCACAGAGCCTCATCAACTGTAATGCCACCAAGAGAAAAAAAAAGGTTAATCTTCCAATAGGAAGTTCCTCATAATATTTCTTACATTAACGGTTTAATGGCTTAATTATCATAAGAAGTGTCATTTCAACTTGGTTTTAATAATTCACACACGATTCTGGAATGATGGTTCACATTATTAAATTTGTCATTTTGCAATCAAGCAAGATCATGCTATGTTGCAAGATTACCAGTAATCCTCTTGCTCGGATCAAACACGAGCATCCTCTCAAGCAAATCCATGGCACCAGTGGACATATTGGGGAACCGTGAACCAAAATGTTGTTTCGGGTATTGAGGAAGAGACCTCACGTATCTGCGGGCATTATCACTTCGAAGAAACCCAAGGCTCGTATCATCTGGTGAGCCTATCAGCTTTGGATGAAGAATGAATCAGGATTACAAACAGCATCGAGAAGAATTATTAGACATTTCCATTTAGTAGAACAAGAGAAGATGTTAGTGCATCTAGAATTATCACATGCTTGGACCAAAACATTAGTCGGAATGAAGGCATATGCATGAAGTATCATGCTACACCAGATACCAGTGTAAGCTTCAACCTATGTGGTGTAGTTGTGCTAGTTGAGTTAGTAATCCGAGAGATATAAGCATGGCAAAAGCATAGCAGTTGGAACCTATGCTAAATCAGAACTGACAATCATAGGGTCAAACACTGAGGCAAAAAGAGAGCAGGAGAATATACAAAAATAAGAAAAACGAAACAAAAGGGAAAAAACAAATCTTGAGTCGTGTAGTAGACTAGTAGTGAGTGGCCATACCTCAGTAATTAGCCTCAGCTGATGAACATAATCTTTTCCAGGAAACAGTGGCTCCCTCATAGCAATCTCACCTAGGATGCAACCGACTGACCAAATATCAATTGCTGCAGTGTACTCCGAGCAATTGAGGAGGAGCTCCGGCGCCCTGTACCACCGAGTAACAACATACTCCATCATGAAATCAGTCTCAGTGGTGGTCCTTGCCAAGCCAAAATCTCCAATCTTGAGTTCACACTTGGCATTGAGCAGCAGGTTGCTCGGCCTGAGGTCCCGGTGCAAGACCTTTGCTGAATGCACGTACTTTAGTCCTCGGAGCACTTGGTAGAGAAAATACTGCATCATGAAAACGTTAAGGCGAAAGGAAAGCTGACTAATTGTGGAATGTTTGGACTGATGTTGATGAAACGATGGAAAGAACAATGTACATACCTGACAGTGATCATCTGTGAGTGGCTGGTTTGATCTTAGAAGGTGGTGAAGATCAGTGTCCATCAGTTCGTAGACGATGTAAACATCGTTGAAGTTCTCCCGCCTTGGTGGGCGTATGATGTCCTTTATTGAAATCACCTGTCAAAAGTCAGACTTTGTCATGGTCATACCATCAAATTCAGGTTCACACCATATATATTTTCGACATCATAAGTGGAGTTAACCAACATCAGATGGACTTATGTTGCAAGATAGTTTGAAGTTTAAACACAGTAGCACAGGTAGGGAAGGCAACTTCAAGTTTTGTCACATATATCGTCTGTATAGTAAATAAATAATAATAGGCAATTCTGGCTTTGAAAGAAAATCACCAGAATTTCCGGCAGGTCTTCTCAGGACGGCTTACCTTTGCTATAAACTACAGAGTTAACCATGGTCAAATAGAAACCACAAAACATTTCAGATATGAGCATGTGAACCACAGAGGTTTATCACAAGGCGGCACAAGAGAGAAAAGGAAAGATGGCTCACATTCTCATGATTCATGTGGCGAAGCAGCTTTACTTCGCGCAAAGTGCGTTTGGCATCGATCTGGTTGTCAAACGCATTACCAATCTTCTTGATAGCGACCTCCTCACGAGTATGTGCATTTACCGCAGCACTGAAGAAGAGCACAGAGAAGAATTTGTCACCACAGGCTCAAAATCAACTACAAACAGCTCTTGCCTCCTTTTAGTATTAGGTATTGTTGCTTAACGGTTAACTATTACTGGTTTATTAGAAAATGCTTTATGGTTCAATACTATATACTCCGTAACTTTAATCAAGACTCACTTTCAGTCGTATATACTATGGTGAACTCGCAACAGGATCGCAAGTAGCTAATCGAGCAAAGCAATCCATATTCTGAGGTATATTGAGGAATAAACGCAAGCAGATGCAGCGCATGCATGATGTACGTACCAGATGATGCCGCAAGCGCCGCGGCCGACAGGTCGGATGGGTGGGACGTACTTGGCAGAGACCTCAAAGAGGTTGCCGTAGACGTTGTACTGCACGTACCTGCCGCCGTGGGTGAGCGTGCCCTTGATCTGCGCCTCCCCGCCGAGGCCATGGCCGCCGCCGTGGCCTCCTCCTCCTCCTCCTCCAGCCCCGACGCCTCCACCCTCCATGCGCATCGACCCGCACGTCTGCGCACGAACACCTTGATCGAGGAGCTAACGAAAGAAAGAAACGCACGCCGCGCAGAGGAAGAGAAAGGGAGAGAGAGAGATCGCTAGCTTGGTTGGATGGATGAGGGAGGAGATAAGGCGGGGAGAGCGTTGGGGAAAAGGGGAAAAGGAGGAGAGGAAGCTTTTTGGAGGGAAAATGCCCGTGATCCGGCGAGGAGTTGGTTGGTTGCTGCTCCTGCTCCAGACCATTCCAGCCTCCTTTTTCTCCTCCCCCTCCCCTTGATGAGCCTTCACTTCTCTTCCCTTGTGCATGGCAGCAACCTGCTTTGCTTCTTTCTTGCATACAGTAATGCTTGGCTTTCTTTTTTCTCGGCTATAGTGGTCGTTGCAACTTGTAAGAGCATCTCTCCAGCTGTTTGGCTCTCAATGTACTTCCACGATAGTGTTTTTAACAACGGTGTTATTTTCGTAATGGGGCGAGCGAGTTTCCAGCTGCGCCCCCAAGTTTCGGTCTCCCAGACGCCAAGGTTTTTAAATTATTCTTTCCCACTGTCAAAAAGACACCATGAGCTCGACGATCATCATACCACAAGTGTCATAGTTCGACGATCAAACACGCCAATAGTTCGGCGATCAAAAGGAAATGATAAAAAACGGATCAAACGTCCGGCTCGGCGTGGTGCGGCTCCTCTACCGTGGGACTGGCCGGGCTCGTCGGCGGGGTAGTCGGGCTCATCTTCGGCGTGGTCGGACTGTTCGTCGTTGGTGTAGTCGGGCTCGTGGTCGGCGTGGTCTCTGCGTTCGGGTTGGGCGCCGTCATGGTCACCGTTGCGGTCGCCATTGTGGTCGCCTCCGGCGCTGGCATCTGGCTTAAGATGAGGTCGCGCTGCACTATGTACCACGCCTTCACTGTCTCGTCCATCATCGACGTGTCTGCCCCCATCAAGAACTCCAGGTCGATGTTCCTCTTCTTTGTAGCGACGTTGATCATCAACGTCGACCATCGCACGTCGGATTTCTCCTCTCTCCTGGGAGGGCTGCTCTTGACGTCCGCGATGCATTGCTTGATTGAAGCCTGCAAACGTTGGGCAGCGGGCCCCCCATCCCTCACCGTCCTATCCTTTTTGGTGCCATCTCGGCGCCCTTCTGCCACAGCCGGGGTAGGCGCGTCCGGGCTGTAGGTCTCCTTGGCCTTGTCAAGAGCAAGCCGAACTTCCCTCCACTTCTCGCACCAGTCGATCCTGGAGAACATGTGAAGGAACCTGAACTCTTGGTCCTCGTTGTCGGCGCGATACATGGCGAACATCGGAATCATCTGCACAAAACCGCGGACAAAAAATGTCGGCAAAGCAAAGGGTGACGCGACAAACTTGGGCCGGCGAACTCCATACCTGACTCTCAACATTGGTGCCGCTTTTTGGGCGAGGAGCGACCTCCTCGATGATGACATGCCACTTGTTGCAGGCCATCTGGATCGTCGACCAGCGGTTCTCCATGGCCTTCTCGCCGCGGTTCATGTGGATGTTGGCGAAGTCGGGGTCGACCAGCTTGCGTTCGTCGAACGCCGTTTTAATTCTCCCCCAGTACGTGTATGTGTTCTGATTCGAACCGGTGATCGGGTCGATGCTGACGGTCTTATGCGCTTCGACAAGGCACTTGTCTTCCTTGGACGTCCACTTAAGGCGGGGTTCGGCTGGCTTGGCATTCGCCGCCCGCTTTCTCTTCCTTCCGTTCTTTTGTGACACTGGTTCCGGTTCCACCTCCACCGCCTCTTCCTCCCCTCCTCCTCCTCGGCGTCGTCGAGCTCGTCGTCAATGTCACCGGCGGTGTCCATTGTTTCATCTTGCACACCGAACTCTAGGTGCAACGCGGCGGCAACGGAGCCGCTTGTGATGATCTCGTCCATGTCGGCATCGACATAGTTAAATTGCAGCGACGAAGTGGGCGCGAATGGGAGGACACCACGGCGCAGAGACGACACATGTGAGGCTGCTAACCAGTACACCGGTGGTGAGTAGATATACTGGGTGTTGAGGCCGACGCTGAATGCGGGTGAGGGAGTACGCGGGTAGTGGCTGAAACCGATGGGGGAGGAACATTGCGGCGTGCCATGCGGTAAGGTGGTGTTGGGATTGAAGCCGCCATGCGCGCTGCCGTCGGAGTTGCCAAGCATGGGCACATACCCTCAGGGCGGCATCATCGGCGAGAGGGTGGCCGGCGCAACACCCTGGAGACTCCTCCATGAGGCTTGCGGGTTGCGGCCGGGCGGATTCATTATCCCCGCACGGGACGCCTCTTCCTGATCGACCGTGGCGGCCGCCGTCGCCGCCTCCGCCGTGTCCCTGATATTTTTGGCATCGAGCCTCCTCCACCGGTCTGTTGTGACCGCCTCCCGGTGCTGGACATCTGCCCTCCACTCGGCATCCGAAACGCCCGCCGGCCTAGCCATTGGCTTCCTCGACTTCGTCTGCTTCGCCTAGCTGGAATCGGCAGCGTTGGCAGGGCGAGGGGAGGTGTAATTCTTCTTCGACGACATGATGACTGCATGGCAGGAGCGGGAGAAGAATTGCGAGAGGGGGTGGGGAAATGGAGGGAAAGGGAGGGGGGAGGGGGAAAAACGGGAATGGCTCGGTTGCCGCCGACAGAGCGGGCCCGCTTGGCTTTTTGCTTTGACCGGTGCTCCCAGGTGCCCCCAGGGAGCTGGGTTCGACTCGGGTTAGCCGACTGTTATTTTTGCACAAACCAGCACTATACGAGGAGTTGGGGTGCGGCTGGGCCGATTTTGCATCGACAGCGTTAAGAAAGACGCACGGGTGGCATGTTGGGGGGCGAGTGGAGATGCTCTAAGTACTTAGCTCATTTCCGTCCTCCTGATATGACATTTCTGTGGCACCTGGCTTATCTTACCAACGGAACCTAGTCGATGGAATTCAAGAAAAAGATTTTGAAATTACATTAAGTAGGCAAAATTGGGTTATTTTTTGTAAATTTTCATGCCTGGTTGATCTTCGGTTATAGGAAGAAAAACTGCCGGTGGAACTTAGATTTGATTACAAAATTTCAGATTTGCTGTAACTATATGAAGTTAAGTGAATTCCGAGTTTAATGTAGTTGGTCGTTCGACAGTTACCGTCATGCGAAATTTGAATTAATATTGAATACTACTCCCTTTGTAAATTAATATAAGAGCGTTTATATCACTACTTCAGTGATCTAGATGTTTTTATTTTAATTTGTGGATGGACCAATATTTATTCATCTTGAATAGACGTCATAAAGTGAATTCCATGTTGATATGATACTTTAGACACATGGCCCCTCACGTTTGAAATTCGACAATGAAAACTAAGTATGTGTTCAAGATTTTGAATTAATGTTAACTTTTTTTTAAAGAAGGATGTACCATATCTACCTTTGCATCCATTGGTGCGTGCAGCCATCTTTATTCTAAAGGAATTTTTAAGGCTCATTTGGATGGCCCCATAGCTAGCCACGCTAATCGAAGCAAGCCAAATAATTGGCGACCGAATTTGCCACTGATTCACCCTCGAGTTCGCGTATGAACTACAACCAATATTTTTTGGCGTTGGTTAGAAAATTTGATATCCAACAAAATATACACTACTACAGGATGCTGCTAACGCGACACTACAATCAGAGGCCACATGACGAAATTGTGTGCAATGCATGAATTACAAACGGTGATGTAAAAAACGTCAAAAAAGTGCAAAACGTTTGCGATGGTTGAGACACCAAACACGATTTAGATAAGAGTTGTGTGTGCGACGCGTGGCATACGGTTCACTCCAATGAACTGTTTGCAATGAGGCAGAACAACACAAACAGGCAGCCAGATGAAGGCGTGTGCGATATACAACATATAGTTCACTCGTATGAACTGTTTGTGATTAGGCAACAAAACAGAAATGGTCGGCCAGATCAAAGGTGTGTGCGATATACAACATACAGTTCACTCGGATAAACTGTTTGTGTTGAGCCAAAATGTAAGTGCATCTAGTGCCCTTTAGTGACTTAGATGTATTGAAGACTTATAGGTTCAGGGACTGATGTGTTTGTGAGTGTATACAAGCTCTATAAGTCGCCGAGGAGTTTGATTTATTCAAATAATATCGACCCCTAAATTGAATGTCTTCAACTGAAGACTTTGATAATTCCTCGAAGACTTTGAAAACAAGGAAATTGGTGTGCCCTTGAAGATATTGATGTGAAGACTTTGAAGCGTGAAGACTTTTATTTCCTTTCTTTTGAGTCATAGGAACACTGTGCTGTTAAAGGGAGTCGAGGTAAAACTAAGAAAAAGTTACCAAGTGATGCTCGTCTCAGAGCCTACACATATCCAATTCTTCGAGTGAAGCCTTTGGAAATCTTTTATAGTTTAGTCAATTTCTTCAATGACAAAGATAAAGCTCTTCTGATCTCTGAGAAAATTGCTCTAACAGAGCAACAAAATGCTCTTGAAAATCTTCAGAAACTACTAGACGAAAGTGATGGCCCATTGAACAAGGAAATATATCGGACTCAAACTCTCACTGATGATGTTCAAAGTCTTCAATCTAAGTTTGATAGTCTTCGAGAACTTCATGACACTCTCTTGGCTGATCATGAGAAACCTTCTTATGAATTTCTTCAAAGAAAGAAAGATCTTGAGAAACTAAGAGCGTCTAATGATGATCTTCAAAGAAAAAATGATTCTTTGCTCGCCCAACAGATGAGTTCTGCTCAGGAAGAATTCATTCCACCATGCATGAAATGCATCGAACGTGAATCTGCTAATTCTTCACCTCAAAGTTCAAATGCTTCTATTGCTACAAAATTTTCAAATGTATATGTGGTCACAAATTCCTCACTTGGAGAACCCACAAATGTTACTAACGAAAATGCAGGGTTTAAGGAATTGTATGTGACACGCATATACAAAAGTCTCAAAGGGTATAAAACCCTTTGTGATGTGCTCAAAAAGCAGATTCTGAACAGAAACCCAGGGAAAGAGGGCATTGCATTTGAGAGGAAATTAAATGCTGATGGATCATACTGGAAACCTGAGCAGTATCCCAAAACCTCATGGGTTGGTGCAAAAGGACCTCCTCTTGATCCATCTACATTATCAGGTTTTGCATGCGAAACTTCATATTCCTCTCATGGGTCATTTGAATCCAACTATAACTGGTTAAAAACCAGAATGGTGAAGTATTTGCTCAATATGTTGGAACTAACTATAGGAATGGAACACTGATGTGTGCTAGCACTATGTCGGTATTTCCCCAAAGAGGAAGGGATGATGTAGTATAGCGATGGTAGGTATTTCCCTTAGTGTTGAGACCAAGGTTATCGAAGCAGTAGGAGAACCTCCTCAGGCCACATAAACAGCACCTGCATACAAATAACAAATACTCGCAAGCCGACGTGTTAAAGGGGTTGTCAATCCCTTTCGGGTACAGCGCCTCAAGATAGGAAAATAATGTGAGGTAAAAGTGGTAGATAGGATAAATAGACCGCGGAACAAATAAATTGTAGCAAGGTATTTTTGTATTTTTGGTTTAATAGATCTGAAATAAAAGTAAAGGAAAATAGATCACAAAGGCAAATATGATGAAAAGAGACCTGGGGGCCGTAGGTTTCACTAGTGGCTTCTCTTGAGAAAAATAGCAAACGGTGGGGAAAGAATTACTGTTGGGCAATTGATAGAACTTAAAATAATCATGACGATATCCACACAATGTTCATTATATAGGCATCACGTCCAAGATTAGTAGACCGAGTCATGCCTGCATCTATTACTTATACTCCACACATCGACCGCTATCCAACATGCATCTAGTGTATTAAGTTCATGGAAAAATGGAGTAATGCTATAAGAACGATGACATGATGCATACAAGATCTATTTATGTAGAAATAGACCCCATCTTGTTATCCTTAATAGCAACGATACATACGCGTCGTTTCCCTTTCTTTCACTGGGATCAAGCACTGTAAGATCGAACCCATCACAAAGCACCTCTTCCCATTGCAAGATAAATAGATCAAGTTGTCCAAGCAAAACCCAAATATAGGAGAAGAAATATGAGACTATAATCATTCACGCATATAAGAGATCAAAGAAGACTCAAATAATTTTCATGGATAAAAACACACATCTGATCATAAACTCAAAGTTCATCGGATCCCAACAAACACACCATAAAAAGACTTACATCATATGGATCTCCAAGAGACCATTGTATTGATAATCAAGAGAGAGAGAGGAAGCCATCTAGATACTAACTACGGACCCGTAGGTCTACAAAGAACTACTCACGCATCATCGGAGAGGCAACAATGGACATGATGAACCCCTCCGTGATGGTGTCTAGATTGGATCTGGTGTTTCTAGACTCTGCGACGGCTGGAATTGATTTTTGTCCCCCCTCTTAGGGTTTCTCGAATATTGGGATATTTATAGAGCAAAGAGGCGGTGCGGGAGGCCAACGAGGAGGCCACAACCCACCGGGGTGCGCCTGGGCCCCCAGGCGCGCCCTGGTGGGTTGTGCTCCCATCGGAGTTCCCCTCAGGTGCGTTCCTGGCCCACTGGATGTCTTCTAGCCCAAAAAATACACACAAAGTTTCGCTGCATTTGGACTCCGTTTGGCATTGATTTCCTGCGATGTAAAAAACCAGAAAACATCAACTGGCACTAAACACTATGTCATTAGGTTAGTACCAAAAAATGATATGAAATGATTGTAAAACATCCAAAAATGATAATATAATAGGATGGAGCAATCAAAAAATATAGATACGTTGGAGGCGTATGAGCATCCCAAAGCTTAATTCCTGCTCGTCCTCGAGTATGTAAATGATAAAAACAGAATTTTTGATGTGGAATGCTGCCTAACATGTTCATCACATTTCTTTTCTTTATAGCATGGAAATTTGGACTTTTATATGGTTCAAAGCAACAATCTAGTTTGGACATGAAGACTTTAGTACTCAATCATACCAACAAGCAACCATGTCTTTCAAAATCTTAACACTAAAGCAAGTTATCCCTAGCCCATTATGCCCAATCATTGATCCATTCATGAAATACACTCGAATATTAGCTACACCCAATGCTCAAATATGATCATAGTGCCCCTTAGTTGGTGCTTTATGAGAGAAGATGGAGAGTCAAATTCAAAATAAAAATTGCATAAGTAAAAGAAAGACCCTTCGCAGAGGGAAGTAGGGATTTGTAGAGGTGCTAGAGCTCAAAACAAAAATTGAGAGATAAAAACATTTTGGGATGCACACTTTTCCCACCAACAAAAACGACTCAGAGCTCCCAACAATTTCCATGCTAGATACATCATAGGCGGTTCCCAAACAGAAAATAAAGTTTATTCCTTTTTCCACCATTACTTTCACTTTCCATGGCTTGTTCGTATCCACGGGTGCCCTCCATACCAACACTTTCGAAGGAATTTATTATTTGACCACAAAAAGTAAATTCATTTTTTTCATTTCGGGACGAGGCATCCCTAATACCTTTGTCGTACTCTCGTGCAATGACAAGTGAATAAACACTCATCGTGAGAATAACACATCTAGCATGGAAAATATTGGCCACCCCTCACCGCTGCACGATTTTCGATCGGATTTTTTGGCGGCATGGCCAAGCGGTAAGGCAAGGGACTGCAAATCCTTTATCCCCAGTTCAAATATGGGTCGGTAGAGCACACAAAAGAGAAATTTATTTTCAAAATTAGAGATGGCACATGCAAATTTTCTTAGAACGGCATGAAAATACCGCATATAGGTAGGTATAGTGGACTCATATGGCAAAACTGATTTAAAGGGTTTTGGATGCACAAGTAGTGATCATACTTAGTGCAAAAGAAGGCTAGCAAAAAGATTGAGAAGCAACCAAACAAGAAACGAAAAATCTCATACCCAAGCATTAAGCATAAGTAACACCGAATAATGCACCACAAGTAGGATATAAATTTCATTGCATAACTATTGACTTTTGTGCTTGCATAAGGAATCACAAACCTTAACATCAATATTCTTACTAAAGCACAATTACTCATCAACATGACTCACATATCATATCGTCATATCCCAAAACCATTACTAAGAATCAAGTTTGTTTTGTCCAATGATCTTCATGAAAGTTTTTATTATATCCTCCATGGATATCTATCACTTTGGGACTATTTTCATATGTTGCTTTTGATAAGCTCAAACAAATTTAAGTGAAGAACATGAGCATATTTTTCTTTCTCTCAAAATAATCTAAGTGAAGAAAGAGAGAATTTCTTAAAAAATGTACTAACTCCCAAATAAATCTAAGTGAAGCATGAGAGCATTTCTTCGAAAACAACGAAGCAGATCGTGCTAAAAAAATATAAGTGAAGTACTAGAGCAAATCCATGGCTCTAAAATTCGAAGTGAAGCATAGGAGCAAGTATAGCATAATTTTTGGCTCTATCAAAAAGGTGTGTCCAGCAAGTATTCAAGGCTTAAAACACAAAGCAAAACAAGCAAAGACTCATATCATACAAGACGCTTCAAGCAAAACTCATAATATGTGACGAATAAAAATATAGTTTCAAGTAAAATACTGATGGTTGTTAGAAGAAAGAGGGGATGCCACTCGGGGGCATCCCCAAGCTTAGTTGCTTGCTATTTCTTGAATATTATCTTGGGGTGCCTCGGGCATACCCAAGCTTACCTTTTGCTAATCATTATTCCTTCATCCATCGTAAGATCACCCAAAACTTGAAAACTTGAATCACACAAAACTCAACAAAACCTTCGTGAGATCCGTTAGTATAAGAAAGCAAACCACTACTATAAGTACTATTGCAAACATATTCATATTTTATTTTTGCATTATATATACTGTATTCCAACTTTTCTATGGAAAAAACTCATCAAAGAAAACCGTAGAATCATCAAAACAAGTACACAACGCAAAGAAAACAAAATCTATCAAAAACAGAACAGTCTGTAGCAATCTGACTACTTCGAATACTTCTGTAACTCCAAAAATTCTGAAAAATTAGGACGAGTAATAATTTGTTTATTAATCTTCTTCAAAATATATCAACTCAAAATCACTCTTCTGTTAAAAACTAAAAATAATTTCGTGAGCGCAAAAGTTTTTGTTTTTCAGCAAGATCAAATCAACTTTCACCAAAATCATCCCAAAGGCCTTGCTTGGCACAAACACTAATTTAAACAACAAAAACACATCTAACCATAGGTATAATTGTGTATTTTATTGAAAACAGCAAGAAAACCAAAAATCAAGAAGATACAAGTTGGGTTGCCTCCCAAAAAGCGTTATCGTTTTACGCCCCTAGCTAGGCATAACACGTAGGATCTAAGGGTTGTCATCTTTATCCTTCAATTCTTTGATCGAACACTTAGGATTTTCCAAGGACTTTGCATATAAATTCTCAACGACAAAACTTCTAGACACGAGATTGGAATACTTATTTTTGCAAAAAGGGTCACTTATGACTTCAATAAAATTGGGATGGATACTAATCATCTTAAGATCTCCTTTATCATTGCTAGAAGTTGCACCCTTGCTTTTAGTGGCTTGAGTAGTCTTACTAATTTTTACGGGAGTTTTAGCGGAAGCAAAGGCCGTACCTAGATTAAAAAAATTCTTCTAGTTTATCAATCCTAGACGGGCTTTCTTCGATTCTTTCATGAACTATAGTATTCTTTTCTTTTAACAACTTGAAAACGTCTCCCGCTTTTGACCCAATTTTAGCAGCATAGCTTTGCATTTTACTATCCATGTTTTCAATATGTTCCTCGGTAAGAATTTTTTTCGATTGCACCTAGTATTTCCATAACATGCTCAAGGGTAACGATTGCTTCATTAATCATGAGAGGGGGTGAACCCACTAAATTTCCCAAAGCATTAAAAGCATCAAGAGAAGGACGCATCAAGAAGTTTCCACCGGTAATCGTATCATGGACGAATCTATACCAAGTGGTGATGCCCACAGAAAAACCACGAAGAAGAACAATGGTAGATTGCTTATAGATAGATCTATTATGACCATTGCAAATCCTATACCAAGCATCTTTTAAGTTCTCCCCTCCCCTTTGTTTAAAGTTAAGAACTTCTTTCTCGGGGGTGTATGCAATAGAGCAAGAGCTATCCATAACGACAAAAAGTGGTAGACAAGATTGCACACAAAAATAGATCTGACGAGAAAACGGCGGACGAAAAAGAGAGTGAATAAAACGGCAAATTTTTGAGAAGTGGGGGAGAGGAAAACGAGAGGAAAAAGGGAAATAATGTAAATTGAGAGGAGATGAGATTTGTGATTAGGAACATGGTTGATGTTGAAGACCCTCTCCGGCAACGGCGCCAGAAATTGCTTTTGATGTCTGCTAGAACTACGTCGGTATTTCCCCAAAGAGGAAGGGGTGATGCAGTATAGCAACAGTAGGTATTTCCCTCAGTGATAAGACCAAGGTTATCGAACCAGTAGGAGAACCTCCTCACACCACGTAAACAACACCTGCACACAAATAACAAATACTCGCAACCCAATGTGTTAAAGGGGTTTTCAATCCCTTTCGAGTACGACACCTCAAGATAGGCAAATAACGTGAGGTAAAAGTGCTAGATAGGATAAATAGATCGCGGAACAAATAAATTGCAGCAAGGTATTTCTGTATTTTTGGTTTAATAGATCTGAAAATAAAAGCAAAGGAAAATAGATCGCAAAGGCAAATATGATGAAAAGAGATCGGGGGTCGTAGGTTTCACTAGTGGGTTCTCTCGAGAAAAATAGCAAACGGTGGGAAAACAATTACTGTTGGGCAATTGATAGCACTTCAAATAATCATGACAATATCCAGGCAATGTTCATTATATAGGCATCATGTCCAAGATTAGTACATCGACTCCTGCGTGCATCTACTACTATTACTCCACACATCGACCGCTATCCAGCATGCATCTAGTGTATTAAGTTCATGGAAAAACGGAGTAATGCAATAAGAACGATGACACGATGTAAAGAAGATCTATTTATGCAGAAATAGACCCCATCTTATTATCCTTAATAGCAACAATACATACGTGTCGTTTCCCTTTGTGTCACTGGGATCAAGCACCGTAAGATCGAACCCATGGCAAAGCACCTCCTCCCATTGCAAGATAAATAGATCAAGTTGGCCAAACAAAACCCAAATATTGGAGAAGAAATACGAGTCTATAATCAATCACGCATATAAAAGATCAAAGAAGACTCAAATAACTTTCATGGATAAAAACATAGATCTGATCATAAACTCAAAGTTCATCGGATCCCAACAAACACACCGCAAAAAAACTTACATCATATGGATCTCCAAGAGACCATTGTATTGATAATCAAGAGAGAGAGGAAGCCATCTAGCTACTAACTACGGACCCATAGGTCTACAAAGAACTACTCATGCATCATCGGAGAGGCACCAATGGACATGATTAAGCCCTCCGTGATGGTGTCTAGATTGGATCTGGTGTTTCTGGACTCCGCGGCGGCTGGACTTGATTTTCGCCCCCCCTCTTAGGGTTTTTGGAATATTGGGGTATTTATAGAGCAAAGAGGCCGTGCGGGAGGCCAACGAGGAGGGCACAACCCACCGGGCGCACCTGGGCCCCCAGCCGCGCCCTGGTGGGTTGTGCTCCCTTTGGAGCTCCCCTTAGGTGTGTTCCTAGCCCACTAGATGTCTTGTGGCCCAAAAAAACCACAAGAAGTTTCACTGCGTTTGGACTCCGTTTGGTATTGATTTCCTGCGATGTAAAAAACATGCACAAAATGGCAACTGGCACTAGGCACTATGTCAATAGGTTAGTACCAAAAAATGATATAAAATGACTATAAAATGATTGTAAAACATCCAAGAATGATAATACAACAGCATGGAACAATCAAAAATTATAGATACATTGGAGACGTATCAACCACCCTTGAGGAAAACCTAGGTCCCTACAAGCAGCCTGGGAAGTCTTCAGGAGAATGTCTTCATCACACCTTTCGTGTAGAATAGGAACCCCAGATCAAATTCCTCAAGTGGACCAAATTATTCAAAGGGATCAAATTCCTCACATGATCAAAATTCTGCTCATACTCGTGCTAATGCTTCTGGTATGTAGGGGAACTACAAGGGTCATGAATATGTGCATTATTACTCAAATCATTATGCTCATAAATCCCCGAAGAATTTCTCTACATATGGATTCGAGTACACTAACCCCCTCCTCTCGAACGAAGTGCATTAGCTTCAATGCCTAAATTCTTGCGGGATGATGAACTCTTTGCCACCCCTTCAGATGTGCATGGTGAAGAAATTGAACTAACCACTTATGCAGGTCGGGATCACATGTTGTCAGTACAAAACATCGAGGGTCGAGTCCTGATTTTTTCCGCCTCTGGGTCGCACGAGCGTGTGGCTCCGGGGCGACCACGCCTCCACCAAAAAACCCTAACCACCATGCATCTCTGGCTGCCGTCGCCGCTGCCGCCAGTGGTGGTGGCGGCACCCTGGCCGTCGAAGGCGGTGAGGGCGAGGACGACGCACCACTATTCTTCTTCGCACGGAGAGGACGATTTGATGGGTCGCACACTGTTTGGCGCGGCGCCCGATCCGGCGAGGCGGCATGTTCTTGCAGTGGTGGATGATATGTCTCCAACGTATCTACAATTTTTGATTGTTATGTGCTATTATATTATATGTTTTGGATGTTTTATATGCATTAATATGTTGTTTTATATTATTTCCGGGACTAACCTATTAATCTAGAGCCTAGTTCCAGTTTCTGTTTTCCCCACGTTTTTGAATATTGTAGATAAGGAATATTAAACGGAGTCCAAACGGAAGAAAATCTTGGAAAAGATTTTTCTTGGACCAGAAGACACGCAACAGACTTGGAGTAGGGGCAAGGCAGTTGCTGGGAGGCCACAAGACTGCAAGGCACGCCCTAGGGGGGTGGTCACGCCCTCTAGCTTGTGGGCCCCCTGCAGGTCTCCTAACCCTAATTCTTGACCTATAAAATCCCAAATATTCCCGTATCGCCAAAAAGAGCCACAAAAATACTTTTACGCAGCCGGCAGCCTCTGTTCCCGAGAGATCCAACTGGGATCCTTTTCCCGTAATCTGTGGGAGAGGAAATTGATCACGCAGGGCATCTACATCAACTCCATTGCCCCTCCGATGATGTGGTAGTTCACCACAAACCTACGAGTCCATAGCTAGATGGCTTCTTCCCTCTCTCTGATCTTCAATACCATGTTCTTCATTATCTTCATGGAGATCTATCCGATGTAATACTCTTTTGCGGTGTGTTAGTCGAGATCCAATGAATTGTGAGTTTATGTTCAGATTATCTATGAATATTATTTGAGTCTTTCCTGGATTCTTATATGCATGATTTCATATCTTTGCAAGCCTCTTCGAATAATTTGTTTGGTTTGGCCAACTAGATTTGTAATTTTTGCAATGGGATAAGTGCTTAGTTTTGGGTTCAATCTTGCGGTGTCCTCACCCAGTGACAGTAGGGGTAGCGAGGCACGTATTCTATTGTTTCCATCAAGGGTAAAAATATGGGGTTTTCATCATATTGCTTGATTTTATCCCTCTACATCATGCCATCTTACTTAATGCGTTACTCTGTTCTTCATGAACTTAATACTATAGATGCAGGCAGGAGTCGGTCAATGTGTGGAGTAATAGTAGTAGATGCAGAATCATTTCGGTCTACTTGATACGGACGTGATGTCTATATGCATAATCATTGCCTCAGATATCTTCATAATTATTTGATTTTCTATTAATTGCTCGAGAGTAATTTGTTCACCCATCCTATTATTTTCTTTATATGAGAAGCCTCTAGTTGAACCTATGGCCCCCGGGTCTATTTTCCATATCATATTTTCAGATCTATAAACAAAAAATACCAAAAATACTTTGCTGCAATTTATTTACTTTTGTTTTACTTTCATATCTATCAATATTTTATATCTATCTCTATCAAATCTCATCCTTGCAAATAACTCTGAAGGGATTGACAACCCCTTTATAGCGTTGGGTGCAAGTGTTTGATTATTTATGTAGGTACTACTATTGGAGCCTTGTTTTTTCCTCCTACTGGATTGATACCTTGGTTCTTAACAAACTAAGGGAAATACGTATCTACTTCGTTGCATCACCCTTTCGTCTTCAAGGGAAAACCAACGCAAGCTCAAGAGGTAGAAAGAAGGATTTCTGGCGTCGTTGCCGGGGAGGATACATAGCAATATTACCAAGTACCCATCACAAACTCATCTCTTGCATTTACTTTATTTGCCATTTTTCTCTCGTTTTCCTCTCCCCGCTTCTAAATAGATTTTCAGAAAATACCAAAAAGATTTTCCTTTTTACTCGCCCTTTTTCCGTTCGTCTTTTTGTTTGCTTGCTTGTGTCCTAGATTGCTTGCTTTGTCACGATGGCTCAAGAGAATACCAAGTTATGTGACTTTTCCACTAATAATAATGATTTTATGAGTACTCCTATTGCTCCCGTCACTAGTTGTGGGGATCCCGACTTATGAGTCGAGATTGCCGAATGAACGTGCTCAGTGATCCCAGAGATCAATGCTCACCGAACACACAGTAACTGAATAACAAGAGTCTTACATCCATACATACCGTTTGATACAATAAATGACCATCACGGTCAATTCTTACATATTTATAGGGCCTTGAAGGCCAACACACCAAACTGGACCAATAGCGGAAATATTGGTCAAAAGCATGAACCCATGCCATCAGCCTTAACCTACAGGCATTCTGACTGGGAAGCGTCCTAGCTCGCAGGAACATCACCAAGTTACTCTTCACCATATCATGTTCTCTCATACCTGGTCAATGAAATAACCAGTGGAAATCCAATGAGTACTTTGAATGTACTCGCAAACAGCCCATGATATGGATAATGCAGTTGGTATGGTAACAAGTAATATGCAGTATTGGTGGATAGCAGCTTAACTGTAAATAAACATGATCATAGATGGATGTGCATCATAAGCTAGATGGTATTTACAAGAACAGGTTACAGATATCAACATATTTGTTATGGGCTGAACACTCCGGGTTCACCCGATATGCCAAGTCACCAAACTAGGTCATATCAACTCTTCCTTGACCACACACACACTCACACTTGGTTTATGTGGAAACGACTGAACATAGTTTAAGCACGATTACCCAACTGTCCTTGACCGTGGACACTATATTCGAATAGTTTTCCACTCTGGAGAGGTTGTACGATGTACCCACTAGAGCCGAGAAACTTCCGTGTCATCCATGACTCGCGGTATATAACACACCCGAGGTAAGTACCCGATCAATGCCTTTCCCTTGACGATACTAGACAAAGAGATCCACTCGATTGGTACCCAGCCCACGTGATGTACGTCTTATGAGCACCGACTCTGGACAGTATCATCCATGCGGGGACCAACGGTATGCCCGGAACACGTAAAAACGGCATAGTCGCCTTACCTGGCACAACCCTGTCACGAGAGTGACCACACATCACTCCTGCCACTAGTAATGTGGCTCTTTGCTAGCACCGACCAGAGTAATCAACAAAGCCCCGTGCCATAAAGGGGTAACGTGGTCGCAGAATGTAAGTTTGGGACGGTCGACACATCATAAATCTATTCTCATTTCCAAAACCACTCACACCAAAATACACCCGGTGCACCACTTCTCCAAAAGTGGCCACCTATCTCATCATCACCCTTGGGCATTAGTGACACCCGACGGGGTTTTCACAAACCTTCGATATTTACCATCATCATGCTCATGCTTCTACTATGCTTAGATCTACTTGTCAACATGATATTAGCGTGACCCTCATAGGTGGTAGGATCGTGCTCAAAATGCAAGTGCTCCGGAGGAGCTATCAGTAACATCATATCGATGATTTACAGAATACTCATGATCATATGCAATGGGAATAATTGCTCTACTAGCATGCAATATAATATTTAGCCTTTGCTCACATAAGTTCTTTGGGTCTTCGAGGTCTTCCGGTCCAATTCCGAGTACTCCGACTACTCCGCCAACTATCGTCGGAAACAACCACAGTAAGCCACACATCAAGCAAAAACTAAGTGCTAAATAAATAGGAGTTTTATTTTTCTTGGACCTCTCTGGTCATAAGAAAAATACGTGAAGCTTGCTATAGGAGATTTGGACCATCAAGGATTTTTGAATGGATGGAAGGAGGAATATGTGGTCCTTTATGAAGCCCACACAAAATATTGTGCTAAAAATGAGTGGAGGCACTCATTTGACAGAGCATGAATTCAGAAAAAAATTGACCGGCTACTGTAGGGAAAACCCCCCACAACCTTTTTTCTTTTATTCCCATAAATAAGAGCAGTATGTACAAGAAGAAATTAGAATGTACAAATGGGGTGAGGAGCTAAGGCTACAAACCTCAAGGAGCCAAAAAGGAAACCCATTTAAGGACATCATCCCTGAAACTAGCCTTAATCCTATGAGCTAACAGGGAAATGTCATGGATGAAGCCAGATCTCCATTTTCTGAACTTTGGCTGCTCCTGGTTAAAGACCTTGGCATTTCTGACAGTCTAGATGTTCCAACATGCAGTGAAGACCACCTCAGCAAAAAAGGGGTTATGGAAGTCTCGTTTAGCAGCTACAGTAGCACTCCACACGGATGGACCCTGCCATGTGATCTGCAGGTAATTCCAGACCCTGGTACTGAAAAGAAAGTTGAAGAATAAGTGATCCTGTCTTCCTTGACTCGAGCATGGCATAGAACACAGAGATTGGAGTCGGAAACATTCGAGTGACGCCGTTCAAGCATGTCTTGAGTGTTAAGCCTGTCCATGATGAGCATCTAGGAAAACATCTTAATCTTCATGGTACAACAGCTTTTCCAGATCCAGTTGAAATATTTAGGAAGTTGTTTCACTGGATTTGTAGTTAGTATGAATATACTAGGGATTTTTCAATACTGGATAAATAGCAAAAGGGAGTTATTTATTTATTGCAACAGAAATATGTCATACAAAATTGTTGACCAAGGCATCAAAAATAGGGAATGATATTAGAAGGTTCTGGAATTTGGAATCACTTCTTTTGGAGTTGATTTGGATGCCATAGGAATTTACAAAGTGGGGTTTAAAATATTCAAATGGGCATTTGAATATTAATTCCCACAAAAAGTCTTCTGGAAAAATGTGCAATGCACATATATGGATAGGTCTTGATTTTAGGGACCTGCAAAAATTTGAATCATTAATTTTGGAGCTCAAATTGATTTATAAAGGATTTTTGAAGTTCTCATAGAGGAATCAGATGAATAAAGGGTTCAACGACAGGGACTATCCTGCGCCCGTGGCGCTGGAGAGGGAGGTGGGCCGGCCCAGTGGCTCTCAGGCGCCAGCAGAGGGCCACGCCGAAGGCGGCTTCTCTCGAGGGCACCTCCGCCTCAGAGAGGCGTGGTACCATCAAGGCGCGGCCACTTAAGCCAGTTGGGCCCGACACTGGCTCGCTCACAGGGGCCCCCGCTCGCTACGGTCTTCTTCCACCTTCGCTCGATCTGAGGACACGCGCGGGAGGCAGGCCATCCGGTGCGGAGGCTGGCTCCGGGGGCTCCAGCCGCTCCGTGGCGGCGCTCCGGCCGACAGGGGCTCGGGGAGGGAAGCCTCCCACGCCTGAACAGGAGTCTGCTCCCGCAGGGAGCCTCTAGGGCGAGGGGACCCCGACCATGGCGGATGCTGATGACAACCTCTCCGATGGGGCGTCGTCTCACACACTTAGAAGAAGAAATGGGCACGGGGAAACTGCAGAGAGGCTGCAGGGCCTCCGGGGCACCCCTACGCAGCCGGAGGAGGGCTGGCAAGCCCAGTTGCAGGGAGGACGATGCGGCTCTACGGCGGCCGTGAGAGGGAGGAGGAAGCTTGGGAGCAGAGGGGATCTCTGCAGGTGCACTAGGGTGAGGGGGGAGAGTTGCAGGGCAGAAGTGGCTCGAGGGAGAAGAGATAAGGGAGAGGGAGTGAGAGAGAGAGAGAGCTTGGGATCTCCTGGGAGCTCCCTGTGCATGGATGCCACGCGCCCCAGATGAAGCTTGGAGGCTAGCTGGTGATGGGGAGTGCTTGGAACGGTCAAAAGGAGATGTTGAGACATGCTGAGACAAGGTTAGGGCGCAGAGCACCAGTTTTGCATGCCAGGGTGGTGGTCACCACAGCCACCTGTGCTAAGGGTGCAATTTTGACCAGTCAAACATGTCGAACACGTAAGGCATACTTGGAGGAAGAAGATTGAGGTATTTGGTCTCTAGTGGTGCTGGTTAGGTGGGGTTTTGACTGGGGTTTAGTTTGCAGCAACAAATTTGGGCTAGGATTGAGGGTGCTTAATGGAGTGATCTCAGGATGGGACTTTGTCCAACATGCTTGGCTATGCAAGGACTACAACACTTCCAAGTTTGAGCTCAAGCAGAGGAGGGTAGCTAGTACTTGTTGTACAAGGCTACATTTGAGCTAGAATTCAACTTGTACATGTGCTGCTTATTTTCCCCACATGAGCATGCCATAAATTGGTTTGAAATTATGCCTTAGGATGCTAGGGACCTTCTGGAAAGAGGTGGGGGCCTTAACTTAAGCAGAGGTGGGGCAAGAGGGGTAAAAATGGTGATCCAAGGGTAAAAATGAGTGGTAGCTACAAGGGGTCTCTCTCCAATAGTTGACTAGTGGCCATGACAAAGCTACTGTGAGTGCACACAAGGTGTTTGATGAGTGGCAGGGAAACCAGATGGACTTCAATTGATATGAAACTTAACATGATCAAATAATAGATGAAAATAAGCTTGGACACCAAATTTGGGATTTGGTGGAGAAGGTTTCCAATGTAGACTTGGAAAACCCATGAAATGGGCAGGAATGACCTTCTTCTTACAAATATATTCAAATTAATTCCCAAAAATCCAATATTTGGTGTGGGGTCATTATGTGAGCATTAAAGCATGCCCAAAAAGTTTGGGTTCAATTGGAGAAACTTTATGATGTAAAGTTTCCCAAAGTCAGAAATCAACAAAGAGGGTTTTGAGGGGCTTGGGACAAGTTATTCTATTCTCCTTGATGCACCACTTGGTGTGGATGCATTATTGGAGTATCAGAACATGCCCACCAAATTTGAGCACAATTGGAGACACTTGGCAATGTAGAGTTGCTCAAATTTGGATCTAGACAGATAGGGTTTTAGAATAATTAAGAGAGTTAAATCAACTTGGATTGAGATGAAACTTGGTAAGATCATCGCATATATCATATGTCACATGCTAAAAGTTTAGTGGAATTTTTGGAGAATATTTCTTATAGAAATATTCCAAAAGCTTGAAATAGGCAGGTAGGGTTTTGAAGGGGTTTGCCCAATATTTTGAACATGACCATGTGTTGAAACTCATATATATGGAATATATATGTCTAGTGAGTTTACCTAAATTTTATCAAATATTTTGAAAGTAATGAAAATAACTTTCCTTCATAAGAGACCATTTCTGGCCTCACAGGAAGGCATTTAAATAAAATAGTAAAATAACTTTTAAAATAATAATATTGTGGTTTTGGAAAGTCATTTTGATAATGGGTTTTAAATTAAATAATTGGTGAAAAATAATTTCCCTAATTTGAGGACTTGTAGTACAAATCCCATCTGAGGGGTTTTGAAATCTTAATTCAAAGAAATGCTTTTTGGTGAAAATAATATTTGTAAAAATAATTTCTGGTCCTAAACACATGCCATGATCATTAGGTAGGGTTTGGGTCATGGATCTGAGTTTGGAGAGTAATAGGGATTATTGAGAATCAAACACAAGCATACGAGAAAGCAAGCAAGCAATAGTCACTTCAAGCATCACAAGCATTCACAAAAATTTTAATTGGTCCTAATTTTCGAGAAATGTCAAATCAGTGAGGAGAGTTAAAAACAGGGTGTTATAGACCTTAGCCCTTAAGAAAATCTCGTCCCCGAGATTTCTAGGCTAGGGGTTGGAGAGATGCAAAATCTTGAGTCGGAGGTAGTCTTCATGTCCCCATGTTGCCGTTGAGGGTCTTGAGGTGCTTGATGATACAACTTCGAATACTCCGCACGTCCTTGCCTGACGATGAGAGGGTTCTGGCAATAAGTTAGGCTTGACCGAGGGTCGAGGGCATGGTGAACTAAGTCCGTGCAAGGTTATGGCTTGTAGGTGCATTCCAAAGTCGGAATGCGTGGCAAGATAACTTGTCTGGGTTTTGGTCCCGGGGGTACTCATGCCGGTTAGTGACATATAGATGTCTCATGTTAGAACATACGGTCAAGGTCTTGGCATAGTTCTCTGTTGACGGGGAAGTCCTTGACTCCCTTAAGGCAGGCAAGCTATGGTCGCAGGTGGTCTTCATCCTCGAGGGTGTTGCAGTGGGTCTTCGAAGGCTTCTCGTGAAAGGGTCTAGATAGGTCTCGCCCATGAGTCTAAACTCAAACATTCAGAGTCTAGAACAGGTCCTACCATCTCAAACGGTTCGCGAGGGGTTCTGGATGAACTGGCTACCCAAGAGTATCGACCAGTCATCCACTCCCAAGGTCTACGGCTCGGCAAGTAGGTGAATTACCTTTAGCAGGTTTTCCCCATGGTCCAATCAATACTCTCGTCCTTGATTTAGACCAAGAAGAGGCTCTCTCATTTCCCTCATTGTCCAAAGGTTTCATCGTCTTGAATTGCCGAGGCTTCTTGACATCGTTGATGTAGTCGGTGCATGATTGGTGGTTGACGTCTTCTGCTTCTTTGTCATTGACGTGGTTTCCCAACCATGGTGATTCTTTGTCTTGTCTTGGGTAGGATCGACTTCCGCTGCCTTGAGGTTGCTTCGAGAAACCCATCTCCTCGAGATAACACCTTACTCTTGAGGGGCATGGCGATCAGCGTTCCTGGGGCTCATCCAAACAGGACTAAAGTGTTCTTCCTCTTATTGGGTGAAGAAGTATGTCATCCGCGAGGATAACAACATATTTTCCCAAGCATCACATGAGCATAGTGCATATGAGATAGGTGATGAGAGCGGGGACTTGCTATGGGTGGTCACTAGCCGAGGGGTTTGTGGTCCAACATGATCTGGTACCTCATGCCCATGTTTGTCATACACACGATGAGTGGTGGTCGGGCGGAGTACTGGCCATATTCCAACGACTTATAGTCATTTTCTATGGTCTTAATCCGACCACCTTATGGCTCGGTGAAGCTTTGGGTTTCAAGGAACTTAGGACGTGAGTGAACATCTATCATCTTATCCTGTGCACATTCCTTAGATGCCAATAGTCTGACCTCTCACTCTCGACAAAATCACCCTATTTCATCAAAGATACCATCTCACATAAGTCAACTCCACACCGCTTATGCTAGTCAACTCCGGGGTTGAGAGGGAAGGAATAATCCTAAACACCACAAGTATCATACAACATACATTGCACATGCGTCCCTATGCAAGATCCGCATGGAGGCATACAAGCTGCTAAGCTTGAACTGGGATGCTACAAATCCAATGCTAAATCAGATCATTTGATGGACAGGGTACTACATTTCTGTATTAAGGAAACACATACTATTCCAATCCAAGATCTGGTTTCCTTTCCTACGAATCCGATCAAGTGGTCCATCACTCCGGTCGATCATCACTGGACCCATCACTCCTATAAATCCAATATTGATGGGGTTCTACAAGATCACTTAGAGTCCTCATAATTCACATATTACTGGAAGGATTAAGTCTTAGTATATCCACCAACTTCCAATATCATGGCCAACTAATCTCCAAGTCCATGCTTATACAGGTTCGTAAGTTATTTCTACAACTCCAATTACTTCTACTTGTATCCACCGAGAATCATGGTATCATGATCGAGATCATCGGGCTAAATCCAATTTACTCTGAACCACGTGGTCTCTTTCATTATAGATACTCAATTGAGACTACCTATTTGAATCCAAATCTCAAAGTCAAATAAGAACTCTTACTCGTTACTCCAAGTTATTATGGTAAAGTCATCAAACCATGTCAACTACCCGATAAAGTCAATTATACCACCAAGAATCATTGCTCGTGATCATAATCGTCCTACTGAATCCAAGCTTACTCCAGGAACATGTAGGTTATGCTATTATATCAACTTGTTCCACCAAATTCACCTACCTTATAAGGGTCTTACGATCCACCAAGATAGTCTAGCTATATCCTCAAGGCAACTACCATCACCACAACAACCTTAGCCTAATACTCTCATATCCGAGAACGGTCCTGCTTATGGCATCAGGGTTATGGTGCTAGCTTAAGAACGAAAGATAATCGTTCACCGTGATCACTTGTTCCATTAAGAACCCGATGCTAAGCACGGGTTTATCGGGGATCGACAGGTGTTCTGGCAAGCCCGTGTATCAGATACGTGACCAGAAAATTGAGCCGAGAAGGCTTCTGGAGGTTAGTCTGGTCTAGAGATGGTTTCTGATCTTGAGGGAAAAGCATAACTCCTACGGGTTGCGTGTGGTTAAGCATGACATAGTCAGTGTCTTCAGCGTTAGTTGTCCGTCGAAGTGTATTCCTGGTGCATCTTGTCCTGTTGGTCATCAGTTGTCGAGAGGGGTGAGAGAGAGAGAGAGAGGGTTGCACAGAGGGAAGTGCCTAAGGGGTGCTAAAGTGCAAGTGCAATCAAGCAAGTATTGAAAAAGCCAACTCAAACATCAAGATGAGGCAGGTGATATAACCGCATGCTTGTTGCCTAGAGCAAAAGTGCGACTTATATCAAAGCACAAACAACAAAAACAAGCACCACACAATATGGTTCCATCCGAACCAATTCACGGACTCGACTTCATATAAGGGATTTACGACTCATCCTACCCTCGGGTTCTTGGACTCGACAGTCGTGCTTGCTCCGTGTCCCGAAGAGGGTCCACTAAGTCTTTTGGACCTTCTCATGGTGTTGCCACGTCTCTTGTTGTTGCTCTCCGAAACGGACCGGTTTGATTTGAAAGAATTCTTGATGACTTCCTCTTTGGAGAGTTGCTAAGGAACGTGGTTCTTCGTGGCTGTCGTTGACACGGTCTTCTGTTGTCTTTATAATCTTGCCATCGTCTTCTTGCCTTCCAAGGCGTCGAGAGTTCTAAGCGGACGACCTTTTATGCAATGACATTAGCAAGGCATGACAGAGTTCTGACCTGTCAGTCACTTGATCACAATATCAACACCTAGAGAGGGGGATGAAGAGAACCATTTTCCTACTAACTAAGGTCAGACGGACCAAACGGCGAGGTTCTCGTCCACCGGTGGTGGTCGACACAACCTTGATATTGACGGGGTCGCTCTATTAGCGATGCAGATCATGGCATTTCATATATTACGTCCTGATCATCGTAGGTGAAGGTGGCATCACTCTGGAACAATGTCGAAGGTGTCGCCATCTTCTGGGCCTCGATGTCCTTGTTCCTCATGGAGGTACTTATGTTGGTGTCGTATGGTCGTAGCGTTATCATCCTTGTCCTTCGAGTACATGGTGGTCGCTTGGGAAGGTTGCTTCCTTCCGAGTTACCCATGAGTATTTTAGTAATCCCGTGGTCAGGCATAAGAGTTCTAGCGGCTATTAGCAGTTTTGAAGAAGCAGATGAGGAGTGTCAGAGAATACGGTTGAAGGTGTTAAGGCAATAACCTTGCTTCTTTTGAAAATTTAGGAGAGGTGAGAAAGATAGACGTTTTGCAAGTAATTTTGAAGGGTCTGGGAAACAGTTTTGTCCTAACTAACATCCATGCTAACTAAGGGCTTCCTGCAGTCAGGATGGCTTTGATACCAGCTCTCTGGGGACCCCCGACTTACGAGGCGAGATCGCCGAACGAATGTGCTCAGTGATCCCAGAGATCAATGCTCACCGAACACACCGTAACTGAATAACAAGAGTCTTACATCCATACATACCATTTGATACAATAAATGACCCTCACGGTCAATTCTTACATATTTATAGGGCCTTGAAGGCCAACACACCAAACTGGACCAATAGCGGAAATATTGGTCGAAAGCGTGAACCCATACCATCAGCCTTAACCTACACGCATTCTGATTGGGAAGAGTCCTAGCTCGCAGGAACGTCAGCTAGTTACTCTTCATCATATCCTGTTCTCTCATACCTGGTCAATGAAATAACCAGTGGCAACGTTGAATGTACTCGCAAACAACCCATGATATGGATAATGCAGTTGGTATGGTAACAAGTAATATGCATTATTGGTGGATAGCAGCTTAACTGTAAATAAACATGATCATAGATAGATGTGCATCATAAGCTAGATGGTATTTAGAAGAACAGGTTATAGATATCAACATATCTGTTATGGGTTGAACACTCCGGGTTCACCCGATATGCCAAGTCACCAAACTTGGTCACATCAACTCTTCCTTGAGCACACACACACTCACACTTGGTTTATGCGGAAACGACTGGACGTAGTTTAAGCAGGATTACCCAAATGTCCTTGACCGTGGACACGGCTATTCGAATAGTTTTACACTCTGCAGCGGTTGTACGTTTACCCGTGAGATCCGGGAAACTTTCGTGTCATCCACGACTTGCGGTATATAACATACCCGAGGTAAGTACCCGATCAATGCCTTTCCCCTGACGATACTAGACAAAGTGATCCACTCGATTGGTACCCAGCCCACATGATGTACATCTTATGAGCACCGACTCTGGACAGTATCATCCATGCGGGGATCAACTGTGTGCCTGGAACACGTAAGAACGACATAGTCGCCCTGCCTGGCACAACCCGGTCACGAGAGTGACCACACATCACTTCCGTCACTAGTAATGTGGCTCTTTGCTATCACCGACTAGAGTAATCAACAAAGCCCCATCCCATAAAGCGGTAACGTGGTCGCACATGTAAGGTTGGTACAGTCGACACATCATAATTATATTACCATTTCCGAAACCAGTCACACCAAAATACACCCGGTGCACCACTTCTCCAAAGTGGCCACCTATCTCATCATCACCCTCGGGCTATAGTGGCACCCGACGGGGTTTTCATAAATCTTTGATATTTACCATCATCATGCTCATGCTTCTACTATGCTTAGCTCTACTTGTCAACATGATATTAGCGTGACCCTCATAGGTGGTAGGATCATGCACAAAATGCAAGTGCTCCGGAGGATCCATCGGTAACATCATACTGATTATTTTGATCATATGCAATAGGAATAATTGCTCTACTAGCATGCAATATAATATTTTGCTCAAACATGGTCAAAGGGCTGCTTGCCTTTGCTCACATAAGTTCTCGGGGTCTTCGAGGTCTTCCGGTCCAACTCCGAGTACTTCGACTACTCCGCCAACTGATACGTCTCCATCGTATCTACTTTTCCAAACTCTTTTGCCCTTGTTTTGGACTCTAATTTGCATGATTTGAATGGAACTAACCCGGACTGACGCTGTTTTCAGCAGAATTGCCATGGTGTTGTTTTTGTGCAGAAATGAAAGTTCTCAGAACATCCTGAAAATTTACGGAGAATATTTCTGGAAAATACGAAAAAGACCTGCACAAAGATCCACCGGAGGGGACGGGCCAGTGGGCCACAAGCCCTGACGCCGAGGCCCTCCCTGGCCGCGGCAACCAAGCTTGTGGGGCCCACGTGGCTCTGTCGCCCCCAACTCCAGCGCTATTTATTCCCTTTCATCCCAGAAAAAATCAAGGGAGAAGATTTCATCGCGTTTGCGACACGGAGGCGCCGCCACATCGTGTTCTTCATATGGAGGGCAGATCGGGAGTCCGTTTTGGCTCCGGATCAAGGAGATCGTCGACATCGTCATCATCAACCTTCTTCCCTCTCCAATTCCATGAAGCTCTTCATCATTCGTGAGTAATATATTCGTAGGCTCGCTGGGTGGTGATGAGTAGGATGAGATCTATCATGTAATCGAGTTAGTTTTGACGGGGATTGATCCCTAGTATTCACTATGTTCTGAGATTGATGTTGCTACTACTTTGCCATGCTTAATGCTTGTCACTAGGGCCCGAGTGCCATGATTTTAGATCTGAAATTATTATGTTGTCACCAATATATGTGTGTTTTAGATCCGATCTTGCAAGTTGTAGTTACCTACTATGTCTTATGACCCGGCAACCCCGGAGTGACAATAACCGGAACCACTCCCGGTGATGACCATAGTTTGAGGAGTTCATGTGTTCACCAAGTGCTAATGTGTTGGTCCGGTTCTTTAATAAAAGGTGAACCTTAATATCCTGTAGTATCCATTTGGACCCCGCTGCCACGGGAGGGATGGACAATAGATGTCATGCAAATTCTTTTCCCTAAGCACGTATGACTACACACGGAATGCATGCCTACATCACATTAACGAATGGGAGCTAGACACATATCTCTCCGTGTTATAACTGTTGCATGATGAATGTCATCCAACGAATCGCCGACCCATTGCCTACGAGTTTGTCCCACTACTACTGTTACTTGTTTTCCTTTGTTGCTGTAACTACTGTTGCTGCTGCTGTTACTTGTTTTCCTTTGTTGCTGTAACTACTGTTGCTGCTGCTGTTACTTGTTTTTCTCTGCTGCTGTCACTACTGTTGCTACTATTGTTACTTGATGTTGCTACTATTGTTACTTGTTGTTGCTATTACTCGCTACTGCTGCTACTTGCTACTGCTGTCACTACTGTCGTTCCTTGCCACTGCTGTTACTCGTTACACTGCTGCTACCTGCTACAATACTTTTCTCGCACCGTTGACGGTAAAGAATATTTCCCGTCCACGGGCAACTTATTGGCGCCATTGATACAACCGTTAGGAATAGTCTGCCTCGTCAACAGATCATTTCTGGCACCGTTGCTATCATACTACTTTGCTACTGATACTTTGCTTGCACATACTAATCTTTCAGGTGTGGTTGAATATGACACATTCAGTTGCTAATACTTGAGAATATTCTTTCACTTCCCGTCGCGCGAACCAAAAAATTTGGGTTGAATACTCTACCCTCGAAAACTGCCGCGATCCCACGCGCTGGTGGGCTATTGCAAGACAATTTCTAATTGTTGAGCAATTGGAAGCAGCTCTTTTCTGGCTCCGTTTCCGTGGAGGCATCAAGTCAGGAATAGTTGCACGTCAACACCAACTATCGTCGGAAACAACCACAGTAAACCACAGAACAAGCAGAAACTAAGTGCTAAATAAACAGGAGTTTTATTTTTCTTGGACCTCTCTGGTCATAAGAAAAATACGTGAAGCTTGCTATAGGAGATTTGGATCATCAAGGATTTTTGAATGGATGAAAGGAGGAATAGGTGGTCCTTTATGAAGCCCACAGAAAATATTCTGCTAAAACTGAGTGGAGGCACTCATTTGACAGAGCATGGTTTTAGAAATATTTAGGAAGTTGTTTCACTGGATTTGGAGTTGATATGAATATACTAGGGATTTTTCAATACTGGATAAATAGCAAAAGGGAGCTATTTATTTATTCCAACAGAAACATGTCATACAAAAATATTGACCAAGGCTTCGAAAATAGGGAATGATATTAGAAAGTTCTGGAATTTGGAATCACTTGTTTTGGAGTTGATTTGGATGTTATAGGTATTTACAAAGTTGGGTTTAAAATATTCAAATGTGCATTTGAATATTAATTCCCAGACAAAGTCTTCTGAAAAAATGTGCAATGCACATATATGGATAGGTCTTGATTTTAGGGACTTGCAGAAATTTGAATCATTAAGCTCAGATGGATTTATAAAGGATTTTGGAAGTTCTGACAAAGGAAAAAATGAATAAAGGGTTCAACGCCAGGGACTATCCTGTGCCCTTGACGCTGGAGAGGGAGGTGGGCCGACCCAGCGGCTCTCAACTGCCACCAGAGGGCCACGCCGAAGGCGGCTTCTGTCAAGGGTGCCTCCGCCTCAGAGAGGCGTAGTACCATCGGGGCGCGACCACTTAAGCCTGTTGGGACCAGCCCTGGCTCACTGACAATGGGACCGCTCGCCACAGTCTTCTTCCACCTCCGTTCGATATGAGGGCACACACAGGAGGCAGACCATCCGATGTGGAGGCTGGCTCCAGCCGCTCCGCCGCGGCGCTCCGGTCAGTGGGGGCTTGGGGAGGGAAGCCCCCCACGCGTGAGCAGGAGTCTGCTCCGCAGGGAGCCTCTGGGCTAAGGGCCCTCGGCCATGGTGGATGCTGACGACAACCTCTGTGGTGGGGCGTCGCCTCAGCCACTTAGAGGAAGAAATGGGCACGGGGAAACTGCGGAGAGGCTGCAGGCCCTCCGGGGCACTGATAACCCACAAGTATAGGGGATCGCAACAGTTTTTGAGGGTAGAGTATTCAACCCAAATTTGTTGATTCGACACAAGGGGAAGCCAAAGAATATTCTCAAGTATTAGGAGTTGAGTTGGCAATTCAACCACACCTGAAAGGTTTAGTATCTGCAGCAAAGTTTCAGTAGCAAAGTAGTGTCATAGCAACAGTAGCAACGGTAATAGTGGCAACAGTGACAGCAGTAGCGGTAACAGTAGCAGCAGTGACAACAGTAGCGGCAAAGTAACGTAGCAAGGACGAATAGGAAAAACTCGTAGGCATTGGATCGGTGATGGATAATTATGCCGGATGACATTCATCACGCAACAGTTATAACATGGGGAGATAAGTAACTAGCTCCAGTTCATCAAAGTAATGCAGGCATGTATTCCGTATATAGTCATACGTGCTTATGGAAAAGAACTTGCATGAAATCTATTGTCCATCCCTCCCGTGGCAGCGGGGTCCTAATGGAAACTACGGGATATTAAGGTTCTCCTTTTAATAGAGAACAGAACAAAGCATTAGCACATAGTGAATACATGTAGTCCTCATACTATGGTCATCTCCGAGAGTGGTTCCGGCTATTGTCACTCCGGGGTTGCCAGGTCATAACACATAGTAGGTGACTACAACTTGCAAGATAGGATCAAGAACACACATATATTGACGAGAACATAATAGGTTCAGATCTGAAATCATGGCACTCGGGCCCTAATGACAAGCATTAAGCATAGCAAAGTAGTACCAACATCAATCTCAGAACATAGTGGATACTAGGGATCAATCCCCATCAAAACTAACTAGATTACATGATAGATCTCATCCAACCCATCACCGTCCAGCAAGCCTACGATGAGATTACTCACAAATGATGAAGATCATCATGGAATTGTCGATGAAGGAAGGTTGGTGATGACGATGGCGACGATCTCCCCTCTCCGGAGCCCAGAATGGACTCCAGATTTGCCCTCCGGAGGAAGAACAGGTGGTGGCGGCGCCTCCGTATTGTAAAACGCGATGAACTCTTCTCCTTGATTTTTTCCGGTCGAAGGAGCATATATAGAGCTAGAATTGGAGGCGGCGGAGTCCTAAGGGGCTCAGAAGCCTGCCAGGCCCGGCCAGGGGGGGGAGGGGGGCCTGGTGGGTGCTACGACGACAAAAATCTTCTGTCGTCTCTTCAGCTTGCGTGGGTTTTTCCCTTGAAGAGGAAAGGGCGATGCAGCATAGGAGCAGTAAGTATTTCCCTCAGTTTGAGAACCAAGGTATCAATCCAGTAGGAGAATCTCGTCAAGTCCAGAGTACCTGCACAAACACAAAAGAGCTTGCACCCAGTGCTATAAAGGGGTTGTCAATCTGATGACCCACAAATATAGGGGATCAATCGTAGTCCTTTCGATAAGTAAGAGTGTCGAACCCAACGAGGAGCAGAAGGCTCTGTTAAACGGATTTCAGCAAGGTAATAACTGCAAGCACTGAAAGTAGCGGTAACAAGTGATTGTGTAGCGAGGTGAAACGTAGCAAGCAAAGAGTAACAACTAACAAGTAGTAGCAACGGTGCAGCAAGTGGCCCAATCCCTTTTGCAGCAAGGGACAAGCCTGAACAAAGTCTTATAGGAGGAAAAACGCTCCCGAGGACACACGGGAATTTCTATCATGCTAGTTTCATCATGTTCATATCATCACGGGACACACAGGAATTTCATATGTTACTTTGATAGTTTGATATGTGGGTGGACCGGCGCTTGGGTACTGCCCTTACTTGGACAAGAATCCCACTTATGATTAACCTCTCTCGCAAGCATCCGCAACTACAAAAGAAGAATTAAGACAAAGTCTAACCATAGCATTAAACTAGTGAATCCAAATCAGCCCCTCACGAAGCAACACATAGACTGGGGTTTAAGCTTCTGTCACTCCAACAACCCATCATCTACTTACAACTTCCCAATGCCTTCCTCTAGGCCCAAATATGGTGATGTGTTATGTAGTCGACGTTCACATAACACCACTAGAGGAAAGGACAACATACATGATATCAAAATACTAAATGAATATCAAATTCACATGACTATTATTAACTTGACTTATCCCATGTCCTCAGGAACAAAAGTAACTACTCACAAGACATAATCATAATCATGATCAGACGTGTAATGAATAGCATCAAGGATCTGAACATAAAATCTTCCACCAAGTAATCCAACTAGCATCAACTACAAAGAGTAATCAACACTACTAGCAACCTTACAAGTACCAATCAGAGTTGCGAGACGAAGATTGGTTACAAGAGATGAACTAGGGATTGGAGAGGAGATGGTGCTGATGAAGATGTTCATGAAGATGCCTCCCCTCCGACGAGAGGAGTGTTGGTGATGACGATGGCGACGATTTCCCCCTCCGGGAGGGAAATTTCCCCGGCAGGATCGTCCTGCCGGAGCTCTAGATTGGATCTGTCAAGTTCCGCCTCATGGCGGCGGCGAAACCATGAAAAAGCTCCCTATTGATTTTTTCCAGACCAAAACCCTTCATATACCAAAAGAGGGGGCTAGTGGGCCGTCAGGCAGCCCACAAGCTTGCCCTGCGCCACCAGGGGGTGGTGACGGAGTGGGGGCTTGTGGAGCCCTCGTGGCCCCCCTCCGGTAGTTCTTTCACCTAGTATTTTTTATATAATCCAAAAAAAATCCACGTAACTTTTCACGGCATTTGGAGATGTGCAGAATAGTGGACTAGGATTTGCTCCTTTTCCAGTCCAGAATTCCAGCTGTCTGAATTCTCCCTCTTCAAATAAACCTTGCAAAATAAGAGAGAAAAGGCATAAATATGGTACCACAAGTAATATAACAGCCCAAAAAGTAATAAATATCAACATGAAAGCATGATGTAAAATGGACGTATCAACTCCCCCAAGCTTAGACCTCGCTTGTCCTCAAGCGAAAACCAAGTTCCATAAACATGTCCACATGTTGAGGACGAAGGTGTCGATAAAACATAATACGGACATGAGGGCATCATGATCACACATAGGACATCAATACATCATAAAGATTCTTTTGGGAAAGTAACAATTCCTTCACAAAGCAAAGTATGAAGCAAAAACCTTACCGAGAAGTAAACAACAATAGTCCATAGTCATTGAAGCAATTTCAATTTATCACAACATCAGAAAGAGTCAAATAAGAGCTTGTAAGGCAATCCCACATACTCAATCATCTCTTTTGTTTTCCGCAATTGTTACAACTCACGTGATACTCATGGTGTCAAAGTTTCAGCTGGACACAGAGGAAGATAGGGGCTTATATTTTTGCCTCCCAACCATTTACCTCAAGGGTAAAGTCAACAACAATAAAGCATAAGTACTCAACTCCAAGTTGATATATGAATATAGATCTTTCCCAAGCATGTGATGGTAGCCAAGACATAGGCAAAAAAAGGGAATTGGTGATGATCACCATGACTCTTACAAGGGTAAAAAGTAAAGGTACAAGAAATGCCCTTCGCAGAGGGAAGCAGAGGTTGTCATGCGCTTTTGAGGTTTGAATGCGTGTCCTCTTAGCCCGGAGGAACGTCACTTTATATTGCCTCCTGTGATAAAGAACTTTATTACGCCTTTTATGTCTTCCTAGCCCGGAGGAACGTCCTTTTATGTCTTCCTCATCACAGGTTTGTACAAATCTTATTTTCCACACACTAATAGATCATACATATTAGAGAGCAATTTTTATTGCTTGCACCGATGACAACTTACTTGAAGGATCTTATTCAATCCATAGGTAGGTATGGTGGACTCTCATGGAAAAACTGGGTTGGAGGTTTATGGATGCACAAGTAGTATCTCTACTTGGTGCGGGAGTTTTGGCTAATCTGAGGTGGAAGCAATCGTCACATGCTAAGGGATCTCTAATCATATAACATTGTTTGGAACCAAGCAAACACAATTCATTATGTTGTCTTCCTTGTCCAACATCGACTCCTAGGCATGTAATAGTTTGGTGAGTGCTCACAATTGCAAAAAGTGTCTAAGATGATATATTTATATGTGAACCTCTCTTTCCTTATTAATTCTTATTAATTGCAACAATGACTAAGGTCTATGTTGATTTATTCTCGACAAGTTTCAATCATCATACGTGTCATATGTGAACTTATCACTTTCCATTAGATCGTCTCATACTTTTGACCATGGCACGAAGCAAAGCCCTTGACTAAGATACTCTTTATTATATAGCTCCTAAGCTCGAATACATCGAGGGAGAGACAAAAGAAAAAGACTCGAACTAAAAAACAAAGACTTATTCCTCTAAAAGAAGAAATAAAAACTGAAAAGGAAAGAACTAAAACAAAGGTAAAAGCAAAAGATATAAAGGTGATACGATACCAGGGCAACTCCCCCAAGCTTGGCAGAAGCCAAGGGGATTGCCCATACCAATGCTTAGTTGTATTCCTTTGGTGGTGATGGTGGTGTTGTTGGAGCGGTCTGATCCTCCGTCTTCCAAGGCATAGGTCCTCCATCATGGCAGGATGAACGAGTCGCCGGAATCCTCAAATCTGCACCCAAACTTATTGATTTAAATCTGTACTCATACTCACAGTTTTGATTCTGCAGGTCATAGATCTGGCCCTGAAGTTAGTCAACCCTATCGTAGAGCCTGGAGAGGTGTTTCCAAATATCAATGGCATCCATCTTGTGATTGCTAGTGAACTCTGTGATCATCGTGTGGTTGGCGTTGAGTCCACGCTCCACCATCCCTTGGCACTTGAAGAATTGTTGCTCCATTGCTTCGAGCCTCATCTCCATGCTTCCGGTCTTCTTAGGCCCCTCAACATCACGGATGTGCAACATCCCCTCGCTCATCTTGATAGATGGAGGGTGTTTCAGCACTTCTGTGAGGTAGGGATTGATGACCTTCTCGAAGATCTTGTCCTTAGGAGTGTTTGGGAAAGTCATGATGATCTAGATCTGCGGCAGAAACAAGCTCGAAACGAAAATAGAGGAAAACTATGCGATACGGAGATCAAAACCTTCGGGCGACTATATATTGATTTTTTCTAGGCCAGAAGGAGTCCTCTGCAAGAAAACAGAGTCCGATAGGCACACGAGGTGCCCACAAGCTTGCCCTCCGCCACCAGGGGTAGGGCCGGTGGCAGGGCTTGTGGTCGTCTCGTTCGCTCTCCGGACTGCTTTTTATTTTTCTAATTTTCCAAAAATTCCAAAACGGAAGAAATTTCCTATTGGAAAAGTATCGGAGTCCAATTTCTTTCCGAAACAGATACATCTTCGTTTTCAAGGTTTGAAACAGGCTCATAAACATCCCTTATGTACTCCTCTGGAGTTATGACATTGATGATATTGGTCTCAACATTTATGCGAGTACCAGAGATGTAATGCTTGATTCTTTGCCCATTTACCACTCTAGGAAAATTTCCTTCCGTGTTATTGATTTTGATGGCACCGGAACGATATACTTCCTCGACAACATAGGGACCTTCCCATTTAGAGAGAAGCTTGCCAGCAAAGAATCTCAAACGAGAATTGTATAGCAAGACATAATCACCTACATTAAACTCTCGTTTCTGTATTCGTTTGTCGTGCCATCTCTTAACCTTTTCCTTGAACAACTTGGCATTCTCATATGCCTGGGCTCTCCATTCATATAACGAGCTGATATCAAACAACCGCTTCTCACCGGCAAGTTTGAAATCAAAGTTGAGCTCATTGATTGCCCAATAAGCTTTGTGTTCCAGCTCAAGAGGTAAATGACAGGCCTTACAGTAAACCATTTTATACGGTGACATGCCCATGGGATTCTTATAAGCAGTCCTATAAGCCCATAGTGCATCGTCAAGTTTGCTAGACCAATTCTTTCGAGATCCATTGACGGTCTTTTGTAGGATCAACTTGATCTCCCTATTACTCAACTCCACTTGGCCACTAGACTGAGGATGATAAGGAGATGCAACTCTATGGTTGAGATCATACTTATCTAGCATCTTGCGGAAAACACCATGAATGAAGTGTGAACTGCCATCAGTCATCAAGTATCTAGGGACTCCAAATCTTGGGAATATGACTTCTTTAAGCATCTTAATAGAGGTGTGGTGATCAGCATTTTTAGTGGGGATAGCTTCTACCCACTTAGTAACGTAATCCGCAGCAACTAAGATGTGAGTGTACCCATTGGAACTCGGGAAGGGTCCCATATAATCAAACCCCAGACATCAAATGGTTCAATGACAAGTGAATAGTTCATAGGCATTTCCTGACGCTTATTGATGTTCCCTATTCTTTGGCATTCTTCACAAGACAAGACAAACTTACGAGTATCCTTGAAGGGAGTGGGCCAATAGAAACCTGATTGCAATACCTTATGGGCAGTTCTATCTCCAGCATGGTGTCCTCCGTAGGCTTCGGAATGACACTTCTACAGGATCTGTCCCTGTTCATGTTCAGGCACACAATGTCTAATAACACCATCTACTCCTTCCTTATAAAGGTGAGGATCATCCCAAAAGTTGTGTCTCAAATCAAAGAAGAATTTCTTCTTTTGCTGATAGGTGAAACTGGGTGGTATGTATTTGGCTACGATATAGTTTGCATAATCGGCATACCACGGTCCACTAAGGGCATCTCCAACAGTTTGTTGGTTAGCTTGTTGGTAAAATATGCCATGTCATCAACCAACACCTTAACATACAACTACTCCAATGGGTTGTATCTAGTTTGCCCAATAAGATGTGATGTAATAAATAAGGTGCTCTCTCATTCTACATTGGAGCTTGTGCAAGGGTGTTGGTTAATTTACATACAACCTTGCTCTCTTTCCTCATTTATTGCATGACACATCATCAAAAATCCTATGTGTCAAAATTACCAACAACTATCTTACAACCATTGGAGATACCCTAGGTGAAGTGCGGATGACATTTAATTGCTCATCAGGAAAGCTGTCATCAATAGGTAGTGGGTCATCAAGGACATTCTCTAGCCTAGACAAGTTATCTGCTACAGGGTTATCAGCACCCTTTCGGTCAACGACGTGCAAATCAAATTCCTGTAGCAGGAGAACCCATTTGATCAGCCTAGGCTTAGCGTCCTTCTTCTCCATGAGGTACTTAATAGCAGCATGATCAGAGTGAATAGTGACTTTGGAGTCAACTATGTAAGATCTGAACTTTTCACATGCAAACACGACTGCTAAAAATTCCTTCTCCGTAGTGGCATAGTTTCTTTGGGCACTGTCTAGAGTTTTACTAGCGTAGTGAATGACATTCAACTTCTTGTCAACTCTTTGTCCTAGAACAGCACCAACAGCATAACCACTAGCGTCACACATGATTTCAAAGGGCAGGTTCCAGTCAGGTGGTTGAACAATAGGTGCGGTTATCAAAGCCTTCTTAAGTATTTCGAAAGCTTCCTCATAATCCTCATCAAAAACAAAAGGAACATCCTTCTGCAAGAGGTTGGTAAGAGGCCTAGAAATCTTAGAGAGGTCTTCAATGAACCTTCTATAGAAACTAGCATGACCTAGGAAACTTTGTATACCTCTGATATCCGTGGGGCAAGGCATTTTCTCAATTGCATCAACCTTAGCCTTATCAACTTCAATGCCTCTTTCAGAGATTTTGTGTCCTAAGACGATACCTTCATTAACCATAAAGTGGCACTTGTCCCAATTCAAGATGAGGTTGGTTTCTTCGCATCTCTGTAAGACTCGATCAAGGTTGCTGAGGCAATCATCAAAGGAAGACCCATAAACAGCGAAGTCATCCATGAAAACCTCGACGATCTTTTCACAAAAGTCAGAGAATATAGCCATCATACATCTTTGGAAGGTGGCAGGTGCATTACATAAGCCAAAAGGCATACATCTATAGGCAAAGGTACCGAAAGGGCAGGTGAAAGTGGTTTTATCTTGATGAGATTGTGCAACAGGTATTTGCGAGAAACCTGAATAACCGTCTAGAAAGCAGAAGTGTGTGTGTTTTGATAGCCTTTCTAGCATTTGGTCGATGAACGACAAAGGATAATGATCTTTCCTGGTTGCCTTGTTCAGTTTCCGGAAGTCTATCACCATTCTATAGCCGGTAATAATCCTTTGTGGGATTAGTTCATCCTTATCATTAGGAATGACGGTGATACCTCCCTTCTTAGGTACGCAATGTACTGGACTTACCCAATCACTATGAGCAACAGGATAACTGATTCCTGCTTCCAGAAGCTTTAATATTTCTTTTCTAACGACCTCTTTCATCTTAGTATTTAATCTCCTTTGATGATCAGCAACTGGTTTAAAGTCAGGATCGGTTTTAATCTTGTGCTCACATAGAGTAGGACTAATACCCTTAAGATCATCAAGAGTATATACAATAGCAGCGCGGTGCTTCCTCAGAGTTTTTAGTAACTTCTTCTCTTCGCGCTCTGATAGGAGAGCACTAATAATGACAGGATATATCTCCTTGTCATCAAGATAGGCATACTTAAGAGTATCAGGAAATTGTTTAAGATCGAACATAGGATCACCCTTTGGTGGGGGAGGATCCCCAAGCAGTTCAACAGGCAGATTATTCTTGAGAATAGGATATTGTTCTAAGACAATTTTATCTATCTCATCTCTCTCCTCCATATGCATATCATTTTCATGCTCAAGCAGATATTGCTCTAAAGGATCCATAGGAGGTACGACAATAGAGGCAAGAGCAATGATTTCATCTCTACCAGACGACTCTCTTTCATGGGTTTGTCTTCCAAACTTGGAGAAGTCAAGTTCATGAGACACAGCCTCGAAACTTACGGTGACAGTCTGCTTAATGCAATCAATGTGAGCATTGACAGTGTTGAGAAAGGGTCTACCAAATATGATGGGAAAAAGCTATCTTGTGCAGTACCATGGACGAGGAAATCAGTAGGATACTTCGTCTTACCACACAGGACTTCTACGTCTGTCACAATTCCCAGAGGGCAGATAGTGTCTCTATTAGCTAGCATAATAGTGACATCAATGGGTTCTAACTCAGCAGGTGCAATCTCATCTTTGATTTCATCATATAGAGAACGGGGTATTGCACAAACACTAGCTCCCATATCACATAAACCATGGTAACAGTGATCTCCTATCTTAATAGAAACAACGGGCAGGCCAACTACAGGTCCGTGTTTGTTTTTCGCGTGAGGTTTAGAAATTCTAGCGGAGTCCTCACAGAATTTGATAAAATGCCCATCTATGTCTTCGGCTAAGAGATCTTTGATAATAGCAACACTAGGTTCAACTCTAATCTCCTCAGGGGGTGCAAGTGATCTAATGTAACCCCTACGTATCACAGTTGGAGCTTTAGAATAATCCTTTATCCTAGGAGGGTATGGTGGTTTCTCAGTGTAAGCACAAGGAACAACAGGATCACTAAAAGCTATGATTTTCTCCTCAACAGGATCCTAGTTGGCTATGTTGCTCTCTACAGGAGGATGATATTCAAACCACTTCTCTTTGGGAAGATCAACATGAGCAGCAAAAGATTCACAAAGAGAAGCTACTATCTCAGAGTCAAGTCCATACTTAGCGCTAAAATCTCTAGATGTGTTTGTCTAAACAAAAGATTTAACGCAATCAAACTGGAAATTCATACCTGACTCCTTACCTTCCTCCAACTCCCAATATTCAGAGTTGCATTTGATTCTCTCCAATAAATTCCACTTGTGATCAATATCCTTCTTCATAAAAGAACCGGCACAAGAAGTGTCAAGCATGGTACGATCTTCATGAGAAAGCCGAGCATAAAAGTTTTGAGTGATCATTTCTCTCGAGAGCTCATGATTGGGGCATGAATATATCATTGATTTAAGCCTCCCCCAAGCTTGAGCTATGCTTTACCTTTCACGAGGCCAAAAGTTATAAATAAAGTTCCGATCACGATGTACTAAATGCATAGGATAGAACTTTTGATGAAATTCCAATTTCAACCGATTGTAGCCCCATGATCCAGTATCATCACATAGCCTATGCCATGTCAATGCCTTATCCTTCAAAGATAAAGGAAAGACTTTTTTCTTTACCTCATCCTCGGGCAAACCTGCAAGCTTAAATAAACCACAAACTTCATCTACATAGATTAGATGCAAGTCTGGATGTGAAGATCCATCTCCTGTGAAAGGATTAGCCAGCAGTTTCTCAAGCATACCCGAAGGAATTTCATAAAAGATATTTTCAGTAGGTACCTCAGGTTGAGGAGAAACTCCTCATGCTTCCGTTCGTGGTGAAGATACCCCGAACAAACTCCTCAAAGTAACAGTTTCCATATTGACAAGTGACAATAAATTTCAGCATAGTATATAGATGTTTCCTTACCAATTTCCACTTACCAAAGGCGCTTCACTCCCCGGCAACGGCGCCAGAAAAGAGTCTTGATGACCCACAAGTATAGGGGATCAATCGTAGTCCTTTCGATAAGTAAGAGTGTCGAACCCAACGAGGAGCAGAAGGCTCTGATAAACGGATTTTAGCAAGGTAATAATTGCAAGCACTGAAAGTAGCGGTAACAAGTGATTGTGTAGCGAGGTGAAACGTAGCAATCAAAGAGTAACAAGTAACAAGTAGTAGCAACGGTGCAGCAAGTGTCCCAATCCCTTTTGCAGCAAGGGACAAGCCTGAACAAAGTCTTATAGGAGGAAAAACGCTCCCGACGACACACGGGAATTTCTATCATGCTAGTTTCATCATGTTCATATGATTCACGTTCGTTACTTTGATAGTTTGATATGTGGGTGGACCGGCGCTTGGGTACTGCCCTTACTTGGACAAGCATCCCACTTATGATTAACCTCTCTCGCAAGCATCCACAACTACAAAAGAAGAATTAAGACAAAGTCTAACCATAGCATTAAACTAGTGGATCCAAATCAGCCCCTCACGAAGCAACGCATAGACTAGGGTTTAAGCTTCTGTCACTCCAGCAACCCATCATCTACTTACTACTTCCCAATGCCTTCCTCTAGTCCCAAATATGGTGAAGTGTTATGTAGTCGACGTTCACATAACACCACTAGAGGAAAAGACAACATACAACATATCAAAATACCGAACGAATATCAAATTCACATGACTATTATTAACATGACTTATCCCATGTCCTCACGAAGAAAAGTAACTACTCACAAGACATAATCATAATCATGATCAGACGTGTAATGAATAGCATCAAGGATCTAAACATAAACTCTTCCACCAAGTAATCCAACTAGCATCAACTACAAAGAGTAATCAACACTACTAGCAACCTTACAAGTACCAATCGGAGTTGCGAGACGAAGATTGGTTACAAGAGATGAACTAGGGATTGGAGAGGAGATGGTGCTGATGAAGATGTTCATGAAGATGCCTCCCCTCCGATGAGAGGAGTGTTGGTGAGGACGATGGCGACGATTTCCCCCTCCGGGAGGGAAATTTCCCAGGTAGGATTGTCCTGCCGGAGCTCTAGATTGGATCTGTTCAAGTTCCGCCTCGTGGCGGCGGCGAAACCACGAAAAATCTCCCTATTGATTTTTTTTCCAGACCAAAACCCTTCATATAGCAAAAGAGGGGGGCTAGTGGGCCGTCAAGCAGCCCACAAGCTTGTCCTGCGCCACTAGGGGGGTGGTGGCGGAGTGGGGGCTTGTGGAGCCCTGGTGGCCCCCTCCGGTATTTCTTTCGCCCACTATTTTTTATATAATCCAGAAAAAATCCACGTAACTTGTGAGGGCATTTGGAGATGTGGAGAATAGTCGACTAGGATTTGCTCCTTTTCCAGTCGAGAATTCCAGCTGCCTGAATTCTCCCTCTTCAAATAAACCTTGCAAAATAAGAGAGAAAAGGCATAACTATGGTACCACAAGTAATATAGCAGCCCAAAAACCAATAAATATCAACATGAAAGCATGATGCAAAATGGATGTATCACAATCCCTTCAAGATTGATTGCAAGGTGATATCTAAAGGCGGAAAGTGCAACGAAGAAAAAGTGTAAGGCTGAAAATATGGTGTGAAGTAGACCCAGGGGCCATAGTGTTCACTAGAGGCTTCTCTCAAAATAGCAAATATTACGATGGGTGAACAAATTACTGTCGAGCAATTGATAGAACCGCGCAAAGTCATGACGATATCTAAGGCAATGATCATACATATAGGCATCACGTCCGAGACAAGTAGACCGATACTTTCTGCATCTACTTCTATTACTCCACACATCGACCACTATCCAGCATGCATCTAGTGTATTGAGTTCATGACGAACAGAGTAATGCCTTAAGCAAGATGACATGATGTAGAGGGATAAACTCAAACCAATGATGAAAACCCCATCTTTTTACCCTTGATGGCAACAACACGATGCATGCCTCGCTACCCCTTCTGTCACTGGGTGAGGTCACCGCACGGTATGAACCCAAAACCAAGAACTTCTCCCATTACAAGAATCATAGATCAAGCTGGCCAAACAAAACCCACAACTCGAAGAGAATCACAAGGATATGAAATCATGCATAAGAGAGATCAGAAGAAACTCAAATAAGATTCAGAGATAATCTGATCATAAATCCACAATTCATCGGATCTCGACAAACACACTCCAAAAGAAGATTACATCGGATAGATCTCCATGAAGATCATGGAGAACTTTGTATTCAAGATCCAAGAGAGACAAGAAGCCATCTAGCTACTAGCTGTGGACCCATAGGTCTATGGTGGACTACTCATGCATCATCGAAGAGGTCATAGTGTTGATCAAGAAGCCCTCTGTATCCGAACCCCCCCTCCGGAGGGCACCAGAATGTGCCCCAGATGGGATCTTGCGGAGACAAAAGCTTGCAGCGGCGGAAAAGTACTTTTGATGATCTCCTGATTTTTTGTGGAATATTTGGGAATATATAGGCCAAAGACCTAGGGCAGAGGTGGCCCAGGGATCCCACAAGCCTGGGAGGCGCGGGTCCCCCTGGTCGCGGCTAGGGGGCTTGTGGGGCCCCTGGTGGCCCTCTGCCTTTGTTCTCAAGTTCCCCGATCTTCTTCTGTTTTGGAAAAAATATTTTTGGAAGTTTCGTTCCGCTTGGACTCCGTTTAAAATCCTCCTTTGAAAGGGATCAAAAACACGGAAAAAACAGGAACTGGCACTTGGCAGTAAGTTAATAAGTTAGTCCCAAAAAGATATAAAAGGCATACAAAACATCCAAAGTTTGACAGGATAATAGCATGAAACCATAAAAAATTATAGATACGTTGGAGACATATCAAGCATCCCCAAGCTTAACTCCTGCTCGTCCTCGAGCAGGGAAGTGATAAAGACTGAATTTTTGATGTGGAATGCTACCTAACATAGTTTTCCTTTGTAACTTCTTTCATGTGACATGAATGTTCAGATCCGTAATATTCAAAACAACAGTTTTCTATTGACATGAAAACAATAATAGTTCAAGCAAACTAGCAAGGTAATCATGAACTTTCAAAATAACAAGGCCAAAGAAAGTTATCCCTACAAAATCATATAGTCTAGCTATGCTCCATCATCCCCACACAACTAATTTAAATCATGCACAACCCCGGTATTGGCCAAGTAATTTTTTTCACACTCTTACTTTCTCAAACTTTTTATAACTATCACGCAATACATGAGCGTGAGCCATGGATATAGCACTATAAGTGGAATAGAGTGTGGTGGTGGTTGTGAGACAAAAAGGGAGGAGATGGTCACATTGACTCAGCGTATCAAAGGGCTATGGAGATGCCCATTAATAGATATCAATGTGAATGAGTAGGGATTGCCATACAAGGGATGCACTAGAGCTATAAGTATGTGAAAGCTCAAAAGGAGAACTAGTGGGTGTGCATCCAACTTGCTTGCTCACTAAGACCTAGGGCAATTTTGAGGAAGCCCATCATTGGAATATACAAGCCAAGTTATACAATAAAGATTCCCACTAGCATATGGTGGTGACGAAACGAGAGGCTCTCAATCATGAAGAACATGGTGCTATGATGAAGCACAAGTGTGGAAAAAGATAGTAGCATTGTCCCTTTTATGTTTTTATCTTTTTTTTATTTGGGCTCTTGGCCTCTTTTTTTATTTCCTCACATGGGAAAATTCTCTAATAATGATGATCATCACACTTTTATTTACTCACAGCTCAAAGCTCAAAACGATGATGACTCTATAGGAAATGCCTCCGGCATTGTACCGGGATGTGCAACGATCTAGCTTGGCGTATGTCGTTGGAACATCTCGCTAGCTATCTTACGATTATGCAATGGAAATATGAGAGTGACAACACAAGTCATGAGATGGAACGGTGAGATTTGCATGGCAATATATCTCGGAATGGCAATGAAAATGCCATAGTAGGTAGGTATGGTGGCTGTTTTGAGGAGGGCATATGGTGGGTTTGTGCACCGGCGAGAATTGCGTGGCCCTAGAGAGGCTAGCAATGGTGGAAGGTGAAACTTGATATATACCATGGGCTCACATTAGTCATGAAGAACTCACATACTTGTTGCGAAAGTTTTTATTAGTAATCGAAACAAAGTGCTAAACGCATACTCCTAGGGGAAGGGTTGGTAGGTGTTAACCATCGCGCGATCCCGACCGCAACACAAAAGATGACAATCAAAAGATCAATTATGCTCCGACTTCCTAACATAGCGGTTCACCATACGTGCATGCTACAGGAATCACTAACTTCAACACAAGTATTTCTAGATTCACAACACCCTACTAACATAACTCTTAATATTACCAAATCCACGTCTCAAAACTAATTGAGAGGAATCCAAACTTCTCTTTCTACTCAATGCACATGAAGATGGAGGTTTTTGTATCCTCTTTGGGTACCTATCACCTTTGGGGACTACTTTCATAGCACAAGCCAACTACCAAGTCACGCACCGCCGTGCTCTAAAAGATCTAAGTGAAGCACACAAAGCAAAGTTATCTAGCTCAAAAGATATAAGTGAAGCACTTTGAGCATTCTAGCAAAATCACGATGAGTGCATGTATCTCCCAAAAGGTGTGAAGCAAGGATGATTGTGAAACAACAAAAAGAAAAGACTCCTACAATACAATACGCTCCAAGCAAAACACATATCATGTGGTGAATAAAAATATAGCTCCAAGTAATGTTACCGATGGAATGAAGACGAAAGAGGGGATGCCTTCCCGGGGCATCCCCAAGCTTAGGCTTTTTGGTGTCCTTGAACTTGGCTTGGTATGCCTTGGGCATCCCCAAGGTTGATCTCTTTCCACTCCTTATCTCTTTGTCCATGAGAACATCACCCAATATTTGAAAACTTCACAACACAAAACATAAACAGAAACTCGTGATGACATTAGCACAAGAAAACAAACTACCAACTCTTTAGGTACTATAGCAATCTTGATTTCTATATATATTGGTGTTATATTACTGTATTCTCACTTTTCCATGGCTAGTACCCCCCGATACTATCCATAGATTCACCAAAACAAGCAACCAACTCAACAAAAACAGAACCTGTCAAAAACAGACCAGTCTATAGCAATCTGTATACTTCGTATACTTTTGGTACCTAAAAACTTCTGACCAATTACGACTGCCTGGGAAAAAGGCATATAAACTAGCAGCAAAAAGAATCAACTCAACAGATCTTTATGAATAAAAATTAAAAATAATCTCGTGAGCGAAAAGTTTCTGTCTTTTTCCAGTAGGATCAAACAACCATCACCAAGACTAGTCATAAAGGTTTTACTTGGCTCAAACACAAAAATAAACACAAATGACACTATCACAACAGAATTATGATGGTGTGGACGCAACAAAACAGAAAGAAAAAGATAAATTCATTGGGTTGCCTCCCAACAAGCGCTATTGTTTAACGCCCTTAGCTAGGCATAAGGTGATGGAATCACGTATCGTCGTCTTTGGTGCTCAAACCATAAATAGCCCTCATCATGGATTCACAAGGCAATCTTATTTTATTTCTAGGAAAGTGCTCCATGCCCTTCTTTAAAGGAAATTGAAATCTAATATTCCCTTCCTTCATATCGATGATAGCACTGATAGTCCTTAGGAAAGGTCTACCTAGAATAATAGGGCATGTAGGATTGCAATCAATGTCAAGCACAATGAAATCCACGGGTACATAGTTCCTATTTGCAATAATAAGAACATCATTGATCCTTCCCATGGGTTTCTTGACAGTAGAATCCGGAAGATGCAAATTAAGAGAACACTCCTCAATCTCATTAAAACCCAGAGCATCACATAAAGACTTTGGAATCGCGGAAACACTAGCACCCAAATCACCCAAAGCATTGCATTCATAGTTTTTGATTTTGATTTTGATAGTAGGTTCCCACTCATCATGAAGCTTTCTATGGATAGATACTTCCAATTCAAGTTTCTCTTCAAGAGATTTTATCATAGCTTCGATGATATGATCGGCAAAGGCCTTGTTTTGGCTATAAGCGTGTGGAGAGTTTAGCATGGATTGCATCAAGGAAATGCATTCAATCAAGGAGCAACTATCATAATTGAATTCCTTGAAATCCAAAGTAGTAATTTCATTACTACTCAAAGTTTTAATATCTTCTACTCCACTTTCAATGCTTTTAGCATGAAGATAGATGGACTCCGAATCATTGGGGAGTTTTTCAACCAAGGTGGATTCATATCCAGCCCCATCATCATTAGGTTTGACACAAGAAAACAAAGATTCAATGGGAGTCACACCAAGCACTTTAAGATCTTCGTGATTCTTACCACGAGAACATGCCTTTTTAAGCCATTCATGTCTAGCACGAATTTGTGCGGTTCTTTCTTTGATATCACTCATGGAAACACGCATAGATTTCAAAGTTACATCCATATTGATCTTGGGAGGAGCACATCTAACTTTCAAAGCATCAATATTACTAGATATTCTATCAACGCTCCTAGCCAAATCGTCAATTTTGAGTAGTTTTTCCTCTATGGACGCATTGAAAATCTTTTGTGAGTTGATAAACTCTTTGATATTACTCTCTAAATCAGAGGGTAATCTATTGTGATTTCCATGAGTATTGTTGTAGGAGTTGCCAAAGTTATTAGAGGGGTTACTAGGAAAAGGCCTAGGAACATAGTTTCCTCTAAAAGCATTGTTGTTGCCAAAATTAATCCTACCAACAAAATTAACGTCCAAGCTAGTGTTGCTACTCTCAATCAAGGAAGACAAAGGCATATCATTAGGATCTAAAGGAGCACTTCTACTAGCAACCAAATTCATTAACTCATCCATCTTAGCACTCAACGAGTTAATTTCTTCTACAGCGTGTACCTTCTTACTAGTAGGTGACCTTTCAGTGTGCCACTGAGAGTAGTTCATCATGATATTGTCTAGGAGTTTTGTGGCTTCTCCTAACGTGATTTCCATGAACGTTCCACCGGAGGCGGAGTCCAAGATGTTTCTAGAAGAGAAATTCAAGCCAGCGTAGAAGATTTGTATAATCATCCAAAGACTCAAGCCATGAGCGGGACAATTTCTAATCATCAATTTCATTCTCTCCCAAGATTGTGCAACATGTTCATGATCAAGTTGCTTAAAATTCATGATATCATTACGGAGAGAGATAATCTTAGCCGGCAGAAAATACTTGGATATGTAAGCATCTTTGCACTTATTCCAAGAATCAATACTATTTTTGGGCAAATACGAAAACCAAGTTTTTGCTCAATCTCGCAAGGAGAAAGGAAAAAAGCTTCAATTTAATCACATCATTATCCACATCTTTCTTCTTTTGCATATCGCAAAGCTCAATGAAGGTATTAATATGGGATGCGGCATCTTCACTAGGAAGGCCGGAGAATTGCTCTTTCATAACAAGATTCAGCAAAGCGGCATTGAATTCGTATGACTCCGCACTAGTGGCGGGAGCAATCGGAGTACTAATAAAATCATTATTATTAGTATTCGAGAAGTCACAAAGTTTGGTGTCTTAAGTCATGGTGACTTCAGCAAGCAAGCAAGCACACAAGCGAACAAAGAGCAAGCGAGAGAAATGGGCGAACGAAAAAGGCAAACGAAAAAGGCAAATATTTTTTTGTAAATTTTTGTTTTTCACAAGTGGGGGAGAGGAAAATGATAGGAAAAAAAGTAAATGCAATAGATGAGTTTGCGACACTTACTTGGATGAGTTATTGACTTGATCCTCCCCAGCAACGGCGCGAGAAATTGACACGTTGACGGGAAACTATTCTTGACTTGATCATCCCCGGCAACGGCGCCAGAAATTCTTCTGCTACGGCGACAGAAATCTTCTGTCGTATCTTGAGCTTGCGTTGGTTTTTCCCTTGAAGAGGAAAGGGCGATGCCGCACACGAGCAGTAAGTATTTCCCTCAGTTTGAGAACCAAGGTATCAATCCATTAGGAGAATCTAGTCAAGTCCAGAGTACCTGCACAAACACAAAAGAGCTTGCACCCAACGCTATAAAGGGGTTTTCAATCCTTCAAGATTGATTGCAAAGTGAGATCTGAAGGCGGAAAGTGCAACGAAGAAAAAGTGTAACACTACAGGAATCACCTTCTTTGCTGTCTGCCATCACAGACGGCAAAGACAAATACCCGGACGGCAAAGACAGTACCACAGACGGCAAAGATTGTCACGGCCGGCAAATTTTCTACGTCAGCCTACGACGGCATAGGACACTCTTTGCCGTCTGCCCCCCCCCCCAAAGCGGACGGCAAAGCTCTTTGCCGTCAGCTTCCCTAAGGAGCAGTCGGCAAAGAGCTTGAGACGGCAGCCGAGAGGCGTTGCCTCCGTTAGGGGTTAACGGAGGCTCTTTGCCGTCTGCCTGCTGGTCAATCTTTGCCGTCTGCCCTATTGAATATCTTTGCCGTCTGCCGTGTCCTCCCCTCCGCCTCTCTCCACTCCTGCCCCTCCTCTGTGCCCTCTTCTTTGCCGTCTGCCCCCCCAGCAGGCAGGCTGAAAATATGGTGTGAAGTAGACCCGGGGGCCATAGTGTTCACTAGAGGCTTCTCTCAAAATAGCAAATATTACGGTGGGTGAACAAATTACTGTCGAGCAATTGATAGAACCGCGCAAAGTCATGACGATATCTAAGGCAATGATCATACATATAGGCATCACGTCCGAGACAAGTAGACCGATACTTTCTGCATCTACTACTATTACTCCACACATCGACCGCTATCCAGCATGCATCTAGTGTATTGAGTTCATGACGAATAGAGTAACGCCTTAGGCAAGATGACATGATGTAGAGGGATAAACTCAAACCAATGATGAAAACCCCATCTTTTTACCCTTGATGGCAGCAACACGATGCGTGCCTCGCTACCCCTTCTGTCACTTGGTGAGGTCACCACACGGTATGAACCCAAAACCAAGCACTTCTCCCATTGCAAGAATCATAGATCAAGCTGGACAAACAAAACTCACAACTCGAAAAGAATTACAAGGATATGAAATCACGCATAAGAGAGATTAGAAGAAACTCAAATAAGATTCATAGATAATCTGATCAAAAATCCACAATTCATCGGATCTCGACAAACACACCGCAAAAGAAGATTACATCAGATAGATGTCCATGAAGATCATGGAAAACTTTGTATTGAAGATCCAAGAGAGAGAAGAAGCCATCTAGCTACTAGCTTTGGACCCGTAGGTCTATGGTGAACTACTCACGCATCATCGGGGAGGTAATGGTGTTGATGAAGAAGCCCTCTGTATCCGAATCCCCCCTCCGGCAGGGCACTAGAACGTGCCCCAGATGGGATCTTGTGGAGATAGAAGCTTGCGCCGGCGGAAAAGTAGTTTCGATGATCTCCTTATTTTTTGTGGAATTTTTGGGAATATATAGGTGAAAGACCTAGGGCAGAGGTGGCCCAGGGAGCCCACAAGCCTGGGAGGCGCGCCCCCTGGCCACGGCTAGGGGGCTTGTGGGGTCCCTGGTGCCCCCCTGCCTTGGTTCTCAAGTTCCCCGATCTTCTTCTGTTTCGGAAAAAATCTTTTTGGAAGTTTCGTTCCGTTTGGACTCCGTTTAAAATCCTCCTCCGAAAGGGGTCAAAAACACGGAAAAGCAGGAACTGGCACTTGGCACTAAGTTAATAAGTTAGTCCCAAAAAGATATAAAAGGCATACAAAACATCCAAAGTTTGACACGATAATAGCATGAAACCATAAAAAATTATAGATACATTGGAGACGTATCAGTGGGCTTGTGAACTCTTGGATCCGTCCCTCCTGTTGATTCTTCCGCCAGTATTTTTTATATATTCCACAAAAAATCCTCGTAAATTTCCAGGTCATTCCAGAACTTTTATTTCTGCGAAAAAACAACACCATGGCAATTTTGCTGAAGACAGCGTCAATCCGGGTTAGTTCCATTCAAATCATGCAAATTAGGGGCCAAAACAAGGGCAAAAGAGTTTGGAAAAGTAGATACGACGGAGACGTATCAACTCCCCCAAGCTTAAAGCCTTGCTTGTCCTCAAGCAATTCAATTGACAAACTGAAAGAGACAAAAAAACTTTTACGAACTCTGTTTGATCTTGTTGTTGTAATTATGTCTAACTCATATTCAGATTTTCAGCAAGATCATAAGCTAACCACATAAGCAATGACATATAGGTCTCATGAAGTACTCATATCAATGTCATAATCAACTAGCGAGCAATAATAATAAGTTTCAAACGTCAACACTTCAATCAAAACAATCATGAAGCAACATGAACAGATGGTATCTCGCTAGCTCTTTCTGAGACCCCAAAAGGTAAATGCAGAGCACCTTTAAAGACCAAGGGCTGACTGAATATTGTAATTCATGGCAAAGAAGATCCAGTCACAGTCATACTCAATATCAATTAATAGCAAAGCATGAAAATGACAGAGGTGCTCTCTAATTGGTGCCTTTTATAAGAAGAGGATGACTCAACATAAACGTAAATAGATAGGCCCTTCATAGAGGGAAGCATTGATCTGCAGAGGTGCCAGAGCTCATGCTTTTAAAATAGAGATAAATAATTTTGAGTGGTATGCTCTTATTGTCAACGCGATGACCAAGAGTTTTCACCATCTTCCATGCTACACATACTATAGGCGGTTCCCATACAGAAAAGTAAAGGTTTGACTCCCCCACCACCGATCAATCACACTCCACGGCTAGCCAAATCCTCGGGTGCCGTCCATACCAACAACAATCCAGGGGGAGTTTTGTTTGCAATTATATTTTCGATTTGAGCATGGAACTGGGCATTCCAATTACCGGCCCCTTTCTCGTGAGTGATAGAATAAACACATATCGAGGATAACACGCCTAGCATGGAAGATACTGATCGCCCCTTGTCACCACATGAGAGGTTCGGGCATACAAAACAGATTATTGCTTGAAGATTCAGAGAGTGACACATGCAAATTTACTTGGAATGGCAGGTAGATACCGCGTATAGGTAGGTATGGTGGACTCATATGGAACAACTTTGGGTTTATGGAAGTGGATGCACAAGCAGTATTCCCGCTTAGTACAAGTGAAGGCTAGCAAAAGACTAGGAAGCGACCAACTAGAGAGCGACAACAGTCATCAATATGTATTGAAATTAACCAACATTGAGTGCAAGCACGAGTAGGATATAAATTACCATGAACATGAATATCATTGAGGCTATGTTGATTTTGTTTCAACTACATGCATGAACATGCGCCAAGTCAAGCCACTTGAATCATTCAAAGGAGGATACCATCCTATCATACTACATCATAATCATTTTGAAATTCATGTTGGCATCCAAGGCAAACCATTATAAGCTCCTAGCTAATCAAGCATGGCATTAGAAACTATGATCTCTAAGTTGTCATTGCAGACATGTTTCTCTCATAACAAAGCTGAATTAGGAACGATGAGCTCGTCATACTTACAAAAACAAAATAGATCGAGTTCATACCAGCTTTTCCAGGCTCATTCACTTGATCATATATTATCATTATTGCCTTTCACTTGCACGACCGAATGATGTGAACAATAATAAGAGTGCTGGTGCATTGGACTACGCTGGAATCTGCAAGCAAATACAAAGGAGAAGACAAAGTAATATGGCTCTTTGACAGATAAAGAGATATGCATGTGAGATCCACTAAACATTTTAACCATGGTCTTCTACCTTGACACAAAGAAAAAGAAAACTATTTACACGGGAAAGCTCCCAACAAGCAAAAGAAGAAAGGGAAATCTTTTTGGGTTTTCCTTTTTAAAACACCACAAAGCTAGCAGAAAATTAAACTTACAACTGATTGTTTTTGTTTTTCACAGTCTAAACAAACACGTGAGAAGAAAGCGAGAAAAAGAAATAAACTAGCACGGATGTTACAGTGGCAAGTTAGGAACACCGACTAACAAAGTGAAAGTGTGAGCAAGAATATAAAGTCGGTGAGAAACACGTACTCCCCCAAGCTTAGGCTTTTGGCCTAAGTTGGTCTACTCCCACGGAGGGAAATAACCGTCTCCGGGGTACTCCGGAGTGTACTGAGGGTGCCACTGCTGGGTGAGCTCCTCTGGCTCCCACTAATAAACTGGCGTCTGGTACTCAACTGGTAGCTCGGGCACGGGCGCCTGTGGTGGCGCTATGTCCCAATATGCGTAGATGTCCGAGGGCATAATAATGTACGTGCCTAGATGAAGATTGAACAAAGAAGGAGCGGGCAAAGTAATAGTCTCCCGAGTACCCTGGCTAAACACCAAGTTATAAATCATCCTTTTATTGTTATCTCTATCAAGAAAGTCATGGCGAACCATGCTATCATAATCTAGATATCTCTCAGGAAGAAGCATCTCTTCTTCCTCTTGCAGTCTAATAGGTATCTCAAAATGTCTAGCAAGACGGGTAGCATAGATACCTCCATAAACATCGCCTTTAGTACGGTTTGTGTTCAACCATTTAGCCACTATAGCGCCCAAGCTATAAGTTCTATCATTATAAAGAGCTTCACGCAAAACCGCAAGATCCGGGGAGCTAAGAGCCCCAGCTTTCCCACGGCCAATCAAACATTTCCCCATGAATAATGAGAAATACCGAAGCACGGGAAAACGTATGCTAGCAACTCTAGCGCAAGATACTCCACTCTCCTCTCCTACAACAATGGTGTCAATGAAAGACTCCAAGTCCCGTGGATGAGGTTCATGAATATCCCCAACATAAGGTAATTTGCAAACATTGCAAAAATCCTGAAGTGACATGCGCTGGGGGATATCATATAACTTGAACTCAACCATAGGAGGATCCTTCCTAGGATAGAAATTAAAGCTTTGCACGAAAATATTAGTGAGGAGGAGGTATTGTGGACACTTATCTTCAACAAATGCGGTAAGGCCTGCGTTCTCTACCAAGTAATAAAAATCCTCGTAAAGACCGGCGGCACGTAAGAACACATCGCTTGGACACTCGCACGCTCGAACTTCTGCAACTCGGGGGATAGTATACTTGGGTTTCTTTTTCTCATTTTCATCTTCCTTGGGGTTACGGCTTGAAGAGCCTCTTAGGAACCTCCTCATCTTTCCCTTTTTCTTTCTCTGAAAATTTCTGAAATTTTTAGTGACTCAAGGGAAAAGTGAACGAGGCTTAACAAAACTCATAGCAACTACTCCTGCAAGTTCCTAGAGGCAATATCACGCATCAAACTACTTGGGACCAACTAAAATGAACATGCAAAGCTCAAGAACAGGGTCACCAAGGCAGCAAAAATGTGCAACGAATAAAGCACTAGAGCAAAAACTAATTGGACCAATGGAGGAGTCACATACCAAGGAACAATTTCCCCAAAATAATTTGGTGAATGGGGCTTTGCACAAGGAGATCGAAAAATGCAGCAAGAGGAGCAAGAACACGGGTTTGAGCTGTGAAATGAATTTTTCTGGAGGTAGGAGAAGGAGATGGGAGCTGGAATAAGTAGAGGGGGGCCACGTGGGCCCCACAAGCTTGCCAGGCCCGGCCAGGGGGGGTGGCCGGGCCTGGTGGGCTTGGGACCCACTGGTGCATCCCCCTGACTAGCTCTCTGTCTCAGAATTTTTCAAAAATTCTAGAAAAAATCATACTTGATTTTTAGGGCATTTGAAGAACTTTTATTTTCGATACACTTTTCTAAGGGACGGAGAAAGCAGAAAACAGGAAAATCTAAAGCTAAATTTATCATTTTTCTTCTAAGCAATCGAAGGTAAAGGTTTGGAACAAAGGGTTGTGACTCCTAGATTCATCCATCTCATGGTCATCAAAAGAAATCCGTCAATGAGGTTGATCAAGTCTCCTTGACAAAGTTTTTTTAGAATCGCATAGAACCGGAGATTTTTTGAATAGTCACTAGGTTACCTCAATGGGGATGTGCATATCCCCAACAAGCAAATCATACTTCATCTTGGCAGTAGGTATGGGGCATTTGAAGCTCCCAATAAGAATTGATGAAGTTTTTCAATAGCATTGATGCAATGTACTCGATATTGTTTCTTCGGAAAGTGCACCGTATGCTCATTACCATAGACATGGAAAGTGACATTGCCTTTGTTGCAATCAATAACAGCCCATGCATTGTTTAAAAAGGGTCTTCCAAGGATGACCGCCATGGCATCATCCTCAGGAATATCCAAAATAACAAAGTCCGTTAAGATAGTAATGTTAGCAACCACAAGAGGCACAACCTCGCAAATGCCGATAGGGAAAGCAGTTGATTTGTCGGCCATTTGCAAGGAGATTTCAGTGGGTGTCAACTTATCCAATTCAAGTCTACGATAAAGAGAGAGGCATAACACTAACACCGGCTCCAAGATCGCATAAAGCAGTTTTAACATAGTTTCCTTTATTGGAGCAAGGTATAGTGGGCACTCCGGGATCACCTAGTTTCTTAGGAGTTCCACCCTTGAAGGTGTAGTTGGCAAGCATGGTGGAAATCTCAACCTCAGGTATCTTCCTTTTGTTGGTCACAATATCCTTCATGTACTTAGCATACGGAGACATTTGGAGCATATTTTTCAGACGCATTTGCAGAAAGACAAGTCTAATCATTTCAACAAAGCGCTCAAAATCCTCATCATCCTTTTTCTTGGATGGTTTGGGAGGAAAGGGCATGGGTATCTGAACCCCATGGTTCTCTTTCTTTACCATGCTTCCTAGCAATGAAGTCGTTCTTATCTTATCTCCTATTCTTAGGTTGTGGGTTATCAAGATCAATAGGTTCAATATCCACATCCTTATTATTGCCAGGTTGAGCATCATCATGAACACCACTATCGATATTATCACTAGGCTCATGTTCATCACCAGATTGTGTTTCGGCATCAGAAACAGTGACATCGTTTGGATTCTCGGGCGTGACAGCAACAGGGTTGCTAGCATGCAAGTTCTTATCATCTTTCTTTTTCTTCCTATAACCAGGATGACTAGGTGCATCAGTGCTAACGCCTTGAGAATCTTGTTCAATTCTCTTAGGATGGCCCTCAAGATACAAAGGTTCCTGAGTCATTCTACCACCTCTAGTGACGACTCTAACGGAATTGTCATTCAACTCATTGAGCAAGTCATTTTGAGCCTTAAGTACTTGTTCTACTTGAGTGGTGACCATAGAGGCATGTTTACTCAAAAGCTTAATATCATTGACATTTCTATCCGCACAAGCACTTAAATAACTAAGCATACGAGCATTCTGTCCGAATTGTCAGCTAACATAATCATTGAAACTTTGTTGTTTGGCAACAAAGTTATCAAATTCATCTAGGCATAAGCTAGCAGGTTTATCAAAAGGAATATCACTCTCATTGAATCTACGAAGAGAATTTACCTCTACTACCTATGTCGGGTTATCAAGACCATAGATCTCTTCGATAGGTGGTAGATTTTTGACATCTTCAGATTTAATGCCTTTCTCTTTCATACGTTTCTTAGTTTCTTGCATATCTTCAGGACTGAGGAATAGGATACCTCTTTTCTTCGGAGTTGGCTTCGGAGGTGGTTCGGGAATAGTCCAAGCATTCTCATTGCACAAGATATCATTCAATAGAATCTCAGCTTGTTCCACAGTTCGTTCCCTGAAAACACAACCAACACAACTATCTAGGTGGTCCCTAGAAGTATCGGTTAGTCCATTATAGAAGATATCAAGTGTTTCATTTTTCTCAAGAGGGTGATTGGGCAAAGCATTCAACAGCTGGACAAGCCTCCCCCAAGCTTGTGGGAGACTCTCTTCTTCAACTTGCACACAATTATTATTTCCTGCAACGCAGCTTGTTTCTTATGGGTAGGAAAATATTTCTCAAAAAAGTAGTAGATCATATCCTGGGGACTACGCACACAACCAGGAGCAAGAGAAGTGAACCAAGTCTTAGCATCATCCTTTAGCGAGAAAGGAAACAGCTTAAGGATATAGTAGTGGCGGATCTTTTTCTCACTCGTGAATATGGTGGCTATATCATGTAGCTTAGTAAGATGTGCTACAACCGTTTCAGACTCGTAACCATGAAAAGGATCAGATTCAACCAAAGTGATTAACTCAGGGTCGACAGAGAATTCATAATCCTTGTCAGTCACAAAGATAGGCGAAGTAGAAAACTTACGATCGTATTTCATCCTAGCATTCAGAGACTTTTCCTTCCAGTTGCGCAGTAATTTCTCAAGATCATAGCTATCCTTACAAGCAAGAAAGTCCTCATCTACCTCTCCCTCCATAACATAACCCTCAGGTATATCATGCAATTCATATCTAGGAGATCTAGTTCTAACAGGTGAAATAGCAGGTTCTACTTCAATAATCTCAGTAGTCTTAGAAGTATCATCACATTCAGCAGCAACTCTAGCAATTTGTGCATCAAGAAATGCACCTAGTGGCAAAGCAGTATCAAGCAAAGCATCATCACAAGCATCATGGATAGAATAAGTAGCATCATCAAGCACAGGCGACATATCAAAATTTCTAGCAGGAGGTGGTGTCGCAAACTTACTCATAACCGAAGGTGAATCAAGTGCAGAGCTAGATGGCAATTCCTTACCTGTCCTCGTAGTTGAGGGCAAGACTTTAGTTTTTGGATCTCTCGGATTCCTCATAGTGATCAAGAGACGTAAATCCCAAGTGACTCAGAGAATAGATCTATGCCTCCCCGGCAATGGAGCCAGAAAATAGTCTTGATAACCCACAAGTATAGGGGATCGCAACAGTTTTTGAGGGTAGAGTATTCAACCAAAATTTGTTGATTCGACACAAGGGGAAGCCAAAGAATATTCTCGAGTATTAGTAGTTGAGTTGTCAATTCAACCACACATGAAAGATTTAGTATCTGCAACAAATTTCAGTAGCAAAGTAGTGTGATAGCAACAGTAGCAACGGTAACAGTAGCAGCAGTGACATCACTAGCGGTAACGGTAGCAGCAGTGACAGCAGTAGCGGAAAAGTAACATAGCAAGGACCAGTAGGAAAAACTCATAGGCATTGGATCGGTGATGGATAATTATGCCGGATGACATTCATCATGCAACAGTTATAACATGGGGAGATAAGTAAATAGCTCCAATTCGTCAAAGTAATGTAGGCAGGTATTCCGTATATAGTCATATGTGCTTATGGAAAAGAACTTGCATGAAATCTATTGTCCATCCCTCTCGTGTCAGCGGGGTCCTGATGGAAACTACGGGATATTAAGGTTCTCCTTTTAATAGAGATCCGGAACAAAGCATTAGCACATAGTGAATACATGAACTCCTCATACTATGGTCATCTCCAGGAGTGGTTCGGGCTATTGTCACTCCGGGGTTGCCGGGTCATAACACATAGTAGGTGACTACAACTTGCAAGATAGGATCAAGAACACACATATATTGACGAGAACATAATAGGTTCAGATCTCAAATCATGGCACTCGGGCCCTAGTGACAAGCATTAAGCATAGCAAAGTAGTAGCAACATCAATCTCATAACATAGTGGATACTAGGGATCAATCCCCATCAAAACTAACTAGATTACATGATAGATCTCATCAAAGCCACCACCGTCCAACAAGCCTACGATGAGATTACTCACGAACGATGAAGAGCATCATGGAATTGTCGATGGAGGAAGGTTTGTGATGACGATGGCGACGATCTCCCCTCTCTGGAGCCCAGAACAGACTCCAGATCTGCCCTCCAGAGGAAGAACAGGTGGTGGCGGCACCTTCCTATCGTAAAACATGATGAACTGTTCTCCTTGATTTTTTTCCAGTCGAAGGTGGATATATAGAGCTGGAATTGGAGGTGGCGGAGTCTCGAGGGGCTCACAAGCCTGCCAGGCCAGGCTAAGGGGGCCGGGCCTGGTGGGCTTGTGAGCTCCTGGCCCCGTCCCTCCAGTTGATTCTTGCGCCACTATTTTTTATATATTCCATAAAAAATCCTCGTAAATTTCCAGGTCATTCCGAGAACTTTATTTCTGCGCAAAAACAACACCATGGCAATTTTGCTGAAAACAGCGTCAGTCCGGGTTAGTTCCGTACAAATCATGCAAATGAGAGACCAAAATAAGGGCAAAAGTGTTTGGAAAAGTAGATACGATGGAGACGTATCAGATACCCCTACACAGCCAGAAGAGGGCTGACAAGCCCGGTTGCAGGGAGGCTGATGCGGCTGTACGGCGACCATGGGAGGGAGGAGGAAGCTTGTGAGGAGATGGGATCTCAAGAGGAGCTCTGTAGGTGCACTAGGGTGAGGGGGGAGAGTTGCAAGGCAGTAGTGGCTCGAGGGAGAAGAGATAAGGGAGGGGGAGGGGAGAGAGAGCTCGGGAGCTCTTGGGAGCTCCCTGTGCATGGATGCCACACGCCCAGATGAAGCTTGGAGGCTAGCTTGTGATGGGGAGCGCTTGGAATGGTCCAAAGGAGATGCTGAGACATGGTGAGACAACGGATGGCTGCTAGATTCAAGCTATGGGGCAAGGTTAGGGTGCAGAGCACCAGTTATGCATGCCAGGGTGGTGGTCACCACGGCCATCTATGCTCAGCGTGCAATTTTGACCAGTCAAACATGTCCAACACGTAAGGCATACTTGCAGGAAGAAGATGGAGGAGTTTGGTCTCTAGTGGTGCTGGTTAGGTGGGGTTTTGACTGGGGTTTAGTTTGTAGCAGCAAACTTAGGGCTAGGATTGAGGGTGCTTAATGGAGTGATCTCAGGATGGGACTTTGTCTAACATGCTTGTCTATGCAAGGACTACAACAGTGTCAAGTTTGAGCTCAAGCAAAGGAGGGTAGCTAGTACTTGTTGTACAAGGCTACATTTCAGCCAGAATTCAACTTGTAGATGTGCTGCTTATTTTCCCCACGTGAGCATGCCATAACTTGGTTTGAAATGATGTCTTGGGTGCTAGGGACCTTCTGGAAAGAGGTGGGGGCATTAACTTAAGGAGAGGTGGGGCAAGTGGCGTAAAAATGGTGATCCAAGGGTAAAAATGAGAGGTAGCTACAAGGGGTCTCTCTCCAATAATTGACCAGTGGCCATGAGAAAGCTACTGGAGTAAAAAGGTAACTAGGGGAGGTTGTGGTAGAAAGTTGAGCTCAATGGTAAAAGTGGAAGGGGCCAAAGTAGCCAATTTGGTGAGTGCACACAAGGTGTTTGATGAGTGTCAGGGAAACCAGATGGACTTCAATTGATATGAAACTTTACAGGATCAAATAATAGATGCAAATAAGCTTGGACACCAAATTTGGGATTTGGTGGAGAAGGTTTCCAATGTAGAGTTGGAAAACCCATGAAATCGACAAAAATGGCCTTCTCCTTACAAAGCTATTCAAATTAATTCCCACAAATCCAATATTTGGTGTGGGGTCATTATTTGAGCATTAAAGCATGCCCAAAAAGTTTGGGGTCAATTGGAGAAACTTTATAATGTAAAGTTTCCCAAAGTCGGAAAGCAACAAAGAGGGTTTTGAGGGGTTTGGAACAAGTTTTTCTATTCTCCTTGATGCACCACTTGGTGTGGATGCATTATTAGAGTATCAGAAAATGTCCACAAAATTTGAGCACAATAGGAGACAGTTGGCAATGTAGAGTTGCTCAAATTTGGATCTGGGCAGATAGGGTTTTAGAATAATTAGGATAGTCAAATCAACTTGGATTGAGTTGAAACTTGGCAAGATCGTCACATATATTATATGTGACATGCTAGAATTTTAGTGGAATTTATGGAGAATATTTCTTATAGAAATATTTCAAAAGCTTGAAATAGGCAGGAAGGGTTTTGAAGGGGTTTGCCCAATATTTTGAACATGACCATGTGCTGAAACTCATATATATGGAATATATATGTCAAGTGAGTTTCCCTAAATTTTATCAAATATTTGAAAGTAATGAAAATAACTTTCCTTCATAAGAGACCATTTATGGCCTCACAGGAAGGCATTTAAATAAAATAGTAAAATAACTTTTAAAACAAAAATATTGTGGTTTTGGGAAGTCATTTGATAATGGGTTTTAAATGAAATAATTGGTGCAAAATGAATTCCCTAATTTGAGGACTTGTAGTACAAATCCCATATTAGGGGTTTTGAAATCTTAATTCAGAGAAATGCTTTTTGGTGAAAATAATATTTGTAAAAATAATTTCTGGTCCAAAACACATGGCATGATCATTAGGCAGGGTTTGGGTCAAGGATCTGAGTCTAGAGAGTAACAGAAATTATTGAGAATCAAACACAAGCATACGAGCAAGCAAGCAAGCAATAGTCAGTTCAAGCATGACAAGCATTCACAAATTTTTTAATTCTTCCTAATTTTTGAGAAAAGTCAAATCAATCGGGAGAGATAAAAAGAGGGTGTTACACTAGTGTAGAATCTTGTGAAATTAATGCCGCATTGCTCAATCTTGTTATGAAAGAACAATTTTTTGGCCTTCCTAGTGAAGATGACGCACCCCATCTAAATACTTTCGTTGAGTTGTGTGATACGCAAAAGAAGAAAGATGTGGACAATGAAATTGTTAAATTAAAGCTATTTCCTTTCTTATTATGAGATCGTGCCAAACCTTTGTTTTCATGTTTACCTAAAAATAGTAGTTTATGCCCGTTAAGATTATCTACCTTAGGTACGATATAATGAATTTGAAGCAACTTGATCATGAGAATGTTGCACAATCTTGGGAGAGGATGAAACTGATGATTAGGAATTGCCCCGCGCATGGTTTGAGTTTATGGATGACTATACAAATATTTTATGCAGGATTCAATTTTCCTTCTGGAAATCTTTTAGATTCCGCCGCGGGTGATAATTTTATGGAAATCACATTAGGAGAAGCTACTAAACTCTTAGATAATATTATGGAAAATTACTCTCAGTGGCATACCAAAAGATCTCCTACTAGTAAAAAGGTGCATGCTATGAAGGAAATAAATACTTTGGGTGGAAAGATGGATGAATTGATGAAATTGTTTTTTTAGTAAGATTGCTCCTATTGTTCCCGGTGATATGCCTTTGTATTCTTTGACTGGAAATAATAATGAATCTATGGATGTGAATTTTGTTGGTAGGAACAATTTTGGCAATAACAAGTATAGAGGTAAATTGAATCCTAGGCCGTTTCCTAGTAATTCCTCTAAAAATTATGGTAATTCCTACAACAATTCTTATGGAAATTATAATAAGATGACTTCTGATCTTGAGAATAATATTAAAGAATTCATTAGCTCTCAAAAAGGTTTCACTGCTATGATTGAAGAAAAATTGTTCAAGATTGATGATTTGGCTAGGAACGTTGATAGAATTTATCGTGAGATTGATTATTTTAAAATTAGATCTATTTCACCCAAGCATGATATTAATGATTCTTTAAAAGCTATGTTAATTTCTATTGATGAGTGTAAGGAAAGAACCGCTAGAATATGTGCTAAGCGCGAATGGCTTGAAAAGGTGTTTTCTCGTGATAATATTGATAAAGATCTAAAAGTGATTGGTATGAAACCTTTGAATCTTTGTTTTCTAGCATAATTCCTGAAAAGGATGGGACTGGAGATGAGCCAACTTTATCTATAAGGCGTCCAAATGATTCAGAGTTCATAGATCTTAGTGATAAGATTGATGAAAGTGGGATGGAAGAGGTCAAAACTTTAAATAGCAATGAGCCCACTCTTTTGGATTTCAAGGATTTTAATTATGATAGTTTCTCTGTAATTGATTGTGTTTCCTTTTTGCAATCCATCTTAAATTCTCAACATGCTTATAGTCAAAATAAGGCTTTTACTAAACATATTGTGGATGCCATGATGAAATATTTTGAAGAGAAACCTGAGTTGGAGGTTTCTATACCTAGAAAACTTTATGGTGAGTGGGAACCTACCATTAAGATTAAATTTAAAGATTACGAGTTCCATGCTTTGTGTGATTTGGGTGCCAGCGTTTCCAGAATACCAAAAACTTTATGTGATGTGTTAGGATTTCGTGAATTTGATGATTGTTCTCTAAATTTGCATCTAGCGGATTCTACAATCAAGAAACCTACATGAAAGATTAATGATGCTCTTATTGTTGCTAATAGGAATTATGTGCGTGTAGATTTCATCGTTCTTGATATAGAATGCAATCCTAATGTCCTATTATTCTTGGTAGACCCTTCCTTAGAACGACTGGTGCAATTATTGATATGAAGGAAGGTAATATTAGATTCCAATTTCCATTAAGGAAAGGCATGGCGAACTTTCCTAGAAAGAAAATAAGATCACTTTATGAATCCATAATGAGATCTACCTATGGATTGCATACCAAAGATGACAATACTTAGATCTATTGCATTATGCCTAGCTAGGGGCACTAAACAATAGCACTTGTTGGGAGGCAACCCAACTTTATTTGTTTTGCTTTTGTTTTTGTTTCAATTTTTGAGTGCCGCACATATTATTGTTGGAATTATTCCCTAGAGGAAATAATAAATATATAGTTATTATTATAATTCCTGTATCAATATAATAGTTTATTATCCATGCTATAATTGTATTGAATGAAGACTCATTTACATGTGTGGATACATAGACAAAACACCGTCCCTAGCATGCCTCTAGTTGGCTAGCCAGTTGATCGATGATAGTCAGTGTCTTCTGAATATGAACAAGGTGTTGTTGCTTGATAACTGGATCACGTCATTGGGAGAATCACGTGATGGACTAGACCCAAACTAATAGACGTAGCATGTTGATCGTGTCATTTTGTTGCTACTGTTTTCTGCGTGTCAAGTATTTATTCCTATGACCATGAGATCATATAACTCACTGACACCGGAGGAATGCTTTGTGTGTATCAAACGTCGCAACGTAACTGGGTGACTATAAAGATGCTCTACAGGTATCTCCGAAGGTGTTGGTTGAGTTAGTATGGATCAAGACTGGGATTTGTCACTCCGTGTGACGGAGAGGTATCTCGGGGCCCACTCGGTAATACAACATCACACACAAGCCTTGCAAGCAATGTAACTTAGTGTAAGTTGCGGGATCTTGTATTACGGAACGAGTAAAGAGACTTGCCGGTAAACGAGATTGAAATAGGTATGCGGATACTGACGATCGAATCTCGGGCAAGTAACATACCGAAGGACAAAGGGAATGACATACGGGATTATACGAATCCTTGGCACTGAGGTTCAAACGATAAGATCTTCGTAGAATATGTAGGATCCAATATGGGCATCCAGGTCCCGCTATTGGATATTGACCGAGGAGTCTCTCGGGTCATGTCTACATAGTTCTCGAACCCGCAGGGTCTGCACACTTAAGGTTCGATGTTGTTTTATGCGTATTTGAGTTATATGGTTGGTTACCGAATGTTGTTCGGAGTCCCGGATGAGATCACAGACGTCACGAGGGTTTCCGAAATGGTCCGGGAACGAAGATTGATATATAGGATGACCTCATTTGATTACCGGAAGGTTTTCGGAGTTACCGGGAATGTACCGGGAATGACGAATGGGTTCCGGGAGTTCACCGGGGGGGGGGGGGGCAACCCACCTCGGGGAAGCCCATAGGCCATAAGGGTGGTGCACCAGCCCTTAGTGGGCTGGTGGGACAGCCCAAAAGGGCCCTATGCGCCAAGGATAAGAAATCAAAGGAAAAAGAAAAAAAAAGGAGGAGGTGGGAAGGGAGGCGGACTCCCTCCCACCAAACCTAGTCCAACTCGGTTTGGGGGGGGGAGAGTCCTCCCCCTTGGCTCGGCTGACTCCTTGAGGGTCCTTGGACCCCAAGGCAAGGCCCCCCTCCCTCCCACCTATATATACGGAGGTTTTAGGGCTGATTTGAGACGACTTTTCCACGGCAGCCCGACCACATACCTCCACGGTTTTTCCTCTAGATCGCGTTTCTGCGGAGCTCGGGCGGAGCCCTGCTAAGACAAGATCATCACCAACCTCCGAAGCGCCGTCACGCTGCCGGAGAACTCTTCTACCTCTCCGTCTCTCTTGCTGGATCAAGAAGGCCGAGATCATCGTCGAGTTGTACGTGTGCTGAACGCGGAGGTGCCGTCCGTTCGGTACTAGATCGTGGGACTGATCGCGGGATTGTTCGCGGGGCGGATCGAGGGATGTGAGGACGTTCCACTACATCAACCGCGCTCTCTAACGCTTCTGCTGTACGGTCTACAAGGGTACGTAGATCACTCATCCCCTCTCGTAGATGGACATCACCATGATAGGTCTTCGTGCGCGTAGGAAATTTTTGTTTCCCATGCGACGTTTCCCAACAGTGGCATCATGAGCTAGGTTCATGCGTAGATGTCTTCTCGAGTAGAACACAAAAGTTTTTGTGGGCGGTGATGTGCGTTTCTCTGCCCTCCTTAGTCTTTTCTTGATTCCGCGGTATTGTTGGATTGAAGCGGCTTGGACCGACATTACTCGTACGCTTACGAGAGACTGGTTTCATCGTTACGAGTAACCCCCTTTGCTCAAAGATGACTGGCAAGTGATGGTTTCTCCAACTTTAGTTGAATCTGATTTGATCGAGGAGGTCCTTGGATGAGGTTAAATAGCAACTCATATATCTCCGTTGTGGTGTTTGCGTAAGTAAGATGCGATCCTACTAGATACCCTTGGTCACCACGTAAAACATGCAACAACAAAATTAGAGGACGTCTAACTTGTTTTTGCAGGGTATGATTGTGATGTGATATGGCCAACGATGTGATGTGATATATTTGATGTATGAGATGATCATGTTGTAATAGAAATATCGACTTGCACGTCGATGGTACGGCAACCGGCAGGAGCCATAGGGTTGTCTTTATACTAACGGTTGTGCTTGCAGATGCGTTTACTATTTTGCTAGGATGTAGCTTTAGTAGTAATAGCATAAGTAGCACGACAACCCCGATTGCAACACGTTGATGGATGATCATGGTGTGGCGCCGGTGACAAGAAGATCGTGCCGGTGCTTTGGTGATGGAGATCAAGAAGCACGCGATCATGGCCATATCATGTCACTTATGAATTGCATGTGATGTTAATCCTTTTATGCACCTTATTTTGCTTAGAACGACGGTAGCATTATGAGGTGATCTCTCACTAAAATTTCAAGACGAAATTGTGTTCTCCCCGACTGTGCACCGTTGCTACAGTCCGTCGTTTCGAGACACCACGTGATGATCGGCTGTGATAGACTCAACGTTCACATACAACGGGTGCAAAAGAGTTGCACACGCGGAACACTCGGGTTAATCTTGACGAGCCTAGCATGTGCAGACATGGCCTCGGAACACATGAGACCTAAAGGTCGATGATGAGTCATATAGTTGATATGATTAGCATAGGGATGCTTACCACTGAAACTATACTCAACTCACGTGATGATCGGACTTGGGATAGTGTAAGTGGATCATGAACCACTCAAATGACTAGAGAGATGTACTTTTTGAGTGGGAGTTTAGCATATAATTTGATTAAGTTGAACTCTAATTATATTGAACATAGTCTAAGTCCACTATGAATATATTTGTGTTGTAGATCATGGCTCACGCGACAGTCATCCTGAATTTTAATACGTTCCTAGAGAAAGCTAAGTTGAAAGATGATGGAAGCAACTTTGTAGACTGGGCTCTTAATCTTAAGCTGATCTTACAAGATGGGAAGAAGGATTATGTCCTTAATGCTGCGCTAGGAGATGAACCACCCGCTACGGCAGATCAGGATGTTAAGAATGCTTGGTTAGCACGTAAGGAGGACTACTCAATAGTTCAATGTGCAGTCTTGTATGGCTTAGAACCGGGACTTCAACGTCGCTTTGAGCGTCATGGAGCATTTGAGATGTTCCAGGAGTTGGAGTTTATCTTTCAGAAGAACGCCCGGATCGAGAGGTATGAGACCTCTGATAAATTCTATGCTTGCAAGATGGAGGAAAACTCGTCTGTCAGTGAACATGTGCTCAAAATGTCTGGGTACTCAAACCGTCTAGCTGAGCTCGGGATTGAACTCCCGCAAGAAGCTATCACTGACAGAATCCTTCAATCACTGCCGCCAAGCTATAAAGGCTTTGTGTTGAACTACAACATGCAAGGGGTGAACAAGTCTCCCGGCGAGTTGTTTGCGATGCTGAAAGTCGCAGAGTCTGAACTCCGTAAAGAGCATCAAGTGTTGATGGTGAGCAAGACCACTAGTTTCAAGAGAAACGGCAAAGGCAAGAAGGGCAATTCGAAGAAGAGCGGCAAGCCTGTTGCCAATCCGCCGAAGAAACCCAAGGCTGGACCTAAGCCTGAAACAGAGTGCTTCTATTGCAAGGGTATGGGTCACTGGAAGCGCAATTGCCCCAAGTATCTGGCAGATAAGAAGGCGGGCAAAGAAAAATCAGGTATATTTGATATACATGTTATTGATGCGTACTTAACCGGCTCTCGTAGTAGTGCCTGGGTATTCGATACCGGTTCTGTTGCTCACATTTGCAACTCGAAACAGGAAATGCGGAATAAATGAAGGCTGGCGAAAGACGAAGTGACGATGCGCGTAGGAAATGGTTCCAAGGTTGATGCAATCGCCGTCGGCACAGTGTCACTTCAGCTACCATCGGGATTAGTGATGAACTTAAATCATTGTTATTTAGTGCCTGCGTTGAGCATGAACATTATCTCTGGATCTTGTTTATTGCGAGACGGTTACTCTTTTAAGTCTGAGAATAATGGTTGTTCTATTTCTATGAGTAACATCTTTTATGGTCATGCACCGAATGTGAGAGGATTGTTCATATTGAATCTTGATAGCGATACGCATATACATAACATTGAGACCAAAAGAGTTAGAGTAAACAATGATAGCGCCATATTTTTGTGGCACTGCCGCTTGGGTCATATTGGTGTAAAGCGCATGAAGAAACTCCATGTTGATGGACTTTTGGAGTCACTTGACTTTGATTCACTTGACACGTGCGAACCATGCCTCATGGGCAAGATGACTAAGACTCCGTTCTCCGGAACGATGGAGCGTGCAAGTGACTTGTTGGAAATCATACATACCGATGTGTGTGGTCCAATGAGCGTGGAGGCACGCGGCGGATATCGTTATTTTCTCACCTTCACTGACGATTTAAGTAGATATGGTTATGTCTACTTGATGAAGCACAAGTCTGAAACATTTGAAAAGTTCAAGCAATTTCAAAGTGAAGTGGAAAATCATCGTAACAAGAAGATCAAGTTCCTACGGTCTGATCGTGGGGTTGAATATCTGAGTTTCGAGTTTGGTGCTCACTTAAGACAATGTGGAATTGTTTCACAGTTAACACCACCTGGAACACCACAGCGTAATGATGTGTCCGAACGTCGTAATCGTACTTTGTTAGAGATGGTGCGATCTATGATGTCTCTTACTGATTTGTCGTTATCATTTTGGGGTCATGCATTAGAAACAGCTGCATTCACTTTAAATAGGGCACCATCAAAATCCGTTGAGACGACACCATACGAACTGTGGTATGGCAAAAGGCCAAAGTTGTCGTTTCTTAAAGTTTGGGGATGTGATGCTTATGTCAAAAAAGCTTCAGCCTGAAAAGCTGGAACCCAAAGCGGAAAAGTGCGTCTTCATAGGTTACCCAAAAGAGACAGTTGGGTACACCTTCTATCTCAAATCCGAGGGCAAAGTGTTTGTTGCTAAAAACGGAGCTTTTCTCGAGAAGGAGTTTCTCTCGAGAGAATTGAGTGGGAGGAAGATAGAACTTGACGAGGTTGTCGAACCTCTCATCCCTCTGGATGGTGGCGCAGCGCAAGGGGAAACCTCTGTCGTTGCGACGCCGGTTGAGGAGGAAGTTAATGATGATGATCATGAAACTCCAGTTCAAGTTTCTGTTGAACCACGCAGGTCGACGAGATCACACGCTGCTCCAGAGTGGTACGGTAATCCCGTCTTATCAATCATGTTGTTAGACAACAATGAACCTGCAAATTATGAAGAAGCAATGGTGGGCCCAGATTCCAACAAATGGCTAGAAGCCATGAAATCCGAGATAGGATCCATGTATGAGAACAAAGTGTGGACTTTGGAGATACTACCTGAGGGCCGCAAGGCTATTCAGAACAAATGGATCTTTAAGAAGAAGACGGACGCTGACGGTAATGTGACCGTTTATAAAGCTCGACTTGTGGCAAAGGGTTTTTCACAAGTTCCAGGAGTTGACTACGATGAGACTTTCTCACCTGTAGCGATGCTTAAGTCCGTCAGAATCATGTTAGCAATAGCTGCATTTTTCGATTATGAAATCTGGCAGATGGATGTCAAAACGGCGTTCCTTAACGGTTTCCTTAAGGAAGAGTTGTATATGATGGAACCCGAAGGTTTTGTCGATCCTAAAAATGCTGACAAGGTGTGCAAGCTCCAGCGATCCATTTATGGACTGGTGCAAGCATCTCGGAGTTGGAACAAACGCTTTGATGAGGTGATCAAAGCATTTGGGTTTATACAAGTGGTTGGAGAATCTTGTATTTACAAGAAAGTGAGTGGGAGCTCTGTGGCGTTTCTAATATTATATGTGGATGACATATTACTGATTGGAAACAACGTAGAGCTCTTGGAGAGCATAAAAGGTTACTTGAATAAAAGTTTCTCTATGAAGGACCTAGGAGAAGCTGCTTACATTCTAGGCATTAAGATCTATAGGGATAGATCAAAACGCCTGATAGGACTTTCACAAAGCACATACCTTGATAAAGTTTTGAAGAGGTTCAAAATGGAACAGTCCAAGAAAGGGTTCTTGCCAGTTTTACAAGGTACGAGATTGAGTAAGACTCAGTGCCCAGCAACTGATGAAGATAGAGAGCATATGTGCTCCGTCCCCTATGCTTCAGCCATAGGTTCTATCATGTATGCGATGCTGTGCACTAGACTGGATGTTAGCCTGGCCATAAGTATGGCAGGAAGGTTCCAGAGTAATCCAGGAGTGGATCACTGGACAGCGGTCAAGAATATCCTGAAGTACCTGAAAAGGACTAAGGAGATGTTTCTCGTGTATGGAGGTGACGAAGAGCTCGTCGTAAAAGGTTACGTCGATGCAAGCTTTGACACAGATCCGGACGACTCTAAGTCGCAAACCGGATACGTATTTATTCTTAATGGGGGTGCAGTAAGCTGGTGCAGTTCCAAGCAAAGCGTCGTAGCAAATTCTACATGTGAAGTGGAGTACATGGCTGCCTCGGAGGCGGCTAAGGAGGGTGTCTGGATGAAGCAGTTCATGACGGATCTTGGAGTGGTGCCAAGTGCACTGGATCCAATAACCTTGTTCTGTGACAATACTGGTGCCATTGCCTTGGCAAAGGAACCACGGTTTCACAAGAAGACCAGACACATCAAACGACGCTTCAACCTCATCCGCGACTACATCGAGGAAGAGGACGTAAATATATGCAAAGTGCACACGGATCTGAATGTAGCAGACCCGCTGACTAAACCTCTTCCACGGCCAAAACATGATCGACACCAGAACTGTATGGGTGTTAGATTTATTACAATGTAATTCACATGGTGATGTGAGGGCTAGATTATTGACTCTAGTGCAAGTGGGAGACTGTTGGAATTATGCCCTAGAGGCAATAATAAATATATAGTTATTATTATAATTCCTGTATCAAGATAATAGTTTATTATCCATGCTATAATTGTATTGAATGAAGACTCATTTACATATGTGGATACATAGACAAAACACCGTCCCTAGCATGCCTCTAGTTGGCTAGCCAGTTGATCGATGATAGTCAGTGTCTTCTGATTATGAACAAGGTGTTGTTGCTTGATAACTGGATCACGTCATTGGGAGAATCACGTGATGGACTAGACCCAAACTAATAGACGTAGCATGTTGATCGTGTCATTTTGTTGCTACTGTTTTCTGCGTGTCAAGTATTTATTCCTATGACCATGAGATCATATAACTCACTGACACCGGAGGAATGCTTTGTGTGTATCAAACGTCGCAACGTAACTGGGAGACTATAAAGATGCTCTACAGGTATCTCCGAAGGTGTTGGTTGAGTTAGTATGGATCAAGACTGGGATTTGTCACTCCGTGTGACGGAGAGGTATCTCGGGGCCCACTCGGTAATACAACATCACACACAAGCCTTGCAAGCAATGTAACTTAGTGTAAGTTGCGGGATCTTGTATTACGGAATGAGTAAAGAGACTTGCCGGTAAACGAGATTGAAATAGGTATGCGGATACTGACGATCGAATCTCGGGCAAGTAACATACCGAAGGACAAAGGGAATGACATACGGGATTATACGAATCCTTGGCACTGAGGTTCAAACGATAAGATCTTCGTAGAATATGTAGGATCTAATATGGGCATCCAGGTCCTGCTATTGGATATTGACCGAGGAGTCTCTCGGGTCATGTCTACATAGTTCTCGAACCCGCAGGGTCTGCACACTTATGGTTCGACGTTGTTTTATGCGTATTTGAGTTATATGGTTGGTTACCGAATGTTGTTCAGAGTCCCGGATGAGATCACGGATGTCACGAGGGTTTCCGGAATGGTCCGGAAACGAAGATTGATATATAGGATGACCTCATTTGATTACCGGAAGGTTTTCGGAGTTACCGGGAATGTACCGGGAATGATGAATGGGTTCCGGGAGTTCACCGGGGGGGGCAACCCACCCCGGGGAAGCCCATAGGCCATAAGGGTGGCGCACCAGCCCTTAGTGGGCTGGTGGGACAGCCCGAAAGGGCCCTATGCGCCAAGGATAAGAAATCAAAGGAAAAAGAAAAAAAGGAGGAGGTGGGAAGGGAGGGGGACTCCCTCCCACCAAACCTAGTCCAACTCGGTTTGGGGGGGGGGAGAGTCCTCCCCCTTGGCTCGGCCGACTCCTTGAGGGTCCTTGGACCCCAAGGAAAGGCCCCCCTCCCTCCCACCTATATATACGGAGGTTTTAGGGCTGATTTGAGACGACTTTTCCACGGCAGCCCGACCACATACCTCCACGGTTTTTCCTCTAGATCGCGTTTCTGCGGAGCTCGGGCGGAGCCCTGCTAAGACAAGATCATCACCAACCTCCGGAGCACCGTCACGCTGCCGGAAAACTCTTCTACCTCTCCGTCTCTCTTGCTGGATCAAGAAGGCCGAGATCATCGTCGAGCTGTACGTGTGCTGAACGCGGAGGTGCCGTCCGTTCGGTACTAGATCGTGGGACTGATGGCGGGATTGTTCGCGAGGCGGATCGAGGGACGTGAGGACGTTCCACTACATCAACCGCGTTCTCTAACGCTTCTGCTGTATGGTCTACAAGGGTACGTAGATCAGTCATCCCCTCTCGTAGATGGACATCACCATGATAGGTCTTCGTGCGCGTAGGAAATTTTTGTTTCCCATGAGACGTTTCCCAACAATTATTACCTCTGTAATAATTGTGTTTTCTTGTTTAGTTAGTGTTTGAGCCAAGTAAGACCTTTGGGATGGTCTATGGTGTTTGCAAGTTGATTTTGCTGAAAAACATAAACTTTTGCTCTCAGTCCAGGAATTTTATAAATTCACTAGAACGTGCTTTTGATCAGAATGTTTTACATATGACTGGTTTACGAATTGCCTAGATCTTCCTCATTTTTCAGAATTTTTGGAGTTCAAAAGTTTTCAAAATAAACAAACTGCTACAGACTATTTATTTTGATTAATCTATGGGTTGTATCGGGGGGTATGAACCATGGAGAAGTTAGAATACAGTAAATGTTACATCAATATAAATAACTAATGAGTTCACAACATTACCTAAGTGGTGATTTATCTTTCTTATACTAACGGATCTCACGAGTTTTCTGTTGAGTTTTGTGTTGTGAAGTTTTCAAGTTTTGGGTAAAGATTTGATGGACTATGGACTAAGGAGTGGCAAGAGCCTAAGCTCGGGGATGCCCAAGTCACCCCAAGCCATATTCAAGGATACTAAAGAGCCTAAGCTTGGGGATGCCTCGGAAGGCATCCCCTCTTTCGTCTTCAATCCATTGGTAAATTTACTTCAGGTTGTCTTTTTATTCACCACATGATATGTGTTTTGCTTGGAGCGTCTTGTATGATATGAGTCTTTACTTTTTATTTTGACACAATCATCCTTGTTGCACACATATTTTTAGAGAGAGAGACACACACACACTAAATTGTGAATTTATTAGAATACTAGGCAATGTTGCTCTAGTACTTCACTTATATCTCTTAGAGCACGGTGGTGTTATGAAATTATTAAAACTCTCGTACTTCACTTATATTATTTTGAGAGTTCTTTAAACAACATGGTAATTAGTTTAGGTTATGAATTTAGTCCTAATATAATAGGCATCCAAGAGGGATATAATAAAAAAAATCATATTGAGTGCATTGAATATGATGAGAATTTTGATTCCTTGCATATAGTTTTGAGATGTGAAGATGGTAATACGAGAGTCATGCTAGTAAGTAATTGTGAATTAGAAAAAATACTTTTGTTAAAGCTTGTGATACCCGTAGCATGCACGTATGGTGAACCGTTATGTGATGAATTCGGAGCATGACTTGTTTAATGATTGTCAACCTTTGTGTGGAGGTCGAGACCGCGCGATGGTTAACTCGTACCAACCCTTATCCTAGGAGCATGCATTTAAGACTTTGCTGCGATAAATAATAGGCTTTTGCAATAAGTATGTGAGTTCTTTATGACTAATGTTGATTTTATGGATTATACGCACTCTCACCCTTCCACCTTTGTTAGCCTCCGTAGTACCACACAACTTTCGCCGATACATTAAACCCACCTTCCTCAAAACAGCCACCATATATTTTCCTCAAAACAGCCACCATACCTACCTATTATGGCATTTTCATAGCCATTCCAAGATATATTACCATGCAACTCCACCGTCCTGTTTTTATGACACGCACCATCACTTCCATATTGCTTGTAGAGTCATACTTTGTTCTAGTTATCGAGTTGTAATATTTTGAGTTGTAAGTAAATAAAAGTGTGATGATTTTGCATTATTAGAGCATTGTCCCGTGTGAGAAAAAGGATGATGGAAGCTATGATTCCCTCACAAGTTGGGATGAGTCTACGGACTTTACAAAAAAAAGAGGCCAGCGAAGCGCACAAAAAGAAAGAGGCCAAAGAAGCCCACCAAAAAAAGAATAAAAGGAAAAAGGAAAAAATGAGAGAAAGAGAGAAGGGACAATGCTACTATATTTCTCCACACTTGTGCCTCAAAGTAGCACCATGTTGTTCATACAGAGTCTCCTATTTTGTCACTTTCATATAACTAGTGGTATTACATCTTTTGCACAACCACTTAGTTTTCCTTTTGAGCTTTCATACATTTATAGCTCTAGTGAATTTGTTGCATGACAATCCCTACTCACTCACATTAATATCTATTGATGGGAATCTCCATAGCCCATTGATATGCCTAGTTGATGTGAAACTATCTTCTTCCTTTCTTTTTGCAACCTCCACCACATTCTATTCCACCTATAGTGTTGTATCCATGGATCACACTCATGTATTGCGTGAGAGTTGAAAAGGTTTGAGAACATAAAAACTGTGAAACAATTGCTTGATTTTCATCGGGGTTGTGCATGATTTAGATACTTTGTGTGGTGAAGATGCAGCATAGCCAGACCATATGATTTTGTAGGGATAACTTTCCAAGACCATGCTATTTCGAAAGGAAGCAGTTACCTTATTAGAATACTTCAAGTATTATTGTTTTTTTGTCAATATAGACTTTTCTTTTCAGTCTTATGGATCTGAATATCCATGCCACAATAGAAAATATTACATGGATGAATATGTTAGGTAGCATTCCACATCAAAAATTCTGTTTTTATCATTTACCTACTCGAGGACGACCAAGAATTAAGCTTGGGGATGCTGACATGCCTCCAACGTATCTATAATTTTTTATTGTTCCATGATGTTATATTATCTATTTTGGATGTTTTGTATGAATTAATATGCTGCTTTATATTATTTTTGGGACTAACCTATTAATCTAGAGCCTAGTGCCAGTTTCTGTTTTTTCCACGTTTTTGAATATTGCAGATAAGCAATATTAAACGGAGTCCAAACGGAATAAAATCTCTGGAAAGATTTTCTTGGACTAGAAGACACGCAAAAAACTTGGAGTAGGGGGCAAGGCAGTTGCTGGGAGGCCACAAGCCTACAGGGCGCGCCCTGGGGGCCTGGCCGCGCCCCTGGCTTGTGGGGGCCCTGTAGGTCTCCTAAACCTAATTCTTAGCCTATAAAATCCCAAATATTCCCGTATCGCCAAAAAGATCCACAAAAATACTTTTACGCCGTCGGGAGCCTCTCTTCCCGAGAGATCCAATCTAGGATCTTTTTCTGGTAATCTGCAGGAGAGGGAATTGATCATGGAGGGCATCTACATCAACTCCATTGCCCCTCCGGTGATGTGTGAGTAGTTCACCACAAACCTACGGGTCCATAGCTAGTAACTAGAGGGCTTCTTCTCTCTCTTTGATCTTCAATACCATGTTCTTCATGATGTTCATGGAGATCGATCCGTTGTAATACTGTTTTGCATCGTGTTTGTCGAGATCCAGTGAATTGTGAGATTATGTTCAGATTATGTATGAATATTACTTGAGTCTTTCCGGAATTCTTATATGCTTGATTTCATATCTTTGCAAGTCTCTTCGAATTATTTGTATGGTTTGACCAACTAGATTGGTAATTCTTGCATTGGGAGAAGTGCTTAGTTTGGGGTTCAATCTTGCGGTTTCCTCACCCAGTGACAGTAGGGGTAGAGAGGCACGTATTGTATTGTTGCCATCAAGGGTAAATGATGGCGTTTTCATCATATTGCTTGAGTTTATCCCTCTATACCATGTCATCTTACTTAATGCATTACTCTGTTCTTCATGAACTTAATACTCTAGATGCAGGCAGGAGTCGGTCGATGTATGGAGTAATAGTAGTAGATGCAGAATCATTTTGGTCTACTTGATACGGTCGTGATGCCTATATGCATAATCATTTCCTTAGATATATTCATAATTATTTGCTTTTCTATCAATGCTCGATAGTAATTTGCTCACCCGCGGTATTATTTTCCTTTATGAGAGAAGCCTCTAGTAAAACATATGGCCCCTGGATCTATTTTCCATATCATATTTTCAGCTATATAAACCAAAAATACTTTGCTGCAATTTGTTTACTTTTGTTTTACTTTCAGATCTATCAATATTTTATATCTATCTCTATCAGATCTCATACTTGCAAATAACTATGAAGGTATTGACAACCCCTTTATAGCGTTGGGTGCAAGTGTTTGATTATTTGTGTAGGTACTACTATTGGAGCCTTGTTTGTTCCTCCTATTGGATTGATACCTTGGTTCTCAACAAACGGGGGGAAATACATATCTACTTCGCTACATCACCCTTTCCTCTTCAAGGGAAAACCAACGCAAGCTCAAGAGGTAGCAGTGGAGCGGCGGACCGAGGCGGTGGCGTGGCTGGAAGTGGTGTGTGTCCGGCTGGGCCGCGGCTATGATGCCCGTGCGGTTGTCTCGTGCTCCTCTCTGCTGCAACGTGGCTCGTCGCGGCGCTTGCGGGCATGGCGGCCAGGGTCACCTTTTTTCTACCGTCCTCTTCCGGTGGGACGGGCGGTCGATGATGGCCCATAGCGTGGGGGATGTTGGCCAGGTTTCAATTATAGGGTGTCGAACCCTACGGAGTTTTGGCATAGCTTCATGTCAACCACCTCGATCTGGCCACCGATGTGTTCCGGTCTTCTTTTTGGTGATCTCCGTAGTCTCGCACATGATGCTACTTGATATCTAGAGAGGAATCTGCAGTCATGTGCACCCTTCCGGGGCATGGTGTGAAGCTTCGTCTACTATTCGGTCATATGGGACATAGATTTCCATGGATCTGACAGAGTTGGAGAAAGTCATGATGGCTACGATTGGTGGGTGGTTGGTTGTGTTGAAGACAACACATCACATGTTTTTCCTGTGTGTCGGGTGCACGACGACTCGCAATAGCAGCCTGGGCAAGCGGGGATGGCAACATAGGTGGACTGCATCTTTGGTGGTGCTCGTCGAATACTGAGCCTTGATTTCCAGGGTGAAAACCCAAGGTCTCGCCTTCATTGGTTGTACCTAGCAATGTCCTTGTTGAAGGCATTGTTTTGGAAACTCGGTCTTTCTCCGAGGTGAAAATCCAAGATCTTCGATCAGGAACGACAATGCTTTGTGCATTGTTTCCTTATTGGAGGCGTTGCTTTTGGAGAGACTAGGTTGTAGTACTAGTGTTGTATTCGGTGGCGGTTAGAGTGCTTCTATTGCGAGGTGTTGTACACCGCGATTGGGTCTTTGTTTTTATTTTCTCTCTTGTTTGATTTGTTCTTCGTTGTGTGCATCCCTGATGTCTTTGGATATCTGGTTGGTGCAAATGATGGGTGTAATTGGTATCTTCGCGATATTAATAATTCCCTTTATAAAAAAATGCAGGCCAGGTCTCCAGAAGAACTTGATCACGTGAAGAATTCGCTGGAGACCTGAGGAAATGCTAGAAAGGTCGCAAGCTAATCATGATGAAATGACCATCATTTCACACGTCCTCATATTACCTTAAATCTACACTATGTGATGAAATTCAAGTCTGGTAAATTTGATACCATATTCGTCACTCTCAAGCATATGAGATGGTAAGCTGTAATAATTCATGTGCAGGATGACAACCCCAAAGCCAGTGAGTGTGTTCTTGATAGTGGATGTACTGATCACATGATTGGTGACAAAAGTCTATTGATGAACATTCCATTAACTCCATCACTACTAAATCACATCACCTATGCAAACAAAGGAAAAAAGCAAAGTACTGGGTGTTGGTAAGGTTGCTATATCCAAGGACCAACACATGAACAAAGTCATGCTTGTCGAATCCCTTGGGTATAACTGCATATCTGTCTTAATATTAATGCTTTGTGGTCTTCATATGATTGTCATCTTTGGCAAATATCGTTGCGTAGTCATCATGGAATTTGACAAATCCAAAGTCTTCGAAAGCTTTAGGAGAGGAGACTTGTCCATTGTTGATTTCTCTACAGGTCCACAACCAGCCACCTGTCTACTTGCAAAAGCCTCAGAGGACTTACTATGGCATCGACGACTTGGTCATGCAGGCATGAGGAATCTGCACACTCTTGCAAAGAAGAAACATTTCATTGGCATCGAGGGTGTCAAATTCTTCAAGGATCACATCGGATAGATCTCCATGAAGATCATGGAGAACTTTGTATTGAAGATCCAAGAGAGAGAAGAAGCCATCTAGCTACTAACTACAGACCCGTAGGTCTGAAGTGAACTACTCACGAGTCATTGGAGGGGCGATGATGTTGATGTAGAAGCCCTCCAGCTCCAAAGTCCCCTCCGACAGGGCACCGGGAAGGGTCTCCAGATGAGATCTCACGGAAACGGAAGCTTGCGGCGGCGGAAAAGTGTTTTCGTGGATGCCCTGATTTTTTCTAGATTTTAGAGAATATATAGGCGAAAGAGCTAGGGAAGGGGAGCGCCAGGGAGGCCACAAGCCTGGTAGCCGCCGCCCCCCTGGTGGCGGCTACAGGGCTTGTGGGCCCCCTGTGGTTCTCCTGCCTTGGCCCTCAAGTCCCCCGATCTTCTTCTTATCTGGAAAATTTTATTTTGGGGATTTTATTCCGTTTGGACTCCATTCCAAAATCAGATTTGAAAAGAGTCAAAAACACAGAAAAACAGGAACTAGCACTTGGCACTGAATTAATAAGTTAGTCCCAAAAAAAATATAAAAGGTACATAAAACATCCAAAGTTGACAAGATAACAACATGAAACCATCAAAAATTATAGAAACGTTTGAGACGTATCAAGCATCCCCAAGCTTAACTCGTGCTCGTCCTTGAGTAGGGAAGTGATAAAGAATGAATTTTTGATGCTTTCATGCGACCTATCATAGATGTCCTTTGTAACTCCTCTGATGTGACGTGAATGTTCAGATCCATTAGATTCAAAACAATAATTTGCTATTGATGTGTAGACAATAATACTTCAAGCAAACTATCAAGGTAATCATGAACTTTCAAAATAACGAGGCCAAAAAAAAGTTATCCCTACAAAATCATATAGTTCGGCTATGCTCTATCATCCTTGCACAACGAATTTAAATCATGCACAATCTCGGTATTGGCCAAGTAATTGTTTTCACACTTTTACTTTCTCAAACATTTTCAACTCTCATGCAATACATGAGCGTGAGCCGTGGTTTTAGGACTATAAGTGGAATGGAGTGTGGTGGAGGTTGCAAGACAAACAAGGAGAAGATGGTCACATTAACTAGGCATATTAATGAGCTATGGAGATGCTCATCAATAGATATCAATGTGAATGAGTAGGGATTGCCATACAAATGATGCACTAGAGCTAAGAGTAAGTGAAAGCTCTTAAAGAAAACTAGTGGGTGTGCATCCAACTTGCTTGCTCACGAAGACCTAAGGCAATTTTGAGGAAGCCTATCATTGGAATATACAAGCCAAGTTATATAATGAAAATTTCCCACTAGCTATATGGTGGTGACAAAACGAGAGACTCTCAATCATGAAGATCATGGTGCTTAATAAGCACAAGTGTGGAAGGATAGTAGCATTGTCCCTTCTCTGTTTTTCTCTCATTTTTTGTGTGGGCTCTTTGGCCTATTTTTTATTTTACTTTTTATTTTGGGGGGCATTTTTGGCCTCTTTTTGTAAATGGGCTTCGCTGGCCTCTTTTATTTCCTCACATGGGACAATGCTCCATCAATGATGATCATCACACTTAAAACTCAAAACTTAGAGCAATGACGACTCTATATGGAATGCCTTCGGTAGAGTACCGTGACAATGATTTAGCATGGCATAGACATCAATGAAAACATCATGCTAGCTATCTTACGATCATGCAATGGCAATGTAGAAGTGGTGGCACATGTCATGGTGGTAGTTGCATTGCAATATATCTCGGAATAGCTTTGAAAAAGCCATAGTAGGTAGGTATGGTGGCTGTTTTGAGGGAGGCTATATGGTGGGTTCTGTGCACCGGCGAAAGTTGCACGGCACAAAAGAAGATAGTGATGGTGGAAGGTGAAAGTGCATCTAAACCATGGACTCAACATTAGTCATGAAGAACTCATATACTTGTTGCAAAAGTTTTAATAGTAACTGAAACAAATCATTCAACGCATACTCCTAGGGGAAGGGTTGGTAGGTATAAACCATCGCGCGATCCCGACCGCCACACAAAGGATGACAATCAATATACTAATCATGCTCAGACTTCATCACGTAGCGGTTCACCATACGTGCATGCTACGGGAATCACTAACTTCAACAAAAGTATTTCTAGATCCACAACACCATACTAATATAAATTCAATATTACCACAACCACAACTCAAAACTAATTGAGATGAATCAAACTTCTCTAACTATTCAATGCACATGAAGGTGGAAGTTTTAATATCCCTTTGGATAACTACCCCTTTTGAGACTACTATCATAGCATAGATCAACTACCAAGCCACGCGCTTCTGTGCTCTAAAAGATATAAGTGAAGCACACAGAGCAAAATCAACTAGCTCAAAAGATATACGTGAAGCTCGACAAAATCATGGTGAGTGCATGTCTCTCTCTCTAGGTGTGCAGCAAGGAAGATTGTGACACAACAAAAATAAAAGACTCCAACGATACAAGACGCTCCAAGCAAAACACATAGCATGTAGTGAATAAAAATATAGCCCCAAGTAACATTACCGATGGATTGAAGACGAAAGAGGGGATGCCTTCCCAGGGCATCCCCAAGCTTAGGCTTTTACTGCATCCTTGAATTATCTTGGGGTGCCTTGGGCATACCCAAGCTTGAGCTCTTGCCACTCTTTATCTCTTTTTCCATAAGAACTTCACCCAAAACTTGAAAACTTCACAACACGAAACTTAAACTGAAACTCGTGATATCATTAGTATAAGAAAGCAAACCACCACTTCCTCAGGTATTGTAGCAAACTTAAATTCTACTTATGTTGATGTTGGATTACTGTGTTTTCAATCTTCCATGGCTAATACCCCCCGATATTATCCATAGTTTCATCAAAATAAGCAACCAACTCAACAAAAACAGAATCTGTTAACAGCAGACCAGTATGTAGCAATCTGTATACTTCGTATACTTCTGGTACTTCAAAACTTCTGACAAATTACGACAGACTGAAGAATTTGTGTAGCAATCAGCAGCAAAAAGAATCAACAGAAAAGCTCTTGCATAAAAAAAATGAACATTCTTTTCATGAGCAGAAAGTTTTTGTCTTTTCCAGCATGACCAAACGATCATCCCCAAGACTAATCATAACGGTTTTGTTTGGCACAAACGCAAAAAGAAACACAAAAACACAATCATAACAGAATTATGAAAGTGTGGAAAACACAAAACAGAAATAAAAAGGATGGATTCGTTGGGTTGCCTCCCAACAAACGCTATTGTTTAACGCCCTTAGCTAGGCATTGATAACTCAATGATGGTCACACAAAAGACAAGAATTGAAGCACAGCGAGAGCATCATACAGCATGTGAAAATCACATCTAAGTCTAACATACTTTCTATGCATAGGCATTCTATAGGAAACCAGATTGTCAAGACAACCAATAGTTGCCATATGCAAGGAAGAAGAAGGAGACAATAGCAATCTCCACATAACGAGAGGTAATTTGGTAACATGAAAGTTTCTACCACAATATTTTCCTCTCTCATAGCAATTACATGTGGGATCATAATCAAATTCAACAAAATAGTGGGATTATCATCAACATGTAGGATATTCTTTTCATGATCCACATGCATGCAAAGTTGACGCTCTTCAAAAATTGTGGGATTATCATCAACTAAAGTCATGACTTCTCCAAACCCACTTTCAATAATATTGCAAATATCATATTCATCATGAGGCTGAAATAAATTTTCAAGATCATAAGAAAAATTATCGCCCCACTCATGATCATTGCAACAAGTAGTGTACATAGCAAAACTAGCATCCCCAAGCTTAGGGTTTTGAATATGATTGTCACTAATAGAATTTATAGTGAAACCATTGCAATCATGCTTTTCATCCAAGGAGCCTCATGAATCACTTCATAAATTTCTTCCTCACAATTTTCAGATTCACGCATCTCAAGCAAAACTCCATAAAGATAGTCAAGTGCACTCAACTCACTAGCAATTTGATCAACATAATTGGATCTCCTAAAGAGATTAGCAAGTGGGTGAGGATCCATATCACTAGATTTTCAGCAAGCGAAGATGCAAGCATATTGAAGGCACATGGCACACAAGCGAACAGAAAGCAAGCGAGAGAAAAGGGCGAACAAAAAAGGCAAACGAAAAAAGGAAAACGAAAAAGGCAAATTGGTGAAGTGGGGGAGAGGAAAACGAGAGGCAACTCGCAAACAAAATAAATGCAAGAGATGAGTTTGTGACACCTACTTATATAGATCTTGACTTGATCTCTCTCTTCCCCGGTAATGGTGACATAAATACTTCTGCTACTGCAACAAAAGACCTTCCAACGGCGCCAGAAATAAGCGTGTTGACGAGATACTATTCTTGTCTTGATACTCCTCAGCAACGGCGCCAGGAATCCTTTTGCTATGGCTACACCTTTAGGGACTTCCTTGGCAAATATGCAAAGGATTTCCCCGTGGCCTGGGAGCCTTGCGTTGGTGTTCCCTCGAAGCAGAAAGGGTGATGTAGCACAGCGCGGTAAGTATTTCCCTCAGTTTTGAGAACCAAGGTATCGATCCAGAGGGAGAATCCAGGGGTCTGTGGGGCACCGGGGCAGCGACGAGGGCGGTGGGGTGGCGGCGGCGGGGCTGTGAGGCACCAGGGTGGCGGCGCGACGGTGGTGGCGGCGGTGGGCGTCGGGGAGAGGAGTGGGAGAGAAAGAGGGGCGGGGTGTGGAGCGAGCCGTTACAGTGGGTGAGAGAGAGAGGGGCGGGGTGGAGCCGTTACACACGGAGTTAGCGCTTTGCCGTCTGCCGGCGGACGGCAAAGAGTCTAGACTCTTTGCCGTCTACTTCTGGACTCTTTGCCGTGTGCTAGCAGATGACAAAGAAGGGACTCCAGTTTGACCTAACGTCCCCGCGATCAGGTGGGCCCATCTACATGTTTGCCATCTGGTGTGCGACTCTTTGCCGTCTGCTAGCTGACGGCAAAGATGTGACTGATGGCAAAGACACTCTATGCCATCAGCCAGTTCTTTGTCGTCTGCTTTGTGGCAGCTGACGGCAAAGACACTCTTCGCCATCAGCTAGCACACGGCAAAGATTTGGCAGATGGCAAAAAACTGTTTTCCAGTAGTGAACAACCGTCGGTTGCCAACATCAATAATTCAACTATACCGAAACGTCATCGAACCTAAAGTGTGCAGACCCTGCAGGTTCGAGAACTATGCAGACATGACGTGAGACACTCTCCAGTCAATAACCAATAGCGGGACCTGGATTCCCATATTGGCTCCTACATATTCTACGAAGATCTTCATCAGTTGAACCTATATGTCAAGGATTCAGTTAATCCCGTATGCTATTACCTTTGTCCATCGGTATGTTACTTGCCCGAGATTCGATCGTAGGTATCTCTATACCTAGTTCAATCTCGTTACCGACAAGTGTCTTTACTCGTTCCGTAATACAAGATATCATGACTAAATCCTTAGTCACATTGCTTCCAAAGCTTATTGTGATGTTGTATTACTGATTGGGCCCCGAGATACCTCTCCGTCATACGGAGCGACACATCCCAGTCTCGATTCACGCCAACCCAACAGACACCTTCAGAGATACCTGTAGAGCACCTTTATAGTCACCCAGTTGCGTTGCAACGTTTGATACACAAAAGGCATTCCTCCAGTGTCCTGGAGTTGCATGACCTCATGGTTATAGGAACAGATACATTGACATGGAGAAAACAGTAGCAATAAACTTACACGATCATATGCTATGTTCATAGTTTAGGTCTTGTCCATCACATCATTCTCCTAATGATTTGATCCCGTTATCAAGTGACAACACTTGTCTATGGCCAGGAAACCTTGATCATCTTTGATCAGCGATCTAGTCAACTAGAGGCTCACTAGGGATTGTGTGTTATCTATGTATCCACACATGTATTTGAGTTTCCAATCAATACAATTATAGCATGGATAATAAACGATTATCATGAGCAAGGAAATACAAGAATAACCAATTTATTATTGCCTCTAGGGCATATTTCCAATAATCTCACACTTCCAATAGAGTGAGTAATCTAGTTCACATCACTATGTGATTGTAATGAATCTAACACCCATAAAGTTTTGAGGTTTGGTCATGTCTTGCTTGTGAGGGAGTTTTTTTTAGTCAACGGGTCTAAAACTTTTAGATCTGTGTGTACATTACAAATATATATGTCATACTGTAGATGCTTCTACCATGCTTCACTTGGAACAATTCCAAATGATTGCTCCACTATACGAATCCGGATTACCACTCAGAGTTATCCGGATTAGTGTCAAAGCTTGCATCGACGTAACCCTTTACGACGAACTCTTTTATCACCTCCATAATCAAGGTAAATTTCTTAGTCCACTAGTTACTAAGGATAGCTTTGCCCGTTGTCCAGTGATCCATTCCTGGATTACTCTTGTACCGCTTGACTGACTCATGGAAAGGCACACATCAGGTGCGGTACACAGCATGGCATACTATAGAGCCTACGGCTAAAGCATAGGGGACGACCCTCGTCCTTTCTATTTCGTCTGCCATGGTCAGGCTTTGAGTCTTACTCAATATTCAAACCTTACAACACAGCCAAGAACTCCTTCTTCGACTGATCTATTTTGAACTCCTTCAAAATCTTGTCACAGTATATATTCATTTGAAAGTTCTATTAAGTGTTTTTATCTATCTCTATAGATCTTTATGCTGAATGTTCAAGTAGGATTAATTCAGGTTTTCCTTCGAAAAATACTTTTCAAACAACCTTATATGCTTTCCAGAAATTCAACATCATTTCTGATCAACAATATGTCAAACACATATACTCATCAGAAATTATATAGTGCTCCCACTCACTTTTTTGGAAATACAAGTTTATCATAAACTTTGTATAAACCCAAAGAGTTTGATCAAATCATCGAAGCGTATATTCCAACTCCGAGATGCTTGCTCCAATCCATAGAAAGATCGCTGGAGCTCGCATACTTGTTAGAATCCTTAGGATTGACAAAACCTTATGGTTGTATCACATACAACCTTTCCTCAAGGAAACCGTCGAGGAAACAATGTTTTGACATCCATCTGCAATATTTCAAAATAAATAATGCAACAATTGCTAACATAATTCCGACAGACTTTTAGCATCACTACGGGTGAGAAAGTCTCATCATAGTCAACTCCTTGAACTTTTCACAAACATCTTTGCAACAAGTCGACCTTTCTTAATGGTGACATTTACCATCATCGTCTGTCTTCCTTTTAAAGATCCACTTCTACTTAATAGCCTTACAACCATCAAGTAGTTCTTCCAAAGTCTACACTTTGTTTTCGTACATGGATCCTATCTCAAATTTCATGGCCTCCAACCGTTCATTGTTGTCCAACAACATGACCTCCAAGATAGGGTTAACGTACCACTCTGGAGCAGTATGTGACCTTGTCGACCTACGAGGTTTGTAGTAACTTCATCTGAAGCTTCATGATCACTATCATCAGCTTCCACTTTAATTGGTGTAGGCGCCACAGGAATAACTTCTTGCGCCCTGCTACACACTGGTTGAATTGATGGTTCAATAACCTCATCAACTTCCACCATCCTCCCACTCAATTCTTTCGAGAGAAACTCTTCCTCGAGAAAGGACCCTTTTCTAGAAACAAACACTTTGCTTTCGGATCTGAGATAGGAGGTATACCCAACTGTTTTGGGTGCCCTATGAAGATGCATTTATCCGCTTTGGGTTCGAGCTTATTAGGCTGGAACTTTTTCACATAAGCGTCGCAGCCCTAAACTTTTAGTCAACGAAAACTTAGGTTTCTCCAAACCATAGTTCATACGGTGTCATCTCAATGGAATTACGTGGTTCCCTATTTCAAGTGAACGCGGTTGTCTCTAATGCCTAACCGGAAAAGATAATGGTAATTCATTAAGAGACATTATAGCATGCAACATATCCAATAGGGCGCGGCTATGACATTCGGACACACATTCACACTATGGTGTTCCACGTGGCATGAGTTGTGAAACAATTTTCACATTGTCTTAAATGTTTACCAAACTCGGAACTCAGATATATATTTACCTCTACAATCACATCATAGACATATTATCCTCTTGTTATGACGATTTTCAACTTCACTCTGAAATTGCTTCAACTTTTCAATATTTCATACTATGTGATTCATCACGCAAATACACTTGTATCTACTCAAATCATCAGTGAAGTAAGAACATGACGATATCCACTGCATGCCTCAGCACTTATTGGACTCCATACATCAAAATGTATTATTTCCAAAAACTCACTTGCTTGCTCTCTCACTTAAAACAAGGCCTTCAGTCATCTTTCCCATGTGGCATGATTTGCATATCTCAAATGATTCAAATCAAGTGAGTCTAAACAATCCATCTGCATGGAGTTTATTCATGCGTTGAGACCAATATACATGATTCGCATGTCTCAAATGTTTGAAAAATGAGTGAGTCCATAGATCCATCAGTATGGAGCTTCTTCTTGCGTTTTATACCAATATGACTCAAGCGGCAGTGCCACAAGTAAGTGGTACTATCATTACTACTTTGTATCTTTTGGCATCAAATATTATGAACATGTGTAATACTACGATCAAGATTCAGTAAACCATTCATATTAGGTGCATGACCATTTAAGGTATTATTCAAGTAAACAGAATAACCATTATTCTACTTAAATGAATAATCGTATTGCAATAAACACAATCCAATCATGTTCATGCTCAACTAAAACACCAAACAACATTTAGGTTCAACTAATCTCAAAAGTACAGGAAGCGTGCGTTGGTGATCACATCAACCTTGGAAACACTTCCAACACACATCGTCACCTCGCATTTAGCTAGTCTCCGTTTATTCCGTTGCTTTTTGTAACATCCCAAATTTTTGGAATGTTACTATAATCATTACATTATTGGTTTGTTTGTTTGCTTGCTTGAGTGATTGAAACTTGAGTGAAATTTGAAACTTTTCAAATTTCTTTTGAATGAGAGGGAATAAAATGACTTTCCCCTTCTCCGGTAAATTCAAATTCAATCATTTAAAAACAAAGAGAGAAGATGACATGACTTCTTCAACTATAAAGAATTTGAACGGAGTTTTGCATGTGAATTATTTCAAACTTTTGACCTAGCTTCTTAATTTTTCTTCCCCGAGAAATGCCGGGAAATAATTTCTTGCACGCAAGAGAGAGCGGAGGAAAATGACCCTCCAAAATTTGAGGCATTTCTCAAATATTTTGAGCCAAGAAAACCAAAGTTTTATTGTGAAAATAATTGCAAAAACAAAATATAGCATAAGGGATTTTTTCTGAAAAAACATTTTTTTTAAGTTTTTATTTTTGCCTTGGAAAAATGTTAATCGAGTAGAGAATATTTTTTTGATCATTTTGGTATGTAATACCCCTATATTTAGATTTTATTTTATTCCTTTTTGTATTTTTTCACTTTTTGTTTTTAGTTAAATAGAAAAAAGGGAAACATTTTGTTTTTTTTCTCTCTTCGCACCGGCGCCAGATAGGCCGTGTGGGCCGAATCCCACTCGCCGGATCCGAATCCTTTCAGGATCGGGTGGTCGATCCCGAACGCCCCTCTCTCCTATCGCTAACCGGTGGGCCCCAGCGCCGACCCGATCTCCCACGAGATCCTTCCTTCCCCCGAGCCGAGCTCTTTCCTTCCCTCGCGGGACCGTCGCCGGATCCTCCTCGATCTCCCTACCCTTTCCCTTCTAAGCACTCACCTCCCCCTATAAAAGCTCCCCTACCCCTCCTCGACCCGTTCCACCCCCGAGACACCCTCGCCGTGCCGTGAGCTCGCCGCCAGACCTCGCCGAAGTTCGCCACCGCCACCGCGCCATTGCCACAGCCCCACTCCTCCACGACATCCCCGACCTCTCCTCGCGCCACCAACGCGCCCGCCGTCCTCGTCCGCATCGACTGGAGCTTCCGCCGCTGCCGGAGACCCCCTGGAGCGCCACCCACTTCCACACCCGAGCCGCCGCCGCCGTCAAGCCCTCGCCCGAGAACTCCCACGCCAGTGAGCCTCTCCCCTTTTCCTTTCATCCGTTGGATCCTAGGCCACTGGTGTAGATTAGAAGAAGGGATACCCCTTCGGTTCTTTTTAAAAGAACCGACGGTTCTTTTTATTTAATTAGTGAGCCAACGTGGTTTGTCTAGTTTGCGGCCGTTCGCTAGTTAGCACCGCAGCGCACACCTCCCTGACCAATCAGGAGCTGCCACCTACCCCCCCCCCCCCGGTTGACTAGTTAGTTCTTTGTTTTTTCTGTTTAATTCAAAAACAGAGAAAGTTGTAATCTTGTTTCCCCTATAACTTTTGATCTAGAGATCCAATGAGATTGATTCTTTCTCCAGTATATCACAAATTTCTGTAGTTTTTAAAAACATATAATTTGTCTATGTTTGAAATTTTCAAATTTGAATTAGATCAGATTTAGTTTAAACCTTGTTTTGCTTATTCCAGGAGTTTAAAAATAGCTTTTAATTTGATTCTTTTTGCTACTGATCACTAGTGATCTTAGTTATCAGTGGTAAAAATTTAAGAATTATTTGAGTATTTTAGCTCATTGTTTCTTGTGAAACAATTTCTGTTTCACCTCTTTTAGGATTATGGCTATTTCCTTTTCTATAATTGCTTTTTAAATTATTTTCTTTTATATTTCAGAAAGATTATGTTTTGTTTCTGTTAGTTAACAGTAGGTTTGCAACAAGTTTTTTATTTTTATTTTTATATGTTATCATCAAATACATTCTAGTTCTCTAATAACTTGCAATTGGTTTCTCCACTGTTTCAAATCCCGTTTGGAAATACTTTCAAATAGTTTTGTGAAAAATACTTTATTTTATCTTAGTTCCCTGTTATTATTTTCTGTTGGACAAAAACTATTTAGTGTTTGATGTAGTAGAAGACTCCCTAGTCTTATTTGAAGTTTCGTTCGGATTCCTATTCGCTCTCTCTTTTGTTTGATTGCTAGAATGGTTGCTAGTATGAGTGCTGATGTGAATTATATGTTTGTTATATAGATTCCGTCGGAGAGTGGCGAGTAGTCTATCAAGTTATTTCTCGAGAAATTCTTCTTCGTCAACATCGCTAGGCAAGTCATTTGATCATGTATCACCTATGTTTTATGCATCGTACTTCTACCATCCTATGCCCAATTGCATGCTGAGTAGGTACTCGGAAATTATGGTTACATATTGTAGTATCATGTTGTAGGCACCCAACAACCCCGTTACTTGGCCCGGGACGACAAATTTCATATTGCTATGCTTGAGTAGATGCGATTCAGGTTGAGAGTTTACCACGAGTGATGCGAGAATAATTTAATAACCAAGACCGGTTAAGTCAAGACTTTTCAAGACCTCGTGATGCAATGCAACTCTGGGTGAAGGACGGTTGATCGGCTCCCTGGAGAAACCAGTGGATGACCCGGGATGCTGGAGACAGCCATGACATCTTGTGGAAAGCTTCACCCAGGCTCAACGAGACGGACGGATATTTTCAAGACCCAAGGCTTACCTGCACAGCCACAAGTCATTATGGGCTCTGGCTTGGTTGGACAACGCGGCGACTCTGGACAGGCGGTGCTTGCAGATGTAGAAGAACGGTAGGATTGGATGGGCACCGACATGGATTCAGAGGGAACCGTTGAAAGACCATGTTTTGATCATCCGGTCTTCAAACACCATGAAGTGCGAGGACATACACGGAGGCGATCAAATCTTGTGGGGAACGTGTGCAAAACTCTGCAGAGTACTCAAACCTAATCGATTAGCCGTGTCCACGGTCATGGACAACTTGAGCCAAAGGAACTGAAGTTATCTGAAATTCTCAACAAAAATAATAATATTGATGTGGGAATTATTGTCAACTCGGGTACGAGAATTGGTTGGCGGAACCATCTCGTTAACAACAAACAACGTAGTTACATTTTGCTTTTAACCCTCTCTTGATGTAGGAGAAAACTTGCTTTTCGCTAAAAACTTATAGCCCCACCTGCCATATATGCATATAGTATAGATGACATTTTACCCCCTCTCATATGTGACTAGCCGGCATATTTAATATGCTGACCTACACGGCTGCAACGTCTTATGTTGCAGATATTTTTTTCTTCGACGAGTAAGAGTACCATTCAGGGTTACGGTCTACACTCAACTTGCCGTTGGTGTTTATTGGGACTCCACTCCCTTGACTGCTTCCGCTGAGATATTTAAGGTATATATCAGTTTTACGCTATTTACATGTGATTGCACTTTGATATATACATTGATGTACTGTGTGTGCCAGCATACTGATCTAGGGATGGCACAGATACACAAAGGCTTGACTCGTTTTGAGTCGGGTCGCTATAGAAATGGTATCAGAGCACAGGTTGACTGTAGGACGTGACCCTAGAAACTAGAAACTTCTTAGGATAGGATCTCTCAAAAATCTTATTTTTGAGAACACCTTTCACTTCTCATCTCTTTTGATTTCATCAAATATTCTCTCTCACCTCAAATAGTTATACAATCCCCTTACCCCTTTGACCTCATGAAGAATCAACGGAGTTCTACTTCAAAGTAAAGAGGATTTCATCATGCAATTGAAGCTACACCAATTGAAGACTCTCAAGACCCGAAGAATTCGAAGTCCCCGAAAAGTTCGAATATATATATGACCATTAGAAGTCCAAACCCCTGTTACATACCCACGTTAGCTACGATGATTTGTGAGCCGTCATTGGTGTGTGTTTTCCGACGGCCACAACTAAAACATATTCTCAAAAATATTGTTTGTATTGTGTGTATCTCCCTCCCTCTCTTACCCGTCTCATCCCCAAAACCTCAACCCTACCAGATGGAGTATGAAGCTGGACTTGTAGTCTCTGGACCAATGACCCAGCTGGAGGCTGATATATGGATTCAAACCATGGAGAACCACTTCGGGAGCAACTTGATCTCAAGGAAGTATGAAGTGGAACACGCTCTTCTGTACTTTACACAAAGTGCTGCAATCTTGTGGAAAATGCACCATGCCATACAAGGATTTAGTGGAGCAGAAACTTGGGACGAATTCAAGAACACTCTGTTAAGATCTCGACTTTTCAGAAGTGCTATGACAATCCGAAGGAGAAGACTTGTGCATGCAAGATCTGTGGAGAAATAGGACACACCCAGGAAGAACAAAAGGATGGATGCACTCATTGTGAAGAAAATCACCCAGCTGAGGAGTGCCCAAGTAGTCAGGTGACTTGTTTCCTTTGTGAAGGAACCACCCACTACCCCGCTAAGTGTCACATTTACCCCAAGGTGCAACAAGTTATCAAGCAGCAGAAAGATGCAGTGAAGGAAACACTCAAGAAGAAGATTCTAGAAGAACCGGTGATGAACGAAAATATTGAAGACCCTGATGGACAAGGTCTGACCAGATTTTTCTCCGATGCATGCTACTCATGTGGAGAAGAAGGACATTATTCACAGGATTGCACGAAGAGAAGCCAAGAGTATTTGGGAAACTTCCCGACGGAAAAAGTGGAGTTTGATCCACTTGAAATAGAAGAACTGGCCAAAATAAAGGAGTCCGGAAAGAAGAAAAAGTACCCTCGGAAGAGCCAAATCTCTGTAGATATAGACGTGAGTCATGTCAGATGTTACAAGTGCATGGAGTTTGGCCACCACAAATACATGTGCTCAGGAAGGAATCCGGAAATCCAAGGAGCAAAAGCAAACGCTAAGAAGCCTCGAGACTTGTCAGAACTCATTTGCTTTCGTTTCAAGGAAGCAGGACATTATGCTAGTGATTGTCCACAAAGGAAGAAAGCTAAAAAGGAGTAGTTAAGTTTTGACCGCGGCAATTAGTGTAATCTAAAGAACTCTTGTTTTTCATGAGATCATGGAGTGAAATTTTTGTAACGAAAGTCCCTGAGATTGTAATAACATCATGAATAAATGGAATTTATTGTCTCTTGATTGCCTATGTTAAAATTGTATGCGTTGTTTCTCTTCGAACAAAGATCTCTGAACAATTATGAGGATATGAGAAAATATGGTCTATGCAGGCATGGGTATAATTCATTTTAAGTGTGGTAGTAATCGGTAAACCCACAGGATCCACTGAGTAGGAATGTGCCATAACTACCAAGGAGACATATACATTCCTCTGAGTACCTATTTACTGACACCTGCAGATGACAACTCTCTACGAGTCATTCCTCAAGGGCCCAGAAACGATCATGACCCTGACCAGTGATCATGATTACCCGAAAATCCTGAAGGACATGATGAAGCACATTCATCTTGAAGGAGATGCAGTCTACAAAGGCTACCCATTCATGGAAAGTGGAGTAGAACTTTGGTACGTGGAAGTACACCTCCACCATGTGAAAGGAGTTTGTCCAAAGACTATGGGGCAATACCTTTTCATTTCACGTGTACCATGAGCAACCTTCTTTGATGCTGTTCATGAAGCTGCCATGGAAGCCATACGTCAGATTGGAGAAATACTTGAAGAAAGACTCCGTCATACCCAGGAATACCTGAGTGAAGTGCATGCGGAGATGAAGCTAATGGCCACCATGATGAAGCAAAATATGGATGATTTCAAGGAGCACATTGGAAAGTTCTAGTGGAACTAAAGTATCCCCAAGGGAGACGAATGAATAAAGTTGGCAGAAATGCTTGACCATACCGAACAATGTGGATGGCAGCATTTGTAATAAATTACTTTTGAATTGGAGTTTTTGATAAGAAATTAAGGATGTAATAAAGGATTGATTATGAAATGAATATGATTTATGGATGAACCAATACCTTTTCACGGTAAACACAACAATGGAAAGTATCCCACAGAATGGAGTGTGTACCAAAAATAAATCTGAGGACTATTATTATGATGGTTACCCCAAGAGTATGATGGAGGAAACACTATAGGATTTAAGGCGTAGTAATTCCAAGTATGTCTGCAACCCACAGACCCCGCAACTAATAAGGATCAAGTACTACCTTTTTGGAGAAATAAACTTGGAAGAAACTATGATGGATCAACAAACGTTTTCTTAGGAGCATACGAAAACCTGAGAGTTGTGAAGATACGATAGATGTTTTGTTCAGCTTACAGAACCAATGGATTATCCGAACTTCGTTCGTGGACAAGAGAAATTCTGCAACGCTTGTGAGGATGCCCAAGTGTTAGAATACGAGATTCACTAAGCCTTATACAAGGTAATGATTTCAGTGCGACATGGCTTGGCCACCATGACGACTTACTATTATCATTCTCTTGCTATTTGGAATGGTAAATCTGAGAGACTTACCCATAGAGAGAGACGACGTTCTTTGAAGCTTTTTTTAAGCCTTGGAATGGTATGATGAAAGCCCCATGTACATGGCATTTGTTGTCACGCGTAAGAAATTTTACGGTGAGGATGAAACCAAGACCCCTCTCTCTGCAGGATAACCACAAATGGTAGACCACCATGAGAACCATCGATATGTTATTTAGAATTGACCACGAGACTGTCAGTTAAGAAGAACCAGTAACGGAAGAATCTTATATCAACAGAAGAACCCTCGATTTTGATGGAAACGTTATGAATATAACGGGATAGCATCACCAAAGGATTTAATATGAAGACTGTGAGAAGTCAGTTGCCAAAACCCAAGAGGATCGTTAAACATTTTGAGGGACGAGTAATCTTCATTTTAAGTGTGGTAGCATCCCACTTTGCCGGAAGTTGGGTTTGTTAGAAGACCCCCAAACACTAGCCTTTCTTTCTAGCCTCTTCGAATCTCGAGGACGAGATTCATTTTAAGTGTGGTAGTTTTGTAACATCCCAAATTTTTGGAATGTTACAATAAGCATTAGATTATTAGTTTGTTTGTTTGCTTGCTTGAGTGATTGAAACTTGAGTGAAATTTGAAACTTTTCAAATTTCTTTTGAATGAGAGGGAATAAAATGACTTTCCCCTTCTCCGGTAAATTCAAATTCAATCATTTAAAAACAAAGAGAGAAGATGACATGACTTCTTCAACTATAAAGAATTTGAACGGAGTTTTGCATGTGAATTCTTTCAAACTTTTGACCTTGTTTCTTTATTTTTCTTCCCCGAGAAATGCCGGGAAATAATTTCTTGCACGCAAGAGAGAGCGGAGGAAAATGACCCTCCAAAATGTGAGGCATTTCTGAAATATTTTGAGCCAAGAAAACCAAAGTTTTATTGTGAAAATAATTGCAAAAAGAAAATATGGCATAAGGGATTTTTTCTGAAAAAAAACATTTTTTTAATGTTTTTATTTTTGCCTTGGAAAAATGTTAATCGAGTAGAGAATATTTTTCTGATCATTTTGGTATATAATACCCCTATATTTAGATTTTATTTTATTCCTTTTTGTATTTTTTCACTTTCTATTTTTAGTTAAATAGAAAAAAGGGAAACATTTTGTTTTTTTTCTCTCTTCGCACCGGCGCCAGATAGGTCGTGTGGGCCGAATCCGACTTAACGGATCCGAATCCTTTCAGCATCGGGTGGCCGATCCCCAGCGCCCCTCTCTCCTATCGCTGACCCGTGGGCCCCAGCGCCGACCCGATCTCCCCCAAGCTCCTTCCTTCCCCCGATCCGAGCTCCTTCCTTCCCTCGCCGGACCGTCGCGGGTTCCTCCTCGATCTCCCTGCCCTTTCCCTCCTGAGCACTCACCTCCCCCTATAAAAGCTCCCCTACCCCTTCTCGACCCGTTCCACCCCCGAGACACCCTCGCCGTGCCGTGAGCTCGCCGCCAGACCTCGCCGAAGTTCGCCACCGCCACCGTGCCATTGCCACGGCCCCACTCCTCCCCAACATCCCCGACCTCTCCTCGCGCCACCTACGCGCCCGCCGTCCTTGTCCGCATCGACTGGAGCTTCCACCGCCGCCGGAGACCCCCTGGAGCGCCACCCACGTCCACACCCGAGCCGCTGCCGCCGTCAAGCCCTCGCCGGAGAACTCCCATGCCGGTGAGCCTCTCCCGTTTTCCTTTCATCCGTTGGATCCTAGGCCACTGGTGTAGATTAGAAGAAGGGATACCCCTTCGGTTCTTTTTAAAAGAAGTAGCGGTTCTTTTTATTTAATTAGTGAGCCAACGTGGTTTGTCTAGTTTGCGGCCATTCGCTAGGTAGCACCGCAGCGCACACCTCCCTGACCAATCAGGAGCTGCCACCTACTCCCCCCCCCCTCATTGACTAGTTAGTTCTTTGTTTTTTCTGTTTAATTCAAAAATAGAGAAAGTTGTAATCCTGTTTGCCCTATAACGTTTGATCTAGAGATCCAATGAGATTGATTCTTTTTCTAGTAGATCACAAATTTTCTGTAGTTTTTAAAAACATATAATTTGTCTATGTTTGAAATTTTCAAATTTGAATTAGATCAGATTTATTTTAAACCTTGTTTTGCTTATTCCAGGAGTTTAAAAATAGCTTTTAATTTGATTCCTTTTGCTACTGATCACTAGTGACCTTAGTTATCAGTGGTAAAAATGTAAGAATTATTTGAGGATTTTAGCTTATAGTTTCTCGTGAAACAATTTCTGTTTCACCTCTTTTAGGATTATGGCTATTTCCTTTTCTATAATTGCTTTTTAAATTATTTTCTTTTATATTTCAGAAAGATTATGTTTTGTTTCTGTTAGTTAACAGTAGGTTTGCAACAATTTTTTAATTTTAATTTTTATATGTTATCATGAAATCCATTCTAGTTCTCTAATAACTTGCAATTGGTTTCTCCACTGTTTCAAATCCCGTTTGGAAATACTTTCAAATAGTTTTGTGAAAAATACTTTATTTTATATTAGTTAAATTTATATCTTAGTTCCCTGTTATTATTTTCCGTTGGACAAAAACTATTTAGTGTTTGATGTAGTAGAAGACTCCCTAGTCTTATTTGAAGTTTCCTTCGGATTCCTATTCGCTCTCTCTTTTGTTTGATTGCTAGAATGATTGCTAGTATGAGTGCTTATGTGAATGATATGTTTGTTATATAGATTCCATCGGAGAGTGACGTGTAGTCTATCAAGTTATTTCTCGAGAAATTCTTCTTCGTCAACATCGCCAGGCAAGTCAATTGATCATGTATCACCTATGTTTTATGCATCGTAGTTCTACCATCCTATGCCCAATTGCATGCTGAGTAGGTACTTGGAAATTATGGTTACAAATTGTAGTATCATGTGGTAGGCACCCAACAACCCCGTTACTTGGCCCGGGACGACAAATTTCATATTGCTATGCTTGAGTAGACGGGATTTTGGTTGAGAGTTTACCACGAGTGATGCGAGATAAGTCAAGACTTTTCAAGACCTCGTGATGCAATTCAACTCTGGGTGAAGGACGGTTGATCGGCTCCCTGGAGAAAGCAGTGGATGACTCGGGATGCTGGAGACGGCCATGACATCCGGCGGAAAGCTTCACCCAGGCTCAAAGAGACGGACGAATATTTTCAAGATCCAAGGCTTACCTGCACAGCCACAAGTCATTATGGGCTCTGGCTTGGTTGGACAACGTGGCGACTTTGGACAGGCGGTGCTAGCAGATGTAGAAGAACGGTAGGATTGGATGGGCACCGACAGGGATTCAGAGGGACCTGTTGAAAGACCATGTTTTGATCATCTGGTCTTCAAACACCCTGAAGTGCGAGGACATACACAGAGGCAATCAAATCTTGTGGGGAACGTGTGCAAAACTCTGCGGAGTACTCAAACCTAATCGATTAGCCGTGTCCACGGTCATGGACAACTTGAGCCAAAGGAACTGAAGTTATCTGAAATTCTCAACACAAATAATAATATTTATGTGGGAATTATTGTCAACTCGGGTACGAGAATTGGTTGGTGGAACCATCTCGTTAACAACAAACAACGTAGTAACATTTTTCTTTTAACCCTCTCTTGATGTAGGAGAAAACTTGCTTTTCGCTAAAAACTTATAGCCCCACCTGCCATATATGCATATAGTATAGATGACATTTTACCCCCTCTCATATGTGACTTGCCGGCATATTCAATATGCTGACCTACACGGCTGCAACGTCTTATGGTGCAGATATTTTTTTATTCGACGAGTAAGAGTACGATTCAGGGTTACGGTCTACACTCAACTTGCCGTTGGTGTTTATTGGGACTCCACTCCCTTGACTGCTTCCGCTGAGATATTTAAGGTATATATCAATTTTACGCTATTTACATGTGATTGCACTTTGATATATACATTGATGTACTGTGTGTGCCAGCATACTGATCCAGGGATGGCACAGATACACAGAGGCTTGACTCGTTTTGAGTCGGGTCGCTACACTTTTATTTCGAGTTACTAACACTTAGCAACCGAACATGTATCTAATATCCTGGTGCTACTAGGAGTATTAGCAAAGTACACATCAATATCATGCATATACAACATACTTTTGTCGACTCTGCCAGCCTTCTCACCTACCAAGTAAGTAGGACAGTTCCGCTTCAGTGACCATTCCCCTCATATTAGAAGCACTTAGTCCCGGGTTTGGGTTTAACCTTGGGTTTCTTCACTAGAGCGGCAATAGGTTTGGCAGTCGTGAAGTATCCCTTCTTGCCCTTGCACTTCTTGAAACTAGTGGTCTTACTAACCATCAACAATTGATGCTCCTACTTGATTTCTACTTTCGCGGTGTCAGACACCGTGAATAACTCAAGGATCATCATCTCTATCCCCGACATGTTATAGTTCATCGCGAAGCTCTGTAGCTTGGTGGCAGCGACTTTCGAGAACTATGTCAATCACTATCTTATTTGGAAGATTAACTCCCACTTGATTCAAGCGATTGTAGCACCCAGACAATCTGAGCACATGCTCAACGATTGAGCTTTTCTCCCTTATTTTGAAGACAAAGAATCTTGTCGAAGGTCTTATACCTCTCAACACAGGCACGTGCCTGAAATCCCAATTTCATCTCTTGGACCATCTCATATGTCCCGTGATGTTCGAAACGTCTTAGGTGCCTCAATTCTAAGTTGTTTAAGCATTATGTACTGAACTATCATGTGTTCATAAAAAACGTGTATGTCAGATGTTCGCAACATCTACAGACGACGCTCGGGGTTTAGCACACTGAGCGGTGTGTTTAGAACATAATCCTTCTATGCAACAATGAGGACAATCCTCAGTTTATGGACCTAGTCCGCATAATTGCTACTATCATCTTTCAACTAAGTTTTCTCTAGGAAAATATAAAAAACAGTAGAGCTGCAACAAAGCTACAACATAATTTTCAAAGGCCTTTTGACTATGTTCATGATAATGAGTTCAATTAATCATATTACTTAAGAACTCCCACTCAAATTGACATCCCTCTAGTCATTCGAGTGTCGCATGATCCAAATTCACTAATTCAAATCCGATCATCACCTGAGTTGAGTTTAGCTTCAATGGTGAACATCTCCATGTTGATCATATCAACTATATGACTCATGCTCGACCTTTCGATCTCTTGTATTCCTAGGCCATGTCGGTACATGCTAGGCTCATCAAGTTTAACCCATGTGTTCCGCGTGTGCAACTGTTTTGCACCCGTTGTATGTGAATATAGAGTCTATCACACCCGATCATCACATGGTGTCTCGAAACGACGAACTGTCACAACGGTGCACTATCGGGGAGAACACAATTTTATCTTGAAATTTTAGTGAGGGATCACCTTATAATGCTACCGTCGTCCTAAGCAAAATAAGGTGCATAAAAGGATTAGCATCACATGCAAATCATAAGTGACATGATATGGTCATGAACTTGTGCTTCTTGGTCTCCATCACCAAAGCACCGACATGATCTCCATCGTCACCAGCACCACACCATGATCTCCATCGTTGTGCTCTCATCGAGGTTGTCGCACTAACTACGAAATTACTACTAAAACTACTCACTAGCGATAAAGCAAAGCATCTCCAAGCGCAAAATAATTAAAGACCACCCTATGGCTCCTTCCGGTTGTCGTAGCATCGACGTGCAAGTCGATATTTAACTATTACATCATGATCATATGATACATCCAATACATATCATGTCTTTGGCCATATCACATCACATGCATACCCTGCAAAAAAGAGTTAGCATCCTCTAATTTGTTGTTACAAATTTTACGTGGCTGCTATGGGTATCTAGTATGATTGCATCTTACTTACGCAAAGCCACAACAGTGATATGCCAATTGCTATTTAACCTTCTCCAAGGACCGCCTCGGTCAAATCCGATTCAACTAAAGTTGAAGAAACAAACACCCGCCAATCATATTTATGCAACAAGTTGCATGTTAGTCGATGAAACCGGTATCTCGTAAGCGTACTAGTAATGTTGGTCTGGGCCGCTTCAATCCAACAATACCGTTGAATCAAGAAAAGAATAAGGAGGGCAGCAAATTGAACATCAACATCCACAAACTCTTTTGTGTTCTACTAGAGATATCATCTATGCATGAACCTGGCTCATGATGCCACTGTTGGGCAACAATGCATGGGAAACAAAAAATGTCCTACGCACACGCAAGACCTATCCATGGTGATGATCATCTACGAGAGGGGAGAGTGCATCTACATATCCTTGTAGATCGCTAAACGAAAGTGCATATAACGCGGTTGATGTAGTCAAACATCTTCGCGATCCAAATCGCAGTCCGTCCCGCAATCTCATCACAAACCATCCCGCGATCCCATCCCGATCTAGTGCCGAACGGACGACACCTCCGCGTTCTGCACACATACAACTTGATAAAGATCTCCGGCTTCTTGATCCAGCAAAAGGGGCGTAGAGGTAGCTGAATTCTCCGGCAGCATGACGGCATGGCGGCGATGGTGGTGTAGCTACTCCGACAGGGCTTGGCCGTACCATACCAAACTAGCTACGAGGTGTCACGAAGTGGTGGAGGGAGAGAGGGTTGCACCTTGGCATGAGGTGCCAAAAGCCTCTCTCACCTCCACTATATATAGGAGGGAGGAGAGGGGTGGAGCCCTAGGGCAAGGCCCTAGGGTTCAGACAAACCAAGAGGAGAGGGAGGAGTCCTCCTGCAGCACAACTTGGAAGGAGTCCTCCTTCACCAGTCGGTTTGGGCCCAGCCTTCTTTCCTTTTTTTTCCCTAGCCGAAATAAGGTTCCTTGGGCTGGCCACCAACCCACTAAGGGCTGCTGCGCCACCCTTGGCCCTCTTTGGTTCTCTCCCGGGTGGGTGGCCCTGATGACCCAAAAGTGTAGGGGATCTATCGTAGCCTTTTTGATACGTAAGAGTATCGAACCAAACAAGGAGCAGAAGGTATTGACAAGTGATCTTGAGGAAGGAATAACTTCAAGTAATGAAAGGTAACTTTTTATGGGTTTTCTAGTATAAGCAACAAGGAAATAAATGCAAGTAAACTAAATGGTGCCGAGGTGCAGCAAGTGGCCCAATCCTTTTGTACACAAAGGATAAGCCGAGGGACTAAACTTATAAAGACTAAGGCGTTCTTGATGACACACGGGAGAGATAGTCAAGTGCTTTTGCCATATTCCGTCTAGTACTATTTTTGTATTGATAAGTGTTATGAGGGTGGATCTTAACTAGTGCATCATCTAGGCTCAAAAAAGTACACTCTTATGATTAATCCCTCTTGCAAGCATCTGCAAATACAAGAGATAAATTAAGGCAAAGCCTAACCATAGCAATAAGCTTTAGGATCCAATACTCCCTCATGCAAAAGTATGTGAACTGGGGTTCAGGTTTCTATCACTCCGGCAACCCACCATAAGCATTCTTTATACACGATGCATTCCCCTAGGTCCTTAAAAAGGCTAAGTGTTATGTAGTCGACGTTCACATAACACGACTAGAACAATAATACCATAACTTAAATATCAATCAACACATATTACTTCAACATGATATGGATACTAGCATCTAGACTTTTCCCATGTCCTCAAGAACTAACGGAACTACCCACAAGACATAAAAGAGACCATGATCAGAGGTGATGAATATATGATTAACAATATGGTCATAACAATAATTCTCAAACAAAACTCAATAGCATTCAACACAAAAGAGTAATCAACACCGGTAGAGTAGAGGGGATGACTAGTGCTAGGTACAACTCTGATTGCAATGGGGAAGTAGATGGATGAAGGTGGAGATGGTGCTGGTGATGGTGATGACGGTGATGATGATCTCGATGATGCCCGTGACTATGGTGATGACGATCAGGACGATCTCCCCTTCCGGGAGGAGTTCTCCCCGGCGGAATATATCCGCCGGAAATGTATTTTCTTCTCTGTAGGTTTCTGCCGCGGAGCGGCGGCGGAATCACGAAAACTCTTCTCTCCCCATAACTTTTAGGTCAAGAGGGTGATATAGGCCAAAGGAGAGCGCCGGAGGCGGGACCCACCACCTAGGTGGCCTCCTGGCACGGCCTAGGGGTAGCCCGCGCCAGCACGTCCCCTAGGTGACCTGTGGCCCCCCTTCGGCCCTCCTTCGGCCAGTCTTCGTGATCTGTTCGGAAACTCCTTCCCTCAAAATTTCAGCGCAGTTGGAGATGTTCTGATATGGTAACTCTATGTGCTATTTTCTCCGCTGAATCATGTGTCTACTGTTTCTTCACCGGAAAGTTGTAAATTGTGTAAAATAAGCCAAAACACTATAAGTACATCATGATAATGTGAGATATATCAATGAATAGAGACAAATTATGATACAAAATAGTGATGCATTTTGGACGTATCAGGCCCCTCCCGGTAGAACTCCGGAACCCATTCATCACTCCTGGTACTTTACTGGTAATGCCCGAAAACCTTTCAGAAGCCAAATGGATATTTCCTATATATCAATCTTCATCTCCGGACCATTCGAGAAACCCTCGTGACATTCGGGATCTCATCCGGGACTCCGAACAACCTTTGGTTACCAACACTAATAATTCAACTATACCGAAACATCACTGAACCTTAAGTGTGCAGACCCTACGGGTTCGAGAACTATGCAGACATGATCGGAGACACTCTTCCGTCAATAAACAATAGCGGGACCCGGATGCCCATATTGGCTCCTACATATTCTACGAATATCTTCATCGGCTGAACCTCCATGTCAAGGATTTAGTTAATCCCATATGCTATTCCCTTTGTCCATCGGTATGTTACTTGCCCGAGATTCGATCGTCGGTATCTCCATACCTAGTTCAATCTCGTTACTGGCAAGTCTCTTTAATCGTTCTGTAATACAAGATCCCGTGACAAACTCCTTAGTCGCATTGCTTGCAAGTCTTATTGTGATGTTGTATTACCGAGTTGGCCCCGAGAAACCTCTCTCTCATACGAAGTGACAAATCGGAGTCTCGATTCACGCGAACCCAACAGACACCTTTGGAGATACCTATAGAGCACCTTTATAGTCACCTAGTTATGTTGCGAAATTTGAAACACACAAGGCATTCCTCCGGTGTCCGGGAGTTGGATGACCTCATGGTCATAGGAACAGATACATTGACATGTAGAAAACAATAGCAATAAACTTACATGATCATATGCAACATTCATAGTTTGGGTCTTGTTCATCACATCATTCTTCTAATGATGTGATCCCGTTATCAAGTGACAACACTTGTCTATGGATAGGAAACCTTGACCATCTTTGATCAACGAGCTAGTCAACTAGAGGCTCACTAGGGACCGTGTGTTGTCTATGTATCCACACATGTATTTGAGTTTCCAATCAATACAATTCTGGCATGGATAATAAACGGTTATCATGAACAACGAAATTTGATAATAACCAATTTATTATTGCCTCTAGGGCATATTTCCAACACTAAATTTGCACCGAAAGCACATGAGGGTTTTATGCTTGCTTATGGAAAGGACTCGCATAGTTACAGAGTCTTAAACAACTATCACAATAAAGTTGTTGAAACTGTAGATGTGTGGTTTGATGAAACTAACGGCTCGCAAAGAGAGCACGTGCCTACTGTGCTGATGAAATGCCTCGTGAGGAATCCATTAGGTTCAAGGATACTGAAGATATCATCCCCACTGAAGAAACTGTGCCTATTGAAGAAGTCACCCGAACATCGAAGAAATTCGTACTGGTGCACCTGACGAAATTGCTACTGAACAAATTCCTCAACCCAAACAAAGTCATCAACCTGCGCATCCAAGGGTTGAAAATGAAGTGCAAATTAACAAGATCCTCAATGAAATCAGTGCACCACGTCCCCTCACTCGCTCAAAAGTTTCAAATTTAACTAACTTTTGTGGGCATTTCTCCTTTGTATCCATCACTGAACCCTCAAAGGTTGATGAAGCCTTCATGGAGCCTGACTGGATTCAAGCAATGCAAGAGGAACTACATCAATTCAAGCTTAACAATGTGTGGGAACTTGTCAAGTGGTCTGATCCTCGCAAGCACAATATCATTGGTACCAAGTGGATCTACCGAAACAAGCAAGACGAAGATGGTCAGGTAGTGAGGAATAAGGCACGACTTGTGGCACAAGGCTACACACAGGTTGAAGGAATTTACTTTGAAGAAAATTTTGCGCCTGCTGCTAGACTTGAAGCTATTCATGTATTGATTTCTTATGCTAACCATCAGAATATCACCTTATATCAAATTGATGTGAAAAGTGCATTCTCAATAATAAGCGTGAGGAGGAAGTATATGTTGCTCAACCCCTAGGTTTTGAAGATCCAAAGCAGCCTAGCAAAGTCTTCATACTCAACAAGGCTCTCTATGGCCTCAAGTAGTCCCCTCGGGAGTGGTATGACACGTTGAATAATGGTTCCAAACCCGGTTCACTTGATCCAACTCTTTCCACAAAATCCTATGACAATGAATTATTCATGTGCCAAATATATGTAGACGACATTATCTTTGGTTGTACTGGTAAATATTACATTGAAGAATTTGTCTACATGATGGATGGAGAATATCAAATGTTCATGATGGGGGAGTTGAAATTCTTCCTAGGTCTTCAAATTCGTGAACAACGCAATGACATTTTCATCTCTCAAGGGAAATACCTCAAGGATGTCGTGAAGAAATTCGGCATGCAAGACTGCAAAGGCGTCAAGATTCCAATGCCTACCAACGGCCACCTCTGCACTCACGAAAATGGTAATGGTTTCGATCAGAAGGTATATCGTTCCTTGATTGGCTCTTTATTGTACCTATGTGCATCTAGGCCAGATACTATGCTTAGTGTTTACATATGTGCCCAGTTCCAAGCAACACTGAAGGAATCACACCATAAGGCGATGAAGCATATTCTTCGATATCTACCTCACACACCAACGCTTGGATTATGGTACCCCAAGGGCTCAAATCTTCATCACGCTGGATATTCTGATTCTGACTATCCTGGTGAGTGTGTGGATCGCAAGTCAACATCACGCACATGCCATTTCCTCGGACAATCCTTAGTCTGTTCGTCCTCGAAGAAACAGAACTGTGTGTCACTTACCACTGCTTAGGCCCTGTTTGGAACCACAATAGATTATGATAATCTGGAGCATGAAGGTAGATTATATAATCTGATTTATAAAAATAATCTAGATGAGCATGTTTGGATGCCAGATTATATAAAGTGCAATTCAGGTTTTACATTGCATAATGACCTGTCTGTCCTGTGTTTTTTTTAAAAGAGGAGGGTGACGGTGGCATGAATGTAGTTATCTCCAACTTTACAAGGATAGTGGGTCATTAGTAATCCATAATCTGGTTTTAGCTGGGGTAGAGTATATTATGAGTTTTTAATAATCTATCCATCTAGTTTTTATAATCTACACCATAATCTGTCCTGTTTGGAGACATAATAGATTATAAAAGCTGGATTATATAATCTATGTGGTTCCAAACAGGGCCTTAAAAGCTGAGTATATTGCTTCTGGTTTGTGCGGTGCTCAACTACTGTGGATGAAGCAAATCCTCAATGACTATGGCATCAATGTGAAGAATGTGCCACTGTACTGCGATAATGAGAGTGCAATCAATATTGCAATCAATCCAGTACAATACTCGAAGACGAAGCACATTCAGATTCGTCATCATTTTCTTCATGATCATGTACTCAAGGGCAACCTCTTCCTCGACCACGTGAAGACTGAAGAACAACTACTAGATATCTTCACTAAACCCTTGCATGAAAAGAGATTTTTCAAGTTGCAGTGTGAGCTAAATATCTCAAAATATTTGAATGTTCTATGAAAGGACACACAAAATTGATGACTTAGATGTGCAACACACAAAGTAACGTTTTTCTTCAATCAATGAAGTCTAAGCCGCTAAGTGTGAAGAAATTAATGAAGAATTTGATTCTCAGAACCCTTGACAATTGTACGGGGTGTCTGAAATCATCATTCATATACGGTGGGCCACGCCACCAACCAAAGTTGAAATTCTTCAAAGTTGAGACTTATGCAAATTCTTCAAATCTTCAAATTTTTCAAGTTTTCAAATTCCTCAAAAGTTCAAATTCTTCAAAACATGTCAACATATGATCTTCATTGACTATACACACACACACACACATATACATACATATATATATATATATTTGTGTTTGAGCTTTCGAAGTCCTCACCAACATTCACTTATTGCTAAGTCTTCAAGTTGGTTTTTCTTCTAAGTGAATGTAATCTGACCCATTTCCCCTCTATGGTAAGCTGAACCCAGTCTGTTCTTAAATTCTTCATATACATTCTATTTGAAGCCCGTTGAAAGTCTTTTGTTACACCCTGTGTTTTGACTCTCTTGACTAAATTAACATATCTCAAAAATTAGGACCAATTAAAAAATTTGTGAGTACTAGTGATACTTTATGTGATTGTTGTTTGCTTGCTGGTATGCTTGTGTGTTTAAATCACAAAGGCTGTACTACTCTCTAGACTCACCTCCTTGCCCCAAACCATTGAGAAATAATCATCCCGACCAGAAACTATTTTTACCAAATGCTATTTTGACCAAAAAAGCATTTATTTAATTTAGGCTTTCAAAACCTCCTAAGTTGGGATTTCTACTACAAGCCCTCAAATTAGGGAAGTTGCTTTGCACCAAATATTTTATTTAAATCCCATTATCAAAAAGACTTCCAAAACAACAAGATTATTATTTGAAAAGCTATTTTACTAATATATTTAACTACATTTTTCTGAGGCAAGAACTGGTTTTTATGAAGGAAACATATTTTTCTTGCTCTAATGTTTTTTAGAAAATTTAGGGAAACTCACTTGACATATATATTCCATATGTAAGAGTTTCAACACATGGTCTTGTTCAAAATTTTGGTCAAAACCCTTCGAAACCATTCCTGCCTATTTTAAGCTTTTGGAAGTAAATCCCAGTAAATTTCTATCATGTCTCACATGATATATGTGATGATCTTGCCAAGTTTCATCTCAATCCAAGTTGATTTGATTCACCTAGATATTCCAAAATCCTATCTGTCCAGATCCAAATTTGAACAACTATTCATTGCCAATTGTCTCCAATTGTGCTCAAATTTTGTGGACATGTTCTGATACTTCACTAATGCATCCACAACAACTGGTGCATCACAGAGAATATATGAACTTGTCCAAAACCCCTCAAAACCTTCTTTGTTGATTCCTAGAATTGGGAAACTTTACATTGCGAAGTTTCTACAATTGATCCCAAACTTTTTAGGCTTGCTACAATACTCAAATAATGCCACCACACCAAGTGGTGTATTAGTAGGAATCAATTTGCATGAACTTATATCCACAAAACTAATTCTGCCAATTTCTAGGATTTTTCAAGTCTACACTAGAAACTTTCTCCAATAAATCCTAAATTTGATGTCCAATCTTATTTTCACCTATCAGGAGATCCTGTTAAGTTTCATAGTAATTGGAATCCATTTGCTAGCCCTAACACCCATCAAACACCTTCTGATCACTTGGCAAATCTGTTTCTTTGGCCCCTTCTACTATTCTCCTTGAGCTCAAATTTCTACCAAAGTACTATTTGACCCTATTTTGCCTCCAGTAACTTTGCCATGGCCCCTGGTCAATTATTGGAGGGTGACACCCTCTCTCTACCTCTCCTTTTTACCATCATAACACCTCTTTTACCCTCTTCCAATATTTTTGTTCGAGCCAATGCCACTACACCACAACACTTGATTGGGGGCAATGAACTGCTGGGAGAAATATTGAAACAAGGACAAAACATGTGTTGGGAATTTAGTTACTGCCACTAGAAAAACTTAACGGTGGAAGAACTGCCGGGAGAAATTGAGTACCAAAGGCATACGCATTGCCGGAAACATTGTGCATGTTTCGAGTCATTAAATTTGTCGGCACAATTAAACCATGCCCCACTATCTGCCGGGAAGTCTATGGCGGGACATCAAAAATATTTGGGCCCAAATGCTTGCTCGCGCGGGAGAACACGCAGACTGATTTTTTTAATTTTTCGCTCCGAAGACCTAGTCGCCGCCCCAACCAGTTATTATTCCCCCAAAATCGAATCCTCCACAACCCTCCTTCTCTATCACCGCCGCCGCCACGACCGCCGCAGCCACCAAGACCCCTGACCGCGCCCTTCACCACTGACCCCTGCACTGACCGGTGCGACCCCATCCATATCGCTGGCACTGGTGCATTGAGGTCGACCTCCCCTTCTTCATATGCCTGTGGTGTGCAAGGTCGACGTCGTCTCACTCCCTTCGGCGCCACCACTGGGATTAGTCGATGATGCTTGTGTGTCAAGGTTGATGTCGCCTTGCTCCCCACCACATCTCCTCCAACCCAACGACGAGCGCTGTGCCTGCTCCCCAGTATGCTTGTACAACATGATGCTCAGATCTGTCATGACGGGAACATGTTGCAGGTGCGCTTTTCCTTACAATGTTTGTGAAACTCTCTATTTCTGCTCGATGCAAACTCACGAGACATTGTTGCTTTATCTCCTCCTTGCTACAGATTTTCCCTCCCTTACAAAGTTTCCCGTGAGGCATATATGAATTATCATTGAAGTGTATGGATATATTGTGTGATATGTCCGGATTGCCTACAATATTGTGAATGAATATTAAATTAGACATTGTGAATTGTTATTAATTATAGATATATGTTGCCCAAATTTCTAGTGAAATCAATGTGACGGCATAAAAACTGTTTGGTCAACAAGTTTGTACCGGCAGTTGAACTGCCGTAATTGAAATTTCATTGCCCTAATGAATCTACCGGGAGAAAACTAACTGCTGACAAATATGTAGGTCCCGACAGGAAAACTTTTGGGAGAAGTCTATCTACTAGGAGAAGTAATCCTCGGCAGCCATTCTCTTGGCGGTTCTATCTGCCGGGAGAACCATTGTCCCGGCAGTATGTCTTCCCTTTCAAGAGACTTCTCCCGACAGTTTTATTGTCCTCACATCAGTGTTGTGGTGTAGTGTGCCCCCACATTTTTCTAAAACAACTCTAGGATGCTAATTCACTATTTCAAGCTAAGATATGACATGCTCATGCGGAAAATATAAGAAGCCCTTCTGAAACTTGGCAGTCTTGTTGTCCCTCCATGCCTATGACTACTAGACAAGATTTAATTTCAAAAGCCCCCTAGTAAGAACACCTTTTGCTAGCCCCAAGTTTACTGCTGAAAACTGAATCAGAGGTGAAACCCAGCCTAACCTGCTCCACATGGGTCCAAATTGCACCAGTGCTTTCTGTCATGCATGCCTTGCATGCTAGACACCTTGGCTTGGCCAAAGGGTGGTCCTCGACAAGCTTTAGCGTGGTGACCAGGTTGGCTGCATGCAGTAATGGCGCTCTACGCCTTGTCTTCTTCCTGCAGCTCATGTCTGGCAATGACAACGTGTCTCAGCACGCCAGAGGATTCCCTTTGACCGCTCGTGCCGCTCCGCGATGCCAGCAAGGCTCCATGGTGGCTCCGATGCTTGTGCTCACCGCGCATGAAGCGCACCCGAGGCGCTCCAGACCCCCCCTGGTCGCCTCCTCCATTTGACCATGCCCACGAACCCCTGTTGCGCTCAGTTCATTTCTCTCCCTCCTGCAAACTTCCCAATGCCCCCTATTTCTCCTCCCATGTCCCTTTCCCACCCCCGTGGCCGGACCTCTCCCGTCGGCCCTCGCTCAAATTGAACAGCTGCTCTCGCTCTCCTCCTCCCTTAAGCCTCCACTAGGAACCAGCATTGCCTTGGCTCCCTTCCCCGCGCCCGATCTTCCTCCCTCGACAGTCGTGGCGTCGTGCCCTTCAGCGAGGGCGGCCTCCTCCGTGGCCTACCGAGCCTCCGCCGCTCTGCCCCTCTCCATTGGGTGTGCGTACCACAAAAGGGTGCGGCTGGTCGCCCGGAAGCCTTCGGTGTCCAAACCTCCCAAAGTGGTAGCCAGGGGCACCGGCGAACGACATTGATATCGCCTCTTGGCCGCGCCAAAAGGAGCCATGGGAGGAAGGAGATGAACCTGCCATGCGGGCCTTGCTTGTCGGCTGCCCAGCGATGTCGAGTCGCTGACAGGTGGACATCCCGGGTTAAATGGAAGTGGCTTAGCCCTCGGGCATTTCCCAAGGGCGTGAGCATATTTCACGAAATGCACCTTCGACGTTGCCTCTGAGCCACATGGCTGATCCACTCGGTCGGCCCAGTGGTTAACCAGCACCCTCGACACATTTTAGCCGTCGGTAAGAGCCCCTCTTTCCTTTTCCTTTTTTCCAGAGAGTTTAAATAATTCTTAACTAATTCTTTTTATCTCCAATTTTGATGATTCAAAATCCTGGATGTTCCAAAAATAAAGGCCTATCCAAAAATTCCAAAAACATTTTATCTAGGGATCAAATTCAAATTTGAATTTGATTTATTTGAACCCCACTTTGTAAAATCCCTATAGAATTCTAATCAACTCCAAATGGAGTGAATCTAATTTTTAGAGATTCCAAATATCATGCACTATTTTTCTAGCCTTAGTTAATATTTTTTATCTGCATTATTCTGTTGCGCCAAATGAATAGCCCCTCTTTACGATTTATTCCATATTAGGAAATCCCTAGAATATTGGCCCCAACTCCAAATCCAGTGAAACCACCTCCTATATGTTTCTAAATCATGCCCTATTAAATGAGTGCCTTGTCACACCCTGTTTTCACTACCACTTTTTCTGTAATTCAAAAATCAGAGTTTTTTAAAACTTTTTCAAAACTAATGTTGTGATTGCCATGATTGTCATTGTATGCTTGTATGCTTGACATGTGTTATTAAAAACCACATTTCTCATGACTTAATTAATTTCAAAACCTTTTTCTTATTTTTGGTTAAAGTAAAACCCTGCTTTGGGTTGCGCATGATGCCAAATGGGAAGACTGTCTACCGTTCGCTGAGTTCTCGTACAACAACAACTACCAGTATAGTCTCCAAGTGGCCCCATTTGAAGTGTTGTACGGACGGAAGTGTCGCACCCCGCTCAACTGGTCCGAAACCGGTGGAGGGTTGATTTTCGGGCCGGATATTTTGCAAGAGGCAGAAGAGAAGGTGCAGCTTGTCCGAGAAAACTTTAAGGCAACCAAGTCGCGATAGAAGAGCTATGCGGATTCTCACTGCAGAGAAGTGGAGTTCGTTCCCGCAGACCAAGTGTACCTCCGTGCCACACCTCTCATGGGGAACAAGTGTTTCCATGTCAAAGGGAAACTTGCTGCAAGGTTCATTGGACCTTTTAAGACCACGTCAAGGCGTGGAGAAGTTGCTTACCAGTTGGAGCTACCTCCAGAACTTTTGGGTGTGCACAACGTCTTCCACGCGTCACAACTTCGGAAGTGTCTTCAAGCGCCAAATTGTCCTTATCTTTACAAGGACATTGACCATCAGGCCATCGACCTTCAGCCAGATCTCACGTACCGCGAGAAGCCGATCCGCATCCTGGATGAAGCAGAGCGTTGCACGAGAAGCCGCACCATCAAGTATTTCAAGGTTCAGTGGAGCAACCAAACCGAAGCAGAAGAAACATGGGAGCGTGAAGACTATCTCCAATCTGATTTTCCGTACCTTTTTAGCACCTAGCTTAGGAATCTCGGGGACGCGATTCTTGTAAGGGGGATAGGTCTGTCACACCATGTATTCACTACCACTTTTTGTGTAAATCAAAAATCGGAGTTTATTAAAACTTTCTCAAAACTAATGTTGTGAGTGCCATGATTGTCATTGTATGCTTGATCATGTGTTATTAAAAACCACATTTCTCATGACTTAATTAATTTCAAAACCTTTTTCTTATTTTTGGTTAAAGAAAAACCCTGCTTTGGGTTGCACTACAAGTCATTGATGGCAATGAGTGCTCTTACCCAAAGTTGGTGATCCCGTTCTAGCACCATTTTAGAGCACCAAAACCATATAATAATTATTTTATGAATTATTTTTCTAATTTAATTGCATGTCCATTTTTAGGCGAGAAATGGTATTCCTATATGGAAAAATACTTTTCTGCCTTAGAAAAATCTGAGAAAATTTGGAGATGCTCAGAAGGACATACATTTTCCATACATAAGATTTTCAACCCCTATTTATATTATTATTATTTGAGTAAAACCGTGAAAACCCTTTTTGTCTGTTTTGACCTTTTGAAATATTTCCAAAGGAAATATTCTCAATAAATTCCTAGAAAATGCCACTGCTATCCCTAATCCATATTTGGTGTCCATATAAAATTTCACCTTGATCAAAGGTGATTAAGGACCCCAAATAGTTGCAAAACCCCTTCTGTCCAGAATGAAGTTAGAGCAACTCTACATAGCAAAGTTTCTCCAGTGGAGTTGAAACTTTGCAGGAGTGCCTAAGACCTCAAATGAGGGCTCCATGCCAAAAATGGGATTTATGGGAATTAATTTGCACACACTCTCTTTGGAAGGAACGGATCTGGTCATTTGGTGATGTTTTCAAGTTTATAGAGCTAAACTTGTCCAATGGAGCTCAAACTTGGTGAAGCCCCTTGTTTTAGGACCAAACCCAATCCTGTTAAGTTGTAGAGCCAGTGGTGGGGTGCAACCACCCCAAACTACTGTCGAGCACATTTTGACAGATGGGTAAACCCCCTCCTAACCTTAGCTAAACCCCAACCCTTTCTCCCAAACTCTCAGATTAGGTGGCTAGCATCAATGCCAAGCCCGAGTCAATTGGACCCTCTCTGGTTCAAAGTAGAAATGCCAAAAACCCCAATCTAAGCTTCAACTCAAGGATGGCAGCACCTGTTTTCCTTGCCCCCCTTGACCAGCCGAAGCTCCCACGAGTCTCCAACGGCTAGGCATCTCTCGGCCAGTGCCCAAGACACGCTAGACACGTCCAAGGCACCCAGGGCGCGCCAGCATGCCGTTGCATGCCAAAGATGCGCTCTAGGTGCGCTACACAGAGCCACCGAGGTGGGGGCGACGCTTCGGTCAGTTCCAGCCTCCCCCAAAGTGTCTAACCTCTTCCCCGACAACCCCTCTGCATCAGGCGACCATCAGGGCCCCTTCTCTCCCGCCCTAAGAGTGGGTGCGATTCGTGCCCACGCGCACCAGAACCGACCAAAGATGCGTGGCCATGGTAGTTCGCCTCATCTCACTCCCTCTCTCTCGCATTGAGTGCTGGATGTCCAAAACCACGTCCTGAGACCGTGGTTTCGACCCCAGCTTCTCTCTGCACCCCCATGCGCGCCACGGTGAATTACCGGCACTCCCGAGTCGACTCACCATCGCGGGCCTATATATAGCCTCTGCCCTCGCTCCAGCACCCCTCATTCCGCCGCTTTGAGCAAGGAGAGCCCGGGTACTCGAGAGGCACCTCCGCCTTGGAGCTCCGGTCGATCTCGGCTACTGGTCGGCTCCTGCGTTCCTCTGCCCACCAAACCACTCCCAGTGACCTCAGGAAGCTTTCCCCTATATTCCTTGAGCAAATCCATGCCCCTAGCTACCACCTTCAGCTTCGCCCGAAACCCCTCCGTCGCAACTACCTCGTCGCTGGTGAACTTGAGCCCCTCCACCGTCATCTCGACCATCGCCAGGTAGGCGACGACAAGCCAGACCCATTGCCGTCGTCGTTAGGGCCTGAGGACGTCGGTAGCCATGCCGGCGTGCTCCTCCTCCACTATGGCCAGAGGTAGGAGACGACCCCGACAAGTGTGCCCCACCTGTCGGCGACCCATCTCTCTCTCCCTCGCTGCCCGCAGCCACTGACCGTAGGGGCCCGCGCGTCAGGTTCAAACATGACGGCGCACGCGCTTGGGCATGCTGACTGGCTGGCCATTGGGCCGGCCCAGTCCTAGGCCAAGCTAGGCCAGGGTTTGTAGCCTTTTTCTTTTTGATTTACAACCTAATTTTAAATGATTTTTATAAAAAGATTTAACGAGTGTAAAAATATATTTTTTCCACTGTTACTCTTCTAAAAATGTGTAGTATTTAACAAAACCATTGGTTGAATTTTTGTAGCAATTGTTTAGTTTCACAATAATAAAAGGGATTAAATTGGAATAGTTTTTCTTCTGCTAAGTTGATTTTGAAAATATTCTTTCATTAAAACCAGAAGAAAATATTTTTAAAATAACAACCTGGATTTATCAGAAATAACCAACATTTTTAAAATGACTTTTCGATCTCTTTTGGAGTGAGCTACTTATTATTTTTATCTTTATACAACGATAGAAAACCCGTGTGATGAAGGAGCCGGAGCGGAAGACCTCGAAGACCCCGGATACCTAGCTGACCAAGGCAAGCAACCCTTTGACCATGACTGAGCATATGTTATGATGCATGCTATTGTAGCAAATATTTCCGTTGCATATGAGCATAAGTACTGGTAAATCATTGAAGTGATGTTACCGATGGCTCCTCCGGAGCACATGCATTGAGCTTGATCCTACCACCTATGAGGGTCATGCTAATATCATGTTGACAAGTAGAGATAAGCATAGTAGCATGAGCATGTTGTTGGTATAAATCAAAGATTTATGAAAACCCCGTCGGATGCCACTAATGCCTGATGGTGATGATGAGTTAGGTGGCTACTTTTGGTGAAGTAGTGCACCGGGTATTTGTGTGGGTATGGTTTCCAAAATGGGATTAGATTTATGATGTGTCGACCGTCCCAACCTTAGATGTACGACCACGTTACCACTTTATGGAACGGGGCTGTGTTGATTACTCTGGTTGGTGCTAGCAAAGAGCCACATTACTAGTGGTGGGAGTGATGTGTGGTCACTCTCGGGATGGGGTCGTGCGAGGTAGGGCGACTATGCCGTTTTTACGTGTTCCAAGCACACCGTTTGTCCCCACATGGTTGATACTGTCCAGAGTCGATGCTCGTAAGCCGTACAACATGTGGGCTGGGTACCAATCGAGTGGACCTCTTTGTCTAGTATCGTCAGGGGAAAGGATTGATCGGGTACTTACCTCGGGTATGTTATATACCGCGAGTCGTGGATGACACGAAAGTTTCCTGGATCTCGTGGGTCCAGCGTACTACCTTTGCAGAATGTAAAACTATTCGAATAGCCGGGTCCATGGTCAAGGACAGTTGGGTAATCCTTCTTAAACTACGTCCAATCATTTCCTCATAAACCTAGTGTGTGTGTGAGTATGTGGTAAATGGATTTAATATGAAAATAATGATATGACCGAGTTTGGTGACTTGGCATATAGGGTGAACCTAGAGTGTTCAACCCTCGACAGATATATTGATATTTGTAACATGTTCTTCAAAGTAACATTTAACTTATGTTGCATACACATGATCATGTTTATTTACAACTAACATGTTATCCACCAAACATGAATATTATTATTATCCTTTACTTGCTTTCTTCATATCATGGGATGTTTGCGAGTACATTCAAAAGTACTCATTAGCTTGCCACTGGTTATATTATTGACCAGACATGGAAGGACCGGAGTTTGGAGAAGAGTACCTCTTCGGAGACGCCCCTGCGAACTAGGACGCTTCCCAGTTAGAATGTCTGTTGGTGTAGGCTGATGGAATGGGCACCCGCTTAGCCCTAAGATTTCCTATACTAGTTGTATCCTTGTGATATGGCCTTATAGGCCTTACCTTGTGAAATTGACCATTCGGTCACGTGATGTAATAATTTGGTATTTGGATGTAAGACTCTTAATATTCAATATTTGCGTGTTCGGTGAGCATTGATCTCTGGGATCATTTAGCATGTTCATTCGACAAACTTGACTCGTAAGTCGGGGTCCCCACATGCCTCCACTAATTTTTATGAAAACATGTTCTCTATACTTCTTGTGGGGCCAGTGATGCCTCTACTTCCTCCGTTCAAATAGCTTTGGTGATCCAAATCTCTTAGAGCAAGCTTTAGGAATTTTTCTTATGACCAGAGGTGTCCAAGAAAAATAAAAATCCTATTTATAGAGCACATTTGTTTTCTGCTTGTTGTGTGGCTTACCGTGATTGTTTACGACGATAGCTGACGAAGTACTCGGAGTTGGACGAGAAGCATGAGAAGACCTCTAAGACTTTGCTGGATCAGGCAAGCAACCCTTTTTACCATGCCTAAGAAACTTTTATTTTCATGTCATATAACACCTTACTTATGAATATATTCATGTTGTATCGGAGACCCCTTGTTCGTGTTGGGTAACGTAGCATAAATTCAAATTTTTCCTATGGCATATTCAGATCTTCCTATGGAGAGACCAGCAACGAGAGAGGGGAGAGTGCATCTTCATACCTTTGAAGATCGCTAAGCGGAAGTGTTGCTAGAACGCAGTTTATGGAGTCGTACTTGTGGTGATTCACATCGCGGTGTGATTCCGATCTAGTGTCGAACCACGGCACCTCCGCGTTCAACACATGTGCAGCCCGGTGACTTCTCCTGCACCTTGAACCAGCAAGGAGGAGGGAGAGGTTGGGGAAGATCTCCGGCAACACGGCGGCATGGTGTCGATGGAGAGACGAGGTCTCCCGGCAGGGCTTCGCCAAGCACCGTCGGAGAGGAGGAAGAAGAAGAGCAGGGCTGCGTCAAGAGAGAGATGGAAAACCGTGTCTCCAATGTCCAAAACCCCCGCTATATATAGGGGAAGGGAGGGTAGCGCCCCCTTTAGGGTTCCCCCTTGAGGGGGGCGGCAGCCCTAGATGGGGAAAAGGTGGCGGCCAGGAGGGGAGGAGGGGGTGGCGCACCCCCTGGTGGGCCTTAGGCCCACCTGCGCTATGGTTCCCTCCCTTCCCCCTCTTAGGCGCCATGGGCCAGGTGTGGGGGTTGCACCAGCCCACCCAGGGGCTGGTTCCCTCTCACACTTGGAGCATGTAGCCTCCTGGGGCTGGTGGTCTCTCCCGGTGGGCCTCCGGAACCCTTCCGGTGGTCCCCGTACTTTGTCGGTTCTGCCCGAAACATTTCCGGCGTCCAAACCCATCCATCCTATGTATCAATCTTTCCCTCCTGACCATTCCGGAGCTCCTCGTGACATCCGGGATCTCATACGGGACTCTGAGCAACCTTCTGTAACCTCGTATAACAATTCCCTATAACCCTAGCATCATCGAACCTTAAGTGTGTAGACCCTACGGGTTCGGGAGGCATGCAGACATGATCGAGAGTTCTCTCCGGCCAATAACCATCAGCGGGGTCTGGATACCCATGGTGGGTCCCACATGTTCCACGATGATCTGATCAGATGAACCACGATGTCAAGAATTCAATCAAATCCCGTATACAATTCCCTTTGTCTCTCGGTACAGAACTTGCCCGAGATTCGATCGTCGGTATACCTATACCTTGTTCAATCTCATTACCGGTAAGTCTCTTTACTCGTTCCGTAGCACGTCATCCTGTGAGTAACTCCTTAGTCACATTCAGCTCATGATGATGTTCTACCGAGCGGGCCCAGAGATACCTCTCCATCACACGAAGTGACAAATCCCGATCTCGATTCGTACCAACCCAACACACACTTTCGGAGATACCCGTAGTGCACCTTTATAGTCACCTAGTTACGTGGTTACGTTTGATACAACCAGAGCAATCCTACAATATACGGGAGTTGCACAATCTCACGGTCGAAGGAAAAGACACTTGACATTATAAAAGCTTTAGCATACGAACAACACGATCTAGTGCTATGCTTAGGATTGGGTCTTGTCCATCACATCATTCTCCCAATAATGTGATCCCGTTATCAATGACATCTAATGTCCATGATCAGGAAACCATGATCATCTATTGATCAACGAGCTAGCCAACTAGAGGCTTGCTAGGGACACATTGTGATCTATTTATTCACACATGTATTACTATTTCCTGTTAATACAGTTATAGCATGAACAATAGACGATTATCATGAACAAGGAAATATGATAATAACCATTTTATTATTGCCTCTAGGACATATTTCCAATTGTTGGGTTGTTGCCGAAGAACACCTCTTTGAAACTTGCACTTGGGCATGACCCTACCACCTATGAGGGTTGTGCATGTAGGATGTAGTTAGTTGACAGTAGTTGCTATGCAAAAAGAGATGGGAATATGCATGGTGACGATGAAGGAAATGTTTTCAAATGCTTCTCGAAAACCACGTCGGGTGCCGCTAATGCCCGAGGGTGATGGTGTTGAGATGGGTGACGACTTGAGAAATAAGTGGTGTATTGAGAAAGGTCTTGTGTCTATGGTTTCGGAACAAGATTAGATTTAAGATTTGTCGACCGTTCCAACCTTACATCTGCGACCACGATACCCCTTATGGGATGGGGCTTTATTGATTACTTTAGTTGATGCTAGCAGAAATCCCGCATTACTAGTGGTGGGAGTGGCGTGGTCACTGTCGTGATGGGGTCATGCCAGGTAGGGCGACCATGCGCTATTTCCACACGGACCGGGCACACCGTTGGTCCCTGCATGGATGATATAATCTAGAGCGAGGCTCGTATGATGTACATCATGTGGGCTGTGTACCAATCGAGTGGACTCTTTGTTTAGTATCGATAGGGGAAAGGCATTGTTCAGGTGCTTACCTTGGGTATGTGATATACCACGAGCCGTGGATGATATGGAAGTTCCCGGAGTCTTGTGGGTACAACACACAACCTCTGCAGAGTGTAAAACTATTCGAATAGTCGTGTCCATGGTCAAGGAAAGTTGGGTGGTGCTGCTTAAACTACATCCAATTATTTTCGCATAAACCAAGTGTGTGTTTGTGGGGAAGATGGTACATGAGTAAGGTGATACCTGAGTTAAGTCAGATGACTTGGCATGGTGGGTGAACTTGAGATGTTCAGCCCTAAGTTGATATTGATATATGTAACATGTTCACGTGGTTACCACTTACTTTATGATGCATGCCCATACAAGAAGTTGATCATGTTAATGCATTCAGGGAAAAACTTGCTTTCCACAAAAACTTGGTACTAGTATTATATCATGCTTCATTATTGCCTTGTTCCACATCATGGGTTGCTTATGAGTACATTCAATGCACTCATTGGTTTGCCAGTTGTTATTTAATTGGCAAGGCATGGAAGAGCAGAACTTCAGAGAAGAGTTCGTCGGTGATGAACGTGTGAACAAGGATACTTCCCAGTTATAACACATGTAGGTTAAGGCTGATGGCATGGGTTCACGCTTTCAACCAAAATTTCCACTACTAATCGAGTATGGTGTGTCTGCCTTCGAGGCCCTATCTATGTAAGACTTGACCGTAATGGTCATCATTTGTATCAGATGGTATGTATCGATGTAAGACTTGTTATTCATTTTTTGTTTGTTCGGTGAGCATTGATCTCTGGAATCACTAAGCACGTACATTCGTTGATCACAACTTATAAGTCGTGGTCCCCACATCTTCACTAAATTCTTGTCAGCTGAAGAATTTAGGAACAAAATCTTCAAAAATATCTTATCAAAATTTTCGGCCGTTTCCGCTCAAGCCGCTCCCACTACCCACGCCTTGATATCCCTGGATCTCCCACTAAATCCACCTCTTAATACGCGGATGACACATGTCGAGTGGAGAGGAAGAGTCAGGGGAAGTTTGGTCGGAAATCTTCGGGCCGGACCATTTTCACGTGGGCTATAAATACCCCTTCACCCCTTGAGTAACTCTCTTCCTCTCGATCTTACTATTCACCCCTCAAATCTCAGACCTAGCGCCGCCACTGGAAATTATCATCGCTGGAGAGAAGAGCTTCACTGCCAGACCTCCTAGTTGTCGTACTCATGCTGGCCGCGGAAATCCTACCTCCGCCGCCGCCGTAGTTGTTTTTGTCGGATTTCTGGCTCCGCAAAACCCTAAAGATTCGAACTGAGGGGCGTGAATGAAGATCTCTCACGGCCTAACCTCACCTAGCTTGCTACTCGATGGACATGGAAAGGGACTCACTTCATGGTGAGGAAGACACAAAACACTGCAGTTTACCTAGGTTCGGGCTGATGAGAAGCGCAATACCCTACTCCTGCTTTGGTGGATTGCCTCTCTCAGAGGTGGGTGGATGAAGTAGTACAGTGTTCTTGAGGGCCTCCGGAGGCTTGGTGTTGTGCCCGTGGGTCAATGAATATGAGTCACCCCCCTCTACGAAGTAACCTACCCTCTATATATAGTGGCGGCCCGGGTCCTCTTCTCTTATTGTTTCAACGGGAAGGGATCCCTGATACGTCTCCATCATATCTACTTTTCCAAACTCTTAACGTCCTGAAAATTTACGGGGAACATTTTTGGAAAAAATGAAAAATACATGCGCCAAGATTCACCTGAGGGGGTGGGCCAGTGGACCACAAGCCCTGCTCTGCCACCCCCTGGTGGCAGTGGGCAAGCTTGTGGGGCCCACACGGCTCTGCCGCCCCCAACCTCAGCTCTATAAGTTCACTTTCGTCCTAGAAAAAATAAATGTGATTTCGTCCTAGAAGATTTCATCGCGTTTGCGATACGGAGGCGCCGCGACAACCTGTTCTTCATCTGGAGGGAAGATCTGGAGTCCGTTTTGGGCTCCGGAGAGGGGAAATCGTCGCCATCGTCATCATCAACCTTCTTCTCTCTCCAATTCCATGAAGCTCTTCGTCGTTCGTGAGTAATCTATTCGTAGGCTCGCTGGGCGGTGATGAGTATGATGAGATCTATCATGTAATCGAGTTAGTTTTGATGGGGATTGATCCCTAGTATCCACTATGTTATGAGATTGATGTTGCTACTACTTTGCCATGCTTAATGCTTGTCACTAGGGCCCGAGTGCCATGATTTCAGATCTGAAATTATTATGTTGTGACCAATATATGTGTGTTTTAGATCCGATCTTGCAAGTTGTAGTTACCTACTATGTGTTATGATCCGGCAACCCCAGAGTGACAATAACCGGAACCACTCCTGGTGATGACCATAGTTTGAGGAGTTCATGTGTTCACCAAGTGCTAATGCGTTGGTCTGGTTCTTTATTAAAAGGAGAAACTTAATATCCCGTAGTTTCCTTTTGGACCCCGCTGCCACGGGAGGGATGGACAATATATGTCATGCAAGTTCTTTTCCCTAAGCATGTATGACGACACACGAAATGCATGCCTACATCACATTGACGAACGGGAGCTAGCCACATATCTCTCCGTGTTATAACTATTGCATGATGAATATCATCCAAACAAATCGCCGACCCAATGCCTACGAGTTTGTCCTACTCCTGCTGTTACTTGTCTTGCTCTGTTGCTACTGTTGCTACTACTGTCGCTTGCTACTGTTGCTACTTGCTACTCCTGTCACTACTGCTGTTCCTTGCCACTACTATTACTCGTTACACTGTGCTACCTGCTACAATCTTGATCGTTGGTCGTTGACAGAACTGACAATTTCCGTCAACGAGGAAACTTGGCGCCATTGATACAATCGTTAGAAATAGTCTGTCGTGTCAACAGATCGTTTCTGACACCGTTGTTATCATACTACTTTGCTGTTACTACTTTGCTTGCAGATACTAATCTTTCAAGTGTGGTTGAATCTGACAAATACAGCTGGTAATACTTGAGAGTATTCTCTCAACTCCTGTCGTGCGAACCAACAAATTTGGGTTGAATACTCTACCCTCGAAAACTGATGTGAACCCACGCTCTCGTGGGCCGTCAACAACATTCTTCTAGTTTCATTGCTGGGGAGTGCTAGTAGCATTCTTCTAGTGCCGTTGCAAGGGAAGGTTTCCTGTCACACAATCAGCATTCGTCTAGCTATTGCCAGAGAGTGCCAGTCAGCATTTTTCTGGCATCGTTGCCGGGGAGGTATTGCTATATTCTCTGAGTCACTTGGGATTTATATCTGCTGATCACTATGAAGAATCTGAAGGATCCAAAACCAAAGTCTTGCCCTCAACTACGAGGGGAGGTAAGGAATTACCATCTAGCTCTGCACTTGATTCACCTTTAGTTATGAGTAAGTTTGCGACATCACCTTGCTACTGCAACAAAAGACCTTCCAATGGCACTAGAAATAGGTGTGTCGACTGCACCAGGAATCCTTCTGCTACGGCTATGCCTTAAGGGACTTCCTAGGCAAATATGCAAAGGATTTCCCCCGTGGCTTTGGAACCTCGCGTTGGTGTTCCCTCGAAGTGGAAAGGGTGGTGTAGCATAGAGGTGGTACGTATTTCCCTCAGTTTGAGAACCAAGGTATCGATCCAGTGAAGGAGTATCACAAGAGCCTGCACAAACACAAAAGCTTGCTCCCAACGCTATGAAGGGGTTATCAATCCCTTATAGATTTTTCGCCAAGTGAGAACTGAAAGCAACAAAGTAACAAAGCAAAGTAAAAGCGCAAGTGGAAACCATAGATGTGAATAGACCCGGGGGCCATAGTGTTTACTAGTGGCTTCTCTCATGAAAGCAAGTAGACGGTGGGTGAACAAATTACTGTCGAGCAATTGATAGAACCGCGCAAAGTCGTGACGTCATCTATGACAATGATTATATCTACAGGCATCACGTCCAAAACAAGTAGACCGATACTTTCTGCATCTACTACTATTACTCCACACGTCCACTGTTATGCAGCATGCATCTAGTGTATTAAGTCCAAAAGAATAGAGTAACGCCTTAAGCAAGATGACATGATTTAGATGGACAATCTCATATCTACGACAGAGCCCACCTTGTTACCCTTGATGGCAACTACACAATGTGTGCCTTGCTGCCCCTACTGTCACTGGGAAAGGTCACCACACGGTAAGAACCCAAACCAAGCACTTCTCCCATTGCAAGAATCATAGATCTAGTTGGCCAAACAAAACCAAAGACTTGGAGAGACTTACAAGGATATCAAATCATGCATAAAAGAAATCAGCAAAGACTCAAATATATATCATAGATAATCTGATCACAAATCCACAATTCATCGGATCTCGACAAACACACCGCGAAAGAAGATTACATCAGATAGATATCCATGAAGATCATGGAGAACTTTGTATTGAAGATCCAAGAGAGAGAAGAAGCCATCTAGCTACTAACTACGGACCCGTAGGTCTTAAATGAACTACTGACGAGTCATTGGAGGGGCGATGATGATGATGAAGAAGCCCTCCAACTCCAAAGCCCCCTCCGGCAGGGCACCGAGAAGGGTCTCCAGATGAGATCTCGTGGAAACGGAAGCTTGCGGCGGCGGAAAAGTATTTTCGTGGAGCCCTTGATTTTTTTTCTGTTTTTTAGAGAATATATAGGCGCAAGATCTAGGTCAGGGGGGCACCAGGGAGGCCACAAGCCAGCCCACCGCCGCCCCCCTAGTGGCGGAGTGGGGGCTTGTGGGCTCCGTGTAGCCCTCCTCGCTTGGCCCACAAGCCCCCTGATCTTCTTCCGTTCGGGAAAAATCATTTCGGGAATTTTATTCCGTTTGGACTCTGTTCCAAAATCAGATCTGAAAAGAGCCAAAAACACAGAAAAACAGGAACTGGCACTTGGCACTGAATTAATAAGTTAGTCCCAAAAAAGATATAAAAGGTACATAAAACATCCAAAGAAGACAAGATAACAGCATGAAACCATAAAAAATTATAGATACGTTTGAGACGTATCACACCTCCTGCTAGAAATCTTGATATGTCGCCTGTGCTTGATGATGCTTATGATGCTACTGCTAGAGATGCTATGCTTGATACTATGCGTGATACTACTTTGCCTGATATTGCTAGAGATGATATGCCTGATATTGCTTTGCCTGATGATGCTAGAGATGCTATTTTGCCTGATGATGCTATGCAGGATACTGCTAGAGATGCTATGCTTGATACTGCTAGAGATGCTATGCCTAATGATGCTATGCTTGAGACTGCTAGAGATACTACTTTGCCTGATGTTCCACTAGGGGTATTCCTTGATGCTTATATTGCTAGAGTTACTGCCAATGCTCGTGATGCTTCTGAAACTGCCGATACTATTGAGATAGAACCTGCTTTTGCTCCTATTAGATCTAGCTCTCCAAGATATGAATTGCCTGATATACCTGAGGGTTACGTTATGGAGAGAGAGATAGCTGAAGATTTTCTTGCATGTAAGGATGCCTATGACGCTGAGAAATTACTTCTCATGTGGAAGGAAAAATCTCTGAAAGCTAGGATGAAATACAACCCGAAGTTTGCCACTTCACCTATCTTTATCACCGATAATGAATTTGAATTCTCTGTCGATCCTGAGATAATCTCTCTTGTCGAATCCGATCCTTTCCACGGTTATTAGTCTGAGACGGTCGTAGCCCATCTTGCCAAACTACACGATATAGCCACCCTTTTCACTAATGAGGAGAAGATCCGCCACTACTATATCCTGAAGTTGTTTCCTTTCTCTCTAAAGGATGATGCTAAAGCATGGTTCACCTCTCTTGCTCCTGGATGTGCGAGTAGTCCCCAGGATATGGTGTATTACTGCTATGAGAAATATTTCCCAGCCCATAAGAAGCAAGCTGCCTTGCAGGAAATATACAACTTTGCTCAACTCCAAGAAGAGAGTCTCCCACAAGCTTGGGGGAGGCTCGTCCAGCTACAGAATGCTTTGCCTGATCACCCTCTTAAGAAGAATGAGATACTTGATATCCTCTATAACGGACTTACCGATGCCTCTAGAGACCACCTAGATAGTTGTGACGGTTGTGTTTTTAGGGAACAAACTGTAGAACAAGCTGAGACCCTACTGAATAACATCTTGATCAAGGATAATGCTTGGACTATTCCCAAACCACCTCCTAAGCCAACTCCTAAGAAAATAGGTATTCTATTCCTCAGCCCCGAAGATATGCAAGAAGCCAAGAAATCTATGCAAGAGAAAGGCATTAGATCTGAAGATATCAAAGATCTACCACCTATCGAAGAGATCCATGGTGTCGATAACCCGATACAGGTAGTGGAAGTAAATTCTCTGCGTAGGTTTGATGAGAGTGATATTCCTTTTGATAAACTTGCTAGCCAATGCTTTGATGAATTTTACAACTTTGTTGTCAAACAACAGAGTTTCAATGATTATGTTAGCAGACATTTGGAACAAAGTACTCGTATGCTTAGCCATTTAAGTGATTGTGTAGACGGAAATGTCAATGATCTGAAGCTTCTGAGTAAACATGCCTATATGATTACTACTCAGGTAGAACAAATACTTAAAGCTCAGAATGACTTGCTCGATGAACTAAATGACAACTCTGTCGGAGTAATTACTAGAGGAGGCAAAATGACTCATGAACCTTTGTATCCTGAAGGTCATCCTAAGAGAATTGATCAAGATTCTCAAGGAATCAATGCTGATACACCCAGTCATCCTAAGGAGAAGAAGAAGGATGATAGAAACCTACATGCCAGTTCACCAAATAGTATCCCACCTGAAGAACCTAATGATATTTCTGCGTCTCATGCAGAAACACAATCTGGTGATGAACATGAACCTGGTGACAATATGGACAGTGATGTTCATAATAATGCTCAACCTAGCAATGATAAGGATGTGGAGATTGAACCTACGGTTAATCCTGATAACCCACAACCTAAGAGATACCATAAGAATGACTACACTGCTAGGAATCATGGTAAAGAAAGGGAGCCATGGGTTTAGAGATCTATGCCGTTTCCTCCTAAGCCATCCAAGAAAAAGGATGATGAAGATTTTGAGCGCTTCGTTGAGATGATAAGACCCATCTTTCTACAGATGCGGTTAACTGATATGCTCAAGATGTCTCCGTATGCCAAGTACATGAAAGATATCGTGACTAATAAATGGAAGATACCAGATCTTGAGATCTCCACCATGCTTGCAAATTACACTTTCAAAGGTGGAACTCCTAAGAAACTTGGTGATCCCGGAGTGCCCACTATACCTTGCTCCATTAAAGGAAACTACGTAAGAACTGCCTTATGTGACCTTGGAGCCAGTGTTAGTGTTATGCCGCTCTCTCTTTATCGTAGACTTAAGTTGGATAAGTTGACACCCACTAAAATTTCTCTGCAAATGGCCGAGAAATGAACTGCTTTCCTTATCGGCATTTGCGAGGATGTGCCTGTCATGGTTGCTAACACCGCTATCTTAACAGACTTCGTTATCTTGGATATTCCCGAGGATGATGCCATGGCTGTCATCCTCGGAGGACCCTTTTTAAACACTGCAGGGGCTATTATAGATTGCAAAAAAGGCAATGTCACCTTCCATGTCAACGGTAATGAGCACACAGTGCACTTTCCAAAGAAACGATATCAAGTACATTGCATCAATGCTATCGAAAAGACTTCATCAATTCTTATTGGGAGCTTTGAATGCCCTATTCCTCGTGTCAAGATGAAGTATGATTTGCTTGTTGGGGATATACATCTTCCCATTGAGGTGAGTTAGTGGCTATTCGAAAATTATCCGTTCTCTCTTGCGATTCGAGAAGATTTTGTCATGATGACTTGATCAACCCCATTGACGGGTTTCTTTCGATGACAATGAAATGGATGAATCAAAGAGTCACATACCTCTGTTTTGAGCTTTCATTTTCTGTTGCTTAGAAGAAAAATGATGGAATTAGTTTAGTTTTTCCTGTTTTCTGTTTTAGCATTCCGGAGAAAAATACCTCCAAAATAAAAGTTCTCCGATGGTCCAGAAAATTTAGTATGATTTTTTCTGGAATTTTTGAAAATTACTGGGCCTGAGAGCTCGCCTAGGGGCCAGACCAGTGGGCCACAAGCCCTGCAACTGCCACCCCCTGGTGGCGGAGAGCAAGCTTGTGGGGCCCACAGGGACCCCCTCTACTCATTCCATCTCACAACCTCTTCTTCCACCTCCAGAAAAATTGTTTCGCAGCTCAAACCCGTGTTCTTGCTCATTTGGCTGTGATTTTCGATCTCCTTGCTCAAAGCACCATTCTCCGAACCGTTTTGGGGAAATTACTCCTTGGTACGTGACTCCTCCATTGGTCCAATTAGTTTTTGCTCTAGTGCTTTATCTTTCACGTATTCTTGTTACCTTGGTGACCCTGTTCTTGAGCTAGAAAGGTTGATTTTAGCTGGTCCCAAGTAGTTTTAGCGCATGATACGGTCTCTAGGCACTAGTAGGAGTAGTGATACGGTCCCAAGTAGTTTTAGCGCGTGATGCGTATTCTTTCGAAGTCTCTAAAAAATGCAGAATTTTTCAGATCTAGAAAAAGGAAAAGATGAAGAGGTTCTTGAGAGGCTCTTCAAGCTGTAACCCCAAGGAGGATGAGAAGAACCACCCCAAGTACGTAGTCCCTCGAGTCACAGAAGTTCGAGCGTGCGAGTGGCCAAGTGATGAATTTTTGCGCGCCGCTGGGCTTTATGAAGACTTTTATTACTTGGTGGAGAACGCAGGTCTTACTGCGTTCGTTGAAGATAAGTGCTCACAATACCTCCTCCTCACCAAAATTTTCGTTCAAAGTTTCAACTTTTACACGAGGAAGAATCCTCCCATGGTTGAGTTCATGATATACGACATCCCCCAGTGCATGACACTACAGGATTTTTGCAATGTATGCAAATTATCTTATGTTGGGGATATTCGTGACCCTCATCCACGGGACTTGGAGGATTTCATTGGTTCTATTGCTGTTGGAGAGGAGAGAGGAGTGTCTCGCGCTAGAATTGCTAGCATACATTTTCCTGTGCTTCGGTACTTCTCATTATTCGTGGGAAAATGTTTGATTAGCGGCTGGATCACTTAGTTCTCCAGACCTTGCGGTTTTGCGCGAAGGCCTTTATAACGATAAGACTTACAGCCTAGGTGCTATAGTGACCCAGCGGTTGAACATCAACTGTTCGAAGGGTGTCATCTATGGAGGTATCTATGCTACCCGTCTTGCCAGACACTTTGAGATACCCATTAGACTGGGAGAGGAAGGAGAAATGCTTCTCCCCGAAAAATATCTGGATTACGACAGCATGGTTCGCCATGATTTTCTGGATAGAGATGCTAGTAGACGGATGATTTATAACCTGGTATTTAGTCAGGGTACTCGAGAGACTATTACTTTAACTGCGCCTTCTTTGTTCGATCTTCATGCAGGCAGGTACACTATTATGCCCTCGGACATCTATGCATATTGGGGCTTGGCCCAACCACAGGCGCCCGTGCCCGAGTCGCCAGTCGAGTACCAGACGCCAGTTTAGCAGTGGGAGCTAGAGGAGCTCACACAGCAGTGGCATCCACAGTCTGCTCCTGAATATCCTGGAGCTGGTGATTTCCCACCGTGGGAGTAGACCAAGCTAGGCCAAAATCCTAAGCTTGGGGAAGTACGTGTTCTCACCGACTTTACATTCATGCTTATGCTTTCACTTTGTTAGCCGGTGTTCACACTTTGCCAGTGTATTATCCATGCTAGTTTATTTTCATTTTCTTGTTTTCTTGTTGTGTGTCCTTTTGAGAAAACCCAAAAAGATTTTTCTTCCTTCTGTTGCTTGTTGGGAGCTTTCCCGTGTAAATAGTTTTCTTTTTCTTTGGGTCAAGGTAGAAGATTTTAGTTGCAACGTTTAGTGGTTCTTGCATTCATACTTGTTTAGCTTTCAAAGAACCATATTACTTTGTCTTCTCCTTTGTGTTTGCCTGCAGATTTAGCTCAGTCCAATGCACGAGCACTCTTATTATTGTTCACAACGTTTGGTCGTGCAAATGAAAGGAAATAATGATGATATATGATGAAGTGACTGAGACTGAAAAGCTGGTATGAACTCTATCTATTTTGTTTTTGTAAATATGACTAGCTTGTCGACCTAGATTCAGCTTTGTTGTGAGAGAACAAGGTTTGCAATGACAACTTAGAGATCATAGTTTCTGATGCCATGCTTATTTAGCTAGGAGCTTATAATGGTTTGTCTTGAATGCCAACATAGATTTTGAGATGACTATGATGTACTATGATAGGATGGTATTCTCCTTTGAATGTTTCAAGTGGCTTGACTTGGCGCATGTTCATGCATGTAGTTGAAACAAAATCAACATAGCCTCTATGATGTTCGTGTTCATGGTGATTTATATCCTGTTCATGCTTGCATTCAATGTTAGTCAAACTCATTGCATCTTGATGACTGTTGCAGCTCTCTAGTTGGTCGCTTCCCAGTCTTTTGCTAGGCTTCACTTGTACTAAGCGGAATACTGCTTGTGCATCCACTTCCATAAACCCAAAAGTTTTTCCATGAGAGTCCACCATACCTACCTATTTGCGGTATCTACCTGCCGTTCCAAGTAAACTTGCATGTGCCATTCTCTAAATCTTCAAGAAATAATTTTTTTTGCATGCCCGAACCACTCATGTGGTGACAAAGGGATATTGGTATCTTCCATGCTAGGAGTGTTATCCTCGACATGTGTTTATTCAGTGTCATTCACGAGAAAGGGGCCGGTAATTGGAATGCCTAGTTCCACGCTTAAATCGAAAACATAACTATAAAACAAGACTCCCCCCGGATTGATGTTAGTATGGACGGTACCCGAGGATTCAGCTAGCCGTGGAGTGTGATTGATTGGTGGTGGGGGAGTTAAAACTTTACTTTTCTATTTGGGAACCGCCCATAGCATGAGTAGCATGGAAGATATTGAGAACTCTTGGTCATTGCCTTGACAATGAAAGCATGCCACCCAAAATTATTATCTCTGTTTTCAAAGCTTGAGCTCTAGCACCTGTGCAAATCAATGCTTCCCTCTGCGAAGGGCATGTCTATTTATTTTCCTGTTGAGTCATCCTCCTCTTCTATAAGCACCAATTAGAGAGCACCTCTGTCATTTTTATGCTTTGCTTTTGATTGATATTGAGTATGACTATGACTGGATCTTCGTTGCTATGAATTACAATGTTTAGTCAGCCCTTGATCTTTGAAAGTGCTCTGCATTTATGTTTTGCGGTCTCAGAAAGAGCTAGCGAGATACCACCTATTCATATTGCTTCATGCTTGTTTTGATTGAAGTGTTGGTATTTGAAACTCATTATTATTTGCTCGTTAGCTGATTATGCCATTGATATTAGTTTACCGTGAGACCTTTGTGTCACTTGCTTATGTGGTTAACTTGTGATCTTGCTGAAATTCTGGTTATAAGTTAGACATAGTTGCAAAAACAAGATCAAACAGAGTTTATCAAAGTTTTTCTTTCTCTCTCAGTTTGTCAACTGAGTTGCTTGAGGACAAGCAAGGTTTTAAGCTTGGGGGAGTTGATACGTCTCCATCGTATCTACTTTTCCAAACTCTTTTGCCCTTGTTTTGGACTCTAATTTGCATGATTTGAATGGAACTAACCTGGACTGACGCTGTTTTCAGCAGAATTGCCTTGGTGTTATTTTTGTGCAGAAATCAAAGTTCTCCAAATGTCCTAAAAATTTATGGGGAACATTTTTGGAAAAGATGAAAAATACCTCCGCCAAGATCCACCTGAGGGGGTGGGCCAGAGGGCCACAAACCCTGCCTCCGCCACCCCCGTGGTGGCGGTGGGCAAGATTGTGGGGCCCACACGGCTCTACCGCCCCCAACCTCAGCTCTATAAGTTCACTTTCGTCCCAGAAAAAATAAAAAGAGTAGGCGCCGCCACAACCTGTTCTTCATCTAGAGTGCAGATCTGGAGTCCGTTTTGGGCTCCGGAGAGGGGAAATCGTCGCCATCGTCATCATCAACCTTCTTCCCTCATTCAATACCATGAAGCTCTTCGTCGTTCGTGAGTAATCTATTCGTAGGCTCGCTGGGCGGTGATGAGTATGATGAGATATGTCATGTAATCGAGTTAGTTTTGATGGGGATTGATCCCTAGTATCCACTGTGTTATGAGATTGATGTTGCTACTACTTTGCCATCCTTAATGCATGTCACTAGGGCCCGAGTGCCATCATTTCAGATCTAAAATTATTATGTTGTCACCAATATATGTGTGTTTTAGATCCGGTCCTGCAAGTTGTAGTTACCTACTATGTGTTATGATCCGGCAACCCCGGAGTGACAATAACCGGAACCACTCCTGGTGATGACCATAGTTTGAGGAGTTCATGTGTTCACCAAGTGCTAATGCGTTGGTCCGGTTCTTTATTAAAAGGAGAACCTAAATATCCCGTAGTTTCCTTTTGGACCTCGCTGCCACGGGAGGGATGGACAATAGATGTCATGCAAGTTCTTTTTCCTAAGCACGTATGACGACACACGGAATGCATGCCTACATCACATTGACGAACGGGAGCTAGCCACATGTCTCTCCGTGTTACAATTGTTGCATGATGAATATCATCCAAACAAATCACCGACCCATTGCCTACGAGTTTGTCCTACTGCTGCTGTTACTTGTCTTGTTGTGCTGCTGTTACTTGTCTTCCTCTGCTGCTACTGTTGCTACTAATGTCGCTTGCTACTGTTGCTACTTGCTACTGCTGTCACTACTGTTGTTCCTTGCCACTGCTATTACTCGTTACACTGTGCTACCTGCTACAATCTTGATCGCTGGTCGTTGACGGGAACTGACAATTTCCATCAACGAGGCAACTTGGCACCATTGATATAATCGTTAGAAATAGTCTGCCGTGTCAACAGATCGTTTCTGACACCGTTGTTATCATACTACTTTGCTGTTACTACTTTGCTTGCAGATACTAATCTTTCAGGTGTTGTTGAATCTGACCAATTCAGCTCCTAATACTTGAGAGTATTATCTCACCTCCCGTCGTGCGAACCAACAAATTTGGGTTGAATACTCTACCCTCGAAAACTGCTACGAACCCATGCGCTGGTGGGCCGTCAACAACATTCTTCTAGTTTCTTTCTTGGGGAGTGCTAGTAGCATTCTTCTGGTGCCGTTGCAAGGGAAGGTTTGTTGTCACAGAATCAGCATTCGTCTAGCTATTTCCAGAGAGTGCCAGTCAATCCCACAACGCCAATTTCGAAGGGGGGCACGGGAACATCCTCCCCTGTCCAAAAGTGGTCTTCGCCTGCAAAGTGGCTGCTAGTGCTACAGGGGCGGGTTTAGGGATGACGCCCGTCGTGCCGGTGGGAGGCCATGGTCTTGTTGCACCAGAATGGAAACCTTTGGGAGATGTCTTGGGAACCTCTGGTACGTCCTTGCCTCCTTTGCATTAAAGGGGAAACTGTGTCGCGCCGCTGTCTGCGGCTCGCCTCTCCTTCCCTTGCGTCATCCTTGACTCCTGAGGCCGGGCCTCGCCTCGGAATATCCGCCGCTCCAGAGGGGTCCTGAGGAGGCCTCATGCGGGTCTTGATGCCGTTCCTCCTCGTGAGGCTTGGCCCCTCACGAGGGCCTTGCCTTGAGTGATGCCACTCCGGAGGGGTCCTGAGGAGACCCCCTGCAGGTCTTGATGTCATTCCTCCTCGTGAGACTTGGCCCCTCACGAGGGCCTTGCCTTGAGGGATGCCGCTTTGGATGGGTCCTGATGAGGCCCCTTGCGGGTCTTGATGTCATTCCTCCCTGTGAGGCTTGATCCCTCATGAGGGCCTTGCCTTGAGTGATGTCGGGCCCGTTAGCTTGCTTGATGAAGTGGCCCAGCCCCTGGCCGCATGCACGCAGTCTGGGTACCCCCATTCCCAGAACGCCGACAATAGCCCCCGGGCCCAAGGCGCACCTGGGTTGGCTTCTCGGCGAAGCCTTGAGGGCGGTCCGAAGCGTCGCCGGCCCTAATTGCCTGCGGGTTAGGAGGCACACGTGTCCAGCGGCTATGTGGTGACGCTCTCACTCCTCGAGGCGTCCGGGATGGTCCAGGCTACAATGGCACGATCTCCAAGAACCGTGCAGGCCATCATTGTTCTCATTGAATGGCATCGGTGCGGTCTGACCACACCCAACGGCCCTCATGGATCTGTCCGCTCGGGAAACAGGCGAAGCGACGTGGGCAGCAGCGCTCCCATCGGCCCACCTCGCGAACTATGTGGGGTGCGCGACGCTCGGCCTCCCGCGACGTTTGGTGGTCGTGGTTTTCCTATAAATCTGCCCCACACACGTCAAGGGGGAGGCACTGTAATCTTGAGCTTCCTCTCTGCTTCCTTTCGATCCATCAAGTAAACCTCCTCTCCTCTCCGTTTCCCTGTCTTACATGGCGTCTCCGGGGGCGAACCTGGCGCGGGGAAGCGCGGGTCCGTCCGCGCCCCCGTCCACCCCAGGGAGCAGTGGTGGAGGGCCCTAGGGTCCTCCACGCTTCCGTCACCGCTGGGCCCTCGTCGACGAGTAAGTCCCTCAAATGCGCCTCTTTTCCTGATTATCCCATGAGTTGCTTGGTGGTTGATCTCTCCTCTTCTCCAGCGTGCCCTCCACCAAGAAACCCAAGCTTGGCGAGCTTCAAGAGGTGGTGGAGGGGCTATGAGCCTAGCTCAAGAGCGCCGAAGACGCCCGCCACGGCGAGACGGAGGCCAAGGCAGAGTTGGCGTCGCTGCAGTAGCAGGTCTAGGAGGCGACCGACACCGTCCTGGCTGCCAAGGACGAGGCGTCGCACACTTGGATGATGGCATTCTAGCGCGCCAAGCAGTCCGCGGGCATCGCCGGTCGAGCGGCTCACGCGACGCGCCAATTTGTGGGGGAGGCCCCGGCGTTGCCAAACGTGTGGAGCGACGGGGGCTACGTCGCCTTCTTATAGAAGGTGGTGGAGATGCTGGAGGCTGGCGTGTCCCGCATGGGGGGGCAGCACGGCGGACGCGCGCAAGCTTCTGGGCCTTGCCCTGATGCCTGTCTTCTCCAACCTGCGCCGCCATGCCCCGCAGCTCGACCTCCGACGCGTCATCGAGCCGGCGTCCGCTGAGTCCCATCGCCATCTCCGGGACGAAATCCATACGCAGGTGGACACCCTTGTGGAGCGGTACGTCCGAGTGCCCGTCTCCAACGAGGAGGAGGGCTCCGACGCCGCGCCTACAGGCGCCAAAGGCAACGTCGGCGGCCTCTCCCTCACGCACCCCCAAATTCTGTTTACCTCCTACTGCAATGTTGGATCAAGAACTTTGCCCTGTCGGGCGTTAAGCTTTTGCATTATTACCTTTGTCGTCTGTCGTTTTGCATTTTGTTCTGGAATAGATGGTTTGCTCGCTGTGGTTGTTGCGGCTTGGCTTCGTTGCTTAGGGCCCGTCACAGCCCCAGCTAGTGCTCGGGGGTGATATGTCTCAAACGTATCTATAATTTTTGATGGTTTCATGGTATTATCTTGTCATCTTTGGATGTTTTATGTACCTTTTATATCTTTTTTGGGACTAACTTATTAATTCAGTGCCAAGTGCCAGCTCCTGTTTTTTCTGTGTTTTTGGCTCTTTTCATATCTGATTTTGGAATGGAGTCCAAACGGAATAAAATCCCCGAAATAAATTTTTCCCGAACGGAAGAAGATCACGGGGCTTGAGGGCCAAGCCAGGAGGGCTACACGGGGCCCACAAGCCCCCCATCCACCACCAGGGGGGCGGTGGATGGCAGGCTTGTGCCCCCCCTGACCTAGCTCCTTAGCCTATATATTCCCCAAAATACAGAAAAAAATCAAGGGATCCACGAAATATTTTTCCGCCGCCACAAGCTTCCGTTTCCACGAGATCTCATCTGGAGACCCTTCCCAGTGCCCTGCCAGAGGGGACTTTGGAGTTGGAGGGCTTCTACATCAACATCATCGCCCCTCCAATGACTCGTGAGTAGTTCACTTCTGACCTACGGGTCCGTAGTTAGTAGCTAGATGGCTTCTTCTCTCTCTTGGATCTTCAATACAAAGTTCTCCATGATCTTCATGGAGATCTATCCGATGTAATCCTCTTTGGCGGTGTGTTTGTCGCGATCCGATGAATTGTGGATTTATGATCAGATTATCTATGATACATATTTGAGTCTTTGATGATTTTTTTATGCATGATTTGATATCCTTGTAAGTCTCTCCGATTCTTGGGTTTTGTTTGGCCAACTAGATCTATGATTCTTGCAATGGGAGAAGTGCTTGGTTTTGGGTTCTTACCATGTGGTGACCTTTCCCAGTAACAGTAGGGGCAGCAAGGCACACATCATGTAGTTGCCATCAAGGGGAACAAGGTGGGCTTTGTCGTAGATATGAGATTGTCCATCTACATCATGTCATCTTGCTTAAGGCGTTACTCTGTTCATTTGGACTTAATACACTAGATGCATGCTGGATTGCCGTCGGCGTGTAGAGTAATAGTAGTAGATGCGGAAAGTATCGGTCTACTTGTTTTGGTCGTGATGCCTATAGATATAATCATTGCAATAGATGACGTCACTACTTTGCGCGGTTCTATCAATTGCTCGGCAGTAATTTGTTCACCCACCGTCTACTTGCTTTCATGACAGAAGCCACTAGTAAACACTACGGCCCCCGGGTCTATTCACACCTATCGTTTCCACTTTTGCTTTTACTTTGCTTTGTTACTTTGTTGCTTTCAGTTCTCACTTGGCGAACAATCTATAAGGGATTGACAGCCCCTTCATAGCGTTGGGAGCAAACTTTTTGTGTTTGTGCAGGCACTAAAGATACTCCTTCACTGTATCGATACCTTGGTTCTCAAACTGAGGGAAATACTTACCACCGCTGCGGTACGTCACCCTTTCCGCTTCAAGGGAACACCAACGCAAGGCTCCAAGGCCACGGGGGAAATCCTTTGCATATCTGCCTAGGAAGTCCCTTAAGGAGTAGCCGTAGCAGAAGGATTCCTGGTGCCGTTGCTGAGGAGTATCAAGACAAGAACAGTCTCCCGTCAACACGCCTATTTCTGGCGCCATTGGAAGGTCTTTTGTTGCAGTAGCAGAAGTATTTATGGCGCCGTTGTCGGGGAAGGATAGATCTATCCAAGTAGGTATCACAAACTCATCTCTTGCATTTACTTTTTTTGCCAGTTGCCTCTCGTTTTCCTCTCCCCCACTTCACATTTGCCGTTTTCATTTGCCTTTCTTATTTGTCGTTTTCTTTTGCCTTTTGCCTTTTGTCGTTTTCCTTCGCCGGTTTTCTTGCTTGCTTGTGTACTTGTTTTTTGTTGAATTCATCATGGCTAAAAACACCAAACTTTGCGACTTCTCGAGTACCAATAGTAATGATTTTATAAGTACTCCGATTACTCCCGCCACTAGTGCGGAATCGTATGAAATCAACGCAGCTTTGCTGAATCTTGTTATGCAAGAGCAATTATCTGGCCTTCCTAGTGAAGATGCCGCATCCCATCTCAATACCTTCATTAAGCTTTGTGATATGCAAAAGAAAATAGATGTGGATAATGACGTGATTAAGTTGAAACTTTTTCCTTTCTCGTTGCGAGATCGCGCAAAAACTTGATTTTCTTCTTTGCCAAAAAATAGTATCGATTCTTGGGAACTTATATATCCAATTATTTTCCGCCAGCTAAGATCATCTCCTTACGTAACTATATCATGAATTTCAAGCAACTTGATCATGAACACATTGCACAATCTTGGGAGAGGATGAATCTTATGATTAGAAATTGTCCCGCTCATGGCTTGAGTTTGTGGATGATTATACAAATCTTTTACGCTAGCTTGAATTTCTCTTCTCGCAATATCTTGGACTCTGCCTCAGGTGGAACGTTCATGGAAATCACGTTAGGAGACGCTACAAAACTCCTAGACAATATCATGACCAACTACTCTCAGTGGCACACTGAAAGGTCGCCTGCTAGCAAAAGGGTGCACGCTATAGAAGAAATTAACTCGCTTAGTGCTAAGATGGACGAGTTGATGAATTTGGTTGCTAGTAGAAATGCTACTGTAGATCCTAATGACATGCCACTATCTTCCTTGATTGAGAGTAGCAACGCTAGTTTGGACGTGAATTTTGTTGGTAGGAACAATTTTGGCAACAACAATGCTTTTAGAGGAAACTATGTTCCTAGGCCTTTTCCTAATAACTCCTCTAACAATTATGGAAATTCCTAGAATAACACTTATGGAAATCACAACAAATTACCCTATGATTTAGAGAGTAATATCAAAGAGTTCATCAACTCTCAAAATATTTTCAATGCGTCCATAGAGGAAAAACTACTCAAAATAGACGATTTAGCTAAGAGCGTTGATAGGATGTCTTGTGATACTGATGCTTTGATAGTTGGATGTGCTCCTCCCAAGGTCAACTTGGATGAAACTTTGAAAGCTATGCGTGTCTCCATGAATGAGAGCAAAGAAAGAACCGCCCAAATTCGCGCTAGGCATGAATGGTTTGAAAGAGTTCGTTCTAGTGATGCAAATCACGAAGATCTTAAAGTGCTTGGTGTGTCTCCTCTTGAATCTTTGTTTTCGCGTGTCAAACCTATTGATGGAGGGGCTGGATATGAATCCACATTGGTTGAAAAACGCCCCAATGACTCGAAGTCCACCTATCTTGATGATAAAGGTGTGGAGAGTCGAGTAGAAGAAATCAAAATTTTGGGTAGTAATGAAACTCCAACTTTGGATTTCAAGGAATTCAATTATGATAATTGCTCCTTGTTTGAATGCATCTATTTTATGCAATCCATTGCAAACTCTCCACAAGCTTATAGCCAAAGCAAAGCCTTTACCGCGCATATCGTAGATGCTATGATGAAATCTCTTGAAGAGAAGCTAGAACTAGAAGTCTCTATACCTAGAAAACTTCATGATGAGTGGGAACCTACTATCAAAATCAAGATCAAAAACTATGAGTGCAATGCTTTGTGTGATTTGGGTGCTAGTGTTTCCGCGATTCCAAAGTCTTTATGTGATATTCTTGGTTATCATGAAATTGAAGAGTGTTCTCTTAATTTGCATCTTTTGGATTCTACTGTCAAGAAACCCATGGGAAGGATCGATAATGTTCTTATTGTTGCAAATAAGAACTATGTACCCGTGGATTTCATTGTACTTGACATAGATTGCAATCCTTCATGTCCCATTATTCTTGGTAGACCTTTCCTAAGGACTATTGGTGCTATCATTGATATGAAGGAAGGGAATATTAGATTTCAGTTTCCTTTAAAGAAGGTCATGGAGCACTTTCCTATAAATAAAATAAGATTGCCTTATGAATCTATGATGAGGGCTACTTATGGTTTGAGCACAAAAGATGACTATACGTGATGCCATCACCTTTTGCCTAGCTAAGGGCGTTAAACAAAAGCGCTTGTTGGGAGGCAACCCAATGAATCTATCCTTTTTCTTTCTCTTTTGTGTTTTCCACACTTTCATAATTCTGTTATGATTGTGTTTTTTGTGTGTTCCTTTTTGCGTTTGTGCCAAGCAAAACCGTTATGATTAGTCTTGGGGATGATCGTTTGGTCATGCTGGAAAAGACAGAAACTTTCTGCTCACGAAAATAACTTTTATTTTGTTTCTGTAAGAGATTTTGAGTTGATTCTTTCTTCTGCTGATTGGTATGCAAATTCTCCAGAGTTTCGTAATTTTTCAGAATTTTTGAAGTACCAGAAGTATACGAAATATACATATTGCTAGAGACTGGTCTGCTGTTAACAGATTCTGTTTTTGTTGTGTTGGTTGCTTATTTTGATGAAACTATGGATAGTATCAGGGGGTATTAGCCATGGAAGATTGAAAATACAGTAACCCAACATCAGCATAAGTAGAATTTAAGTTTTCTACAGTACCTAAGGAAGTGGTCGTTTGCTTTCTCGTACTAATGTTATCACGAGTTTCTGTTTAAGTTTCGTGTTGTGAAGTTTTCAAGTTTTGGGTGAAGTTCTTTTGGACAAAGAGATAAAGAGTGGCAAGAGCTCAAGATTGGGGATGACCAAGCCACCCCAAGAGATTTAAGGATGCCGTAAAAGCCTAAGCTTGGGGATGCCCCGGGAAGGCATCCCCTCTCTCGTCTTCAATCCATCGGTAACGTTACTTGGGGCTATATTTCTATTCACCACATGTTATGTGTTTTTGCTTGGAGCGTCTTGTATCATAGGAGTCTTTTTTTTTGTGTCACAATCATCCTTGCTTCACACCTAGAGAGAGAGACATGCACTCACCATGATTTTGTCGAGCTTCACTTATATCTTTTGGTAAACAATTCAGCTCACATGTGCTTCACTTATATCTTTTGAGCTAGATGCTTTTCCTCTGTGTGCTTCACTTATATCTTTTAGAGCACAGTGGTGTGTGGCTTGGTAGTTGATCTATGCTTTGAAAGTAGTCTCGAAAGGGGTAGTTATCCAAAGGGATATGAAAACTTCCACCTTCATGTGCATTGAATAGTTAGAGAAGTTTGATTCAACTCATTTAGTTTTGAGTTGTGCTTATGGTAATATTAAAGTCATGCTAGTAAGGTGTTGTGGATCTAGAAATACTTGTGTTGAAGTTAGTGATTCTCGTAGCATGCACGTATGGTGAACCACTATGTGATGAAATCTGAGCATGATTAGTCTATTGATTGTCATCCTTTGCGTGCCGGTCGGGATCGCGCGATGGTTTATACCTACCAACCCTTCCGCTAGGAGTATGCGTTGAATGCTTTGTTTCGATTACTAATAAAACTTTTGCAACAAGTATATGAGTTCTTCATGACTAATGTTGAGTCCATGGTTTAGATGCACTTTCACCTTCCACCATCACTATCTTCTGAGTGTCGTGCAACTTTCGTCGGTGCACAAAACCCACCATTAGCCTCCCTCAAAACAGCCACCATACCTACCTACTATGGCTTTTTCAAAGTCATTCCAAGATATATTGACATGCAACTACCACCATGACATGTGCCACCACGTCTACATTGCCATTGCATGATCGTAAGATAGCTAGCATGATGTTTCCATTAATGTCTATGCCATGCTAGATCATTGTCACGACACACTACCGAAGGCATTCCATATAGAGTCATCGTTGCTCTACGTTTTGAGTTGAAAGTGTGATGATCATCATTGATGGAGCATTGTCCCATGTGAGGAAATAAAAGAGGCCAAAGATGCCCCCAAAAAAAGAGGCCAAAGAGCCCACCAAAAAAAAATATAAAAAAAATGAGAGAAAAAGAGAGAAGGGACAATGCTACCACTTTTCCACACTTGTGCATATTAAGCACCATTATCTTCATGATTGAAAGTCTCTCGTTTTGTCACCACCATATAGCTAGTGGGAAATTTTCATTATATAACTTGGCTTGTATATTCCAATGGTAGGCTTCCTCAAAATTGCCTTAGGTCTTCGTGAGCAAGCAAGTTGGATGCACACCCACTAGTTTCCTTTAAGAGCTTTCACATACTCTTAGCTCTAGTGCATCATTTGTATGGCAATCCCTACTCATTCACATTGATATCTGTTGATGAGCATCTCACAGCTCATTGATATGCCTAGTTAATGTGACCATCTTCTCCTCGTTTTTTCTTGCAACCTCCACCACACTCCACACCACTTATAGTGTTAAAACCATGGCTCACGCTCATGTATTGCGTGAGAGTTGAAAAGGTTTGAGAAAGTAAAGGTGTGAAACAATTACTTGGCCAATACCGGGGTTGTGCATGATTTAAATTCGTTGTGCAATGATGATAGAGCATAGCCAGACTATGAGGGTGCTTGGATCCAAGGGACTAAAACTAGTCTGACTAAAAATAGCCTCTTTAAGAGGCTAAAGTTCCAAGCACCCCTGACTAAAGAGAGGCTAAAACTAGTATTGAGGCTAAAATCTTTTAGTCATGGGTACCCCTACTAAAATGTTGATTAGTCCTCTCTCTCCTCATTTAACTCCTCTCCTTTAACACACGCGAGTTCTGGATTGGAGAGTTTGGAGGATAATAAATGCTCATTAACTTGATTTTAGTCTCTTTACTATTTGGATCCAAGCATGGATGAGGCTAGCAAGTTTTAGTCCCACTACTTTTAATCATGGGACTAAAACGTATCCAAGCACCCTCTATATGCTTTTGTAGGGATAACTTTCTTTTGGCCTTGTTATTTTGAACGTTCATGATTACCTTTCTAGTTTGCTTGAATTATTATTGTTTCCACGTCAATAGCAAACTATTGTTTTGAATCTAATGGATCTGAACATTCATGTCACATAAGAGGAGTTACAAAGTACATCTATGCTAGGTAGCATGAAAGCATCAAAAATTCATTCTTTATCACTTCCCTACTCAAGGACGAGCAGGAGTTAAGCTTGGGGATGCTTGATACGTCTCAAACGTATCTATAATTTTTGATGGTTTCATGCTGTTATCTTGTCATCTTTGGATGTTTTATGTACCTTTTATATCTTTTTTGGGACTAACTTATTAATTCAGTGCCAAGTGCCAGCTCCTGTTTTTTCTGTGTTTTTGGCTCTTTTCAGGTCTGATTTTGGAACGGAGACCAAACGGAATAAAATCCCCGAAATAAATTTTTCCCGAACGGAAGAAGATCAGGGGGCTTGAGGGCCAAGCCATGAGGGCTACACAGGGCCCACAAGCCCCCCATCCGCCACCAGGGGGCAGCGGATGGCAGGCTTGTGGCCTCCCTGGCTCCCCCCTAACCTAGCTCCTTCGCCTATATATTATCTAAAATACAGAAAAAATCAAAGGATCCATGAAAATACTTTTCCTCCGCCGCAAGCTTCCGTTTCCGCGAGATCTCATCTGGAGACCCTTCCCGGTGCCCTGCCGGAGGGGACTTTGGAGTTGGAGGGCTTCTACATCAACATCTTCGCCCCTCCAATGACTCGTGAGTAGTTCACTTCAGACCTACGGGTCCGTAGTTAGTAGCTAGATGGCTTCTTCTCTCTCTTGGATCTTCAATACAAAGTTCTCCATGATCTTCATGGAGATCTATCCGATGTAATCCTCTTTGGCGGTGTGTTTGTCGAGATCCGATGAATTGTGGATTTGTGATCAGATTATCTATGATATATATATGAGTCTTTGCTGATTTCTTTTATGCATGATTTGATATCCTTGTAAGTCTATCTGAGTCTTGGGTTTTGTTTGGCCAACTAGATCTATGATTCTTGCAATGGGAGAAGTGCTTGGTTTTGGGTTCTTACCGTGTGGTGACCTTTCCTAGTGACAGTAGGGGCAGCAAGGCACACATCATGTAGTTGCCATCAAGGGTAACAAGGTGGGCTTTGTCGTAGATATGAGATTGTCCATCTACATCATGTCATCTTGCTTAAGGGATTACTTTGTTCTTTTGGACTTAATACACTAGATGCATGTTGGATAGCGGTCGACGTGTGGAGTAATAGTAGTAGATGCAGAAAGTATCGGTCTACTTGTTTTGGACGTGATGCCTATAGATATAATCATTACCATAGATAACGTTACGACTTTGCATAGTTCTATCAATTGCTCAGTTGTAATTTGTTCACCCACCGTCTACTTGCTTTCATGAGAGAAGCCACTAGTAAACACTACGGCCCCCGGGTCTATTCACACCTATCGTTTCCACTTTCGCTTTTACTTTGCTTTCTTACTTTGTTGCTTTCAGTTCTCACTTGGCTAACAATCTATAAGGGATTGACAAGCCCTTCCTAGCGTTGGGAGCAAGCTTTTTGTGTTTGTGCAGGCACTTGAGATACTCCTTCACTGGATCGATACATTGGTTCTAAAACTGAGGGAAATACTTACCACCGCTGCGCTACATCATCCTTTCCGCTTCGAGGGAACACCAACGCAAGGCTCCAAGGCCACGGGGGAAGTACTTTGCATATTTGCCTAGGAAGTCCCTTAAGGCGTAGCCGTAGCAGAAGGATTCCTGGTGCCGTTGCTGAGGAGTATCAAGACAAGAACAGTCTCCCATCAACACGCCTATTTCTGGCGCCATTGGAAGGTCTTTTGTTGCAGTAGCAGGGGGTACCGGCGGCCAGGGCCCTCAAGAGGTCCCGTCCTCCCGAGGCACTGCTCCTGCCGCTGCACGCATGGTCTATAGCCTCGTTCCCCGCCACAGCTGAACACCTTAGGCCCTACATCCCTTCGTTAGTATGCACGTTTTAACTCATGGTTCGTTTGACGCGAAACTAGATGACCCCCGTCTGGGCATGCGGGGTACTTAGCTCGTGGGTTTGCGCCGGTCCCTTCCATAGCTCCTCCTAAGTGGCTCCTGCTTTTTAGGTGGGATGGGGTGGAGACGCCTTTCGGGACTCAATTCTTGCGTGCCCTGGTCCCACATTATGACTGGTGAGGCTCCTGGGGCTCGATGATCAGGAGCCCATTTTGGTGCTTGGGTGATTCCTCTTCCCGTTCCTTTGGTCATCGCCTCATGACGTCGTTAGGCCTCCTGAGACTCTCTGTGGTGATATTGTGCTTCGATCCGAACCCCCGAGAAGGGGTTGATCGCCGAAAATGTTTGCCCCTGGGACGACAAGTCCTTGCGTTCGCTCCTTGTCCCCTATGTGCGGTGAGGAGCATTCAGCTCCTGAGAGAATGTCATCCAGAAAAGAGGCTTCGAAACAGGCAAAACGAGAAAGCGCAAGAGAAAGTTCCACCCCCCTTTTTGTTTTTCAAACATCGACTTTTAAAATTGACACATTTAAGTATGATGGAAGATAGTTCGAAATCCAGGAAAAAGCAAGCAAACGCCGCGTCCGGCACCTAGGCTGGCATAGTCATTGGTGGACTATGTGGGTTTCCTTGCCAGCTGCGGGCATAGTCATTGGTGGACTAAGTTGATTGCCTCCGTGTGCACCCAGCGCGGAGCATAGGTCTTCCACTAGGCGTGGGGTGGGCCCCTTTCGCGTCCTTGGGGGACCCTGGGCATATACAACCTCGGCTTGTTATTACGTGAGAGTGTCACGGTGGGGTGTATCTGGGAGGTCGCAAGGACGCTTTGGCCTCATGAGTGTCCCTACCCCTGAGGCATTGGTGCCTCAGCTTCGGGAGTCATTGGTGGACTGTGTTGGTTGCCTTCATCTGCACCCAGCGCGGAGCATAGGTCTTCCACTAGGCGTGGGGTGGACCCCTTCCGCATCCTCGGGGGGGGGGGGTGCGGCAACAAAAGTCCTTCCCTGACGCTTAGGAATTCTTCTTGTTACTTCTCTGGTTTGCATGAGTTTTTCCCTTGAAGAGGAAAGGGTGATGCAGCACAGGAGCAATAAGTATTTTCCTCAGTTTGAGAACCAAGGTATCGATCCAGAAGGAGGGCCTCGTCATGTCCAGAGTACCTGCGCAAACACAAACAAGCTTGCACCCAACGCTTCAAAGGGGTTGTCAATCCCTTCAAGATTGTTTGCAAAGTGAGATCTCACGGCGGAAAGTGCAACGAAGTAAAAAGTGTAAGGCTGAAAGTATGGTTTGGAGTAGACCCTGGGGGCCATAGTGTTCACTAGAGGCTTCTCTCATAATAGCAAATATCATGGTGGGTGAACAAATTACTGTGGGTGTGCATCCAACTTGCATCCAACTAGAGCTATAAGTATGTGAAAGCTCAAAAGGAGAACTAGTGGGTGTGCATCCAACTTGCTTTCTCACGAAAACCTAGGTTAATTTTGAGGAAGCCCATCATTGGAATATACAAGCCAAGTTATATAATGAAGATTCCCACTAGCATAAGGTAGTGACAAAGCAAGAAGCTCTCAATCATGAAGAACATGGTGCTATCATGAAGCACAAGTGTGGAAAAGGATAGTAGCATTGTCCCTTCTCTCTTTTTCTCTTTTTTTCATTTGGGCTCTTAGGCCTCTCTTTTTTTCTTTTCTTTTCTTTTTTTGTTTTTGGGCTCTTTGGCCTCTTTTTATTTATTTATTTATTTCCTCACATGGGACAATGCTCTAATAATGATGATCATCACACTTTTATTTACTCACAGCTCAAAGATCACAATGATGATGACCCCATAGGAAATGCCTCCGGCAGTGTACCGGGATGTGCAACAATCTAGCATGGCATATGACGTTGAAACATCTCGCTAGCTATCTTACGATCATGCAATGGCAATATGAGAGTAACGGCACAAGTCATGAGACAGAACGGTGGGAGTTGCATGGCAATATATCTCGGAATGGCTATGAAAATGCCATAGTAGGTAGATATGTTGGCCGTTTTGAGGAAGGAATTTGGTGGGTTTGTGTACCGGCGAGAATTGCGCGGCACCAGAGAGGCTAGCAATGGTGGAAGGTGAAAGTGCATCTATACCATGGGCTCACATTAGTCATGAAGAACTCACATACTTGTTGCGAAAGTTTTTATTAGTAATCAAAACAAAGTGCTAAACGCATACTCCGAGGGGAAGGGTTGGTAGGTGTAAACCATGGCGCGATCCCGACCTCAACACAAAGGATGACAATCAATAAATCAATTATGCTCCGACTTCCTAACATAGCGGTTCACCATACGTGCATGCTACGGGAATCACTAACTTCAACACAAGTATTTCTAGATTCACAACACCCTACTAAACTAACTCTTAATATTACCAAATCCATGTCTCAAAACTATTTGAGAGGAATCAAAACTTCTCTTTCTACTCAATGCACATGAAGATGGAGGTTTTTGCATCCTCTTTGGGTATCTATCACTTTTGGGACTACTTTCATAGCATAAGCCAACCACCAAATCACGCACCGTCGTGCTCTAAAAGATATAAGTGAAGCACAAGAGCAAAAGTATCTAGATCAAAAGATATAAGTGAAGCACTATGAGCAAAAGTATCTAGCTCAAAAGACATACGTGGAGCACTATGAGCATTCTAGCAAAAATCACGATGAGTGCATGTCTCTCTCTCTCTCTCAAAAGAAAAGGTGTGCAGCAAGGATGATTGTGACACAACAAAAAGAAAAGACTCCTACGATACAAGACGCTCCAAGCAAAAACACATATCATGTGGTGAATAAAAATATAGCTCCAAGTAATGTTACCGATGGATTGAAGACGAAAGAGGGGATGCCTTCCCGGGGCATCCCCAAGCTTAGGCTTTTTGGTGTCCTTGAATTTGTCTTGGGATGCCTTGGGAATCCCCAAGCTTGAGCTCTTTCCACTCCTGATCTCTTTGTGCATGAGAACATCACCCAAAACGAGAAAACTTCACAACACAAAACTTAAACAGAAACTTGTGATAACATTAGTACAAGAAAACAAACAACCACTTCTTTTGGTACTGTAGCAAACTTGAATTCTATCTATATTGATGATGGGCTACTGTATTCTCACTTTCCCATGGCCAGTACCCCCCGATACTAACCATAGTTTCATCAAAACAAGCAACCAACTCAACAAAAACAGAATCTGTCAAAAACATACCAGTCTGTAGCAATCTGTATACTTCGTATACTTATGGTACCTCAAAACATCTGAAAAATTACGAAGGAGTGGGAAAAAAGCATATTCATTAGAAGCAAAAATAATCAACTCAAAATCTCTTTCTGAGTAAAAATGAAAAATCATCTCGTGAGCGAAAAGTTTCTGTCTTTTTCCAGAGGGATCAAACAACCATTTCCAAGACTAGTCATAAAGGCTTTGCTTGGCTCAAACACAAAAAACACAATCACAACAGAATTATGAAAGTGTGGATGGAACAAAATAGAAACAAATAGATAAATTCATTGGGTTGCCTCCCAACAAGCGCTATTGTGTAACGCCCTTAGCTAGGCATAGAAGCGATAGAATCACGTATCGTCGTCTTTGGTGCTCAAACCATAAGTGGCCCTCATCATGGATTCATAAGGCAATCATATTTTCTTTCTAGGAAAGTGGTCCATGCCCTTCCTTAAAGGAAATTTAAATCTAATATTCCCTTCCTTCATATCGATGATAGCACCGATAGTCCTTAGGAAAGGTCTACCAAGAATAATGGGGCATGTAGGATTGCAATCAATGTCAAGCACAATGAAATCCATGGGTACATAGTTCCTATTTGCAATAATAAGAACATCATTGATCCTTCCCATGGGTTTCTTGACAGTAGAATCATCAACTTGCAAATTAAGAGAACACACTTCAATCTCACTAAAACCCAGAACATCACATAAAGACTTTGGAATCGTAGAAACACTAGCACCCAAATCACACAAAGCATTGCACCCATAGTTTTGATTTTGATTTTGATGGTAGGTTCCCACTCATCATGAAGCTTTGTAGGGTAGATACTTCCAATTCAAGTTTCTCTTCAAGAGATTTTATCATAGCTTCGACGATATGATCGGTAAAGGCCTTGTTTTGGCTATAAGCGTGTGGAGAGTTCAACATGGATTGCATCAAAGAAATACATTCAATCAAGGAGCAATATCATAATTGAATTCCTTGAAGTCCACGGTAGTAATTTCATTACTACTCAAAGTTTTAACATCTTCTACTCCACTTTTAATGCTTTTAGCATCAAGATAGATGGACTCCGAATCATTGGGGCACTTTTCAACCAAAGTGGATTCATATCCAGCCCCATAATCATTAGGTTTGACACAAGAAAACAAAGTTTCAATGGGACTCACACCAAGCACTTTAAGATCTTCGTGATTCTCATCACGAGTTTCCGGTTTAGCAGCAATCTGGCCTACCAACTTTTCAAGATGAGCAAACTGAGAATTTAGCGCAAGGAATTATTTGGCCATATCATCAACTTGTCTACTCATAAAAGCCAGAAAAGGATTTTGCTCCTTCAGCTCTCTACAGAAGTAATTCTTGTATTCAAACTGTGTAGACATGAAGCCTTTAACACTAGTTTCAATCTCTTCTAACTTCGCATAGTGAGCATCAAAATCCCTTGGTGGGGCCATTCGGATTTTAGCAAGTAAGCAAGCGGGCAATGAGCAGGCAAGAAAAAGGGCAAACAAAAAGGGCGAACGAAAAAGGCAAACGAAAAAGGAAAATTGGTGAAGTGGGGGAGAGGAAAACGAGAGGCAACTGGCAAACAAAGTTTGCGACACCTACTTGGATTAGTTCTTGACTTGATCTTCCTCCCCGGCAATGGCGCCAGAAATTCTTCTGTTGCGGCAACAAAAGTCCTTCCCTGGCGCTTAGGAATTCTTCTTGTTACTTCTCTGGTTCGCGTCGGTTTTTCCCTTGAAGAGGAAAGGGTGATGCAGCACAGGAGCAGTAAGTATTTCCCTTAGTTTGAGAACCAAGGTATCGATCCAGAAGGAGGGCCTCGTCAAGTCCAGAGTACCTGCGCAAACACAAACAAGCTTGCACCCAACGCTTCAAAGGGGTTGTCAATCCCTTCAATATTGTTTGCAAAGTGAGATCTGGCGGCGGAAAGTGCAACGAAGTAAAAAGTGTAAGGCTGAAAGTATGGTGTGGAGTAGACCCTGGGGGCCATAGTGTTCACTAGAGGCTTCTCTCGTAATAGCAAATATCATGGTGGGTGAGTCATGACGATATCTAAGGCAATGATCATACATATAGGCTCACGTCCGAGACAAGTAGACCGATACTTTCTGCATCTACTACTATTACTCCACACATCGACCGCTATCCAGCATGCATCTAGTGTATTGAGTTCATGACGAACAGAGTAACACCTTAAGAAAGATGACATGATGTAGAGGGATAATCTCAAAACCAATGATGAAAACCCCATCTTTTTACCCTTGATGGCAACAACACGATGCGTGCCTCGCTACCCCTTCTGTCACTGGGTGAGGTCACCCCGCGGTATGAACCCAAAACCAAGCACTTCTCCCATTGCAATAATCATAGATCTAGTTGGCCACTCAAAACCCACAACTCGAAGAGAATTACAAGGATATGAAATCATGGATAAGAGAGATCAGAAGAAACTCAAATAAGATTCATAGATAATCTGATCATAAATCCACAATTAATCGGATCTCGACAAACACATCGCAAAAGAACATTACATCAGATAGATCTCCATGAAGATCATGGAAAACTTTGTATTGAAGATCCAAGAGAGAGAAGAAGCCATCTAGTTACTAGCTATAGACCCGTAGGTCTATGGTGAACTACTCACGCATCATCGGAGAGGTCATGGTGTTGATGAAGAAGCCCTCCGTGTCCGAATCTCCCCTCCGGCAGGGCACCAGAACGTGCCCCAGATGGGATCTTGCGGAGAAAGAAGTTTGTGGCGGTGGAAAAGCACTTTCTATGATCTCCTGATTTTTTTGGGATTTTTAGGGAATTTATAGGCGCAACCCCTAGGTCAGGGGACGCTCAGGTATCCCACAAGCCTGGATGGTGCGGCGTCCCCCTAGCTGCAGGGTGGGGGCTTGTGGGGCCCCTGGGGCTCCCCTTCCTTGGCTCCCAAGCTCTCCGATCTTCTTTCGTTCCAGAAAAAATCTTTTCGGGGATTTTCTTCCGTTTGGACTCCGTTTCAAAATCTCCTCTGAAAGGGGTCAAAAACATGGAAAAAACAGGAACTGGCACTTGGCACTGAGTTAATAAGTTAGTTCCAAAAAATATATAAAAGGCATGAAAAACATCCAAAGTTTGACAAGATAATAGCATGAAACCATCAAAAATTATAGATACGTTGGAGACGTATCAGGGGGCCTGGGCGCATACAACCTCGGCTCGTTATTACGTGAGAGTGTCACGGGATGAAGTAGGTTTAGGAAGGATTGAAGGATGATCCAAAGGTGCGACGGGTTGATGCAGGTCCTTCTCCTAAGGCCGGTTGAGGGCTTTTCTATTGCTCTACGTCGGCAGGGCCCAGTCCCGCGCATTTACCTACCGCCATGAGGAGCCTCACGTGGCGGGGCCCTGGCTCCCCTGATACCGACCGAATGTGCCTAGATGGCACCAGGGTGGCAAAGTGGCTTTGTGACCAATAAGGCTCCTGATGCACGATGCTCAGAAGCCCCCTTTAACGTTCAAGCGGCTCTGCGTCGCTAAGATCCAGTCCCGCACATTTCCCAACCGTCGTTGTGTGTGACCGATTGAACGGATGTAGCTACGGTGTCAAGCCCTATCACCCCTGATACCGACCAAATGTCTGTGGACGATATTAAGGGCGGAAGGTGGCCTTCTGACCGGTAAGGCCCCTGAAGCTCGATGCTCAGGAGCCCCCCTTTGACGGTCAAGCGACTCTGCCTCGCCAGGACCCAGTCCCGCACATTTCCCAACCGCCGTCGCTTGCGACCGAATGGACGATCTCAGCTATAGGGTTAAGCACTGCCACCCCTGATAACGACCGAATGTCCGTGGACGATATCAAGGGCAACAAGTGGCCTTGTGACCGGTAAGAGGCCCCTGAGGCGTGATGCTCAGGAGCCCCCCTTTGACTCTCAAGTGGCCCCCATTTCATCCTATTGATTGTGGCCCTGGGGAGCCGCGGACCCTCCCAAATCCCTGCGCCGTGGCAACGCACACTGGCCGGAGCACCCGAGTGGGGGGGGGGGTAGATTGCCCGAAGATGCAAGCAAGGCAAGATGTCAGGTCGTCGAAGGGATGCAGCAGGAGTTACAGAAACATGAGTAAATGATATGATAGGCACGGGCATGCCGTGAACACCTCAAGTCTCTGCGGTCAGCAGGCACTCTCTAGAGCAGTGAACCCAAAAATTACCTCGCATAGCTTCTTCGTGTATGAGGAGCGTCTCATGAGGCCCGTCCCTTGGCGCCTGCACCATCTTCGTGGTTGCCGCGGGTGGCCCGCGCCACTTGCGTCTCGATGCTTCATATGACTTGTTCTCTTGAGGCCTGGGGTTTGGTTCTTCGCACTTTCTTCGGTGGGAGACGGCTAGCATCACGCCCCGTAGCCTAGGGGCGCTGGGGGACTCCAGGGCGCTCCTTACTCCTGAGGAGAGTAGGCGCCCGGGGTGGGCGCTTGAGGCTCTTCTTCGTTGGGAGGGTCAGGCGGCATCGCATACTCCGGTACGTAAGGCTCCATGTAGGCGTTCGATTGACCTCCAAAGTCGTTCAGCAACGCGACGGTGGCGGTCCCCCTCAACGATGGAGCGGGACCCCCCGGCCGTGTTGCTCAAAGATCTTCCTGCGATGGGCTTCCATGCGAAGCCGCTTGTTCCTGTTGCCGCCGTTCATTGGTCCCGGTGTTGCTCAGTGCAGACTCCCCCCTTGGTACCGTGGCATGTCTCCGTTGCCATAGCTTCCCCACGCCGATGTCTCCTCTGCCTGCTGGTTGTGCCTGAAGGAGCGCTCCCGCCTGGCCGTTCCGGGTTGTCGGGGACCAACCTGGTCTCGGCGATGTGCGCTGGCGTGTGCATCGAATGCCCTGTTGTTCTGTTCACGCCCGTGGTGGTCACCGTCATGTTGCGCCTCAAGGCCGCCCGCCGGGACTTGAAGGAGGAGGAGGGCAACGTGAGATGCGCCCCTCTCAGCCCCGCCCTTTGCAGGAGGGGCTTCGTCGCTTGCACGCCCATGGACCGACATGAGGTGCGAGCCCCCGGTGACCGGCACCTGCGGCCTTAAAGGAGAGTGGCGTCAGATGGCCTTCTGGGTTATCGCGGTCAGCTCCATGACGTTGTCTGCCCAGGCGTCGGAGCCCCCTTGTGTCGGTCGTTGGAGGACATATCGCTCGCCATCTACAACACGTCGTGCGTGCCGAGGTCTGCCAAGTTGATGCGGCGCGTCGGGGATGTCGGGGTCGCCTCCCAGCCGCCATGCGCCTGGGTGGCGCGGGTGGTCGCGACGGTGGAGGTGATGTTGAAGATTTGGTACGAGCCGCCTGGTACCACACCGCCGGTACATGTTGCGGCCGCTGTGGTATGACGGTTGGATGCCAACTCGACGAAGCTCAAAGAAGCTTGCTGTGTGCCAGTCATGAGAGCAGCGGGCCTTGGGAAGATGGAGCTCGGAGAAGACCTCTACATGCCCCCTACATGGCACGCCAAATGTCGGATTTCGGGCACCGCAAAACCCTAAAGATTCGAACTCAGGGGCGTGAACGAAGATCTCACACGACCTAACCTCGCCTAGCTCGCTACTCGATGGGCAAGGAACGGGACTCACTCGATGGTGAGGAAGACATAGAACAGGACAGTTTACCCAGGTTCGGGCCGCTGAGAAGCATAATACCATACTCCTGCTTTGGTGGATTGCCTCTCTCGAAGGTGGGTGGATGAACTAGTACAGTGTTCTTGAGGGCCTCCGGAGGCTTGGTGTTGTACCCGTGGGTCAATCAATATGAGTCGCCCCCCTCTACGAAGTAACCTACCCTCTATATATAGTGGCGGCCCGGGTCCTCTTCTCTTATCGTTTCGGCGGGAAGGGATCCCAAACGGCCAATTTCGAAGGGGGGCAGGGGAACATGCTCACCTATCCGAAAGTGGTCTTTGCCTGCAAAATGGCTGCCAGCGCTGCAAGGGCGGGTTCACGGATGACGTTCGTCCTACCGGCGGGAGGCCATGGTCTTGTTGCACCAGAAAGGAAACCTTTGGGAGATGCCTTGGGAACCTCTGGTACGTGCTTGCCTCCTTTGCACTAAAGGGGAAACTGCGCCACCCCGCTGTGTGCTGCTCGCATGTCCTTCCCTTGCGTCATCCTTGACTCCTGAGGCCGGGCCTCGCCTCGTAATATCCGCCGCTCTCGAAGGGTCCTCAGGAGGCCCCTGCGGGTCTTGATGTCGTTCCTCCTCGTGAGGCTTGGCCCCTCATGAGGGCCTTGCCTTGAGTGATGCCGCTCCGCAGGGGTCCTGAGGAGGCCCCGTCCGGGTCTTCGTGTTGTTCCTCCTCGTGAGGCTTGGCCCCTCACGAGGGCCTTGGATTGAGTGAAGCCGCTCCGAAGTGGTCCCGAGGAGGCCCCCTGCGGGTCTTGATGTCGTTCCTACTCGTGAAGCTTGGTCCCTCACGAGGACTTTGCCTTGAGTGATATCGGGCCCGTTAGATTTCTTGATGAAGTGGGACAACCCTTGTCCGCAGGCAGGCAAGTCTGGGTACCCCCATTCCTAGAATGCCGACAGTTTTCTGCCGCCTAGTTAGGGCATAGAAAATCTAACCCGACGAACTTCTCCCACACTTCTTCGTGTTCGTCCTGTTCTTTGGCAAGGGTAATTAAAATCTAATTTTACTACGCTTATAGAACCTCATGTTTTCATAAAACCTTCAAAAAGTGTTTATTCCTCAACAGATTCATCATATGAACACTTCTTATGCTTAGATCACTTGATCAATTTTAAGGAAGTGAGCCTAGCTCTCTTGGCTAGTGGAGCGGATGTACAACCCAGCCACCTAGGTTCAAGTCCCCACGGGCGCGAATTTGGGTTCTTGTTATTTAAAAAAACTCTTGTGGGGGTTTTCCCTTACAGTTTTCCTTCAAAAAGAATTGTGTGAATTTTCGGATATGCACAACTCTCAAACCTAAGTAAAGAACACTCAGCGAAATTCTTCAAGACATAATTGGTAAAGTTCCTCAACTTGATTTACTTTTGAAAATCTTCTGAGAACGCATATGACCTCTTAAACTTCTTTGCACCCATACACTGTTCATAGGTACAAAATGTCTGCTGACAGATCTCTAGGTTCTCGTCAACTTAACTCATTTGCATTATTTCATGAAGAAAATTTGCACACCCCCTCAGAATCCTCAAAAGCTCAAATTCCTCAAGTGTAGAAAATGGTTGAAGGGAAAATGTAGCATAAAGGAGGAAATAAGCCAGAAACTAACACTGCTTTGAAATCCCTGAGGAAAGATATGATGAATACTGCACACGAGATGAAGAAATATATGGCAAGGAAACTAAAGAGAAGCGCAAGATGCGCATACAGGAAATTGAGAGGAGATGGGCAAGAGAATGGAAGGGGTACATATATGTGACTCCCAAATACATAATGAAATTTGCACTAAAATCTCCATGCCCAAGACCTTCTCTTGTTGAAGGTCAAGTAATCAATCCCACTAGCCTTGTTAGTTGTGAGGAATTTCTTGTCGAATGGGCGAAACATCAGGAAAAACTACAAAAGGTTGCAAAAGATGCCATGAGGAGATTCAACTTGGAAAATGCTGGTGCAGCTGCTGCTCCCACCTCCTCGGTTGCTGAAGCTTCTAGCACAAAAACAGCTCCAAAGCAAGCTCTCATGAAGAAATTGGTTGTGTAGACAAAATCTTCAACTTCACAATCCTCACAACAAAATCCTCAACCACCTCAAACTGTGGCTGCAACTTCCTCATCGACTGCCGCAAAGTCCTCAATACAAGTGCATCTAGAAACAAGTCAGCAAACAATGGGAACTGCAATTCCCTCAGAACCCTCTGCTTCTAGCTCTACACACACTTCTTCAAGTGCAACCTTGAAGAAAAAGATGACTGTTGGGCGAGTAAAAAGACCAAGCCCTAACAAGGTGGTCTTCAATATTCCCTCAGGATCTGAAGGAGATGAGGCTAATGATGAAGAATTAGCTCAAATATTCACAAACAAACAAGAGAGCGTTGTTGAGGCCAAAGGCACAAACATTCCTATCATGCTAGATCCGAGGGTGCTGTTAGACTTCATCAACCTCTGGTATCAAAATCTTTAAACTCCAATTGATGATTTGCAGCTACCACCTCACCCAAGCCATGTGTTAGGAGCATTTATCGCTCAAAACAAATAGAAAGTTGAGAAGGCCAAGACGGCTGCAAAGGAACAAACTCAGAAGGAGAGGTTTCTGAAGAACAACCTCCTTCCTTTGACCCCTGAACAACTGGTTTCCACACAGTTTGAGATCAAAAACCTCGGTGAAGAATACAGTCGCTATAATGCGGACTGGAAAGGTGCAAAGGTCAGATTCGTCAACATGGCGACCAAGGCCATCAGGAATCACAATGCCATGGTAGTAGCTCCAAGACAACCCTAAATTCCTCAGGGTAGCTCCTCTGCATAGCCTGCTAAAGAAATTGTGAGCCCTGAAGAAATTCAAGCGCGTGAAAACATTGCATCTGAAGAACCTGCCAGGACAGTTGAAGAAAATGTTGCGCGTGAAGAACATGCTCTTGCCAGGACGACTACATCAGTCGTGCTTGAAGAATCTGCTCCAACAACAAAATCTTCAACGGCGAAGAACCTGACACTTCTTTCTGCATTAGAAGTGAGGGGAAAAAGGTTGCTGAAAAGGAAGCAACTAAGAAGCGGAAAGCATCAATGAGCACATATTCCTTAGAAGCCAAACGGTTGAGGACTTTGACAAGTTCCTCAAGTGCACCAATTGATGCTACTCCAATTAGCACGGTACCCTCTTATGAGATGGTGCCATTTGGTGAAGAACATGTCATATGAGAAGGGGGTGAAGAAACTGAAGATAATTGACCTGCTGCTTCCACAGAGCCGATCGATGAAGAAATTGAAGTGGAACCAAATACTTCAATTCCTCAAGCATCATCACCTCCACCTCAGTTCTCTTCTAAAGAGACAGGCGTTGAAGAAAAGGAAGAAGATGTGGATATTGGCTACCACACACGTGTCATCAACGATGAATATTGAGAAGCTGCTCATCCCAACTCACCACTCGCTACTCCACTTCCTCAAAATCCTCAGTCCCCTTCTGTTACTGAGGAAATTCTTACTGGGTCTGATGACCGACCCACTCCAATGAAATCAATTCCGAAGGAAGAAACACATGCATCAGCTGAAGAAACTATAGATCAAACCGCCACTCAGGATATTGATGCACCAGTCATTGATGAATCTGCAAAGCATATTCCTCACACCGAAGAAACTGTGGCTGAAGAAACTACGCCTCAAGGTGAGGTTACTGCTGATGAGCCTCATCTTCGAATTCCTTAGTCAGTCGTTGTTGTGGCTCAATTTCCTCGGACTGGAGAAGAGGTTCGAAGACTTGTGGAAAGATATAAGCCAAGTCTTCAACCCACGACTCTTCACCCATTCACTGGTAAAAATAGACCCAAATTGCTCAAGGAGATTTTTTACGAACATCATTTCTTCATGGGTGCAAATCCGTATGATTCTCCGAGGATAAGGGGCAAGAGGTTCTGGACTGCCACTCAAATGAACTTCTATGATGTTGTGCTCTTTGGGAAGAATAGTCTTTTTAGCACCATCAAATTCCTCATGCACACATGGAATTCATTCCTTGCTTCACGCCAGTCCTCAGTGTTCTTCATGATAATGGCCTATTGTCGTTCTCCATGTACATATGTGATTGGAATGAAGAGCTAATTCTTCAATTCTATGCCACTTTGCATCTTTCTGGTGAAGCACAAGACATGTACACTTGGGTTCTTGATTGGATAACTGAAGACACACACTACACTCCTCTTGCAACGGAATTGCTTCATGTGGTATTAGTCGGAATCCCCTCGGAAGGAGTCAGATGCATCTATAATGAACCTGAGCTGCCGAATCACCTGATGCAAGTATTGATGAAGCCTTTGGCTCCTCGTAAGCCACCAAGGACCACATTCCTCGTCAAAGATCTCCTGTATTTGCCAAGGACAGTGTATCGCAACCTGACAAAAACCGTCAGCCCCATCAAGAGTCACAACTCTGAAGAAGAAGACGTGGTGGGAATCATGAATAATTTGCTATTCAATATCATTCATGTGATTCCCACAAATCTTCACGATTTTCTTTATGCGTACTTTGGCCAATATTACTATGTCACCTTTTGAACAAAAGCCTTATGTGCCATGGATCATGAAATTCTTCACGGCCAGATCCTGAATCTTCTATATATTATATACCAAAAGGAAAATACAGGACAAAAATAGAGATATTTACTAGAAAATCACACGTTAATCAGAAAATACTAGCCCTTCATCTGGTGGATCATATTGTAACACCCTGTGTTTGAATCTCCTGACTAAATTAATTTTATTTCAAAACTAGGACCAATTAAAAAGTTTGTGATTGCCCGTGATGCTTGATGTGATGGTTGCTTGCTTGCCTATTGCTTGTGTTTGAATCCAATATTCTTGCTACTCTGCAAACCCATCTCTTTGACCTAAATCCTTGCCTAATGATCATGCCATGTGTCTAGGACCAGAAACTATTTTTACCAAATATTATTTTCACCAAAAAGTATTTCCTTGATTTAAGCTTTCAAAAACGCCCGAGTTGGGATTTGTACTAAAAGTCCTCAAATTAGGGAAGTTATTTTTGCACCAAATATTTTATTTAAATCACATTATCAAAATTACTTCCCAAAACCACAATATTATTATTTTAAAATTTATTTTACTATTTTATTTAAATACATTTTTCTGAGGACAGAAATGGTCCCTTGTGAAGGAAAGTTATTTTTATTGCTTTCAAAGTACATGAGAAAATTTAGGGAAATTCAGTGGACATATATATTCCATATATATGGGTTTAAACACATGGTCATGTTCAAAATATTGGGCAAAACCCTTCAAAACCCTTCCTGCATATTTCAAGCTTTTGGAATATCTCTATAAGAAATATTCCCAATAAATTCGTGTAAAATTCTAGCATGTCGCATGTGATATATGTGATGACCTTGCCAAGTTACATATCAATCCAAGTTGATTTGATTCCCCCAATTATTCTAAAACCCTATCTGTCTAGATCCAAATTTGAGCAACTCTACATCGCCAAGTGTCTCCAATTGTGCTCCAATAATGAATCCGCAGCAAGTGGTGCATGAAGGAGAATAGAAGAACTTGTCCCAATCCCCTCAAAACCCTCTCTGTTGATTTCTAACTTTGGGAAGCTTTACATTATCATGTTTCTCCAATTGATCCCAAACTTTTTGGGCATGCTTCAATGCTCAAATAATGCCCCCACACCAAATATTGGATTTGTGGGAATTGATTTGAATAGTTTTGTAAGCAGAAGGCCATTTCTGCCCATTTCATGGGTTTTCCAAGTCTACATTGGAAACCTTCTCCACCAAATCGCAAATTTGGTCTCCAAGCTTAGTTTCATATATTATGTGATCATGTTAAGTTTCATATCAACTCCGAGTCATTTGGTTGCCCTACCACCCATCAAACACCTTATGTGCATATACCAAAATTGCTACTTTGACTCCTTCAACTGTTACCCTTGAGCTTAATTTTTTTACCACAGCTCTATATAGTTACATTTTACCTCCAGTAGCGTTTCCATGGCCTCTGGTCAGTTATTGGAGGGAGACTCCATGTAGCTACCTCTCATTTTTACCATTGGAGCACCTTTCTTACACATATTCCTATACTTCTGCTTAAGCCAAAGCCCCCACATTCTTCCAGGGTATCTCTAGCATGCTAATGCATCATTTGAAATCAAGATATAGCATGCTCATGTGGGAAACATGAGCAGCACCTCTGAAACTCGATTTCTGGCTGAATTGTATCTTTGTACAACAAGTACTAGCTACCCTCGTGTGCTTGAGCTCAAACTTGGCAGTATTGTAGTCCTTGCATAACTAGGTATGCTATACAAAGTTTCATCTTGAGCTCACTCCATTAAGTACCCTCAATTCTAGCCCTAAGTTTGTTGCTCCAAACTAAACCACAGTCAAAACCTAGCCTGACCATCTTAATATGCTTCCAAACTCCTCAATCTCCGTCCTGCAAGTGTGCCTTATGTGTAGGACAAGTTTGACTGGTCATAAGGGCCCTGTAGACACAGGTGGCCGCGGTGACCACCTTCATGGCATGCAGAATCGGTGCTCTGCACCTTGGTCTCTTGCTACAGCTCGGGCTAGGACACGGTCGCGTGTCCCAGCTTGCGAGAGAGTTCCTCTGGGCCTCCCACGTCGCTCCCCAACGCTGGCTAGCGTCCAAACGCCCCAGGGACGCTTGTCTTCCCACATGCCAGAGAGCACCGAGGCGCATCCGAACTTGCCTCAGTTGCCCTCCTCTACTTGGCCTCTCCCCCAAGCCTCTCTTGCTCCCTTCTCCCTTGTGCACCTCCAGGGATTCCCCTTTCGAGCCCCTGCTATCCTCCGTCCCATGGCCATCATGGTGCCGCCTCGGCCTCTCCTGCAACCAGGCTCGCCAGCCCCCTTCCCTCGCCTCGGCTCTCCCCTCCGAAGGGACCCCTTGACTCCCCCAACGCCTTGGACAGGCCAGGGCCCCTTCCCCATGGCCCAACCCAGCTCACCAATGGAGAAACGCCATCGTTTCCCTACCATCGTCCGGCTTGCTCGGGGTGCCCCCGCGACCTCTCGGTCGTCCCTAGGTGCGGCGCATAGGGGTGTCCACCCGGGGCCCCCAGCTCATCTGTCGGTGCTGCGGAGCGGCCAGAACCCGCAACGGCCGAAGCTCTCCTGCTCCTGGAGAGAGGAGGAAGAAGTGGGAAGGAGAGGTAGAGGGCCAGCAGGCCCCACGTGCCAGCTTGCCGGTGAGGCAGCCAGGTGGGCCGCGCCACTTAAGTGGACGCGCCCTTCGGTGTTTTGCGCCTCCCAGCATTGAAGACGCAGTCCCGTAGGGGCGCCCTCGGCGTGGCCACCGCTCGCCAAGCCGAGCCACAGGGCCGTCCTAGGCCGTTATCTTGCGCTCAATGAGCAAGTTAGCCAACGCTGGTGAGGCCCTCTTTCCATATCTTTTATCAGTAAAGTTCTAAAATCCTCTAGAAACTCACTTGAGCTCCAAATCTGATGATTCAAAATTCTGCAGGTCCCTGAAATCAAGATCTATCCAAATATGTGATTTGCACATTTTCCCAAACAACTTTTATATGGTATTAATATTCAAATGCAGATTTTAATATATTTAGCCCACCTTTCAAAAATCCTAGAGGATTCAAATCAACTCCAAATGGAGTGATTCCAATCTCGAGAGTCTTCTTATATCATGCGCTCTTTTTTAAGCCTTAGTCAACATTTTTATCTTCCGTGTTTCTGTCGCATTGAATAAATGGTGCCTACTCCTATTTATTCCATATTGTAAAATCCCTAGAATATTCATACCTACTCCAAATCCAGTGAAACAACTTCCTAAATGTTTCTAAAATTATGCCCTGTTAAATAGGTGCCTCCACTCATTTTTATCAGAATGTTTTCTATAGGCTTCTTTAAGAATCACCTATTCCTCCTTTCGTCCATTCAAAATTTCCTGGCGGTCCAAATCTCCTATAGCAAGCTTCAGGTATTTTTCTTATGACCAGAGAGGTCCAGGAAAAATAAAACTCCTATTTATATAACACTTTTGTTTCTGCTTGCTGTGTGTATTAGCGTGTTCGTTTCCGACGATAGTTGACAGAGTAGACGGAGTACTCGAAATTGGACCGGAAGACCTCGAAGACCCCGAGGAATTATGTTAGAAAAGGCAAGCAAGCCTTTGACCATGTCTGAGAAAACATTTTCATGCATGCCAAGTTGATTACTTTATTCTAATGCATATAGTTAAGGTTATTTGGAGCACCCAACATGGTGTTACCAATGGCTCCTCCGGAGCACTTGCATTGAGCATGACCTTATCATCTATGAGGGTCACACTGATAATATGTTGACAAGTAGAAAGTAATGCTAGCATAGTAAGAGCATCTGCATGATGATGGTATCCCAGAGTTGATATCAAAAGTTTAACGAAAACCCCGTCGGGTGCCACTAATGCCCGAGGGAGATGATGTCGAGTTGGGTGACCACTTGTGAAGAAGTGGTGCACCGGGAATATTTTTTGTGAGCGGTTTCAGAAATGGGATTAGCTTTATGATGTGTTGACCATCCTAACCTTACATGTGCGACCACGATACCCCTTTGTGGGACGGGGCTTTGTTGATTACTTTGGTTGGTGCTAGCAAAGATGCCACATTACTAGTGGCGGGAGTGATATGTGGTCACTCTCATGACGGGGTCGTACCAGGTAGGTCGACTATGTCATTTTTACGTGTTCCGGTCACACCCTTGGTCCCCACATGGATGATACGGTCCAGAGTTGGTGCTCATAAGACGTACATCATGTGGTTTGGGTACCAATCGAGTAGACTCTCTGTCTAGTGTTGTCAGGGGAAAGGCGATGATCGGGTACTTATCTTGGGTCTGTTATATGCCCCGAGTCGTGGATGACATAGAAGTTTCCAGGATCTCGTGGGTATAGCATACAACCTCTACAGAGTGTAAAACTATTCGAATAGTCGTGTCCACGGTTAAGGACAGTTGGGTAATCCTGCTTAAACTACGTCGAGTCGTTTCTGCATAAACCAAGTGTGTGTGTGTGTGTGTGTTTAAAGGTGCTATCTGAGAAAGATGATATGACAAGTTCACTGACTTGGCATATAGGGTGAACCGGTGGTGTTCAACCCCCAGAACATATGTTGATATATGTGTCCTGTTCTTCTGAATACCATCTAGATTATGATGCATACCCATTCAAGCAATTGATCATGTTTATTCACAATCAAAACCTGCTTTCCGCAAAGATTGCATATTACTTATTATCGTATGAACTACACTATCCATATCATGGGTTGTTTGCGAGTACATTCAAAGAATTCATTGGCTTGCCACTGGTTATTTCGTTGACGAGGTATGAGAGAACAGGATATAGAGAAGAGTAACTTGGTGGACACTTCCCAGTCAGAATGTGTGTAGGTTAAGGCTGATGGCATGGGTTCACGCTTTCGACCAATATTTCCGATGTTGGTCCAATTTGGTGTGCTGGCCTTCAAGGTCGTATAAATATGTAAAACTTGACTGCAATGGTCATTATTTGTATCAAATGGTTGTATGGATGTAGGACCCTTAATATTCAGTATTTGTGTGTTCGGTGAGCATTGATCTCTGGGATCACTGAGCACGATCATTCGGAGATCTCGACTCGTAAGTCGGAGTGCCCACAGAGCTGGTATCAGAGCCATCCTGACTATAGGAAGCCCTTAGTTAGCACGGACGTTAGTTAGGACAAACTATTTTCCAGACCCTTCAAAAGTACTTACAAACCTGAATCTTTCTCACCTCTCCTAAATTTTCGAAGGAAGCAAGGTTTTTGCCTTAGCACTTCCAGTCTTATACTCTTGACACTCCTCGTCTGCCTCTTCAAAACTTGCAAATGGACGCTAGCACCCATATGTCTGTCCACGGGATTACAAAATCCTCGTGGGTAACTCGGAAGGAAGAAACGTCTCCAAGCGATCACCCATGTACTCGGAAGACAAGGATGGCAATGCTACGACCATACGACACCGACAGAAGTTCCTCATGAGGAATGAGGACGTCGACACCCAGAAGATGGTGAAACCCTCGACACTGTTCCGGAGTGATGCCACCTTCACCTATGATGATTAGGACGTAATATATGCAAGACATGATTTGCATCGCTAATAGAGCGACCCTGACAATATCAACGTTGTGTCGACCACCACCGGTGGATGAGAACCTCACCATTTGGTCCACCTCACCTTAGTGAGCAGGAAAATGGTTCTATTCATCCCCCGCTCTAGGTGTCGATATTGTGATCGACGTGACTGATGGGTCGGAACTCTATCATCCCTTGCCGATGTCGTCGCATAAATGTTGTCCACTTGGAAGTCTTGATGCCTCGGAAGACAACAACACGATGACAAGATAACGAATACAACAGAAGATCCTGTCAACGACAGCCATGAGGAACCACCTTCGTCGGCAACTCACCACACGAGAAGTCATCAAGAACTCTTTTTAGCCCGACCCGAATCGTTTCAGCAAGCAACATAAAGAGACGTGGCAACACCATCAGATGGTCCAAAAGACTGAGAGCACGAAGCAAGCACGACTATCGAGTCTGAGAACCCTAGGGTAGGATGAGTCGTACATCCCTTATATGAAGTCGAGTCCGTGAAATGGTTCGCATGAAACCATGTTGTGATTTGTTTGTTTTTGTTGTTTGTGCCTTGGTATAAGTCGCGCTTTTGCTCTGGGCAACAAGCACGCGATTATATCACTTGTCTTATCTTGATGTTTGAGTTGACCTTGCAACACTTGTTTGATTTCACATGCACTATACCACCCTGTTCTGCACTCCCCTCTATGCTTCTACTCTCTCTCTCACCCCTCTCGACAACTGAAGACCAGCAAGACAAGATGCACCAGGGATCCACTTCGATGGACAACTGATCCTGAAGACTCCAACTGCAACATATTCCATGAGGCGCAACCCATAGCATTATGTTTCTCCCTCAAGATTGGAAGACCCTCCATAGACCAGCCTAAACCCTCCACAGGCTTCCCATCTCAAAATTTATGTTCACGTGTCTAATACACGGATTTGCGAGAACACCCGTCGAGCCCCGATAAACCCCCGCTTAACACTGGGTTCTTTATGGAACAGGTGATCACGGTGAACGAGTACCTTCATTCTTAATCTAGCACCATAACCTTGATGCAATAATGCTAATTCTCAAACAACAGCGCCAGAAATTGACACGTTGACGGAGACTTGCTTGCGTTGGTTTTTCCCTTGAAGAGGAAAGGGTGATGCAGCACAGGAGCAGTAAGTATTTCCCTCAGTTTGAGAACCAAGGTATCAATCCAGTAGGAGAATCTCGTCAAGTCCAGAGTACTTGTGCAAATACAAAAGAGCTTGCACCCAACGCTTTAAAGGGGTTGTCAATCCCTTCAAGATTGATTGCAAAGTGAGATCTGAAGGCGGAAAGTGCAACAAAGTAAAAAGAGTAAGGCTGAAAATATGGTGTGGAGTAGACCCGGGGGCCATAGTGTTCACTAGAGCTTCTCTCAAAATAGCAAATATCACGATGGGTGAACAAATTACTGTCGACCTATTGATAGAACCGCGCAAAGCCATGACGATATCTAAGGCAAGGATCATACATATAGGCATCACGTCTGAGATAAGTAGACCGATACTTTCTGCATCTACTACTATTGCTCCACACATCGGCCGCTATCCATGATGCATCTAGTGTATTGAGTTCATGACGAACAGAGTAACGCCTTAAGCAAGATGACATGATGTAGAGGGATAATGTCAAACCAATGATGAAAACCCCGTCTTTTTACCCTTGATGGCAACAACACGATGCGTGCCTCGCTACCCCTTCTGTAACTGGGTGAGGTCACCGCACGGTATGAACCCAAAACCAAGCACTTCTCCCATTGCAAGAATCATAGAACTAGTTGGCCAAACATAACCCACAACTCGAAGAGAATTACAACGATATGAAATCATGCATAAGGGAGATCAGAAGAAACTCAAATAAGATTCATAGATAATCTGATCATAAATCCACAATTCATCGGATCTTGACAAACATACCGCAAAAGAAGATTAGATCGGATAGATCTCCATGAAGATCATGGAGAACTTTGTATTGAAGATCCAAGAGAGTGAAGAAGCCATCTAGTTACTAGCTATGGACCCGTAGGTCTATGGTGAACTACTCACGCATCATCGGGGAGGTCATGGTGTTGATGAAGAAGCCCTTTGTATCCGAATCCCCCCTCCGGCAGGGCACCAGAACGTTCCCTAGATGGGATCTTGTAGAGACAGAAGCTTGCGGCGGCGGAAAAGTACTTTCGATGATCTCGTGATTTTTATGGAATTTTTGGGAATATATAGGCGCAAAACCTAGGGCAACGGAGCCTCAGGGAGCCCACAAGCCAGGGGGCTGTGGGCCCCCCTGGCCGCGCCATGAGGGCTTGTGTGGTCCCTGGTGGCCCCCTGCCCTGATTCTCCGGCTCCCCTATTTTTTTCTGTTCTGGAAAAATTCTTTTTGGCAGTTTCATTCCATTTGGACTGCTTTTAAAATCCTCCTCTAAAAGGGGTCAAAAACATGGAAAAAATATGAACTGGCACTTGGCACTGAGTTAATAAGTTAGTCCCAGAAAATATATAAAAGGCAAGCAAAACATCCAAAATTTGACAAGATAATAGCATGAAACCATCAAAAATTATAGATACGTTGGAGACGTATCAAGCATCCCCAAGCTTAACTCCTGCTCGTACTCGAGTAGGGAAGTGATAAAGACTGAATTTTTTATGTGGAATGCTACCGAGCATAGTTGTCCTTTGCAACTTCTTTCACGTGACATGAATGTTCAGATCCGTAAGATTTGAAACAATAGTTTTCTATTGACATGAAAACAATAATACTTCAAGCAAACTAGCAAGGTAATCATGAACTTTCAAAATAACAAGGCCAAGGAAAGTTATCCCTACAAAATCATATAGTCTGGCTATGCTCCATCATCCTCACACAACTAATGTAAATCATGCACAACCCGGTATTGGCCAAGTAATTGTTTTCGCACTCTTACTTTCTTAAAACATTTACAACTATCACGCAATACATGAGCGTGAGCCATGAATATAGCACTATAGGTGGAATAGAGTGTGGTGGTGGTTGTGAGACAAAAAAATATGAGATGGTCACATTGACTCGGCGTATCAAAGGGCTATGGAGATGCCCACTAATAGATATCAATGTGAATGAGTAGGGATTACCATACAAGGGATGCACTAGAGCTATAAGTATGTGAAAGCTCAAAAGGAGAACTAGTGCATGTGCATCCAACTTGCTTTCTCACGAAAACCTAGGGCAATTTTGAGGAAGCCCATCATTGGAATATACAAGCCAAGTTATATAATGAAGATTCCCACTAGCATATGGTAGTGACAAAGCAAGAAGCTCTCAATCATGAACAACATGGTGCTATTATGAAGCACAAGTGTGGAAAAAGATAGTAGCATTGTCCCTTCTCTCTTTTTCTCTTTTTTTTATTTGGGCTCTTAGGCCTCTTCTTTTTTTCTCTTTTTTTTGGGGATCTTTGGCCTTTTTTTAATTTCCTCACATGGGACAATGCTCTAATAATGATGATCATCACACTTCTATTTACTCACAGCTCAAAGCTCAAAATGATGATGACCCTATAGGAAATGCCTCCGGTAGTGTACCGGGATGTGCAACGATCTAGCTTGGCGTATGACGTTGAAACATCTCGCTAACTATCTTACGATCATGCAATGGCAATATGAGAGTGAGGGCACAAGTCATGAGACGGAACGGTGGGAGTTGCATGGCAATATATCTCGGAATGGTTACGAAAATGCCATAGTAGGTAGGTATGGTGGCTATTTTGAGGAAGGCATATGGTGGATTTGTGTACTGGCGAGAATTGCACGGCACTAGAGAGTCTAGAAATGGTGAAAGGTGAAAGTGCATCTATACCATGGACTCACATTAGTCATGAAGAACTCACATACTTGTTGCGAAAGTTATTATTAGTAATCAAAACAAAGTGGTAAACGCATACTCCTAGGGGAAGGGTTGGTAGGTGTTAACCATCGCGCGATCCCGACCTCAACACAAAGGATGACAATCAATAGATCAATTGTGCTCCGACTTCCTAACATAGCGGTTCACCATACGTGCATGCTACGGGAATCACTAACTTCAACACAAGTATTTCTAGATTCACAACACCCTACTAACATAACTCTTAATATTACCAAATCCAAGTCTCAAAATTATTTGAGAGGAATCAAGACTTCTCTTTCTACTCAATGCACTTGAAGATGGATGTTTTTGTATCCTCTTTGGGTACCTATCACCTTTCGGACTACTTTCATAGCATAAGCCAACTACCAAGTCACGCACTGCCGTGTTCTAAAAGATATAAGTGAAGCACATAGAGCAAAAGTATCTAGCTCAAAAGATATAAGTGAAGCACTATGAGCATTCTAGCAAAATCACGATGAGTGCATGTCTCTCTCTCTCAAAAAGGTTTGCAGCAAGGAGGATTGTGACACAACAAAAAGAAAAGACTCCTACGATACAAGACACTCCAAGCAAAACACATATCATGTGGTGAATAAAAATATAGCTCCAAGTAATGTTACCGATGGATTGAAGACGAAAAAGGGGATGCCTTCCCGGGGCATCCCCAAGCTTAGGCTTTTTGGTGCCCTTGAATTTGGCTTGGGATGCCTTGGGAATACCCAAGCTTGAGCTCTTTCCACTCTTTACCTCATCGTCCATGAGAACATCACCCAAAACTTGAAAACTTCACAACACAAAACTTAAACAGAAACTCGTGATAACATTAGCACAAGAAAACAAACTACCACCTCTTTTGGTACTATAGCAAACTTGAATTCCATCTATATTGGTGTTAGCCTACTGTATTCTCACTTTTCCATGGCTAGTACCCCCCCCCCCCCGATACTAACCATAGTTTCATCAAAACAAGCAACCAACTCAACAAACAGAATCTGTCAAAAAGAGACCAGTCTGTAGCAATCTGTAAGCTTTGTATACTTCTGGTACCTCAGAAATTCTGAAAAATTACTACTGCCTGGGAAAAAGGCATATCAACCAGAATAAAAAAGAATCAACTCAAAATCTCTTTCTCAATAAAAAGTGAAAAATCATCTCGTGAGTGGAAAGTTTCTGTCTTTTTCCAGCAGGATCAAACAACAATCACCAAGACTAGTCATAAAGGTTTTGCTTGGCTCAAACACAAAAAGAAACACAAAAAACACAATCACAATAGAATTATGATGGCGTGGACGCAATAAAATAGAAATAAAAAGATAAATTCATTGGGTTGCCTCCCAACAAGCGCTATTGTTTAATGCCCTTAGCCAGGCACAAAAGCGATAGAATCACGTATCGTCGTCTTTGGTGCTCAAACCATAAGTGGCCCTCATCATGGATTCATAAGGAAATCTTATTTTCTTTCTAGGAAAGTGTTCCATTCCCTTCCATAAAGGAAATTGAAATCTAATATTCCCTTCCTTCATATCGATGATAGCATCGATAGTCCTTAGGAAAGGTCTACCAAGAATAATAGGGCATGTAGGATTGCAATCAATGTCAAGCACAATGAAATCCACGGGTACATAGTTCCTATTTGCAATAATAAGAACATCATTGATCCTTCCCATGGGTTTCTTGACAATAGAATCCGCAAGATGCAAATTAAGAGAACACTCTTCCATCTCATTAAAACCCAGCACATCACATAAAGACTTTGAAATCGCGGAAACACTAGCACCCAAATAACACAAAGCATTGCATTCATAGTTTTTGATTTTGATTTTGATGGTAGGTTCCCACTCATCATGAAGCTTTCTAGGGATAGAGACGTCCAATTCAAGTTTCTCTTCAAGAGATTTTATCATAGCTTCGGCCATATGATCGGTAAAGGCCTTGTTTTGGCTATAAGCGTGTGGAGAGTTTAACATGGATTGCATCAAGGGAATGCATTCAATCAAGGAGCAACTATCCCTTGAAATCCATAGTAGTAATTTCATTACTACTCAAAGTTTTAATATCTTCTACTCCACTTTCAATGCTTTTAGCATCAAGATAGATGGACTCCGAATCATTGGGGCACTTTTCAACCAAAGTGGATTCATATCCAGACCCATAATCATTAGGATTGACACAAGAAAACAAAGATTCAATGGGAGTCACAGCAAGAAATTTAAGATCTTCGTGATTCTTATCACGAGAACACGCATTTTTAAGCCATTCATGTCTAGCACGAATTTGGGTGGTTCTTTCTTTGCTCTCAATCATGGAAAACACGCATAGCTTTCAAAGTTTCATCCATATTGATCTTGGGAGGAGCACATCTAACTTTCAAAGCATCAACATCACTAGACATTCTATCAATGCTCTTAGCCAAATCGTCAATTTTGAGTAGCTTTTCCTCTATGGACGCATTGAAAATATTTTGAGAGTTGATGAACTCTTTGATATTAATCTCTAGATCAGAGGGTAATCTATTGTAATTTCCATGAGTATTGTTGTAGGAGTTGCCAAAGTTATTAGAGGAGTTACTAGAAAAAGGCCTAGGAACATAGTTTCCTCTAAAAGCATTGTTGTTGCCAAAGTTATTCCTACCAACAAAATTAACGTCCAAGCTAGCGTTGCTACTCTCAATCAAAGAAGACAAGGGCATATCAATAAGATCTAAAGGAGCACTTCTACTAGCAACCAAATTCATTAACTCATCCATCTTAGCACTCAACGAGTTAATTTCTTCTATAGCGTGTACCTTCTTACTAGTAGGTGACCTTTCAGTGTGCCACTGAGAGTAGTTCGCCATGATGTTGTCTAGGATCTTTGTGGGTTCCCCTAACGTGATTTCCATGAACGTTCCACCTGAGGCCGAGTCCAAAATATTTCTATAAGCGAAATTCAAGCCAGCGTAAAAGATTGGTATAATCATCCAAAGACTCAAGCCATGAGCGGGACAATTTCTAATCATCAATTTCATTCTCTCCCAAGATTGTGCAACATGTTCATGATCAAGTTGCTTGAAATTCATGATATCATTACGGAGAGAGATAATCTTAGCCGGTAGAAAATACTTGGATATATAAGCATTTTTGCACTTATCCCAAGAATCGATACTATTTTTGGGCAAAGAGGAAAACCAAGTTTTTGCGCGATCTCGCAACGAGAAAGGAAAAAGCTTCAATTTAATCACATCATTATCCACATATCTCTTCTTTTGCATATCGCAAAGCTCAATAAAGGTATTGAGATGGGATGCGGCATCTTCACTAGGAAGGCCGAAGAATTGCTCTTTCATAACAGGATTCAGCAAAGCGGCATTCATTTCGTATGACTCCGCACTAGTGGCGGGAGCAATCGGAGTACTAATAAAATCATTATTATTAGTATTCGAGAAGTCACAAAGTTTGGTGTTTTCATTCATGGTGACTTCAGCAAGCAAGCAAGCACACAAGCGAACAAAGAGCAAGCGAGAAACAGGGCGAACAAAAAGGCAAATGACAAAGGCAAACGAAAAAGGCAAATTGTGAAGTGGGGGAGAGGAAAACGAGAGGCAACTGGCAAGCAAAGTAAATGCAAGAGATGAGTTTGAGACACCTACTTGGATGAGTTCTTGACTAGATCCTCCCTGGCAAGGGCGCCATAAATCCTTCTGCTACTTCTCAAACAACAGCGCCACAAATTGACACGTTGATGGAGACTTGGTTGCGTTGGTTTTTCCCTTGAAGAGGAAAGGATGATGCAACACAGGAGCAGTAAGTATTTCCCTCAGTTTGAGAACCAAGGTATCAATCCAGTAGGAGAATCTCTTCAAGTCCAGAGTACCTGCGCAGACACAAAAGAGCTTGCACCCAACACTTTAAAGGGGTTGTCAATCCCTTCAAGATTGATTGCAAAGTGAGATCTGAAGGCGGAAAGTGCAACGAAGTAAAAAGAGTAAGGCTGAAAATATGGTGTGGAGTAGACCCGGGGGCCATAGTGTTCACTAGAGGCTTCTCTCAAAATAGCAAATATCACGGTGGGTGAACAAATTACTGTCGAGCAATTTATAGAACCGGACAATGTCATGACGATATCTAAGACAATGATCATACATATAGGCATCACGTTCGAGACAAGTAGACCGATACTTTCTGCATCTACTACTATTACTCCACACATCGACCGCTATCCAGCATGCGTCTAGTGTATTGAGTTCATGACGAACAGAGTAACACCTTAAGCAAGATGACATGATGTAGAGGGATAATCTCAAACCAATGATGAAAACCCCATGTTTTTACCCTTGATGGCAACAACATGATGCCTTCCTCGCTACCCCTTCTGTCACTGGGTGAGATCACTGGACGGTATGAACCCAAAACCAAGCACTTCTCCCATTGCAAGAATCATAGATCTAGTTGGCCAAACAAAACCCACAACTCAAAGAGAATTACACGGATATGAAATCATGCATAAGAGAGATCAAAAGAAACACCAATAAGATTCATAGATAATCTGATCATAAATCGAAAATTCATCGGATCTCGACAAACACAACGCAAAAGAAGATTACATCGGATAGATATCCATGAAGATCATGGAGAACTTTTTATTGAAGATCCAAGAGAGAGAAGAAACCATCTAGTTACTAGCTATGGACCCGTAGATCTATGGTGAACTACTCACGCATCATCGGAGAGGTCATGGTGTTGATGAAGAAACCCTCCGTATCTGAATCCCCCCTCCGGCAGGGCACTAGAACGTGCCCCAGATGGGATCTTGCGGAGACAGAAGTTTGCGGCGGCGGAAAGTACTTTCGATAATCTCCTGATTTTCTATGGAATTTTTGGGAATATATAGGCGCAAAACCTAGGGAAACGAAGCCTCAGGGATCCCACAAGACAGGGGGGCCGCGGCCCCCCTGACCGCGCCATGAGGGCTTGTGGGGTCCCTGGTGGCCCCCTGCCCTGATTCTCCGGCTCCCCGATCTTTTTCTGTTCCGGAAAAAATCTTTTTGGCAGTTTCATTCCGTTTGGACTCCGTTCAAAATCCTCCTGTGAAAGGGGTCAAAAACATGGAAAAATTAGGAACTGGCACTTGGCACTGAGTTAATAAGTTAGTCCCAGAAAATATATAAAAGGCATGCAAAGCATCCAAAGTTTGACAACATAATAGCATGAAACCATAAAAAACTATAGATACGTTGGAGACGTATCACATAATAAGGACCATTCTCGGATATAAGAGTATTAGACAAAGGTTTGTTGTGATGATGATAGGTGTCTTGAGGATATAGCTAGACTTTCTTGGTGGATCGTAAGACCCTTATAAAGGTAGGTGAACTTGGTGGACTAAGTTGACATATTAGCATAACTTACATGATCCTGGAGTAAGTTTGGACCCAGTAGGACGATTATGATCACGAGCAATAATTCTTGGTGGTATAATTGACTTTATCGATTACTTGACATGGTTTGATGCCTTTACCATAAAGATTTGAAGTAGCAAGTAAGAGTTCTTATTGGACTTGAGTTTCGGGTTTAAATAGGTAACCTTAATGGAGTATCTATGATGTATGAGGCCACATGGTCGGAGTAAATTGGATTTAGCCCGATGATCTCGATCATGATACCATGTTTCTTGGTGGATAACAAGTAGTACTAATTGGAGTTGTAGAAATGACTTATGAACCTATGTAAGCTTAGCCTTAGAGATTAGTTGACCATGATATTGGAATTCGGTGGATATGATGTGATGTAGTCCTTGTAGTAATATGTGGATTATGAGGACTCTAAGTGATTATGTGGAACCCCATCAATACTAGATTTGTGGAAGCGATGAGTCAACTGAATATTGGTGGAATGATGGACCACTTGATCGGAATCGTAGAAAGGAAACAAGACCCTGCAGTGGTATACTACGTGTTTCCTTAATATAGGAATGCAGTACCCTGCCCATTGGATGATCTAGCTGAGCACTTGGATTCGTGGTGTCTTAATTCAAGCTTAGAAGCTTGTATGCTCTCCCGAGGATTTTTACATAAGGATGCATGTGTAACTTAGTTATAGCATACATATGAGAATTAGGTTGATGTCCTTTTCCTCAGACCTTGGAGTTGGCTAGCATCACTATTATGGAGTTAACTTATGTGAGATGGTGTTTTTGATGTTATAGGGTGATACTGTCCGTAGATAGAGGTTAGGCTATTGGCATCTAAGGAATGTGCTTAAGGATAACAAGATAGATGTTCACTCACATCCTAAGTTTCTTGCAACCCCAAAGTTTCACCAAGCCATAAGATGGTCAGATTATGACCATAGGAAGCGGCTCTAAGTCGTTGAAATATGGCCAGTACTCCGCCCCGACTACCACCCATCATGTTTGTGACGAACATGGTCATGAAGAACTATATCATGTTGGATCACAAACCCCTCGGCCAATGACCGCCCATAGCAAGTTCCCGCTCTCCTCACCTGTCTCATGAGCATTGTTCTTATGTGATGCTCGGGGAAGTATGTTGTTATCCTCATGGATGACATACATATATTCCACCCAATAAAAGGAGGAACACTTTAGTCCTATTTGGACGAGCCCGAGGAACACCGATCGCTATGCCCCTCTGAAAGTGCGTTATATCGACTAGAGGGGGTGAATAGGAGATTTTTAGAATTTCATCACTGAGGAAATACCTTGTGAGGAAAGTCCTCAGTTATGAACTGAGTGGAGCGGAAGTAGTACATGATCGGGTGTGCAAAAGCGTGTACATCAGAGTACTCAATGAGATTTCAGAGATTTGGTTTGCACAGTTTGCAAGTATGGAGTAAGCAGGTGAAGATTAACTCAAGTGAGGAATTTGAGGTTGAGGAAATTCAGAGAAAGTCTTCACACAAATTCCTCAAACAGTACACATGAAAGTCTTCAACATACAATTGAGGAAATGAAAGAGTTGAAGAAATAGAACCCGTAGCTCGATGAAGACAGTTGTTGATGACCCAATTCAAACTGTTGTGACAGTTGTACGTCTGGTGCGGAGCGGCTTGGTATTGAAACCAACGGACACACAGTCCCGAGACACCAAGCCCCTACCGTATTCTCCTTGAGCTAAGGACACACAGTCCTCGCCAACACTCATGGTAAGTCTTTAGGGCAGACTTCCAAACCCTCACAAACTCGGTCACGAGGCGATCCACATTGACTGTTGGATGCTCTATACCATGACGCCTAACCGTCTGGAGGATGCACAATCCTCAAAGGTAACGAGCATCGGTTCCACACAGGAACAACTTCTTGAGTGATGCTCACTCACTTGGGTTTTTGGTTTGGGTTTGGTGTTTGGGGTATTTCCTCACTTGATGATTTTCTCTCGAAGGGTGTGAGGAATTTGGGTTGCTCTAAATGACAACTGTCAGTTTCTCTGAGAGCAGCCAACCAGCAAATGGTTGTGGGGGCGGCTATTTATAGCCTAGGAGCATCCAAACATTATTTGACATAAATGCCCTTAAATAATATGACCATTGGGTGGATAAGATCAGTGAGGTGGCGCGTGGCGCGGCAACGGTCGGAACTTTCAACTGTGAAAGTCCTCATGTCTCTCATATTCCTCACTTTGAGGCTTTGGTAGATGTAGGCTTGGGTTGAGCATCATGAGGAAAATCATTCTGTAGTTTTACCTCGACCCCCTTTGATAGTACGATATTCCTACGACTCAAGCGTAAAGAAAATGAAACAGAAAGAGTAAATCTTCACGCTTCAAAGTCTTAAAAGTGTTTTCTTCAGTACAAACTGAATTCCTCATCTTCAATATCTTCATGAGGAATATCAATTTCTTCGCAATTTCTTCGTGATCAAAATCTTCAAGGAAGGACCAAAGTCTTCACCCGAAGACATACATTTTTAGGGAACGATTATTCATCAGATAACTCAAACTCCTCAGCGACTTATAGAGCCTCTGTACACTCACAAACATATCAGTCTCTTAACCTATAAGTCTTCAAACCACCAAAATCGCTAAGGGGTATTAGATGCACTTACAATCTCCCCTTTTAGGTGGTTGATGACAATTAGGTTAAGTTTTCAACGGGGATAATAATATGGAATGTAAGTACAGAGTTTGAGGAATTTGAAGTCAAGATACAGAGAAACCCCCCTCGAGATGTGCATATTTTGAGGAATTTTCTTTGAATAGCAGATGCACATTGATGATTTATATCATGGAGATCTCCCCCTGTATCTTGCAGTTCATGCATGCATTTGACATATAGTATGAGGAATTAGAAATGCATGATGAAAAATGGTGTCTGATGAATTTCAACATGCCTGCATTAATGAATATTTGAGGAATAAGCATGCGAGGAAAAACGTTCAAAAGAGTCAAAACACCATCGGTCTTAAGTTACAACTCATTACATCAAAAGCTTTAAAAGAACCAAGATTTTGTAACTTAATAAATTATATAAGCCCATAATGTATCCCTCTTGAAGCCTAACTCTCAGATTTCTCCCCCTTTGTCATCAACTGACGAAAAGGGACAAAACTGAGGACTAACGCCCTTGAAGAAATTCACTTCTTTGTTGATGTAGAGGCGTGAGCATCTTTGGAGACAAAGTTCTTTCTTGGACCAGTTGCAGTGTCCTCTAGTTCTTCATCTTATTCTGCAGTGCGAAATGAAGAAAATGAACTGTCCTCCAGGTCACGAACTGTAAAAGGCTTGAATTTCTTCTTTGGAGGCCATGACCAGTCAAAATCTTCAGTAAATTCCATTTCCTCAAGTTCCTCGAGAGTCTTCAGGTGAGCCAAGGTGGCCCAAGTGCGATCAAATACCTCATGAAGATAATAGTGATTTTTCTTCACTGCATTTTGAGTCTCATTAAGGGTTCTCACAATGGCGCCAAACTAGAATTTCACCCACTTGTGATTGTGATCGACTTTCTGGTGAAGACCGAGGAGAAGCTCTGTGTTAGTCATCACCCTGGGGGCAGTTGGGCTTGAGGGGTCTTGAGTAGCAGTGTCATCATATGTGGAATATGAGTCAGCCTTGCAAAATTGGCCATCTAGGGGCCGATTTCCTTCATCAATCACGGATTTGTCTTTGCCTTCAATTGGTTCAAAAGATTGCTTGATGACTTTGATGGGCGGCAGATAGCCGAGATGATTCTGAAAGTCAGCTTGGTAATTGATGCCAGATCTGTTCCTGATGAATCTCATGATCAAAGGTGCATAAATATTTAGCTCATATGGTGTCAAATCATTGTCAGCCAAAGTCCTCAAGAAGAAATCATGAAGATTCATAGGGATGCCATGAATGACGTTGAACATGATATTATTCATGATGCCTACAACGTCTTCTTCATTGTCATGCCCTTTGATAGGAGCGAAGGAATATGACAAGATTCTATAGACAGTTCTGGGCACATACTTCAGATCCTTCACTAGGAATCTGGTCCTTGGCGGTTGGCCTTGAGCCAAATACTTCATGAGGACTTCCATGACGTTGTTTAGCAGTTCTCTTTCATCATACATTTTGACTGCATCCTCTGAATGAATTGATATTGGAAGAGCTCGATGCAATTCTGTGGCTGGAGCTTTGTAATGCGTGTGCTGAGTCATCCAGTCCAAGACCCATGTGGTGATGTCTTTGGGGTCGCCTGAGATATGCAGTGTCGCATAGAATTGAAGAATTATGTCTGTATTCCAATCGCTGGTATCAGTAAAGGATGGCAGTAGCCCTGCTTCGTGAAGAACATTTAGGACTACGGTGAAGCAAGGTATTTCCTCCATTTCAGAGTGAGGAATGTGAGTGTGATGAAATATCTTCTTCCTCCCAGAGAGCACAGAAGCATAATAGTTGAGTTGATTTCTGGTCCACAATTTTTTGTGCCTGATGTGAAGCCTATCATAGGGATTTTCTCCTTTGAAGTAATGGTGTTCATCAAAGAATGCTTCCTTCTGAAACTTCGGCCTCTTGTAGAAGGGTTGATGAGGCTTTGGTTGAAGATTACGCTACTATTCATCTTGAGGAGTCGTGGACACCACAATTGCGGTTTCAGGATTCACCACTACAATTGCAGTTTCAGCATTTGGAGAATGAGCATTTTCTTCAGCTTGAGGAATTTCCTCATCTGAGGAAGAAGTTGCAGTTTTTGATGCTGCATTTTCTTCAGCTGATGCAGCTGATGTTGGAAATACGGCCTAGAGGCAATGATAAATAGTTATTATTATATTTTTTGTTTAAAGATAATCGTTTATTATCCATGCTATAATTATATTGAATGAAAACATAAATACATGTGTGGATAAATAGACATAACAATGTTCCTAGCAAGCCTCTACTTGGCTAGCCAGTTGATCAAGGATAGTCAAGGTTTTCTGACTATGTGCAAAGTGTTGTTGCTTGATAACTGGATCACATCATTAGGGGAATCATGAGATGGACTAGACCCAAACAGTGAACATAACATATTAATCGTGTCATTTTATTGCTATTGTTTTCTGCGTGTCAAGTATTTGTTCCTATGACCATGAGATCATATAATCCACTGGCAACGGAGGGATGCCTTGTGTGCATCAAACGTCACAACGTAACTCGGTGACTAGAAAGGTGCTTTACAGGTATCTCCAAAGGTGTCCGTTGGGTTAGTATGGATCAAGACTGGGATTTGTCACTCCGTGTGACGGAGAGGTATCTCGGGGTCCACTCGGTAATACAACATCACACACAAGCCTTGCAAGCAATGTGACTAAGTGTAAGTCATGGGATCTTGTATTATGGAACGAGAAAAGAGACTTGCCGGTAACGAGATTGAAATAGGTATGCGGATACCGACGATCGAATCTCGGGCAACTAACATACCGAAGGACAAAGGGAATGACATACGGGATTGCCTGAATCCTTGACACTGACGTTCAACTGATAAGTTATTCGGAGAATATGTAGGATCCAATATGGGCATCCAGGTCCCGCTATTGGATATTGACCGAGGAGTACCTCGGGGCATGTCTGCGTAGTTCTCGAACCCAAAGGGTCTGCACACTTAAGGTTTGGCGATGTTTTAGTATAGTTGAGTTATATGTGTGGTTACCGAATGTTGTTCGGAGTACCGGATGAGATCATGGACGTCATGAGGGTTTCCGAAATGGTTCGGAGATGAAGATTGATATATAGGATGACATCATTTGGTTACCGGAAAGTTTTCGGGCATTACCGGGAATGTACCGGGAGTGACGAATGGGTTCCGGATGTTCACCGGGAGGGGCCAGCCCACCCGGGGAAGCCCATAGGCCTTAGGGGTGCCGCACCAGCCCTTAGTGGGCTGGTGGGACAGCCCACAAGGGCCCTATGCGCAGGAGATAGAAAATCAAAGAGAAAAGAAAAAAAGGTGGGAAGGAAGGGAAGGACTCCACGTTCCAATCCTGGTTGGACTAGGTTGGAGGTGGACTCCTCCACCTCCTTGGCCGGCGGACCCTTGGGGTCTTGGACCCCAAGGCAAGTCTCCCCACCCCTCCTCCTATATATAGTGAAGGTATAGCTCCGATTTGAGACAACTTTGCCACGGAAGCCCGACCACAAAACATCACGGTTTTTCCTCTATATCGTATTTCTACGGAGCTCGGGCGGAGCCTTGCAGGAGTAGATCCTTCACCACCACCGGAGCGCCGTCACGCTGCCGGAGAACTCAACTACTTTTTCGTCTTGCTTGCTGGATCAAGAAGGCCGAGATCATCGTCGAGTTGTACGTGTGTTGAACGCGGAGGTGTCGTCCGTTCGGCACTAGATCGGAGCGGATCGTAGGACGGATCGCGGGACGGTTCGTAGGGCGGATCGAGGGACGTGAGGACGTTCCACTACATCAACCGTGTTTCTTAACGCTTCCTGCTATGCGAACTACAAGGGTACGTGGATCCAAATCTCCTCTCGTAGATGGACATCTCCATGATAGGTCTTCGTGCACGTAGGAAATTTTTTGTTTCCCATGCGACGTTCTCCAACAGTGGCATCATGAGCTAGGTTCATGCGTAGATGTTATCTCAAGTAGAATACAAAGGGTTTTGTGGACGGTGATGTTCGATTTGCTGCCCTCCTTAGTCTTTTCTCGATTCAGCGGTATTGTTGGATTGAAGCGGCCTGGACCGACATTATTCGTACGCTTACGAAAGACTGGTTTCATCGCTTGACATGCAACCTCGTTGCATAAAGATGAATGGCGGGTGTCTGTTTCTTCAACTTTAGTTGAATTGGTTTTGACCAAGGCGGTCCTTGGAGAGGTTAAATAGCTATTTGCACATCTCCGTTGTGGTTTTTGCGTAAGTAAGATGCGATCTACTAGATACCCATAGCAACCACGTAAAACATGCAACAACAATTAGAGGACGTATAACTTGTTTTTGCAGGGTATGCTTGTGATATGATATGGCCAATGACGTCATGTGATATATTGGATGTATGAGATGATCATGATGTAATAGTTAATATCGACTTGCACGTCGATGGTACGGCAACCGGCATGAGCCATAGGGTTGTCTTTTAAACTAACGTTTGTGCTTGCAGATACGTTTACTATATTGCTAGGACGTAGCTTTAGTAGTAATAGCATGAGTAGCACGACAACCCCGATGGTGACACGTTGATGGAGATCATGGTGCAGCACCGGTGACAAGAAGATCGTGCCGGTGCTTTGGTGATGGAGATCAAGAAGCATATGATGATGCCCATATCATGTCACTTATGAATTGCATGTGATGTTAATCCTTTTATGCACCTTATTTTGCTTAGAACGACGGTAGCATTATGAGGTGATCTCTCACTCAAATTTCAAGACGAAATTGTGTTCTCCCCGACTGTGCACCGTTGCTACAGTTCGTCGTTTCGAGGCACCACGTGATGATCGGGTGTGATAGACTCAACGTTCACATACAACGGGTGCAAAAAAGTTGCACACGCAGAACACTCGGGTTAAGCTTGACGAGCCTAGCATGTGCAGACATGGCCTCGGAACACATGAGACCGAAAGGTCGATCATGAATCATATAGTTGATATGATTAGCATAGGGATGCTTACCATTGAAACTATCCTCAACTCACCTGATGATCGAACTTGAGCTAGTGGAATTGGATCATGAACCACTCAAATGACTAGAGAGATGTACTTCTCGAGTGGGAGTTTAGCAAGTAATTTGATTATTTACATCTTGAACATAGTCTAAGTCCACTTTGAAAATATTTGTGTTGTAGATCAATGGCTCACGCGACAGTCACCCTGAATTTTAATACGTTCCTAGAGAAAGCTAATTTGAAAGATGATGGAAGCAACTTTGTAGACTCGGCTCGTAATCTTAAGTTGCTCCTGCAAGCTGGGAAGAAGGATTATGTCCTTAATGCTGCACTAGGAGATGAACCACCCGCCGCGGCTGACCAAGATGTTGAGAACGCTTGGTTAACACGCAAGAAGGACTACTCAATAGTTCAATGTGCAGTCTTGTATGGCTTAGAGCCAGGACTTCAACATCGCTTTGAGCATCATGGAGCATATGAGATGTTCCAGGAGTTGAAGTTTATCTTTCAGAAGAACGCCCGGGTCGAGAGGTATGAGACCTCCGATAAATTCTATGCTTGCAAGATGGAGGAGAATTCGTCTCTCGGTGAACATGTGCTCAAAATGTCTAGGTACTCAAACCGTCTAGCTGAGCTGGGGATTGAACTCCCGCAAGAGGCTATCCCTGACAGAATTCTTCAATCACTGCCACCAAGCTATAAGGGCTTTGTGTTGAATGATAACATGCAAGGGATGAACAAGTCACCCGGCGAGTTATTTGCGATGGTGAAAGTCGCAGAGTCTGAACTTCATAAAGAGCATCAAGTGCTGATGGTGAATAAGACCATTAGTTTCAAGAGAAACAACAAAGGAAAGAAGGGTAATTCAAAGAAGAGCGGCAAGCCTGTTGCCAATCCGACGAAGAAACCCAAAGCTGGACCTAAGCTTGAAACGGAGTGCTATTATTGCAAGGGTATGGGTCACTGGAAGCGCAACTGCCCCAAGTATCTGGCTGCTAAGAAGGCGGCCAAGGAAAAATCAGGTATATTCGATATACATGTTATTGATGTGTACTTAACCAGCTCTCGTAGTAGTGCTTGGGTATTCGATAGCAGTTCTGTTGCTCATATTTGCAACTCGAAACAGGAACTGCGGAATAAGAAAAGGCTGGCGAAGGATGAAGTGACGATGTGCGTGGGAAATGGTTCCAAGGTTGATGCAATCGCCGTTGGCACAGTTTCACTTTAGTTACCATTAGGATTAGTTATGAACTTAAATAAATATTATTTAGTGCGTGCGTTAAGCATGAACATTATATCTAGATCTTGTTTATTGTGAGACGGTTACTCGTTTAAGTCAGATAATAATGGTTGTTCTATTTCTATGAGTAATATCTTTTACGGTCATGCACCCAATGTGAGAGGATTGTTCATATTGAATCTTGATAGTGATAATACACATATACACAACATTGAGACCAAAAGAGTTAGAGTTAACAATGATAGCGCCATGTTTTTATGGCACTGCCGCTTAGGTCATGTTGGTGTAAAGCGCATGAAGAAACTCCATACCGATGGACTTTTGGAGTCACTTGACTTTGATTCACTTGACACGTGCGAACCATGCCTCATGGGCAAGATGACTAAAACTCCGTTCTCCGAAACAATGGAGCGTGCAAGTGACATGTTGGAAATCATACATACCGATGTGTGTGGTCTGATGAGTGTGGAGGCATGTGGTGGATATCGTTATTTTCTCACCTTCACTAACGATTTGAGTAGATATGGTTATGTCTACTTGAGGAAGCACAAGTCTGAAACATTTGAAAAGTTCAAACAATTTCAGAGTGAAGTCGAAAATCATCGTAACAAGAAGATCAAGTTCCTACTGTCTGATCGTGGGGGTGAATATCTGAGTTTCGAGTTTGGTGCTCACTTAAGACAATGTGGAATTGTTTCACAGTTGACACCGCCTGGAACACCACAGCTTAATGGTGTGTCCGAACGTCGTAATCGTACTTTATTAGAGATGGTGCGATCTATGATGTCTCTTACCGATTTGCCGTTATCGTTTTGGGGTTATGCATTAGAAACAGCTGCATTCACTTTAAATAGGGCACCATCAAAATCCGTTGAGGCGACATCATATGAACTGTGGTATGGCAAAAGACCAAAATTGTCGTTTCTTAAAGTTTGGGGATGTGATGCTTATGTCAAAAAGCTTCAGCCTGAAAAGCTGGAACCCAAAGCGGAAAAGTGCGTCTTCATAGGTTACCCAAAGGAGACAGTTGGGTATACCTTCTATCTCAAATCCGAGGGCAAAGTGTTTGTTGCTAAAAACGGAGCTTTTCTTGAGAAGGAGTTTCTCTCGAAAGAATTGAGTGGGAGGAAGATAGAGCTTGATGAGGTTGTCGAACCTCTAATGCCTCTTGATGGTGGCGCAGGGCAAGGGGAAACCCTTCTTGCTGCGGCACCGGTTGAGGAACAAGTTGATGATGATGATGATCATGAAACTTCGGATCAAGTTACTGTCGGACCTCGCAGGTCGACAAGATCACGTACTACTCCTGATTGGTATGGTAATCCTATCTTATCGATTATGTTGTTGGACAACAATGAACCTGCGAATTATGAAGAAGCAATGGTGGGCCCGGATTCCAACAAATGGTTGGTGGCCATGAAGTCCGACATAGGATCCATGTACGAGAACAAAGTGTGGACTTTAGAAGTACTACCTGAAGGCCGCAAGGCTATTCAGAAAAAATGGATCTATAAGAAGAAGACAGATGAAGACGGTAATGTGACCGTTTATAAAGCTCGACTTGTGGCAAAGGGTTTTTCACAAGTTCAAGGAATTGACTACGACGAGACTTTCTCACCGGTAGCGATGCTTAAGTCTGTCCGAAACATGTTAGCAATAACTGACTTTTACGATTATGCAATCTGGCAGATGGATGTCAAAACGGCGTTTCTTAACGGTTTTCTTAAGGAAGAGTTGTATATGATGCAACCTGAAGGTTTTGTCGCTCCTAAAAATGCTAACAAAGTATGCAAGATCCAGCGATCCATTTATGGACTGCTGCAAGCATCTCGGAGTTGGAATAAGCACTTTGATGAGGTGATCAAAGCATTTGGGTTTATACAAGTGGTTGGAGAATCTTCTATTTACAAGAAAGTCAGTGGGAGCTCTGTGTCGTTCCTAATATTATATCTGGATGACATATTGCTGATTGGAAACAACGTGGAGCTTTTGGAGGGCATAAAAGGTTACTTGAATAAAAGTTTCTCTATGAAGGACCTAGGAGAAGCTACTTACATTCTAGGCATTAAGATCTATAGGGATAGATCGAAACGCCTGATAGGACTTTCACAAAGCACATACCTTGATAAAGTTTTGAAGAAGTTAAAAATGAATCAGTCCAAGAAAGGGTTCTTCCCAGTATTACAAGGTATAAAATTGAGTAAGCCTTAGTGCCCAGCAACTGTGGAAGATAGAGAGACAATGAGTTCCATCCCCTACGCTTCAGCCGTAGGTTCTATCATGTATGCAATGTTGTGCACTAGACCAGACGTCAGCTTGGCCATAAGTAAGGCAGGCAGGTTTCAGAGTAATCCAGGAGTGGATCACTATACGGCGGTCAAGAATATTCTGAAGTACCTAAAAAGGACTAAGGAAATGTTTCTCGTGTATGGAGGTGACAAGGAGCTCGTCGTAAAAGGTTACGTCGACGCAAGTTTTGACACCGATCCGGATGACTCTAAGTCTCAAGCCGGATACGTATTTATTCTTAATGGGGGTGCAGTAAGCTGGAGCAGTTCCAAGCAGAGCATTGTAGCAGATTCAACATGTGAAGCAGAGTACATGGCTGCCTCGGAGGCACCAAAAGAGGGTGTCTGGATGAAGCAGTTCATGACATATCTTGGAGTTGTGCCAAGTCCACTAGATCCATTGACTCTGTTATGTGACAACACTCGTGTCATTGCCTTAACAAAGGAACCAAGGTTTCACAAGAAGACCAGACACTTCAAACGACGCTTCAACCTCACCTGCGACTACGTCGAAGGAGAGGATGTGAATATTTGCAAAGTGCACACAGATCTGAATGTAGAAGACCCGCTGACTAAACCTCTTCCACAGGCAAAACATGATCAACACCAGAACTGTATGGGTGTTCGATTTATTACAATGTAAATCGCATGGCGATGTGATCACTAGATTATTGACTCTAGTGCAAGTGGGAGACTGTTGGAAATATGCCCTAGAGGCAATGATAAATAGTTATTATTATATTTCCTGTTTAAAGATAATCGTTTATTATCCATGCTATCATTGTATTGAATGAAAACATAGATACATGTGTGGATAAATAGACATAACAATGTTCCTAGCAAGCCTCTAGTTGGCTAGCCAGTTGATCAAGGATAGTCAAGGTTTTCTGACTATGTTTAAAGTGTTGTTGCTTGATAAGTGGATCACATCATTAGGGGAATCATGTGATAGACTAGACCCAAACTGTGAAAGTAGCATATTGATCGTGTCATTTTATTGCTATTGTTTTCTGCGTGTCAAGTATTTGTTCCTATGACCATGAGATCATATAATCAACTGGCACCGGAGGGATGCCTTGTGTGCATCAAACGTCACAACGTAACTGGGTGACTATAAAGGTGCTTTACACGTATCTCCGAAGGTGTCCGTTGGGTTAGTATGGATCAAGACTGGGATTTGTCACTCCATGTGACGGGGAGGTATCTCGGGGCCCACTCGGTAATAAAACATCACACACAAGCCTTGCAAGTAATGTGACTAAGTGTAAGTCACGGGATCTTGTATTACGGAACGAGAAAAGAGACTTGCTGGTAACGAGATTGAAATAGGTATGCGGATACCAACGATCGAATCTCGGGAAAGTAACATACCGAAGGACAAAGGGAATTACATACAGGATTGCCTGAATCCTTGACACTGAGGTTCAACTGATAATTTAATCAGAGAATATGTAGGATCCAATATGGGCATCCAGGTCCCGCTATTGGATATTGACTGAGGAGTACTGATACGTCTCCATCGTATCTACTTTTCCGAACTCTTTTGCCCTTGTTTTGGACTCTAATTTGCATGATTTGAATGGAACTAACCTGGACTGACGCTGTTTTCAGCAGAATTGCCTTGGTGTTACTTTTGTGCATAAATCAAAGTTCTCCAAACGTCCTAAAAATTTACGGGGAGCAGTTTTGGAAAATATCAAAAATATCTGCGCCAAGTTCCACCTCAGGGGGTGGTCTAGTGGGCCACAAGCCCCTGCTCCGCCACCACCCCCCTGGTGGCGGTGGGCAGGCTTGTGGGGCCCACACGGCTCTGCCGCCACCAATTCCAGCGCTATAAGTTGCCTTTCGTTCCAGAAAAAATAAAAAGAGAAGTTTTCGTCGCGTTGTCGATACGGAGGTGCCGACACCACTTGTTCTTCATCTGGAGGGCAGATCTGGAGTCCATCTTGGGCTCTGAAGAGGGGAAATCGTCGCCATCGTCATCATCAACCTTCTTCCCTCTCCAATTCCATGAAGCTCTTCGGCGTTCGTGAGTAATCTATTCATAGGCTCACTGGGCGGTGATGAGTAGTATGAGATCTCTCATCTAATCGAGTTAGTTTTGATGGGGATTGATCCCTAGTATCCACTATGTTCTGAGATTGATGTTGCTACTACTTTGCCATGCTTAATGCTTGTCACTAGGGCCCGAGTGCCATTATTTCAGATCTGAAATTATTATGTTGTCACCAATATATGTGTGTTTTAGATCCGATCTTGCAAGTTGTAGTTACGTACTATGTGTTATGATCCGGCAACACCGGAGTGACAATAACCGGAACCACTCCCGGTGATGACCATAGTTTGAGGAGTTCATGTGTTCACTGACGTCAGCTGTGCTTCCCTGGCAATGGCTCCAGAAAAGGGCTGATCCTGCAATCTCTGGCGTTAGCTAGATGAATGCTTATGACAACAAACCTTCCCCTGCAACGGCACCAGAAGAATGCTAAAAGCACTCCCCACTAATGAGACTAGAAGAATGTTGCTGATATCCCACCATCGCGTGGGTTCGCAGCAGTTTTCGAGGGTAGAGTATTCGACCCAAATTTGTAGGTAAGCCAGTCAGGAGGTGAGAGTATACTCTCAAGTATTAGCAGCTGAATTTGTCGGATTCAACCACACCTGAAAGATTAGTATGTGCAAGCAGAGTAGTAACAACAAAGTAGTATGATAACAACGGTGTCAGAAACGATCTGTTGACGGCAGACTATTCCTAACAATTGTATCAATGGCGCCTCCGTTGCCGCGTCGACGTAAGTTGTCAATTCCTGTCAACGGTCTGGCGAATCAATAGTGTAGCAGGTAGTAGCAGTGTAACGAGCAATAGCAGTGGCAAGGAACAATAGTAGTGATAGCAGTAGCAAGCGACACTAGTAGCAATAGTAGCAGCAGTAGCAGAGCAAAACAAGTAGCAGCAGTAGCAACAGTAGGAGCGGCAGAGCAAGACAAGTAACAGCGGTAGCAACAGTAGTAGGAGCAGCAGAGCAAGACAAGTAACAACATTAGCAACAGTAGTAGCAGCAGCAGAGCAAGACAAGTAACAACAGTAACAACAGTAATAGTAGCAGCAGAGCAAGACAAGTAACAGCAGTAGGACAAACTCGTAGGCAATGGGTCAGTGATTTGTTTGGATGATATTCATCATGCAACCGCTATAACACGGAGAGATATGTGGCTAGCTCCCGTTCATCAATATCATGTAGGCATGGATTCCGTGTGTCGTGATATGTGCTTAGGGAAAAGAACTTGCATGACATCCATTGTACATCCCTCCCGTGGCAGCGGGGTCTAATAGGAAACTACGAGATATTAAGGTTCTCCTTTTAATAAAGAACCGGACCAACGCATTAGCACTTGGTGAACAAATGAACTCCTCAAACTATGGTCATCACCGGGAGTGGTTCCGGTTATTGTCACTCCAGGGTTGCCAGATCATAACACATAGTAGGTAACTACAACTTGCAAGATCGGATCTAAAACACACATATATTGGTGACAACATAATAATTTCAGATTCGAAATCATGGCACTCGGGCCCTAGTGAGAAGCATTAAGCATGGCAAAGTAGTAGCAACATCAAATCTCAGAACATAGTGGATACTAGGGATCAATCCCCATCAAAACTAACTCGATTACATGATAGATCTCATCCTACTCATCACCGCCTAGCGAGCCTACGAATAGTTTACTCACGAACGACGAAGAGCTTCATGCAATTGGAGAGGGAAGAAGGTTGATGATGACGATGGCGACGATTTCCCCTCTCTGGAGCCCAAGACGGACTCTAGATCTGCCCTCCAGATGAAGAACAGGTGGTGGCGGCGCCTCAAGTATCGAAAACGCGACGAAAACTACTCTTTTTTATTTTTTCTAGGACGAAAAACAACTTATAGAGCTGGAGTTGGGGGCGGCAGGTGCCTGTGGGCCCCACAAGCCTGCCCACCCCCACAAGGGGGGGGTGGTGGTGGAGCAGGGGCTTGTGGCCCACTGGCCCACCCCCTGAGGTGGAACCTGGCGCAGATATTTTTGATATTTTCCAAATCTACTCCCCGTAAATTTTTAGGACGTTTGGAGAACTTTGATTTCTGCACAAAAATAACACCAAGGCAATTCTGCTGAAAACAGCGTCAGTCCAGGTTAGTTCCATTCAAATCATGCAAATTATAGTCCAAAACAAGGGAAAAAGAGTTTGGAACAGTAGATACGTTGGAGAAGTATCATTCACCAAGTGCTAATGCGTTGGTTCGGTTCTTTATTAAAAGGAGAACCTTAATATCCCGTAGTTTCCTTTTTGACCCCGCTGCCACGGGAGGGATGGACAATAGATGTCATGCAAGTTCTTTTCCCTAAGCACGTATGACGACACACGGAATGCATGCCTACATCACATTGACGAACGGGAGCTAGCCACATACCTCTCCGTGTTATAGTTGTTGCATGATGAATATCATCCAAACAAATCACCGACCCATTGCCTACGAGTTTGTCCTACTGCTTCTGTTACTTGTCTTGCTCTGCTGCTGTTGCTACTACTGTTACTTGTCTTGCTCTGCTACTGTTGCTACTGCTGTTACTTGTCTTGCTCTGCTGCTACTATTGTTGCTACTACTGTCGCTTGCTACTGTTGCTACTTGCTACTGTTGTCACTACTGCTTTTCCTTGCCGCTGCTATTTCTCGTTACACCGTCGTTACTCGCTACTTTGTTGTTACTACTTTGCTTGCCGATACTAGTCTTTCAGGTGTGGTTGAATTTGACAATTCAACTGCTAATACTTGAGAGTATTCTCTCACCTCCCGTCATGCGAATCAACAAATTTGGGTCGAATAATCTACCCTCGAAAACTGCTGCGAACCCACGCGTTGGTGGGCCATCAACAACATTCTTCTAGTTTCATTGCCGGTGAGTGCTAGCAGCATTCTTCTGGTGCCATTGCAGGAGAAGGTTTGTTGTCATCAGCATTCGTCTAGCTAACGCCAGAGATTGCAATCAAGTACCTCGGGGCATGTCTGCATAGTTCTCGAACCCGTAGGGTCTGCACACTTAAGGTTCGGCGATGTTTTAGTATAGTTGAGTTATATGTGTGGTTACCGAATGTTTTTTGGAGTCCTATATGAGATCACGGACATCACGAGGGTTTCCGGAATTGTCCGGAGACGAAGATTGATATATAGGATGACCTCATTTGGTTACCGGAAAGTTTTCGGGCATTACCGGGAATGTACCAGGAGTGACGAATGGGTTTTGGATGTTCACCGGGAGGGGCCAACCCATCCGGGGAAGCCCATAGGCCTTAGGGGTGCTGCACCAGCCGTTATTGGGATGGTGGCACAGCCCAAAAGGGCCCTATGCGCAGGAGATAGAAAATCAAAGAGAAAAGAAAAAAAAGGTGGGAAGGAAGGGAAGGACACCACCTTCCAATCCTAGTTGGACTAGGATTGGAGGTGGACTCCTCGACCTCCTTGGCTGGTGGACCCTTGGGGTCTTGGGCCCCAAGGCAAGTCTCCCCACCCCTCCTCCTATATATAGTGAAGATCTAGGGCTGATTTGAGACAACTTTTCCACGGCAGCCCGACCACAAAACATCACGGTTTTTCCTCTAGATCGTATTTCTGCGGAGCTCGGGCGGAGCCCTACAGGAGTAGATCCTTCACCACCACCGGAGCACCGCCACGCTGCCGGAGAACTCATCTACTTCTCCGTCTTGCTTACCGGATCAACAAGGCCGAGATCATCGTTGAGCTGTACGTGTGCTCAACGCGGAGGTGCCATCCGTTCGGCACTAGATCGGAGCTAATCGTGGGATGGATCGGGGGACGGTTCGTGGGATGGTTCGCGGGGCGGATCGAGGGACGTGAGGACGTTCCACTACATCAACCGCGTTTCTTAACACTTCCTACTGCGCGATCTACAAGGGTACGTGGATCCAAATCTCCTCTCGTAGATGGACATCTCCATGTTAGGTCTTCGTGCGCGTAGCAAATTTTTTGTTTCCCATGTGACGTTCTCCAATAGCTGATTCTCTGTCTTGTGTTGATTCCTCATGTGTGCTCTTTTCATCAGAGCCAGTCAGCATCTGAGTGTCAGCCAGAGTGTGAGGAATTTGGGATGTTCTTGGTGAGTTATGGTGAGCTTGTTCCCAAAACTCATCATGGATCACAGGTGTGCTACATCCAAATTCTTCATCACCCTCCTTTTCTTCAGTAGTCATTGGCTTGAGGAATATCATCCACTTGAATTTCCTCATCCATTGGTGTGGATGCACGAGAGAGATTGTCTGCCATTTCTTCATCCTCTTCTGGAATGATGTATTCCTCACCGAATGGAACAATCATATATGATGGGGCTACGTTTAGGGGAGTAGCATCCACTATGGTTGATGAAGACTCTGAAGGCATTGTCTTCAGACGTTTTGCTTCTCACGACTCTGAAACAACTGAAGCTTTTCTCTTCGTAGCTTCCTTTTCAGCAGCTTTAATTTTCTTCACGTCTGCTACAGATCGAGGAGTCACTTTATTCACCTATGAATACTTAGGTGAAGGTGGAATTTCATCAGGCACTGGTTCATCAGTGTCAGGACTGCCAGATTCTTCAGCTGGAATATTCTGAGGAATTTCTTCACCTCCTGGTTCTCCATTTTCTGGCTGCTTTGAAGCGTAAACCCTGCTGTTGTATTCATCAACTGCTGCAGTTGCGGCTTTGACGAATTGCACTTTGGCGCCCCTTTGATCAGCATGAATACTTGCAAATTTGTCTGTGAGGGTCTTCAACTCGGCCTGAGTAGAAACAAGTTTCTCAGGGGATAAGTTGTGGAGGTTCTACTTCAAGAAGTTCTCCTTTTTAATCTTGGCAAGCCTAGCTTGTTTGGCTTGCCGATCCTTCCATTTAGCTTCATTGATGAAAGTGACAACCATGTGGCTGACTCCGTGAGGAAGCTTCAAATTATTAATTGGAGTATTTGGATCATCATGCCAAAGATCAATGAAGTTTAGCAATTCCTTCGGATCCAGCACAAGAGGAATGGTGCTACCAGTGGCTTGTGCAACTCTTTCTTGCTTGTTTCTGATGATGGCTTTATGAGTTTCATCATCATATTCTTCACTTCCTTCTGATGCAGAAGGAATGTTGACGACTTTGCCTCGGCTTGGCCTGGTACCTCAACCAGTAGTCATCTTAGTCTTCAACAGACTTGGTGAAGATTTTGAAGCAGAGCAAGTGGCAGATGGCACACAGGAACATGGGTTTTCACATTGAAGCTTACTGAGCTGCTTTTGCGGAGGAGGTGAAGACTTTGCTGCACTCGAGGATTTTGCAGTCGTTGCAACTTTTTGAGGAAGTTGATCTTTTGATGCAGTTGCTGAGACTTTTGGCTTGAGACTTGGTTTCTTCAACATAGCCTTCTTCTGAGGATTTTCTATGGCAGAGGCCTGAGCAGCTGAAGAAGTGGAAGCAGTAGCTACAGCAGCAGAGTGTTCATTGAATTTCGGCAAAGCAGCTTTAGCCATTTTCTGCAGCATAGACAAATATTTGTCTTTTTCATCAGGGTAATCCTCAATTGTGTCTACGCTTGAGGGATGTGTTGCTTGTTGATCTCCATGTGACAACCTTTTGCAGGGAGGCTTGAGGGCAAACTTCTTGGCATATTTTGGAGTGACGTATGTGTATTCTTTCCACTCCTTTGCCCATCGGTGTTCTATCCTTTGAAGCCTTATCATGCGCTTTACCATGAATTTCCATGATCTCTTTACCATGAATTTCCTCATCACGTGTACAGTAATCATCATAGATCTCCTCAGGGATCTCAAAGGATGTGTTTTGTTCCAGCTTGTTGCCACCTTTTTGTTTTCTATCTTCCTCCATTTTCTTCAGCTAAGGAATTTGTATTCTTGATCATTCTGAGGGCACGGGTAATGTTTGTTCTAGAAATGTTGCAAATGAATTAAGTTGATGAGAACCTAGTAATTCATCAGCTCACATTTTGTACCTGTGAACAGAGTATAGGTGCGAAGAATTTGGAGAGGTCATATGCGTTCTTAGATTTTAGGAAATTGAAGAATTACTTAAGTTGAGAAATTTGACCAGTGATTTGAGGAATTTGACTAAGCATTATGATCTTGGGTTCCAGAGTTGTGCAGATCCGAAAATTTAGACAATTGAGAAATGTCGTGAAGAATTTTAGTGACTTAGTGAAATTCATCAAGTGTTCTAGACATGGGTGTGCACTGCTGAGAGAATTTCTAAGGCAAAACTAATTTTACGAATCTAAAGAGAATTATGAGATCAACAGGGGCAGTAAAATAGGATTTTATTTACCCTGTGCGAAGAACACGATGAACTGAAGCAGTAAAAAGAGGAAGTTCCTCGGTCCAGATCTTTAGTGCCCTAACTTGGCGACTGAATACAGCTACGGCGGCGGAGGAGGAAGATATTCCACAATTGGTGTGAGTCCGGCGACGGCGAGGGCGAGGCTGTGAAGCTTTTCCTCACCGGCGACGAAGATGCTAGCGGCGGCGCTAGTGTTTGAGCTCGATCGGAGAAGACAAGAGGAAGAGAAGATTTCAACTGAGGGGGGTAAGGGGCTATTTATAGCTCAGATGAAAATGGTCCGGGCCAAAACTTTTGGACCAAACTGCCCTTGACCCCTCATCTCCACATGACACGTCTCACCCACGGTTGAAGCGGTGGAGATCGTGGTTTTCCGAACGTGAGTAGTGGGTGCGGTTACTATGGTAATGTTTAAAAATAAATTTTGAAGTTTGAGGATTTCGTTGCAAAGTCCTTAGCTCACAAGGACTTAGTGAGAATTTTGAACAAGTGTCAAATAGAATGCATATGAAGAATTGAGAATAGACTGGATTGAGCTTACCATAGAAGGAGTCGGGTCCGATCACATTCACTTAGAAGAAATATCAAATTCAAGACTGAGCAATAACTGAATGTTGTTGAGGACATTGAAATCTCATTATAATATATATATATATATATACATACATATATAGTCAAATGAATATCATCACAAAAGTTTTGAAGATTTCAAAAAAAATGAGGAATTTGTGAAAAATTCTCAGATTGAAGAATTTCAACTTTGATGAATTTTCAACTTGAAGAATTTCAACGTTGGGTGGTGACGTGACCCACCGTATAAGAATGATGATTTCAGGCGCCACGTACAATTGTCGTAGGGCCCTAAGAACGAGATTCTTCATTAATTTCTTCACACTTAGAGTGATATTCTTCATTGATTGAAGAAAATCGTTACTTTGTGTGTTTCACATCTAAGTCATCAATATTGCATAAGTGTCAGGATGTGTGCATGTTTAAAAGACATTCGAAGATTCTAGGATATTTAGCTCACACCGCAACTTGCAAAACCTTCTCTCATCCAAGGGCTTTGTGAAAATATCTGCTAGTTGATCATCAGTCTTCACATGGTCGATGATGATATTGCCCTTGAGGACATGGTACGGATAAAATGATGAAGAATCTGGATGTGCTTGGTCTTCGAGTGTTGTACTGGGTTGTCGGCGGTCTTGATTGCACTCTCATTGTCGCAGTAGAGGGGCACATTCTTCATGTTGATGACGTAGTCTCTGAGGGTTTTCTTCATCCATAGCAGTTGAGCACAGCAAGATCCAGGAGGAATGTACTCAGCTTCCGCAGTGGAGAGTGATACACAGTTCTGCTTCTTTGAGGACCAAACAGTCTAATGATCTTCCAAGGAAATGGCATTTTCCTGATGTTCACTTGCGATCCACATGGTCACCAACATAATCAGAATCAGAATAACCAACGAGGTGAAGATTTGAGCCCTTGGGGTACCATAATCCTAGTGTTGGTGTGTGAGCTAGATATCGAAGAATATGTTTCACAGCCTTAAAACGAGCACACATGTAAACACTAAGCACAATATCTGGCCTAGATGCACATAGGTACAATAAAGAGCCAATCATTGAGCGATATACCTGTTGATCGAAATCTTTACCAATTTTGTCAGTGCAGAGGTGGCCGTTGGTAGGCATAGGAACCTTGACGCTTTTGCGTTCATGCATGCCGAATTTCCTTAGAACGTCCTTGAGGTATTTCTCATGAGATATGAAGATGACTTTGCGTTGTTAACGAATTTGCAGACCTAAGAAGAATTTCAGCTCCCCCATCATGGACATTTGATATTCTTCACCCATCATGTAGGCAAATTCATCACTCTAACATTTGTCAGTACAACCAAAAATAATGTCGTCGACATATATTTGGCACACAAATAGTTCATTTTCATAGGATTTTGTGAAAATAGTATGATCAAGTGAACCGGGTTGGAAGCCTTTCTTCATGAGGAATTCCTTCAATGTATCATACCATGTCCGAGGGGCTTGCTTGAGGCCATAGAGTGCCTTCTTGATTGTGAAGACTTTGTACGGATGCTTCGGGTCTTCAAAACCTGGGGGCTGAGCAACATATACTTCTTCCTGAAGCATACCATTGAGGAATGCACTTTTCACATCCATTTGATATAGAGTAATATTGTGATGATTAGCATAAGAAAGTAAAATTCGAATAGCTTCAAGTCTAGCAACAGGTGCAAAAGTTTCATCGAAGTCAATTCCTTCAACCTGTGTGTAGCCTTGGACTATGAGCCGTGCCTTGTTCCTCACACCATTACCGTCCTCATCTTGCTTGTTTCGGTAGATCCACTTGTTGCCGACGATATTATGCTTGCGAGGATCTGGTCTTTTGACAAGTTTCCACACATCATTTAGCTTGACCTGAAGAAGCTCATCTTGCATGGCTTGAATCCACTCAGGTTCCATGAAGGCTTCAACAACTTTTGAGGGTTCTGCGATAGAAACAAACGAGGAATTTCCACAAAAGTTAACTAAATGTGAAGCTTTTGAGCGAGTGAGAGGACCTGGCGCATTTATGGCATCGAGGATTTTTTCAAGTTCCACTTCATTTGCAATCCTTGGATGAGCTGGTTGAAGATTTTGGTTGGGCTAAGGAATTTGATCTGTAGCATTTTCCTCAGGTGCACCTGCTTGAATTTCATCAATGATGGGGACGAGTTCTTCAACAATGAGTTGTTCCTCGGTGGGAATTATATCTCCAGTAGCTTTGAGCTTGATGGCTTCCTCAGGAGGTAATTTATGTGTCACATGAGGCAGTTGCTCTCTTTGTGAGCCATTAGTTTCATCAATCCGCACATCTATAGTTTCAACAACCTTGTTGTGATAGGTGTTGAAGACTCTGTAGGTGTGCGAGTCCTTTCCGTAACCAAGCATAAAACCCTCATGTGCTTTAGGTGCAAATTTTAATCCAGCATCTTGCACCGAAGACTTTGAAATAACTTACATTGGGTTTCTTGTCAGTGAGGAGTTCATATGAGGTTTTCTTGAGGAATTTGTTAAGATATACCCGGTTGATGATGTGGCAAGCAGTGTTGATTTCTTCAGGTCAGAAGCGGCGGGGAGTCTGATATTCTTCAAGCATAGTCCGTGCCATTTCAACCAAAGTCATGTTCTTGCATTCAATGACGCCATTATGTTGAGGAGTATAAGGAGTAGACAGTTCATGAGTAATACCAAGTTTATCAAGATAATCATAAAGACCAGTATTCTTGAATTATGTCACATTATCACTCCTGATGTGTTTGATCTTGACGCCGAAGTTCGTCGCGGCCCTTGAGGAAAATCGTTTGAAGATTTCTTGCACTTCAGTCTTATAGAGAATGATGTGTACCCAAGTATAGCGAGAATAGTCATCAACGATGACAAAGCCATATAAAGATGCAGGATTGGTTAGAGTAGCATAATGAGTAGGTCCAAACAGATCCATGTGAAGCAATTCAACTGGACGAGTAGTAGTCATGATAGTCTTCGAGAGGTGTTTGGATCCGGTTATTTTTCCAGACTCACAAGCACCGCAGAGATGGTCCTTGAAGAATTTGACGGGTTCGATGCCAATGACATGCTTGTTCTTCACCAGTGTATGCAAATTCCTCATGCCTCCATGACCAAGTCGTCGATGCCATAGCCAGCCTTCTGAGGTTTTTGCTAGTAAGCATGTGGCTGCTCGTGGACCTGTGGAAAACTCAACAATATACAAATCTCCTCTCCGAAAGCCTTCGAAGACTTTGGATTTGTGATATTCCATGATGACTACGCATCTATATTTTCCAAATATGACAATCATATCAAGATCACAAAGCATTGAGACTGACATGAAGTTAAACCCAAAGGATTCGACAAGCATGACTTTGTCCATGTGCCTGTCCTTGGAGATAGCCACTTTGCCAAGTCCCAATACCTTGCTTTTACCTTTGTCAGCGTAAGTGATTTGCTTCAGTGGTGATAGAGTCGGTGGCATATTCATCAACAAGCTTTTATCACCAGTCATGTGATTTGTGCAACCACTCTCAATAACCCATTCTGTATTCTTGGGTTTGTCATCCTGTAGATGAATTAGTACAGCTTACCATCTCATATGCTTAAGACTTTGAAGAATATGATATCAATTTCATCAGATAAGAATTTCATCATAAACAGTAAATTTGAGGACGTGTGAGATGTTATCATTTCATCAATTTTAGCTTCCGTCCAATCAAGCAATTTCCTCAGGTCTCTAGAAGATTCTTCAGATTATGACTTTCATCTAAAGACCTGACCTGCAGAAGTGCTTAGTTCAATTTCTTCACCGCCACATCTGAAGGGGTGGAAAAGAGTTCATCATCCTACGAGCACTATATGAGAATGGAGGCATTGAAGCTAATGCACTTATTTTCACAGTAAGGTTTAGAGTACTCAAATGAATAGGCAGAGAAATTCTTTGAGGACTTATGAACATAATGATTTTAGGAATAACGCTCATATTCATGTCTCTTGTAGTTTCCCTGCATATCATAAGCATTGGAGCGAGTACGAGCATAATATTGACCATTTGAGGAATTTGATCCTCGTGAAGACTTTAGTCCACCTGAGCAATTTGATCTGGGGTTCTGATTCTTCACTGGTGGTGTCATGAGGACATTCACCTGAAGGTTTTCCAAGAAACTTTTGCGGACCCAGATTTTCCTCATGGGTGGTCCATTCCTGCAGTTAGTTCCAACATATCGAGCAAATACTTCACGAGATTGATATTTGAATAGTTTATAGTTGGAGTCCAATGACTCATCTGAGGAATATGATAATTCACATGCAAAGCCTATTAGAGTGAATGGATCAACGAGAGGGCCTTTAGCAGCAACCCATGAGGTTTTGGGGTACTGCTCAGGTTTCCAGTATGATCCATCGGCATTTAATTTCCTCTCAAAGGCAATGTCTTCTTTCCTGGGGTTCGTGTTCAGAATCTGCTTTTTGAGCACATCGCAAAGGGTTTGATGCCCTTTGAGACTTTTGTGTATGCCTGTCACATACAATTCCTTAAGCCGTGCATTTTCGTTAGTAACATTTGTGGTTTCTTCAAGTGAAGAATTTGATACCAGAGGGACAATTGAATAATTTGTAGCGATAGAAGCATTTGATGATTCTGGTGAAGAATTAGCAGTTTCACACTCGATGCATTTCAAACATGGTGGAATGAATTCAACCTGAGCGGTACTGATCTGTTGAGCAAGCAATGAATCATGTTCCATTCGAAGATCATCATGAGACAATCTTAACTTCTCAAGATCAAGATCCCTTTGAAGAAATTCAAAGGAAAGTTCCTCATGATCAGCCAAGAGTGTGCCATAACGATCTTGAAGACTATTAAATCTAGACTGAAGACTTTTCACATCTTCAGTGGGGACTTCAGTACGATTCATTTCATCATTCAACAGATCATCACTTCTGTCTAGCAGTTTTGGAAGCTTTTCAATGGCACTTTGTTGCTTAGTGGCAGTGTTGGCAAGTTTATAGTAACTGGATTTTTGATAATCATCAGGTTCACAGTCACTAGAATCAGAGGAGGAAGTATGGCTTGGTACCTTTGAACCTTTTGCCATGAAGCAATAGGTTGGATCAAAGTCATCAGCAAATCATCAGTGTGGATAGCGTTGTCATCTTCTTCAAGGTTGAAGATTGACTTGCTGACGAATGTGGTAGCCAGTGCAAAACTTGCCACACCAGACTTTGACTCCACTTCAGAACATTCCTCTTCATCACATTTGCTGGGGATATTACCTGCGGTGTGACCCACCCTAGTTGGGCCGGGTCACTAAGTGGGCCGGGTCACTAAATGGGCGTAGCAGGTTTGGCAGAAGGCCTAGGAGCTGGATGGAGGTTTATAATTTACATAGAGGATAAGTCGTCAAGGGGGTTTCCAGCCTCAGAAAGCATGGCGACTTAGAGATAGAAAGAATCATGGTTTGTGTTAAGGCATGGACTCTTGTAAACCCTAGGGTCTCGACTTGTATATAAAGGCGAGTCCCTGGAGAGGAGAGGTAGGTTAGAAATCATCGAGAGCTAGGTCAGGCGAGTTACGCCCTCCTTGTAATCGAAACAACATCAATACAACACAAAGCAAGACGTAGGCTTTTACCTCCTCACGAGAGGCCGAACCTGGGTAAATCTAAGTCCCGCTTCCACTCAACCCCTTTGAGTCGCCACCAACGTGTGATGGCTCCATCATTAAGTCCTTTAACTAGGACATCTGCCGTGACAAAACCATGACAGTTGGCGCCCACCGTGGGGCCTACGCACGGTGGAGTTGAGTTCTCGAAGGGAGCCCTAGCAGGGTGAGGGAGCTACGCGGCTGAGCTCATGACCAGGAGCCGCCGCGGAAAGTACTACATCGACAACTCGCTGTGGGGACCCGAGGCCGATTCAATCGAATCCGGCTACAGAGTCCCTTTCGGCAAGGTCAACATCTTCATCGGCATGGTCGGAGCACCCATGCCTGAGCCAGACATCTTCACCGACACCGTTGAGTTGGCCAAGTATGTCCGTCCCATCGTGCCGCCAAGCCTGACGTGCCCAGTTTTCGTCGGCTTCACGCAGGGATCTGACGAGCCAAAGTGATTGGCGACTCAGGAGGCCACACCGGTCAACTTCGACGACGAGTCATCCATGGGCGACACAGATTCAATCCAGTCCCAGCATGAAGGCCGCCTCGGAGATCTGTCGCTGGCGATGGATCCCCAAGTCCTCGACCGGACCCGTCGTCAGATCGCCATATATATGGCGGGGGCAACACAGTCCCAGCAAAACATGGCAGGCAACAACGAGACTGGTGAACCATCCAAAAGCCCAGCTGCGGTCCTGGTGGACCTATCGGCGGAGATAACGAGGCTCATGGCGACCCCTGTGATGGCAGAAAACCAGGGAACAATAAACGCCGAGTTGGCAAAGCTACGAGATGAGATGGCGAAGGCCCAGCGAGATGCAGAGGCAGAAGCCGCCAGGATCGCGACCCGGCAAGCTCAGATCACCACTGAGACGGCCCGCTTGAACACCGAGAACGGGCGACTTGAAAGGCAGCAGCGCGCGTCCGACGCTGTCCATCAGAGGAGGCACCAGGGGCGTTTACCCCCTGATCTGAACCCTACCCGCCTTTTCGACACTCCGCGTACCCCCGGGGCGGGAACCATTCCAGGGGGAGGGCCGGCTCAGCCGCCAAACCCGCCGCCTCAGCCAGAGGATGATCGCGTTCCCTGCTTTCAGACGCCTCAGGGCCACTTTTCCAACCCCATGGACAACGTGCTCGCAGCAACTCGCCACTTGGAGTCCCTTCCGATTTATGGAAACACCACGGCTTAAATAGAAGGAAGAAACATCATTGAGATGTTGAAGACGGCGGTGGTCCAGAACGCGCAATTCTCACACAGCCTCGACTGGCTGCACTCCACTCCCCAGGCGAGCCGTACCAGAAGCCGGCCGGAGGATCCACCCGCTGTAACCAGCGGACCATGACACCTACCTCAGGGTAACTCGCCCGACCATCGGGACCCTCCCGCCCGCAACACTGTTGGTGCCACGGGCCAGGATCATCAAGGCCACATCCAAACTCACCCAACGTCGCTCAGCGGAGGCGGCAGGCACGTCGGGGTGCCGTGTTTGGCCCTTGCCTGCGCAACGAGCGAATGCCGAAGGACTTTAGAGGACCAAGGAAGGAGCCCAATTACACCCCGGATCTTGAGCCGGCATCATGGGTTGAGAGTTATGAACTCACGATGGACATGCTCGACGTGAGTGAAGCAGTCTGCGCCAGGTACTTCACAATCATGCTCGAAGGAACGGTGCGCACTTGGTTGAAAACCTGCCACTCAACTCCATCCAGACTTGGGCTGAACTGAAGGAGTGTTTCATCAAAAACTTTTGGGGAACTTGCAAACGCCCAATGACGATCGTCGACTTACAACATTGCATTCAACGACCCGATGAGTCGGCTCATCACTCGACGCGGCGGGTTGCGGAAATCATCCACTCGTCGGACGACATCACGGCAGCTCAGGCCGTGCTGATCCTGGAGAAAAATTGCCACTATGAGCCCTTGGTACAGAAGTTGGGGCGGCTCAAGCGCAAGGTCCAGGATATGGGCGAATTGATGGATACCCTCACTCGGCATGCCGAAGCAGACGATACCAAAGATCCAGGAGAGGATGGTAGCAAGGCCAGCTCGCCAAGGAAAGGCAAGTCATCCAAGAATCACTCCCGGTTTCAAGGACGCGCCCACCATAATAACGGTGGAAATGGCAAGAGAAGGCAGCAGGAAGGACCCACGGACTTCATCGCCAATACCAACACTAACAATGGCAACCAGCGCCAGAAGAAGAGGGGTTACAGTGGCAAGAAGCCGCGCAATTATAACGAGATACTTAAGGACCCCTGCCCGCATCACGCCACGGCGGAAGGGCCAGTGACCCACTCTTGGGAAGACTGCTACGTAATGCAGGAATTTCGGTGCACCTAATCAACACCAGGGACAACGACAGGAACAGTTTGGTGCACCTAATCAACGCCAGAATCCGTTCGGCGGCTTTCCCGAACCAGGACCCCAGGGCGGCTCGCAACCAAGTAGTGGCCAGTACCCTGAACATAACCAGTAGCGGTATAACCCGCCCGGAGTGTTTTAGCAGCCACCCCCACAAGGGGCTCCCCAAGGGCAAGATGATAACGGCGGATTCCGCAACAATCCCAAACAATTAAACAGCGGACAATACCATGTGTTCACCACCAGGGCCTGTAAGCGAGACAAGAAGGTGAAGCACATGATGTATAGCGTGTCCGATCCAGCGCTCCCCAGGTACCTCCATTGGTCTGAGCAGATTATCTCTTGGAGTAGGGAGGACCACCCGCCCAGAATCGACAACTCCGGCGACTTGGCATTGGTCTTGGCCCCCCAAGTCAGGGGATATACCCTTTCAAAGATTCTTATGGATGGTGGTAGCAACATCAACATACTATATTTCAACACCTTCCGAAGGATGAACCTCTTGGAGAAGGACCTAATGTCGTCAACCACGATATTCCATGGTATCGTCTCGGGTAAGTCGACATATCCAATTGGGCAGGTCAAACTTAATGTGGCTTTTGGTACAACATCCAATTACAGGAGTGAGTCGCTTATATTTGAGGTAGTCAAGCTGAAGAGCCCTTATCATGCGTTGTTCGAACGGCTGGCTTACGCCCGGTTCATGGCTCGCCCCTGCTATGTCTACCTTAAACTCAAGATGCCTGGCCCCAAGGGACCCATCACGGTCGATGGTGACAGGAGGATAGCAAAGGAGTGTGAGGAAGGAGATGCGGCTTACGCAGAAATCGCCTGTGCCGCGGAAGAGCTCAAGTATCACCAGGCCAATGTTGACCCGACGGATATGTCTCCTCTCAAGAAGACAACAACTGATGCTGAGCCGCTCCTCAAGTTCAAGACGACGGATGACACTAAGATGGTGGACTTCACTCCTGGCGATTCATCCAAGCAGTTCACTATCGGGGCGGGTCTGGATCTCAAATAGGAAAGCGCGCTCATCGAATTCATCCGTGAGAATAGGGACATCTTCGCATGGAAACCTTCTGACATGCCTGGTGTACCGAGAGAATTCGTTGAGCACCATCTTAATGTTGACCCTAAAGCAAAGCCGATTCAGCAATACCTTCGCAGGTTTAATGAGGAGCGACGCAAGGCGATCGGAGAAGAAGTCGCCCGTCTTTTGGCCGCCGGATTCATCGTTGAGGTCTTCCACCCTAAATGGTTGGCTAACCCGGTCCAGGTGCTCAAGAAGAATGGCACTTTCCGCATGTGCAACAACTACACCGACCTCAACAGAGCTTGCCCAAAAGATCCTTTTGCCCTTCCCCGCATTGATCAAATCATTGACTCGGTTGCGGGATGCGAGCGTTTGTGTTTCTTGGACGCGTACTCCGGATATCACCAAATCAAGATGGTTGTGGAAGATCAGGAGAAGACAACCTTCATAACCCCATTTGGGGTTTTTGCTATGTATCCATGCCGTTTGGGCTCAAGAGCGCTCGGGCAACTTACCAGCGTTGCATTCAAAACTGTCTCCGTGGCCAAATCGGACGCAACGTCAATGCTTACGTTGATGACATCGTGGTTAAATCTTGCAAGAAGGAGATGCTCTTGGAGGATCTCAAGGAAACCTTTGACAATCTGCATGTGTATCAGATGAAGCTTAATCCCACCAAATGTGTCTTTGGCGTCCCTGCAGGAAAGCTTTTGGGTTTTCTGGTGTCCGAACGCGGCATTGAGGCCAACCCGTACAAAATCGAAGCAATCACCTCGCTCGGGAAACCAGCGAATATTAATCAAGTTCAACGCATGGCGGGTCGTATTGCGGCCTTGAGTCGCTTTATAAGCCGCCTGGGGGAGAAAGCCATTCCCCTCTATAAGTTGCTTAATAAAGTTGATCAGTTCGTTTGGACGGACGAGGCCAACGAAGCTTTTGAAGCCCTGAAGCAGCAACTGGTCAACCCGCCGGTTCTGGCCGCCCCGACTGAAAAGGAGCCTATGTTTTTGTACATCGCGGTGAATACCAAGGCGGTGAGCGTGGCAGTGGCTGTTGAACGGAAGGAAGAAGGAAAGGAATAGTCGGTACAGCGCCCGGTGTATTTTATCAGCGAGGTTCTAACCCTCTCCAAACAACGTTATCCACATTGGCAGAAGTTGGTTTATGGGGTGTTTATGACGAGTCGGAAGCTAAAACATTATTTCCAAGAACATCCTATCACGGTGGTTAGCTCCGCCCCTCATGGGGACATCATCCAGAACCGAGAAGCAACGGGACGAATCGCCAAATGGGCAATTGAGCTCGGGCCACACCACGTGTGGTATACGCCTCGCATGTTTATCAAGTCCCAGGCATTGGTCACTTCATCAATGATTGGACCAAGTTGCAGATTCCTGAAGACAGGCGTGATTTCACGTATTGGACCATCTACTTTGACGGGTCTAGGCAGTTGGAGGGCTCGGGGGGCTGGCGTGGTGTTGATTTCACCCCAGGGAGACAAGTTCTGTTATGTTCTCCGACTCATGTTCCCGTGTACCAATAACGCTGCGGAATATGAAGCCCTGCTTCATGGTTTGCGACTCGCCAAGGATATGAACCTCACACGCGTCAGGTGCTTGGGCGATTCCAATCTGGTGGCACAACAAGTTTCAGGGACATGGGATTCCCGGGACCCCCTGATGGCGGCTTACACAAGGGTTGTGTCTCATGTGGCGGGTCATTTCCATGGTTATCAAGTCGATCATATCGACCGGCGACTCAACGAAGCAACTGATGCCCTCTCGCGTCTCGGCTCACAACGTAAGCCGGTTCCTCCTAATGTCTTTCTGGATATTCTGCATAATCCTTCTCTGAGGTTGCCTTCAGAAGAGGAGTTGGCGATACCAAATCCTGAGTCTCAGTTTGTGGCGGCTCTACGCGTTACGCCGGATTGGGTTCTTCCTTACTTGGCGTACCTCACGCGAGGCGAGTTACCTTCGGATGAGGTGTTGGCCCGACAAATCGTTCTTCGGAGCAAATCCATGGTGGTTATCAACGGCGAGTTATACAAGCGAAGTACTTCTGGGGTATTTCAAAGATGTGTTTCTTCTGATGAAGGGTGCACTATTTTTCAACGAAATCCATGCAGGAGATTGCGGGCATCATGCCGGGTCATGTTCCCTGGTTTCCAAGGCGTTTCGACATGGGTTCTTTTGGTTAACGGCTCATGCAGATGCAGAAGAGATAGTTCGTCGATGTGATGGCTGTCAACGTTTTGGACGACAGGTTCTTGTGCCGGGTCAAGAATTAAGGATGATTCCCATCACTTGGCCTTTTGCGGTTTGGGGGTTAGATATGGTTGGTCCCTTTAAGATGTCATCCAATAAAAAGACTCATCTCCTGGTGGCGGTGGATAAATTCACCAAGTGGGTTGAAGCAGAGCCAGTTGGCAGCTGTGACGCCGAAACTGCCGTCAAGTTCTTGAAAAAGTTGATATTCCGGTTTGGATACCCACACAGCATTATCACTGATAACGGTACCAACTTATCACAAGGGGCGATGCAAGAGTTTTGCAACCGGGAGCATATCCGGCTTGATGTGTCTGCGGTTGCTCATCCACAAACTAATGGGCAGGCAGAACGGGCGAATCAGGAAGTGCTGCGGGGAATCAAACCCCGACTTATGGTTCCTCTGGAACGCACCCCACGGTGTTGGGTTGAGGAGTTGCCTTCGGTATTATGGAGCATTCGAACCACCCCGAATCGTTCTATGGGTTTTACTCCTTTCTTCTTGGTGTACGGAGCAGAAGCCATTCTTCCCAGTGACATTAGGCATGACTCGCCTCGAGTCGCCGCTTATGTGGAGTAGGATAATGAGTTGGCACATCAGGATTCTCTGGATGCTTTGGAGGAAGCACGCGATTTGGCTGCTTCCCGATCGGCAATCTATCAGCAAGACTTGCGGCGTTATCATAGCCGCCGGGTCAAGAGCCGGGATTTTCACGAGGGCAACTTAGTGCTCCTATTGATCCAAGATCGCACTGGTATGCATAAGTTGTCACCGCCATGGAAAGGACCGTTCGTCGTCAGCAAAAATCTTCGCAACGGGTCATACTATTTGGTGGATCTTCGGCGTGATCGGCCCACCACGAAGGCTGAGTCAACTCGCCCCTGGAACATAGCCCATCTGCGGCCTTACTACACTTGAGATATTGCCTCTCCTTTTTTCTTTCCCTTCTTTGAAAATTGTAAGTCTTTCATTTATATAAAGCAATAAAGTCGATACCCACGAATTTTGGGTTTTCCTGCCACTTCATCTTTTTGAAAGCATGGATCTTTATTGTTCTTCGCCAAGTCGCCCAAGCAAGGACGCTATCAATACCAGAGAGCATAAGTCGCCATGCTGCACTTATTACAACACTGGGTTCGATAAGCCAAAAAGGATCAAGTCGCTACAAGCTCACGATTCAAACATGGGCACCTTATATGATTCTGAGGATTAGGCCGGCTTACTTCGGGGCTATCAGCTCCCAAGTCGTTTTGTGGTAAGAGCGTATACGCTTCTACAATCCTATGACCGGTCTTTCCCTAATCATAGGTCACATGGGGGCTTCCTCTCACTGAGATCAGTCTAACTACCCATTTGGCTAGCGAAAAATTACCGCACTACAAATGGTTATACTGGACTGTTTGTTGGCCAAATCGCCATATGGACCCATGAACTCTTGGCGAGTCAATCTTCTATATGGACCCTGAACTGACCTTGGTTACAACATGCATGGTACCGGCTAGCGCCCCACATGGAAAATAGAGAAATCATTGGTTCATTGAACCTGCTTCAGTGAAGCTTGACTCGCGCCTGATCAGCCGGTCTAAATACTTGAGCTTTTTTACACAAAAAGTCTCCTTTTGGGTAGCACTTGAGTTTTTCTAACTTTTCCTATCCTGTCGCGACTTGAACGAGCCGACGAAATTCTTATTATCACCTTCCTGGCACTGCCACAAGGTTTCATAGATTTATGAGACTCGCCGTGTCTCGTTGAGCCGGGTTTCTTCATATAATTCGCCAAGACACCTTGAGTCGGTTATTATTTATCATCATCCATTACTCATTGAGATAGTTTGATATATGCTAGCCAAACAGGTTGGTGATCGAATCTTTACTGACATGGGGGGTCAAGCATCAGCCACCCCAAGGGCGGCACAAAGTTTTTTTCAAAAGGTCACAGAAGAATTCCACAACAGACATAAGCAAAGGATTGTTTTCTACAATGACCTATTACATGGCTCAAACGGACAAATCAGTAAGGTCTATTCTGCTGGTGCCTCCGGGTCAACTTGCTTCGAGCTCTGGCCGACTTCAAGATGTAAATCGCCCAGTACCCAATTACACTTGGATAGAGCGACAAATTCGTCTTCGTCGTTCAAAAATGCCGAGAGATCCGACTCCAAATCAAAAGGGTTTTTGGGACGACAAGGAGTTAAGCTCGTTGTCACAAATGCAGGCGGGTTTATTTTCTTGTTCTTGTCATCATAAGCGGCTTGGTACTTTGATAAATCCAAGCTTGCTGCTAGCTGAGTCGCCATCGAGCGTGATTCCCTGACGACACGCTGATAATCTTCTTGAGTAAATTCTGACTCGTCATCCTTGAGCTGTGGAAAGCCTGCTGCTACCTCTTCGGGCTTCAATTCTGGAGCAAACGCCAAACACTGACTCGACGTAGTTAGCGCCCCCTTTCGGGCGGCTGATCGGGGTAGCTCACCTGTCTGAGGCGGAAGGGTGGATAGGCAGCCAAGCATCTTTTTGATTGATGGGATTGGTTCCTTGGTACCCATCACTGCCTTCATGGTCAGCATGCTCCCAGTATACAGTTGCTCAGTCAGTGTGTAAACCGCCTTTAACTTCAAGATGCAGTCATCCTGAAGGTTGGCGGCTCTTGGGCCTGTGTGAGAAAGACAATGATGGTTAGTACTTTGTTTTTCACACTAATCTTTTCAGCGATACAAAACCAAGGATTCTTTCTTACCAAAGATGGCTGATGACCCACAAGTATAGGGGATCAACCGTAGTCCTTTCGATAAGTAAGAGTGTAGAACCCAACGAGGAGGAGAAGGCTCTGATAAATGGTTTTCAGCAAGATAATAATTGCAAGCACTGAAAGTAGCGGTAACAAGTGATGGTGTAGTGGGGTGAAACATAGCAAGCGAAAAGTAACAAGTAACAAGTAGTAGAAATGGTGCAGCAAGTGGCCCAATCCCTTTTGTAGCAAGGGACAAGCCTAAACAAAGTCTTATAAGAGGAAAAACGCTCCCGAGGACACACGGGAATTTCTGTCATGCTAGTTCCATCATGTTCATATGATTCGCGTTTGTTACTTTGATAGTTTGATATGTGGGTGGACTGGCGCTTGGGTACTACCCTTACTTGGACACGCATCCCACTTATGATTAACCCCTCTCGCAAGCATCCGCAACTACGAAAGAAGAATTAAGACAATGTCTAACCATAGCATTAAACTAGTGGATCCAAATCAGCCCCTTACGAAGCAACGCATAGACTGGGGTTTAAGCTTCTGTCACTCCACCAACCCATCATCTACTTACGACTCCCCAATGCCTTCCTCTAGGCCCAAATATGGTGAAGTTTTATGTAGTCGACGTTCACATAACACCACTAGAGGAAAAACAACATACATCATATCAAAATACCGAACGAATATCAAATTCACATGACTATTATTAGCATGACTTATCCCATGTCCTCGGGAACAAAAGTAACTACTCACAAAGCATAATCATAATCATGATCAGAGGTGTAATGAATAGCATCAAGGATCTGAACATAAACTCTTCCACCAAGTAATCCAACTAGCATCAACTACAAAGAGTAATCAACACTAGTAGCAACCTTACAAGTACCAATCGAAGTCGCGAGATGGAGATTGGTTACAAGAGATGAACTAGGGTTTGGAGAGGAGATGGTGCTGATGAAGATGTTGATGGAGATGCCTCCCCTCCGACGAGAGGAGTGTTGGTGATGACGATGGCGATGATTTCCCTCTACGGGAGGGAAATTTCCCCGGCAGGATCGTCATGCCGGAGGTCTAGATTGGATCTGCTCAAGTTCCTCCTCGTGGCGGCGGAGAATCCACGAAAAAGCTCCACCCTGATTTTTTCCGGACGAAACCCTTCATATAGAAAAAGAGGGGGGCCAGTGGGCCAGCAGGGTGCCCACAAGCCCTGTTGCCGCAGCCAGGGGGTAGGCCACGGCAACCAGGCTTGTGGGCCCCTGGTTGCTCCCCTCTGACACTTCTTTCGCCCAGTATTTTTTATAAAATCCAAAAAAAATCCACGTTGATTTTCAGGGCATTTGGAGTTGCGCAGAATAGAGGACTCAGACTTGCTCCTTTCCAGTCCAGAATTCCCGCTGCCGGTATTCTACCTCTTCAAATAAACCTTGCAAAATAAGAGAGAAAAGGCATAAGTAAGGTTCCACAAAGTATAATAACAGTCCATAAAGCGATAAGTATCAACATGAAAGCATGATGCAAAATGGACGTATCAACTCCCCCAAGCTTAGACCTCGCTTGTCCTCAAGCGAAAACCAAGAACCAAAACATGTCCACATGTTTAGGGATGAAGGTGTCGATAAAACAAAATACGGACATGAGGGCATCATGATCACACATAGAACAACAATGCATCATAGAGATTCTTATGGGAAAGTAACAATTCCTTCACAAAGCAAAGTATGAAACAAAAACCTTACCGAGAAGTGCCCAACAACCGTCCAAAGTCATTGAAGCAATTGCAATTTATCATCACATCAGAAAGAGACAAATAAGAGCTTGTAAGGCAAATCCACATACTCAAGCATCTCTTTTGTTTTCCACAATTGTTACAAATCATGTGGTACTCATGGTATCGAAGTTTCAGTTGGACACAGAGAAAGATAGGGTCTTATAATTTTGCCTCCCAACCATTTACCTCAAGGGTAAAGTCAACAATAATAAAGCATAAGTACTCAGCTCCAAGTTGATATATGAATATAGATCTTTCCCAAGCATATGACGTTCACCAAGAAAAACGCTAAATAAGGAATTGGTGAAGATCACCATGACTCTTACAAAGGCAAAAAGTAAAGATACAAGATAGGCCCTTCGCAGAGGGAAGAAGAGGTTGTCATGCGCTTTTGAGGTTTGGATGTGTGTCCTCTTAGTGCGGAGGAACGTCACTTTATATTGCCTCCTGTGATAAAGAACTTTATTATGCAGTCTGTCGCTTTTATGTCTTCCTCATAACAGGTTCGTACAAAGCTTATTTTCCACACACTAATAGATCATACATATTAGAGAGCAATTTTTTATTGCTTGCACCGATGACAACTTACTTGAGGGATCTTATTCAATCCATAGGTAGGTATGGTGGACACTCATGGCAAGAAAGGGTTGAAGGTTTATGGATGCACAAGTAGTATCTCTACTTGGTGCGGGAGTTTTGGCTAATATGAGGTGGAAGCAATCGTCACATGCTAAGGGATCTCTAATCATATAACATTGTTTGGAACCAAGCAAACACAATTCATTATGTTGTCTTCCTTGTCCAACATCTACTTCTAAGCATGTAATAGTTTGGTGAGTGCTCACAATTATAGAAAGTGTCTAAGATGATATATTTATATGTGAACCTCTCTTTCCTTATTACTTCTTATTAATTGCAACAATGACTGAGGTCTATGTTGGTCTACTCTCAACAAGTTTCAATCATCATACTTGTTATATGTGAAGATATCACTTTCCATAGGATCATCTCATGATCTTTCATGCTATCGTTCTTTTCATACTTTTGATCACGGCACAAAACAAAGCCCTTGACTAAGGTACTCTTTATTATATAGCTCGCAAGCTCAAATACATCGGGGGAAACACAAGGCAAAAGACTCAAACTAAACACTAAAGACTTATTCCACTAAGAGGAGAAATAAAATTGAAAAGGAAAGAACTAAAACAAAGGTAAAAGCAAAAGATATAAAGGTGATACGATACCAGGGAAACTCCCCCAAGCTTGGCAAAAGCCAAGGGGATTGCCCATACCAATGCTTTAGTTGTATTCCTCTGGTGGGGATGGTGGTGGTGTTGTTGAAGTAGTCTGATCCTCCGTCTTCCAAGGCATAGGTGCTCCATCATGGCAGGATGAACGAGTCGCCGGAATCCTCAAATCTGCAACCAATCGTATTGATTTAAATCTATACTTATACTCACAATTTTGGTTTTGCAGGTCATAGATCTGGCCCTGGAGTTGATCAACCCTGTCATAGAGCCTGGAGAGGTGCTTCCCAATGTCAATGGCATCCATCTTCTGATTGATGGTGAACTCTTTGATCATCATGTGGTTGGCGTTGAGTCCACGCTCCACCATCCCTTGGCACTTGAAGACTTGTTGCTCCGATTCTTTGAGCCTCATCGCCATGATTCTGGTCTTCTTAGGCCCCTCAACATCACGGATGTGCAACATCCCCTCACTCATCTTAATAGATTGAGGGTGTTTCAGCACTTCCGTGAGGTAGGGATTGATGACCTTCTCGAAGATCTTGTCCTTAGGAGCTTTTGGGGAAGTCATAATGGTCTAGATCTGCGACAGAAACAAGCTCGAAACAAAACCAGAGGAATACTGCGTGATACGGAGATCAAAACCCTCGGGCGCATATATAATGATTTTTTTCTGGACCAGAAGGAGTGCTCCGCAAGAAAATGGAGTCCGGGAGGCACACGAGCTGCCCACAAGCCCTGTTGCGGCGGCCAGGGGGGCCGCGACAACCAAGCTTGTAGCCGCCTCGTGCCCTCTCCGGACTGCTTTTTAGTTTTCTAATTTTCCATAAATTCCAAAACGGAGAAAAATTCCTATTGGAAAAGTTTCGGTGTCCAATTACTTACCGAAATAGATACCTCTTCGTTTTCAGGGTCTGAAACAGGCTGATAAACATCCCTTATGTACTCCTGTGGAGTTATCATATTGATGATATTGGTCTGAACATTTATGGGAGTACCAGAGATATAGTGCTTGATTCTTTGCCCGTTTACCACTCTAGGAAAATTGCCTTCCGTGTTATTGATTTTGATGGCACCGGAACGATATACTTCCTCGATAACGTAGGGACCTTCCCATTTAGAGAGAAGCTTGCCTGTGAAGAATCTTAAATGAGAATTGTATTGCAGGACATAATCACCTACACTGAACTCTCATTTTTGTATTCTTTTATCGTGCCACCTCTTAACCTTTTCCTTGAACAACTAGGCATTCTCATATGCCTGGGCCCTCCATTCATCTAATGAGCTGATATCAAACAACCGCTTCTCACCGGCAAGTTTGAAATCAAAGTTGAGCTCTTTGATTGCCAAATAAGCATTGTGTTCCAGCTCAAGAGGTAAATGACATGCCTTACCGTAAACCATTTTATACGGCGGCATGCCCATGGGATTCTTATGAGCAGTCCTATAAGCCCATAGTGCATCGTCAAGTTTGCTAGACCAATTCTTTCGAGATCTATTGACGGTCTTTTGTAAGATCAATTTGATCTCCCTATTACTCAACTCCACTTGACCACTAGACTGAGGATGATAAGGAGATGCAACTCTATGGTTGACATCGTACTTAGCGCGCATCTTGCGGAAAACACCATGAATGAAGTGTGAACCGCCCTCAGTCATTAGATATCTAGGAACTCCAAATCTTGGGAAAATGACTTCTTTAAGCATCTTAATAGAGGTGTGGTGATCAGCATTTTTATTAGGGATAGCCTCTACCCACTTAGTGACATAATCCACAGCAACTAAAATGTGAGTGTACCCATTGGAACTCGGGAAGGGTCCCATATAATCAAAGCCCCAGACATCAAATGGTTCAATGACCAGTGAGTAGTTCATAGGCATTTCCTGACGTTTGCTAACGTTCCCTATTCTTTGACATTCGTCACAAGACAAGACAAACTTACGGGCATCCTTGAAGAGAGTGGGCCAATAGAAACCTGATTGCAATACCTTATGAGCAGTTCTGTCTCCAGCATGGTGTCCTCCATAGGCCTCGGAATGACACTTCTGCAGGATCTGTCCCTGTTCATGTTCAGGCACACAACATCTAATAACACCATGTACTCCTTCCTTATAAAGGTGAGGATCATCCCAAAAGTAGTGTCTCAAATCAAAGAAGAATTTCTTCTTTTGCTGGTAGGTGAAACTGGGTGGAATGTATTTGGCTACGATATAGTTTGTGTAATCAGCATACCACGGTGCACTATGTGAAGTGCGGATGACATTCAATTGCTCATCAGGAAAGCTGTCATCAATAGGTCATGGGTCATCAAGGACATTCTCTAGCCTAGACAAGTTACCTGCTACAGGGTTATCAGCACCCTTTCGGTCAACAACGTGCAAATCAAATTCGTGTAGGAGGAGAACCCATCTAATTAGCCTAGGCTTAGCGTCCTTCTTCTCCATGAGGTACTTAATAGCAGCATGATCAGAGTGAATAGTGACTTTGGAGTCAACTATATAAGATCTGAACTTTTCACAAGCAAACACGACTTGTAAAAACTCCTTCTCCGTAGTGGCATGGTTTCTTTGGGCACTGTCTAGAGTTTTACTAGCGTAGTGAATGACATTCAACTTCTTGTCAACTCTTTGTCCTAGAACAACACCAACAGCATAATCACTAGCATCGCACATGATTTCAAAGGGCAAGTTCCAATCAAGTGGTTGAACAATAGGTGCAGTTATTAAGGCCTTCTTAAGTATTTCGAAAGCTTCCTCACAATCCTCATAAAAAACAAAAGGAACATCCTTTTGCAAGAGGTTGGTAAGAGGCCTAGAAATCTTAGAGATGTCTTTAATGAACCTCCTATAGAAACCAGCATGACCTAGGAAACTTCGTATACCTCTGATATCTGTGGGGCAAGGCATTTTCTCAATTGCATCAACCTTAGCCTTATCAACTTCAATGCCTGTCTCAGAGATTTTGTGTCCTAAGACGATGCCTTCATTAACCATGAAGTGGCACTTCTCCTAGTTCAAGACGAGGTTGGTATCTTTGCATCTCTGTAAGACTCGATCAAGGTTGCTGAGGCAATCGTCAAAGGAAGAACCGTAGACTGAGCAATCATCCATGAAAACCTCAACAATATTTTCACAGAAGTCAGAGAATATAGCCATCATACATCTTTGAAAGGTGGCAGGTGCATTTCACAAGCCAAAAGGCATGCGTCTATAAGCGAAGGTACCGAAGGGGCATGTGAAAGTGGTTTTCTCTTGATCAGATTGTGCAACAGGTATTTGCGAGAAACCTGAATAACCGTCTAGAAAGCAGAAGTGTGTGTGTTTAGATAGCCTTTCTAGCATCTGGTCGATAAACGACAAAGGATAATGCTCCTTCCTGGTGGCCTTGTTCAGTTTCCGGAAGTCTATCACCATCCTATAGCCAGTAATAATCCTCTGCGAGATTAGTTCATCCTTATCATTAGGGACGACGGTGATACCTCCCTTCTTAGGTACGCAATGTACTCGACTTACCCAATCACTATGAGCAACAGGATAAATGATTCCTGCTTCCAGAAGCTTCAATATTTCTTTTCTCACGACCTCTTTCATCCTCGGATTTAGTCTCCGTTGATGATCAGCAACTGGCTTAGAATCAGGATCGGTTTTAATCTTGTGCTGACATAGAGTGGGGCTAATACCTTTAAGATCATCAAGAGTATATCCAATAGCAGCACGGTGCTTCCTCAAAGTTTTTAATAACTTCATCTCTTCGTGACTCGAGATGTCAGCACTAATAAAAACAGGATATATCTCCTTCTCATCAAGATAGGCATACTTTAGAGTATCTGGTAACTGTTTTAGCTCGAAAACAGGATCCCCCTTTGGTGGGGGAGGGTCCCCAAGCAATTCAACAAGAAGATTATTCTTAAGAATAGGATATTATTCTAAGACAATTTTATCTATCTCATCTCTTTCCTCCATATGCATAGCATTTTCATGCTCAAGCAGATATTGCTCAAAAGGATCCGTAGGAGGTACGGCAATAGAGGCAAGAGCAATGATTTCATCCCTACCAGACGACTCTTTTTCATGGGGTTGTCTTCCAAACTTGGAGAAATTAAATTCATGAGACACACCCTCGAAACTAACAATGACAGTCTATTTAATGCAATCAATGTGAGCATTGACAGTGTTGAGAAAGGTTCTACCAAATATGATGGGACAAAAGCTATCTTGTGCAGTAGCAAGGACGAGGAAATCAGTAGGATACTTCGTCTTACCACACAAGACTTCTACGTCTCTCACAATTCCCAGAGGGCAGATAGTGTCTCTATTAGCTAGCGTAATAGTGACATCAATGGGTTCTAACTCAGCAGGTGCAATCTCATCTTTGATTTCATCATATAGGGAACGGGGGATTGCACTAAAACTAGCACCCATATCACATAAACCATGGTAACAGTGATCTCCTATCTTGACAAAAACAACGGGCAGGCCAACTACAAGTCTGTATTTGTCTTTCGCGTGAGGTTTAGCTATTCTAGCAGAGTCCTCACAGAATTTGATAACATGCCCATCTATGTCTTCGGCTAAGAGATCTTTGATAATAGCAACACTAGGTTCAACTCTAATTTCCTCAGGGGGTGCAAGTGGTCTAATGTAACCCCTACGTATCACAGTTGGAGCTTTAGAATAATCCTTTTTCCTAGCAGGGTATGGTGGTTTCTGAGCGTAGGCATAAGGAACAATAGGATCACTAAAAGCAATGACTTTCTCCTCAACTAGATTGGGTTTAACTATGTTGATTTCTACAGGGGGGTGATACTTAAACCACTTCTCTTTGGGAAGATCAACATGAGCAGCAAAAGATTCACATAGAGAAGCTACTATCTCAGAGTCAAGTCCATACTTAGCGCTAAAATCTCTAGAGGTGTTTGTTTCAACAAAATATTTAACACAATCAAACTGGAAATTCATACCTGACTCCTTACCTTCTTCCAGCTCCCAATCTTCAGAGTTACGTTTGATTCTTTCCAATAAATTCCACTTGTGATGAATATCCTTCTTCATAAAAGAACCGGTACAAGAAGTGTCAAGCATGGTACGATCTTCATGGGAAAGCCGAGCATAAAAGTTTTGAGTGATAATTTCTCTCGAGAGCTCATGATTGGGGCATGAATATAGCATTGATTTAAGACTCCCCCAAGCTTGAGCTATGCTTTCCCTGTCACGAGGCCAAAAGTTATAAATATAATTCCGATCACGATGTACTAAATGCATAGGATAAAACTTTTGATGAAATTCCAATTTCAACCGATTGTAGTCCCATGATCCAGTATCATCACATAGCCTATACCATGTCAACGCCTTATCCTTCAAAGATAAAGGAAAGACTTTCTTCTTTATCTCATCCTCGGGCAAACCTGCAAGCTTAAATAGACCACAAACTTCATCTACATAGATTAGATGCAAGTCTAGACGTGATGATCCATCTCGTGTAAAAGAATTAGCCAGCAGTTACTCAAGCATACCCGAAGGAATTTCATAAAAGATATTTTCAGTAGGTACCTCAGGTTGAGGAACAACTCCTCGTGCTTCCGTTCGTGGTGAAGATACCCCGAACAAACTCCTCAAAGGAACAGTTTCCATAGTGACAAGTGACAATAAATTTCAGCACGGTATATAAATGTTTCCTTACCAAATTCCACTTACCAAAGGCGCTTCACTCCCCGGCAACAGCGCCAGAAAAGAGTCTTGATGACCCACAAGTATAGGGGATCAATCGTAGTCCTTTCGATAAGTAAGAGTAACGAACCCAAGGAGGAGGAGAAGGCGCTGAGAAACGGTTTTCAGCAAGGTAATAACTGCAAGCACTGAAAGTAGCGGTAACAAGTGATGGAGTAGTGAGGTGAAACATAGCAAGCGAAAAGTAACAATTAACAAGTAGTAGCAATGGTGCAGCAAGTGGCCCAATCCCTTTTGTAGCAAGGGACAAGCCTGAACAAAGTCTTATAAGAGGAAAAACGCTCCCGAGGACACACGGGAATTTCTTTCATGCTAGTTTCATCATGTTCATATGATTCACGTTCGTTACTTTGATAGTTTGATATCTGGGTGGACCGGCGTTTGGGTACTGCCCTTACTTGGACACGCATCCCACTTATGATTAACCCCTCTCACAAGCATCCGCAACTATGAAAGAAGAATTAAGACAACGTCTAACCATAGCATTAAACTAGTGGATCCAAATCAGCCCCTTACGAAGCAACGCATAGACTGGGGTTTAAGCTTCTGTCACTCCAGCAACCCATCATCTACTTAATACTCCCCAATGCCTTCCTCTAGGCCCAAATATGGTGAAGTGTTATGTAGTCGACGTTCACATAACACCACTAGAGGAAAAACAACATACATCATATCAAAATACCGAACGAATATCAAATTCACATGACTATTATCAGCATGACTTCTCCCATGTCCTCAGGAACAAAAGTAACTACTCACAAAGCATAATCATAATCATGACCAGAGGTGTAATGAATAGCATCAAGGATCTGAACATAAACTCTTCCACCAAGTAATCCAACTAGCATCAACTACAAAGAGTAATCAACACTACTAGCAACCTTACAAGTACCAATCGGAGTCGCGAGACGGAGATTGGTTACAAGATATGAACTAGGGTTTGGAGAGGAGATGGTGCTGATGAAGATGTTGATGGAGATGCCTCCCCTCTGACGAGAGGAGTGTTGGTGATGACGATCGTGACGATTTCCCCCTCCGGAAGGGAAGTTTCCCCGGCAGGATCGTCATGCCGGAGGTCAAGATTGGATCTGCTCAAGTTCCGCCTCGTGGCGGCGGAGAATCCACGAAAAAGCTCCACCCTAATTTTTTTCCGGACGAAACCCTTCATATAGCAAAAGAGGGGGGCTAGTGGGCCACCAGGGTGCCCACAAGCCCTATTGCTGCGGCCAGGGGGTAGGCCGCGGCAACCAGGCTTGTGGGCCCCTGGTTGCTCCCCTCTGACACTTCTTTCGCCCAGTATTTTTTATAAAATCCAAAAAAAATCCACGTTGATTTTCACGGCATTTGGAGTTGCGCAGAATAGAGGACTCAGACTTGCTCCTTTTCTAGTCCATAATTCCAGCTGCCGGTATTCTCCCTCTTCAAATAAACCTTGCAAAATAAGAGAGAAAAGGCATAAGTAAGGTTCCACAAAGTATAATAACAGTCCATAAAGCGATAAATATCAACATGACAGCATGATGCAAAATGGACGTATCAATGGCCTGTGTCATGCTGGAAATATGTTTATTTAAACCGGCCAGCTATTGTTGCACGACTCCGAGTTTTGTTTCAGCCATTTCCGCTCGCTTTAGCGCGATGGCTTGATCAGCTTGAGACTTCTTGTTGACAGCTTTCACCTTTTCCATATCAGCTAAGATCGCCTTGTATTTTTCTTCTGCTTGAGCCCACGCGTCTTGCCGGTCGGCTAAACTTTTCTTTAAGTCGCCCAACGTTGACTCGGCTTGGGCTAGAGATTCCTGTCAACATATTATTAAGGGACAAGTCTCAGAATTGTTGCAAGCAACATCCCTGACACTTGGGGGCTAATGTATAATTTTTTAGACATACAAAAATATACCACAAGCAAGACCCGGCTCATCTTTCAAAAGATGACCCGGCCCTTGGGGGTTACAGGTCGAAGAATTTTTCTACATCAAGACCCGACTCATCTTTCAAAAGATGACCTGGCCCTTGGGGGTTACAGGTCGAAGATTTTTTCTACATCAAGACCCGGCTCATCTTTCAAAAGATGACCCGGCCCTTGAGGGTTATAGGTTGAAGATTTTTTCTACATCAAGACCCCGCTCTTCTTTCAAAATATGACCCGACCCTTGGGGGTTACGGGTCGAAGGTTTTTTCTACATCAAAGACCCGGCTCATCTTTCAAAAGATGACCCAGCCCTTGGGGGTTACAGGTCGAAGGTTTTTTCTACATCAAGACCTGGCTCATCATTCAAAAGATGACCCGGCCCTTGGGGGTTGCAGGTCGAAGATTTTTTCTACATCAAGACCCGACTCATCTTCCAAAAGATGACCTGGCCCTTGGGGGCTAATGAGAAGGGTATGCATTAAGGCGTACCTCATGTTTATTCTTCATGATATGGAGCAAGTTTTTCTCCATTTCATAACTTGTTTCCAGGAGACTTGCGAAGCCGGAGCAGAGTTCATCAAATTCAAGTTTTTCATATTGAGTAAGTTTGGCCTTGGAAATCTCATGTATGGTGGAAGGATGGGATGATGTTGATACATGCTTCGATAATATTGCCGAAGCCGGCTTAGAGAAGCCAGTACCAGTAATGACCACAACATCAGGATCTTCAGCCGCCTTCAACGGACTTGGCGGGTTGGGCGCTTCCATGCCTTCCTTGGGAGAACTTGGAAGGTCAACTCGGTCATCAGGTATATCTTTTGCCGGGTCATCACAAGCCGGTGCTGGGTTTTCCTTAGGTTCTGGAGCAGGAGTGGAAGTTGAGTTGCCGGTTTTCCTCTTCTTTGCTTGCGCTCTAAGAAAAAAAGGGCCATGTTTAAAGCAAGCATCATTATCATCAGGAAAATACATAAGTGTTATAAGGACTTACCCTTGTACGTGAATCATTGGTGGAAGGGCCGACATCACTGAGTCGCCCGATGAAGGGGGAGAAGTCTGCAAAAGTAATATCTCAAAGTGTGAGCGAGTTACAAGTGTGATCCAAAAGAAAAGAAGGTAGAAATTGATAGGGTACCTCATTTTGCCGTTTCTTGGTAGGGGTTTTTACTGGTAACCCGGATATCAAATCCCTGAGTGGCTTCGAGTTTTCCGAAAGGAAGTGTGTTGCGCCTTCTTCAAGAGGAAATTAGGGTCCGAACAAGCATTCGGGTGAGACATGGGAACTTTCCAACAAACTCGCCTGGTCGGCTTAGGCGAGGGAGAAGTTGAGTCAGAAGAAATGGAAATTACCTCTACGACGTCATCCTGGCTTTCGTTATCATCATTCTATACTTGGAAATGCAGAGATATAAGCGCAAATTAGAGTGAAAGGGCATCAAGACAGAGGATAAAATTTTACCTCTAAAGACGCTTCGCTGACTTGGGATTTGTCCACATCAGATGATTCGACGACAGCGGTTTTGCTTTTACTATTGGACTTCTTTTTTGGAGGTCGTTTGGTTTGCTTCAGGGCAATCTTTTTAGGCCTTCGTGACCAAAATCGGTCGCCTTTCTGAGGTGGAATTGTCATTATACAAGTCAGAATCCGAGTAAGTCGGAAAGAGTGAACCAAAGGCGGGTCAAATTATTTACCTTAGGAGCCGGGTTAATTTTGCAAAATGGCTTAAGCCCTATTTGGCTACACTTGGCCAAAGGCTCGCCGGTTTGTTTTTTTATGATGCTCACAATGTCTTCCTCTTTGAGTGATGTGTGGAAGTAGCATTGGGGATGGTTCAAAGTACCATCAAATTCGCACATCAAGCCGTCTCGGCGACTCAAGGGAAGGATGCGCCATTCCACCCAGCAGCGGATCAGATCAACCCCAGTAAGACCATTGTTTGTCAGAGAACGTAACTCGGATAACATTGGAATAAAATCCGATTCTTCTTCTTCGGTGAGCTTGTTGGGAAGTTTGAAGATTGTGGGCAGATGCTCCTTCCTGTAGCCTAGAAGTTTGTTTTCACCCGGAGGAGAAGTGTCTCGGCAATAAAACCAAGACTCGCCCCAGCCTTTGAGATGGTTGGGCATGGCGAGTGATGGGAATGGGCTGTCTCTGCATCGTTGAACGTTAACCCCTCCAAGTTCTAAGCTAGGGCCATTGGATAACTCGGTCTGGCGATTCAGGTGGAAGAAGTACCAAAACAAATTGACCGACGGTTCCATTCGTAGGTAAGCTTCACAGAATACCTGGAATTGGCACATGTTGCTGATCGAGTTGGGGCCCAGGTCTTGGAGGCGGACGTTCATGAAGGACATAGAATCTCTAAGGAACTTTGATCGTGGCGGCTTAAACCCTCGTTCGAGGTGTTCGGCAAAAATAACTATTTCCCCTTCGGCCGGGTTGGGAATTTCGTCGCCTAGTCCGGATCGCCATTCGATGACTTCCTTCGGATCAAGGTTCCCTGTCTTTACGCAATCCTCGAGGAAGGCGTCCTCAACTTTGGTTCGGAGCCAGTCGGCCTTGAAATCGGTACCCATAGCTACACAGGAAAAGGTCATGGGTAAGTTAACCCGCCGAAACACTTGTTGAGTGCCTGAGAGAATTTATTAACTCGCCAATAAAGGACCAGTTTTGGGCACGAGGGTGATTTAGGATTGTCTTGTTACCGAAAGGAGGTATCCCAGGGCATTCGATGATAAGCAGTGAAGTGTGGATCTTCAAATAAATTTATACGCAACAAGCGGTGAGGTGTGGATCTACAAACAAGTTTCTACGTGGCAAGCAAAGAGATATAGATCTACGAACAAAGTTAAAATGAGCGGAAGTAACTACGGCAAGGGTGATTAGACCAAAACCTTCTTGGTTCTTCAAACTTGAGTTGATTGATTGGGGATACGGCTCGTACTACCATGCTTGTTACCGCTATGAATCAACTGGCATGCAAAATGAGGCGTTCAAGGAGTTCTAAGAAGCAGCAAATGACGAACACCGAGGAGTTGAGATCTGTTTACAATGGCGAAGGGCTAACCTGTTGATGGCGTCCGAAAGCAGCTGTGGGGAACCCGCGGCAAGGATGGCGTCCTCGTTTGGTTCGGAGATGCGTCGGGCGCGACGGCCGGTGGTGGAGCTCTTCAGGCGGCGATGGAGCTCCTCGGGTGGCGTCGGAGTTCTTTGCATGGCCGCGAGGAAGAAGGAACAGACAAAATGGGTAGGGGGAGATTCATTTCCCTCCCCTTCCCGAGCCTATTTAATGGGTCGGGTGCTGGAATCGAGGCGCCTCGCGTGGGAACCGAAAGGACAAGTTAAAGATTTGCAATTATGGCGCCAATATTTTCGGGATATCTGTGCCGCAGGATCCGTTGGAGATTGCGTCATCGTTTTCCGAAAATAAAGGGATAAGGTGACATCATCGGAAATGGTTCAGCGGCTTAGGTGTTTTCATGAGGAACTGCGGCTTAAGCATAAGGTGCATGAAAGGAGTGGAATGAGTCGCTCCTAAACTGGGTAAAAGTTTATTGGCGTGAACAGGTTCAAGTCAATCTGGGGCCTAATGTTGGGGATATTACCTGCGGTGTGACCCGCCCTAGTTGGGCCGGGTCACTAAGTGGGCGACTCATCCTTTGGCGTAGCAGGCTTTGGCAGAAGGCCCAGGAGCTGGATGGGAGTTTGTAATTTACATAGAGGATAAGTCGTCAAGGGGGTTTCCAGCCTTGGAAAGCACGGCCACTTAGAGATAGAAAGAATCATGGTTTGTGTTAAGGCATGGACTCTTGTAAACCCTAGGGTCTCGACCTGTATATAAAGGCGAGTCCCTAGAGAGGAGAGGTAGGTTAGAAATCATCGAGAGCTAGGTCACGCGAGTTACGCCCTCCTTGTAATCGAAACATCATCAATGCAACACAAAGCAGGACGTAGGCTTTTACCTCCTCACGAGGGGCCGAACCTGGGTAAATCTGAGTCCCGCTTCCACTCAACCCCTTTGAGTCGCCACCAAGGTGCGATGGCTCCATCATTAAGTCCTTTAACTAGGACATCTGTCGTGACAAAACCACGACAACATTCCTTAGATTCTTCTTCAGAATCCATTTCCTTGCCAATGAGTGCCCGAGCCTTTCTGAAATAGGTCTTGTTATGTGGTGAGGACTTTGAAGATGAGGATTTTGAAGATTTATTCTTCTTCTTCGAGTCACTAGAACTTTCATCCTTGTATTTCGTCTTCCTTGATTCTTTCACCCAGCGAGGACAATCAGCAATGTAGTGCCCAGATTTCTTGCATTTGTGGCAGGTTCTTTTCTTGTAGTCCTCAGATGAAGATTCTGATCTCCTCATATCTCTCCTTGAAGATTTACCAAACTGGCCACACTTTGTGAACTTCAGTAATTTTGTCACGAGCATTGCAAGTTCCTCACCAAGTTCTTGAGGGTCACTAATGCTACAATCCGAGTCTTCCTCTTCAGATGAGGAAATAGCCTTAGCCTTCAGCGCACGAGGTCTTGAGTAGCTTGGTCCATACAAATCTCTCTTTTCTTCTTGTTGGAATTCATGAGTATTGAGTCTCTCAAGTATATCAGCAAGATCAAGCATCTTGTAGCTCTTCGTTCTTGAATCATCAGAACCAATGTATCAAATGATGAATCAAGAGATCGTAGCAGTTTCTTCACAACTTCATGGTCAGTGATGTCTCTAGCTCCCAGTGCTTGCAGTTCGCTTGAGATGTCAGTAAGGCGATCAAAGGTATCTTGGCGACTTTCATTGTCAAGCCTCTTGAAGCGATTGAAGAGATTGCGAAGAACATCGACACGAGAGTCACGCTATGTTGAGACTCCCTCGTTGAACTTGGACAACCTATCCGAGATAAGCTTAGCTGTGCCCAAAGCACTCACTCTTCCATACTGACCTTTTCTCAGATGACCACAGATGATATTCTTTGCTTGCGGGTCAAGTTGCTTGAACTTCTTCACATCAGCAGCAGAGATAGTAGCAGTGATGGAGGGAACACCATTTTCCACAATATACCAGAGATCATTGTCAATAGCTTCAACATGCATTTGCATCTTGGTCTTCCAGTAGGGAAAGTCCTTTCCTTTGAAGGTATGACATCCTGCAGTAACCTTGATCATTTCTGCTGTCGACATAACTAAAACTCGAGGTGGTTAAACCAAAATCACACAGAACAAGGAAGTACCTTGCTCTGATACCAATTGACAGTGCTTTATATCGACTAGAGGGGGTGAATAGGAGATTTTTAGAATTTCACCATTGAGGAAATTCCTTGTGAGGAAAGTCCTCAGTTATGAACTGAGTGCAGCAGAAGGAGTACACGATCGGGTGTGCAAAAACGTCTACATCAAAGTACTCAATGAGATTTCAGAGATTCAGTTTGCACATTTTGCAAGTATGGAGTAAGAAGATGAAGATTAAATCAAGTGAAGAATTAGAGGTTGAGGAAATTTAGAGAAAGTCTTCAGACAAATTCTTCGAACAGTACACATGAAAGTCTTCAACATACAATTGAGGAAATGAAAGAGTTGAAGAAATAGAACCCATAGCTCGATGAAGACAGTTGTTGATGACCCAGTTCCAACTGTTGTGACAGTTGTACGTATGGTTTGGAGAGGCTTGGTATTGAAACCAAAGGACACACAGTCCCAGGACACACAATCCCTACCATATTCTCCTTGACCTAAGGACACACAGTCCTCGCCCAACACTCATGGTAAGTCTTCAGGGCAGACTTCCAAACCCTCACAAACTCGGTCACCCGGCGATCCACAATTAACTGCTGGATGCTCTAGACCATGACGCCTAACCGTCTCGAGGATGCACGGTCCTCAAACGTAACAAGTGTCGGTTACACACAGGAACAAGTTCTTCAGTGATGCTCAATCACTTGGGTTTTTTGGTTTGGGTTTGGTGTTTGGGGTATTTCCTCACTTGATGATTTTCTCTCAAAGGCTCTCAGGAATTTGGGTTGCTCTAAATGACAAGGGTTAGTTTCTCTCGGAGCACCAACCAGCAAGTGGTTGTGGGGGGAAACTATTTCTAGCATGGGAGCATCCCGGCATGATTTGACATAAATGCCCTTAAATAATATGACCGTTGGGTGGATAAGATCAGTGAGGTGGCGCGTGACGCGGCAACGGTCGGAACTTTCAACTATGAAAGTCCTCATGTCTCTCATATTCCTCACTTTGAGGCTTTGGTAGATTTAGGCTTGGGTTGAGCATCATGAGGAAAATCATTCCGTAGTTTTACCTCGACCCGCTTTGTCAGTACAGTGTTCCTATGACTCAAGTGTAAAGTAAATGAAACAGAAAGAGTAAATCTTCACGCTTCAAAGTCTTCAGAGTGTTTTCTTCACGACACACCGAATTCCTCATCTTAAATATCTTCATGAGGAATATCAATTTCTTTGCAATTTCTTCGCGATCAAAATCTTCATGGAAAGACCAAAGTCTTCACTCGAATACAAACACTTTTAGGGGTCGATATTCATTGGATAACTCAAACTCCTCAGCAACTTATAGAGCCTGTGTACACTTACAAACATATCAGTCTCTTAACCTATAAGTCTTCAAACCACCAAAATCACTAAGGGGCACTAGATGCACTTACACCCTCGAGAGTAAGGTGATATCTCAAAAAGGTGGGTTTCTCGAAGCAACCTCAAGGCAGCGGAAGTCTATCCTACCCAAGACAAGACAAAGAACTGCCATGGTTGGGAATCCACGCCAGTGAAGAAGAAGCAGTAGAAGTCAACCACTGATCTTGTGCCAACTACATCAACAATGTCAAGAAGCCTCGGCGATCCAAGCCGATGAAGCATTTGGACAGCGAGAGAAAGCGGAGAGCCTCTTTTTGGTCCAAACCAAGGACGAGAGTCCTAATTGGATCATGGTGAAAACCCGCTAAAGGTGATTCACCCGCTTGCAGAGCCCAGACCTTGCGAGTGGATGACTGGTCTATACTCTTAGGTAGCCAGCTCATCCAGGACCCCTCACGAACCGTCCGAGATGATAGGACCCGTTCTGAACACTGAGACTCCGAGCTTAGGCTCATGGGCGAGACCCAACCCAGACCCTTTCATGAGAAGCCTTTGAAGACCCATTGCAACACCCTCAAGGATGAAGACCACCTGCGACCATAGCTCGCCTGCCTTAAGGGAGTCAAGGACATCCCCGTCAGCAGGGAGCTACCCGAAGACCTTGACCCTTATGTTCCAACACGAGGCATCTAGATGTCACTAACCGGCATGAGCATCCCCAGGACCAGCAACCCAGACACACTATCTTGCCACGTATTCCGACTTTGGAATGCACTTGCAAGCAAGGACCTTGCACGGACTTAGTTCACCAAGCCTTCGGCCCTCAGTCAAGCCTAACTTACTGCGAGAACCAGCTCACGGTTAGACAAGGACATGCAGAGCATGGAAAGTTATATCATCAAGCACCTCAAGACCCACGACAGCAACATGGGGACATGAATACTACCTCCGACCCAAGAGCCTATATCTCTCCAACACCTAGCCTAGAAATCTCGAGGACGAGATTTTCTAAAGGGGGTAAGGTCTGTAACACCCTGTGTTTTACTCTCCTAACAAAATTAATTTTATTTCAAAATTAGGACAACTTAAAAATTTTGTGACTGCTTGTGATACTTGATGTGATGGTTGCTTGCTTGCCTATTGCTTCTGTTTGAATCCAATGTTCTTGCTACTCTCCAAACTCATCTATTTGACCTAAATTCTTGCCTAATGATCATTCCATGTGTCTAGGACCAGAAACTATTTTTACGAAATATTATTTTCACCAAAAAGCATTTCCTTGATTTAAGCTTTCAAAAACGCCTCAGTTGGGATTTGTACTACGAGTCCTCAAATTAGGGAAGTTATTTTGCACCAAATATTTTATTTAAATCACATTATCAAAATTACTTCCCAAAACCACAATATTATTATTTTCAAAGTTATTTTACTATTTTATTTAAATACCTTTCTCTGAGGCCATAAATGGTCTCTTGTGAACGAAAGTTATTTTTCTTGCTTTAAAAATACTTGAGAAAATTTAGGGAAACTCAGTGGTCATATTTATTCCATATATATGAGTTTCAACACATGGTCATATTCAAAATATTGGGCAAAACCCTTCAAAACCCTTCGTGCCTAGTTCAAGCTTTTGGAATATTCTATAAGAAATATTCTCAATAAATTCCTATAAACTTCTAGCATGTCACATATGATCTATGTGATGATCTTGCCAAGTTTCGTCTCAATCCAAGTTGATTTCATTCCCCTAATTATTTTAAAACCCTATCTGTCTAGATCCAAATTTGAGCAACTCTACATAGAAAAGTGTCTCCACTTGTGCTCAAATTTGGTGGACATGTTCTGATATATACTACAGTAATGCATCCACACAAAGTGGTGGACCAAGGAGAATAGAAGAACTTGTCCAAATCCCCTCAAAACCCTCTCTGTTAATTTCTGACTTTGGAAAACTTTACATTATAAAGTTTCTCCAATTGATCCCAAACTTTTTGGGCATGATTTAATGCTCAAATAATGCCCCCACACCAAATATTGGATTTGTGGGAATTGATTTGAATAGTTTTTTAAGCAGAAGGTCATTTCTGCCCATTTCATGGGTTTTCCAAGTCTATATTGGAATCCTTCTCCACCAAATCCCAAATTTCGTCTCCAAGCTTAGTTTCATCGATTATGTGATCCTTTTAAGTTTCATATCAACTGGGATTCATCTGGTAGCCCTACCACCCATCAAACACCTTGTGTACATATACCAAAATTGCTACTTTGGCCCCTTCAACTATTACCCTTGAGCTTAAATTTTTAGCACAACTCTATATAGTTACATTTTACCTCCAGTAGCTTTTCCATGGCCTCTGGTCAATTATTGGAGGGAGACTCCATGTAGCTACCTCTCATTTTTACCCTTGGAGCACCATTTTTACCCCTCTTCCTATACTTCTGCTTAAGCCACCCCCCCCCCCACACACACATTATTCCAGGGCATCTCTAGCATGCTAATGCATCATTTCAAATCAAGATATAGCATGCTCATGTGGGAAAAATGAGCAACACCTCTGAAACTTTATTTCTGGCTGGATTGTAGCTTTGTACAGCAAGTATTAGCTACCCTCCTCTACTTGAGCTCAAACTTGGCAGTATTGTAGTCCTTGCATAGCCAGGCATGCTAGACAAAGTTTCATCTTGAGGTCACTCCATTAAGTACCATCAATTAGAGCCCAAGGTTTCGTGTTGCAAACCAAACCACGGTCAAAGCCCAGCCTGACCATCTTCATATGCTTCCAAACTCCTCAATCGCCTTCCTCCATGCGTGCCTTACATGTAGGACATGTTTTACTGGTCATAAGGGCCCTGTAAACACAGGTGGCCGCGGTGACCACCTTTGTGGCATGCAGAAACGATGCTCTGTACCTTGGGCTCTTGCTGCAGCTCGGGTCAGGCCGCGGCCGTGTGTCCCACCTCGCCAGGGAGTTCCTCCGGGCCTCCCACGTCGCTCCCCATCGTTGGCTAGCATCCAAACGCCCCAGGAACGCATGTCTTCCCACATGCCAGAGAGCACAGAGGCGCATCCGAGTTTCCCTCGGTTGCCCTCCTCTACCTGGCCTCTCCCCCTAGCCTCTCTTGCTCCATTCTCCCTTGTGCAACTCCAGGGCTCCCCCTATCGAACCCCTGCTCTCCTCGCAAGCGCTCTCCTCCCTCCCATGGCCACCATGGCCACCATGGTGCCGCCTCGGCCTCCCCTGCAACCGGGCTCGCCAGCCCCCCTCGCGTTGGCTCTCCTCTCCAAAGGGACCCCCTTGACTCCCCCAACACCCTGGACAGGCCAAGGGCCCTTCCCCATGGCCGAGCCCAGCTCGCCAGTGGAGCCACGTCGTCGTTTCCATGTCGTCCTCCGACTTGCTCGGGGTACCCTCGCGGCCTCTCGGTCGTCCCTAGGTGAGAGGAGGAAGAAGATGGAAGGAGAGGGAGAGGGTCAGCGGGCCCCACATGTTAGCTTGCCGGTGAGGTAGCCAGGTGGGCCGCGCCACTTAAGGGGACACGCCCTTCTGCATTTTGCGCCTCCAGCGTTGAAGACGCATTCCGATAGGGGTGCCTTCGGCGTGGCCGCTGCTCGCCAGGCCGAGCCACTAGGCCAGCCCAGGTCGTTATCTTACGCTCAATGCGCAAGTTAGCCAACGCTGGTGAGGCCCTCTTCCACTATCTTTTATCAGTAGAATTCTAAAATCCTCTATAAATTCATCTAAGATGCAAATCTGATGATTCAAAACTCTGCAGGTCCCTAAAATCATGACATATCCAAATATGTGCTTTGCACATTTTTCGAAGCAATTATTATATGGTATTAATATTCAAATGCAGATTTGAATATATTTAGCCCACCTTTCAAAAATCCTAGAGGATTCAAATCAACTCCAAATGGAGTGATTCCAATTTCGAGAGTCTTCTTATATCATGCACTATTTTGAAGACTTAGTAAACATTTTTATCTGCCTGGTTTTTGTTGCATTGAATAAATAGTGCCTACTCCTATTTATTCCATATTGTAAAATCCCTAGAATATTCATACCAACTCTAAATCCAGTGAAAAAACTTTCTAAATGTTTCTAAAATTATGCTTTGTTAAATGGGTGCCTTCGCTCATTTTTATCATAATGTTTTCTCTAGGCTTCTTTAAGAATCACCTATTCCCTGGTGGTCAAAATCTCCTATAGCAAGCTTCAGGTATTTTTCTTATGACCAGAGAGGTCCAAGAAAAATAAAACTCATATTTATATAGCACATTTGTTTCTGCTTGTTGTGTAGCTTACTGTGTTTGTTTCCGATGATAATTGATGGAGTAGACGGAGTACTCGGAGTTGGACCGGAAGACCTCGAAGACCCCGAGGACTTATGTAAGAAAAGGCAAGCAGCCCTTTGACCATGTCTGAGAAAACATTTTCATGCATGCCAAGTTGAATACTTTATTCCGATGAATATAGTTATGGTTATTCGGAGCACCCAGCATTGTGTTACCGATGGCTCCTCCAGAGCACTTGCATTGAGCATGACCTTACCATATATGAGGGTCACGCTGATAATATGTTGACAAATAGACAGTAATGCTACGCATAGTAAGAGCATGTGCATGATGACGGTATCCCAGAGTTGATATCAAAGGTTTTATGGAAAACCCGTCGGGTGCCACTAATGCCCGAGCGTGATGATGTTGAGTTGGGTGACCATTTGTGAAGAAGTGGTGCACCGGGAATATTTTGTGTGAGTGTTTTCGAAAATGGGATTAGATTTATGATGTGTCGACCGTCCCAACCTTACATGTGCGATCACGATACCCCTTTATGGGACGAGGCTTTGTTGATTACTTTGGTCGATGCTAGCAAAGATGCCACACTACTAGTGGCGGGAGTGATATGTGGTCACTCTCGTGACTGGGTCGTACCAGGTAGGTCGCTATGTCATTTTACGTGTTCCGGACACACCGTTGGTCTCTAAATGACCGGGTACCAATGGAGTTGGTGCTCGTAAGACGTACATCATGTGGGCTGGGTACCAATCGAGTGGACTCTTTGTCTAGTGTCGTTAGGGTAAAGGCAATGATCGGGTACTTACCTCAGGTATGTTATATGTCGCGAGTCGTGGATGACACGGAAGTTTCCCGGAGCTCGTGGGTACAGCGTACAACCTCTGCAGAGTGTAAAACTATTCGAATAGTCGTGCCCACGGTCAAGGACAGTTGGGTAATCCTGCTTAAACTACGTCCAGTCATTTTCGCATAATACAAGTATGAGTGTGTGTGTTTAAAGGTGTTATCTGAGAAAAATGATATGACAAGTTTGGTGACTTGGCATATAGGATGAACCGATGGTGTTCAACCCCGAGCAGATATGTTGATATATGTGACTTGTTCTTCTGAATACCATCTAGCTTATGATGTATGTCCATTCAAGCAATTGATCATGTTTATTCACAATCAAAACCTGCTTTCCGCAAAGGCCGCATATTATTTATTATCGTATCAACTGCACTATCCATATCATGGGGTGTTTGCGAGTACATTCAAAGTACTCATTGGCTTGCCACTGATTATTTCATTAAACAGGTATGAGAGAACAGGATATGGAGAAGAGTAACTTGGTGACGTTCCTGCGAGGTAGGACGCTTTCCAGTCAGAATGCCTGTAGGTTAAGGCTGATGGCATGGGTTCACGTTTTCGATCAATATTTCCGTTATTGGTCCAGTTTGGTGTGGTCGCCTTCAAGACCCTATAAATATGTAAGACTTGACCGTAATGGTCATTATTTGTATCAGACGGTTGTTTGGATGTAAGACTCTTAATATTCAATATATGTGTGTTCGGTGAGCATTAATCTCTCGAATCACTAAACACGATCATTCGACGATCTCGACTCGTAAATCGGGGTCCTCACAATTATATATTAAGGTATTATGGCCGTACGATCGTCGTAACATGAAAAAATTAAGTGGACCACTCGATTTAAGGTTCCTCTTAAATCAAAATAACTAGATTAATTATGATTTAATATTCCACTTAAACCAAACTGAATGTGACAAGACATAACTAGCTATCACGTACAGGCCTACAAAAAACCAGCACAATAGCCGGCTAAGCATGCCCAAGGCAATCAGATCCATGATTAATCACTCTATGTTCCCATATTCTGTCCCTACCTATACCAAGGACATATCCGCAAAAAAGAACTCCAAAGACAGTTCCGTAAAAAAGAACATACGCCAGGGACGTAGGGGATAAGCGGCCTTGACTCCTCCCGATATGTCTTTTTCCCTGTCGTTGTAATTCTGGATTGATTAGTGTGGCCGTTAATCGTGTGTGTCTTAACCTAAGTCATAATTGTAAACGTTCAGATTTTATGTGGGCTCCGTAGATATAAGAGAATTTAAACTGTGATGATCCTTTTTCTTCTTCTTTTATTTACGTGAACCGCTGTTTCCCTTTTGGAAATAAATAATATAACGTTGTAAAATAAGGTTGTATGCCAAGCAAATTAATCAACATGCACCTTAAACATGCTCATCTCCCTGTTTTCTGGAAAACCAATAACACTTATGTGGGGAATGGGAGGGGGGGGGGGGGTCTGCGCCGGCGCGCCGGCGCAGATTTTCGGCTGGCCGAGCGCGGGCCGCAGGATCCACCAACCCCGCGCCGTCCGCACCGTTGGATCCGCATGCAACATTTTTCTCCCTATGCAGCAAAATTTCGATGTCATGCAGTAAATTTTTCAACGGTTGCAACAACAAAAAAATTGTAGCAAAAAAAATATCTACGTGATCGTAGCAAAAAAGCGAAGCTGATGGTACGTGATAGCAAAAGTCAAACGCCGGTTGTAACAAAAATTTACGTGACGTGTATGCATCTTTTTAGTGAACGATTGCAGCAAAACATGATGCCGGTTGTAGCAAAAATTAACACGGTTGTAGCAAAAAATCCAACGAACTAGAGTTGCAACCAAACTTATATACAACTCTTTTATTGAGACAAAATATAATAAAAAAACGCTTGCAGCAAAAATAACGCAGGTTGCAACATTTTTAGACGAAAAATGTTACATCCATTGACCGGAGAAGCGCACGGCTGGGAAAAATGTTGCAAGGCCCGCGCGCACCAGGGGGGACCGGCGCGTCGGTTGGGCCGGCGCGCGGGTGGGAAACGATTCTCAATGGGTAGCCCCTTATTAATTTATAATTTCCTAGCAAATCAACGCACATGCATATAATTTTATGCACCTAATAGCACGTACAATACCAAAAATAACCTTTTGAACTCGAGCCCATTTGAGCTTGTATGAACAGTAAATTCACAAATTAATAAAACAAGTTCAAAAAAATATGTAATTGTTTCGTGGTATACTTTCGTAAAAGTTTTAAGTGTTTGTAAATTTTCATCATGAGATCACATTTGTGTAAAATGTGGTACAAAAATACAAAATTAGTGTTCCAAAATGTTTTGGAAAGTAGCATTTTCAAAGCTCGATTTTTGTTTTTTTGTCACGCCTTCGTCCAATGTGATCTACTCCCTCCGTTCCTAAATATAAGTCTTTTAAAAGGTTTCACCAGAGAGACTATATACAGATGTATATAGACATACTTTATAGTATAAATTCACTGATTTTGCTTCGTATGTAGCCCTCTACGGAAATCTTTAGAAAGACTTATATTTAGAAACGGAGGGAGTAATGATGAAATATTTCAAGCACTTAGAACATTTGTCGAAGTTCATAAAAAAATCAGAATTTTTTGAAATGTATTGATTTGTTTTCGATTTTACTGTTCATGCGGCTGTATTTGAGCTTGAGCTCGAGTACTTCACGTGCGTACAATACACCTTACCTACACACATGTACACTGTTGAAAAAACATATGCATTTCCTCTATTTGCCTGTCAAATCCAAGCGTACATTCGTTGGAAAAACAAATCAAAGTGTACATGACTTTTTTTCATGAACTAACATGCACATGAAAATAGCACCAAAACTATACACATGTATGTTCTATGCTTGTCTAGATACAGGCCTACATAAAGGGACCCGCCCTGCTTCTTAGTTAAAGATCAGATTAGTAATAATCTTCCTCTTAAGATTAAGTGCAGTTTGAACTACTCATGAAAAATATTTAGTTTGAACAAATCTCCTGTTTTCTGGGCTCATGCAAGATGCCCACTTGCATACCTACATACAAACCCATGTGTGCCCACACGCACACATGATCTTGATTGAGTACAAGACCCAATTAGATCATTATTATAACGATTCATATATAGGTGAAAAATATGGAACAAAACATTCACTTCATTGTCCACAGCTCACGTCAAGACAGTGGCGTGGATTTTGGTGTTAAACCATATATATGTCTATAACATATAATGCAGGTTATATTATATTATGGTGAGAAAACAGATTGTCCGTCGCATGTTATGGATTTTGCACTCATTAAATGTCACTTGGAACAAAAAGCTTCAACTTAGTGAGAACGACCAATGTGCCAATTTGCGATCCCGGGCGACGGCGTCAGCACGGCCGCCTCAGGGCGCTTCGGGAGCTCGGGGGGCGTGATGATCAAGGCCTGGGAGGTTGCCTTGCGAGCCTCCCCCTCTCCATCGGCAGGCGGCGACGCGTTGGAGAGAGCTGGCGGTGCATCGGGAGTCGCCTTCGGCTTGACGCCCAACTTCTTCCTCCTCGCCCTCGGCGAGACGACGTCCCTGGACATCAGGCAAAATAGGGAATCAGCCAAGCGAGTACTTCATACGCACATAGCGTGCCAAGACAGGTGACTCACTCTTCGGGGTCAATCCAGCTTTTCCTCTTCGCCGCCCCCACGCCGATGGGAGCAACAGGACCCCCCTCGGAGGGGGCGAGCCCGACGCCTCAGGTTTTCCACCGGCGGAGGCGGGATGCGTCAAGGATGACCCAGCCTCGCACTTCTGGGGGGGCACGCACGCAGACTGCGTAGCGCGGGGGGTCGACGCGGCCCCCCTAGAGGTCCTGGTCAGGCGCAAGGGAACCCCCGCGGAGACCTCACCGGCGGCATCATCATTTGCGAGCTCGCGTAGAATAACGGCCTCTCGCGGGAGGGGCGCTCTCGCCGGGCAGTCGTCGACGGTATTCTCCGAATCCCCCTCACTGGAGGTATCGCCAGATGACACCTCCACCGGATCAGAGACCGCGACTGGGAGGAGCCCACGCTCATGAAAGACAGGCAGCCCAACGATCACGTCGGCCCGGTTGTCAAGACGGTATAGCGGGCCCAGAGCCTCAGGAAGGTCACCAGGGTCGCCGCCCAGCAAGATCGCCATGACCCTACTCAGCTCATCAGTGGGAAGTGATACGTCTCCGTCGTATCTATAATTTTTGATTGTTTCATGCCAATATTCTAGAACTTTCATATACTTTTGGCAACTTTTTATACTATTTTTGGGACTAACATATTAATCCAGTGCCTAGTGCCAGTTCCTGTTTGTTGCATATTTTTTGTTTCGCAGAATATCCATACCAAACGAAGTCCAAACGTAATAAAAACTTACGGGGATTTTTTTGGAATATTTATGATTTTTGGGAAGAAGAATCAACGCGAGGCGATGCACAAAGGGCCCACAAGCCCTGTAGCCGCCACCAGGAGGTACGGTGGTGGCTGGCAGGCTTGTGGGCACTCCTTAAGGCGGTTAGAGCCCTTCTTTCGCCGCAAGAAATATAATATCCGAAAGTAAATCGTGTTAAAATTTCAGCCCAATCGGAGTTACGGATCTCCGGGAATTTAAGAAAACGGTGAAACGCAGAATCTGGGAGCACAGAAACAGAAGGACACAGAGAGAGATCCAATATCGGAGGGGCTCTCGCCCCTCCGCCGCCATGGAAACCATGGACCAGAGGGGAAACCCTTCTCCCATCTAGGGAGGAGGTCAAGGAAGAATAAGAAGGAGGGGGGCTCTCTCCCCCTCTCGCCCGACGGCGCAAGAACGCCGCCCGGGACATCATCGTGTGACGGCGATCTACACCAACACCTCTGTCATCTTCACCAACATCTCCATCATCTTCCCCCATCTATATTCAGCGGTTCACTCTCCCGCAACCCGCTGTACCTTGTACTTGAACATGGTGCTTTATCCTACATATTATTATCCAATGATGTGTTGTTATCCTATGATGTCTGAGTAGATTATTGTTGTCCTATCGGTGATTGATGAATTGCTATGATTGGTTTAATTTGCTTGTAGTTATGTTGTTGTCCTTTGGTGCCCATCATATGATAGCGCGCGTGGATCACACCATAAGGTAAGTTGTATGTTGATAGGACTATGTATTGGCAGGCTAGAGTTACAGAAGCTTCAAACCTAGCATAGAAATTGATGCATATGGGATTGAAGGGGGACCAATTATCTTATTGCTATGGTTGGGTTTTACCTTAATGAACGTTAGTAGTTGCGGACGCTTGCTAATAGTTCCAATCATAAGTGCATAGAATTCCAAGTAAGGGATAACATGCTAGCAGAGGCCTCTCCCACATGATACTTGCTATCGATCTAGTAACGTAGTCAATTGCTTAGGGACAATTCCACAACTCCTACAACCACATTTTACACACTCGTTAGACACTCATAGTTGTTTCTTGATCTAACCAGCCCCTAGTTTTATTTACATGTTCTTTACTTTCTTGCAAGCCTATCCTATCACTCCTACAAAGTACTTCTAGTTTCATACTTGTTCTAGGTAAAGCGAACGTAAAGTGTGCGTAGAGTTGTATCGGTGGTCGATAGAACTTGAGAGAATATTTGTCCTACCTTTAGCTCCTCGTTGGGTTCGACACTCTTACTTATCGAGAAAGGCTACAATTGATCTCCTATACTTGTGGGTTATCAAGACCTTTTTCTGGCGCTGTTGCCGGGGAGAGAGAGCGTGGGGTGAATATCCTCGTGTGTGCTTGTTTGCTTTATCACTAAGTAGATTTATTTGTTGTTCTAAGTTGTTCTCTATCTTTAGTTATGGATATGGAACACGAAATACCAAAAAAATTAGGTGTACTTGCTACTCATGGAGATGGGGAACCTCCTAAAACCCTCGAGGCTCGTTATGTGGAAAATATTATGAACTTCTATAATAATCCTGAGAAAGCCCCATTCAATTATATAATGGGGTACACGTTGGATCAACGTGAATACTTTAGGGATTATCGCTTGACTCAAAAAGGGGAACTTTTATGGGATCAAATCCATTTGTTGAAATGGTATGCTTGGGAACTATGCAAGAGATATGGTGTTACTTGTTGCTCTAGGATGAAGGCTCCACACCTTCCCTTTTCTTGTGAGTTTAATGATCATAGAACCTTGGCTTCTTATGCTAATGGTATATATGATTACTATGATGTGGATCAAATAGAAGAGTTTGTTGCTTTTATGGGTGCTTATGAAATTGAGGCTGTGTTTAAAAGGTATGATGACAATGATGATGCTCCTTACCGCTCTGAAAATTTGGCTATGCTTCGTTATTGTTATACTAATTATGAATAAAATGCCCATATTGAACGATTTGAGGATAAATCCTATGCTTCCCAAGAAGAGACTATTATTTTGCAGGAAACTATGGAAGAAGAAAATGCTGAAGTTGTGAGCTCATTAGATGAAAAAGATGACGAGGAGAGCGAAGAACAAAAGGAGGAAGAATGGACTAGCTACCCGTGTCCACCTTCTAATGAGAATAAATCTTCTACTAATACATTATTTAATTTCCCTTCGTTCTTACCGAAGGATGAATGCTATGATCCCTTGGATTCGTTTGAAATATACCTTTTTGATGAACTTGATGCTTGATATGCTTGTGGCCATGATGCCAAATATGAATGATGCTTATGAAGATGAGCTAGCTATAGTTTCTTATGTTACACATGATGACTTTCATGAATATAATATGCATGTGCTTGCTGCTCCTACTTGCAATTATTATGAGAGAGGAACTACATCTCCACCTCTCTATGTTTCCAATATGATAAAATTGCAAGAAACTGCCTATGCTATGTATTGGCCTTTACTTGGTGTGCATGAATTGTTCTTTTATGACATGCCAATGCATAGGAAGAGAGTTAGACTTCGTCATTGCATGATATATGTTACCTTGTGCTCACTACTAAATTTCAAATCATTGCTACTTAAAATTGGCTTTGATATACCTTGGGATCCGGGTGGATCCTTTACTTGAGCACTGTATGCCTAGCTTAATGGCTTTAAAGAAAGCGCTGCCTGGGAGACAACCCGGAAGTTTTAGAGAGTCATTTATTTCTGTTTAGTGCTTTTATTTAGTTTAAAAACAAAACATTATAGAGGGGAACTTAAAAAAATTTCAAAAAGAGAAGTGATTGAAAGGTGATGCATTGTGGAAGTGAGGGTCGACCTTGAACACTTGTGTTCATGCTCATGGAAACAATGTAGATTTTTTCATGGAAGTTTCTCACAAATATAATTATCCCCTTGTACAATTCCTTTGTATTTTAAAAATAATGTGCCAAGCAAAGCTTTTACGATTAGTTTGGGTGATAGTTGTTTGATCACGCTGAGAAAAGACAAAACCTTTCTGCTCACGAAATTAATTTTCGTTTTTATTCTGGAAGAGCTTTTGAGTTGATTCTTTTTTGTTCTGATTCATATGCAAATTTTCCAGACGTTCGTAATTGTTCAGATTTTTTTGAGATATCAGAGGTATACGGAATATACAGATTGCTACAAACTATTCTGTTTTGACAGATTCCGTTTTGTATGCATTATTCTCTTACTTTGATGAATCTATGGGTAGTATCGGGGGGGGGGGGTATGAACCATGGTGAAGTTGGATTACTGTAGATATAATGCTAATATGAATTTAGAATGAGTTCACCACAGTACTTCAAGTGGTGATTTATTTTATTATACTAACGGATCTCACGAAGTTTTGTTGAGTTTTGTGTGATTGAAGTTTTCAAGTTTTGGGTGAGAGCACGATGGATGAACGAATAAGGAGAGGCAAGAGCCTAATCTTGGGGATGCCCGAGGCACCCCAAGGTAATATTCAAGGAAGACTCAAGCGTCTAAGCTTGGGGATGCCCCGGAAGGCATCCCCTCTTCCGTCTACAATTTATCGGTAATTTTACTCGGAGCTATATTTTAATTCATCACATGATATGTGCAAATGCTTGGAGCGTCTTTTGTGTTTATTTTTCCTTTTTTTATGCACCATGCTGGTATGATATAGTCCTTGGTTGGCTTTATAGAATGCTTCTTGTGCTTCACTTATATATTTTGAAGTTTGGATTGCCTGTTTCCCTACACAAAGAAAACCGCCATTCGTAAAATGCTCTTTTGCTTCACTTATATTTGTTAGAGCGGGGCATATCTTTTGTAGAAAGAATTAAACTCTCATGCTTCACTTATACCTATTTAAGAGAGTTAACAGGAGTTGGTCATTCACATGGTTAGTCATAAAATCCTACATAAAACTTGTAGATCACTCAATATGATATGTTTGATTCCTTGCAACAGTTTTGCGACATGAATATGTGATATTAGAGTCATGCTAGTGAGTAATTGTGTATTTTTAGAAATACTTGTGTTAAGGTTTGTGATTCCCGTAGCATGCACGTATGGTCAACCGTTATGTGATGAAGTCAGAGCATGATTTATTTACTCATTGTCATCGTTTGTGTGGAGGTCGGGATCGCACGATGGTTAACTCCTACCAACCTTTCCCCTAGGAGCATGCGTGTAGTACCTTGTTTCGATGACTAATAGACTTTTGCAATAAGTATTTGAGTTCTTTATGACTAATGTTGAGTCCATGGATTATACGCACTCTCACCCTTCCACCATTGCTAGCCTCTCTAGTACCGCGCGACTTTCGCCGGTGCATTACACCCACCATATAGCCTCCCTCAAAACAACCACCATACCTACCTATTATGGCATTTTCATAGCCATTCCGAGATATATTTCCATGCAACTACCACCGTTCCGTCTCATGACATGTTCCACCACTTCCCTATTGCCATTGCATGATCGTAAGATAGCTAGCATGATGTTTCCATGGCTTGTCCGTTTTTTTGTAGGTCATTGCTAAGCTAGATCATTGTCACGGTACACTACCGAAGGCATTTCATATAGAGTCATCATTGTTCTAAGTATTGAGTTGTAAGTGTGATGATCATCATTAATAGAGCATTGTCCCATGTGAGGAAATAAAAGAGGCCAGCGAAGCCCATTTACAAAAAAAGAGGCCAAAGATGCCCACCAAAATAAAAAAAATAAAAAAAAGAGGCCAAAGAGCCCACAAAAAAAATGAGAGAAAAGAGAAAGGGACAATTGCTACTATCCTATTTACACACTTGTGCTTCAAATAGCACTATGATCTTCATGGCAGAGAGTCTCCTATGTTGTCACTTTCATATACTAGTGGGAAATTTTCATTATATAACTTGGCTTGTATATTCCAATGATGGGCTTCCTCAAAATTGCCCTAGGTCTTCGTGAGCAAGGAAGTTGGGTGCACACCCACTAGTTTCTTTTGTGAGCTTTCATAAACTTATAAGCTCTAGTGCATCCGTTGTGTGGCAATCCCTACTCACTCACATTGATATGTATTAATGGGCATCTCCATAGCCCGTTGATACACCTAGTTGATGTGAGACTATCTCCTCCTTTTTGTCTTCTCCACAACCACCATATTCTATTCCACCTATAGTGCTATGTCCATGGCTCACGCTCATGTATTGCGTGAAAGTTGAAAAAGTTTGAGAACACTAAAGTATGAAACAATTGCTTGGCTAAAACTGGGGTTGTCCATGATTTAAATACTTGTGTGGGGAAGATGGAGCATAGCCAAACTATATGATTTTGTAGGGATAACTTTATTTGTCCATGATATTTTGAGAAGACATGATTGCTTTGTTAGTATGCTGGAAATATTATTGTCTTTATGTCAAATGATAGACTATTGCTTCGAATCACTTGTGTTTTAGTAATCCTGCCATGATTAGATTATATGATCAAGATTATGCTAGGTAGCATTCCACATCCAAAATTATCTTTTTTATCATTTACCTACTCGAGGACGAGCAGGAATTAAGCTTGGGGATGCTGATACGTCTCCGTCGTATCTATAATTTTTGATTGTTTCATGCCAATATTCTACAACTTTAATATACTTTTGGCAACTTTTTATACTATTTTTGGGACTAACATAGTGATCCAGTGCCCAGTGCCAATTCCTGTTTGTTGCATGTTTTTTGTTTCGCAGAATATCCATACCAAGCGAAGTCCAAACGTAATAAAAACTTACGAGGATTTTTTTTGTAATATTTATGATTTTTGGGAAGAAAAATCAACGCAAGGCGATGCACGAAGGGCCCACAAGCCATGTAGCCCCCACCAGGAGGTACGATGGCGGCTGGCAGGATTGTGGCCACTCCTTAAGGCAGTTGGAGCCCTTCTTTCTCCGCAAGACATATAATATCCGGAAGAAAATCGTGTTAAAATTTCAGCCCAATCGGAGTTATAGATCTCTGGGAATTTAAGAAACGGTGAAACGCAGAATCTGGGAGCGCAGAAATAGAAGGACACAGAGTGAGAGATCCAATCTCGGAGGGGCTCTTGCCCCTCCGCTGCCATGGAGACCATGGACCAAAGGGGAAGCCCTTCTCCCATCTAGGGAGGAGGTCAAGGAAGAAGAAGGAAGGAGGGGGGCTCTCTCCCCCTCTCTCCTGGCGGCGCCGGAACGCTGCCCGGGACATCATCGTGTGACGGCGATCTACACCAACACCTCCGTCATCTTCACCAACATCTCCATCATCTTACCCATCTATATTCAGTGGTTCACTCTCCCGCAACCCGCTGTACCCTCTACTTGAACATGGTGCTTTATGCCAGATATTATTATCCAATGATGTGTTGCTATCCTATGATGTCTGAGTAGATTATCGTTGTCCTATCGGTGATTGATGAATTGCTATGATTGGTTTAATTTGCTTGTGGTTATGTTGCTGTCCTTTGGTGCCCATCATATGATAGCGCGCGTGGATCACACCATAGGGTAAGTTGTATGTTGATAGGACTATGTACTGGCAGGCTAGAGTGACAGAAGCTTCAAACCTAGCATAGAAATTGATGCATATGGGATTGAAGGGGGACCAATATATCTTATTACTATGGTTGGGTTTTACCTTAATGAACGTTAGTAGTTGCGGACGCTTGCTAATAGTTCCAATCATAAGTGCATAGAATTCCAAGTAAGGGATAACATGCTAGCAGAGGCCTCTCCCACATGATACTTGCTATCGATCTAGTAACGTAGTCAATTGCTTAAGGACAATTCCGCAACTCCTACCACCACTTTGCCACACTCGTTAGACACTCGTAGTTGTTTCTTTATCTAACCAGCCCCTAGTTTTATTTACGTGTTCTTTACTTTCTTGCAAGCCTATCCTATCACTCCTACAAAGTACTTATAGTTTCATTCTTGTTCTAGGTAAAGCGAATGTAAAGTGTGCGTAGAGTTGTATCGGTGGTCGATAGAACTTGAGGGAATATTTGTCCTACCTTTAGCTCCTCGTTGGGTTCGACACTCTTACTTACCGAGAAAGGCTACAATTGATCCCCTATACTTGTGGGTTATTAGAAAGGTCCTGGGACCAGAGCCTGAGCTCGTCGACGCCAGCACGGTAGTCCCACAAGGGCTTGGAGTGGGCCTGAAGGGGCGCCAGGCGCAGTGCCAAGAACTCCTTCACTATCATCCCACCGGTCAGCCTCTTGGCGCTGATGTCGTGGGAGAAGCACTCTAGGACGGGCGCGGCCCGGGGGTCGGAAAGCTTCACCGAGCTCCACGCGGAAGTCTTCTACGAAAACCCCTTCGGCTCCTCCAGACGAGGGTTGGCATCTTTGAGGCTCATAAGAACCCAACGTTGCATGAAGTTTTCCACCTTCTTCCCAGCCTTCAGGAGTAGGTTGCCACTCTGGGCCGCCACGAAGGAGACGCATGCCGACAAATGGGTGTCGTCATGCAGGCACAAGCTTAAGAAGTGGCGGAAGAGGGCCACTGAAGGCTGCACACCTACGAAAGCCTCATAGTAGAAAGCGAAGACGGACAGGAGCAAGACATAGTTGGGCTGGAACTGAAGAGCCTGGATCCTGTAGTGGTTCAAGATGGCGGTGCAGAACGGGGAGAAAGGCGGCATCAGCCCGGCAAAGACATTGTGGAGGAAGAATGGGTACCCCGCCTTCGACGCGGGCCGCTCCTCTATGGCGCCAGGCCAGATCGGGGTCCACCCGTACTCGTTGGACTCGGCCGCAGTCCATGGAAGCATGGGGGCGAGATCCACATCCTTGGAAAGGACGCACTCCAAGAGCGGAGGAGCGGGGCTGGACCTTGCGCCTCTGGCTTCTGCTTGCCGGCGGGTGACATTGCTGGACTGGCGAGGGAGCGGCGCGACACTGGATCTGGGGGATGCCGGTTGGAGTTGAAGACCAAGGAGGAAGAGCGTGTGTGGGAGAAGGAAAGCAGTAATGCACCGACTCAACAATCAAGGCTCCTAATAACTCGGGCAGAGGTAGAAGACAAGTAAGACTCAACACCAGCCGCGTGACGGGCACCGGCGTGGTCCCGAGGCATCTAGGGCCTGTGGCGTCTCAGGTCGCGCCCGAAGCTTCGCCCAGAAGCCAACCCGAGCGCGTCGTGGGCCCGAGGGCTACTGTCGGCGTTCTAGGAATGGGGGTACCCAGACCTGCCTACATGTGGCCCAGGGCCTGCCCACTTCATCAAGCAAACCAACGGGCTCGACAACACTGAAGGCAAGGCCCTCGCAAGGGGCCAAGCCTCACGAGGCGGAACGGCATCCAGACCCGCACGGGGCCTCCTCAGGACCCCTCTGAAGTGGCGGATATTCCGAGGCGAGGCCCGGCCTGAGGAGTCAAGGGTGACGCAAGGGAAGGACCGACGAGCAGCAGGCAGCAGGGCGGTGCAGTTTCCCCTTTAGTGCAAAGGGGGCAAGGACGTACTGGGGTTCCCAAGGCATGTTCCAAAGGTTTCCCTTCTGGTGCAATAAGGCCGTCGCCGCCCGCCAGCAGGACAGACGTCATCCGCGGGGCCGGTCCTGCAGCGCGGGTAGCCACTTTGCATGCAAAGACCACCTTTGGGCAGGGGGAGCATGTTCCCCTGTTCCCCTTTAAAATTGGCCGATGTGGGATATCTTACCGCCGAAATGATAAGGGAAGATAACTCAGGCCACCACTATATATAAAGGATAGGTTGCTTCATAGAAAAGGACAATTCATTCACCGACTAGCACCACGCAAGGTCACCCAGCCTCCGGAGGCGCCCAAGCACTATACTAGTTCATCCACCAACCTCTCCGAGAGGCAATCCACCAAAGCAGGAGTTGGGTTTTACGCTTCACAGCGGCCCGAACCTGGGTAAATTGTTGCGTTCTGTGTTTCCTTCACCATCGAGTGAGTTTCCTTCCATCCCAAGCGAGTAGCGAGCTAGGTGAGGCGAATCAGTGAGAGATCTTCGTACACGCCCCTGATTTCGAATCTTTAGGGTTTTGCGGAGCCTGAAATCCAACACAACTCATTAATGAAAGTAGACAAAATATTCCATATGAGAAAGAAAGAAAATAAGAGAAAGAAAATATTTTTTGTTTTTCAAAATATATATATACACATACATATAGATGAGAATTGAATGGTTCCAAGAAGATTTGATTTGACAGATGTGAACCATACAAGAATCTCCATCTAGATGTGGGGCGGTGACTAGGTCACCTATATTAGAGTATTTAACTGGAGGAGCCAAGCAATATTGCTTGATCATAGGTCATACTCATTGTTAAGCGCAAAATGGAGTCACCACTTTTTGATTAAGCATTTTAATGTCTTCATATCACTTGGGTTACTTTACCTCATTAGTTGGTGTAAAGCTTTATCAAGGATATGAGTACATACCTTCGAATGATGTTGATGACATGGCATATAGGTGAACTTGTTGTGGATGCTCAAAGTTGATGAAGATCATCTTGAGTTGGGAGCTATCCATGTCGTTTCGGTTCACTTTTCGCCTACAATGGTTAGTCATGCAAGGAAGAACATAATATATCCATATGATATGACTGAATTTCAATATCACAAAATTGTCAAGAATATGATTTAGTTGTCTTCATCCTCCATCTCTGAAGAAAGGATTGTTGATACTTGGCCATAACAAGATTGCTTTTGATGTGAGTTTTTGGCAATCTTGTGGAATGTAGTTCTTCCAAGTACCTACAAAAGATTAGATGCAATACAACGAGCATAGTTTTCCAAGATATCAGATAGTAATATCAATAGCACCATGGAATGGGCAATCAAGCTCATGCCCTTGCATGCACCCGAGTGAGTCTAGCTCAAGTTTGAAGCATCAATGATGTTAAACTCACTCCTCAAATGACAAAACAATTTCTCATCAAATGGTTTGGTAAAGATATCAGCTAATTGTTTGTCAGTAGGAACATGCTTGAGATCTATATCTCCTTTACCAACATCGTCACGAATGAAATAATGTCGCACCTGAATATGTTTTGTTCGAGAATGTTGCACATGATTATAGGCAATCTTAATGACATTTTCATTGTCACATAACAATGGAACTTTTCTAACATGAATGCCATAATCCTTAAGAGTCGGAGTCATCCAAACTAATTGTGCACAACATGATCCAGCGGCATTGTATTCGGCTTCGGCAGTAGATAGTGTGGTGGTTTTGTCTTGTCTAGATCTAAGTTGTCAATCATGTCCCTCTTGGGGCACCTTACCCCTCCTTATATAGGTGGAAGGGGTAGGTTTACATGTAGAGTCCTACTAGGAGTAGGAATAGGACTAGTCTCTCTTGAATCCTAATCCGGGTCTTGTTTCCTTCTTCTGGGAGTCTTTCCTCTTCTTAGGCCTTCTCTTGTGAGTCGGCCCTCCTGGACTCTCTATGAGTCGCCTTATGCCACGGTGTACGCCGGGCCTTGGGCCTTCGTCATTTGTCTGAGTCTCCTATGGGGTATTCTATGAGCCGCTCGCTAGGTCACTGCTCAGTCGTCGGTGAGTCGCCAAGTCCTTGGCGGGTCATACTTTAAGCCGGGTTACACTGCGGAGTATATCCCCAATAGATAGCGATACCAAGTTTTGTTTCTTGGATGACCAAGATACAAGAGATCTCCTAAGAAATTGACATGTACCTGAGGTGGATTTTCTATTAACCTTGTCTCCGGCATAGTCCGAGTTGGAATAGCCAACAAGATGGAAAGAAGATCCCTTGGAATACCATATGCCAAAGTTTGGTGTATGTATGAGGCATCTCATTATTATTTTCACAGCCAATAGATGACACTCTTTAGGTGCCGCTTGATATCGGGCACACATGCAAACACCCAACATGATGACAGGACGGGAGGCACGTAAATATAGCAATGAACCAATCATTGATCGATAAACCTTTTGATCAACTAGGTTTGTCCTCCTTAGTGAGGTCAAGATGTCCACTGGTAGGCATGGGGGTTCTCATACCTTTGCATTCTTGCATGTTGAACTTCCTGATTAAGTCCTTGATGTACTTGGTTTGGGAGATAAACGTACCTTCTCTGGATTGTTTGATTTGCAATCCAAGGAAGAATTTCAGCTCACACATCATCGACATCTCATACTTCTATGACATCAACTTTCCAAACTTTTAAATAAAATGTGGGTTAGTAGAACCAAATATAATATCATCCACATATATTTGGCATACAAATAGTTCTCCATCAAGTCTTTTAGTGAATAAGGTTGCATTAATTATACCAATCTCAAAACCCTTTTCAATGAGAAACTTCCTTAGGCATTTGTACCAAGCTCTAGGGGCTTGTTTGAGTCCATATTAAGCTTTACAAAGTTTGTAAACATGATTAGGTTTCTTAGGGTTCAAAAATCCGGGAGGTTGTTTAACATAAACTTCCTCCTCAGTTACTCCATTAAGAAAAGAACTTTTGATATCCATTTGGTAAAGAGTTATATCATGGTGATTGGCATAAGAAAGAACAATGTGAATGGCTTCAAGTCTAGCAACAGGTGCATAAGTGATACGTCCATTTTGCATCATGTTTTCATGTTGATATTCATCGCTTATTTGGTTGTTATTTCACCTCACGGTACTATTCTTATGCCTTTTCTCTCTTATCTTGCAAGGTTTACATGAAGAGGGAGAATATCGGCAACTGGAATTCTGGCCTGAAAGTGGAGCAAAGTTGAGATACCTATTCTGCGCAACTCCAAACACCGTGAAAATCAACGGAGATTTTTTTCCCAATTTATAAAAAATACTGGGCCGAAGAAGTTCCAGAGGGGCGCTAGGGGGTGGCCACAAGCCTGCACGGCGCGACCACCCCCAAGGCCGCGCCATGGGGGCTTGTGGGCACCCTTCTGGCCCATTTGCCCCCCTCTTTTGCTATATGGAGGGTTTCGTCCAGAAAAAAATAAGAAGGGAGTTTTTTCGTGGTTTCGCCGCCGCCACGAGGCGGAACTTGAGCAGAACCAATCTAGAGCTCCGGTAGGACGATCCTATCGAGGAAACTTCCCTCCCGGAGGGGGCAATCGTCGCCATCGTCATAACCAACACTCCTCTCATCGGAGGGGACTCATCACCATCAACATCTTCATCAGCACCATCTCATCTCCAAACCCTAGTTCATCTCTTGTAACCAATCTCTGTCTCGCGACTCCGATTGGTACTTGTAAGGTTGCTAGTAGTGTTGATTACTCCTTGTAGTTGATGCTAGTTGGATTACTTGGTGGAAGAGTTTATGTTCAGATCCTTGATGCTACTCATTACACCTCTGATCATGATTATGATTATGCTTTGTGAGTAGTTACTTTTGTTCCTGAGGACATGGGATAAGTCATGCTAATAATAGTCATGTGAATTTGGTATTCGTTCGGTATTTTGATATGTTGTATGTTGTTTTTCCTCTAGTGGTGTTATGTGAACGTCGACTACATAACACTTCACCATTATTTGGGCCTAGAGGAAGGCATTGGGAAGTAGTAAGTAGATGATGGGTTGCTAGAGTGACAGAAGCTTAAACCCTAGTTTATGCGTTGCTCCGTAAGGGGCTGATTTGGATCCACTAGTTTAATGCTATGGTTAGACTTTGTCTTAATTCTTCTTTCTTAGTTGCGGATGCTTGCGAGAGGGGTTAATCATTAGTGGGATGCTTGTCCAAGTAAGGGTAGTACCCAAGCGCCGGTCCACCCACATATCAAACTATCAAAGTAACGAACGCGAATCATATGAACATGATGAAACTAGCATGACAGAAATTCCCGTGTGTCCTCGGGAGCGTCTTTCCTCCTATGAGACTTTGTTCAGGCTTGTCCCTTGCTACAAAAGGGATTGGGCCACTTTGCTGCACCGTTGCTACTTTTGTTACTTGTTGCTTGCTACTGCAACAAAAGACCTTCCAACGGCGCTAGAAACAAGCGTGCTGACGGGAGACTATTCTTGTCTTGATACTCCTCAGCAACGGCACCAGGAATCCTTGTGCTACGGCTACGCCTTTAGGGAGTTCCTTGGAAAATATGCAAAGGATTCCCCGTGGCCTTGGAGCCTTGCGTTGGTGTTCCCTGAAGCGGAAAGGGTGATGTAGCATAGCGGCGGTAAGTATTTCCCTCAGTTTTGGGAACCAAGGTATCGATCCAGTGAAGGAATATCACAAGTACCTGCACAAACACAAAGAGCTTGCACCCAACGCTATGAAGGGGTTGTCAATCCCTTATAGATTGTTTGCCAAGTGAGAACTGAAAGCAACAAAGAAACAAAGCAAAGTAAAAGCAAAAGTGGAAAGGATAGGTGTGAATAGACCCGGGGGCCATAGTGTTGACTAGTGGCTTCTCTCATGAATGCAAGTAGACGGTGGGTGAACGAATTACTATCGAGCAATTGATAGAACCACGCAAAGTCATGACGTTATCTATGGCAATGATTATATCTATAGGTATCACGTCCAAAACAAGTAGACCGATACTTTCTGCATCTACTACTATTACTCCACACGTCGACCGCTATCCAGCATGCATCTAGTGTATTAAGTTCATGAGGAGAGAGTAACGCCTTAAGCAAGATGACATGATGTAGATGGACAATCTCATATCTACGATATAAGCCCATCTTGTTACCCTTGATGGCAACAACATGATGCGTGCCTTGTTGCCCCTTTTGTCAGTGGGAAAGGTCACCACACGGTATGAACCCGAAACCAAGCACTTCTCCCATTGCAAGAATGATAGATCTAGTTGGCCAAACAAAACCCAAGATTCGAAGAGACTTACAAGGATATCAAATCATGCAAATAAGAAATCAGCAAAGACTCAAATATATATCATAGATAATCTGATCACAAATCCACAATTCATCGGATCTCGACAAACACACCGCCAAAGAGGATTACATCGGATAGATCTCCATGAAGATCATGGAGAACTTTGTATTGAAGATCCAAGAGAGAGAAGAAGCCATCTAGCTACTAACTACGGACCCATAGGTCTGAAGTGAACTACTCACGAGTCATTGGAGGGGCGATGATGTTGATGAAGAAGCCCTCCAACTCCAAAGTCCCCTCCGACAGGGCACCGGGAAGGGTCTCCAGATGAGATCTCGCGGAAACGGCAGCTTGCGACGGCGAAAAAGTGTTTTCGTGGACCCCTGATTTTTTCTGGATTTTTAGGGAATTTATAGGCCAAAGACCTAGGGCAGGGGAGCGCCAGGGGGGCACAAGCTTGGTTGCCGCGGCCTCCCCCTGGTCGCGGCAACAGGGCTTGTGGGACCCCTTTGGGCCCACTTGCTTGGCCCTCAAGCCTCCCGATCTTCTTCCGTTCTGGAAAAATTCATTTCGGGGATTCTATTCCGTTTGTACTCCGTTCCAAAATCAGATCTGAAAAGTGTCAAAAACACAGAAAAAACAGGAACTGGCACTTGGCACTGAGTTAAGAAGTTAGTCCCAAAAAAGATACAAAAGGTAAACAAAACATCCAAAGTTGACAAGATAACAGCGTGAAACCATCAAAAATTATAGATACGTTTGAGACGTATCATTGCTCGGTACGAATCATCTCACCACACAATCACTTGTTACCGATAATTTCACTGGTTGCAGATATTTCCTTACTGAAAACCACTTGTCAGATCCTTCTGCTACTCGTTGGGTTCGACACTCTTACTTATCGAAAGGACTAGATAGATCCCCTATACTTGTGGGTCATCAAGACTCTTTTCTGGCGCCGTTGTCGGGGAGTGAAGCGCCTTTGGTAAGTGGAACTTGGTAATGAAACATTCATATAGTGTGCTGAAATTTATTGTCACTTGTCACTATGGATACCAATCCTTTGAGGGGCTTGTTCAGGTATCTTCACCTCGAACAGAAGCACAAATAGTTGCTCCTCAACCTACTGCACCTACTGAAAATATTTGCTTTGAATTTCCTTCGGGTATGCTTGAGAAACTGCTGGCTAATCCTTTTACACGAGATGGAACATCACATCCAGACTTGCATCTGATCTATGTAGATGAGGTTTGTGGTTTATTTAAGCTTGCAGGTGTGCCCGAGGATGAGGTCAAGAAGAAGGTCTTTCCTTTATCTTTGAAGGATAAGGCATTGACATGGTATAGGCTATGCGATGATACTGGATCATGGGACTACAATCGGTTGAAATTGGAATTTCATCAAAAAATTTATCCTATGCATTTAGTACATCGTGATCGGAATTATATTTATATTTTTTGTCCTCGTGATAGAGAAAGCATCCCTCAAGCTTGGGGGAGGCTTAAATCAATGCTATATTCATGCCCCAATCATGAGCTCTCGAGAGAAATTATCATTCAGAACTTCTATGCTCGGCTTTCTCATGATGATCACACCATGCTTCACACTTCTTGTACCGGTTCTTTTATGAAGAGAGATATTGACTTCAAATGGAATTTATTGGAGAGAATTAAACGCAACTCTGAAGATTGGGAGCTTGAAGAAGGTAAGGAGTCGGGTATGAATTTCACTTTTGATTGCATTAAATCCTTTGTTGAGACAAATACTTTTTGTTACTTTAGCGCTAAGTATGGACTTGACTCTGAGATAGTAGCTTCATTGTGTGAATCTTTCGCTGCTCATATTGATCTCCCCAAAGAGAAGTGGTTTAAATTTCATCCTCCTTTAGAAGTCAATGTAGTTAAACCCACTCCAGTTGAAGAGAAAGTCATTGCCTATAATGATCATGTGGTTCCCAGTGCTTACATTGAGAAACCACCTTTCCCTGTTAGGATAAAGGATCATTCTAAAGCTTCAACTGTGATACGTAGAGGCTATATTAGAACACCTACACCCTCTGAGCAAATTAGAGTTGAACCTAGCATTGCTATTATCAAAGATCTTCTGTCTGAAGAAGTTGAGGGACACAATATTCACTTTTGTGAAGATGCTGCTAGAATTGCTAAACCTCACGTTAGAGACAAACATAGGCATGTTGTTGGCATGCCTGTGGTTTCTGTTAAGATAGGAGATCATTGTTATCATGGTTTATGTGACTTGGGTGCTAGTGTTAGTGCAATACCTCAATCCTTATACGATGAAGTCAAAGATGAGATTGCACCTGTTGAGATAGAACCTATAGATGTCACTATTCAGCTTGCCAATAGAGATACTATCTACCCTGTGGGAATTGTTAGGGATGTTGAAGTCTTGTGTGGTAAAACGAAGTATCCTGCTGATTTCCTCGTTCTTGCTACCGCTCAAGATAGCTTTTGTCCCATCATATTTGGCAGACCTTTTCTCAATACCGTCAATGCTCATATTGACTGTGAGAAGCAAACTGTCACTGTTTGCTTTGAAGGTGTGTCGCATGAGTTCAATTTCTTTAAGTTTGGTAGACAACCTCATGAAAAGGAGTTGCCTAGTAGGGATGAAACTATTGCCTTAGCTTCTATTGCCGTGCCTCCTACTGATCCCTTAGAGCAATACTTGCTTGAGCATGAAAATGATATGCATATGGATGAAAGGGATGAAATAGATAGAGTTATCTTAGAACAATATCCTATTCTTAAGAATAACTTGCTTGTTGAACTGCTTGGGGATCCACCTCCACCAAAGGGTGATCATGTGTTCGAGCTCAAACAGTTTCCTGATACTCTTAAGTATGCCTATCTTGATGAAAAGGAGATATATCCTGTCATTATTAGTGCTAGCCTCTCAGAGCATGTAGAAAAGAAGTTACTAAAAACTCCGAGGAAGCACCGTCCTGCTATTGGATATACTCTTGATGATCTTAAGGGCATTAGTCCCACTCTATGCCAGCACAAGATCAAAACTGATCCTGAATTCAAACCAGTTGCTGATCAGCAGAGGAGATTAAATCCTAAGATGAAAGAAGTAGTGAGAAAAGAAATACTAAAGCTCCTAGAAGTAGGTATTATCTATCCTGTTGCTCATAGCGATTGGGTGAGTCCGGTGCATTGCATTCCTAAGAAGGGAGGCATTACCATTGTCCCTAATGATAAGGATGAGTTGATCCCACAGAGGGTTATTACTGGCTATAGGATGGTGATTGATTTTAGGAAGTTGAATAAGGCCACTAGGAAAGATCATTACCCTCTGCCTTTTATCGACCAAATGCTAGAAAGACTATCAAAACACACACACTTTTGCTTTCTAGACGGTTATTCTGGTTTCTCCCAAATACCAGTTGCACAATCTGATCAAGAGAAAACCACTTTCACCTGCCCTTTCGGTACCTTTGCCTATAGACGTATGCCTTTTGGCTTATGTAATGCACCTGCCACCTTTCAAAGATGTATGATGGCTATATTCTGTGACTTTTGTGAAAAGATTGTTGAGGTTTTCATGGATGACTTCTCCGTTTACGGGTCTTCCTTTGATGATTGCCTCAGCAACCTTGATCGAGTCTTGCAGAGATGCAAAGATACCAATCTTGTCTTGAATTGGGAGAAGTGCCACTTTATGGTTAATGAAGGCATCGTATTAGGACATAAAATTTCTGAAAGAGGTATTGAAGTCAATACGGCTAAGGTTGATGCAATCAAGAAAATGCCATACCCCACAGATATCAAGGGTATAAGAAGTTTCCTTGGTCATGCTGGTTTCTATAGAAGGTTCATTAAAGACTTCTCTAAGATTTCTAGGTCTCTTACCAATCTCTTGCAAAAGGATATTCATTTTGTCTTTGACGATGATTATGAGGAAGCCTTTGAAATACTTAAGAGGGCTTTGATAACTGCACCTATTGTTCAACCACCTTATTGGAACTTGCCTTTTGAGATCATGTGTGACGCTAGTGATTATGCTATTGGTGTTGTTCTAGGGCAAAGAGTTGATAAGAAGTTGAATGTCACTCACTACGCTAGTACTACTACGGAGAAGGAATTTTTAACAGTCGTGTTTGCATTTGAAAAGTCCAGGTCTTACATAGTTGATTCCAAAGTCATTATTCACACTGATCACACTACTATTAAGTACCTCATGGAGAAGAAGGACGCTAAACCTAGACTTATCAGATGGGTTCTCTTGCTACGAGAATTTGATTTGCACGTTGTCGACAGAAAGGGTGCTGATAACCCATTAGCAGATAACTTGTCTAGGTTGGAGAACGTTCTTGATGACCCATAACCTATTGATGATAGCTTTCCTGATGAGCAATTGAATGTCATCAATGCTTCACGTAGTGCACCGTGGTATGCTGATTATGCAAACTATATCATTGCCAAATACATACCACCTAGTTTAAGTACCAGCAAAAGAAGAAATTCTTCTTTGACTTGAGAGACTACTTTTGGGATGATCCTCACCTTTATAAGGAAGGAGTAGATGGTGTTATTAGACGTTGTGTACCTGAACATGAACATGGACAGATCCTACAGAAGTGTCACTCTAAGGCCTACGGTGGACACCATGCGGGAGATAGAACTGCACACAAGGTATTGCAATCAGGTTTCTATTGGCCCACTCTCTTCAAGGATGCCCGTAAGTTTGTCTTGTCTTGTGACGAATGTCAAAGAATAGGTAATATTAGCAAACGTCAGGAAATGCCTATGAACTATTCACTTGTCATTGAACCATTTGGTGTCTGTGGCTTTGATTATATGGGACCTTTTCCCAAATCCAACGGGTATACTCACATCTTGGTTGCTGTTGATTACGTCACTAAGTGGGTAGAAGCTATCCCCACTAGTAGTGCTGATCACAACACCTCTATCAAGATGCTGAAATAAGTTATCTTCCCTAGATTTGGAGTCCCTAGATATCTATTGACCGATGGTGGTTCACACTTCATTCATAGTGCTTTCCGTAAAATGCTTGCTAAGTACGATGTCAACCATAGAATTGTGTCTCCCTATCACTCTCAGTCCAGTGGCCAAGTAGAGCTAAGCAATAGAGAGATTAAACTAATTCTGCAAAAGAGTGTCAACAGGTCTAGAAAGAATTGGTCTAAGCAGCTCGATGATGCACTCTGGGCTTATAGAACTGCCTATAAGAATCCCATGGGCATGTCTCCGTACAAAATGGTGTATGGTAAAGCATGTCACTTACCTCTTGAGCTAGAGCATAAAGCTTATTGGGCAATCAAAGAGCTCAACTTTGATTTCAAACTTGCCGGTGAGAAGAGGTTATTTGACATTAGCTCGCTTGATGAGTGGAGAACTCAAGCATATGAGAATGCCAAGCTCTTCAAAGAGAAGGTTAAGAGGTGGCATGATAAGAGGATACAAAAGCGTGAGTTCAACGTAGGTGATTATGTCTTGCTATATAACTCTTGTTTAAGATTCTTCGCAGGCAAACTTCTCTCTAAATGGGAAGGTCCCTATGTTGTTGAGGAAGTATATCGTTCCGGTGCATTATTGTGAGTTCAACGTAGGTGATTATTCATGAATTATTATTGTTGACATTACCCTTGAGGTAAGCAGCTGGGAGGCAAAACTATAAGCCCCTATCTTTCTCTGTGTCTAGCTGAAACTTTGATCTCATGAGTACCACGTGAGTTGCAGCAATTGTAGAGAACGAAAGAATGATTGAGTATGTGGATTTGCTTTACAAGCTCTTATTTGACTCTTTCTGATGTTGTGATAAATTGCAATTGCTTCAAGGACTAAAGGCTATCGGTTGTTACTTCTCAGTAAGGTTCTTGATCCATGCTTTACTTTGTGAAGGAATTATCACTTTAGCATGAGAGATTATATGTTGGTATTGTTGTTCTGATCATGATCATGATGCATGCATGTTCATATCTTGTTTTGCTCACACCTCTCTACCTAAACATGTGGACATATTTATTGAGCTCGGCTTTCGCTTGAGGACAAGCGAGGTCTAAGCTTGGGGGAGTTGATACGTCCATTTTGCATCATATTTTCATGTTGATATTCATCGCTTCTTTGGATGTTATTTCACTTCACGGTACTATTCTTATGCCTTTTCTCTCTTATCTTGCAAGGTTTACATGAAGAGGGAGAATACCGGCAACTGGAATTCTGGCCTGAAACTGCAGCAAAGTTGAGATACCTATTCTGCGCAACTCCAAACGCCGTGAAAATAAATGGAGATTTTTTCCCTATTTATAAAAAATACTGGACCGAAGAAGTGCTAGAGGGGCGCCACAGGGTGGCCACAAGCCTTCACGGTGCGGCCACCCCCTAGGTCGCGTCATGGGGGCTTGTGGGTACCCTGCTGGCCCACTTTCCCCCCCTCTTTTGCTATATGGAGGGTTTTGTCCAGAAAAAAATCAGAAGGGAGCTTTTTCGTGGTTTCGCCGCCGCCACAAGGCGGAACTTGAGCAGAACCAATCTAGAGCTCCGGCAGGACGATCCTGCCAGGGAAACTTCCCTCCTGGAGGGGGAAATCGTCGCCATCGTCATCACCAACACTCCTCTCATCAGAGGGGACTCGTCACCATCAACATCTTCATCAGCACCATCTCATCTCCAAACCCTAGTTCATCTCTTGTAACCAATCTCTGTCTCGCGACTCCGATTGGTACTTGTAAGGTTGCTAGTAGTGTTGATTACTCCTTGTAGTTGATGCTAGTTGGATTACTTGGTGGAAGAGTTTATGTTCAGATCCTTGATGCTACTCATTACACCTCTGATCATGATTATGATTATGCTTTGTGAGTAGTTACTTTTGTTCCTGAGGACATGGGATAAGTCATGCTAATAATAGTCATGTGAATTTGGTATTCGTTCGGTATTTTGATATGTTGTATGTTGTTTTTCCTCTAGTGGTGTTATGTGAACGTCGACTACATAACACTTCACCATTATTTGGGCCTAGAGGAAGGCATTGGGAAGTAGTAAGTAGATGATGGGTTGCTAGAGTGACAGAAGCTTAAACCCTAGTTTATGCGTTGCTTCGTAAGGGGCTGATTTGGATCCACTAGTTTAATGCTATGGTTAGACTTTGTCTTAATTCTTCTTTCTTAGTTGCGGATGCTTGCGAGAGGGGTTAATCATTAGTGGGATGCTTGTCCAAGTAAGGGTAGTACCCAAGCGCCGGTCCACCCACATATCAAACTGTCAAAGTAACGAACGCGAATCATATGAACATGATGAAACTAGCATGACAGAAATTCCTTTGTGTCCTCGGGAGCATCTTTCCTCCTATAAGACTTTGTTCAGGCTTGTCCCTTGCTACAAAAGGGATTGGGCCACTTTGCTGCACCATTGCTACTTTTGTTACTTGTTGCTCGCTACGAATCATCTCACCACACAATCACTTGTTACCGATAATTTTAGTGCTTGCTGATATTTCCTTGCTGAAAACCACTTGTCACATCCTTCTGCTCCTCGTTGGGTTCGACACTCTTACTTATCGAAAGGACTACGATTGATCCCCTATACTTGTGAGTCATCAATAAGTCTCATCGTAGTCGATACCTTTGACTTGCGTGTATCCTTGGGCTACAAGACGCGCCTTGTTGCGTACAACTTGGCCATCTTCATCTTGCTTGTTTCAAAACACCCATCTTGTACCAATGATGTTTTGCTCGCCTTCGGACTTTTCAACAAGTGTCTGTACTTGGTTCCTCTCGAAGTTGTGTAGCTCCTCGTGCATGGTATTCATCCAATCCAGGTCTTGAAGGGCTTCTTCAACCTTCAAAGGCTCAATGCTAGAGATGAAAGAATAATGCTCAAAAAATGTTAGCTAAGCGAGATTTAGAGCAAGTGATTCTCCCTGTTTTTATGGACCATAGATTTGATTCAACGGATGATCTCTATCCACTCTTGCGGTAACTCTTGATAGATTCTTGTTGTTGGATGGTGGAGCTTCTTCATCATCATCATGTTGCACGTTGTCGTTGATGTTATCACCTCCTTGAGGTGGTGGTGAGGAAGGTTGAGGTGGATCGTCACATTGTACTTCTTCCTCTTCTTCATCATTTCGTGTACCGCTTGTCGATGCTTCCATGTCGTTTTGTGGTTCGCCTTGACGCAAAGGAGGAGCTTCCACTTGAATTGATGAAGTACTTTCCTCCACCTCTATGGGACAAATCTTGCCAATAGATAAATCTTTGATGGCTTCCGAAGGTTCCTTATCTCCTACATCATTTGGCAGTTGTTCGACTTGCGAACCATTAGTCTCATCAAACTTCACATCTACCATTTCTTCAACTTTTTGAGTGAACTTGTTGCAGACATGGTAAGTGTGAGAGTTTGATCCATAATCAAGTAGGAAACCTTCATAAGATTTAGGAGCAGATTTAGAGCGACGATGCTTATCAAGAATGTAACACTTAGAGCCGAATACTCGAAAGTATCCAACTTGGGGTTTGTTACCGGTGAGTAGCTCGTATGCCGTTTTACCAAGAAGCTTATGTAGATAGAGTTGGTTTATGGCATGTCAAGCTGTTTACACGGCTTCTGCCCAAAAGTGTCTTGGAGACTTGTATTCTTCAAGCATCGTTCTTGCCATCTCTATGAGAGCCCGGTTCTTCCTATCAACAACTCCATCTTTGTTGAGGTGTGTACGTCATCGAGAACTCATGTGAGATACCTTCTTCGTCAAGAAAGGTATCCATGTTAGTGTTCTTGAACTTTGTTCCATTATTGCTCTCAACTTTCTTGATATTCACTTCAAAGTGATTTTGAGCTTTCCGAGCGAAGTTCTTGAAGATCTTTTGTACGTGCGACTTATCATCAAGAAATATTACCCACATAAATCTGGAAAAATCATCAACAATGACTAAACCATAAGAATTTCCACCGAGGCTCTGGTAAGAATTGGGACCAAAGAGATCCATGTGAAGCAGCTCGAGTGGTCTTCTTGTAGTCATGATGTTCTTCACGGGATGACTTCCACCAACTTGCTTTCCTGTTTGACAAGCACTACAAAGTCTATCTTTGTCAAAGATAACATATTTAACTCCAAGAATATGATCACCTTTGATAAGTTTGTCAAGATTACACATACCTACATGTCCTAACCTTTTATTCCATAACCAACCTTTAGAAGATTTTGGAATAAGACATGTATGGGGCTTGGTTTTCATAGATAAATCGACAATGTATAGATCACCTCTACGGAAACCATTAAAGACAATGTTATGGTTGTCGCTACGAAACACTCGGTAGTCAACTTTCATAAATAGCACATTGATACGTCTCAAACGTATCTATAATTTTTGATGGTTTCACGCTATTATCTTGTCAACTTTGGATGTTTTATATACCTTTTATATCTTTTTTGGGACTAACTTATTAATCCAGTGCCAAGTGCCAGTTCCTGTTTTTTCTGTGTTTTTGACTCTTTTCAGATCTGATTTTGGAACGGAGTCCAAACAGAATAAAATGCCCGAAATAAATTTTTCAAGAACAGAAGAAGATCGGGAGGCTTGAGGGCCAAGGCAGGGGGCCCATAGGGAGCCCACAAGCCCTGTTGCCGCGGCCCAGGGGGCCGCGACAACCAGGCTTGTGGCCTCCGTGGCGCTCCCCTGCGCTAGCTCTTTGGCCTATAAATTCCCTAAAATCGTAGAAAAAATCAGGACATCCACGAAAACACTTTTCCGCCGCCACAAGCTTCTGTTTCCGCGAGATCTCATCTGGACACCCTTCCCAGTGCCCTACCGGAGGGGACTTCGGAGTTGGAGGGCTTCTACATCAACATCATCGCCTCTCCAACGATTGGTGAGTAGTCCAATTCAGACCTACGGGTCTGTAGTTAGTATCTAGATGGCTTCTTCTCTCTCTTGGATCTTCAATAAAAAGTTCTCCATGCTCTTCATGGATATCTATACAATGTAATCCTCTTTGGCGGTGTGTTTGTCGAGATCCGATGAATTGTGGATTTGTGATCAGATTATCTATACAATGTAATCCTCTTCGAGTCTTGGGTTTTGTTTGGCCAACTAGATCTATGATTCTTGCAATGGGAGAAGTGCTTGGTTTTGGGTTCATTCTGTACGGTGGCCTTTCCCAGTGACAAAAGGGGCAGCAAGGCATGCATCGTGTTGTTGCCATCAAGGGTAACAAGATGGGCTTTCATCATAAATTTGAGATTGTTCATCTACATCATGTCATCTTGCTTAAGGCGTTACTCTGTTCTTTGGACTTAATACACTAGATGCATGCTCGATAGTGGTCGACGTGTGGAGTTATAGTAGTAGATGCAGAAAGTATCGGTCTACTTGTTTTGGACGTGATGCCTATAGATACAATCATTGCCATAGATAACGTCACGACTTTGCGTGGTTCTATCAATTGCTCGACAGTAATTCGTTCACCCACCGTCTACTTGCTTTCATGAGAGAAGCCACTAGTGAACACTACGGCCCCCGGGTCTATTCACAACTACCGTCTCCGCTTTCACTTTTACTTTGCTTTGTTTACGTTTTGCTTTCAGTTCACACTTTGCAAACAATCTATAAGGGATTGACAACCCCTTCATAGCGTTGGGTGCAAGCTCTTTGTGTTTGTGCAGGTACTTGTGACTTGACGCGATCCTCCCAGTGGATGGATACCTTGGTTCTCAAAACTGAGGGAAATACTTACTGCCGCTGTGCTAGATCACCCTTTCCTCTTCAAGGGAACACCAACGCAAGGCTCCAGGGCCGCGGGGAACTCCTTTGCATATTTGCCAAGGAAATCCCTATAGGCGCAGCCCGTAGCAGCAGGATTCCTGACAGCATTGTCAGGGAAGGTCTGTTGTCGCACACATCAAAACCAAAGTCTGCTGTTTCGATAGCTCTTGTCGTCCTGAATCCAACAAGCTTGGGTTTGCTCGATTCGGAGCTCGTATGCGAAAGATATGGTTGTTTCAGTGGCGAGCGGTAGTACCGTTGGACCTAGCGGTATTACCACTGGACCTAGCGATAGTACCGCTAGAGTTAGCGGTAGTACCGCTAGAGCTGGCAGTAGTACCGCTGGCCCAGCGGTAGTACCACCCCAGGTCAGTGGTAGTACCGCTCCAAGATTTTAGTACCGTCATCTTTGCGGTTGTACTGCGTCGGACATTTTTGCGAAGACTTTCTTGGCAGTGGTTGGCCCGGTAGTATCTTTGCGCTACCATAGGCTCAGCGGTAGTACCGCTGCAGCCAGCGGTAGTACCGCTGGAGGGTCAGCGGTAGTACCGCTGCAGCCAGCGGTAGTACCGCCGGAGGGTCAGCGGTAGTACCGCTGGACTCGGGCTGTAAGTGGGGGTAACGGTCTGAATCCTCCCCCCACTATATAAAGGGGGTCTTCTCCCCCCTTGGTCTTATCCATCCGTTGAGCTCTTGTTCTACCTCCATTGTTGACATTCTTAGAGCTTGCTAACTCTCAATCCCTCCAATGATTCTTGCTTGTTCTTGAGGGAAAAGAGAGAGGAGATCTAGATCCACATCTCCACCAATCACTTTCTCCTCTATGTGAGGGGAACCCCTTGGATCTAGATCTTGGAGTTCTTTGTGAGCTCCTTGTTCTTCCTCTCATATTTCTCCATAGCTTTCGTTGTTGTGGAGGGATTTGAGTGTGAGGGACTTGACCACTTCGTGTTTTCTTGCCATTGCATGAGTTGCATCGGTTTGAGTTCTCCATGGTGATTCGTGGAAGTGAGAAGTTGAGAAGCTTACTACCTTTGGTACTTAGTACCCTAGATATTGTTCTTCGTGGATACTTTGGCGTCCTAGAAGCTTGGTGGTGTCTCGGAGCTCAATCATTGTGGTGTGAATCTCCAGGCAAGCGTCGGGGTCTCCAATTAGGTTGTGGAGATTGCCCCGAGCAATTTGTACGGGTACCGGTAACCGCCCCCAAGGGTTGCCACGTGTACGGGTTCGGTGACCGCCCCCAAGGTTTGCCATTTGTACGGGTTCGGTGACCGCCCTCAAGGGTCCCTTAGTGGAATCACGACATCTTGCATTGTGCGAGGGCGTGAGGAGATTACGGTGGCCTTAGTGGCATATTGGGGAGCATTGTGCCTCCACACCGCTCCAACGGAGATTAGCATCCGTAAGGGTGTGAACTTCGGGATACATCATCGTCTCCCCGTGCCTCGGTTATCTCTTACCCGAACCCTTTACTTATGCACTTTACTTTGTGATAGACATATTGTTTTTTTGTAATATATCTTGCCATCACTTAGTTGTTTATCTTGCTTAGCATAAGTTGTTGGTGCACATAGGTGAGCCTAGTTGTTTGTAGGTTTTGTGCTTGACATATTAAACGTTAGTTTTATTCCGCATTTAATCCAGCCTAAACCTTAATTATTTTAAAGCGCCTATTCACCCCCCCTCTAGGCGACATCCACGTCGTTTCACTAGCCATGGAAGATTGAAAATACAGTAACTCAACATCAACATAAGTAGAATTTAAGTTTGCCACAGTACCTAAGGAAGTGGTGGTTTGCTTTCTTATACTAATGTTATCACGAGTTTCTGTTTAAGTTTCGTGTTGTGAAGTTTTCAAGTTTTGGGTGAAGTTCTTATGGACAAAAAGATAAAGAGTGGCAAGAGCTCAAGCTTGGGGATGCCCAAGGCACCCCAAGTTGATTCAAGGATGTCGTAAAAGTCTAATCTTGGGGATGCCCCGGGAAGGCATCCCCTCTTTCGCCTTCAATCCATTGGTAACGTTACTTGGGGCTATATTTTTATTCACCACATGTTATGTGTTTTGCTTGGAGCGTCTTGTATCGTAGGAGTCTTTTATTTTTGTTGTGTCACAATCATCCTTGCTGCACACCTAGAGAGAGAGAGACATGCACTCACCGTGATTTTGTCGAGCTTCATTTATATGCTTTGGCTAGACAATTCAGCTCACATGTGTTTCACTTATATCCTTTGAGCTAGTTGATTTTGCTCTATGTGCTTCACTTATATATTTTAGAGCACAGCAGTGCGTGGCTTGGTAGTTGATCTATGCTATGATAGTAGTCTCAAAAGGGGTAGTTATCCAAAGGGATATGAAAACTTCCACCTTCATGTGCATTGAGTAGTTGGAGAAGTTTGATTCATCTCAATTAGTTTTGAGTTGTGGTTGTGGTAATATTGAAGTTATACTAGTAAGGTGTTGTCGATCTAGAAATACTTGTGTTGAAGTTAGTGATTCCCGTAGCATGCACATATGGTGAACCGCTATGTGATGAAGTCTCAGCATGATTAGTCTATTGATTGTCATCCTTTGTGTGGCGGTTGGGATCGCGCGATGGTTTATACCTACCAACCCTTCCCCTAGGAGTATGCGTTGAATGCTTTGTTTCGATTACTACTAAAACTTTTGCAACAAGTATATGAGTTCTTCATGACTAATGTTGAGTCCATGGTTTAGATGCACTTTCACCTTCCACCATCACTATCTTCTTTAGTGATGTGCAACTTTCGCCGGTGCACAAAACCACCCATATAGCCTCCCTCAAAACAGCCACCATACCTACCTACTTTGGCTTTTTCAAAGCTATTCTGAGATATATTGCCATACGACTACCACCATGACATGTGCCACAACTTCTACATTGGCATTGCATGATCGTAAGATAGCTAGCATGATGTTTCCATTGATGTCTATGCCATGCTAGATCATTGTCACGATACACTATCGAAGGCATTCCATATAGAGTCATCATTGCTCTAAGTTTTGAGTTGTAAGTGTGATTATCATCATTGATGGAGCATTGTCCCATGTGAGGAAATAAAAGAGGCCAAAGATGCCCACCAAAATAATATATATATATATATATATAAAGAGGCAAAAAGCCCACCAAAAAAATGAGAGAAAAAGAGAGAAGGGACAATGCTACTACCTTTCCACACTTGTGCATATTAAGCACCATGATCTTCATGATTGAGAGTCTCTAGTTTTGTCACCACCATATAGCTAGTGGGAAATTTTCATTATATAACTTGTCTTGTATATTCCGATGATAGGCTTCCCCAAAATTTCCTTAGGTCTTCGTGAGCAAGCAAGTTGGATGCACACCCACTAGTTTTCTTTAAGAGCTTTCACATACTCTTAGCTCTAGTGCATCATTGTATGGCAATCCCTACTCATTCACGTTGATATCTATTGATGAGCATCTCCATAGCTCATTGATATGCCTAGTCAATGTGACCATCTTCTCCTTGTTTGCCTTGCAACCTCCACCACACTCCATTCCACTTATAGTGCTAAAACCATGGCTCATGCTCATGTATTGCGTGAGAGTTGAAAAAGTTTCAGAAAGTAAAGGTGTGAAAACAATCACTTGGCCAATACCGAGGTTGTGCATGATTTAAATTCGTTGTGCAAGGATGATAGAGCATAGCCAGACTATATGATTTTGTAGGGATAACTTTCTTTTGGCCTTGTTATTTTGAAAGTTCATGATTACCTTGCTAGTTTGCTTGAATTATTATTGTCTCCACGTCAATAGCAAACTATTGTTTTGAATCTAATGGATTTGAACATTCACGTCACAAAAGAGGAGTTACAAAGGACATCTATGCTAGGTAGCATGAAAGCATTAAAAATTCATTCTTTATCTCTTCCCTACTCGAGGACGAGCAGGAGTTAAGCTTGGGGATGCTTGATACGTCTCAAACGTATCTATAATTTTTGATGGTTTCACGCTGTTATCTTGTCAACTTTGGATGTTTTATATACCTTCTATATCTTCTTTGGGACTAACTTATAAATTCAGTGCCAAGTGCCAGTTCCTGTTTTTTCATGTTTTGGACTCTTTTCATATCTGATTTTGGAACAGAGTCCAAACGGAATAAAATCCCTGAAATAAATTATTCCAAAACAGAAGAAGATCGGGAGGCTTGAGGGCCAAGGCACGGGGCCGACAGGGAGCCCACAAGCCCTGTTGCCGCGGCCAGGGGGCCCGCAGCAACCAGGCTTGTGGCCTCCCTGGCGCTCCCCTGCCCTAGCTCTTTGGCCTATAAATTCCCTAAAATCGCAGAAAAAATCAGGGCATCCACGAAAACACTTTTTCGTCGCCGCAAGCTTCTGTTTCCGCGAGATCTCATCTTGAGACCCTTCCCGGTGCCCTGCCGGAGGGGAGTTTGGAGTTGGAGGGCTTCTACATCAACATCATCGCCTCTCCAATGATTCGTGACTAGTCCACTTCAGACCTACGGGTCCGTAGTTAGTAGGTAGATGGCTTCTTCTCTCTCTTGGATCTTCAATACAAAGTTCTCCATGATCTTCATGAATATCTATCCGATTTAATCCTCTTTGGCGGTGTGTTTGTCGACATCCGATGAATTGTGGATTTGTGATCAGATTATCTATGAATTATATTTGAGTCTTTGCTGATTTCTTATTTGCATGATTTGATATCCTTGTAAGTCTCTCCGAGTCTTGGGTTTTTTGGACAACTCGATGTATGATTCTTGCAATGGTAGAAGTGCTTGGTTTTGGGTTCATACCATGCGGTGACCTTTCCCAGTGACAGAAGGGGCATCAAGTCATGCATCGTGTTGTTTCCATCAAGGGTAACAAGATGGGCTTTCATCATAAATTCGAGATTGTTCATCTACATCATGTCATCTTGCTTAAGGCGTTACTCTGTTCTTTGGACTTAATACACTAGATGCATGCTCGATAGCGGTCGACGTGTGGAGTTATAGTAGTAGATGCAGAAAGTATCGGTCTACTTGTTTTGGACGTGATGCCTATAGATACAATCATTGCCATAGATAACGTCATGACTTTCCGCGGTTCTATCAATTGCCCGACAGTAATTCGTTCACCCACTATCTACTTGCTTTCCTGAGAGAAGCCACTAGTGAACACTACGGCCCCCGGGTCTATTCACAACTATCGTCTCCACTTTCACTTTTACTTTGCTTTGTTTACGTTTTGCTTTCAGTTCTCACTTTGCAAACAATCTATAAGGGATTGACAACCCCTTCATAGCGTTGGGTGCAAGCTCTTTGTGTTTGTGCAGATACTTGTGACTTGACGCGATCCTCCCAGTGGATCGATACCTTGGTTCTCAAAACTGAGGGAAATACTTACCGCCACTGTGCTACATCACCCTTTCCTCTTCAAGGGAACACCAATGCAAGGCTCCAAGGCCTCGGGGAAATCCTTTGCATATTTGCTAAGGAAGTCCCTATAGGCGTAGCCCGTAGCAGCAGGATTCCTGACGCCGTTGTCAGGGAAGGTCTGTTGTCGCACACATTGAAACCAAAGTCTGCTAGTCTAGATACGGAAAGAAGAATGTAGCCAAGGGATTCAACAAGCATGACATTTTGAATGGAACTATCATGAGATACGACTACCTTACCAAGACCAAGTACCTTACCCTTAGAGTAATCTCCAAAATTCACATACCTTTGAGGTGCATGATTTGGTGTAATCTCATGGAACATGCCTTTATCTCCGATCATGTGATCGGTGCATCCATTGTCGAGAACCCACTCCTTTCCACCGGCCTTGTAGTCTCTAAGGTTTGCCATAAGACTAAGGTTCCTCATGGTCTTCTCATACTTAGTGTCAAACTCCTCATCTTCATCATAGTAGCCATGCTCCACATAATCATCATCGGATGAAGTTCCCTCATAAGAAACAAGACTTTTATCAGACTTTTGACTATGACAATGTTCATATTTATGCTTGCGAATGGCTTCAACAATGATATTGTTAATAATAATGACATGTCCTTTAGCACGCATGAGGTCACGTAGCTCAAATAGACATTCATCAAAATTAGGATTGGTTGGATTCATTTTGTGAAAGGCAATGCATTTGTGGACAATGCTATCAAGATTTTTTGAGGAATAATTTGGATATCTTTTCTCTAAGTCTTTATGAAAGGTATGAGCACACTGAATATCTTTTCTCTAAGTCTTTCCGAAAGATATGAGCACACTGAAATTTTTGCATTTGATTAAGCACATTTCTCGGTAGTCCTCTCATGATTAGATTAATGGTGTTAAGATTACCAAGCATATCAATTTCATCATCAAGAGAAGGATGTATGGGATCAATGGGAGGCACAAAGGGATATTCAACATACTTTTGCAAATGGCACTCATCAAATATATAAGCATTTCATCTTTCCATTATCTAAAATACTCCCCATCAAGAATAGGCACTCTACAACTAAAAATACCGAAACTAGTCACATTCATCTTCCTCCAATGGTGATTAAACCAAGGTTTTGGAGACCTTGCTCTGATACTAATTGTGGGATCGATAGAAGGTGTGTCTAGAGGGGGTGAATAGACTACTTGTCAAGATAAAAATCCTAGCCTTTGTCCAATGTTATGGTTGGAAGAATTTAGCAGTTGTATCAAGTCTAGTACACCCTACACATGCTAGTCAATATATAGAAGCGGAAAATTAAAGACTTTGCACATGTAAAGGAGTAGAGTTTAGGATATCAAACGCAAGGAGGTTGACACGGCGGTTTTGGCATGGTTCCGATAGGTGGCACTATCATATGTCCATGTTAATGGAGACTTCAACCCATGGAGGGTAAGGGCTGCGAGAGTCCACAGAGGGCTCCACCCACAAGGGTTCCAGAAAGAAGCGGCCTTGTCTATTCCTTCACGGCTTCCGTCCACACAGGACTAGCCTCACTCGCAGTAGATATTCACGAAGTAGGCGGTCTCCTTGCCCTTACAAACATCTTGGTTCAACTCCTCAACACGAAGTAGGAGGCTCCCAAGAGACACCTAACCAATATAGGAGGCACCACACTCCAAAAGGTAATAGATGTGGTAGAACGATGAACTACTTGCTCTCGTGCTTCTAAAGATAGTCCCCCCAACAGAAAATCACTCTCTTATAGAATAGGCATGGGTAGGAGAGATTTATTTCGTGGAAAGCAACTTGGGGAGGCTAGAGATCAACTTTCAAATGATTTGATTGAATATCTTGGTCTCAACACATGAGTAGGTGGCTCTCTTTGAGAAAAATGGATCTAGCAATGAAGTGTGTGTTATGAGTGCTTCCTCTACGAATGAGAGGTAGGTGGAGGGGTATATATAGGTTGTACCCAAAATCCAACCGTTACACCTAAAGTGGCCAACTAGGTGACACCGAAGTCATCAACTTGGTGGTAGCGACTTGCACTAAAGGCAGCAACTTTTGAATATCGGTGAAACCGATATACACAACTCGGTGGCACCGAAAAGGTGGCTAACGGTCATATGACACCGATACTCATAATCGGAAATTCCTATTTTGTGTACCGAGGAACAGAAAGTTGATCACCTAAACTCGGCAACACCGACATGGTTTCGGTTGCACCGAATTGGTGGGTTTGGCTAGGGTTCTGTCTTAGAAGAAACTCAGTAGTGCCAAATCTGAAAAATTGGTGGCACCGAATTTGAGTGTATGGTTTTGGACACAATGGTTATGTGGGAAAAATGACTCGGTATTTTTGGTGGCTATCTCTGAGCACTTGAGCAACCAGTTCATTTTTAATACCTCACCCCCTTTTAATAGTATTGGCTTTCCTATGGAATCAAAATTGATTTCTCACAAATATAAAATGAAGAGTCTTCTAGCCCGAAGATTGAGCCAATCTTATTCCTTTCTTGCATCAAGGGGCATCTCCACATAAGCCTTTAGCCAATGATCTCTATGGACTATTCCTGAAATATACTAGGTAAAAGTGTTAGTCCAAGAGACAATGTATGTTGTCATGAATTATCAGAACCACCGAGGGAGCATATGTGCTTTCAACTTTGAAGCGTGAAGATTTTTGTTTTCCAAGTTTCATTTCCTTCATTTTGAGTCATAGGAACACCATACTATTAAATGGTGTCGAGGTAAAACTAAGGAAAAGTTTCCAAGTGATGCTCGTCTCAAAGCCTACACATACTCAATCCTTCGCGTGAAGCCTTTGGAAATCTTTTACAGTTTAGTAAATTTCTTTAGTGAAAGAGATGAAGATATTCTAGTCTCTGAAGAAATTCCTCTAACACAGGAGTTAGGTTTTTGCCAGTGCGAATTACCTACAAGTGAGGAATATGAGAGACGTGAGGATTTTCATAGCTTGAAAGTTCCGACCAGATGTGTCGCGCGCCAGATGTCCCCAAACCTTATCCATATAACGGTCATATCATTGGGGCATTTATGTCAAATCATGTCGGGATTGCTCCCAGGCTATAAATGGCCGCCCCCATAACCACTAGCTAGTTGGCTGCTCCGCGAGAGAACGTGACACTTGTCATTGGAGAGCAACCCATTCCTTGAAGACTTTGAGAGAAAATATCAGTGAGGAAAAACCGAAAACACCCAAACCAAAACCCAAAAACCCAAAGTAATTGAGCATCACTAAAGAGATTGTTATTGTGTGGAACCAACGCTTACCTTTGAAGATTGTGCATCTTCGAGACGGTTAGGCGTGACTGGTCTAGAGCATCCGGCAGTAAATTGTGGATTGTCGGGTGACCGAGTTTGTGAGGGTTTGGATGTCTGCCCCAAAAACTTACCATGAGTGTTGGGCGAGGACTATGTGTCGTTAGCTCAAGGAGAATACAATCAGAACATAGAGTCATAGGACTTTGTGTCTTTTGGTTTAAATACCAAGCCGCTCCAAACCAGACGTACGACTGTCACAATAGTTGGAACTGGGTCATCAAATCACTATCTTCACGGAGTACCTGGTTCTATTTCCTCAACCCTTCTATTTCCTCATTTACGTGTTGATGAAATTGATCGTTACTGTTTGAAGAATTTGACTGATGACTTTCTCAATTTTTCCTCATCGCAAATTCTTCACATCAGTTGTTCTTCTCTTGTGTATCCTGATCACGCTACTCGCGCTAAGTGTTAGTTTCATTTCATCAAGATGACCATGCTTTTGACATGTTACGCTTACGCGTGAATACTTATTCCGCTGTTGTTCATGACTTAGCAATTTCCTCACATGGAAATTCCTCATTGACGAATTCATAAATCGCCTATTCATCCCCCCTCTAGTCGATGTAATACACTTTCATAAGAGATCAGAAACGATTCAACTTAACAAGATGTACTAATAAGGAAATGATTGCACAACCAAATTAAACTTCCAATTACATAGGTGCCTAGTAGACACATGACATTTTCACACGCCAAAATAAATTATTACATGCATAATTAACTAGGATAAACGATCATGTGATCATAATGTACTTCTTCTTGAGACGCTTGCCGCCACGGCTCTACTAGCATAAACGGAACAACATTCTTTACTGTGAATAGTGTGATCTGTTGGGCACACAATTATATGGATCAGAGCCTTGCGTGAGAAATGTGCCCGCACACGTCGTGCTAGCTCGATGTTCCTTCTATGTTAAGTTTCCATTAATTGATGTTGTTTTATGAACACGTCATCGTTTCTCGCCATTCCATCACCGGTTTCTTGCCATCACACAACAATATTGCGCATAAACCTAGGCGGCATGCGATGCACCGAGGCAACAAGCACAGCTTGTAGCACATCCACCTTTTCATGCTAACCCACCGAAGCACCGCCTCTTCCATCAACCTCCTTGATGAGGAAAACAAGAAGGTGCCATAGTCCATCGAGGCCGAGGTCCTCCCCGGCAATGCGATGGACGGTGCTATGTTGCGCGTCATCGCCAGGGTTGAGCAAACCCTTCATGCACGGCACTTCAGCACCGCGAATTAATATAGGCATGTCAGCACCGAGAGGATGTAGCTCACCATACAACATGAGTCGATGGTGCATCGCATAGCAAGCTACGTGTGTCTGTGTTGATAAGCTGTGACTTGCTCCACAGCTAGACCATTGGAGCGCCGCAGAGCGAGAGGCATGGCGTGTCGCACAGTAAGAGCGGATCCATCGGTGCTTGCCTGCTATCGATAGGTCGTCGCAGCTGGGTACACAACCTGTTAATACCCCCATTCCTTGCTAGGAGTGGGCAGAGGCCGTCTGAGACGTACCTTCATGAGAAGTCGTCTGTGTCATACTTGCACGAGATGCCCTCCGCGTCGTACTTGCACTGTACACCTGCTGCGCCGTTTGAATGGGTCGCATCGTTTGCCTTGTCCGCGGCCCGCTCGATGCCAACACACCGGTCGTTAGGCTCGATCGCCTCCTTGGCCTAGGTGTCCACCTGTGAAGAGTAGAGAAACAAGTCTGTCGCATCCTCGAGTTGGTGATCTCCAATGAAATGGCCAACTTGGAGCTCGAGATCGCATTCCAGATGTACCGCGAGCATGTCAACCTCTTACACGAATGCCTCCATGAGTTCAGGCAGAGCCAAGAGCTACCATAGGCAAGGGCTCGTGGTCATGGGCGCGTTTTATTTTGTTGAGTCGTTTTGACGTGGATCGCTATGTATTCACAACAATCATAATATTGTTATATTTATTGCTCTGTTTCAATGTGAGTAGTCTGTTTTGCGTTCTTATATGTTCTGTTTTAATGTGTGTATATATGCTTTCCATTCTGTATATGTGGATGATAACAAATAGATACAAATTAGTATAAGAAAACAGATAGAAAAATGGAATTCATAATATATATATTAATTGTTCATTAGTTCATCACATAATATATATAATATCATCACTTATACGTGATGATACTTAACTACTATGTACAATGCATAAAATTGAAAATGAACAATAGTAAAACTAATAATCCCTCCTGGGGGCTATATTCCGGCAGCCCCTCACGAGCATCTCCCTCGTGTGCGGCGTCTTCCCAGCGCGGAGGCAGTAATCAGCCTCCTGTGCCTCATAGCGCTTGACGTGCAGATCTACCTCTTGGTGGGTACGATCACGAATTATCTTGCCATTTGGTTGGGTGCCCACAGGAGTTCCTTGTCGGTGGCACGTTGGAGCTTATCGGCCCACCTCCATGCAGCGATGAGGCGGCTAGCGCCTTTGACCTTCCTTGTGAAGTACCCATCTGCGTACACCTCCTCTAGATGACGACGCGCCCGCCCCCAAAGCTCCACCGCCTCCTTTTTCCAGGCAGCCTCACGGGCTTCACAAGCTGCCAGGTACATGGCTTTCTCCTCCACCATCTCCTTCTTGAACGCCACTTGCCTGGATTTTAGAGCCGGCGGCAGCAACTTCCATAGATAAAGATCGTACTAGCCCCAAAACCACTCCAAAGTTGGGGGGTCTCACGCAACCTAGTCCGGCGGCCCATAGAGGTCCTCCTTGTTGCTTCTCTTCAAGTGAACATCCTTGGGGAGCGGCACCTCCTCGTTGGTGCATGGGCATATCCGCAGCGTAATGGCATAGATTTGAGAGAGGGAGAGAGAGAGAGAGAGAGAAGGCGAGCGAGGGGAGGATGTAGATGATTTTTTTGCCTTTTCCCAATTTTACTTGAGAGGCAACTACGACAGTTATAACAAGTTAAGTACACCCTGAACATGCAGTTATAATAGTATTGTACCGGAAAGTAAAACATGAAAGTGTAAATTAGAGGAGTATGGTAGGGAGAACAAACGCATGAGGTTGACACGGTGATTTTTCCCATGGTTTCGATAGGTGGCGCTATCGTATGTCCATTTTAGTCGAGACTTCAACCCACAGAGGGTAACGGCTGCTAGAGTCCACACAGGGCTCCACCCACAAGGGGTCCACAAAGAAGCGGCCTTGTCTATTCCACCACGGCTTACATCCACACAGGACTCGCCTCACTCCCGGAAGGTCTTCACGAAGTGGGCGATCTCCTTGCCCTTACAAACATTTTGGTTCAACTCCACAACACACAGTAGGAGGCTCCCAAGAGACACCTAAACAATCTAGGAGGCACCACCCTCGAAAAGGTAATAGATGTGGTAGATCAATGAACTCCTTGCTCTTGTGCTTCTAAAGATAGTCTCCAAAACACAAATCACTCTCACACAGAATAAGCATGGGTAGGAGAGGTTGATTTGGATGAAAGCAGTTTGGGGAGGCTAGAGATCAAGTTCAAATGATTGGATTGGAATATCTTGGTCTCAACACATGAGGAGGTGGTTCTCTCTTAGAAAATGGATCTGGAAATGAAGTGTGTGTTTTGAGTGCTTCTCCCACGAATGAGAGGTGGGTGCAGGGGTATATATAGGCAGCAGGCAAATCCAACTATTACACACAAAAGTCCAAACTCGGTGACTGATACGTCTCAAACGTATCTATAATTTTTGATGGTTTCATGCTGTTATCTTGTCATCTTTGAATGTTTATGTACCTTTTATATCTTTTTTTGGACTAACTTATTAATTCAGTGCCAAGTGCCAGTTCCTGTTTTCCTGTGTTTTTTACTCTTTTCAGATCTGATTTTGGAACGGAGTCCAAACGGAATAAAATTCCCGAAATAAATTTTTCCAGAACGGAAGAAGATAAGGGGACTTGAGGGCCAAGGCAGGAGAGCCACAGGGGCCCACAAGCCCTGTAGCCGCCACCAAGGGGGCGGCGGCTACCAGGCTTGTGGCCTCCCTGGCGCCCCCCCTGACCTAGCTCCTTTGCCTATATATGCCCTAAAATACAGAAAAAATAGGGGAATCCACGAAAACACTTTTCCGCCACCGCAAGCTTCCGTTTCCGCGAGATCTCATCTGGAGACCCTTCCCGGTGCCCTACCGGAGGAGACTTTGGACTTGGAGGGCTTCTACATCAACATCATCGCCCCTCCGATGACTCATGAGTAGTTCACTTCAGACCTACGGGTCCGTAGTTAGTAGCTAGATGGTTTCTTCTCTCTCTTGGATCTTCAATACAAAGTTATCCATGATCTTCATGGAGATCTATCCGATGTAATCCTCTTTGGCGGTGTGTTTGTCGACATCCGATGAATTGTGGATTTGTGATCAGATTATCTATGATATATATTTGAGTCTTTGCTGATTTCTTATATGCATGATTTGATATCCTTGTAAGTCTCTCCGAGTCTTGGGTTTTGTTTGGCCAACTAGATCTTTGATTCTTGCAATTGGAGAAGTGCTTGGTTTTGGGTTCATACCGTGTGGTGACCTTTCCCAGTGACAGAAGGGGCATCAAGTCATGCATCGTGTTGTTGCCATCAAGGGTAACAAGATGGGCTTTTATCGTAGATATGAAATTGTCCATCTACATCATGTCATCTTGCTTAAGGCGTTACTCTGTTCTCGTGAACTTAATACACTAGATGCATGCTAGATAGCGGTCGACGTGTGGAGTAATAGTAGTAGATGCAGAAAGTATCGGTCTACTTGATTTGGACGTGATGCCTATAGATATAATCACTGCCTCAGATAACGTCACGACTTTGCGCGGTTCTATCAATTGCTCGACAGTAATTCGTTCACCCACCGTCTACTTGCTTTCATGAGAGAAGCCACTAGTGAACTCTACGGCCCCCGGGTCTATTCACACCTATCGTTTCCACTTTTTCTTTTACTTTGCTTTCTTTCTTTTTGCTTTCAGTTCTCAGTTGGCAAACAATCTATAAGAGATTGACAACCCCTTCATAGCGTTGGGTGCAAGCTCTTTGTGTTTGTGCAGGTACTTGTGACAATCCTTCACTGGATCGATACCTTGGTTCTCAAAACTGAGGGAAATACTTATTGCCGCTGTGCTACATCACCCTTTCCGCTTCAAGGGAACACCAACGCAAGGCTCCAAGGCCACGGGGGAATCCTTTGCATATTTACCAAGGAAGTCCCTAAAGGCGTAGCCGTAGCAGAAAGATTCCTGGTGCCGTTGCTGAGGAGTATCAAGACAAGAATAGTCTCCCATCAGCACGCTTGTTTCTATTGCCGTTGGAAGGTCTTTTGTTGCAGTAGCAGAAGTATTTCTGGCGCCGTTGTCGGGGAAGGAGAGATCTATCCAAGTAGGTCTCACAAACTCATCTCTTGCATTTACCTTTTTTGCCAGTTGCCTCTCGTTTTCCTCTCCCGCACTTCACATTTGTCGTTTCATTTGCCTTTCTCCTTTGCCGTTTTCTTTTGCCGTTTGCCTTTTCGTCGTTTTCCTTTGCATATTTTCCTCGCTTGCTCTTAGGCTTGTTCGTGAGAGATCTTTCCTCATGGCCAAACCAAGCTATTTCAGAAGGTTGGAAGAGATTGAAACTAGTGTTAAAGGTTTCATGTCTTCTATGTTTGACCAAAACCGTTACTTCCGTAGGGAATTAAAGGAGAAAAATTCTTGTATGGCCTGTTTGAATAAAGAAGTTGATGATATGGCCAAATAATTCCTTGCACTAAATTCTCAACTTGCTCATGTTGAAAAATTGGTGGGCCAAATTTCTGACAAGCAGGCTACCTTAGTCAATAAGATGGCAGCTAAACCTGAAATTTGTGATGCAGATCACGAAGATCTTAAAGTGCTTGGTGTGACTCCTCTTGAATTTTTGTTTTCGCGAGTCAAACCTATTGATGAAGGGGCTGGATATGAATCCACTTTGGTTGAAAAACGCCCCAATGATTCGGAGTCCACCTATCTTGATGATAAAGGTGTGGATAGTGGAGTAGAAGAAATCAAAATTTTGGGTAGTAATGAAACTCCCACTTTGGATTTCAAGGAATTCAATTATGATAGTTGCTCCTTGTTTGAATGCATTTCTTTGATGCAATCCATTGCAAACTCTCCACATGCTTATAGCCAAAGCAAAGCCTTTACCACACATATCGTAGATGCTATGATGAAATCTCTTGAAGAGAAGCTCAAATTAGAAGTCTCTATACCTAGAAAACTTCATGATGAGTGGGAACCTACTATCAAAATCAAAATCAAAAACTATGAGTGCAATGCTTTGTGTGATTTGGGTGCTAGTGTTTCCGCGATTCCAAAGTCTTTATGTGATATTCTTGGTTTTCATGAGATTGAAGAGTGTTCTCTTAATTTGCATCTTGCGGATTCTACTCTCAAGAAACCCATGGGAAGGATTGATGATGTTCTTATTGTTGCAAATAAGAACTATGTACCCGTGGATTTCATTGTACTTGACATAGATTGCAGTCCTTCATGTCCCATTATTCTTGGTAGACCTTTCCTAAGGACTATTGGTGCTATCATCGATATGAAGGAAGGGAATATTAGATTTCAAATTTCTCTAAAGAAGGGCATGGAGCACTTTCCTAGAAAGAAAATAAGATTGCCTTATGAATCTATGATGAGGGCTACTTATGGTTTGTGCACCAAAGATGACTATACGTGATTCCATCACCTTTTGCCTAGCTAAGGGCGTTAAACAATAGCACTTGTTGGGAGGCAACCCAACGAATCTATCCTTTTTCTTTCTGTTTTGTGTTTTCCACACTTTCATAATTCTATTATGATTGTGCTTTTTGTGTATTTTTTTGCGTTTGTGCCAAGCAAAACCGTTATGATTAGTCTTGGGGATGATCGTTTGGTCATGCTGGAAAAGACAGAAACTTTCTGCTCACGAAAAAGAATTTTCATTTTTTTTCTGTAAGAGATTTTGAGTTGATTCTTTTTTCTGCTGATTGCTACGCAAATTATTCAGACTGTCGTAATTGTTCAGAATTTGTGAAGTACCAGAAGTATACGAAGTATACAGATTCCTACAGACTGGTCTGCTGTTGACAGATTCTGTTTTTGTTTAGTTGGTTGCTTATTTTGATGAAACTATGGATAATATTGGGGGGGTATTAGCCATGGAAGATTGAAAATACAATAACCCAACATCAACATAAGTAGAATTTAAGTTTGCTACAGTACCTAAGGAAGTGGTGGTTTGCTTTCTTATACTAATGATATCACGAGTTTCTGTTTAAGTTTCATGTTGTGAAGTTTTCAAGTTTTGGGTGAAGTTCTTATGGACAAAGAGATAAAGAGTGGAAAGAGCTCAAGCTTGGGGATGCCCAAGGCACCTGATACGTCTCAAACATATCTATAATTTTTGATGGTTTCATGCTGTTATCTTGTCATCTTTGGATGTTTTATGTACCTTTTATATCTTTTTGGGACTAACTTATTAATTCAGTGCAAAGTGTCAGTTCCTGTTTTTTCTATGTTTTTTACTCTTTTCAGATGTGATTTCGGAACGGAGTCCAAACGGAATAAAATCCCTGAAATAAATTTTTCCAGAACGGAAGAAGATCAGGGGACTTGAGGGCCAAGGCAGGAGAGCCACAGGGGGCCCACAAGCCTTGCAGCCGCCACCAGGGGGCGGCAGCTACCAGGCTTGTGGCCTCCCTGGCGCCCCCCCCTGACCTAGCTCCTTCACCTATATATTCCATAAAATACAGAAAGATAGGGGAATCCACGAAAACACTTTTCCGCCGCCGCAAGCTTCCGTTTCCGCGAGATCTCATCTGGAGACCCTTCTCAGTGCCCTGCCGGAGGGGACTTTGGAGTTGGAGGGCTTCTACATCAACGTCATCGCCCCTCCAATGACTCGTGAGTAGTTCACTTCAGACCTACGAGTCCGTAGTTAGTAGCTAGATGGTTTCTTCTCTCTCTTGGATCTTCAATACAAAGTTATCCATGATCTTCATGGAGATCTATCCGATGTAATCCTCTTTGGCGGTGTGTTTGTCGACATCCGATGAATTGTGGATTTGTGATCAGATTATCTATGATATATATTTGAGTCTTTGCTGATTTCTTATATGCATGATTTGATATCCTTGTAAGTCTCTCCGAGTCTTGGGTTTTGTTTGGCCAACTAGATCTTTGATTCTTGCAATTGGAGAAGTGCTTGGTTTTGGGTTCATACCGTGTGGTGACCTTTCCCAGTGACAGAAGGGGCAGCAAGGCAGGCATCGTGTTGTTGCCATCAAGGGTAACAAGATGGGCTTTTATCGTAGATATGAAATTGTCCATCTACATCATGTCATCTTGCTTAAGGCGTTACTCTGTTCTCGTGAACTTAATACACTAGATGCATGCTAGATAGCGGTCGACGTGTGGAGTAATAGTAGTAGATGCAGAAAGTATCGGTCTACTTGATTTGGACGTGATGCCTATAGATATAATCACTGCCTCAGATAACGTCACGACTTTGCACGGTTCTATCAATTGCTCGACAGTAATTCGTTCACCCACCGTCTACTTGCTTTCATGAGAGAAGCCACTAGTGAACACTACGGCCCCCGGGTCTATTCACACCTATCATTTCCACTTTTGCTTTTACTTTGCTTTCTTTCTTTTTGCTTTCAGTTCTCACTTGGCAAACAATCTATAAGGGATTGACAACCCCTTTTTAGTGTTGGGTGCAAGCTTTTTGTGTTTGCGTAGGTACTTGTGAGAATCCTTCACTAGATCGATACCTTGGTTCTCAAAACTGAGGGAAATACTTACCGCCGCTATGCTACTTCACCCTTTCCGCTTCGAGGGAACACCAACGCAAGGCTCCAAGGCCACGGGGGAATCCTTTGCATATTTTCCAAGGAAGTCCCTAAAGGCGTAGCCGTAGCAGAAAGATTCATGGTGCCGTTGCTGAGGAGTATCAAGACAAGAATAGTCTCCCGTCAGCACGCTTGTTTCTGGCACCGTTGGAAGGTCTTTTGTTGCAGTAGCAGAAGTATTTCTGGCACCGTTGCCGGGGAAGGAGAGATCTATACAAGTAGGTCTCACAAACTCATCTCTTGCCTTTATCTTTTTTGCGAGTTGCCTCTCGTTTTCCTCTCCCACACTTCACATTTGCCGTTTTCATTTGCCTTTCTCCTTTGCCGTTTTCTTTTGCCTTTTGCCTTTTTGCCGTTTTCCTTTGCCGGTTTTCTTGCTTGCTTGTGTGCTTGTTTGTTTGTTGAAGTCATCATAGCTGAAAACACCAAAATTTGCGACTTCTCGAGTACCAATAATAATGATTTTATTAGTACTCCGATTGCTCCCGCCACTAGTGCGGAATCGTATGAAATCAACGCAGTTTTGCTGAATCTTGTTATGAAACAGAAATTGTCTGGCCTTCCTAGTGAAGATGTTGCATCCCATCTCAATACCTTCATTGAGCTTTGCGATATGCAAAATAAAAGAGATGTGGATAATGACGTGATTAAGTTGAAGCATTTTCCTTTCTCGTTGCGAGATCGCGCAAAAACTTGGTTTTCTTCTTTGCCTAAAAATAGTATCGATTCTTGGGATAAGCGCAAAGATGCTTACATATCCAAGTATTTTCTGTCGGCTAAGATTATCTCCTTACGTAACGATATCATGAATTTCAAGAAACTTGATCATGAACACGTTGCACAATCTTGGGAGAGGATGAAGTTAATGATTAGAAATTGTACCGCTCATGGCTTGAGTTTGTGGATGATTATACAAATCTTTTACGCTGGCTTGAACTTTGCCTCTCGCAATATCTTGGACTCCGCCTCAGGTGGAACGTTCATGGAAATCATGTTAGGAGACGCTACAAAACTCCTAGACAATATCATGACCAACTACTCTCAGTGGCACACTAAAAGGTCACCTGCTAGCAAAAAGGTACACGCTATAGAAGAAATTAACTCGCTTAGTGCTAAGATGGATGAGTTGGTGAATTTGGTTGCTAGTAGAAATGCTCCTTTAGATCCTAATGACATGCCACTATCTTCCTTGATTGAGAGTAGCAACGCTAGTTTGGACGTTAATTTTGTTTGTAGGAACAATTTTGGCAACAACAATGCTTTTAGAGGAAACTATGTTCCTAGGCCTTTTCCTAGTAACTCCTCTAACAATTATGGCTATTCCTACAACAACACTTATGGAAATCATAACAAATTACCCTCTGATTTAGAGAGTAATATCAAAGAGTTCATCAACTCTCAAAAGATTTTCAATGCGTCCATTGAGGAAAAACTACTCAAAATTGACGATTTGGCTAAGAGCGTTGATAGGATGTCTTGTGATATTGATGCTTTGAAAGTTAGATGTGCTCCTCCCAAGGTCAACTTGGATGAAACTGTAAAAGCTATGCGTGTCTCCATGAATGAGAGCAAAGAAAGAACCGCCCAAATTCGCGCTAGGCATGAATGGTTTAAAAGGGTGCGTTGTAGTGATGTAAATCACGAAGATATTAAAGTGCTTGGTGTGACTCCTCTTAAATATTTGTTTTCGCGTGTCAAACCTATTGATGAAGGGGCTGGATATGAATCCACTTTGGTTGAAAAATGCCCCAATGAGTCGGAGCCCACCTATCTTGATGATAAAGGTGTGTAGAGTGGAGTAGAAGAAATCAAAATTTTGATTAGTAATGAAACTCCCACTTTGGATTTCAAGGAATTCAATTATGATAGTTGCTCCTTGTTTGAATGCATTTCCTTGATGCAACCCATTGCAAACTCTCCACATGCTTATAGCCAAAGCAAAGCCTTTACCGCGCATATCGCAGATGCTATGACGAAATATCTTGAAGAGAAGGTCGAATTAGAAGTCTCTATACCTAGAAAACTTCATGATGAGTGGGAACCTACTATCAAAATCAAAATAAAAAACTATGAGTGCAATGCTTTGTGTGATTTGGGTGCTAGTGTTTCCGCGACTCCAAAGTCTTTCTGTGATATTCTTGGTTTTCATGAGATTGAAGAGTGTTCTCTTAATTTGCATCTTGCGGATTCTACTGTACAGAAACCAATGGGAAGGATTGATAATGTTCTTATTGTTGCAAATAAGAACTATGTACCCATGGATTTCATTGTACTTCACATAGATTGCAATCCTTCATGTCCCATTATTCTTGGTAGACCTTTCCTAAGGACTAGTGGTGCTATCATCGATATGAAGGAAGGGAATATTAGATTTCAATTTTCTCTAAAGAAGGGCATGGAGCACTTTCCTAGAAAGAAAATAATATTGCCTTATGAATCTATGATGAGGGCTACTTATGGTTTGAGCACCAAAGATGACTATACGTGATTCCATCACCTTTTGCCTAGCTAAGGGTGTTAAACAATAACGCTTGTTGGGAGGCAACCCAACGAATCTATCCTATTTCTTTCTGTCTTGTGTTTTCCACACTTCCATAATTCTGTTATGATTGTGTTTTTTGTGTTTGTTTTTGCGTTTGTGCCAAGCAAAACCGTTATGATTAGTCTAGGGGATGATCGTTTGGTCATGCTGGAAAAGACAGAAACTTTCTCCTCACGAAAAGAATTTTCATTTTTTTATGTAAGAGCTTTTGAGTTGATTCTTTTTGCTTCTGATTGCTATGCACATTCTTCAGACTGTAGCAATTGTTCAGAATTTTTGAAGTACCATAAATATACGAAGTATACAGATTGCTACAGACTGGTCTGTTGTTAATAGATTCTGTTTTTGTTGAGTTGGTTGCTTATTTTGATGAATCTATGGATAGTATCGGGGGGTATTAGCCATGGAAGATTGAAAATACAGTAACCCAACATCAACATAAGTAGAATATAAGTTTGCTACAGTACCTAAGGAAGTGGTGGTTTGCTTTCTTATACTAATGATATCACGAGTTTCTGTTTAGTTTCGTGTTGTGAAGTTTTCAAGTTTTGGGTGAAGTTCTTATGGACAAAGAGATAAAGAGTGGCAAGAGTTCAAGCTTGGGGATGCCCAAGGCACCCCAAGATGATTCAAGGATGTCGTAAAAGCCTAATCTTGGGGATGCCCCGGGAAGGCATCCCCTCTTTCGTCTTCAATCCATCGGTAACGTTACTTGGGGCTATATTTTTATTCACCCCATGTTATGTGTTTTGCTTGGAGCGTCTTGTATCGTAGGAGTCTTTTATTTTTGTTGTGTCACAATCATCCTTGCTTCACACCTAGATAGAGAGACATGCACTGACCATGATTTTGTCGAGCTTCACTTATATCCTTTAGTAGACAATTCAGCTCACATGTGCTTCAGTTGTATCTTTTGAGCTAGTTGATTTTGCTCTGTGTGCTTCACTTATATCTTTTATAGCACGGCGGTGCGTGGATTGGTAGTTGATCTATGCTATGAAAGTAGTCTCAAAAAGAGATAGTTATCCAAAGGGATATGAAAACTTCCACCTTCATGTGCATTGAATAGTTAGAGAAGTTTGATTCATCTCAATTAGTTTTGAGTTGTGGTTGTGGTAATATCGAAGTTATGCTAGTAAGGTGTTGTGGATCTAGAAATACTTGTGTTGAAGTTAGTGATTCCCGTAGCATGCACGTATGATGAACCGCTATGTGATGAAGTCTGAGCATGATTAGTCTATTGATTGTCATCCTTTGTGTGGCGGTCGGGATCGCGCGATGGTTTATACCTACCAACCCTTCCCCTAGGAGTATGCATTGAATGCTTTGTTTTGATTACTACTAAAACTTTTGCAACAAGTATATGAGTTCTTCATGATTAATGTTAATTCCATGGTTTAGATGCACTTTCACTTTCCACCATCAGTATCTTCTTAGTGTCGTGCAACTTTCGCGGGTGCACAAAACCCACCATTAGCCTCCCTGAAAACAGCCACCATACCTACCTACTATGGCTTTTTCAAAGTCATTCCGAGATATATTGCCATGCAACTACCACCATGACATGTGCCACCACGTCTACATTGCCATTGCATGATTGTAAGATAGCTAGCATGATGTTTCCATTAATGTCCATGCCATGCTAGATCATTGTCACGGTACGCTACCAAAGGCATTCCATATAGAGTCATCATTGTTCTATGTTTTGAGTTGTAAGTGTGACGATCATCATTGATGGAGCATTGTCCCATGTGAGGAAATAAAAGAGGCCAGCGAAACCCATATACAAAAAGAGGCCAAAGATGCCCACCAAAAAAAAAGAGGCCAAAGAGCCCACCAAAAAAATGAGAGAAAAAGAGAGAAGGGACAATGCTACTATCCTTCCACACTTGTGCTTATTAAGCACCATGATCTTCATGATTGAGAGTCTCTCGTTTTGTCACCACCATATAGTTAGTGGGAAATTTTCATTATATAACTTGGCTTGTATATTCCAATGATAGGCTTCCTCAAATTTGCCTTAGGTGTGTTGGAATTATGCCCTAGAGGCAATAATAAATATAGTTATTATTATAATTCCTGTATCAAGATAATCGTTTATTATCCATGCTATAATTGTATTGAATGAAGACTTATATACATGTGTCGATACATAGACAAAACACTGTCCCTAGCAAGCCTCTAGTTGGCTAGCCAGTTGACCAAAGATAGTCAGGGTCTTCGGATTATGAACAAGGTGTTGTTGCTTGATAACTGGATCACGTCATTAGTAGAATCACGTAATGGACTAGACCCAAACTAATAGGCGTAGCATATTGATCGTGTCATTTTTTTGCTACTGTTTTCTGCGTGTCAAGTATTTGTGTGTATAACTCACTAACACCGGAGGAATGCTTTTTGTGTATCAAACGTCGCAACGTAACTGGGTGACTATAAAGATGCTCTACAGGTATCTCCGAAGGTGTACGTCGAGTTAGTATGGATTGAGACTGGGATTTGTCACTCCGTGTGACGGAGAGGTATCTCGGGGCCCACTCGGTAATACAACATCACACACAAGCCTTGCAAGCAATGTGACTTAGTGTAAGTTGCGGGATCTTGCATTACGGAACGAGTAAAGAGACTTGCCGGTAAACGAGATTGAAATAGGTATGCGGATACTAACGATCGAATCTCGGGCAAGTAACATACCGAGGGACAAAGGGAATGACATACGGGATTATATGAATCCTTGGCACTGGGGTTCAAACGATAAGATCTTCGTAGAATATGTGGGATCCAATATGGGCATCTAGGTCCCGCTATTGGATATTGACTGAGGAGTCACTCGGGTCATGTCTACATAGTTCTGGAACCCGCAGGGTCTGCACACTTAAGGTTTGACGTTGTTTTATGCGTATTTGAGTTATATGGTTGGTTACCAAATGTTGTTCGGAGTCCCGGATGAGATCACGGACGTCACGAGGGTTTCCGGAATGGTCCGGAAATGAAGATTGATATATAGGATGACCTCATTTGATTACCGGAACGTTTTCGGAGTTACCGGGAATGTACCGGGAATGACGAATGGGTTCCGGGTGTTCACCAGGGGGGCAACCCACCCCGGGGAAGTCCATAGGCCTTGGGGGTGGCGCACCAGACCTTAGTGGGCTGGTGGGACAGCCCAAGAAGGCCCTATGCACCATAGGAAGAAAATCAAAGAGAAAAGAAAAAAAGAGGAGGTGGGAAAAGGGGGAAGGACTCCTCCTTCCAAACCTAGTTGGATTCGGTTTGGAAGGGGAGGACTCCCCCCCTTGGCTCGGCCGACCCCCTTGAGGGTCCTTGGACCCCAAGGCAAGGCTCCCCCTCTTCCCCCTATATATACGGAGGTTTTAGGGCTGATTTGAGACAACTTTGCCACGGCAGCCCGACCACATATCTCCACGGTTTTACCTCTAGATCGCGTTTCTGCGGAGCTCGGGCGGAGCCCTGCTGAGATTAGATCACCACCAACCTCCGGAGCGCCGTCACGCTGCCGGAGAACTCATCTACCTCTCCGTCTCTCTTGCTGGATCAAGAAGGCCGAGATCATCGTCGAGCTGTACGTGTGCTGAACGCGGAGGTGCCGTCTGTTCGGCACTAGATCGTGGGACTGATCGCGGGACGGTTCGCGGAGCGGATCGAGGGACGTGAGGACGTTCCACTACATCAACTGCGTTCACTAACGCTTCTGCTGTGCGATCTACAAGGGTACGTAGATCGAATATCCCCTCTCGTAGATGGACATCACCATGATAGGTCTTCGTGCGCGTAGGAAAAGTTTTGTTTCCCATGCGACGTTCACCAACAGTGGCATCATGAGCTAGGTTCATGCGTAGATGTCTTCTCGAGTAGAACACAAAAAATTTTGTGGGCGGTGATGTGCGTTTTGCTACCCTCCTTAGTATTTTCTTGTTTCCGCGGTATTGTTGGATCGAGGCGGCTTGGACCGACATTACTCGTACGCTTACGAGAGACTGGTTTCATCGCTACGAGTAACCCCGTTGCTCAAAGATGACTGGCAAGTGGCAGTTTCTCCAACTTTAGTTGAATCGGATTTGACCGAGGAGGTCCTTGTATAAGGTTAAATAGAAATTCATATATCTCCGTTGTGGTGTTTGCGTAAGTAAGATGCGATCCTGCTAGATACCCATGGTCACCACGTAAAACATGCAACAACAAAATTAGAGGACGTCTAACTTGTTTTTGCAGGGTATGCTTGTGATGTGATATGGCCAACGATGTGATGTGATATATTGGATGTATGAGATGATCATGTTGTAATAGATAATATCGACTTGCACGTCGATGGTACGGCAACCGGCAGGAGCCATAGGGTTGTCTTTAAACTAACGTTTGTGCTTGTAGATGTGTTTACTATTTTGCTAGGATGTAGCTTTAGTAGTAATAGCATGAGTAGCACGACAACCCCGATGGCGACACGTTGATGGAGATCATGGTGTGGCGCCGGTGACAAGAAGATCGTGCCGGTGCTTTGGTGATGGAGATCAAGGAGCACGTGATGATGGCCATATCATGTCACTTATGAATTGCATGTGATGTTAATCCTTTTATGCACCTTATTTTGCTTAGAACGACAGGAGCATTATAAGGTGATCTCTCACTAAAATTTCAAGACGAAATTGTGTTCTCCCGACTGTGCACCGTTGCTACAGTTCGTCGTTTCGAGACACCACGTGATGCTCGGGTGTGATAGACTCAACGTTCACATACAACGGGTGCAAAACAGTTGCACACGCGGAACACTCGGGTTAAGCTTGACGAGCCTAGCATGTGCAGACATGGCCTCGGAACACATGAGACCGAAAGGTCGATCATGAATCATATAGATGATATGACTAGCATAGGGATGCTTACCACTGAAACTATACTCAACTCACGTGATGATCGGACTTGAGCTAGTGTAAGTGGATCATGAACCACTCAAATGACTAGAGAGATGTACTTTTTGAGTGGGAGTTTAGCGAGTAATTTGATTAAGTTAAACTCTAATTATCTTGAACATAGTCTAAGTCCACTTTGAATATATTTGTGTTGTAGATCATGGATCACGCGACAGTCACCCTGAATTTTAATACGTTCCTAGAGAAAGCTAAGTTGAAAGATGATGGAAGCAACTTTGTAGACTGGGCTCGTAATCTTACAAGCTAGGAAGAAGGATTATGCCCTTAATGCTACGCTAGGAGATGAACCACCCGCTACGGCTGACCAGGATGTTAAGAACGCTTGGTTAACACGTAAGGAGGACAACTCAGTAGTTCAATGTGCAGTCTTGTATGGCTTAGAACTGGGACTTCAACGTCGCTTTGAGCGTCATGGAGCATTTGAGATGTTCCAGGAGTTGAAGTTCATCTTTCAGAAGAATGCCCGGATCGAGAGGTATGAGACCTCCGATAAATTCTATGCTTGCAAGATGGAGGAGAACTCGTCTGTCAGTGAACATGTGCTCAAAATGTCCGGATACTCAAACCGTCTAGCTGAGCTGGGGATTGAACTCCCGCAAGAGGCTATCACTGACAGAATCCTTCGATCAATGCCGCCAAGCTATAAAGGCTTTGTGTTGAACTACAACATGCAAGGGATGAACAAGTCACCTGGCGAGTTGTTTGCGATGCTGAAAGTCGCAGAGTCTGAACTCCGTAAAGAGCATCAAGTGTTGATGGTGAATAAGACCACTAGTTTCAAGAGAAACGGCAAAGGCAAGAAGGGTAATTCAAAGAAGAGCGGCAAGCCTGTTGCCAATCCGACGAAGAAACCCAAAGCTGGACCTAAGCCTGAAACAGAGTGTTACTATTGCAAGGGTATGGGTCACTGGAAGCGCAACTGCCCCAAGTATCTGGCTGATAAGAAGGCGGCCAAAGAAAAATCAGGTATATTTGATATACATGTTATTGATGTGTACTTAACCAGCTCTCGTAGTAGTGCCTGGGTATTCGATACCGGTTCTGTTGCTCATATTTGCAACTCGAAACAGGAACTGCGGAATAGACGAAGGCTGGCGAAAGATGAAGTGACGATGCGCGTAGGAAATGGTTCCAAGGTTGACGCAATCGCCGTCGGCACAGTTTCACTTCAGTTACCATCAGGATTAGTTATGAACTTGAATCATTGTTATTTAGTGCCTGTGTTGAGCATGAACATTATATCTGGATCTTGTTTATTGCGAGACGGTTACTCTTTTAAGTCAGAGAAGAATGGTTGTTCTATTTCTATGAGTAACATCTTTTATGGTCATGCACCCAATGTGAGAGGATTGTTCAAATTGAATCTTAATAGTGATACACACATACATAACATTGAGACCAAAAGAGTTAGAGTTAACAATGATAGCGCCATATTTTTGTGGCACTGCCGCTTAGGTCATATTGGTGTAAAGCGCATGAAGAAACTCCATGTCGATGGACTTTTGGAGTCACTTGACTTTGATTCACTTGACACGTGCGAACCATGCCTCATGGGAAAGATGACTAAAACTCCGTTCTCCGGAACAATGGAGCGTGCAAGTGACTTGTTGGAAATCATACATACCGATGTGTGCGGTCCGATGAGCGTAGAGGCACGCGGCGGATATCGTTATTTTCTCACCTTCACTGACGATTTGAGTAGATATGGTTATGTCTACTTAATGAAGCACAAGTCTGAAACATTTGAGAAGTTCAAGCAATTTCAGAGTGAAGTTGAAAATCATCGTAACAAGAAGATCAAGGTCCTACGGTCTGATCGTGGGGGTGAATATCTGAGTTTCGAGTTTGGTGCTCACTTAAGACAATGTAGAATTGTTTCACAGTTGACACCGCCTGGAACACCACAGCGTAATGGTGTGTCCGAACGTCGTAGTCGTACTTTATTAGAGATGGTGCGATCTATGATGTCTCTTACCGATTTGCCGTTATCATTTTGGGGTTATGCATTAGACACAGCTGCATTCACTTTAAATAGGGCACCATCAAAATCCGTTGAGACGACACCATACGAACTATGGTATGGCAAAAGGCCAAAGTTGTCATTTCTTAAAGTTTGGGGATGTGATGCTTATATCAAAAAGCTTCAGCCTGAAAAGCTGGAACCCAAAGCGGAAAAGTGCATCTTCATAGGTTACCGAAAAGAGACAGTTGGGTACACCTTCTATCTCAAATCCGAGGGCAAAGTGTTTGTTGCTAAAAACGGAGCTTTTCTCAAGAAGGAGTTTCTCTCGAGAGAATTGAGTGGGAGTAAGATAGAACTTGATGAGGTTGTCGAACCTCTCATCCCTCTAGATGGTGGCGCAGGGCAAGGGGAAACCTCTGTCATTGCGACGCCGGTTGAGGAGGAAGTTAATGATGATGATCATGAAACTCCGGTTCAAGTTCCTGTCGAACCACGCAGGTCGACGAGACCACGTGCTGCTCCAGAGTGGTACGGTAATCCCGTCATGTCAATCATGTTGTTAGGCAACAATGAACCTGCAAAATATGAAGAAGCAATGGTGGGCCCAGATTCCAACAAATGGCTATAGGCCATGAAGTCCGAGATAGGATCCATGTATGAGAACAAAGTATGGACTTTGGAAGTACTACCTGAGGGCCGCAAGGCTATTCAGAACAAATGGATCTTTAAGAAGAAGACGGACGCTGACGGCAATGTGACCGTTTATAAAGCTCAACTTGTGGCAAAGGGTTTTTGACAAGTTCAAGGAGTTGACTACGATGAGACATTCTCACCCGTAGCGATGCTTAAGTCCGTCAGAATCATGTTAGCAATAGCTACATTTTTCGATTATGAAATCTGGCAGATGGATGTCAAAATGGCGTTCCTTAACGGTATCCTTAAGGAAGAGTTGTATATGATGCAACCCGAAGGTTTTGTCGATCCTAATAATGCTAACAAGGTGTGCAAGCTCCAGCGATCCATTTATGGGCTGGTGCAAGCATCTATGAGTTGGAACAAACGCTTTGATGAGGTGATCAAAGCATTTGGGTTTATACAAGTGGTTGGAGAATCTTGTATTTACAAGAAAGTGAGTGGGAGCTCTGTGGCGTTTCTAATATTATATGTGGATGACATCTTGCTGATTGGAAACAACGTAGAGTTTTTGGAGAGCATAAAGGATTACTTGAATAAAAGTTTCTCTATGAAGGACCTAGGAGAAGCTGCTTACATTCTAGGCATTAAGATCTACACGGATAGATCGAAACGCCTGATAGGACTTTCACAAAGCACATACCTTGATAAAGTTTTGAAGAGGTTCAAAATGGAACAGTCCAAGAAAGGGTTCTTGCCAGTTTTACAAGGTACGAGATCGAGTAAGACTCAGTGCCCAGCAACTGATGAGGATAGAGAGCATATGAGCACCGTCCCCTATGCTTCAGCCATAGGTTTTATCATGTATGCAATGCTGTGCACTAGACCGGACGTTAGCTTGGCCATAAGTATGACAGGCAGGTTCCAGAGTAATCCAGGAGTGGATCACTGGACGGCGGTCAAGAATATCCTGAAGTACCTGAAAAGGACTAAGGAGATGTTTCTCGTGTATGGAGGTGACGAAGAGCTCGCCGTAAAGGGTTACGTCGATGGAAGCTTTGACACAGATCCGGACGACTCTAAGTCGCAGAACGGATACGTATTTATTCTTAATGGGGGTGCGGTAAGCTGGTGCAGTTCCAAGCAAAGCGTCGTAGCAGATTCTACATGTGAAGCGGAGTACATGGCTGCCTCGGAGGCGGCTAAGGAGGGTGTCTGGATGAAGCAGTTCATGACGGATCTTGGAGTAGTGCCAAGCGCACTGAATCCAATAACCTTGTTCTCTGACAACATGGGTGCCATTGCCCTAGCAAAGGAACCACGGTTTCACAAGAAGTCGAGACACATCAAACGACGCTTCAACCTCATCCGCGACTACGTCGAAGGGGAGGACGTAAATATATGCAAAGTGCACACGGATCTGAATGTAGCAGACACGCTGACTAAACCTCTTCCACGGGCAAAGCATGATCAACACCAGAACTGTATGGGTGTTAGATTTATTACAATGTAATTCACATGGTGATGTGAGGGATAGATTATTGACTCTAGTGCAAGTGGGAGACTGTTGGAATTATGCCCTAGAGGCAATAATAAATATAGTTATTATTATAATTCCTGTATCAAGATAATCGTTTATTATCCATGCTATAATTTTATTGAATGAAGACTTATATACATGTGTGGATACATAGACAAAACATTGTCCCTAGCAAGCCTCTAGTTGGCTAGCCAGTTGATCAAACATAGTGAGGGTCTTCTGATTATGAACAAGGTGTTGTTGCTTGATAACTGGATCACGTCATTAGGAGAATCACGTGATGGACTATACCCAAACTAATAGACGTAGCATATTGATCGTGTCATTTTGTTGCGACTGTTTTCTGCGTGTCAAGTATTTGTTTCTATGACCATGAGATCATATAACTCACTGACACCGGAGGAATGCTTTGTGTGTATCAAACATCGCAACGTAACTGGGTGACTATAAAGATGCTCTACAGGTATCTCTGAAGGTGTTCGTTGAGTTAGTATGGATCGAGACTGCAATTTGTCACTCCGTGTGACGGAGAGGTATCTCGGGGCCCACTCGGTAATACAACATCACACACAAGCCTTGCAAGCAATGTGACTTAGTGTAAGTTGCGGGATCTTGTATTGCAGAACGAGTAAAGAGACTTGCCGGTAAACGAGATTGAAATAGGTATGCGGATACTGACGATCGAATCCCGGGCAAGTAACATACCGAAGGACAAAGGGAATGACATACGGGATTATATGAATCCTTGGCACTGAGGTTCAAACGATAAGATCTTCGTAGAATATGTGGGATCCAATATGGGCATCCAGGTCCCTCTATTGGATATTGACCGAGGAGTCACTCGGGTCATGTCTACATAGTTCTCGAACCCGCAGGGTCTGCACACTTAAGGTTCGACGTTGTTTTATGCTTATTTGAGTTATATGGTTGGTTACCGAATGTTGTTCGGAGTCCCATATGAGATCACGGACGTCACGAGGGTTTCCGGAATGGTCCGGAAACGAAGATTGATATATAGGATGACCTCATTTGATTACCGAAAGGTTTTCGGAGTTACCGGGAATGTACCGGGAATGACGAATGGGTTCCGGGTGTTCACCGGGGGGGCAACCCACCCCGGGGAAGCCCATAGGCCTTGGGGTGGCGCACCAGCCCTTAGTGGGATGGTGGGACAGCCCAAGAAAGCCCTATGCGCCATAGGAAGAAAATCAAAGAGAAAGGAAGAAGAAAGAGGAGGTTGGAAAAGGGGGAAGGACTCCTCCTTCCAAAGCTAGTTGGATTCGGTTTGGAAGGGGAGGACTCCCCCCCTTGGCTCGGCCGACCCCCTTGAGGGTCCTTGGACCCCAAAGCAAGGCTCCCCCTCTTCCCCCTATATATACGGAGGTTTTAGGGCTGATTTGAGACAACTTTGCCACGGCAGCCCGACCACATATCTCCACGGTTTTACCTCTAGATCGCGTTTCTGCGGAGCTCGGGCGGAGCCCTGCTGAGATTAGATCACCACCAACCTCCGGAGCGCCGTCACGCTGCCGGAGAACTCATCTACCTCTCCATCTCTCTTGCTGGATCAAGAAGGCCGAGATCATCGTCGAGCTGTACGTGTGCTGAACGCGGAGGTGCCGTCTGTTCGGCACTAGATCGTGGGACTGATCGCGGGACGGTTCGCGGGGCGGATCGAGGGACGTGAGGACGTTCCACTACATCAACCGCGTTCACTAACGCTTCTGCTGTGCGATCTACAAGGGTACGTAGATCGAATATCCCCTCTCGTAGATGGACATCACCATGATAGGTCTTCGTGCGCGTAGGAAATTTTTTGTTTCCCATGTGACGTTCCCCAACAAGGTCTTTGTGAGAAAGCAAGTTGGATGCACACCCACTAGTTTTCTTTAAGAGCTTTCACTTACTCTTAGCTCTAGTGCATCATTTGTACGGAAATCTCTACTCATTCACATTGATATCTATTGATGAGCATCTCCACAGCTCATTGATATGCCTGGTTAATGTGACCATCTTCTCCTTGTTTGTCTTGCAACCTCCACCACACTCCACACCCACTTATAGTTCTAAAACCATGGCTCATGCTCATGTATTGCATGAGAGTTGAAAAGGTTTGAGAAAATAAAGGTGTGAAAACAATTACTTGGCCAATACTGGGGTTGTGCATGATTTAAATTCGTTGTGCAAGGATGATAGAGCATAGCCAGACTATATGCTTTTGTAGTGATAACTTTCTTTTGGCCTTGTTACTTTGAAAGTTCATGATTACCTTGCTAGTTTGCTTGAAGTATTATTGTTTCCACGTCAATAGCAAACTATTGTTTTGAATATAATGGATCTAAACATTCACGTCACATATGAGGAGCTACAAAGGACATCTATGCTAGGTAGCATGAAAGCATCAAAAATTCATTCTTTATCACTTCCCTACTCGAGGACGAGCAGGAGTTAAGCTTGGGGATGCTTGATACGTCTCAAAGGTATCTATAATTTTTCAGCGTTTCATGCTGTTATCTTGTCATCTTTGGATGTTTTATGTACCTTTTATATCTTTTTTGGGACTAACTTATTAACTCAGTGCCAAGTGCCAGTTCCTGTTTTTTCTGTATTTTTGACTCTTTTCAGATCTGATTTTGGAACAGTGTCCAAACGGAATAAAATCCTTGAAATATTTTTTTTCCAGAACGGAAGAAGATCAGGGGACTTGAGGGCCAAGCCAGGAGAGCCACAGGGGGCCCACAAGCCCTGTAGCCGCCACCAGGGGGCGGCGGCTACCAGGCTTGTGGCCTCCCTGGCGCCCCCCTGACCTAGCTCCTTCACCTATATATTCCCTCAAATACAGAAAATATAGGGGAATCCACGAAAACACTTTTCCACCGCCGCAAGCTTCCGTTTCCGCGAGATCTCATCTGGAGACCCTTCCCGGTGCCCTGCCGGAGGGGACTTTGGAGTTGGAGGGCATCTACATCGACATCATCGCCCCTCCAATGACTCGTGAGTAGTTCACTTTAGACCTACGGGTCCGTAGTTAGTAGCTAAATGGTTTCTTCTCTCTCTTGGATCTTCAATACAAAGTTCTCCATGAGCTTCATGGAGATCTATCCGATGTAATCCTCTTTGGCGGTGTGTTTGTCGAGATCCTATGAATTGTGGATTTGTGATCAGATTATCTATGATATATATTTGAGTCTTTGCTGATTTCTTATATGCATGATTTGATATCCTTGTAAGTCTCTCCGAGTCTTGGGTTTTGTTTGGCCAACTAGATCTATGATTCTTGCAATGGGAGAAGTGCTTGGTTTTGGGTTCATACCGTGTGGTGACCTTTCCCAGTGACAGAAGGGGGATCAAGGCACGCATCGTGTTGTTGCCATCAAGGGTAACAAGATGGGCTTTTATCATAGATATGAGATTGTCCATCTACATCATGTCATCTTTCTCAAGGCGTTACTCTGTTCTCATGAACTTAATACACTAGATGCATGCTGGATAGCGGTCAACGTGTGGAGTAATAGTAGTAGATGCAGAAAGTATCGGTCTACTTGTTTTGGACGTGATGCCTATAGATATAATCATTGCCTTAGATAACGTCACGACTTTGCGTGATTCTATCAATTGCTCGACAGTAATTCGTTCACCCACCGTCTACTTGCTTTCATGAGAGAAGCCACTAGTGAACACTACGGCCCCCGTGTCTATTCACACCTATCGTTTCCACTTTCGCTTTTACTTTGCTTTGTTTCTTTTTGCTTTCAGTTCTCACGTGGCAAACAATCTATAAGGGATTGACGACCCATTCATAGAGTTGGGTGCAAGCTCTTTGTGTTTGTGCAGGTACTTGTGACAATCCTTCACTGGATCGATACCTTGGTTCTCAAAACTGAGGGAAATACTTACCGCCGCTGTGCTACATCACCCTTTCCGCTTCAAGGGAACACCAACGCAAGGATCCAAGGCCACACGGGAATCCTTTGCATATTTGCCAAGGAAGTCCCTAGAGGCGTAGCCGTAGCAGAAATATTCCTGGTGCCGTTGCTGAGGAGTATCAAGACAAGAATAGTCTCTCGTCAGCACGCTTGTTTCTGGCGCCGTTGGAAGGTCATTTGTTGTAGTAGCAATGACACCGAAGTGGACAACTCGGTGGTACCGACTAGTACAAAAAGTGTGAACTTTGAGTCTTGGTGAGACCGATATATGGAACTCGGTGGCACCGAAAAGTTTACTTACGGCCAGATGACCCAACTCAGTGGCACCGATACTCAAACTCGGAAATTCAGATTTTGTGTATCTTGGCAACAAAGTGTTGGTCACACTGAACACGGTAGCACCAATGAAGTTTTGGTTGCACCGATTTGGTGGGAATGGCTAGGGTTTTGTCTTATTAGGTTCAAACTCGGTGTGTCCAAAGTGGCAATGTTGGTTTCACCGAATTTGTATATGTGGAATTTGACTGAGTGGATATGTGGGAAAAATGACTAAGTGTTTTGGTGGATAACTTTGAGCATTTGAGCAATCAGCTCATTTTACTACCTCACCCCTTTTAATAGTATTGGCTTTCGTATGGACTCAAAAGTGATTTCTCACAAATTTAAAATGAAGAGTCTTCTAGCTTGAAACTTGAGCCAATATTGTTCCTTTCTTGTATCAAGGGGTCACTATAGGAATCAGCTTCTTTGCTGTCAGCCATCACAACCGGCAAAGAGGTCGACACTGACGGCAAAGATCTTTGTCGTCTGCCACCTATCGGCAAAGATTCTGCGTCAGCCTACGATGGCATTGTAGCTTCTTTGTCGTCATCCTAACCTAAGCGGACGACAAATCTCTTCCCCATCCGTGTCGGACACTGAGCAGTCCGCAAAGAGATTGAGACGGCAGCCGACACACGACGCCTCCGTTAGGGCTAACGGAGGATTTGTCGTGTGCTTCCCTCCCCATCTTTGATGTCTGCTTCCCTCCCCATCTTTGTCGTCTGCTTCTATGGGCCAGCATAGAGCTGGGACAACGCCTGTCGGTTTCTTTGCCGTCTGCCTCCCTACCACTTTGTCGTCTGCCTCCCGAGGCAACGGACGGCAAAAGAGCCCATATGGCCAGCTGTTGCTGCCCATGTTACATAGTTGGGTGCCACGTGACACCTTTGCTGTCAGCTGCCTCATGGCAAAGGCCTTTGCCATCAGCTGGCACACGACAAAGAGCCCATATTGTCACATTTTTGTTTATTTTTTCTATTTCACAGCACATATATATATATAATTCATAGCACATATATGATATATAGGTCACAACACATATATGATATACATATAAAGTTCATCAATGCCATTTGTTCATCAACGTACATCCCATATATCGAAAGAACCAACACATACAAAGTTTCATCCATATATACATACATATAGTTCCACATATATTGTTTATCCATATATACATATACATATAGTTCCACATTGTTCATCAACTCAAATAAAAACTAGAACTAAAGCACTCCAATGCGAGCTTCCATGCATGTAGTACATCCAATCAGCAAAATGGGAATAAGAAAGTCAGAAGAAGAACATCAACAACATATATATGACAAATAAGCTAAATTGAAGAAGAAAGAGAAGAAGCAAGAAGAGAAGAAGGGGAAGAAAAACAAGAATAAGGAGCAGGAGGAGGAGGAGAATGTCACGCCCAAGATGCGACCATATCCTTAATTTGGCACGAGGGCCTCGTCAGGGATAGAAGCGCATCTCGTCGTGTCGCAAGAATGGATATCGTTACAAGTACATGTACTGAAAAGAAGAGATATATATAGAATTGTCTTACACTCGCCACAAGCTACATCAGAGTCACATTAGTACATTACATAATCATCAAGAGTAAGAGCAGGGTCCGACTACGGACGAAAACAAACGAGAAAATAAGAACGACGTCCATCCTTGCTATCCCAGGTTGCCGGCCTGGAACCCATCCTAGATCGATGAAGAAGAAGAAGAAGAAGCAACTCCATATGAACAATCAACGCGCTCGCGTCAAGTAACCTTTACCTGTACCAGCAACTGGTGTTGTAGTAATCTGTGAGCCACAGGGGACTCAGCAATCTCATTTCCAAAGGTATCAAGACTAGCAAAGCTTAATGGGTGAGATATGGTTAAGTGGTGAGGTTGCAGCAGCGGCTAAGCAAATATATATGGTGGCTAACTTACGAGTACAAGAAATAAGAGGGGGGAAGCTCTGCGCATAACAGACGTGAACTACTGATGATCAAATGAATGATCCTGAACACCTACCTACGTCAGACATAACCCCACCGTGTCCTCGATCAGAGAAGGAACTCACGAAAGAGACAGTCATGGTTACGCACACAGTTGGCATATTTTAATTAAGTTAACTTCAAGTTATCGAGAACCACTGTTAAACAAAGTTTCCATGTTGCCACATAACCGCGGGCACGGCTTTCCGAAAAGATTTAACCCTGCAGGGGTGCTCCAACTAGTCCATCATAAATTACCACAAGCCGCATAGAAATCCTCAATCACGAAGCTCGCGATCTCGTCGGATTCCCTAGTGGAAAACCTCAACTCTGAGATTACCCAAAGCATCACCGGAATCCCGATGCACAAGATATTTCGTCAAAGGTTAAACTAATCCAGCAAGGCCGCTCGACGTGTCGACGATCCCGATAGGAGCCGCGTATCTCGTTCTCAGGAAACGATGGATGAGCTAGACGTCGGGATCGCTAAACCTCCGGGTGACCAGAGGGGCGCCGGACATCGCTCAGGTGGGACCAACACTCATGAGGAGCACTGGCCCGGGGGTTGATTAAATTATCCTCGAGTAGCATAACACCGGTAGCCGAAACTAAGGGGGCAAAGGTGGAACAAAACACTAGGCTAGAAAGGCCGAGCCTTCCACCTTTTACCAAGTATATAGGTGCATTAAATTAAATAGCATTAATATGGTGATAAGACAAGGAACCTATGTTATCACATGGAAGCAACTACACCTGCAACTAGCAACGCTAACAACAAGGTTAAGCAAGCGGTAACATAGCCAATCAGTGGTTGCTAGGTCGAAAAGGTTGAAGGTAATCATGGCATTGTTGAGAGGCTGATATTTAACATGTGGTAGGCAACGAGACATAATCGATAGAAACGGAAAACTAGCATGGCAATGATAGTAATGGTATCTGGGGAAATGGTCATCTTGCCTGAGATCCCGCTGAGAAGAAGAATGACTCCGAGAAGCAGATGAACCGACGTAGTTGAACGGGTCCTCACATTCCGACATGCTTGCGGAACTCTATCAAGACGGAGCAAACCGGAAACAAACATCAACACAGATATTCACCACACACTACACAACATGATGCACAACCTACTATGATGCATGATCAGTTCAATGATGCAGACATGGCATGACAAATCACCTCACGCAAACACTACACATTAAGTGAAGCTCGATATGCAACGGGTTTCATATCGACGAAACTCCACATTTAATTATTAGTTCACTCCCGTTTATTTATGAGACATATTAAGTTGTTTTTAACATGGCAAGGGGAGAAGCGGGGAACCTACATGACATCCTAGTCGGGTACACGCGAAACATAGAACGGAGCTACGACACAAGAACATGCAACACAAGATGTATATGCCATGAATGCGTCATGCATGCGAGTTCATATCACGGGCAAGAAGGGAAAGAAACAGGTGTCGCCACGGCGAGCGAGATGGAACCATGGCGGCAAGATGGAAACGAAGCCACGGCAACGTTCCTATCCCGATAACTCGACGAGCAATCGTGCCAACGTATAGGAAGCGTGTGTGGGACAAACCAAATAAAGATGGGGTGATCCTGGTTTCCGGGTTCCCATGTGTCGAGGCACAACATAAGAGGGACAACGTGCAACGGGCAACATACGAAGCAAACATACATACATCTCATACATCATATGCGTTCGGTACACGACACGTCTCATCGGTATACCTTCGAAGCGTGCGAATCGGATGGGTTCGGTTCGGTGAAGGAGTACAACGGTCGTCGTGGAAGTCGAGGTACTCCGCTCTAGTCGATGGTAGTCGTTCACTCGGCGTTGGTTCGCGAGTCTTCGGCGTCGGTTCAGGGTCTTCACATCGGTAGTCGAACACGTTCTGAAGACGCCCGGGGGTCGTCGAGGACGACGTGGTACTCGCCAATCTCGTCGGTCCCATGAAGGAGGGGATGGTGCTGCGAACTTCGGCTACGGCAACAGCGACAGCGGCAACACAACTACAACATCTACAGCAAGACATCCAACAACAACAGCTTGCAGCTATGGCAACTAGCATCAGCAAATACAAGCAAGCAAGCAGTCTACAGCATCTACAGCAGCAGCAAACGGCAAGGCAACTAACCTAGCAGCGGAAAACACTAGGCAGCAGAGCAACTAGCAACCGCAACAACTAAGCAACAGCTCACAACAGAAGCTAGCATCAGGCAGCAGTCGCTAGCAACCTGGCAGGCAAACGGCAAGCAACACCAACACCTACCAGCAGCAGCTATTAGCTAGCAAGCATCAACAAAAACTAATGGCTACAGACAACAACTACAGCAGCACGAGCAACAGCAAAAGCAAGCCACCTAGCAAGCAGCGACTAGCAGCTAAGCAACCGACAAGCAGGGCAGCAACTACCGCTAATGCAGTAGCGACAGCAACAGCTAACACAGCAGCGGCAGCAACAGCACAACAGCAAGCGGCGGCAGCAACAACATCAGCAAGCAGCCGGCAACAGGCAACAAGCGGCAGCGGCAGCTAACAGCGACAGCAGCACAACGCATCGCGGCAGCACGCCGGCAACAACAACGGGCAGGGGAACAACCAAGGCGGCTGCAGAGACCGACGGCAAGAGGCGAGGCTGGGACAGCTCGGGCACGGTGAGCTGCAAGCCGGCGCTGACATGGGGCCTCGCGGCACCTCGGGCAAGACGGCGGCGGCGCGCAGAGAGGGGGCCGTGGGCACGGACGACGGGGAGAGGCCACGACGCGGCGACCCGGGCGGGCGCGACGACTCCGCGTAGGAGAACGGCGAGCCGAGGCGGCGCAGCGACGAGGGATGCCGGCGGCTGCGGCGCAGGGAGGCGAGCGGGGGCGCGCAGGGGAATCGGGACAGAGGGGAAGGATGCGGCGCTAGGAAGACGACATGGCGAGGAGGGGCGAGGCCATGGCGCTGGAGGGGACCACGGGAAGGAAGAGGCTGCTGTAGAGGGAGGAAGAACGAGAGGAGGCGCACGGGGGGGAACAATGGGAGGATGAGGGGATCGACTGGATCCCTCTCGCTAGGGCTACTAGGAGGGGGGCTGGCTGGGCCTTGGGCATGGCCGGCTCGGCTCCCTCTCCCTGCTAGCTCTTGGCTTTTTTCCCTTAAAAAATAGAAAACTCCAACAAAAATGAAAAAGGTTTTTTTTTAAATAGAAAAATGCTTTTGGCTCCCTTTTAAAAAAAATATACCCCAACTATAAAATACTTGGGCATTTTAAAACAAATAAAATGAAACCTTTTTTTAAGAATGAAATAATACCCTTTCTTTTTAAATAATAAACAAACCGCCTTTTTTAAAATAAAAGTGTCCCTAGTTTTAAAAATAACAAAAGGAAAAAAGAAAGCAAACCCAAGTGGTTGCCCCCACATTTAATAAAAGGATTTTAAAAGACGACGAACTTTTAAAAGGGGGTTAAAACGGAAACTTTAGCAAACCACAAAAACAAATAAAAGAGGAGAGAGGGGGAGTTCCTATTGCACACAAAGACACCGAGAGCACTTGAAGCACACACACTCAAAACACCACACACAACAGACGATGCAAGATGCCATGCATGATGAGATGATGCAAACTAAATGAAGATGCAACAAATAAAAATAACCCACAAGGGAAATGGAGATAAAGGGGAATCTTCTGGGGCATCGGCATCGGGCTATCACAACTCTCCTACACTACAAGAGGATCTCGCCCCGAGATCTGGGAATGAAAGGGGGAGAGGACGAGAAAGAACAAGTGTTAAAACTTAGTCGCTTCTTAACAAAGAATTGAAACCAATGATCCTGGAAGGTAGCAAAGCGAAGAGGAATGATATGAGAAGAATCAAGAATTCACCGAAAATTTCGGCAGCACTTCACTAGGAAAAATGGGACAAAAAAATCGATAAGAAGAGAGAATTAGACAATATACATGACAAACAACTAAATAGAACAAGGGAACACCGTGATCTTGATAGAACAACATAATGGACCCAAAAGAGCAACATCACAAAGCCTCCGGAACAACAGAATACGAACTAGCTCATACGGAAGCAGAGAATGAAGAAAAGAATGACAACTATCATCACAATAGAATTGAAGAGCCTCCGGACAGAAGAATTGACGTAGTAGTTGGAAAACCAATAACGAAAAGAACAAGAAAGTAGTGGGCTTACGAAAATCATCTCAACATCTATGAGGTGACCACCAACCACTAAAAGAAACAAGGACAGATGAAAGCAAAGATATCAAAACTTCTTAAACCAAGAGGATACATTGAGAACTGGGATTAATGACAAGCACCATGATAGCACAATCCATAGGAAAAGCTTTAGGTGAAATCCAGCCCAAATTAGCTCAATGAAGAAATCATGGGTTGAAAATATCCCATGAATATAGAATTGGTGGGTTTAATTATCTCATTCTTGAAGGAAAAACTCTTCGAGGCTCCTACACTAACAAGAATGCTATAATACCACCTCAAATAATAAAGGAGAACAAACGCATAGGAAATGCAAGGGAAAGAATGCTTGAGGTTGTCCAACAGGAATGTTGAAGAACACTAGAGAAAAATCACACCCTTGAAGAATCACCATGACGAGCCTCCGTATGAAAAGGATGATGCAAAGATAAGTAGGATGAAAGAATAAGATTGAAGCCTTGCAAGACTTAGATGAAGCTTCATGAAGAGATACTTGAGAAAACTTGGAACTCCGGAAAAGAAAGATAAGCACAATTGAGAAAAGGCATTGATATCATGAGCCACTCCGGAAAAAGAATTGAAAACACTATGAAACAGGAATAAGAATTATGTTATGCTTATCCTTCATCAAATTAAATTGATGACAAGCAACGAATTTAGCATACAACTTATTCTTCTTGAAATGATTGAGGAGAGATATGAGCACAAACTAGAAGCAATCTTGAAAGAGGCACCGGTAAGAATTCACAATTGAATGTAAACACCATGAATTAATGGAGATACATGAGAACGAATAGATCATAAGCCACCTGAGAGAAAACTAGAACAGGGCACCGGATAATCGAGAGACGAACGGAGAGACAACAATTGAGAAGAATTCAGGATGAAAGTTAAAACCTGAGAATGAATAATCTTCTGAAATGATGGCCTTCGGAAGATCGAGAATGAAAACAACTCAGAGAAGCACCGGATAGCAAGAGCGGGATACTCATGATTGGAAAAAATAAGATGATGACACCAAGCTGAAATGATGAATCTACAATAGAATGGACCAAGATTCGAGAGAATACCCCTTTGAATTGCAAGCTGAGAATGATGACGAGAACAACACCAAGAATTACTGAGACACTCCAGAATAATGAAGAATGAAAGGTTGAGCCAATATGAGAATTAATACAAATGGATCTTGAAGAAGTAATATGACTGATGGAAATCATACTTACGTCATAGTTGAAAAGATCTAGATGTCTCTGGAAAATATTAAAAGAGCGAGGTAAGATCCTAAGAAAAACTTGTGGGTTATGGGCCCACTCAAAGAAACCACCGTTAGAAAGGATTGCTAGAAGAGAGATATTGCACCGGTACAAATGAAGACTAGATGAGGTTAGCACCTCTAAATAATTAAAAGAATTGAAAACACAAAACTCAGAGATATCTTCAACACTCCGGATAGAATAGAGATAAATGCCAACAGAAGACTAGATAAGAATTTCTAACACAAGAGAAAATTTAAAGGATGACAGGGATATGATGAACATGGATAACTGAATTAAATTCACGGGAAAAGACCACAAGAATGAATAAAGATGAACATGAAGCTCCTGAGAATCTTCACAATGAATCACCGGGTAAGAGAGAAAAGAACACACAACGGAAGCACATGAAAAGAAAACTCTTGGATGAAAATTGAATCACTGAAGAAAAGGGTGGGAGGGCGGGGAAAAACAAAGACAGCTTGGGACAGATGGGACGAACTCTGGAAATAATTGAGAGAATGATCTGCAAAAACTGGAGAAGATTGAATTCACTGAAGAGAAGCACACCGGTTGGAAAGAATTGATACGATGACTCCGGTTGAAAAAGGAATTGATAGGACACTGATTGAGCAAAAGAATTAATACTCCCATAGAAATATGATAACACCTCTTGGAAAGATCTGAAATCACCACTTGAAATCGAAGCAACACGAATTACCATAATCAACAAAACAAAGGGATGAGGCTTATGAAACAAGCTAGAACAAACTCATGAGAAACATTTCGTCCGATATTTTCGTAGATAGGATGGCACGGGCTCGATTTACAGTAGCCATCAAGTGCAAGGCAGTGCACCCGATATACGAAGCGTCCCCGAGTCATAGCAAGCTACAAGGACTCTTTAAGACACAACGTGTACCGCTATAAGTCGACCGTCAACAAACGAATCCACTAGATGTCGAACCCCAACCTAACATCATGCATTTGTTGGAAGATTGTGCAATAAGTAACTACTTGAATTCCCACCTAAGAATTCGAGAAATATCTGGTCCTGCAATCTGGTACACAAATACAAGGAGTAATATTCACACAACTCCTATACTAACCCGTCACCTGTATCACATCCGTCAACACACAACCAGAATCTCGGACCTTCATCTACAACAGACCCTCGTGATCACAATGATACAGAGTATGGCAGTACTCCCGAACAATCTGCACCAGTACTGAGGACATCGGGGTTATCTCGCCACTACTAGTATTGAAGCAATTACGAACATCCTTCGTTCTTAAATACTAAGAAATCTGAATGATAACGATGTGCTCAAGAATCCCCTGGAGCTCAACTCCCCGGACGAAAATCAAGTCAGACAGGAGGCACCAAGACAGAACTCCGTCACATCGGCATCATATATATTCCAAAAATATCCGCGTGATCCTAAAAAATTTGAGTGAGAAGAGAAGTAGAATTAAAATATTACGTCAAGATTCCTCACCAGAGCATAAAAGAGGAGAAAAAAGAATCCTACTCTCCGATATATAACTAGACTCAAATAGTTTTTCACTAGCCTCAACTCGGCCAAGTTCGATCAATCAAGGGGGCTCCTAGGTCGGTACTGCTCTGATACCAACTTGTCACGCCCAAGATGCGTCCCTATCCTCAATTTTGCACGATGGCCTCGTTAGGGATAGAAGCGCATCTCGTCGTGTCGCAAGAATGGATATCGTTACAAGTACATGTAATGAAAAGAAGAGATATATATAAAATTGGCTTACACTCGCCACAAGCTACATCAGAGTCACATTAGTACATTACATAATCATCAAGAGTAAGAGCAGGGTCCGACTATGGACGAAAACAAACGAGAAAATAAGAACGACGTCCATCCTTGCTATCCCAGGCTGCCGGCCTGGAACCCATCCTAGATCGATGATGAAGAAGAAGAAGAAGCAACTCCATATGAACAATCAACGCGCTCGCGTCAAGTAACCTTTACCTGTACCTGCAACTGGTGTTGTAGTAATCTGTGAGCCACAGGGGACTCAGCAATCCCATTTCCAAAGGTATCAAGACTAGCAAAGGTTAATGGGTGAGATATGGTTAAGTGGTGAGGTTGCAGCAGTGGCTACGCAAATATATATGGTGGCTAACTTACGAGTACAAGAAATAAGAGGGGGGAAGCTCTGCGCATAACGGACGTGAACTACTGATGATCAAATGAATGATCCTGAACACCTACCTACGTCAGACATAACCCCACCGTGTCCTCGATCAGAGAAGGAACTCACGAAAGAGACAGTCACGGTTATGCACACAGTTGGCATATTTTAGTTAAGTTAACTTCAAGTTATCTAGAACCAGTGTTAAACAAAGTTTCCACGTTGCCACATAACCGCGGGCACGGCTTTCCGAAAAGATTTAACCATGCAGGGGTGCTCCAACTAGTCCATCACAAATTACCACAAGCCGCATAGAAATCCTCAATCACGAAGCTCGCGATCTCGTCGGATTCCCTAGTGGAAAACCTCAACTCTAAGATTACCCAAAGCATCACCGGAATCCCGATGCACAAGATATTTCGTCAATGGTAAGACTAATCGAGCAAGGCCGTCCGACGTGTCGACGATCCCGATAGGCGCCGCGTATCTCGTTCTCAGGACACGACGGATGAGTTAGACGTCGGGATCGCTAAACCTTTGGGTGACCAGAGGGGCGCCGGACATCGCTCAGGTGGGACCAACACTCATAAGGAGCACTGGCCTGAGGGTTGATTAAAATATCCTCGGGTTACTTACTCCCTATGCAGTTCATTAGTTATTAGGCAAATGTAGTACCAAAGTTGGGCCTTGCCAGACCAGCTTTAATCTAAAACGAATTATCAAGGGGGTCCCCATAACAACCCCGATCGTGTTAGGAGCGCTCGTTTATGGAACATAACACCGGTAGCCGAAAACTAAGGGGGCAAAGGTGGAACAAAACACCAGGCTAGAAAGGCCAAGCCTTCCACCTTTTACCAAGTATATAGGTGCATTAAATTAAATAGCATTAATATGGTGATAAGACAAGGAACCCATGTTATCACATGGATGCAACTACACCTGCAACTAGCAACGCTAACAACAAGGTTAAGCAAGCGGTAACATAGCCAATCAGTGGTTTGCTAGGTCAAAAAGGTTGAAGGTAGTCATGGCATTGTTGAGAGGTTGATATTTAACATGTGGTAGGCAACGAGACATAATCGATAGAAACGGAAAACTAGCATGGCAATGATAGTAATGGTATATGGGGAAATGGTCATCTTGCCTGAGATCCCGCTGAGAAGAAGAATGACTCCGAGAAGCAGACGAACCGACGTAGTTGAATGGGTCCTCACATTCCGACACGCTTGGGGAACTCTATCGAGACGGAGCAAACCGGAAACAAACATCAACACAGATATTCACCACACGATGCACAACATGATGAACAACCTACTATGATGCATGATTAGTTCAATGATGCACACATGGCTTGGCAAATCACCTCACGCAAACACTACACATTAAGCGGAGCTCGATATGCAACGGGTTGAATATCGACGAAACTCCACATTTAATTATTAGTTCACTCCCATTTATTCACGCGGCATATTAAGTTGTTGTTAACATGGCAAGGGGAGAAGCGGCGAACCCACATGACATCCTAGTCGGGTACACGTGAAACATAGAACGGAGCTACGGCACAAGAACATGCAACACAAGATGTATATGCCATGAATGCGTCATGCATGCGAGTTCATATCACGGGCAAGAAGGGAAAGAAGCAGGTGTCGCCACGGCGAGCGAGAGGGAACCATGGCGGCAAGACGGAAACGAAGCCACGACAACGTTCCTATCCCGATAACTCGACGAGCAATCGTTCCAACGTATAGGAAGCATGTGCGGGACAAATCAAATAAAGATGGGGTGATCCCGGTTTCCGGGGTCCCATGTGTCGAGGCACAACATAAGAGGGACAACGTGCAACGGGCAACATACGATGCAAACATACATACATCTCATACATCATATGCGTTCGGTACACGACACGTCTCATCGGTATACCTTTGAAGCGTGCGAATCGGAGGGGTTAGGTTCGTTGAAGGAGTACAACGGTTGTCGTGGAAGTCGGGGTACTCCGGTCTCGTCGACGGTAGTCGTTCACTCCGCGTTGGTTCACGGGTCTTTGGCATCGGTTGAGGGTCTTCACATCGGTAGTCGAACACGTTCTGAAGACGTCTCGGGGGGACGTCGAGGACGACGTGGTACTCACCGATCTCGTCGGTCCCATGAAGGAGGAGATGGTGCTGCGAACTTCGGCGACGGCAACAGCGACAGCGGCATCACAACTACAGCATCTACAGCAAGGCATCCAACAACAACAGCTTGCATCTACGGCAACTAGCATGAGCAAATGCAAGCAAGCAAGCAGTCTACAGCATCTACACCAGCAGCAAACGGCAAGGCAACTAACCTAGCAGCGGAAAACACTAGGCAGCAGAGCAACTAGCAACCGCAGCAACTAAGCAATAGCGCACATCACAAGCTAGCATCAGGCAACAGACGCTAGCAACCTGGCAGGCAAACGGCAAGCAGCACCAACACCTACCAGCAGCAGCTATTAGCTAGCAAGCAGCAGCAAAAACTAATGGCTACATGCAGCAACTAAAGCAGCACGAGCAACAACAAAAGCAAGCCACCTAGCAAGCAGCGACTAGCAGCTAAGCAACCGGCAAGCAGGGCAGCAACTACCGCTAACGCAGCAGCGGCAGCAAAAGCTAACACAGCAGCGGCAACAACAACACAGCAGCAAGCGGCGGCAGCAGCAACATCAGCAAGCAGTCGGCAACAGGCAACAAGCGACAGCAGCACAACGCATCGCGGCAGCACGCCGGCAACAGCAATGGGCAGGGTAACAGCCAAGGCGGTTGAGAGACCGGCGGCAAGAGGCGAGGCTGGGACAGCTCGGGCATGGCGGCACGGCGAGCTGCAAGCCGGCGCTGACATGGGGCCTCGCGGCACCTTGGGTAGGACGGCGGCGGCACGCAGAGAGGGGGCCGCGGGCACGGACAACGGGGAGTGGCCACGGCGCGGGGCGCGGGGCTCCTGCAGGTGGGAGGCTGCGCACGGGAGAACGGTGAGACGAGGTGGCGCGGCGGCGAGGGACGCCGGCGGCTGCGGCGCAGGGAGGCGAGCGGGGGCGCGCAGGGGAATCGGGACAGAGGGGAAGGATGCGGCGCTGGGGAGATGGCATGGCGAGGAGGGGCGAGGCCATGGCGCTGGAGGGGAGCACGGGAAGGAAGAGGCTGCGGCAGAGGGAGGAAGAACGAGAGGAGGCGCACGGGGGAACGAGGGGAGGACGAGGGGATCGACTGGATCCCTCTCGCTAGGGCTACCGGGAGGGGGGCTGGCTGGGCCTTGGGCCTGGCCAGCTCGGCTCCCTCTCCCTGCTAGCTCTTGGCTTTGTTTTCCCTTTAAAAAAACAGAAAACACCAACAAAAATGAGAAAGGTTTTTTTAACAAAATAGAAAAATGCTTTTGGCTCCCTTTTAAAAAAATACCCCAACTATAAAATAGCTTGGGCATTTTAAAACAAATAAAATGTAACCTTTTTTTAAGAATAAAATAATACCCTTTCTTTTTAAATAATAAACAAACCCTTTTTTTAAAATAAAAGAGTCCCTAGTTTGAAAAATAACAAAAGGAAAAATAAAGCAAACCCAAGGGGTTGCCCCCACATTTAATAAAAGGATTTTAAAAGACGACGAACTTTTAAAAGGGGGTTAAAACGGAAACTTTAGCAAACCACGAAAACAAATAAAAGAAGAGAGATGGGGAGTTCCTATTGCACGCAAAGACACCGAGAGCACTTGTAGCACACACACTCAAAACACCATACGCAACAGACGATGCAAGATGCCATGCATGATGCGATGATGCAAACTAAACGAAGATGCAACAAATAAAAATAACCCACGAGGGAAACGGAGATAAAGGGTAATCTTCTGGGGCGTCGGCATCGGGATGTCATAGAGTAGGAGAAGGAGAAGGAGAAGGAGGAGGAGAAGAAGCATAAGAAGGAGGAGAAGAAGGAGGAGAGAAGAAGAAGGAGAAGAAGGAGCCCTCCTTCTTCTCCTCCTTCTTCTTCTTCTCTTCTTCTTCTCCTCCTCCTTCTCTTCTTTTTCTCTTCTTATTTTTCTTCTTCCTTTTCATTTCTCCTCTTCTCCTCTTCTTGGAGCTAAATTAGCTAACTATGTATTTTTGGACCTAAATGGGCTAATTATGTCATTTAGGAGAGAACTTAGCTAATTATGTCATTTAGGAGATAACTTAGCTAATTATGTCATTTAGGAGAGAACTTAGCTAATTATGTCATTTAGGAGAGAACTTAGCTAATTATGTCATTTAGGAGAGAACTTAGAGAAGGAGGAGAAGGGGGAGAGAAGAAGGAGAAGAAGAAGGAGAAGAAGGAGGGAGAAGAAGAAGTAGGAGAGAAGAAGGAGAAGAAGGAGGGATCCTCCTTTTCCTTCTGCTTCTCTTCTTATTCTTCTTCCTTCTTTTCGGTGAATACTCACAACATATGCCATAGGTAGGCTAAAGTCGGTGGGAACCGAAGGGACAAAGGTGGGCGCTGGGAACGAGGTTGGTACACGCATGGGACGCACGATGTACCCAGGTTCAGGGCTCTCCGTAGAGATAACACCCCTAATCCTGCTTGTGTGTTTGATGTATGGGAACAGAGTACAACGTTGCTCCTGGAGCTGTGTTGGGATGAGGAAGAGGGGAGCAGCCGGCTTGTTTCTACCTCGCTCTCTGTTGGTTGGTGAGTGTGTAGTGTTGAATGACTGGCAAGTGATCTGTCCCCGTGCATGGGGGGCGGCCGGGGGGTTTTATAGACGAACCCGCCGGCCTACAATATGGATAAAGGGTACAAGCGTGGGACCCGGCTGACCGCTTCGCCGGCTGGCCAGGGGCCCACGAGGGTCTTGTCTTGTCGATGAGGGGTCCGCCGGCTGCATGGTCTCGTTTACCTGTTGGACCCGTCGGCTGGCCAATGGGGCTCCTGCGTAAGGTTGACGCTGGGCACGCACTGTACGTCGAGCGTCGCTCAGCGAGATTCTTCATGGGCAGGCTGTACGACCGCCTCCACTGTTCCCCGCGCCGAGTGCAGTAATGGAGTGGAAGTGTGACGGTCCGACATCAGGCTAGGTGATGGATCAGAGCCGGGGTAGGTCAGCGGCGTGGTCGCCGACGCTCGTACCTGCCGGGAGCCCCGATCCAGTACCTTTGCGGACGCGTAGCTACCTTTAATCGTGAGGTCCTTTCCTAATCTACGATCTGATGTGACTGGTGATCCTCGGACGGCTAGCCTGCTTGGTTAGCCGGCTCGCGGGTGGCCGCCTCCTCCCCGGTCCGGCTGGCGGGACCAGGCCGGCTCTGAAGGGGAGGCCTCCTGCGCTCTAGCCGGCAGGGGTGCCTGGCCGGCCAGAAAGGTGGCCCCCTCGTCTTCCAGCCGGCAGGCGATGCCCAGCCGGTCAGAAGACTCGGGCCTTGGGAATCTTCCTATCTTCATGTCCATTGGGCCGGAAATGAAGGAGCAGGCTTGATGAGCCTACCCCGGGGTTATCCCCTGACAGTAGTCCCCGAAGCTGGCGAGGTCTGCCGCCTGCGTGCGGGCGGCCTCACCGGCTTGTTGTCTTGTCTTGATATTTTCGCAGTTGTTTGCGGTGAAGGACGCCGGCTTCGGAGCCGGGAAGCTTCGAAGCGACGCTTCGGTCCAGTCGTAACTGGCCCTGGAAGCGCCACGTGCCAGGCCCCGCCTGGCGTAATGATGGCGATTACTTCTTGACGGGACCGGGCCTGGGCCCTGGGTCCCGCCACAACGCCCCCTCAGCCTCCGCGCGGGAGATGTTCTGTAGATTTACTCCTCTACGGTTGGGCTTAGGGGAGCGCTACCGCCCGTAATACACGGAATTAATGGGGCCCGGCGCACCCCAGATCCCCTCCCCACGACGCTTTGTGGCGTTTAAATGGGACGCGAGGGTTTCGAGGACGCCATTCGCCCCCTCTTCTCGCCCCGCTCCGTTCCTTCTTCCTCCTTGCATCCTGAGAACAAGAGCTCGCGCCCTTCGTCTCCTTCTTCTTCGCTACCGAGACTTCCTCCGCCCGCTTCAAGCTCTCGCCACCCGTAGCCATGGCCGGAGGATCTTCTTCGAAGAGGTCGTCGGCGCAGCAGGCGTCTTCGCAGGGGGCCTGGCTGGGCAGCGATGTCGACGCGGGGCTCATCGACACGCTCCGTCATCATCGGCTGCTGCCCCCGGCCTCCCAAGTGTCGGTGCGCCTCCCTGGCTCCGAGGCCTCTCCCGCACCTATCGCGAGAGAGGTGGTGGTCTTCGTCGAGCATTTCTACCGGGGTTTCGGGCTCTCGGCTAGCTCTTTCTTCGTCGAGTGGCTCCAGTTTTTCGTCCTGCAGCCGCATCATCTGGCGCCGAACGCCATACTGCATCTGGCCGCCTTCGTGGTCCTGTGCGAGGGCTTCGTGGGGATCGAGCCTCGCGTCGATCTGTGGCGCAGCTTGTTCTTCTTCAAGCAGCAATCCATCGCCATGGATAAATCCGAGGTGGAGAAGCTCAAGGGGCCGCGCCCCATGATGCCGTGCGGGGCCGCGTTGGTGCATCATCGCCCGAAGTCCGGCTTCCCCCATATGCCTTTGCAAGACTCCATCAAGCATTGGCAGAAGGGGTTCTTCTATGTGAAGAGCACCGACCCGGCCCAGGACGCCCTCAATATGCCTCCGTTCGCCATCGCCCCCCCCCCCCCCCGACGCAGCAGAACTGGGACGCAAAGACCCCCAAGCCACATCCTGAGGTGGCACTCGTTCGCGCCCACCTCGATATCCTGAGGGAGAGCGGCCTCCTCGGCCGCGACCTTCTCGCCGCCATGGTGGTCCGCCGGATTCTGCCTCTGTAGAGGCGGCCACATCTGGTCTGCTAGATGAGCGGCCGGCTTGATCCGTGCCGGCTGTCCGTCAAGAGGCTCACCTCGGGCGCTGTGGCGCGGAGGGTGAACCTGATCTCCACTGCCCATATGGATGAGGGCGGGGAATGGACGTGGGGGATGGCCCCGTCCAACCGGGCTCATCCGCCTCCCATGGTAGCCTTTCTCCCTTCTTTTCTGTCGTTTTGTTTTGAAGCCGGTGGCGTTTGCTGAACCAGGTTCACTTCCTCTTTTGTAGATGTTCCAGATCCTGCAGGGGTCCCTTCCTCAGCCTGCTCCCGACGTGGAGGCGTCCGGCCCCTCCGAGATGGAGGATGAGGATGCGATGGAGCCCTGCTCGGACTCCTCCGTCGGCACGGGAGATCCCCTGGAGTCGGAAGGGACCGAGTCGTCTGGTGAGTACCCGCGGCACGCCCTAGCAGAGTGGACGGACGACGATGAGGAAGCCTCATTCTGCTCTGATGCAGCCTTCGAAGGAGACTCCGACGAGGTGGAGGAGGTCACCGGCCCACTACCGTTGAGCGGCCGGCGTCAAAGCGGCGGAGCGACCGCTGCTGACGAGGCAGCCGAGAGGAAGGGCAAGGGTGCCACAGCATCTCGGCCGGCCTCTAAGCGACCGGCGCCGGGTCCTCCAGCCGGGCAGCGGGCAGACGGCGCCAAAAGGCACCGTGGCGGTGGCCGGAAGCAGGTCCCGGTAGTTGTCGGGTATGGTTTCCTCTTTTTCTCTCTTCCGTATTTTAAGATGAACTTTGTTCCTGAGAAGCTTGGCTTGACAGGGAGGCGGAGGATACAGATGAAGACACCGCCTCCGCGGCTGAGCGGGCCGGCTGGGCAGCGGCCGATGCTACCGATAGGGAGCTGGAGGCAGAGTCCAAGCGGCAGTGGGACGCGGCTGCGGGGAAGGCCGCCGTGGATCAGCCTTGCCCCAGCCGGGTCGAGAGGTCGGTGGAGAAGCGTGCTAAGGCTAGATAGGACCCCTCCGCACACGCTCGTGTGGAGGAGCCAGCTAGCGAGGCCGCCTCCAAGCCAACCCCGAGGACCGAAGGGACCCAACCGTCTGAGCCGGCAGCCCCGGAGCGGGTGGACCTGGAGACGATCTCGGTTTCTCACCGGGCCGAAGCAGCCCCTGATGCGCCGGTGCTGGACCTGGCCGCGCCGAACGCGGCCCCTGACGCCCCAGGGGAGACCATGGATGCGACGGACGCGGCTCATCCGCCTCCTGTGGAGGAGGTAGCGCCGGCTGGGATGGCGCCCGAGCCGTCCGGCGAGCCAGCACCAGGAGCCGGCGCCATCGTCGTCCCCCAGCGGGGCCCTGTTGCGCCACGGGCAGGGGGCCAGCCTGGGAGCCGGCCCATGAAGTCATGGCGGGAGGCGAACGCGGCCCGCTTGAAAATGCCCGCCGGCACCGTTCTTTCCGGCGTGCCAGAGCTGGTGACGCTGTTTGACAGAGGCCGGACGAAGGTGGAGCTAGGGGCCCGCGTGGTACGCGGTGATATGGAGCGCATGGAAGCCCGCACCCAGGTAGGCCTTGTCTGTCTTGGTTTTTCTTTGCTTTTCCTCTTCTCTTGACATCAGTGGGGGCGCGACAGCGCACCCACTGGGTGTAGCCCCCGAGAATCGGGCGGGTTGATTGCCAACCGGTCCGAATCTCTTGGAGGCCTTTTTCTTCTGCATATTTTTCTTCAGTGGGGGCACACAAGCGCACCCACTGGGTGTAGCCCCCGAGAATCAGGCTGGTTATGCTTTTAACTAGGTCGAATCTTAATCTTGTTCCCTTTCTCTCCCCTTTGGCAGGCGCTATACGATGCTCGGGTACAGGCGTACAACGAGCTTCGGGACGAGCACCTAGGGGCTGATGGTCAGATCGCCGAGCTTGAAGTCCGGCTGGGCGAGGCTGCCACGGAGCGTGATGCCCTTCGCCAAGCCGGCGGCCGGCTCCAAGGGCAGCTGGACCTTCTTCAGGCGGAGAAGAAGGAGGTCGAGGCGGCCGGCCTAGTCGAGCTAGAGCGGCTGCGGGCCATGCTGTAGGAGAAGGAGGCCTCCTACTCTGCTGACATGGACCGCCTCGCGTCGCTCCATCTTGAGGAGGCAAACCTCAAGGACGCCGACTTGAGGGCGAAGGATGACGCCCGTACCCAGAAGCAAGCGCAGCTGGGCAAGGCACTGGAGTCCACCGCAACCCTCCGGGAGGAGGTCGCCCGCCTCACTCATGCGAGTGAGGTGCGGGAGCGCGAGGTCCTCGAGGTCTTTCATGAGATCGACGACGCCTTCCGGCGTAGGTTTCCTTTCCTTGTTTTGTGTTTGGTTTTTTGGCCGTCTCCTCCTCTTGCTGTGTTCTTACGTCCCGGCTATCTTTACCCCAGATCTCTTCTCCGAGACCCAGGTCGCAGCCGACACCGCCATTGAGGTGTGCCGCGCGGCCGGGCAGGAGGTAGATACTACCTCCGGCTGGAGCGTCGAGGAGATCGGTGTTGGCCTTCGGGCCCGCCTGCACGTCCTGAGCGAGTCTGTGGCTCAGCTCCAGTTTGCAGGTTCGTTGATGGTGGCGGCCCTGTGGCCGGAGGGCGTGGAGCCGACGACCAGGAGCCGGCTTGCCCGCTGGCTCGTAGCGGGTGGAGAGCGCCTGGACGCCTGGCGAGCCTCCGCCGCGCGGTCTGGGGCTTATATGGCCCTGCGCTTGGCCAAGTCATGGTATCGCAACCTGAACTTGGGCAAGCTGGCTGCCCAGCGCGACTACTCAGAGGCGGAGCTGCAAGTCATGGAGGAGGAGCTCCGGGTAGAGCCAGCGCCGTAGCCGAGTACGCCGCCTAGGATGACTTCGTCTTGGAGCGGGGCGAGAACGGCGGCGTGATCGCTGAGGATCTGCACGGCCTTCAGCCCTACGACGTCGATGGCAGCGTCGAGGAGGCGGCTTGGGCTGCGGAATCTGCTGCCGCCTCCAGCAGTGGGGCGTATGCCGACTCCGGGATCAGGGGAGCCGGGGGCCGCAACAGGGGAGACGGCGCATCTACCTCGGGAGGAGCCGGAGGCGGCGATGCTACCACATCAGGAGCGGCAGCCGAGACGACCCCTCAGGCCGCTGTCCCATAACTGGCGTCCCTTTGTGTTTTTTGTTCTACCCCCGGAGGGATGTAACGAACGTGGGCCGTGGGCCAATGCTTTTTATGAATGTATATATTCAGCATTATATTCGTCACCAAGCGTGTTGTCTTATGACCCTGTCTTTTGATTCCTGGTTGACTTCTCTTATCCGAAGCCATCAAGACGTAAAGAACAAGACATAAGCCAATCAGAGGCCAGCTAGAATGAACCAACTCGAGCCTGGTCATCACTAGTATAGCCGGACTATGCATGTATTCGACCTGACCCGGCGTCACACCGTGAACCGAGCGACCGGAGCCTGCCCGAAGGTTCAAGCGATGGACCGGGATTTAGCCGGTACACTATGTGCCCGACTACAAGGATTAACCGTCAGAGCGGCTGGCGAGCCCCTGAGCTTGTTTGAAGCCAGCAAGGGGCCGTGCGGCGTAGCCTCCGGGCTTAAGCAAGCCAACAAGAGGTGGTATGCGGTGTAGCCCGTACACGGAGTGAAAACTCTTTTAGCAAGAGAAAGCATGGAGCCTGCTTTTTTCTGCGTAGCCTCCGAGCTTAAACAAGCCAGCAAGAGGTGGTACGCGGTGTAGCCCGTACACTGAGTGAAAACTCTTTTAGCAAGAGAAAGCATGGAGCCTCCTTTTTTCGCCATATTAGTTGTTCCCGGCAGTCAGAGGCTGTCTTGAGTCTTGAACGGGATCGTATATACGATCGAGCCAGCCCGAGCCGGTCGTCCCAAGTATAGCCGGACTGTGCATGTATTCGACCTGACCCGGCGTCACATCGCGAACCGAGCGACCGGAGCCAGCCCGCAGGTTCAAGCAATGGACCGGGATTCAGCCGGTACACTATGTGCCCGACTACAAGGATTTGACCGTCCGAGCGGCTGGCGAGCCCCCGAGCTTGTTTAAAGCTAGCAAGGGGTTGCGCTGCGTAGCCTCTGAGCTTAAGCAAGCCGGCGAGAGGTGGTACGTTGTGTATCCCGTACACATGAGTGAGAACTCTTGATAGAAAGAAACATGGAGCATGTCCTTTTTATTGCCTTCTTTGTTTCCCGAAGTGGGAGGAAGATACATGTGTATGCTCTTCCCTTCGCTTGTCTTCCGCCTTTCAGCAATAGAACGGGCGAAGCAACGCCGCGTTCCATGGGCGCTCCGTTTCCTGGCCGGAGTCGTCCCTCTTGCGCTTCCTTGGCTTCTGGGCATCAATTAGGTAGTAAGCGTTGTTGTGTAACGCCCTACTGACGATGAAGGGTCCCTCCCAGGGGGGTGAGAGCTTGTGTTGGCCGGCAGTGCGCTGGATTCTTCTGAGGACCAAGTCTCCCTCCCTGAAAGAGAGTGGCTTGATCCTTTTGCTGTGGTAGTACCTCAACTTCTGTTAGTAGATGGCCGTCCGGCTCAAAGCCAAGTCCCTTCCTTCCTCGAGGAGATCCACACCGTCTTCTCTGGACTCCTTCGCCTCCGTTTCTGTGTATAGGGTGACCCGAGGCGAGTCAAATTCGACATCCGTGGGAATGATGGCCTCAGACCCGTATACAAGAAAGAATGGAGTAAAGCCGGTCGACCGGTTGGGCGTGGTGCGGAGGCTCCATAGTACAGCCGGCAGTTCTTCGATCCAGCAGCCGGCTGACCTGACTAGTGGTGCCACCAGCCTTGGCTTGATGCCGGCTAGGATCAGGCCGTTGGCCCTCTACGCTTGGCCGTTTGACTCGGGGTGTGCCACTGAGGCCAGGTCGAGCCGGATGCTTACCTTTGAACAGTAGAGCGCCAAGGCGCCCTTTGCGAAGTTGCTGTCGTTGTCGGTGATGATGCTGTGGGGAACACCATATCGGACAGAGATGTCTGTGATAAACCTGACAGGGATGGGGCCGTCAAGCTTTGATCCACTTGGTGAACTTGTCGACGGCTACCAGAAGATGCGTCGTTCCTCCACGAGCCGTCTTGAAGGGCCCAACCATGTCCAGTCCCCAGACGGCGAATGGCCATGACAAGGGAATGGTTTTCAGCGTTGAAGGCGGCATATGGCTTTGTGCACTGAAGCGTTGACAGCCTTCACATTTGTCCACCAGATCCACAGCCTCCTCGAGGCTCGTGGGCCAGTAGAATCCGTAGCGGAATGCTTTAGCCACCAGGGTTCTGGAGGCGGCATGATGCCCGCACTCCCCCTGGTGGATGTCTCTGAGGATCTCCTACCCTTTTTCTGATTCGACGCAGCGTTGGAACACGCCAGTCGTACTGCGTCCCACCAGTTCGCGATTGATGATGGCGTAGGCGGCGGACCTACGTTGGGTCTGTCTCGCCTCCGCCTCGTTCTGAGGAAGTTCGCCGCGAAGACGGAAAGCCAGAATGGCCTGAGCCCATGATGGAGCCGACACAAGGGTCGCCTCCGCTTCGTCTTGACTGTTGGGGGTTTCTGCAGCCCCCGAGCTTGATGGTATCTCCGGCGCTATTGCTGCAGCCGGCTCCTCGTCTATCTCCATGACGTCCACCCACTGGGAGGATTTGAGCCCAGGCAGAGCCGGGTTGTCGTTGTACCTGGTGCCGTTGTTGGAGTCGGGTGGACCAATGGAGCCGGATTAGGATCTGAGGCCGGCGTAGTTGGTGGAGCCGACGGTGCTTGCACCGTTGATTCAGCCGGTGCCATATTTAGAGCCGGTGCCGCCAGTGCAGCCGGCGTGGGGTCCATAGCCGGCATAACTGGCAGAGTCGGCGGCGCTTGTATCGTAGAGTCGGCTGGTATGAAGATTGATGCCGACTCCGGAGACAGCTTGATAGACGGCTTGTGGAGTTGCTCGAGGGAGACGTCGGCTGGGATGGCCTGCCTTGTGGAGCCGATCTTTGCCAGCATATCTGCCACCTCATTTTCCGCCCTCGGAACATGGTGGAACTCACAACCCTCGAAGGGGCCGCTGAGCTGCTGGATGAGGAAGCGGTATCTTGCCATGTTGGTGTCCCTGGCGTCCCATTCGCTAGAGACCTACTGCACCACCAAGTCCGAATCGCCGAAGCATATGAGCCACCGGATGCCAATATCCTTGGCAAGCCGGAGGCCGTGAGCCAGTGCTTCGTACTCGGCGACGTTGTTGGAGGCGGCGAAATGGATCTGGAGAGCGTATTTGAGCTGGTCCCCTTTCGGGGACGTCAAGATGATGCCGGCTCCCAGCCCTGTCCGCATCTTCGAGCCGTCGAAGTGCATCCGCCAATGCGTGGAGTCTGGAGGCGGTGGCTCGAACTGGGTCTCGGCCCAGTCGACTAAGAAGTCGGCCACCACCTGTGATTTGATGGTGGTGCGAGGCTCGTACCGAATGTCGTGGTCCGCCATGGCGATGGACCACTTGGCAATTCTGCCTGTGGCATCACGGTTTCCCATGATCTCTGATAGCGGAGCAGTGCTCACCACAGTGATGGCATGCTCTTGGAAGTATTGTTTTAATTTCTTAGCAGCAAGGTAAGCACCATAACACATTTTCTGATAATGAGGGTAGTTCTGCTTAGAGGCAGACAAGACCTCACTAAGGTAGTAGACAGGGCGCTGCATTGGCAGGGCCTTGCCCTCCTCTTTGCGCTGAACTACCAACACTATGTTGACCACTCGAGTGGTCGCCGCGATGTATATGAGTATGGGTTCCCTTTTAGATGGGGCTGCAAAGATTGGCAGGCTCGAGATTACCCGCTTGAGGTCGCGAAAAGCTTCGTCCGCCTGGTCGTTCCACTCGAACTTCGTCGTCTTCTTCATGAGCTGGTAGAGTGGAAGAGCCTTCTCGCCAAGCCGGCTGACGAACCGGCTGAGGGACGCCAACCAGCCGGCGAACTTCTAGACGTCGAGGATCCGAGCCGGCCGTACCATCCGCTCGATGGTGCTGATCTTCTCAGGGTTCGCTTCGATGCCGCAGGCGGATACAAAGAACCCCAAGAGTTTGCCGCCTGGGACCCCGAAGACACACTTCTCGGGATTGAGCCAGATCTTGTATTCGCGCAGATTGCCAAATGTCTCTTGCAGGTCGTCGAGGAGGATGAAGTGCTGCTTCGTCCTGACGATGATGCCATCCACATAGACGTGGATGTTTCTTCCAATCTGTGGCAGTAGGCACTGCTGCATGCAGCGTTGGAATGTCGCACCTGCGTTCTTCAGACCAAACGTCATGGTGGTGTAGCAGTAGGCCCCGAAGGGCGTGATGAAGGAGGTCTTCAGGCGATCAGCTGGATCCAGCTTGATTTGATGGTAGCCTGAATAAGCATCCAGAAATGACAGCAGTTCGCAGCCTGCAGTGGAGTCGATCACTTGATCTATCCTAGGCAATGCGAAGGGGTGTTTCGGACAGGCCTTATTCAGGCTAGTGTAGTCGATGCACATTCGCCATGTGTTGTTCTTCTTCAGCACCAGGACTGGGTTCGCCAGCCAGTCCGGGTGGAAAACCTCCATGATGAAGCCGACTGCAAGGAGCTGGGTGGCTTCTTCTTCCATTGTGCGTCGCTTACCCTCGGCGAAGCGGCGCAAAGGTTGTTTCACCGGCTTTGCATCCGGTCGCACGTGAAGTTTGTGCTTGGCGTACTTCCTCGAGACACCCAGCATGTCCTTGGGGGACCATGCAAAGATGTCCCGATTCTCACGGAGGAAGTCGACGAGCTCGCCTTCCTATTTGGGGCTGAGGCCAGCCCCGATGGTGATGCACTCTTCGGGTTGGCAGGGTCGAGTGGGACCTGCTTGGTCTCTTTGGCCGGCTTGAAAGAGCCCTCGCCGGCTGACTGGGACGGAGGAGAAGGAATCGCCGGCTGCTCGGTAGTCTGGGCCACGAGCCAGTCGATCTGCCGCTTCTCCTCGGCAATCACCAAGGCATCGGCGAGGCGGCTACTATCTTGGGCGCACTCGAGCGACTTCTTGTAGTCGCCAACAACAGTGATGATGCCCTTGGGACCCGGCATTTTCATCTTCAGGTAGGCATAATGCGGAATAGCCATGAACTTGGCCAGAGCCGGTCTCCCCAGCAGCGCATGATACGGGCTACTGAGGTCCACCACCTCGAACCATATGGACTCACGGCGGAAGTGGGCCTTGTCGCCGAAGAGGACGTCCAACTGGATCTTGCCGATGGGCGAACACGACTGCCCAGGCACGATGTCATGGAAGACAGTGCTGGTTGGCAGGACGTCCGTCTCCTTGAGCACGAGCTTGTGGAGAGTGTCGAGGTAGAGGATGTTGATGCTGCTGCCGCCATCGACGAGCACCTGGGAGAATCGGCAGGTGAGCCTCTTGGAGGCGAAGGTGCGGTCGAGGACGAGTGCGTATGACCCCGGGTTGGGCATCACCGCAGGGTGGTCCACCCGGCTCCATGTAATTGGTTTGTCGGACCAATGCATGTACTGGGGAACCGGGGGATAGTGGTGTTTACCTCGCGCCGCCTTTGGCGCAGGCTGTGCTTGTCGTCGCCTTCACTGGTGAAGACGACGAACGCTCCGTCTTGATGCGGGTAGTCATTAGGGTGTGGGCCGTCGTCGCGAGGCGGCGGCGGCGGAAGCGGAGCATGATGGGGAGCCAGTGCACGGGGCGCCGCCTACGCACCCCGGGGAGCCGGCATTCCCTCTCCTTGCGATAGCCGGCGTGCGATGTTGCACTGTCGAAGGGTATGGGTAGACGACGTCGCCCCCGAATGTATCTTGCAGGGGGCGTCGAGCAGCTACTCGAGAGTCTGCTTGGTCAGCCAGTTGGCGTTGCCCTGATTGCGACGCTTTCTTGGAGGGCCGGCTTGGGAAGCTGACGCCTCGCCCTCCACGTTGGCCACCAACTTGTTGTTGGCCATCTGATCCGCCTTGCGCTTGTAGTTGTTCTGGCCGCCTAGGTTGTCCCCAGCCGGCTTGGGAGTACCCACGCAGGCACAACCTTGTACGAGGCATGTCTCCTTGATGCGCATCACGGAGTCGTCCGTGGCGTACTTGTCCGCCTTGTCCATGAGCACCGCCAAGGAGGTGGGCTCGGCGCACATGAGCTTGTGCTTGAGGAGGGTGCCATCTCGGCATCCGCCGATGAAGTATTGTATCGCTTGTACCTCATGCACCCACTCACAGGAGTTGCGGAGCTCAGTCCACCGGTGACGTAGTCGCGGAGGGGTTCGTCGGCCTTCTGGACGCACATGGCCAGCTCGCGAGGCCGACCAGGGCACTTGTAAGTGCCGGTGAAGTTGCGGACGAACGCCTCCTCGAAGTCCACCCAGGAGTTGACGCTGCCAGTCGGGAGGTTGTTAAGCCACGTCCGGGCCGAGCCGGCCAGGATGAGTGGCACGTAGCGAACCGCTACGCGCTTGTTGCCCCTGGCAATGCCTACGGCCGTGGTGTAGTCGATCAGCCAGTCTTCTGGCTTGGCCGTGCCGTTATATTTCAGCGTATCCCGAGGCAAAGTGAGGCCTCGGGGGAACGGCTCCACTCGGATCCGGGGGCCGAAGAAAGCCAGACCGACGGTTCCGTCTTCCTCTAGGAGGGCCGAATGGGCCAGGGCGATTATACGCCGGCAGGCGTCCCGCTCGTCCTGGGAGGCGGGGGCGCCAGCCCTGGTGGCGAGAGGGGAGGCTCCTCGGGAGCCGGATGCATCAGTTCTTTGCGGGGGAACATCCCCGTACTCCGAGTCGCCCTCGTCGCCTCCACGACGTAGGCCTTAAGTGTGCTCGCTCTGGTGCTGCGAGCGCCGGCCTTGGCTTCCCTCACCCCTCCAGTCGGAAGGGCGATGTGAGGAAGATCCTTCGGCATGGTGCTGGCCGCTAGGGTCGCGGCGAGCCTTCGAGTTCGGCCCCGGGGACTCTGAATGAGCCTAGCCGGGGTCGAACCGAGCGTGCTGCAGGTTAGGGCGTCAAGGAGATCCTTGACGCGCTTCACCTGGAAGGCGCGCTCCTTGCCTTCCAGGCTGGCCATCTCCTCCATGGCCGCCTGCGCCGCCCGCATGTTTGTCGCACGAGTCTCGTAGGTGGGCAGGTCCCCGCCTAGAACCTCGGTGATGAACCGTCCGTGGCTGCGGACCGATCCAAGCCGGCTGGGGGCCTCGGAAATCGGAGTAAGACCGTATGCGGAGTTATACTCACGATGTGTAGCCTCCAACCAACTTTTTGCCGAGGCCACGGCGATGCCCTCCTCCAAGATGCGCTTGCGAGCCTCCTCCAGCGAGGCCCGAGCGTCTGCAGGGTCGGCGGAAGCGGCGACCGGTGTCTTCAGGCCGGCGATGACGTCCCGAAGAGTGTCGGCGGGGACGCAGCGGGCTCGCCAGCGCATGCGGAGGCCTTGTCGGGAGCCGTGCTGGTGCCGACGCCGATAACCATCACCTCCACGGTGTTGGAGACGACAGCGAAGTGGTATGGGGTGAAGAACCCTACCGACGGCGGAGGGTCGTCGAAGATGAGGACGTTACTGGGGTAAACGTCTTGGGCAGGCGTCTCAGCGATAGAGAGCCTGCTGAAGCTGGCGCAGAGCGCCTCAACGTCGTAGTCCTCGCCGAAGTAGCGTGGGTCGTCGTTGAGGCGCGGGTCGCTGAAGAGAACGTTGAGGTTCTCCATAGCTGCGACGACGACGCTAGGGAGCGCCTCGTCATCAGAATCTTCGTCTGAATCCGCATGGCGAACGGGGACGTCGATCATCATGGGCGTCACCTCGTCGAAAGCGAGCTCCACGGGCATGCAGACTGATCCGGATGCGATGCATCCGGTGGTGTAGGTGCGGGGCCCCACCGAGCGCGTGAAGCCAGCCTATGCCGCGATCGCCCCCACGGTGGGCGCCAAATGTCGGTGAATACTCACAACATATGCCATAGGTAGGCTAAAGTCGGTGAGAACCGAAGGGACAAAGGTGGGCGCTGGGAACGAGGTTGGTACATGCATGGGACGCACGATGTACCCAGTTTCAGGGCTCTCCGTAGAGATAACACCCCTAATCCTGCTTGTGTTTTGATGTATGGGAACAGAGTACAATGTTGCTCCTGGAGCTGTGTTGGGAGGAGGAAGAGGGGAGCAGCCGGCTCGTCTCTACCTCGCTCTTTGTTGGTTGGTGAGTGTGTAGTGTTGAATGACTGGCAAGTGATCGGTCCCCCTGCATGGGGGGCGGCAGGGGGTTTTATAGACGAACTCGCCGGCCTACAATATGGATAAAGGGTACAAGCGTGGGACCCGGTTGGCCGCTTCGCCGGCTGGCCAGGGGCCCACGAGGGTCTTGTCTTGTCGATGAGGAGTCCGCCGGCTGCATGGTCTCATTTATCTGTGGGACCCGCCGGCTGGCCAATGGGGCTCCTGCGTAAGGTTGATGCTGGGCACGCGCTGTACGTCGAGCGTCGCCCCGTGAGATTCTTCATGGGCAGGCTGTACGACCGCCTCCACTGTTCCCCACGCCGAGTGCAGTAATGGAGTGGGAGTGTGACGGTCTGACATCAGGCTAGGTGATGGATCAGAGCCGGGGTAGGTCAGCGGCGTGGCCGCCGACGCTCGTACCTGCCAGGCGCCCCGATCGAGTACCTTTGCTGACGCGTAGCTACCTTTAATCGTGAGGTCCTTTCCCGACCTACGATCTGATGTGACTGGTGATCCTCGGCCGGCTAGCCTGCTTGGTTAGCCGGCTCGCGGGTGGCCGCCTCCTCCCCGGTCCGGCTGGCGGGACCAGGCCGGCTCTGAAGGGGAGGCCGCCTGCGCTCTAGCCGGCAAGGGGTGCCTGGCCGGCCAGAAAGGTGGCTGCCTCGTCTTCCAGCCAGTAGGCGATGCCCAGCCGGTCAGAAGACTTGGGCCTTGGGAATCTTCCTATCTTCATGTCCATTGGGCCGGAAATGAAGAAGCAGGCTTGATGAGCCTACCCTGGGGTTATCCCCCCGACACTTCTTTTCATGTTTCCTCTTTCGTCTCCTCTTCTCCTCTTCTTCTTCTCCTCCTCCTCCTCCTCCTCCTCCTCTTCTCCTCTTCTTCCTCCTCTTCTTCTTCTTCTTCTTCCTCTTATTTCTATTTCTATTTTTCTTTATCCTCTTCTTCTACTTATTCTTCTTTCCTTCTTTTTTCTCTTCTTCTCCTTCTTATTTTTTTCTTCCTCTCTTCTTATCTTAGGACTTACTATGTCATTTAGGAGAGAACTTAGCTAAGTATAGGTCATTTTTTATTAAATATGCCATTTTGGAGCTAACTAAGCTAATTATGTCATTCTGGAGGATAATTAGCTAAGTTGTGAGCTAACTAAGGTTCTTATAATGTTATTACCCTAACTAAGCTAACTATGTCATTTTGGAGGATAATTAGCTAAGTATGTCTTTGTTGGGGAAAATAAGCTAAATTTAAGAAGAAAGAGAAGAAGCAAGAAGAGAAGAAGGAGAAGAAAAATAAGAAGGAGAAGGAGGAGGAGAAGAAGAAGGAGAAGAAGGAGGAGAGAAGAAGGAGAAGAAGAAGGAGAAGAAGGAGGGGGAAGAAGAAGGAGGAGAGAAGAAGGAGAAGGAGGGCTCCTTCTCCTCCTCCTCCTTCTCCTTCTTCTTCTCTTCTTCTTCTTCTTCCTTCTTTTCATTTTTCCTCTTTGTTCTCCTTTTCTCCTCTTCTTCTTCTTCTCCTCCTCCTCCTCCTCTTCTCCTCTTCTTCCTTCTCTTCTTCTTCTTCTTCTTCCTCTTATTTCTATTTCTATTTTTCTTTATCCTCTTCTTCTACTTATTCTTCTTTTCTTCTTTTTTCTCTTCTTCTCCTTCTTATTTTTTTCTTCTTCTCTTCTTCGCTTAGTCCTTATTATGTTATTTAGGAGAGAACTTAGCTAAGTATAGGTCATTTTTTATTAAATAAGCCATTTTGGAGCTAACTGAGCTAATTATGCCATTTTGGAGGATAATTAGCTAAGTTCTGAGCTAAGCAAGGTTCTTATGATGTTTTTACCCTAACTAAGCTAATTATGTCATTTTGGAGGATAATTAGCTAAGTATGTCTTTGTTGGGGAAAATAAGCTAAATTGAATAAGAAAGAGAAGAAGCAAGAAGAGAAGAAGAAGATAAAGAAGAAGGACAAGGAGGAGGAGAAGAAGGAGAAGAAGGAGGAGAGAAGAAGGAGAAGAAGGAGGAGAGAAGAAGGAGAAGAAGGAGAAGAAGGAGGGAGAAGAAGGAGAAGAAGAAGGAGAAGAAGCAGGAGAAGGAGGAGAGAAGACGGAGAAGAAGAAGGAGAAGAAGGAGGGAGAAGAAGAAGGAGAACTTAGCTAAGTATAGGTCATTTATATTAAATAGTCCATTTTGGAGGTAACTAAGCTAATTATGTTATTTAGGTGGAAGCCAAGCTAACTATATGTCGTTTTGGAGCTAACTTGGGTTAAATATGTCATTTTAGAGGAGGAGCTAAATTATCTAATTATGTAAAAAATTAACTAGAGAAAACTTACAGTCGTGGTCATCAAGGAGGAGAAACACCAGGGTTGCTCACGCCGGCTTCGTTTGGAGACGGTTTCCCTGAAGAAGTGTCGTGCGATGCCACTCGGGAGTTATTCTGCAGAGAATATATTTTGCAATGTCTCAGTTAGCATGTTGACACTTAATTGTTAATACTAGTTTATAATGACCATTCAAATGAAACTCACCGTGCCAATCGTAAAGAAGACGGGCATCGGCGGAGGGACTTGACCGCTCTTCTCGCAGAGACTCTGAAGAGTCGGTCGTATTAGTAGTAATGAAATAGACATTACAGACATGATTTGGCTAATGTGAAAAAAAACTTACCACAAAAAGCTCATACAGGGCCCGTTGACCCGTGTCATTCCGGGCCCTCTCCTCCTCAATCAGTCTTTCCGTGGTCCGGTCCCTCTCCTCAAGAGCAGCCTGAAGAGCAGCCTGGCTTGCCAATCTCTCTTGCTCAAGAGCAGCCTGGTTTGCCGCTCTCTCTTTCTGAAGAGCAGCCTGCAACACCATTCCTCGTTACCACAGTAATGATCGATGGTCACACACATAATTAAATGCATGAAAGTTTTCTGAGTCCGTACAACTAACCTCGATGGCAAGATCGACTGGCCGTGGACAAGGCGTTATCCAAGGACGGGATCTTGACTGGCGCGCCTTGATCTCCGGGAAAGTGAGTGGACAACGTATTATCCCATCTCCAATGGCTATCGAGCCATGGGGCCTCCCGCCACCAGATATCATCACCAGCTCTGGATCCAAAGGTTCTTGGCTAGGGTTAAAGTCCTCCCCTTTCCTAGCCTTCCACGTGTCCCTGTATGTCACGAGCTTGTGGTGGGATGATATGTTGGTGCAGTTATTTGGATCATCCACGTCAAACTCAGAGAATGCCTTCGCCTTCTTGTAGGAGGCACTATGGGCCATGCCACAAAGGTCGTATGATGACCCACAAGTATAGGGTATCTATCGTAGTCCTTTTGATAAGTAAGAGTGTCGAACCCAACGAGGAGTAGAAGGATCTGACAAGTGGTTTTCAGCAAGGTAATCTCTGCAAGCACTGAAATTATCGGTAACAAGTAGTTGTGTGACAAGATGATTCGTAGAAAGTAGCAAGTAACAAAAGTAACAATGGTGCAGCAAAGTGGCCCAATCGCTTTTGTGGCAAGGGACAAGCCTGGACAAACTCTTATAGGAGGTAAAACGCTCCCGAGGACACATGGGAAATTCTGTCAAGCTAGTTTTCATCAGTTCATATGATTCGCGTTCGCTACTTTGATAGTTTGATATGTGGGTCGAACGTCGCTTGGGTACTGCCCTTACTTGGACAAGCATCCCACTCATGATTAACCCCTCTCGCAAGCATCCGCAACTATGAAAGAAGAATTAAGACAAAGTCTAACCATAGCATTGAACTAGTGGATCCAAATCAGCCCCTTATGAAGCAACGCATAAACTAGGGATTAAGCTTCTGTCACTCTAGCAACCCATCAGCTACTTACTACTTCCCAATGCCTTCCTCTAGGCCCAAATAATGGTGAAGTGTTATGTAGTCGACGTTCACATAACACCATTAGAGGAAAAACAACATACAACACATCAAAATATCGAACGAATACCAAATTCACATGACTACTTATAGCATGACTTATCCCATGTCCTCGGGAACAAAAGTAACTACTCCCAAAGCATAATCATATTCATGACCAGAGAGGTAATGAATAGCATCAAGGATCTGAACATATAATCTTCCACCAAGTAATCCAACTAGCATCAACTACAAAGAGTAATTAACACTACTAGCAACCTTACAGGTAACAATCGGAGTCGCAAGACGGAGATTAGTTACAAGAGATGAACTAGGGTTTGGAGATGAGATGGTGCTTATGAAGATGTTGATGGTGATGAGTCCCCTCCGATGAGAGGAGTGTTGGTGATGACGATGGCGACGATTTCCCCCTCTGGGAGGGAAATTTCCCCGGCAGGATGACCCTGCCGGAGCTCTAGATTGGTTCTGCTCAAGTTCCGCCTCGTGGCGGCGGCGTTTCCTCCCGAAAGCCTCCTCCTAATATTTTTCTGGAACGAAACCCTTATTGTAGCAAAAGAGGGGGGCAGAGGGACACCAGGGTGCCCACAAGCCCCCTAGGCGCGACCAGGGGGGCGCGCCTAGCAGGCTTGTGGCCTCCTGCTGGCTCCCCTGTGGTACTTCTTCGGCCCAGTATTTTTTATAAATTCCAAAATAAATCCTCGTTGATTTTCACGGCTTTTGGAGTTGCGCAGAATAGGTATCTCAAACTTGCTCCTTTTTCAGGCCAGAATCCCATCTGTCGACATTCTCCCTCTTCATGTAAACCTTGCAAAATAAGAGAGAAAAGGCATAAGTATTGTACCATGAAGTGTAATAACAGCCCATAAAGCGATAAATATCAACATGAAAGCATGATGCAAAATGGACGTATCAACTCCCCCAAGCTTAGACCTCGCTTGTCCTCAAGAGAAAGATGAGATCAATAAATATGCCCACATGTTTAGTGAGAGGTGTCGACAAAACAAGATACGGACATGCAGGCATCATTATCATATTCAGAACACCAATATCATCATATCATCTCTCATGCTAAAGTGATAATTCATTCACAAAGTAAAGTAAGGATCAAGAACCTTACTGAGAATTAACAACCAATAGCCTTTAGTCATTGAAGCAATTGCAATTTAGAATAACATTAGAAGGAGTCAAGTAAGAGCTTGTAAAGCAAATCCACATACTCAATCATCCTTTTGTCTTCTACAACTGTTACAACTCACGTGGTACTCATGAGATCAAAGTTTCAGTCGGACACAAAGAAAGACAGGGGCTTATAGTTTCGCCTCCAACCATTTACCTCAAGGGTAATGTCAACAATAATAATTCATGTATACTTACCACCAAGTTGACATATGAATATAGATCTTTCCCTAGCATATGACGTTAGCCAAGAAAAAGGCGAACTAATTGGTGTAGATCACCATGACTCTTTCAAGGGCAAAAATTAAAGGTACAAGATAGGCCCTTCGTAGAGGGAAGCAGAGGTTTTCATGCGCTTTTGAGGTTTGGATGTGCGACCTCTTAGTGTGGAGGAACGTCACTTCATATTGCCTCATGTGATAAAGAACTTTATTATTCAGTCTCTCGCTTTTATGTCTTCCTCATCACAGGTTCGTACAAAGCTTATTTTCCCCACACTAATAGATCATACATATTAGGGAGCAATTTTTATTGCTTGCACCGATGACAACTTACTTGAGGGATCTTATTCGATCCATAGGTAGGTATGGTGGACTCTCATGGCAAAAATGGGTTGAAGGTTTATGGATGCACAAGTAGTATCTCTACTTGGTGCGGGAGTTTTGGCTAATATGAGGTGGAAGCAATCGTCACATGCTAAGGGATCTCTAGTCATATAACATTGTTCGGAACCAAGAAAACACAATTCATTATGATGTCTTCCTTGTCCAACATCTACTTCTAAGCATGCAATAGTTTAGTGACTGTTCACACTCATAGATGGTGTTAAAGATGATATATTTATATGTGAACCTCTCCTTCTTTATCACTTCCTATTAATTGCAACAATGACCAAGGTCTACGTTTGTCTACCCTCAACAAGTTTCAATCAACATTCTTTTTATATGTGAAGCCATCACTTCCCATAAGATCATTACATGATCTTTCATGCTTTTGTTCTTCTCTCATTCTCTTGATCATGGCATGAGGCAAGGCCCTTTAACTAAGACACTTTTTATTATGTGGCTCACGAGCTCGAATACATCGGGGGTGACAAAAGCAAAACTCAAGCCTAAAACACTAAGAACTTTATTCTACTAGAGAAATATAAAACCAAAAAGGATCGAACTAAGAAAAGGTAAAGGGAAAAGATATGATGGTGATACGATACCGGGGCAACTCCCCCAAGCTTGGCACAAGCCAAGGGGATTGCCCATACCCATGCTTAGTTGTCTTCCTTTGGAGGTGATGGTGGTGGAGTTGTTGCAGAGGTCTTGAACTTGTTTAATTTCCTCTTGAGCATAAAATTCTGCTCCTTCAGATTATTAATTTCCTCTTCAAGTCTCAACACCCTTTGGCATAATTCTTGCTTACTCTCCTACAAAAGACGAGAAGGGTTAAACAAAATCTTAGGCTTCTTCCTTGCGTCAGGGAGGCTCGACTTCTTGAACTCCACATGCGTGTCTCCAAGTTGAGGTAGAGGAGCCTCCTCCTCATCGGAATTTGTTCCTTCCATCCCCTTGGGATCATAATCCTCTTCCTCATCAGTGGTCCAGCCATAAGGATCCAAGTCCCCATAGACCTTGGGGTTAGCAAGGTAATCGGCCACATAGCTCACCCCCTCTGAATCTAGAGACGACATCTTGCTTTAAATTTGCGGCAGAAAACAAGCTCGAAATGAAAACAGAGGAAAATTGCGTGATACAAGAGTCAGACCTTACGGGAGAATATATAATGATTTTTTCCCAACCAGAAGGAGTACTCCGCAAGAAAACGGAGTCCGAGAGGCACATGAGGTGGTCACAAGCCCCCCGGGCGCGGCCAGGGGGTGGCCTGCTCCTGGCAGGCTTGTCGCCTCCTCGTGCGCTTTCCCGACTACTTTAAATTTTTCTATTTTTGTAAAAATGCCAAAACGGACGAAAACTCCTACTGGAAAAGTTTTGGAGTCAGTTTACTTACCGAATCACATACCTCTTCGTTTTTGGAGTCTGAAACAGGATGATAAATATCCCTTATGTACTCCTCCGGAGTTATGGTAGTGATAATATTGCTTTCAACATTTATGGGAGTACGTGAGATATAATGCTTGATTCTTTGCCCATTTACCACTCTCGGAAAATTACCTTTCATGTTGTTGATCTTGATGGCACCGGAACGGTATACTTCCTCAACAATGTAAGGACCTTCCCATTTAGAGAGAAGCTTGCTTGCAAAAAATCTTAAACAAGAATTCTATAGCAAGACATAATCACCTACATTGAACTCACGTTTTTGTACACTTTTATCATTCCACCACTTAAGCTTTTCTTTGAACAACTTGGCATTTTCATATGCCTGAGTTCTCCATTCATCAAGTGAGCTAATGTAAAATAACCTCTTCTCACCAGAAAAGTTTGAAATCAAAGTTGAGCTCTTTGATTGCCCAATAAGCCTTATGCTCTAGCTCAAGAGGTAAATGACAGGCTTTACCGTATACCATTTTGTACGGAGACATGCCCATGGGATTCTTATAGGCAATTCTATAAGCCCACAGTGCATCATTGAGCTTCTTAGACCAATTCTTTCTAGACCTATTGACAGTCTTTTGTAGAATTAATTTAATCTCTCTATTGCTTAGCTCTACTTGACCACTGGACTGAGGGTGATAGGGAGAAGCAAATCTATGATTGATATCATACTTAGCAAGCATTTTACGGAAAGCACCATGAATGAAATGTGAACCACCGTCGTTCATTAGATATCTAGGGACTCCGAATCTAGGGAAAATAACTTCTTTAAGCATATTGATAGAAGTGGTGTGATCAGCACTACTAGTTGGGATAGCTTCTACCCACTTAGTAACGTAATCCACAACAACTAGGATATGAGTATACCCGTTGGATTTTGGAAAAGGTCCCATATAATCAAAGCCCTAAACATCAAATGGTTCAATGACAAGTGAATAATTCGTAGGCATTTCCTGACGTTTACCGATATTACCTATTCTTTGGCATTCGTCACAAGACAAGACAAACTTACGGGCATCCTTGAAGAGAGTGGGCCAGTAGAAACCTGATTGCAATACCTTGTGTGCAGTTCTATCTCCCGCATGGTGTCCTCCGTAAGCCTCGGAGTGACACTTCTGTATGATCTGTCCATGTTCATGTTCAGGTACACAATGTCTAATAACACCATATACTCCTTCCTTATAAAGTTGAGGATCATCCAGAAGTAATGTCTCAAATCAAAGAAGAATTTCTTCTTTTGCTGGTATGTGAAACTAGGTGGTATATATTTGGCAACGATATAGTTTGCATAATCAGCATACCACGGTGTACTACGTGAAGCACTGATGACATTCAATTGCTCATCAGGAAAGCTATCATCAATAGGTTGTGGGTCATCAAGAACATTCTCCAACCTAGACAAGTTATCTGCTACTGGGTTATCAACACCCTTCCCGTCGACAACATGCAAATCAAATTCTTGTAGCAAGAGAACCCATCTGATAAGTCTAGGTTTAGCATATTTCTTTTCCATGAGGTACTTAATAGCAGTGTGATCAGTGTGAATAGTGACTTTGGAATCAACTATGTACGATCTGAACTTTTCACATGCAAACACGACTGCTAAAAATTCCTTTTCAGTAGTAACATAGTTTCTTTGGGGACTGTCTAGAGTTTTACTAGCATAGTGAATAACATTCAACTTCTTATCAACTCTTTGTCCTAGGACAGCACCAACAGCATAATCACTAGCATCACACATGATTTCAAAAGGTAAGTTCCAATCAGGTGGTTGAACAATTGGTGCAGTTATCAAAGCCTTCTTAAGTATTTCGAAGGCTTCCTCACAATCATCGTCAAAAACAAAAGGAATATCCTTTTGCAAGAGATTGGTAAGATGCCTAGAAATCTTAGAGAAGTCTTTAATGAACCTTCTATAGAAACCAGCATGACCAAGGAAACTTCTTATACCTTTGATATTTGTGGGGCATGGCATTTTCTTGATTGCATCAACCTTAGCCTTATCGACTTCAATACCTCTTTCATAAATTTTATATCCTAAGACGATGCCTTCATTAACCATAAAGTGGCACTTCTCCCAATACAAGACAAGGTTGGTGTCTTTACATCTCTGCAAGAGTCAATCAAGGTTGCTGAGGCAATCATCAAAAGAAGACCCGTCAACGGAGAAGTCATCCATGAAAACCTCAACAATCTTTTCACAAAAGTCAGAGAATATAGCCATCATACATCTTTGAAAGGTAGCAGGTGCATTACATAAGCCAAAAGGCATACGTCTGTAAGCAAAGGTACCGAAAGGGCAGGTGAAAGTGGTTTTCTCCTGATCAGCTTGGGCAACTGGTATTTGGGATAAACCAGAATAACCGTCTAGAAAGCAGAAGTGTGTGTGTTTAGACAGTATTTCTAGCATTTGGTCGATAAAAGGCAAAGGGTAATGATCTTTCCTAGTGGCTTTATTCAATTTCCTAAAATCGATCACCATCCTATAGCCAGTAATAATCCTTTGTGGGATCAATTCATCCTTATCATTAGGGACAACGGTAATACCTCCCTTCTTAGGGACGCAATGCACCGGACTTACCCAATCACTATGAGCAACAGGATAAATAGTACCTGCTTCCAGGAGCTTTAGTATTTCTTTTCTTACTACCTCTTTCATCTTAGGATTTAATCTCCTTTGATGATCAACAACTGGTTTGGAATCAGGATCGGTTTTAATCTTGTGCTGGCATAGAGTGGGACTAATACCCTTAAGTTCATCAAGAGTGTATCCAATAGCAGCACGGTGCTTCCTCAGAGTTTTTAGTAACTTCTTTTCTTCATGCTCTGAGAGACTAACACTAATTATAACAGGATATATCTCTTTTTCATCGAGATAAGCATACTTAAGAGTATCAGACAACTGTTTAAGCTAGAACACAGGATCACCCTTTGGTGGGGGTGGATCTTCAAGCATTTCAACAGGCAAGTTATTCTTAAGGATAGGATATTGTTCAAAGATAACTCTATCTATCTCATCCCTTTCATCCATATGCATATCATTTTCATGCTCAAGCAAGTATTGCTCTAAGGGATCAGTAGGAGGCACGGCAATAGAAGCTAGGGCAATAGTTTCATCCTTACTAGGCAACTCTTTTTCATGAGGTTGTCTACCAAACTTGGAGAAATTGAACTCATGTGACACACCTTCAAAGCCAACAGTGACAGTTTGCTTCTCACAATCAATATGAGCATTTACGGTATTGAAGAAGGGTCTGCCAAATATGATGGGACAAAAGCTATCTTGTGTGGTTGCAAGAACGAGGAAATCAGCAGGATACTTCGTTTTACCACACAACACTTCAACATCTCTAACAATTCCCACACGACAGATAGTATCTCTATTGGCAAGTTGGATAGTGACATCAATAGATTCCATCTCAACAGGTGCAATCTCGTCTTTAATTTCAGCATATAAGGATTGAGGTATTGCACTAACACTAGCACCCACGTCACATAAACCATGATAACAATGATCTCCTATCTTAACAGAAACAAAAGGCATGCCAACAACAGGCTTATGTTTGTCTCTAGCATGTGGTTTAGCAATTCTAGCAGCATCTTCACAGAAGTGAATATCATAGCCATCAACATTGTCGGACATGAGATCTTTGACAATAGCAATGCTAGGTTCAACTCTAATTTGCTCAGGGGGTGTAGGTGTTCTAATGTGGCCCCTATGTATCACAGTTGAAGCTTTAGAATGATCATTTATCCTAACAGGGAAAGGTGGTTTCTCAATGTAAGCACTAGGAACAATAGGATCATTATAGGCAATGACTTTCTCTTCAACTGGATTGGGTTTAACTACATTGAATTCTAAGGGAGGATGATATTTAAACCACTTCTCTTTGCGGAGGTCAATATGAGCAGCAAATGATTCACACAATGAAGCTACTATCTCAGAGTCAAGTCCATATTTAGCACTAAAATCACAAAAAGTATCTGTTTCAACAAAGGATTTAATGTAATCAAACTTGAAATTCATACCTGACTCCTTACCTTCATCAAGCTCCCAATATTCAGAGTTGCGTTTAATTCTTTCCAATAAATTCCATTTGAAGTCAATATCTATCTTCATAAAAGAACCGGTACAAGAAGTGTCAAGCATGGTGCGATCATCATGAGAAATTCGAGAATAGAAGTTTTGAATGATAATTTCTCTCGAGAGATCATGGTTGGGGCATGAATATAACATTGATTTAAGCCTCCCCCATGCTTGAGCGATGCTTTCTCTATCACGAGGCCAAAAATTATAAATATAATTCTGATCACGATGTACTAGATGCATAGGATAAAACTTTTGATGAAATTCCAATTTCAACCGGTTGTAGTTCCATAATCCAGTATCATCACATAGCCTATACCATGTCAAAACCTTATCCCTCAAACATAAGGGAAAGACCTTCTTATTGACCTCATCCTCGGGAAAACCTGCAAGCTTAAATAAACCACAAACTTCATCTACATAGATTAGATGCAAGTCGGGATGTGATGTTCCATCTCCTATAAAAGGATTAGCCAGCATTTTCTCAAGCATACCCGAAGGAAATTCATAGCAAATATTTTCAGTAGGTGCAGCAAGTGGAGGAGCAACTCCTTGTGCTTCCGTTCGAGGTGAAGATACCCCGAACAAGCTCCTCAAAGGATTAGTTTCCATAGTGACAAGTGACAATAAATTTCAGCACACTATATAAATGTTTCCTTACCAAATTCCACTTACCAAAGGCGCTTCACTCCCCTGCAACGGCGCCAGAAAAGAGTCTTGATGACCCACAAGTATAGGGGATCTATCGTAGTCCTTTTGATAAGTAATAGTGTCGAACCCAACGAGGAGCAGAAGGATCTGACAAGTGGTTTTCAGCAAGGTAATCTCTGCAAGCACTGAAATTATCGGTAACAAGTAGTTGTGTGACAAGATGATTCGTAGCAAGTAGCAAGTAACAAAAGTAACAACGGTGCAGAAAAGTGGCCCAATCCCTTTTGTAGCAAGGGACGAGCCTGGACAAACTCTTATAGGAGGTAAAATGCTCCCGAGGACACATGGGAAATTCTGTCAAGCTAGTTTTCATCATGTTCATATGATTCGCGTTCGCTACTTTGATAGTTTGATATGTGGGTCGGCTGTCGCTTGGGTACTGACCTTACTTGGACAAGCATCCCACTCATGGTTAACCCCTCTCGCAAGCATCCGCAACTATGAAAGAAGAATTAAGACAAAGTCTAACCATAGCATTAAACTAGTGGATCCAAATCAGCCCCTTTCGAAGCAACGCATAAACTAGGGTTTAAGCTTCTGTCACTCTAGCAACCCATCATCTACTTACTACTTCTCAATGCCTTCCTCTAGGCCCAAATAATGGTGAAGTGTTATGTAGTCGACGTTCACATAACACCACTAGAGGAAAAACAACATACAACACATCAAAATATCGAACGAATACCAAATTTACATGACTACTTATAGCATGACTTATCCCATGTCCTCAGGAACAAAAGTAACTACTCCCAAAGCATAATCATATTCATGACCATAGAGGTAATGAATAGCATCAAGGATCTGAACATATAATCTTCCACCAAGTAATCCAACTAGCATCAACTACAAAGAGTAATTAACACTACTAGCAACCTTACAGGTACCAATCGGAGTCGCGAGACGGAGATTGGTTACAAGAGATGAACTAGGGTTTGGAGATGAGATGGTGCTGATGAAGATGTTGATGGTGATGAGTCCCCTCCGATGAGAGGAGTGTTGGTGATGACGATGGTGACGATTTTCCCCTCCGGGAGGGAAGTTTCCCCGGCAGGACGACCCTGCCAGAGCTCTAGATTGGTTCTGCTCAAGTTCCGCCTCGTGGCGGCGGCGATTCCTCCCGAAATCCTCCTCCTCATTTTTTCTGGAACGAAACCCTTATTGTAGCAAAAGAGGGGGCCAGAGGGCCACCAGGGTGCCCACAAGCCCCCTAGGCGCGGCCAGGGGGGCCGCGCCTAGCAGGCTTGTGGCCTCCTGTTGGCTCCCCTCTTGTACTTCTTTGGCCCAGTATTTTTTTAAAATTCCAAAAGAAAATCCTCGTTGATTTTCACGGCTTCTGGAGTTGCGCAGAATAAGTATCTCAAACTTGCTCCTTTTTAAGGCCAGAATCCCACCTGCCGGCATTCTCCCTCTTCAGGTAAACCTTGCAAAATAAGAGAGAAAAGGCATAAGTATTGTACCGTGAAGTGTAATAACAGCCCATAAAGCGATAGATATCAACATGAAAGCATGATGCAAAATGGACGTATCATCGTACAAGTGTGGCATCTCCGTCTTATTGTGATGCGCCTAAAAGAGAGGAACAAAGCATTAGTAAGGGGCTCAAGCTAGCATGAAGAATGAATTGCATGAATCATGAAGCAAATCACATACCTAGTTTCGTCCGAACTAAAGTAAGTTGGCGCTGCCTTGATGGTGTGGCACACCAACCATTTGGCTCCGCCGATCCTTCGCATTGTCGTGGACGGCTCGCCAGTTCCCTGTGCACCACTCATCCACCAACGCCTCCCAATAATCCATCTTATCCGCACACCATCTTGGGGTCACCTATAAGTTATTAGAAAGAATTTTGAGCGCTACGCCTATGAATAAAATCAAGAGAACTACGTAGAAGGCCTTAAGAATAGGTAATTACCTTCATGTACTTCTCCTTCTTCAGATACTTTCTGCGGCACTCTTTCTTCTGCTTCTTAATACCACGCGTGGCGTAGTAGTCTCGAATAGCGTGCGGCTGAGCCTCGTGGTGTAAGTTCTGTAATAACCGCCTACACTCGGCTTCGAGAACCTTGGCCGCCTCCTCCTCATATCCCTCCTCACACCTATAGAAGGTCTGCAATCAAACGAGACAACACTGATTAGTACAATAATTAGCTATATTGTTAATTTTAGATTGTGTAAAAGGATAATTTACCCAAAAGCTCTTGATCACCATCTCGGCCCTCGTGTGGCACAAGACACCATCTATAATTTCCTCCAGCAGGGCCTCCGCAGCCTGGTGGTCCTCCGAGGAGAATCCTAATGTAGGAACCTAACCCTCACCAAGCAACGTGACAAACCCCGAAAAATTTGTCCGGCAAAGCACACCAAGGACGTTGTTCGGCTTGCGGACTCCACGAGGGTGTGCCCATCCCCTGCAGTATGATAAGGTCAATGCATTAGATATTTGAAGAAACTTGAAGGAAAAACCTAAAAAAAGAGTAAATGTACTTACCTATCCCCTTCAGGCTTAATCACCAGCCTCTGCTCGCGGGTAGCCGGCACGACCGGGAGACATGTACTACCACGCTTGTACACGGTGGCCCCGTCCACCTGCACATCGCCCTCACTATCTGTAAACTCATCCCCGCCATCAGCAGAACAGACACCCGGACCCTCGGCCCAATCCGGCACCTCGGTCCATCCGGCACCTCGGACCGATACGGCCAGGCACCCCATCCAGACCTCTCCACGTCGGCCGAAGCGTGTGTGGAAGGAGTCTCCTGGGACGTAGACTCTGGAACCGGAGTCTCATGGGCCGAAGGCACCTCGACCCGAGGCTGATCCTGGACCGGAGTCTCATGGGCCGAATGCCCGTCCACCCGACGCTCCTAGACCGGAGTCCCCGTAGCCTCCTCCTCAAATGGGTCCACCATAGTAGTCATGTGCTCGGGTGAATGAGCTGGTGGTGGTGGCGAGGACGGCGCAACAGTCCGCCTAGTTGTTCTGCGGCTGCCACCTCTCCCTGCAACCTTCCCCTTCTTCCCTACCCGACCAGCACCTCTCCTAGTGGGCAATTGAAAGTGTGTTATATCGACTAGAGGGGGGGTGAATAGGAGATTTTTAGAATTTTCATCACTGAGGAAATTCCTTTTGAGGAAATTCCTCACTGATGACTAACTCACAGCGGAAACAGTAAAGGATCAGAAGTGCAAAGTCTCACAACAGCAGTTTTTCAGAGTGAGGAATGTGAAAACAGATTGCACACTGAGCAGGCACGCAGAATACAGATGAGGATTAACTGACGTGAAGAATTTGGGGTTGAGGAAATTCAGAGAAAGTCTTCAGCAAATTCTTCAAACAGTAGCAGTGAAAGTCATCAACACATAACACGAGGAAAGTAAGGAGTTGAGGAATTAGAACCCGTTTCTCAGTGAAGACAGTCGTTGATGACCCAGTTCCAACTGCTGTGACAGTCATACATCTGGTTTGGAGCGACTTGGTATTGAAACCAAATGACACATAGTCCCGGGACACACAGTCCCTACCGTGTTCTCCTTGGGCTAAGAACACACAGTCCTCGCCCAACACTCGTGGTAAGTCTTCAGGGCAGACTTCCAAACCCTCACAAACTTGGTCACCCGGCGATCCACAATTGACTGCTGGAAAGCTCTAGACCATGAAGCCTAACCATCTGGAGGATGCATAGTCCTCAAAGGTAAAAGGCTTCAGTCCCACACAGGAACAACTTCTTCAGTGATGCTCAATCACTAGGTTTGGTTTGTGGTTTCGGTGTATGGGGTATTTCCTCATTGATGAATTACTCTCGAAGACTCTGAGGAATTGGGTTGCTCTTATGACAAGTGTCAGTTTCTAACGGAGCAGCCAACCAACTAATGGTTGTGGGGGGTGGCTATTTATTGCCTAGGAGCATCCCGACATGATTTGACACTAATGCCCTTAAATAATATGACCGTTGGAGTGGATAAGACCAATGACTTGGCGTGGCTATCGAAACTGCCGGAACCCTCAACTGTGAGAGTCCTCATGTCACTCGTATTCCTCACTTGAGGCTTTTGATAGGATTAGGCTTGGGTTGAGCATCATGAGGAAATTCATTCCAAAGTGTAACTTTGACCCTCTTTAACAGTACGGTGTTCCTATTACTCAAATGCGAAGAAAATAAAACAGAAAGAGTAAATCTTCATGCTTCAAATTCTTCAACGTGATTTTCTTCAGGACACACCGAATTCCTCCATTTCAGTATCTTCATGAGGAATATCAATTTCATCGCAGATTCCTCGCGGTTCATTTCTTCAACTTCAGACCAATTTCTTCAACCGAAGATATATATTTTTAGGGGTCGATATTCTTCAAATATCTCAAACTCCTCAATGACTTATAGATCCTGTGTACACTCATAAACACATTAGATACTCAACCTATAAGTCTTCAAACCACCAAAATCACTAAGGGGCACTAGATACACTTACAGCAATGCCGCCGACGAGGAAGCACCCGCGGGTGATGTCGTCAGACTGTTTTCCAAGGCTCTACGGAGAGATAGGGGTGGAATGGAAGTACCACCCCTCGTGCGGGCCATCGAAGAAGAACCCGTCGAGCGATCTGGACCCGCGCCCACCATCTTTCAACACCTTCTGACCTGCCATGATAAAGATTAAGAGAAATTAGTACAACATAAAAAAATTGAAAATTTAAGAACTAAATAACAACTACAATAACATCAACCACTACTACAACAACTACAATCCATAGCATAGTTCCATAACACATATCCTTAGCATAGTTCCATAACAAATATGCATAGCATAGTTACATAATAAAGATGATATACAATGAACAAAGCGAGCATTGCTAATGTAGGAACTTGTCTAAGAGTTTACATTGTTTGAATAGGCATTTTCAATCTTTTGGAGAAATAACAAATCTTTATATGCCCAAGGTGAGGAGGTTAAGCTGATACGAGATATATCATATTCCAGATCAAAGTGTCGTCATATAGTTTGCTCATGTTAATGTATTTACTAACTCTGGTAATATACAAATAGCAAAAACAGTTGATGACTGGCATAAATTTTCTGTTTATGAAGGATCATTTCAGTGGTTTAGTTCTAACTTCAGCTACATAAATAAAGCAATACGTACAAGAGGTGTACTTTCTTAATTTTTTATTTATGTGTATTGCAGACAGTGCTGCCAAATAACTATGGCGCACATACTAGCTTCATTGATTTACTTTTTTCATGCTATATTGAGATATTTATAGAACTATGTGCTTGACAGAGAAACAAAATCCCTGCCGAAGCTATTCTATCTAATGTTAAGGCTAGAGTGTTGTGCTAAACATGCTAGAACGTTCTGCACACATACTACCAAAGTCTACTCTTTTCGTATTAACCAACATTTTCAAATGATGGGGCCAAGTAAAACAAGGATATCTAAAATACATTCAAGAGTGACAAATATATCATAAAATCCAAAACAATGAAATTATTTTCCACTATATTTGTGCTACTTTGCAAACATTCTTGAGAATGCATTTCCCTTACATTTTCATCATGAAACATGAATATATGAGTAGTGTACATTCAAAGTTGGATATTTCTTCAAAATTTGCACACCATTTACTTATGTTCTTCTCCGAACTAACCATTTTCACACATATTAACATATGCTAACAAAAAAATTAATGATTTCAATCCAAAATGCAGGGGGGGTGGGGGCTCACCGGCACGGGCGGCTGTGGCATCGTGGGCGGCGGGGCCGGGGTTGTTGGGGCGGCGGGGCGACGACGGGGGCGGTGGGGCGGCAGCGCCGGGGGGTTGTTGGGCACCGGGGCGGTGCCGCGGGCGGTGGGGCGGCGGCGGCAAGGTTGTGGGCCACCAGGGCGGCGCCGGGGGCGCCGGGGGCGGCGGCGCGGCGGTGGTGGCGGCGGTGGGCATCGGGGGAGGAGAGAGAGAGTGGCCATTTGAGAGAGAGAGAGGGCCGGGATGGGGACGGGACGACTGTTACATAATTCCTGAACTTTGCCGTCTGCCGGCGGACGGCAAAGGGTCTAGACTCTTTCTCGTTTGCCTCCGGACTCTTTGTCGTCCGCCAGCAGACGGCAAAGAAGGGGCATAGTTTGACCTAACCTTTCCCGGGCCAGATGGGCCCAGCCCAAAGCTTTGCCATTTGTTGTCCTCATATTTGTCGTCTGCGGTTGACGGCAAAGAATTGACTCCTGGCAAAGACCTTCTTTGCCATCAGCCAGTTCTTTGTCGTCCGCTTTGTGGGAGCTGACGGCAAAGACACTCTTCGCCATCAACCAGAAGACGGCAAAGATTTGGCAGACGGCAAAAAACTAAATTCCAGTAGTGGGTATCTCCACATAAACCTTAAGCCATAGCATCTTTTGAACTTTTCTGAAATGTACTTGGAAAACACATTAGTCCAATGATGCATATGTTGTGATGAATTATCAAAACCACCCTAGGGAGCAATTGTGCTTTCAATCTCCCCCTTTTTGGTAATTGATGACAACATATAGATCAAAGCTTCGACAGAAGATATAATCAATGATTAGCATCGACGCTTTGAGAAGTATTTGAAAGTAAGAGCTCCTCCTAAATTTGTGCATTATTTAAAATTTGCATTTGAATGCAAATGCACGATCGATTAGGATCATGGGTTACTCTTCCATGTCACATACATCTTGGTGGTGCGTAAAAGTAAAAAATTAATGCACATGACACCAACAAGATAAGTGAGTGATCATCACAAGGATAGCTAACAGATGATATAGTAGCATCACACAGGATAAAGTGTATGATCACACACACACATAGGATAAAGTCATCCAAAAACCAAAGTTTTTAAAACAAATAGAGAGCAAATAAAGTCAAAAGCTCTCTCTCACACGAAGTTTATGATCTATACATCCCCCCCTTTGGCAACAAGTTATCAAAAAGTTCAAAATTATAGAACTACTCGTCTCTCTGGGAAGCTGATGATGGAGTCAATAAAACAGTGTCGGCGAAGGCTTCTGCTGACGTCCCTCGAGCTGGAGGAGTTGATACTGAAGGAGCTTGAGCTGAAGTTGGTGCTGAAGCTTGTGTTGAAGATGTTTGTCTTGTCTCCTGAACAGGAAGAACAATTGGCCGAGGGTGGCTGCTGAACCTAGTGGTAGTGGGAGGAGGAGACTCATCCTCGTCGTCGTCATCATCTTCATCTTCATCCTGTGAGTGTGGAATCTCCACAGAGTCAACTACATGTTGAAGTTGTCTAACAATGGTGGTCAACTCAGTTACCTTCAAATCCATGTTGTGGAATTTTGTCTCCACAACTCTCTCAAGGCTCTTCTGATTTTGCATAATCTCCTGAATGTTCTTCTCCATGCCTTGGATAGTGCTCACTAGAAATGCCATTTGCTCAGCTTGAGTTCTAAGCTGTGGAACTGGAGGTGGCCTATTTCTAGCAGCTTCAGCCTCTGCTGCCTCTACTTCCATTCTTGATGCAGCTGAGTTGGGATCATTGTCATCCATCACAACCTCATTGTCTTCAAATTCAGGCTGAAGAGGTAGATTGGGACGAGCAAGTTGATATGCATGCTTGCCTAGCTTGGCATTGATGAGCATCTGAATATAGGGTGCATATCCACAGGATCTCTTCTGATCCGTAGCAATCCTTCGGATAGTCTCAACTGTCAAGTCCATCACTCGAAATATGGTATGGGTATCAAGTAGGTGCCACAGGTTGATTGAATATCCTCTGATCATCTTCTCATCTCCTGACTTAGGCATGAGAGTGTATCACAGTATAGTGTTTGTCATGGGAATACCAGCTTGTAGAAAATATACTGAACCAAACTTGTGACTGGCCAAGTACTGATGTGGAATGGTGTTATACATATTGGCCATGGAGTTGTGATTGTGCTTATCATCTGCATACACATCTAGATCTGCATCTTCCTGCTTGGGAACACCAATGATTGCAGCCCATTCAGCAAGTGTAGCGTCATACCTGTGACCATCGGTCATCTAGACTAGGGAGTCTTCGTAGAAATGAACTGTTGCATAGAATTGCATGATCATCTCGTCATTCCATGGGGTCATCTCCTTCCCAACAAAGTCTTCTATATCAACTAGCCTGAAATTCTGTTGAACATATGAAAAGAAATTCTCGTTCTCCTTCATGTATGCCCAGTCGACATACCTCATATCACTGACAGCAGGACTCTTGTCATACAAGATAGTCTCATAAAAGTCTTGTTGTTCCTTGGTGTGAAACCTTGGATCAACAGCAGTTCGTCTTCTGACAGCATATGGATCAGCAGCTCTCCACTTTCTTAATCCGACATCCTTCCTCTTCTTCATGTCTTCTGCTACAGGATGAGCATCATTGTGAAGTGTAAGGTATGGTCTGAGCTTCCTGAGAACTAGAGCATTCTCATCTTCTTCCTCTTCTGTGGCATGGGCACTCGATGCAAGGGCTTTGCTCTTACCAGTTGCAGGTACATCTGTGGTGGTCTTCTTGGAAGCTACAACCTTCTTTGCTTTAACAGCAGGCATTGGAGCAGACTTCATTGCATCACCCATCAGCTTCTTCTTGGGAGGAACTGGGATCTTCTCACGAGCTTCTTCCTCAGCTTCTTCTGGGTCTTCAAACATAGAAGTATTTCTGCCAACAAGATGGATAGTTCTCTTCCTGGGCCTCTTAACACCAGCGTTGTTTGCAGGTGCATCCTTGGCAATAGCTTTGCCCTTCTTGGCATATTCAGGTGCTCTCAAATCAGCAGCACTGGCAGATATCTTCCTGACAACTTTCCTTGGAGGAGCCTTAGGAGGGGCTGAAGTTTCTTCTGGCAAAAAGTCTGAGTCTTCCTCATCAGAAACTATCTTCCTCCTTTGCATAGTGGCTGCTTTGGGCAGGACATGGGAACTGGGAGAACTAGGATCTGAAGCAGTCTTCTCTGGACTAGTGCGTGAGTCCATCTCCACACTCTGCTCTCCATAGTCATTCTGACTGTCACGTGAACCTGACATGCTGACAGACAAGCTCAATGGAAAACAGCGTACCCTGTGAAGTGGATATAGGAAAGACAGCATGGATAAGCATCACAAAATTCAGATGTTTTGAAAATTTGAAGTTTTGAAACTCAAAATATGATCTTCCGCAGGATGTAAATCGGTGGCACCGAGTTGGCATTTTGGAGTCACCGAGAAGGCTTACTTGCTTAACAAAGACTTGGTAGTCATTTTCGGTGGCACCGAAAAGAGCTGCTCGGTCTCAGCGAGTTTCCTCTGCGGAACCCTAAAACAGGAATCGGTGGAACGGATTTTGCAAACTCGGTCTCATCAAGATGCATGCTACGGCAGGTCAGATGTAGAATTTCTACTTCTTCTACTCTACGAGATTTATCTGGTGGAAAGAAGTATTTGCACATGGTGGCTCGAAGATAAAATTGTCCCAATGCGTAAGCATCAGACGAGGAACACAAGGAAGATCAAAGAATAACCTAGCTCGGTGACGGTTTGGCTACGGCGACAATGGCGGGGCAGATTGCGTTGACGGTGGCGAATCCCAAAGGCGGCGGCACACGGGAAATCAAGGGCGATGACCTGGGGTCTCGAGGGCAACGACGGTTTTGGCAAACGAAACATTTTGACGAAGTGATGTCAAAGATTCGGTTTGCGGGTATATATACCCGTGCGCTGTCAATGTCACCGAGATGGCAAAATCGGTGTCGCCGAGTTCCTCAACTGTCAGCAGACAGGGAAACTCGGTGTAACCGAGTTGGTGATTTCTGTGGTACCGAGATTGAAAACCTGATCAACTTTGAAAAATTAGTGGTGCCGAGTTTGTGGAGTTGGTCACACCGAGGTTTTCAAGGAGGTTTTGGAAGGCAGCCTTTGACGATACGGAACTCGGAGTGCACCTTCACACAGAGGGATCGACAAGTGCTTGTTCAAGTTTTGTAATGAAGCATGAATAGAACTTGAGATGAGATAGAATAGATAGCAAGAGAAGGGTCCTATGCATTCTTGTGCATCCAATTGGGAAAAGTTAAATCAAAAGCCAAATAACCACAATTGGATGTCCTCGAATGATCAAACACATGCAGACCAACATTCTAACACAATAAGAATGATCAATAAAACATGGTGAACATGCACACACATCCTAGCACCTATCAAGCACTTGGGCGATGACAAAGTCATCTATATATGAGTATATTGACATAGGAGACAAATAAGAATACTTGATCATAGGTCATACTCATTGTTAAGCATAAGTGGGGTTACCAGTTTTACATAAGCATTAATGTGTTCATATCCTTATGAGATGCTTATACTCAAGTCTTAGAGTAAGGCTCCCCTTTGATATGATATCCCCACAAAGAGGGATCAACTAACCTTGGGTTTTGTCGTAGAAGACTTCAAGTAGGTGAAGTAGTGGTGGATGCTCAATGTTGATGAAGATCATCTTGAGTCGGGAGCAATCCTTGTTGTTTTCATACTCTTCTCACCTACATGGGTTAGTCCCAAAGCCAAAGCAATCCTTATTGTTGTTCCCTCATAGTGATTTCAATTCTTTTTCCCGAGTGGCTCATGATATCAAATTCTTTTTCTCAAGTATTCTTTTCTTGCATTCCAAGTGCAATTCTTTCTCCTTTATCCTTTCAGGTGGTATTGTAGCATTCTTGTTAGTGAAGGAGTCTCGAAGAGAAGTTGTTTCAAGAATGAAATATTTAAACCCACCAATTCCTTCAATCATGAGATATTTTCAACCAATGATTTCTTCATTGAGCTATCTTGGTTTAGATGTCACCTAAAGCTTTTTCTAAGGGTTGTTTCCATTATGGTGATTATCGTTGTTCCAACTTCTCAATATATCCTCTTGGTGTAAAACGTTTTGCCTTTCCGTTGCATTCAATCAATCCTTGTTTCTGTTTGTGGTTGGTTGTCACCTCATTGTTGAGATGGTTTCCATCAGCCCACAACAAGTTGGCTTCGTTGTTGATTTCCAACAACTCCATTCAATTCTTCTGTCACGCTACTCTTCAATTAAATTGTGATAGTAGTTGTCATTCTCTTAGTCATTCTTTCTTCCCAATGATCTAGTTTCTATTCTCTTGTTCCGGAGGCATTGTGATGTTGTTCTTTTGGGTCAATCATCTTGTTCTATCAAGATCATGTTCTCTCATTGCTTATTCAATTTAGTTAGTTTTTTTTGAATCTTGTCAAGTTCTTTCCATCTTATCGAACTTTGTCCTCTTTTTCCTACCGAAGTGCTGCCGAAATTTTGTTTGAATTCTTGCTTGTTCCTCATGTCATTCTTCATCCCTTGCAACCTTCAAGGATCGTTGGTTTCACTCATTTGTCAAAGAAGCGACTAACTTTACCTCTTGCTTTCTCATCCTATCCCTCCTTCATTCTTAGATCTCGGGGTGAGATCTCTTGTTAGTGTAGGAGAGTTGTGACAGCCCGAGACCGGCGCTCCAGAAGATTCCCCTTTTATTATGTTCTCAACTATCCAAACACGGTGCAACACCCTCAAACCGTAGCCCCCTACCCTATTTAAATAGCTCCCCCTTCCTTATTTGAACGCCCCTAACCCTAGCCTCGTTTTCTGTGCTGCCCCAAACCCTCGCTGCCACTTGGTGCACCTCTTCCCACCTCCAGCCACGCGGGCTTGCGAGCCCAGATCCGGCCCGCCCCGGGCCTGATGAGGGCTGAGGCAAACGCGCCCTTGCCGCCCTGCTCGCTCTGGGAGAGCAGCTCCCGAGCCGCAGTAGTCTTCGCGTCACCAATTCGCCCTCCGTCGCCTGCGACCTCATGCCTTGCCAGAGCTCCGCCGGAGCAGGCCAGCTGCCGTCCCGCGCCGTCCCCGCAGCTACGCCGGCACCCTCCATCGCCTCGTTGCCTCCCCCACACCCGATCCAGATTAGGATTCCGGTCCGATCGGATCCATCACTCGTTGACTGGCGAGTGGGCGTGCGAGCACCGGCCCAGCGTGCCTCCACCGCCAGCCTCGGCCTCCAGCCGCGTGGCCTCCCTCCATAGCACACCGCAGCCCAGCCGCTCGCTGCTACGGCAACAAAAGACCTTCCCTGGCAACGGCGTCAGAGGTCATTCTGCTGCTGGCTACACCTACACGGACTTCCTTGGCAAATATGCAAAGGATTCCCCCGCGGCCTTGGAGCCTTGCGTTGGTGTTCCCTTGAAGAGGAAAGGGTGATGCAGCACAGAAGCAGTAAGTATTCCCCTCAGTTTGAGAACCAAGGTATCGATCCAGTAGGAGGATCGCGTCAACTCACAAGTACCTACACAAACACAAAGAGCTTGCACCCAACGCTATGAAGGGGTTGTCAATCCCTTATAGATTGTTTGCAAAGTGAGAACTGAAATTAAAAAGTAAACAAAGCAAAGTAAAAGTAAAAGTGGAGACGATAGTTCTGAATAGACCCACGGGCCGTAGTGTTCACTAGTGGCTTCTCTCATGAAAGCAAGTAGATGGTGGGTGAACGAATTATTGTCGAGCAATTGATAGAACCGCGCAAAGTCATGACGTTATCTATGGCAATGATCATATCTATAGGCATCACGTCCAAAACAAGTAGACCGATAGTTTCTGCATCTACTACTATTACTCCACACGTCGACCGCTATCCAGCATGCATCTAGTGTATTGAGTTCATAAGAACAGAGTAACGCCTTAAGCAAGATCACATGATGTAGATGGACAATCTCAAATCTATGATGAAAGCCCATCTTGTTACCCTTGATGGCAACAACACGATGCGTGCCTTGCTGCCCCTTCTATCGCTGGGAAAGGTCACCGCACGGTATGAACCCAAAACCAAGCACTTCTCCCATTGCAAGAATCATAGATCTAGTTGGCCAAACAAAACCCAAGACTCGGAGAGACTTAAAAGGATATCAAATCATGCATATAAGAAATCAGCAAAGACTCAAATATCATTCATAGATAATCTGATCACAAATCCACAATTCATCGGATCTCGACAAACACTCCGCCAAAGAGGATTACATCGGATAGATCTCCATGAAGATCATGGAGAACTTTGTATTGAATATCCAAGAGAGAGAAGAAGCCATCTAGCTACTAACTACGGACCCGTAGGTCTGAAGTAGACTACTCACGAGTCATTGCAGAGGCAATGATGTTGATGTAGAACCCCTCCAACTCCAAAGTCCCCTCCGGCAGGGCACCGGGAAGGGTCTCCAGATGAGATCTCGCAGAAATGGAAGCTTGCAGCGGCGGAAAAGTGTTTTCGTCGATGCCCTGAATGTTTCTGGGATTTTAGGGAATATATAGGCCAAAGACCTAGGGCAGGGGAGCGCTAGGGAGGCCACAAGCCTGGTCGCCGCGGGCCCCCCTGGCCGCGGCAACAGGGCTTGTGGCCTCCGTGTGGGCCTCGTGCCTTGGCCCTCAAGTCCACCGATCTTCTTCTGTTCTGGAAAAATTTATTTCGGGGATTTTATTCCGTTTGGACTCCGTTCCAAAATCACATCTGAAAAGAGTCAAAAACACAGAAAAAACAGGAACTGGCACTTGGCACTGAATTAATAAGTTAGTCCCAAAAAAGATATAAAAGGTATATAAAACATCCAAAGTTGACAAGATAACAGCATGAAACCATCAAAAATTATAGATACGTTTGAGACGTATCACACGCCTCCCGAGGTCGAGCCCACGACAACCGGCGCAAGCCGCGTCCTCTCCTTCGAGCCGACCCATGAGGCCCTCTGGTGAGCACCCGACTATTCCCCGCCCACGCGCATTTTTATTAACCTGTGCCCATGCACTATTTGGGCCCATAGCAGTTTCGGCTCGTAGTTGTTTTTTATTTTTACGTGTGATTTATTCTTTTTTCAGAAAAGGCATTATTTCAAAACGGTCATAGTTTTAAATTCGTGCGTCGGATCACAGAGAGTTGTATATGTAACTTGACCAGATTTTCGCGTAGATTAATATTTTCTAACTCTCATGTATATTTAAGGATGTTTAGCATGTTGTTTGCATTGGTTTGCATGTCAACGTGATAGAAACGGATTAGGGTGTAGTTAATTAACCGTAGCTCCGTTGGAGATGAGCGATATATGTAAATGGACTAGAACGACGAGTAGAATCACATGAACCACTTTTTTGCCGTTTAACGAACATAAAATATGGTTAGGATAAATCTAGACAGATTACAAAGTTAACGCGTGGGGTCAGTTCGGAGATGTTATATGTCATTTCCGACCTCATTTAAAATGCCTAGTTAGGTAGTTTATTTGCGCTTCACCCCTTGCCATGTATAACAACATTTAATATTGATGTGTACCTAATGAGAGTGAACTAAATATTTTAATGTGGAGTTTCATCAGTATGCAACTCGTCGCATATTGAGCTTCACTTAATGTGTAGCATTTGATTGTGTGAATTGTCATGTCATGCCTTGCATATTTTAAACTGATCATGCATCATATGTGAATTGCATTATGTCGTGCATGTGTCGTGGTGAAGAATATCGTGTGTTGATTCTTGTTTTCGGTTTGCTTCATCTCGATAGAGTTTCGCAAGCTTGTCGGAATGTGAGGACCCGTTCGACTACGTCGGTTCGTCTGCTTCACGGAGTCGTTCTTCTTCCAAGAAGGATCTCAGGGAAGATGATCATTTCCCTATATACCTATCATTGCCATGCTAGTTGTATCGTTCCTATCATTATGCCTCGCTCCTTCCACCTGTTAAATATCAGCCTCCCAACATTGCCATAAAAACCTTCACCTCTCTATAACCTAGCAAACCACTGATTGGCTATGTTACCGCTTGCTTAACCATTGGATAGCGTTGCTAGTTCCAGGTGTAGTTGCTTCCATGTGATAACATGGGTTCCTTGTTATATCACCATATTAATTGCTAACTAATTTAATGGACCTATGTACATGGTAAAAGATGGAAGGCTCGGCTTTCTAGCCTGATGTTTTGTTCCACTTTTGTCGCCTTAGTTTCGGCTACCGGTGTTATATTCCATAATTGAGCGCTCCTAACAAGATTGGGGTTGTTATGGGGACCCCCTTGATAATTCGTCTTAGATTAAAACTGGTCTGGCAAGGCCCAACTTTGGTACTACATTTTCCTAATAACCTAATAAAATTGCATAGGGACTTTCCGGACCCCATGGATAATTAATCAACCCCCGGGCCAGTGCTCCTCACGAGTGTTGGTCCAACCATAGCACTGTGCGGGGCCAACCGAGGACAACTTGGGTGATTTCTATCGGGCCACTGTACGCGTAGCTTATCTGACGTGTCCTGAGAACGAGATACGCAGGTCCTATCGGGATCGTCGACACGTCAGGCGGCGTTGCTGGATTATTTTTACCTTTCACGAAATATCTTGTGCGTCGGGATTCCGGTGATGCTTTGGGTCTTCTCACAGTTGAGATTTTCCACTAAGGAATCCGAGGAGATCACGAGTTTCGTGATCGAGGTTTTCTATGCGGCTTGTGGTAATTTTGATGGACTAGTTGGAGCACCCCTGCAGGGTTAAATCTTTTGGAAAGCCGTGCCCGCGGTTATGCGGCAACGTAGAAACTTTGTTTAACATTCGGTTCTAGATAACTTGAAGTAAACTTAATTAAAACTTGCCAACTGAGTGTGTAACCGTGACTATCTTTTTCGTGAGCTCCTTCTTCGATCGAGGACATGGTGGGGTTATGTCTGACGTAAGTAGGTGTTCAGGATCATTCATTTGATCACCAGTAGTTCACGTCCGCTATGCGTAGATCATCCCCCTCTTATTCTTGTACTCGTAAGTTAGCCACCTCAAATAAACGCTTAGTCGCTTGCTGCAGCCTCACCACTTAACCATACTTCATCCATTAAGCTTTGCTAGTCCTGATACCTTTGGAAATGAGATTGTTGAGTCCCCTATGGCTCACAGATTACTACAACACCAGTTGCAGGTACAGGTAAAGCAATACTTTGATGTGAGCGTGATGATTGTTCTATTTGGAGTTTCTTCTTCTTTTTCTTCATAGATCTAGGATGGGTTCCAGACCGGCACCCTGGGATAGCAAGGATGGACGTCGTTATTTTATCGTTTGTTTTCGTCCGTAGACGGACTCTACTCTTCTTCATGATGATTGTATGTGTTGTACTGATGTGACTCTGATGTAGCTTGTAGCGAGTATAAGCCAACTCCTTATACTCATCTGTTCAGTACATGTACTTATAACGATATACATTCTTGCGAAACGACGAGATGCGTTTCTATCCCTGTCGAGGCCCTCACGCCAAAATAAGGATAGGACCGCATCTTGGGCGTTACATTGATCATCACAAGACAACACGCCAATTTTTTAATTATTGAGTTTCCATGCATTTTCTATAATTTTCCATGTGAAAACACGGAAAAGGAATTGCATGACGTGACGCACCATGCGTTTGGTGTCCGATGTCATTCAAATTTTGCATGGGTCATTTGTATGTTTATTCTCGCTTACTCGCAAAAGTTGAGTAAATTTGATGAATGTTATGTACATCATGTGAAACCCACGGGTGTCGGTAATCACGAAAGAGATGTTACAATGCGATGATGTTTTTATTCAACTTATGAAACAGATCCAAATTTTTTTCATACGCCCTAATGATCATCACAAGGAGGCATGTCAAACTGTTTTAATTTCTCACATATAGTGCATTTTTTTTATTATCTTCCATGCGAAAAACACGGAAAAATAGTTTCCGGACGTGACGCAACGTGTCTTTGGTATCTGATTTCATTCAAATTTTGTGTGGGTCATTTGTATGTTCACTCTCAGTTGCTCGCAAATATTGGGTAGATTTAATAAATGTATGCGGGTATATTATGTGGAACACACGAGTGTCGTTAAAGACGGATGAGGTGTTATAATGCGATGATGTTACTCCAACTCATTAAACGAACCCAATTTTTTCATAGGCCCTAGTGATCATCATAAGGCGGCACACCAATGTTTTTTAATTTTTGACATTCCATGTATTTTTTATGATTTTTCGTCCGAAAACACGGAAAAACAGTTGTTGGACGTACCGCAACGTGTGTTTGGTGTCCGATCTTGTTCCAATTTTGCGTGGGTCATATGTATGTTCATTCTCACTTGCTGTCAAACGTTGAGTAAATTTGATGAACGTATGCATGTACATCATGTGAAATCCACAAATGTGGGTAAAGACGGAAGGGTGTTATAATGCAATGATGTTTCCTCGACTCATGAAACAGACCTAACTTTTTTTACACCCCTAATGATCATCACAAGGCACGCCAATTTTTTTATTTTCTGATATTCCGTGCATTTTCAATGATTTTCCATGCGAAAACACGGAAAAACAGTTGCCGAACGTGACACAACGTGCGTTTGGTGTCCGATTTCATTCAAACTTTGCGTGGATCATTTGTATGTTTATTCTCACTTGCCGGCAAAAGTTGAGTATATTTTATGAACATATACATGTACATCATGTGAAACACACGGGTGTTAGTAAGGGCGGAAAGGGTGTTATAATACGATGATGTTACTCTGACTCATGAAACAGACCCAATTTTTTTCAGACGCGCTAGTGATCATCACAAGGTGGCATGCCAAATTGTTTTAATTTGTGGCATTCCATGCATTTTAATGATTTTCCATGCAAAAACACGGAAAAAAAGTTGTCGGACGTAAAAGAACGTTCGTTTAGTGTCTAATTTCGTTCAAATTTGGTGCGGGTCATTTGTATGTTCATTCTTACTTGATGGCAACAGTTGGATATGTTTGATGAACGTATGCATTTACATGATGTGGAATAGACGGATGTTGATAAGGGCGTAAGGGGTGCTATAATGCGATGATGTTTCTTCAACTTACTAAATGGACCCAACTTTTTTTCATACGCCCTAATGATCATCACAAGGAGGCACACCATTTTTTTTAATTTGTGACATTTCATGCATTCCTATGATTTTTCATGCGAAAATATGGAAAAATAGTTCTCAGTCTTGACGCAACGTGCATTTGGTGTTCGAATTCGTTCAAATTTTGCGCGAGTCATTTGTATGTTCATTCTCAACTGTTGGTAAAAGTTGGATAATTTTTGTAAACGTATGCATGTACATCATGTGAAACACACGGGTGTTGATAAGGGCGAAAGGAGTGATATAATGTGATGATGTTACTCCGACTCATGAAACGGGCCTAATTTTAGTTTGTGCACAATTTCGAAATTTCAAATTATATATGAAATTTTTTTAAACTTCAACACATTTTCCAAAGTAGTTAACAATTTCCCAACAATTTATGTTGAAGACAAATTTCAAAATCGCGTACATTTGTAAAAAAATCAATGTTTTTGAAGTCCAAACATTTGTTAAATTCAAAAATAAAAACATTTAAGAATTTAAACATTAATTAAAGGCAGGAATATTTTATGGTATTCAAAAGAATATTTCAAAATTTCGAACATGTGCTTGTTAGGTCGACCCAAGCGTTCGCGGATTTTGAAAAAGTTCATCTTTTTTTTGTAAAATTTTGTACAAACTAATCTATCGTAGTAGTCAACTTTTTTGTCAAATTTGTGAATCATTTTGGAGCAAATTTTTTACCTATTTAGGAAAATTGCAAATGTTGTAAACAATTTAGAAAAATTGCGGATATAAAAATGTTCAAAACAATTTGCAAAAAAAAATCGACTAACTGAAAAGGATTCAAAATTTTAGAGAAGGATCACAGCACAAAATATGACAAAAATCCAATTTTATTCTCTTTGCTAGAAAGTGTGGCTCGTTTGCACAAAGACAAGCGACCTAACAAACAAGACGGGCCAGCCCAATTATAAGATAAACGCATGTGCTGAAGTATCCGGTTTGTCATGAATCTATTTTTATTGGTTTTGGTTTCTTATACGAAAAATGTTTGTGTTTTAAAAAATTAAAGATTTTAAAAATTGTTCATATTTCCCAAAACTGATAAAGAAAATAAAAATGTTCGTTTAAAAAAAGTTAGATACATTATCCGCTAGTTTTAAAAATTCATTCATGTTTAAAAAAATAATATTGCTTCGGTAGACCCCCTAAAAACGTAGAAGGGGAAACATATATCCATCTCGTATTGTACACTATTGTATATTATACGCCTTCATACGTATACCCACCTCGTATTGCATACGTACGTCAGCCTGTAGTGTATAATACAAGGTGGGTATGCGTTTCTCTTTCTATATTTTGTGTGTGGGGAGTGAGGGTTCTATCGAAGCACGCCTCTTTTATAAAATATTTGCGTTTTTGTTAAATGTTCAAAAAATATTTGATGTTTTAGGTAAATGTTTGCTACATTACCTCCTATTCAGTTTGTTTTTCAAAGAAAGTTCACGTCAAAAGTTGTTTAAAATTCGAAAAGGAGTTTGAAATTTATAAAATTCATCACTTTTGTAAAATATTCGCATTTAAAATTGTTCACTTTTTTAGAAATAATGATTCACTTTTGCTTTCAGGATCCAGCGCCGCTAAGAGCCTCTGTGATATCTTGTGTTGCGTAATTAATCACAAGTGTTTGTTAGTCCTGGTGGCTATCATCTCCCTCGTGTAGTAGGAGGTCTTGTGTTTGAATCCTTGCCTATCAATATTCTTTTTTGCTTTATCTTTTAATACTAGACAAACGGGTCATACATGCATCCGTTAATGGACCGGCCCATCGTGACATACATGAGCGGTGTGTGCGATGTATTTTCTAAAATGATCATCCGACCCTTTATTATAAAGGGGTATGGATAAATCTCATCCATTCGTGTGTTTACGGGGTTGTATCAAAACGGAAGTATCAATTGATCGTAAGACAAAGTAGGGGCTCTCAACCGTTAATGAAGTATATTTGATCTATAATCCATGGTATGGCCACGTTGTTGTTCTCAACGCTGGTGTTATATTAGGTATAGATCTGGAGAGAAATTGATTAAGTTATAGTCCCGTTACCAAATAAGTTTGAGCTTCATTTGTCCGAACCAAACACCTTCATAGTCCATCTCGGTTTGCCTGAGGAAGACACAGTTATATAACAAGCTCGACTAGAACAACCTAAGGCGGTGACCTCGTGTGTGAAACAATGCCACTTCACGTCATAAGGCAATGACCTCCCTCACAATGCTTACCCCTTCAATTTCATGACACATCATTTTTACGGTAACTGGTACTTCTACAGGTGAGGAGAGAGCAGTATAACAAAACCATCAACGTTGATTTTTCAGGGTTAAAATAGGCATTTCCTGATATTAAAAGCTATCATTTATTTCAGGTCCTGAAGGCCTAAGGGGTTGGGAATCGACTTCATTGCGACATCGGCACCTTGTTGTGAATGCTGCCACACCCTGGTCGTCCTTTTTGTTTCAACCCTAGGTTCATGTTTCTTTGTGTCCTGGGCTCCTGGCATGCTCTCATCATTACATTTGAAGCCGTCACAGTTAACCTAGCTGGTTCGGCATCCTTTGGCCCAGGCATCATGCCTACAAGCACGACCGACAAAGAGGAGATGCTCGCGCAGCTGCCAGAATCCTAGCCAATGGGTGCTGCAAGCGTGAAGGAAACAAAGGAGAACAAATGTGCTGGATGGGTCGGGGCAATGAGATGACGGACCAAATTCCATCTCCCAAAAACGCACTCTATTGTTGCACGATCAGTGGCGAGTAACATGGCTACTGTTGGTGATGCTACTTGGCCCACTACAACAATATAGATCAATCACCATCCTTAGATTTCGTGAATGGACGGCGCATATTCATGATAGGCTACCATCAAAGAGCTATGATGAAAGGAGACACACTCGGGTGTTCAGGAGAGCAACTAATCAAGGAGCGCTCGTTCGAGAGCCTCCCCAAAGGTCATCTCAGGGGTGCGTTCTTGTCCGCCGTCACGTGTCCTGTTCTGGACGCTTCCTTCGATGTTTTTTTCGCACGCGTATCGGCTTAGAGATGTTTTTTTTGTTTTCTTTCTTAACTTTTGGATAAAAAAGTTTGAAAATATTGCACGAAAAAAATTGCTTTCAGGAGAGGGACGAATTTGCTTACTTGAGAGCCACGTATTTGTTTCGCGAGAGGCACGCCTATGCCTCTTGAAAACGAAATAAATTATTTTCTTTTTTTCCTTCCACGACAGGTGCGGATTTGCTTCTGCGAGAGGTACGCATTTGCTTCTATGATAAGCAAAGTCGTGCCTCTCATGAACTTTAAAACATATTTTTTTTCTTTGACAAGATGCATGGATTTACTTTCATGAGAGGTGGTAGACTAGCCCATCTAATATCCACCACCAATAGAGTCGGTCCAAGGCACATTTTGAAACTAAAAACAAAACAAACTTGGCACATGTAGTCTTCAAGAGCTATAACAAAGGGAAACACTTGCTATCTATAGTCTCATGGGATGAAAACATCAGACCACTTGTTTGTCGTTGATCTCTACGTCATCCCACGACTGATAGCTCAATAAGAAAGCGGTCCAAACCATCCGGTTCACACGCACCTTCCAACCATCGCACATCTTCATCTCTATCCCCAAATCTAGCACTTCCTTGTTCCTCGCTCCTCCGGACGTCATCGATGAGGCGATGGCCAATCCGTCTGCGCACGCCTCCTTGGTTTTCCTCCGCCAGTATCCAACCCCCGCCACTGCTGAGATCAGCCTCCATGCGTTGCTTCCGACACACCGCATCGTCGAGGCGTCGACCTGGAAATCATCTCCTCGCGTCCATTTGATCTCCCTGCCGAAGCTACCCAGGTTTGGATCCTCGTGTCCGGCACCACAATCCGATGTGTCCTGTTGTCTACCTCCTTCCTCAGTGCTCCAACCCGACCTTAGGTTGTCGCGCCCGCGCCCGCCATCAATACGGATTTGCTTGCCTCACCTGGCTTCGTGATGATAACTCGGTGCGGTAGTAGGAACGAAGGGCATGCTTTTTGTCCGGTCATCTTCGCGCCTTCGGGAGTCATGGTTCGGAAACAAAACCACCAATGGAGGATTTGCACGAATCGCGTGCAACACCATTCTTATCTGACCTAGGTTTTGGTTCATCTCATCTTGATATTTTTTAATTTCTGCATAGCTAGTTTATCTGTAACATAATTTTTTTGATGTTCTGCATAGCTAGTGTGATGCCTAGCGTTGCCCTGTAACAAATGGTAGTAACTAATCAATGTGTATGCCTTATGGAAGCCCCACGAGGTTTACTTTGTTGGGCTAAGAGCATTCCACTTGACGCGCTCTCAGCCACAACCACGTGTCGCATCTTGGGTGCTCCCTCGAGAATTTTTTCTATATGGGTTCTCGGTTTTAAATGGTCTTTTTGGTTTCCCCCGATTTTCCCAAGATTATAGTGAGAAAAAAATAAAAAATAAATGTGCGAATAAAACATGCTTTTTTCTCTACCGGAGGCACATATTTGCTTCTCGTGAAGTCACAGATTTGCTTCCACGCGAGGCACGAAAAAGGGAAAACAAATTATTATTTTTGCTTCCACGGGAAGCACAAATTTGCTTCCGCGAGTAACACAACTGTGCCTCGCGAAAAAGAAAAAACACATTTTTTTTCCATGATAGGCCTAGATTTGCTTCTCGTGGATACACAAATTTAATTATGCAAATTATGCCTCTCAAAAAAGGAAACTCATCTTTATTGGCTTTAACGGGAGGCACAAATTTGCTTCAAGAAGAAGCACATATGTGCCACTTAGAAAGGAAAATAAAAATGACTTTTTCCTTTTTTTGCTTCCGCGGAAGGCACTTTACTTCTCGTGGAGGGATAAATTCTCTTCTGGAAAATGCATGAAAAGGGAAAGCACTAATATCAAGCGTAATTAATTTATGAAAATATACCATTTTATGAAATTGCGAACAACTTTCAAGTTGTGAATATTTTCTAAAATGCGAACAATTTGTAATAATCTTACCAAATTTGAAACCCCCGAACATTTTTTTGAAATTCATTAACATTTTTGAAGTTGTGAAAAATGGATAAGCAGGAAAATTTACAAATTTAGAAAAATGGAAAGTACTATATTTTTTTTAAAAATCAAAGTTTTTTTCATTTCTTAACAAAATTGTTAAAAACACAATCATTTCTAGAAATTTTGGACTTCAATACGCAAACTTTTTCTGAAAATCCTGAAATATTATTGAACCGGAAAACAATTTACTAAATGGCTGAACTTTCTTAAAATGGAAAGATTTTTGAAATTCTGAACTCAAATGTTTTCTCAAAGAAACAGTAAAATAGAAAATAAACTTGAAAAGGGGAAATGTAAAGGAAAGAAACACAAAAAAGAAAAAGAAAAAGATGTGTCTAAGGCACATCTAGATGTGACATAGTTATTGCACATCTAAATAACTAAATCAAACATAAAAAAAGAAAAAGAAAATACTCACACGAATCTTCACGTAAGATCAACGGTATAGAACTTAGATATATAACACTTAGATGTGTAATACTTATGGCACATTTAGATGTGTTTAGCAAAACTCAAAGAGAAAATCCGAAAGAACCATTAAATGACCGATTCAGGAAACTTTTAGAGGTTACCCAACACTGGGATTCTGCAGCAAGCTAATGTTGGTAAAGTTGGGTCGTCCCATGTCGTTCGCTCGCACCTCTTGCCTGTGCATTGCGTCCATATTTTGTCACAATAAGTGTCATATATGACACTCTCTATAACTCTCTCACTGCGAGACCTAACACCAAATAAGGTGCATTCTTCCTTGAGCAATTTTGAAAATTGCGATGTGTCGATTCACACTAGTTTATCTTCCTCGCCATAGTTTTATTTTATTTTTGGCGTGTTTTCTATATCAGTTTTCATTGTTATCTTATTTATGTGCTTGTTTTTCCTTTTTATTATCTTCACCTTTTCAAATGCATGTCAATTTTTTGATTAGATATTGAACATTTTTTGTGTACACGCTGAATATTGAACATTTTTAAATACAAGGTAGACATTTTTGAATATATTTTGAATCTTCTATCCAAATACATGTTGAAAATTTGCCAATTGCACACTGAGCACTCTTTATATATGGATTGCACATTTTTTAGATACATGTTAAACATTATTCTAAATGCACGTTAAAGATTTTGTTAAATGCACATTGAACATTTTTATTAAACTACACAATGAACATAGACGTATCAACGTGAATACGTGCTACATCTAAGCTTTCCTGCAACATATGAGAAAAGGCAATTAGTTCGAAAGGACACGTATCAACCAAGTTCAAAAAAATGATGGCACATGCCCATGCTCTACATCATTGGGGACTTCCATTATTTATGAAGAGCTTTCGAGTTCAAATTTGTTGAGATAGTTTAGCTAATATAAATGTTTCGAGCAACGTGAATCATGTATAGCAAAATTATCTCTATAAATATGACCTCTAATGTATTGTGTTGTCTCTATGATTCATAACTAGGAAACAACAAATGGACTTGTATTATCTCTATGATTTATAACTATGAAACAATAAATGGAGTGTCGACAACTATCTCTGATAAACAGCCATTAGCTAATTCATTGCAACGAAAATTTGACAGTTGCTTGAGTATATGAGACATCGGGAATATAGTGATCACTTTCAAGTGAAGATAATGTACAGTTGCTTAGGAGCACAGGCGGACGTGTCCACATCATTGATGCATGTTCTCTTGCGGAAGACAAGGTTCTACAACAATCTCGACCAGAACAACCTCTTGCCCATCCGCACGAGCAAAACACGATTCTTTAACATCCGTGACCAGAACATTGTTCTACTACCATCTGAAACTGAAGGTCCTACATAAGCGGACAATAACGTTGCAGACATGTCTACCTGTATTAATACTAGTGTTAGCTTTGTCTTGGTGCTGAATCTTTCTGTGCTAACGAAAGGTGAGGCTTTTGCACCTTTGTTCTATAGAGACCACGAGTTATCGAGTAAATATGGTGTGCGCTTTTGCTCGCTTGTAAGCACCTCGTTGCCTCTCCCATTACCACATAAATTGCTTGCATGCCTATTCTGTGAGGAAAGTGTGACTCAGAGCCGACGATAGCCACTCTAACCAGTCGAGTGCTCACCTTCACGACCATGTCCTCCGCCTCCTGGCTCGCTAAGAACATGAAAGAGCAATACTTGTCTTTTGTACCTTCGTCACTCCTTCGCCATGTGCCCGCTGTTAAGTAGAAAGGGTGTTATGTAACAATGAAGTTTGCGACATTTCGCCCTCTTCCTCCTCTCGTACCCCCTGTGTTGCCTCCCCGAGGGAGGCCACCAGGCCAGCATCTCCCTCCCCCGACCGCCTAGTTTCCCCATCAATCTCCCTCCTGACACTGTGTCGACCGGCGTGGCCAGGAGCTTGCCCGTGCGGCGAAGTGCGTGGTCGGCTGTGGCGGCCTCACTCCCTTCCCCGAAGCGGATCCCGGCTCGGTCGGCGTGGTCATACGATGGTGTACCTCGGCGGGGGCACTCCGATGAAATCCAGGCAGTGGCGTAGCGACGGCCGGCCCCTTGGCGGCAATGGCGGTTGGCAACGAGTTTTGGCTGATCGTGTCCCGTAAGCCTATATCTAGGCACTTCGGGCCCAATATGGGTCAAGGCGGGCCGGTTTGTCCTCCAGGGTGTCGCCTCCGGCTGGCCCAACGAGCTACAGGCGATGGGGGCAGTGGCTACTGTGATGCGCGTGCTGCAGTGTGGGGATGCGACCTTAGCGGGCCCAATCTAAGCCCGACTGGGCAATTGGCCTGGCGTGCTCCCGCTCCTGCGTCTGGTCTGCTACCGCCTGAACTGGTTGAGGTTGTCCCTTGTCATGTGGTTGTGGTATTGCTGATCTATGGTGGCTTCGTTTCGGTCCGGTCGGCCTCGCAACGTTTGTCGTGGTGAGACGACGGTGGTGTCCTCGTAACTGTGGTGGCGCATGTTGGTGGACGGTTGGCATGTTGGAGCCGAGGGTTGGTCCCTGGGCTGTGTGTGTGATGGGTCGGGATAAATCTCTATCAGGTCTTGCCGACACCGACGGGATGACGCATGTGGGCGCCGCCACCCTTCTTGAAGGGCGTCGGGATACATCTCCCTCACCCCCCTTCGTGTACTGGGAGAAATCCTAGGCGTCGCAGTCCTTCTTGAAGGTGTTGCTTGGTACGCGGTAACCCCATGACGTTAGAGTGTGGTGGAATTCTCCGAGAGGCGTAACAGTTGCGGCATACTACAACTTTCGTTCATCGAGTGTTGCCCGCATTTTTTTCTCGTGTTCTTTCTTTTGGCCATGATTGTGTTATTTGCCATAGCATGGAACTCGTCAGAGTATCAGATGGTTGCTATATTAATATAGTGGGGCAAAAACATATTTGAGAGAGAGTAACAATGAAGTTTGTTGCATCTTGTTGGTCGTCAAACCCGGCCACAACACCATGTGATCAACCAACTGATGTAGATAGCTCCTGAGCGGTCATTAGTTCCATGAAAATACAAACAGAAATCCCTACCATTACTTTCTAATATGTTGTATATATATCCATGATATATTTGGAATAGCAAGCTTTGTACTTTTGGAACTCCTTTGTTGTAGAAAAACAAAACTTGTATAGTCTTGTATGTTTGGTCTATGGTTTGATTACATTTATTTTAGTATCATCTATCACTCCTTGATGTAACACTTGCTTAGCCTTGGACGGACGCGACAACGGACACCATGAATGATCTAGTGTTTACTAAAATACACTGTGAACATCCCCATATCGAAGCGAATACATGCTACATCTAAGCTTTCCTGCAGCAAAGTGAGAAAAACAACTTGTTTAAAAATACACATATCAACCAAGTTTGAAATAAATGATGGCACATGTCCTTGTGGTACATGATTGCAGACTTCCATTATTTTTGAAGACCTTTCCGGTTCAAATTTATAGAGTCAATTCATGTGATATAAATGTTTCGAGCAATTGAATCATGCACAACAAACTTATCTTTATAAATATGACCTCCAATTGATTGTGCTCTCTATGATTCATAACTTGGACACAACCCATGGAGTCTCAACAAATTTCTTGCCTACATCAGCCATTACCAAAATCATTGCAAGAATAAAAGGGCGCTTGCTTGAGAATGTGAGACATATCAGCAACTGAGTGCTTAGTAGCAATTGAAAATAATGCACCGCTGTTTAAGCACACATGAGGATGTGCCCACATAGGAGGTGTTTGGTCCACGGCTAAGCCAGAGATGAGATCAGATCTCCATATTAATCTGATCTCATCTCTCTCACACCACATGCTACAGCTAAGCCCGCGGCTGCGACAAGCATTGCTACCAACGGAAAAATAGCGTGCTATTTTGACGTTATAGCGTCGCTATAGCGCACTTGGAGGGACCACGTTATGTTTTAGGTAATTTGCTCACTACGACACTAATCGCGCTACAGTGCTATTTCATCGCTAAACGAAATAAAATTTAAACATTTTTACATGCACTTTCTATCAGATGCGGGCAACGCAAGGGGCCCATCCAGAGATTTTCCCAACTGGCCAACTCTCAACGCGTACATCAACTTCCCTTTGTACCCCCCCTAGCCCGGCTGTGGCGTAAGACATACTCTCCCCCTATCCCTTGCCCCCAGATCTCTCGTTGGGCATATAGGGCCCCCTGCCATTGTCCTCGGGCATAGCTCACCATGTATTTGGGCATAGCTCACCATGTATTTGCGCCCCTCCAGTCCCAACCTATATGGGTACGTCTATTTGTTGCTTATAGCTGACTAAAAAGAACACTCGTCTGCATGTCAGGCGGACCATAATGACTTCAACTCCTTCAACCTCCAGTGAATGATGAGTATCGAACCTCGATGGCGAGATTTAGTCTGTTGTTGCGGACCGATCTTTCACGACAATCCACCACCAGTAACCTCTCGCCCAAACACATGATATACGCGATTTAGAGGGATTGAATCTTACGATTCAACAAAAGAAAACCAATCTCAACGATGATAATCACGCAAAAAAATAATTTCTGTAAAGAAATCGCAACACAAAGATTTTCTAAAAATTGCTCCTGAACATGATACGGATGTCTACACTAAAAACACATCGTGTGCTTTTATGAAGTAAATCAAACTAACCATGAATCGAAACATGCTCGTTATATAGGCAACACACAACTTGTATTACGAGACTGACCAACGGCAACCTAACTCACAAGAAATCTTCCTTCTTCTATCCTAACTCTCTTCCTTCTTGTGTCCCAATTAGCAAAGAGACGTGAACCAAATGGTTAGAAAGACAGTGATATTCCCTGGTCAAAGTTTAAATCTCAGACTTAACATTGATGCTCACATTTTTCTCCTTTTCTATGAAAGCTGTAGCATCAGTCGTTGTATTAGCAACAACCACTTTTCTTATATTACGTACGGTTTATTTTTCTTTGGTTTTTTTTATGTTCTTTTGTTATATTTTTTTATTTTCTTCTATGTTTTTGTATACTTCCAAAATATATTAAGTAAATATATTACAAATAAAAACATTTGAAAAATATATATTAATCAAGCATCTAAAAATGCTAAATGCATATAGATAAAATGTTTCTCATGATCCAAAAAAACATATACAGAGAAAAAAATGTGAAAGAAAAAGTTTATCATGTAAAAAATGTTAATCAAGCATTTGAAAAATATTAAATGTGTATATAAAAATGTTGACCATGTATTAAAAATATATTTAATCAATTATTTTTTAATGTTAAAGATATATAGAAAAATGTTGACCATGTATTCAAAAGAGTTAATTTTGTATTGCATTAAAAAATGTTAAACTTGTATTTGAAAAAAGATCAAGAAATCTACAAATGTTAAATGTACATCGAATAAATGTTGACCATGTATCAACAAACATTAAGCATTGCATTTCTATAAATGTTTTATGAAGCATTTGAAAAATTTTAGTTGTGTTTTGATAAAATGTTGACCATGCATTAAAACAATGCTAACCTTTTATTTGAAAAATATTAATAAAACACATGAAAATATAAAAAATATGTATACGAATGTTTACCATGTATTTAAAAATATTAATTTTGTAAAATGTTAATCAAGAACAAAAACCCTTAAAAACATAAAACACAAAGAGACACGTAAAAGCCCATAAGGAAACGAAGAGAACTAAACAAAATTGAAGAAAAACAAAGGGAATTGATTAAAACAAAGAAAGAAACATAAAAAGTAACATATAATAGAAAATAAAACATAAAAAATGAATAAAGAAACAATAGAAAAATCACAGAAAAATGGGAAAGAAAAACCCAGTATAAGAAACATAATGGAATGAAGAAAACAATGAAAAATCAACGATGAAGAAAAAAACAGAAAACAGTTAAGAAGCAAAAAAGGAAGAAAAAAAACAAGAAAAAAAACAAGCAAAACATAGCGAGCGACAAACGTGTTTGTAGGTGAGCAGAAACGGACAAGCATGTTACTATAGATAGCACAGGAAATCCTACAATGAAGAAAATGAAGAAAAAACAAGAAAAACTAAGCAAAATATAATAAAACAAACAAAATTGATGAAAACTAAGAAAGAAACAAAAAAAATGAATAAACACAGAATATAAACGAATAAACCATTTATAATTTAGAAAGAAATAAAAAAGAGAAAAAGAAAAACCAAAAATAAAGTGAAGAGTAACAATGAAAAACAAACAATGAAGAAACAAAAAAACAAAAAAAATCAACCAAACAGTAGTGAGCTTGCACACAAATGGCGTGGCTTGTTATTGTTGATAGCACGGGAAATCCTAGAGCGAGACACAAGCTAGTCTCGTACTAACAATATATTTCTCTTGCAACCCTATACTGTTGGAAATATGCCCTAGAGGCAATGATAAAATAGTTATTATTATATTTCCTGTGTCAAGATAATCGTTCATTATCCATGTTATAATTATATTGAATGAAAACATAGATACATGTGTGGATATATAGACAAAACAATGTCCCTAGCAAGCCTCTGGTTGGCTAGCCAGTTGATCAATGATGGTTAAGGTTTTCTGACCATATGCAAGTGTTGTCACTTGATAACTGGATCACATCATTAGGAAAATCATGTGATGGACTAGACCCAAACTATGAACGTAGCATGTGATTGTGTCAATTTATTGCTATTATTTTCTGTGTGTCAAGTATTCATTCCTATGACCATGAGATCATATAACTCACTGACACCGGAAGAATACCTTATGTGTATCAAACGTCACAACGTTATTTGGTGACTATAAAGGTACTCTACAGGTATCTCCGAAGGTGTACGTTGAGTTAGCATGGATCGAAATTGGGATTTGTCACTCCGTATGACGAAGAGGTATCTCGGGGCCCACTCGTTAATACAACATCACATACAAGCCTTGCAAGCAATGTGACTCAAGTGTAAGTCACAGGATCTTGTATTACGGAACGAGTAAAGAGACTTGTCGATAACGAGATTGAAATAGGTATACGGATACCGACGATGAAATCTCGGGCAAGTAACATACCGAAGGACAAAGGGAATGTTATACGGGATTATATGAATCCTTGCCACACAGGTTCAACCGATAAGATCTTCGAAGAATATGTAGGATCCAATATGGACATCCAGGTCCCGCTATTGGATATTGACCAAGGAGTGTCTCGGCTCATGTCTATATACTTCTCGAACCCGCAGGATCTGCACACTTAAGGTTCAATGATGTTTTAGTATAGTTGAGTTATATGTGTTGGTGACCGAAGGTTGTTAGAAGTCCCGGATGAGATCAAGGACATCACGAGGGTTTCCGGAATGGTCCGGAACCGAAGATTGATATATAGGATGGTTTCATTTGGTCACCGGAAAGTTTTCGGGCATTACCGGCATTGTACCGGGAGTGACGAATGGGTTCCGCGTATTCACCGGGAGGGGCCCACCCACCCGGGAGTGGGCCCAGTGACCCTAGGGTGGCGCACCAGACCTTAGTGGGCTGGTGAGGCCAGTCCAAGAGGGCTATGGTGCCATGATACGTCTCCATCGTATCTACTTTCCAAACTCTTTTGCCCTTGTTTTGGACTCTAATTTGCATGATTTGAATGGAACTAACCCGGACTAACCCGGACTGACGTTGTTTTCAGCAGAATTGCCATGGTGTTGTTTTTGTGCAGAAATAAAAGTTCTCGGAATGACCTGGAAGCTTACGAGGATTTTTTGTGGAATATATAAAAATACTGGCGCAAGAATTACCCGAAGACACGGAGCCTGGGGCCCACGAGCCCAGGAGGCGCCCCCACCCCCTAGGGCACCCCTGGTAGGCTCGTGGGGCCCACGTAGCTCCGCAGCCTCTGATACGTCTCCATCGTATCTACTTTTCCAAACTTTTTTGCCCCTGTTTTAGACTCTAATTTGCATGATTTGAATGGAACTAACCCGGACTAACGTTGTTTTCAGCAGAATTGCCATGGTGTTGTTTTTGTGCAGAAATGAAAGTTCTCGGAACTTCCAAAAAATTTACGGAGAATATTTCTGGAAAATATGAAAAATACCTGCGCAAAGATCCACCGGAGGGGACGGGCCAGTGGGCCACAAGCCCTGTAACCGCGGCCTCCCCCCTGGCCGCAGCAACCAAGCTTGTGGGGCCCACGTGGTTGTGTCGCCCCCAAACTCAGCTCTATTTATTCCCTTCCGTCCCGGAAAAAATCAGAAGAGAAGATTTCATCGCGTTTGCTATAAGGAGGCGCCGCCACATCCCGTTCTTCATCTGGAGGGCAGATCTGGAGTCCGTTTTGGGCTCCGGATCAAGGAGATCATCGCCATCGTCATCATCAACCGTCTTCCCTCTCCAATTCCATGAAGTTCTTCATCGTTGGTGAGTAATCTATTTGTAGGCTCGCTGGGCGGTGATGAGTAGGATGAGATCTATCATGTAATCGAGTTAGTTTTGACGGGGATTGATCCCTAGTATCCACTATGTTCTGAGATTGATGTTGCTACTACTTTGCCATGCTTAATGCTTGTCACTAGGGCACGAGTGCCATGATTTCATATCTGAAATTATTATGTTATCACCAATATATGTGTGTTTTAGATCCGATCTTGCAAGTTGTAGTTACGTACTATGTATTATGACCCGGCAACCCCGGAGTGACAATAACCGGAACCACTCCCGGTGATGACAATAGTTTGAGGAGTTCATGTGTTCACCAAGTGCTAATGCATTGGTCCGGTTCTTTATTAAAAGGAGAACCTTAATATCCCGTAGTATCCATTTGGACCCCGCTGCCATGGGAGGGATGGACAATAGATGTCATGCAAGTTCTTTTCCCTAAGCACGTATGACTACACACGGAATGCATGCCTACATCACATTGACGAACGGGAGCTAGACACATATCTATCCGTGTTATAACTGTTGCATGATGAATGTCATCCAAATGAATCACTGATCCATTGCCTACGAGTTTGTCCCACTGCTGCTGTTACTTGCTTTGCTCTGCTGCTGTTACTTGTTTTGCTCTGCTGCTGTTACTACTATTGCTGCTACTATTGCTGCTACTATTACTTGCTGCCACTGTTACTTGCTCTGCTGCTACTACTGTTACTACTGTTGCTGCTACTGTTACTTGCTTTGTCCTGCTGCTGTTGTCACTACTGTTGCTACTGTTGTTACTCGCTACTTCTGCTACTTGCTACCGCTGTCACTACTACTGTTCCTTGCCACTGCTGTTACTCGTTACGCTGCTGCTACCTGCTACAATACTTTTTCTCGCACCGTTGCCGGGAAAAGACAATTTCCCGTCCACGGGCAACTTACTGGCGCCATTGATACAACCGTTAGGAATAGTCTGCCGTTGATGGGGTTATAGTCCTAGGGTAGGGTCATAGGCCTGCCCAATGGGTCCTACCCAAGGACTACCCTTCATAAGGGATAAGGCCCTTAGTCATTTCCGACTGAATTAAGGACTTCCCATCATCCAGTCGGTGACGATTCCTACATCATCCAGTCGGAGATGAGCATTCGGAGCGTATCAAACTTACCGACTGGATTCCACTCTGTACATCGTAACCCCCTGGAGGGCAACAGTCATACGTTTCCATGTACCTTTATTAGCATTTAAGACATACGTTACCTGTAACGTATGCAGTTATTCGCCACTACTCCACCCCTGTGCACCGAACCGTTATGAAGGGTAGCGCACTCTATATAAGCCGCCCTTCCCCACTGGTGCAGGGGTTAGCAATTCATTGTAATCCATATTACACTCGACATCAAGCTCCAAGAGCACTGAGACGTAGGGCTTTTACCTCCACCGTAGAGGGGCCTGAACTCATACAACCTCGCCGTAGCTAAGGCTCTGCCCATCCTTTCGTACACCATACATCTACTGTCAAACTTATACCCACGACAGTTGGCGCCCACCGTGGGGCAGGCGTCTAAGCGACTTTCGGCGAGTTTGCGACTACATCTTTTCATCATGTCGTCCGGTGGAGATTTGTGAATGGGTCATGAGATCCTCTTCGGCGCTCTCTCCTTCATCGTCGATGATTCGGCATGGCTTCGGGATGCTCCTCTCGACGTCGAGGCGCTCCCCAGTCGCGGGGCTACGCACTTCCGTGCCGACGCCCGCGGCATCCTTCTTCTCCAGCAGTCAGCCCCGGTGTCGACCTTCGCCCCTGTCGCGCGCTGCAACAAGCGGTCTCGCCGTCCGCGGCTCTAGCGTTGGGTGCAACACGCCCAGGCGCGCCAGAGCGCGTCTTCACAAGTGGCGGTCCTCGAGTCGGTTGTAGTTGCGCCGCCGTCCCAGTGCTCGGACTCAGTTCCGACTAAGTTTCCTTCCGAGTACGTGGGTCGCGGGCCTGCAGACGAAGTGCACATGGCCAACTCCCATGAAAGCCCCCGTCAAACCGGACGGAACGAGCACGAGGTCGGCGAAACATCCGGCGCTCGCCGTTAGCCCCGCCGTTCTGCCAGTCGGCGCACTCATCAGAGCAACGTGGAGGTGTTCCGCACACCCGTCCTCAACCTGGCTGCCGCCGCCAAGATAGCCGATTCCCTCCAGCCGACTGATTCAGAGGCTGGCAGAGGGATCGAGCAAATCCGTGCCCTGCTGCACACGGTGCAGCAACAAAATTCGGCAGTCTCCCAATCGCACAACAGGATCCACAATAGTTCTGTTCGCGCGAACACGCATCGGTCAGTTCACAGCCCCGGTTCTCATCAGCGACACAGGGGAGGCAGCCGTTCCATGAATCCCGAAGATCGTCGTCGTTCACGCACCCCTCCGCGGGGTGGGCCCTACGGGCCCCGACATCATGATGACCGGCGTTCAGTCGGTGACACTTATGATCCAAGGCCCGACGCGAGGGGGCATATCGCCCAGAGGAGGGTCGACAGGGGCTGGGCCCACCGCGATGGCCACGATGTGGACCGTCCGAGTGGAAGCAGGACCATCGTCTCTGGTCCCGAGTGTTTCAGTCGAGCCATCGGTTCGGCTAACATCCCTCCGAACTTCCGATTGACGACGGGGATCAGCAAGTTTACAGGAGAATCCAAGCCAGAAACGTGGCTGGACGACTACCGAGTGGCAGTCCAGATCGGAGGAGGGGACGACTAAGTCGCCATGAAACACCTCCCTCTGATGCTCGATGGCTCGGCACGTTCGTGGCTGAACCAGTTGGCTCCCTCAAGCATCTACAGCTGGGCGGATCTGGCCCGAGTCTTCATCAGGACCTTCAAAGGGACGTGCAAACGCCCTGCTGGTCTCGTGGAGCTCCAGCACTGTGTCCAGAAGCAGAATGAGCCCCTGCGCGATTTCATTCAGAGTTGGACGACCCTCTACCACACGGTGGAGAACGTCACAGAGCACCAAGCAGTCTGCGCCTTCAAGGCAGGCGTGCAGTACAGAGATCTGTACCTGAAGTTCGGTCGACAGGCGACATCTCCATGAGTAAGATGATGGAGATAGCGGCACGCTATGCAAATGGCGAAGAAGAGGACCGCATTCGTAGTGGCAAGCACAAAGCAGTCGCCGATGGAGATGGGAACAACACTCGGAAGCAGAAGCAGAAAGTTCCGTCCACTCCGCAGGCAGAGGCCGCAGCCATTACCAATGCCAAGTTCAAGGGCAAGGGGAAGGCTCAGTCCACCCCTAAGAAGAAACAGTTCGGAAACCACATCCTGGACCAGCCATGTCCAATTCACACGAAGATGGATGAAGAGGGCAACGCCATATTTCCAAAGCATACCACTCGGCAATGTCGCCTCCTGATCTAGGGGTTCGGCGAAGGGCAGACGAGTGAAAAGGACAATGAACAGCATGAGGAGGACAAGGAGGATTCGTTCCCCCAAGTCCATGCAACACTGATGATTTTCGCTGACGTTGAGAGCAAGAGTCGACTGAAGCTGGTGAACAGGGAGGTGAACATGGCCACGCCGACCAACCCCACGTTCCTCAAATGGTCTCAGACTGCGATCACCTTTGACCAGTCCGATCATCCAGCACACGTACCCACCCCAGGGAGGCAGGCTCTGGTCGTCGACCCGGTGGTGGAAGGAGTCCGACTGCGCAAAGTCCTCATGGACGGCGGCAGTGGCTTGAACATCATGTACGCTGACACTCTCAAGGGGATGGGCATTTCGATGTCCAAACTTAGCAAGAGCAGCATGCAGTTCCATGGAGTCGTCCCTGGACGAAAGGCCAAGTCACTCGGCCAGATCGTGTTGGACGTCATCTTCGGCTCCGACAAGAACTTCCGCAAGGAAAAGCTGACGTTCGAGGTGGTGGACTTCCAGAGTGCGTACCACGCAATTCTGGGCCGCCCGGCGTATGCACGTATCATGGCCCGTCCATGTTACGTGTACCTGAAGCTGAAGATGCCAGGCCCAAAAGGTGTGATCACTATCACCGGCAATCGGCAGCGGGCCGAGGAGTGTCTGCAGCAGGGATCGAGGATTGCCGATCAGCAGATGGTTGTCCTCGAGCTTGACCAGTACAAGAAAATAGTCGACCCCACCGACTTGATGCGTTCGAAGAAGCCAGCTTCGGAGTCCGCATTCTAGTCGGCGGGAGAGACGAAGAAGGTCAGCATCCACACGACGGACGACACCGCTGCCCCGACGAACATATCCACCACCCTCGATCCTAAATAGGAAGCGAAGCTCATCCAATTCCTCCGTGAGAACTGGGACATCTTCGCATGGAAGCCCGCTGACATGCCAGGTGTACCCAGGGAGTTGGCTGAGCACTGACTGCATGTGGATCCCGCCACTCGGCCTGTCCGAGAACGCGTGCGTCGGTCCGCCGCGCACAAGAGGAAGGCAATCGGAGAAGAGGTGGCTAAGATTTTGGCAGCCAACTTCATTCGCGAGGTACACCACTCCGAGTGCCTCGCCAATGTTGTCATGGTGCCCAAGAAAGACAAGTCGCTCCGAATGTGCATAGACTTCAAGCATCTCAATAAGGTCTGCCCGAAAGACCATTTCCCGCTCCCCCGCATCGATCAAATTGTCGATTCGACTGCGGGCTGCGAGCGTTTGTCCTTCCTTGATGCCTACTAGGGCTATCATCAGATCCGTCTGTATGGCCCCGATGAATTAAAAACAGCCTTCATCACCCCATTCGGGTGCTTCTGCTACATCACTATGCCATTTGGTTTGAAGAATGCAGGAGCAACCTTTATGCGCATGATCCAAAAATGCCTCCTTGACCAGATCGGTCGAAATGTGGAGGCGTATATGGATGATATCGTATTCAAGTCATGCAAAGGTTCCGACCTGCTGACTGACTTGGCAAAAACATTCGCCAACCTTCGTAGGTATGATATCAAGCTCAACCCAGCTAAGTGTTCATTCGGTGTTCCCAGCGGAAAGTTACTCGGTTTCTTCGTTTCCGAACGAGGGATCGATGTCAACCCCGAAAAGATCGGGACCATCGTCCGAATGGAGCGGCCGATCAGAATACACGATGTTCAAAGGCTCATAGGTTGCCTAGCGGCTTTGAGCAGGTTTATCAGTCGACTCGGCGAGAAGGCACTTCCTCTGTACCGACTCATGAAGAAATCAGATACTTTCGAGTGGACAGACGAAGCCCAAATCGCATTCGACGACCTCAAAGTCCTACTTTCCACCCAGCCAGTTCTTACTGCTCCGCTCAGTAAAGAACCCCTTCTTCTGTACATCGCGGCTACAAATCAACTCGTCAGCACTGTTCTCACAGTCGAACGAGAAGAAGGAGGCAAAGCATACAAGGTTCAGCGGCCAGTGTATTATGTCTCCGAAGTCCTGACTCCTTCCAAGCAGAGGTATCCCCACTATCAAAAACTTATCTACGGGATTTACATGACTGCGAAGAAGGTGGCTCATTATTTCCAAGACCACTCAGTGTCTGTCGTTTCTGATGCTCCGTTGTCGGAAATCCTACACAATCGGGACGCATCGGGCCGAGTGGCGAAGTGGGCAATGGAGATGTTATACTGTGACATCAAGTTCGAGGCCAAGAAAGCTATAAAGTCTCAAGCTCTGGCTGACTTCATAGCAGAATGGGTAGAACAACAACAACCGACCCACATCTACTCGGCTCATTGGACAATGTTCTTCGATGGGTCCAAGATGTTGAATGGCTCCGGCGCTGGCGTTGTGATCATATCACCAAAGGGTGACAAACTCAAGTATGTGTTGCAGATACACTTTGATTCCTCCAACAACGAGGCAGAGTATGAGGCTCTCCTTTATGGACTGCGCATGGCCATCGCACTCGGCGTCCGTCGCCTGATGGTCTATGGCGATTCAGATTTGGTGGTTAATCAAGTGATGAAGGAGTGGGACGTCAGGAACCCCACCATGACCACATACTGCAATGCAGTGAGGAAGCTCGAGAAAAAGTTTGAAGGTCTGGAACTCCACCATGTTCCGCGACTGAAAAACCAAGCAGCTGATGAGTTGGAAAAACTCGGATCCGCTCGGAGACCAGTCCCGAGTGACGTCTGCCTCGAGCACCTCCACCTTCCCTCAGTTAAAGAAGATCCTTTCACAAAGGAACCAGTACAACCAAAGAGCGCGACAGATCCGACTGAAGTCGAAGTCCCTGCTGTGGTTGATTTGATCATGGAGATTCTTGCTATCATCCCCGATTGGACTGTGTCGTTTATTGCATACATCCCGAGGCAAGAATTACCAGAAGACGAAGTCCAAGCCAGACAGATCGTCCGCAGGTCAAAGTTGTTCACTGTCATTGATGGCCAGTTGTACAAAGAAAGTGTTTCACGCGTCCTTCAACGATGCATCTCCCCTGAGGAGGGATAGTTAATCCTGGAAGAAATTCACCCGGGAGCCTGCGGTCATCACGCCTCCTCAAGGGCAATCGTCGCCAAAGCATTCAGAGCTGGCTTCTTCTGGCTGCACGCGAATGAAATGGCGAAGGATATGGTCGACCGATGCGAAGGCTGTCAGTTCTACTCTAACAAGTCCCACAAGCCAACATCTGCGTTGAAGACAAACCCTCTTGTTTGGCCGTTTGCAGTATGGGGATTAGATACAGTCGGTCCATTCAGGACAGGCCAAGGGGGATTCACACATATGATGGTGGTAGTCGACAAGTTCACAAAGTGGATTGAGGCCAAGCCCATCAAGAAGCTCGGCGCCCTTACGGCCATCAAGTTTGTCAGGGACATCATCTCCAGATTCGAGGTACCTCACATCATAATCACTGACAATGGAACAAACTTTGACTCGGACAGATTCAAAGGTTTCTGTACAGGACAAGGTATCCGAGTGGATTTTGCATCTGTGGCACATCCCCAACCGAACGGGCAAGCAGAGCGGGCGAATGGACTTATTCTGCAAGGTTTGAAGCCTCGACTCCTGCGAGAAGTGGGACATGCCGCCGGCGCATGGGTCATCGAGCTGCCTTCGGTGCTTTGGGGTCTCCGCACAACCCCAAATAGATCTACAGGGCGATCCCCGTTCTTGCTCGTTTACGGAGCAGAGGCAGTCCTTCCAAGTGACTTGCTTCACAACGCTCCACGAGTTCAACTCTTCTCCGAAGCTGAAGCAGAGCAAGCAAGGCAAGACGGAGTGGATCTTCTAGAGGAGGAGCGTGAGATGGCACTGACTCGCTCAACCATTTATCAACAAGATCTTCGGCGCTTTCACGCGCGACACGTCAGGAGTCGTACATTCTAAGGAGGCGACCTGGTGCTCCGAGTGGATCAGCAGAGACCTCACAAGTTGGCTCCCACCTGGGAAGGACCCTTCATCATCTCCAAGGTGTTGAACAACGGAGCATATCGACTCTATAACCTCGACAGGGAAACGGACGAGCCGCGAGCGTGGAACGGAGATCTCCTGAAGTGTTTCTACACGTGACCGTCGACTGAAGCAACGTACAGAACAAGTATCGTTGAAGTAATACAAAGCAGATTGAGTTTTTTGCACATTCAAAATCCTTCCGCGTTCGCAGACTCCGGTCTTAAAAAAACTTAGCTGCGAAACAGAGTCGCCTAAGTAATAACTTTCTCCGAGTGTGCACTAAACGTCACACTCGGGGACTTAGCTGCGATCCAGAATCGCCTAAGTACAAACTTTCTCCTAGTGTGCACTAAAATGTCCCACTCGGGGACTTAGCTGCGATCCAGAATCGCCTAAGTACTAACTTTCTCCAAGTGTGCACTAAACGTCGCACTAAGGGACTTAGCTGCGATCCAGAATCGCCTAAGTAATAATTTTCTCCGAGTGTGCACTAAACATCGCACTCGGGGACTTAGCTGCGATCTAGAATCGCCTATGTACTAACTTTCTCCGAGTGTGCAATAAACGTCGCACTCGGGGACTTAGCTGCGATCCACAATCGCCTAAGTAATAACTTTCTCCGAGTGTGCACTAAACGTCGCACTCGGGGACTTAGCTGCGATCCAGAATCGCCTAAGTAATAACTTTCTCCGAGTGTGAACTAAACGTCGCACTCGGGGACTTAGCTGCGATCCACAATCGCCTAAGTAATAACTTTCTCCGAGTGTGCACTAAACGTCGCACTCGGGGACTTAGCTGCGATCCAGAATCGCCTAAGTAATAACTTTCTCCGAGTGTGCACTAAACGTCGCACTCGGGGACTTAGCTGCGATCAAGAATCGCCTAAGTACAAACTTTCTCCGAGTGTGCGCTAAATGTCGCACTCGGGGACTTAGCTGCGATCCAGAATCGCCTAAGTAATAACTTTCTCCGAGTGGGCCCTAAACATCGCACTCGGGGACTTAGCTGCGATCAAGAATCGCCTAAGTACAAGCTTTCTCCGCGTGTGCGCTAAACGTCGCACTCGGGGACTTAGCCGCGATCCAGAATCGCCTAAGTATTAACTTTCTCCGAGTGTGCACTAAACGTTGCACTCGGGACTTGTCTGTGACCCAGAATCGCCTTAGTAGAAAGCTTCCTTCGAGTATATCTTACAGATCCACTCAGAGGCTTAGCAGACCCTCATTGAGGCTCATGTAGATGTCAAGACAACTGCCAATTACATGAGTAGCACGAACCTCATTGAGGCTCATGTAGATGTCAAGACAACTGACAATTACATGAGTACCAGAACCTCATTGATGCTCATGTAGATGTCAAGACAACTGACAATTACATGAGTAACAACTCGCTCCGAGTACGACCTTACAGTCGCACTCGAAGACTTAGCCGCGATCATGAATCGCCTAAGTACACAATTGCCTTCGAGTGTATCCTACAGATCCACTCGGAGACTCAGCAGACCCTCAGTGAGGCTCATGCAGATGTCAAGACAACTGACAATTACATGCTCCGCATGTTTGCCATTGGCTTCACCAAGAAACGCCAAACAAAAACCACGAGCCAAAATCGTGTCAACAACTCTTTGGCAAAGGAAGAGCAAAAGATTCGATTCAAATTCAAAGTTCGTCTAAAGATAGTTGGTTCGGTGTAGATCAAGCTTATCCACACCGAACCACGAATGTGACGGCCAACATCACTGGCCTGTGATATGCACCGCCTGTTCATCACCTTCATCTGCCCCATCAGCTCGGTTCTTTGTTTCCCCATTTTCTCCATTTCGGCCACCAATGCCTTGTTTGCCTCACGGGACTCCTCCAAGGACTTCTCTCGTTCAGTCAGAACACCCTTCAGACCAGCCAAGGCAAGCATTGCTGCATCCAGTTCCGCAGCAAACTGAATCTTTTCAGCCTTAACAGTGTCGTACGCCGATCCCATCTCGCAAGTCATCTGCAAGTCAACGCGAAGAGACGATCAGACAAATTCAGCAAGGAAAACAATAAAAACGCGAAGTTCTTCAGACCCCTGCCGACGCAAGCAGTCGACAGCGGTCTCGGGGACTACACCCAGTGGGTTCACTAAGAGTGACCCCACTGGAATGAAGCTCAAACAGGTCCGGCCTATTGAGATACATAACAAAAACAAGCCTACGAGGCTACTACTACCCCACCTGAGTAAAATTACTCTCGGGACTAATCCAGTAGGTGCACTGGAGTGCCCCCACCGGTAACATTTGAACAGATTAGTTTTGATCTGATCAACTTAAAGAAAATGTATATAAAGACAACTGCCGGTGCAAGCACTCGACAGAAGTCTCGGGAACTACACCCACTGGGTTCACTAAGAGTGAACCCACTGCACAATAATCATCCTGCATCCGAGTATATTTCTTAAACACCCAGTGGGTTACAAGGGGAAAGCAAATACTTACTAGCCCACTTACTCGGATATCGTCCCTGAGTTCCAAGCTTCGCTTGTACACAGACACGATGGAGTCGTACGCTCTCTTGGCATCATCCGCCATCAACTCCGCCTGCACCAGGGCCCCCTTAGCAGCTCCCACCTGATCTTCCGGAAGGCGCTGGACGTCGAACTGGACGGTCGACGGACCTGGCACCACAAGAGACTCCTTGGGCATCCCAAGTCCTGCTCCAGTCGGTTCAGCAACGACGAGCATCGTGTGAGTCGACGGCATCGTCTCGGTTGGCAGCGCGTCCATGGCGGGAGTACTAACACATGGAACAGCCTCAAGGACAGGCGCCGCAGCTTGCTCGGATCTCTTCTGATCGTCCTCCTCCACATGGATCACCTCTGAAGGAAGCCCGACCAAACGACGTGAGACCACAGGAAAAAGGACAAGACCAAAGACAGAATTCGTGAAACAATATTGTAAGCTCTCGGAGTCGCCACGACGTACCTTGCTGGGATGTGACAACGTTGTCCGTATCCATGGGATCGTCCCCCTGGCGTGGCAGAGAACTGGCGGAGGTGGCAGCTCCGTCGAGTAAAATTCACTCGACCAATAAGCATGAGTTCAATCAAATACTGGAAAAAGATATAAGAACAATACACTTACGCTGAGGCGACGGGAACGGCGATCCTCATCCGCGGCAAAGCCCTCATAGGCTTGAATCCACTCGGTTTGGCCACCTTAGAGGGCTGGCCCGCGGGCTCAGTAGAAGAGTCCATGGTCCTCTTTGTGCTCCGAGCACTCGGAACCACGGGAGAAGCTAGCAAGGCACTCGGAACCACAGGAGGAGCTAGCGGGGCACTCGAGGCCGCTGGAGGAGCTGACGGAGCCGCGGGTTCGTGGCGGCGTTTAGTTCGAGGCTCTGGTGGTGGGGGTGGCGAGTTCTGTTCCTCATCTCCCCCCTCATCTTCTTCGGACTCCTCCTCCGTCTCCCCACTGTCGGAGACGTACTCGACTCTCTCCATGCTGCCCTCCTGGCTGCCTTCCTCTTCCTCAGCCGGATTCCCGTTCGAGACGGGAGAAAACCAGTTGGTCCACGCCTGCACGAGATACAGTCGACAATATCAGACGTCAGACAGTGATACAAGAAAAAGTGATAAATCTAAGACAATTGTGTGCACTCGACAAGTTATACTCACCTCATTCGGTGGTGGGTTGTCCGCGCGGAAGGGCTTCACTCGCCGGGCTCCTCTGGGGTTGTCGCAGGCGCCTGTGATGTTGCGGACCCACGACGTCACAAGCTCCCCGGTCACGCACTCGGGGTTAGTCCGAGTGGAGTCCTCAGGCCCCGCGTAGTGCCACATGGCGTGGTGTCGAGCTTGCAAAGGCTGGATACGCCGACCCAGAAAAATCTCCAGCAAATCTATGCCAGTGACTCCCTTTCGGACGACCTCTACCAGCACATCGACCAGAGGCTGGATCTGGATCTTCTCCATCTTCGTGAGCACAAGCTGCCTAGGCGGAGCCGGACGGTCTAGGCTAAAAGGTGGCAGTCCCGTTGCGGCATTCGGACACGCAACGTCCTGACAGTAGAACCAAGTCGACTGCCAGTTCCTAACGGATTCAGACAACTGAAGAGCGGGATAGCAACTTTTACTTTTCTTTTGGAAGCCTAAGCCTCCGCAGAGCTGGAGGAGGTGAGTTTTGTCGTCTGACTGGCTAAGTCTTTTGATGGTTTGAGATCTAGCAGAGAAGATGTGCTTGAAGAGCCCCCAATGGGGAGGACAACCGATAAAACACTCAGACAGCACGACGAAGGCAGAGAGATGAGCTATTGCGTTGGGAGGAAAATGGTGGAGCTGCGCCCCGAAGTGGTTCATTATACCTCTCAAGAAGGGATGAGGAGGTAGAGAGAAGCCTCGGTACACGTGACTGAGCAGCAGGACGCGCTCCCCCTCCTGGGGCGCCGGCTCCGTCTCGCCCTCCGCCAGCAGCCTCCACGTCTTGTGCTCGATCATGCCTTGCTCCACCAGCTCCAGCATGTCCTCCTTCGTCACCGTGGAGGGGAGGAAATCCCCCTGGATCCAACCCGCCGGCAGTGCTCGCTGCCGCCGCTGAGCAGGAGCCGCCGCCTTCTTCTTCTTCCGCGCCTCGAGCTTGCTCGTCTGCCCCTTCGTCATGGTGGAGGTTGTAGATCCACGGGGGAGGAGGGGAAGGAAGGAGCTTGGGATGCAAAGGAGATCGCGAGAGAAGCGAGACAAGTGCGAGCTATCAGGCGAGTGCAACGAAAAACCCTCGCTGGAGAGGTTTAAATAAGGTTCCGACTGGGTCACACGTGGCCCCGAAATCTTATCCCCCGACCGGTCGCTGCGATATTAGTGGAGGAGATGAAGGCGCGGAAATCGAGGCAACAGATACTACTCGATTACAATGTCGTCATCCCCGCCGAGCGCGCGGCAACCGAAATTTGAGTATCCCAGAAAATCCGCCGCTGTCAGTTGACTGGTCACGTCAAAAGATTCCACGGAAACACTCGGTCCCTGACGTTTCGTTTCACAAATACATCCACTCGGATCACTGGTCAAGAGGATAAAATGGATCGAGGCAAACAACGCCAAAGTCGCATCCATACCAGTCGGATCCGTACTCCAAGCATCGCTTCGTCGTTCCAACCCCAATCCATTCGAGGACTAATGATGGGGTTATAGTCCTAGGGTAGGGTCATAGGCCTGCCCAATGGGTCCTACCCAAGGACTACCCTTCATAAGGGATAAGGCCCTTAGTCAGTTCCGACTGAATTAAGGACTTCCCATCATCCAGTCGGTGACGATTACTACATCACCAGTCAGAGATGAGCATTCAGAGCGTACCAAACTTACCGACTGGATTCCACTCTGTACATCGTAACCCCCCTGGAGGGCAACGGTCATACGTTTCCATGTACCTTTATTAGCATTTAAGACATACTTTACCTGTAACGTATGCATTTATTCGCCACTACTCCACCCCTGTGCACCGAACCGTTATGAAGGGTAGCGCACTCTATATAAGCCACCCTTCCCCACTGGTGCGGGGGTTAGCAATTCATTGTAATCCATATTACACTCGACATCAAGCTCCAAGAGCACTGAGACGTAGGGCTTTTACCTCCACCGTAGAGGGGCCTGAACTCATACAACCTCGCCGTAGCTAAGGCTGTGCCAACCTTTCGTACCCCATACATCTACTGTCAGACTTATACCCACAACAACCGTCAACAGATCGTTTCTGGCACCATTGTTATCATACTACTTTGCTGTTGATACTTTGCTTGCAGATACTAATCTTTCAGGTGTGGTCGAATCTGACACATTCAGCTGCTAATACTTGAGAATATTCTTTCACTTCCCGTCGTGCGAACCAACAAATTTGGGTTGAATACTCTATCCTCGAAAACTGCCGTGATCCCACGTGTTGGAGGGCCATTATAAGACAATTGCTAATTGTTGAGCAACTGGGAGCAGCTCTTTTCTGGCTCCGTTGCCATGGAGGCATCACGTCAGGAATAGTTCCACGTCAACAACATTTTTCTAGCGTCGTTGCCGGGGACTGCTAGCAACATTTTTCTGGCGCCATTGCCGGGAAAGGATAACTATATTCTCTGAGTCACTTGGGATTTATATCTGCTGATCACTATGAAGAATCTGAAAGATCCAAGAACTAAAGTCTTGCCCTCAACTACGAGGGGAGGTAAGGAACTGCCATCTAGCTCTGCACTTGATTCACCTTCACTTCTGAGTAAGTTTGCGACACCACCTTGATACGTCTCCATCGTATCTACTTTTCCAAACTCTTTTGCCCTTGTTTTGGACTCTAATTTGCATGATTTGAATGGAACTAACCCGGATTGACGCTGTTTTCAGCAGAATTGCTATGGTGTTGTTTTTGTGCAGAAATGAAAGTTCTCGGAACGTCCTGAAAATTTACGGAGAATTTTTCTGGAAAATATGAAAAATACGTGCGCAAAGATCCACCGGAGGGGATGGGCCAGTGGGCCACAAGCCCGGTTGCCGCGGCCACCCCCCTGGCCGCGACAACCAAGCTTGTGGGGCCCACGTGGCTCTGCCGCCCCCAAACTCAGCTCTATAAATCACTTTCGCCCAGAAAAAAATCAGAAGAGAAGATTTCGTCGCGTTTGCGATACGGAGGCGCCGCCACATCCTGTTCTTCATCTGGAGGATAGATCTGGAGTCCGTTTTGGGCTCCGGAGAGGGGAAACCATCGCCATCGTCATCATCAACCTTCTTCCCTCTCCAATTCCATGAAGCTCTTCATCGTTCGTGAGTAATCTATTCGTAGGCTCGCTGGGCGATGATGAGTAGAATGAGATCTATCATGTAATGTAGTTAGTTTTGACGGGGATTGATCCCTAGTATCCACTTTGTTCTGAGATTGATGTTGCTACTATTAGCCATGATTAATGCTTGTCACTAGGGCCCGAGTGCCATGATTTCAGATCTGAAATTATTATGTTGTCACCAATATATGTGTGTTTTAGATCTGATCTTGCAAGTTGTAGTTACCTACTATGTGTTATGATCCGGCAACCCCGGAGTGACAATAACCGGAACCACTCCTGGTGATGACCATAGTTTGAGGAGTTCATGTGTTTACCAAGTGCTAATGCCTTCTTCTGGTTCTTTATTAAAAGGAGAACCTTAATATCCCGTAGTATCCTTTTGGATCCCGCTGCCACGGGAGGGATGGACAATAGATGTCATGCAAGTTCTTTTCCCTAAGCACGTATGACTACACACGGAATGCATGCCTACATCACATTGACGAACGGGAGCTAGCCACATATCCCTCCGTGTTATAACTGTTGCATGATAAATGTCATCCAAACGAATCATCGACCCATTCCTACGAGTTTGTCCCACTCCTGTTGCTACTGCTCCTACTTGCTACTGTTGCTACTTGCTACTGCTGTTACTACTGTCGCTTGCTACTGCTGCTACTTTCTACTATTGCTACTTTCTACTGCTATCACTATTGTTGTTCCTTGCCACTGATGTTACTCGTTACACTGCTGCTACCTGCTACAATTCTGGTTCGCTCAGCGTTGACGGGAAAAGACAATTTCCGTCAACGGGCAACTTCTGGCGCCATTGATACGACAGTTAGGAATAGTCTACCGTCAACAGATCGTTTCTCACAGTGTTGTTATCATCCTACTTTGCTGCTAATACTTTGCTTGCAGATAGTAATCTTTCAGGTGTGGTTGAATCTGACACATTCAGCTGCTAATACTCGACAGTATTCTCTCACCTCATGAATGGCGTACCAACAAATTTGGGTCGAATACTCTACCCTCGAAAACTGCCGCGAACCCATGCGCTGGTGGGCCATTCCAAGACAATTGCTAATTGTTGAGCAACTGGGAGCAGTTCTGGCTCTGTTGTTGCGAAGGCATCAAGTCAGGGACTCGTCAACAACATTCTTCTAGTGTCGTTGCCGGGGACTACCGTTAGCAGCATTTTTCTGGCACCGTTGTCGGGGACTGCCGTTAGCGGCATTTTTCTGGCGCCGTTGCCGGGGAGGTGTTGCTATATTCTCTCAGTCACTTGGGATTTATATCTACTGATCACTATGAAGAATCTGAAAGATCCAAAAACCAAAGTCTTGCCCTCAATTACGAGGGGAGGTAAGGAACTGCCATCTAGCTCTGCACTTGATTCACCTTCAGTTATGAGTAAGTTTGCGACATCATGTCCTGCTAGAAATCTTGATTTGTCTCGTGTGCTTGATGATGTTTATGATGCTACTATGCCTGATATTGATACTGCTAGAGATGCTATGCCTGATACTGCTTTGCCTGATGATGCTAGAGATGCTATTTTGCCTGATGATGCTAGAGATGATATTTTGCCTGATGATGCTATGCTTGATACTGCTAGAGATACTACTTTGCCTGATATGCCACTAGGGGTGTTCCTTGATGCTCATATTCCTAGAGTTACTCCCAATGCTCGTGATGCTTCTGAAACTGCTGATATTATTGAGATAGAACCTGCTAGATCTAGCTCTCCTAGATATGAATTGCCTGATACACCTGAGGGTTACGTTATGGAGGGAGAGATAGCTGAGGATTTTCTTGCGTGTAAGGATGCCTATGACGATGAGAAATTACTTCTCAAGTGGAAGGAAAAATCTCTGAAAGCTAGGATGAAATACGACCCAAAGTTTGCCACTTCACCTATCTTTATCACTGATAAGGATTATGAATTCTCTGTCGATCCTGAGATAATCTCTCTAGTCGAATGTGATCCTTTCCACGGATATGAGTCTGAGACGGTCGTAGCCCATCTTACCAAACTACACGATATAGCCATCCTTTTCACTAGTGAGGAGAAGATCCGCCATTACTATATCCTTAAGCTCTTTCCTTTCTCTCTAAAGGATGACGCTAAAGCCTGGTTCCTTCTCTTGCTCCTGGATGTGTGAGTAGTCCCCAGGATATGGTCTATTACTTGTGTGAGAAATATTTCCCTGCCCATAAGAAGCAAGCTGCCTTGCAGGAAATATACAACTTTGCTCAACTCAAAGAAGAGAGTCTCCCACAAGCTTGGGGGAGGCTCGTCTAGCTATAGAATGCTTTGCCTGATCACCCTCTTAAGAAGAACGAGATACTTGATATCTTCTATAACGTACTTACCGATGCCTCTAAAGACTACCTAGATAGTTGTGCCGGTTGTGTTTTTAGGGAACGAACTGTAGAACAAGCTAAGACTCTACTGAATAACATCTTGATCAACGATAATGCTTGGACTATTCCCGAACCACCTCCTAAGCCAACTCCGAAGAAAAGAGGTATTCTATTCCTCAGTCCCGAAGATATGCAAGAAGCCAAGAAATCTATGCAAGAGAAAGGCATTAGATCTGAAGATGTCAAAAATCTGCCACCTATCGAAGAGACCCATGGTCTCGATAACCCGATACAGGTAGTGGAAGTAAATGATCTATGTAGGTTTGATGAGAGTGATATTCCTTTTGATAAACCTGCTAGCCTATGCTTTGATGAATTTGACAACTTTGTTGCCAAACAACAGAGTTTCAATGATTATGTTAGCAGACATTTGGAACAAAGTACTCGTATGCTTAGTCATTTAAGTGCTTGTGTAGACAGAAATGTCAATGATCTGAAGCTTCTGAGTAAACATGCCTCTATGATTACTACTCAGGTAGAACAAGTACTTAAAGCTCAGAAAGACCTGCTCAATGAATTAAATGACAACTCTATCAGAGTCATTACTAGAGGAGGCAAAATGACTCAGGAACCTTTGTATTCTGAAGGTCATCCTAAGAGAATTGATCAAGATTCTCAAGGAATTAATGCTGATACACCGAGTCATCCTAAGGAGAAGAAGAAGTATGATAGAAACCTGCATGTTAGTTCACCAAATACTGTCACACCTAAAGAACCAAATGATATTTCTGCGTCTGATGCAGAAACACAATTTGGTGATGAACATGAACCTGGTGACAATATGGACAACGATGATCATAATGATGCTCAACCTAGCAATGATAAGGATATGGAGATTGAACCTATGGTTAATCCTGATAACCCACAACCTAGGAGATACAATAAGAATGACTTCACTACTAGGAAGAATGGTAAAGAAAGAGAGCCATGAGTTCAGAGACCTATGCCCTTTCCTCCTAAGCCATCCAAGAAAAATGATGGTGAGGATTTTGAGCGCTTTATTGAAATGATAAGACCCGTCTTTCTACACATGTGGTTAGTTGATATGCTCAAAATGTCTCCGTATGCCAAGTACATGAAAGATATCGTGACTAATAAACGGAAGATACCAAATCTTGAGATCTCCACCATGCTTGCCAATTACACTTTCAAAGGTGGAACTCCTAAGAAACTTGGTGATCCCGGAGTGCCCACTATACCTTGCTCCGTTAAAGGAAACTACGTAAGAACTGCCTTATGTGACCTTGGATTCGGAGTTAGTGTTATGCCTCTCTCTCTTTATCGTAGACTTGAACTGGATAAGTTGACTGATGGGGTCATAGTCCTAGGGTAGGGTCATAGGCCTGCCCTACATGTCCTACCCAAGGACTACCCCACACAAAGGACAGGACCTTAAGTCTGCCCCGACTGAATTAAGGTATCCCCATCATCCAGTCGGTAACATGCCCTGAATCATCCAGTCGGTAACTAGCATTCGGAGGACACCAGGCTCACCGACTGGATACACTCGGTACGTCGTAACCTCTCCGGAGGGAAACTCCCGTACGTTTCCGGGTGCATTTATTAGCATTTAGAGCATACGTTACCTGTAACGTACGCATTCAATCGCCACTACTCCACCCCTAAGTCAGAACCGTTGTGGAGGGCAGCGCACTCTATATAAGCCGCCCTCCCCCACTGGTCAAGGGGTTAGCAAATCTTTGTACTCCATATCACACTCGGTAACGAGCTCCGAGAGCACTGAGACGTAGGGCTGCTACCTCCATCGCAGAGGGGCCTGAACTCATACAACCTCGCCGTAGCTAGGACTCTGCCTATCTCATTCGTACCCTACAAATCTATTGTCAGGCTTATACCCACGACAGTTGGCGCCCACCTTGGGGCAGGCGTCTAAGCAACTTCCAGCGAGTTTGCGACTACTTCCTTTCGTCATGTCGTCCGGTGGAGATTCGAGCATGGGTCACCAGATCCTCTTCAGCACTCTCTCCTTCGTCGTCGACGATTCGGCATGGCTTCGGGAGGCACCTCTCAGCGTCGAGGCGCTTCCCCGTCGTGGGGCCACACACTTCCGTGCCGGCGCTCGTGGCGTTCTTCTTCTCCAACAATCGGCTCCATTGCCGGCTTGCACCTTCGTCACGTGCCGCAGCAAGCGATCTCGCAATCCGCGTCTACAATGTTGGGTGCATCATGCCCGAGTGCGTCAGTTCGCGTCCTCTCAAGTGGCGGTTCTGGAGTCTATTGTGCTTGCCCCGCGTCCCCAGTGCTCGGGCTCGGTTCCGACTGAGCTCCCTTCCGAGTACGTGGGCCGCGGGCCTGCAGCAGAAGTTCACATGGCCAACACCCATGAAGATCCCCATCAGGCCGGCCGGAACGAGCGCGAAGTCGGTGAAGCATCCGGTGCACGCCGTCTGCCTCACTGTTCTGCCAGTCGGCACACCCGGCAGAGCAACGTAGAGTTGTTCCGCACACCTCTCCTCAACTTGGCTGCAGTAGCCAAGATCGCCGATTCCCTCCAGCCGACTGATTCAGAGGCAGGAAGAGGAATCGAGCAGATCTGTGCTCTGTTGCACACGGCGCAGCAGCAGAATTCGGCAGTCTCCCAGTCGCACAATCGGATCCACAATAGTTTCGTTCATGCAAACACGCATCGGTCGGTTCACAGCCCCGGCTCCTATCAGCACCACAGGGGAGGCAGTCGTTCCATGGTCCGTGAAAACCGCCGCCGTTCGCGCACCCCTCCACGGGGTGGGCCCTATGGGTCCCGACATCATGATGATCGGCGTTCAGTCGGCGACACTTACGACCCGAGACCCGACGCAAGAGGGCGAATCGCCTAGCGAAGAGTCGACAGGGGTCGAGCCCACCGCGATGGCCACGATATGGATTGTCCGAGTGGCAGCAGGACCATCGTGTCCGGCCCCGAGTGTTTTAGTCGAGCCATCCGCTCGGCTGACATCCCGCCCAACTTCCGATTGGCAGCGGGAATTGGTAAATTTACGGGAGAATCCAAGCCTGAAACATGGCTAGACGACTACCGAGTGGCAGTCCAGACCGGAGGAGGGGACGACCATGTTGCTATGAAGCACCTCCCTCTGATGCTCGACGGCTCGGCGCGAGCTTGGCTGAACCAGTTAGCCCCCTCAAGCATTTACAGTTGGGCAGATCTGGCCCGAGTGTTCATCAGGACCTTCGAAGGGACATGCAAACGCCCTGCAGGCCTTGTGGAGCTTCAGCACTGTGTCCAGAAGCCGAATGAGCCCTTGCGCGACTTCATCCAGGGATGGACAACTCTCTACCACACGGTGGAGAACATCACCGAGCATCAAGCAGTCTGCGCATTCAAGGCAGGCGTACGGTACAGAGAGTTGTACCTAAAGTTCGGCCGGACAGGCGACATCTCCATGAGCAAGATGATGGAGATAGCAGCTCGTTATGCAAATGGCGAGGAAGAAGACCGCATCCGGAGCGGAAAACACAAGACAGTCGGCGATGCCGACAGAGGTAACACTCTAAAGCAGAAACAGAAAGTTCCACCCACTCCGCAGGCAGAAGCTGCAGCTGTGACCAGCGCCAAGTTCAAGGGCAAAGGGAAAGCGCAGTCTGCCCCCAAGAAGAAGCCGTTCAACAATCCCATCCTGGATCAGCCTTGTCCAATTCACACGAAGATGGACGAGGAAGGCAATCCCATATACGCGAAGCATACCACTCGGCAGTGTCGTCTCCTGATCCAGGGGTTCAGCGAAGGACAACCGAGTGAGAAGAATCCTGAACAAGATGAGGAGGATAAGGAGGATCCGTTCCCCCAAGTCCATGCAACCCTCATGATTTTTGCTGACGTGAAAGCAAGAGTCGACTGAAGCAAGTGAACAGAGAGGTCAACATGGCCGTTCCGACCGGTCCCAAGTTCCTTAGATGGTCTCAGACTGCGATCACCTTTGATCAGTCGGACCATCGAACGCATGTCCCCACTCCAGGAAGACAGGCTCTGGTCGTCGACCCGGTGGCGGAAGGAGTCCGACTGCGCAAAGTCCTCATGGACGGCGGTAGCAGACTGAACATCATGTACGCCGACACCCTCAAGGGAATGGGCATTCCGATGTCCAGACTCAGCGAGAGCAATATGCAGTTCCACGGAGTCGTCCCCGGGAGGAAGGCCAAGTCACTCGGCCAGATCGCGTTGGACGTCACTTTCGGCTCTGACAAAAACTTTCGCAAGGAGAAGCTCACATTCGAGGTGGTGGATTTCCAGAGCGCTTACCATGCAATTCTGGGCCGCCCGGCGTACGTGAGTTTCATGGCACGCCCGTGCTATGTGTACTTGAAGTTGAAGATGCCAGGTCCAAAAGGCGTTATCACCATCACCGGCAACCGTCAGCGAGCCGAGGAGTGTCTGCAAGAGGGATCAAGGATCGCCGACCAGCAGATGGCTGTACTCGAGCTCAAAGAGTACAAGAAGACAGTCGACCCTGCCGACTTAATGCGCTCAAAGAAGCCAGCTTCTGAGTCCGCGTTCCAGTCGGCGGGAGAGACTAAGAAGGTCAACATCCACCCGACGGACGAGTCTGCCGCCCCGACGAACATCTCCACCACCCTCGATCCTAAATAGGAAGCCGAGCTCACCCAATTCCTCTGTGAGAACTGGGACATCTTCGCATGGAAACCTTCTGACATGCCGGGTGTACCCAAGGAGTTGGCTGAGCACCGACTGCATGTGAATACCGTCGCTCGGCCCGTCCGAGAGCGCATGCGTCGGTCCGCCATGCACAAGAGGAAGGCAGTCGGAGAAGAGGTGGCCAAGCTGCTGGCTGCCAACTTCATTCACGAGGTTCACCACTCCGAGTGGCTCGCCAATGTCTTCATGGTGCCCCAGAAGGACAAGTCACTCCGAATGTGCATTGACTTCAAGCACCTCAATAAGGTCTGCCCAAAAGACCATTTTCCGCTCCCCCGCATAGATCAAATTGTCGATTCGACTGCGGGATGCGAGCGTTTGTCATTCCTTGATGCCTACTCGGGTTATCATCAGATCCGTCTGTATGGTCCCGATGAGTTGAAAACAGCCTTCATCACCTCGTTTGGGTGCTTCTGCTACATCACTATGCCTTTCAGTCTGAAGAATGCAGGAGCTACCTTTATGCGCATGATCCAAAAATGTCTCCTCGACCAGATCGGTCGCAATGTGGAGGCATACATGGATGATATCGTAGTCAAGTCACGCAAAGGTTCCGACCTGCTGACTGACTTGGCAGAAACATTCGCCAACCTTCGTAGGTACGATATCAAGCTAAACCCAGCCAAATGTTCATTCGGTGTTACCAGCGGAAAGTTACTCGGTTTCTTCGTTTCCGAACGAGGGATCGATGTTAACCCCGAAAAGATTGGGACCATCGTCCGAATGGATAGGCCGGTCAGAATACACGATGTTCAACGGCTCACAGGTTGCCTACCGGCTTTGAGCAGGTTCATCAATCGACTCGGCGAAAAAGCACTTCCTCTGTACCGACGCATGAAGAAGTCACATACCTTCGAGTGGACAGACGAAGCCCAAGTCGCATTCGACGACCTCAAAGTCCTACTTTCCACCCAGCCGGTTCTTACAGCTCCGCTCAGTAAAGAGCCCCTTCTTCTATATATCGCGGCTACAAATCAAGTCGTCAGTACTGTTCTTACAGTCGAGCGAGAAGAAGAAGGCAAAGCATACAAAGTTCAGCAGCCAGTGTACTACGTCTCCGAAGTCCTGACCCCTTCCAAGCAGAGGTATCCCCATTATCAGAAGCTTATCTATGGGATCTATATGACTGCGAAGAAGGTGGCCCATTATTTCCAAGACCACTCGGTATCTGTCGTTTCTAATGCTCCTTTGCCAGAAATTCTCCACAATCGAGACGCGTCAGGCCGAGTGGCGAAGTGGGCAATGGAGATGCTGTACTGTGACATCAAGTTCGAGGCCAAGAAAGCTATTAAGTCTCAAGCCCTGGCTGACTTTATAGCAGAATGGGTAGAACAACAGCAACCGAGTCACATCTACTCGGCTCATTGGACAATGTTCTTCGATGGGTCTAAGATGTTGAATGGATCCGGCGCTGGTGTTGTGATCATATCGCCAAAGGGTGACAAGCTCAAGTACGTGCTTCAAATACACTTTGATTCCTCTAACAACGAGGCAGAGTATGAAGCTCTTCTCTACGGATTGCGCATGGCCATCTCACTCGGCGTCCGTCGCCTGATGGTCTACGGTGATTCGGACTTGGTGATCAACCAAGTGATGAAAGAGTGGGACGTAAGGAGCCCCACCATGACAACATACTGCAATGCAGTCAAGAAGCTAGAGAAGAAGTTTGAAGGTCTAGAACTTCATCATGTTCCAAGACTGAAGAACCAAGCAGCTGACGAGTTGGCGAAACTCGGATCCACTCGGAGACCAGTCCCTAGTGATGCCTGCCTTGAGCACCTCCATCTTCCTTCAGTTAAAGAAGACCCCTTCACGGAAGAACCAGTACAACCCAAGAGCGCAACAGATCCGACTGAAGTCGATGTGCCTGCTGTGGTTGATCTGGTCACAGAGATTCTGGTAGTCATTCCCGATTGGACTGTGCCGATCATGGCATATATCCTGAGACAAGAACTTCCAGAAGATGAAGTCCAAGCCCGGCAAATAGTTCGCAGGTCGAAGGCATTCACTGTCATTGACGGTCAATTGTACAAGGAGAGTGTTTCAGGCGTCCTCCAACGTTGTATTTCCCCAGAGGAAGGACAGTTGATCCTAGAGGATATCCACTCGGGAACCTGCGGCCATCACGCTTCTTCGAGAGCAATCGTCGCCAAAGCGTTCAGAGCTGGATTCTTCTAGCTGCAGGCTAACAAGATGGCCAAAGCTATGGTCGACCGATGTGAAGGCTGTCAGTTCTACTCCAACAAGTCCCACAAGCCAACATCTGCACTAAAGACAATCCCAGTTGTGTGGCCATTTGCAGTTTGGGGATTAGAAACAGTCGGACCATTCAAGACAAGTTTACAAAATGGATAGAAGCCAAGCCCATCAAGAAACTCGACGCCTCCACAGCCGTTAAGTTTGTCAGGGACATCATCTCCAGATTCGGAGTGCCTCACAGCATAATCACGGACAATGGGACAAACTTCGACTCGGACAGATTCAAAGGTATCTGTGCGAGTCAGGGTATCCGAGTGGATTTTGCTTCCGTAGCACATCCGCAATCCAACGGAAAAGCTGAGCGTGCAAATGGACTTATCCTTCAAGGTTTGAAGCCTCGACTCTTGCGAGAGGTAGGACATGCTGCTGGTGCATGGGTCACCGAGTTACCTTCAGTACTTTGGGGCCTCCGCACCACTCCAAACCGATCAACGGGGAGATCGCCGTTCTTCCTCGTCTATGGAGCAGAAGCGGTCCTTTCGAGTGACTTGCTTCACAATGCCCCGCGAGTCGAACTCTTCTCCGAAGCCGAAGCGGAACAAGCAAGGCAAGATGGAGTCGATCTTCTGGAGGAGGAACGCAAGATGGCACTCACTCGTTCAACAATTTACCAACAAGATCTGCGACGCTTTCATGCACGTCATGTCAGGAGCCGCACGTTCCAAGCAGGCGATTTAGTGCTCCGAGTGGATCAACAAAGACCCCACAAGTTGGCTCCGGCCTGGGAGGGGCCTTTCATCATTTCCAAGGTGCTGAACAACGGAGCATACAGACTCTACAATATTCAGAGGGAGACAGATGAGCCGCGCGCATGGAACGGGGATCTCCTCACGCGTTTTTATACGTGATCGTCGACTGAAGCAGTGTAACGAACAAGTTTGAAGAAATCATATATTCAGCAGATTCAGTTTTGTGAAGATTCAGAGTTCTCACACACAAAAAAAAACTTAGCTGCGGTCCTGCATCGCCTAAGTACTCACTTCCTCCGAGTGTGCACTATACGTCACACTCGGGGACTTAGCTGCGATCCTGAATCGCCTAAGTACTAACCTCCTCCGAGTGTGCACTATACGTCGCACTCGGGGACTTAGCCGCGATCCTGCATCGCCTAAGTACTCACCTCCTCCGAGTGTGCACTATACATCACACTCGGGGACTTAGCTGCGATCCTAAATCGCCTAAGTACTAACCTCCTCCGAGTGTGCTCTATACGTCGCACTCGGGGACTTAGCCGCGATCCTGCATCGCCTAAGTACTCACTTCCTCCGAGTGTGCACTATACGTTGCACTCGGGGACTTAGCTGCGATCCTGAATCGCCTAATTACTAACCTCCTCCGAGTGTGCACTATACGTCGCACTCGGAGACTTAGCCGCGATCCTGCATCGCCTAAGTACTCACTTCCTCCGAGTGTGCACTATACGTCACACTCGGGGACTTTGCTGCGATCCTGAATCACCTAAGCACTAACCTCCTCCGAGTGTGAACTATACGTCACACTCGGGGACTTAGCTGCGATCCTGAATCGCCTAAGTACTAACCTCCTCCGAGTGTGCTCTATACATCGCACTCGGGGACTTAGCCGCGATCCTGCATCGCCTAAGTACTAACCTCCTCCGAGTGTGCTCTATACGTCGCACTCGGGGACTTAGCAGCGATCCTGCATCGCCTAAGTACTCACTTCCTCCGAGTGTGTGCTATACGTCACACTCGGGGACTTAGCTGCGATCCTGAATCGCCTAAGTCTTAATCTCCTCCGAGTGTGCACTACAAGTCACACTCGGGGACTTAGACGTGACCAAGAATCACCTAAGTCTTAATCTTCTTCGAGTACGCACTAAGTGTTGCACTCGAAACAACATTCCAACAAAAGACTAAATGTTTTCATTCCGACAACATAAGCCCAAAAACGATAGCTCACTCAGTGCGGATCAAGATTACCCGCACCGATTTAAAAGTATGACGGCCAACAGAAGTGGCCAGAGTATCTTACAGGTAAACACTCGGCATACCGAGGATAAAGTTTGATCACGCGTCAGCTGGGCCAGCGTCAGGACTGGAGGGCTCCACAAAAGTGTCCAAGTCGATTCCATCAGCGGTGCGGTAGCAGTCTCAAGGAACGTCTCCATGAAGTCTTTGAATCGAAGCTTCTTCGTGTTGGCGACCTTCAATGCTTTCAGCTTATCTTCCCGCACCTCCTTGCAATGGACTCGGACCAAGGACAGTGCAACGTCAGCACTGCAACGCGCTGCCGATTTCTTCCAGGATTGCACTCGGTCCGGAATCTCCTCCAGTCGCCCCAACAGAGTCTCCATCTCCTGCCGCGACTCATCTTCCGGCCAAAGCTCCTTCTCAATGCGGCCGATGACTTCTCTCAGTCGGCTGATGAAAGGACCCACTTTGCCTACGCGGATATGCGCCCGGAGCTGATCCCGGCTGGCGTCCTCGCCGAGTGGCACATTGTCCTTCATGGACCGCTCCATAGCCGCCGCTTCAGCTTCGGCGTCACCGCAAAAATCTTCACCAAATGAGCAAACAGACAGTAAAAACCGAGTATTCGTCACACGGTCCAACCACTCGACAAAGCATAAGACTTACCAGCCAGACGAGTCATCATCTGCGCAGCCCAGTCGGTGACATACTTCTCTTGGGCTATGCATCGTTTGTTCAGGATGCTCATCTGTTTGTGCAGCTCAGTCCTTTGTTTCCCCGTCCTCTCCACCTCCACCGTCAACACCCTGTTTGCCTCCAGCGCCTCTTCCAAGGACTTCTCTCGAACTTCCAGTGCGTCCTTCATGCCGTCCATGGCGAGCATTGCAGCTTCCAGTTCACCAGCATACTGGTTCCTCTCCGCTCTCAAGGCTTCATAAGCAGTTCCCATTTCACAAGTTTTCTGCACCAAGAAACAAAGGGTAATCAGCACGTTTCTCAATACAAAGTATAAGTTCTTCAGACCCCTGCCGACGCAAGCAGTCGATAGCGGTCTCGGGGACTACACCTAGTGGGTTCACTAAGAGTGACCCCACTGGCATGCACCTCAAACAGGCCCACCCTATTGAGATGCATGTTTTTACCTACGCCTCAGGGGCTAATACTACTCGACCTGCGTGCAACTTACACTCCGAGACTCTTACCGCAAGAGTGCTCCGACTGCAATAAGTAGTCGCACTCGGAAATCTTGTCTACGGACACAACCAAACTAACGACCAAATGTATAAAGACAACTGTCGGTGCAAGCACTCGACAGAAGTCTCGGGGACTACACCCACTGGGTTCACTCGGAGTGAACCCATTGCAAACAACAGACAACACCCAGTGGGTTACAGAAGAAAAGTAAGTACTTACTAGACTACTTACTCGGATGTCATCGTGCAGCTCCAAGCTCCGCCGGTACAAGGCTGCGACGGAGTCATAAGCCCTCTTGGCTTCTCCAGCCATGAGCTCCGCCTGCACCATGGCCCCCTTGGCCGCTCCCACCTGCTCCTCTGGGACACACCGGATGCTGAATTCAGCATTCGACGAACCGGGAATCGTGGGAAGTTCCTGGGGCATCCCAAGGTTCGCCCCAATCGGTTCCTCACCCACCGGCACCGGTTCAGTCGGTGGAGGAACTTCGATCGGTGGAGCGTCGGCGGCAGGGGCGACAACAGGAGGAGCAGCCTCAAGGAGAGGCTCCAGGACAGGCTCCACGATGGGGTCGGCTCTCCCCTGGTCGCCCTCGTCCAGGCAGATCGCCCCTGACAAGCCGAATAACATGGCGCCTCAGAAAAAGAAAAGGATGACGCAGTCTACAGGAATAAAACACCCGACTCTCCTAAAACATACCTGGCTGGGACGAGACGACATTGTCCGTGTCCATGGGGTCATCCCCTTGGCGGGCCGGAGAGGTTGCATAAGTAGCGACCTTGTCGAGTGAAGTCCATTCGACTTGTAAAGCAAGAATTCACTCGGATAACATAAAGAGCCGAAAGTTAGGTTCACTCACGTGGACGTGACGGGGATGGGAACCCTCATGCGCGGCAGAGCCTTCCGAGGTTTGGGCCCACTCGGTTTGGGCGCCCTGGAAGATTGACCTGCAGGCTCAGCAGCTGCGTCCCTGGACCTTTTCGTGCCTCGAGCACTCGGGACCACCGGAGCAGCAGGTGGAGCACTCGACGACGCAGGAGGAGCTGAAGGGATGGCAGGCTCATGCCGACGCTTACTCCAATGCTCTAGTCGCGGAGGTGGCGAGTCTGGCTCTTCATCCTCTTCCTCTTCCTCGCTGTCTTCCTCCTCCGACTCCCCGCTGTCGGAGACGTATTCGGCGCTCTCCACGCTCCCCTCCTGGCTGCCTTCTTCCTCCTCCTCCTCCGGATTCCCGTTCGAGACGGGGGAAGGACTAGTTGGTCCACTCCTACATGAGGTTCAGTCAGAAACGTTAAGCATCACACGAAGATATAAATAAACGACTGGAATCAAGACAGTTCAATGCACTCGGCTAATGCTACTCACCTGATTCGGTGGAGGGTTGTCCGCGCTGTAAGGCATCACTCGGCGGGCTCCTTTGGGGTTCTCACAGGGACCCGTGATTTGGAGCACCCACGAGGTCACCTTCTCCTCGAGTATGCCCTCCACGTTGGTCCGAGTGGAATCCTCGGGCCCTGTGTAGTGCCACATAGCGTGGTCGCGGGCCTGCAGAGGCTGAATTCGCCGACCGATGAAGACTTCCAGCAGGTCAATACCGGTGACCCCCCTCCTGACAACATCCACGAGCGCCTCGACCAAAGGCTGGATATCGTTCTTCTCGGCTTTCGAGAGCGCGAGTTGCTTGGGCGGAGCAGGACGGTCTAGACTAAACGGAGGCAGCCCAGTCGACGCATTCGGACAGGCTATGTCCTGGCAGTAGAACCACGTCGACTGCCAGTTCCTAACCGACTCGCTCAACTGGAGAGCAGGATAGCTGCTCCGACTCTTCTTCAGGAACCCTAAACCCCCACAGAGCTGGAGGAGATGCGTCTTGTCGTCCGACTGACTAAGACGTTTTATGGTTTGGGAGCGGGCGGAGAAGATGTGTTTGAATAAACCCTAATGGGGGGGACAACCGATAAAGCACTCGCATAAAACAATGAAGGAAGAAAGATGGGCGATGGCATTCGGAGGGAAGTGATGGAGTTGAGCACCAAAGTGGTTCATGATGCCTTTGAAGAAGGGATGCGGGGGCAGAGAAAAACCTCTGTGGACATAGCTGAGGAGCAAGACGCGCTCCCCCTCCCGTGGCGCTGGCTCGACCTCGTCGTCCGCCGGAAGCCTCCAGGTCTTGTGCACGAGCATGCCGTGCTCCACCAGCTCCAGCAGGTCCCCCTTCGTCACCGTGGAGGGGAGAAAGTCTCCCTGGATCCACCCCACCGGCAACGGCCGCTGCCGCCGCTGAGCAGCCGCCGCCTTGTTCTTCTTCTTCCTCGCCTCCATCTTGCTGGTCTGACCTTTGGTCATGGCGGCGACGGAGAGCTCTCGGGAAGGAGGAGAAGAAAGGAGCGTATGAGCGCAGGAGGTGGTGAGGAAGACGGAGCAGGCAGAGCGAAAGATTCGGCGAGCGTAACCGAAGGGTCTCGTCGCCCAGAGTTAAATAGAGCACCGACTGGGTCGCTGGCGAGCGGGCCCGAAATCTTTTCCGCCCAACCAGCCGCGGCGATATCAGTGGAGGAGTTGAAGGCGTGAGGATCGAGGAGTCAGGCACTACTCGAGCGCGCTGACGTCGTCCCCGCTGAGCGCGCGGAACCCGAAATTTGAGATCCCGGAAAATCCACCACTGTCAGTTGACCGGTCGCGTCAAAAGATGCCGTGGAAGCACTCGGTTCCCGACAGTCTGTTTCGCAAGCACTTCCACTCGGAGCGTTGGTCGAGAGAGATAAAATGGATAGAGGCAAGCAACGCCCAAGCCAAACCTAGTTCAGTCGGATCTGAACCTCAAACACTGCTTCTACGTTTCAACCCCAATCCATTCGGGGACTAATGATGGGGTCATAGTCCTAGGGTAAGGTCATAGGCCTGCCCTACATGTCCTACCCAAGGACTACCCCACACAAAGGACAGGACCTTAAGTCTGCCCCGACTGAATTAAGGTATCCCCATCATCCAGTCGGTAACAGGCCCTGAATCATCCAGTCGGTAACTAGCATTCGGAGGACACCAGGCTCACCGACTGGATACACTCGGTACGTCGTAACCTCTCCGGAGGGAAACTGCCGTACGTTTCCGGGTGCAATTATTAGCATTTAGAGCATACGTTACCTGTAACGTACGCATTCAATCGCCACTACTCCACCCCTGAGTCAGAACCGTTGTGGAGGGCAGCGCACTCTATATAAGCCGCCCTCCCCCACTGGTCAAGGGGTTAGCAAATCTTTGTATTCCATATCACACTCGGTAACGAGCTCCGAGAGCACTGAGACGTAGGGCTGTTACCTCCATAGCAGAGGGGCCTGAACTCATACAACCTCGCGGTAGCTAGGACTCTGCCCATCTCATTCGTACCCTACACATCTACTGTCAGGCTTATACCCACGACATTGACACCCACTGAAATTTCTCTGCAAATGGCCGACAAATCAATTGCTTTCCCTGTTGGTATTTGCGAGGATGTGCCTGTTGTGGTTGCTAACACCACTATTTTAACAGACTTTGTTATCTTGGATATTCCCGAGGACGATGCCATGGTTGTCATCCTCGGAAGACCCTTTTTAAACATTGCAGGGGCTATTATAGATTGCAACAAAGGCAATGTCACTTTCCGTGTGAACGGTAATGAGCATACCGTGCACTTTCCGAAGAAATGATATCAAGTACATTGCATCAATGATATCAAAAAAACTTCATCGATTCTTATTGGGAGCTTTGAATGCCCTATTCCTCGTGTCAAGATGAAGTATGATTTGCTTGTTGGGGAGATTCATATCCCCATTGAGGTAACTTAGTGGCTATTCGACAATTCTCCGTTTCCTTTTGCGATTCGAGAAAGTTTTTTCATAAGGATCTGATCAACCCCATTGACGGATTTCTTTCGATGACCATGAAATGGATGAATCAAAGAGTCACATACCTCTGTTTTAAGCTTTCACTTTCTGTTGCTTAGAACAAAAATGATAGGTTTAGTTTAGTTTTTCATGTTTTCTATTATAGCGTCCCGGAGAAAAATACCCCGAAAATAAAATTTCTCCGATGGTCCTGAAAATCTAGTATGATTTTTTCAGGAATATTTGAAAAACACTGGGACTAAGAGCTGGCCTGGGGGCCACCCCAGTGGGCCACAAGCCCTGTCACTGCGGCCACCCCCCTGGACGCGGCAAGCAAGCTTGTGGGGCCCACAGGGACCCCCTCCACTCATTCCATTCCCCATCCTCTTCGTCTTCCTCCAGAAAAATTGTTTCGCAGTTCAAACCCGTGTTCTTGCTCATTTTGCTGTGATTTTCGATCTCCTTGCTCAAAGGATCATTCTCCGAACCGTTTTGGGAAATTACTCCTTGGTAAGTGACTCCTCCATTGGTCCAATTAGTTTTTTCTCTAGTGCTTTATCCTTCGCGTATTCTTGCTACCTTGGTGACCCTGTTCTTGAGCTTGAAATGTTGATTTAACTAGTCACAAGTAGTTTTAGCGCATGATACGGTCTCTAGGCACTAGTAGGAGTAGTTGCTACGAGTTGGGTTAATCTTTACTCACTTTTCTTCCGAAGTCTCTAAAAATTTCAGAATTTTTGAGAGCTAGAAAAGGAAAAAGATGAGGAGGTTCTTGAGAGGATCTTCAAGCCGTAACCCCAAGGAGGATGAGAAGAACCACCCAAAGTACGTGGTTCCTCGAGTCACAGAAGTTTGACCGTGCGAGTGACCAAGTGATGAATTTTTACGCGCCATCGGGCTTTATGAAGACTTTTATTACTTGGTGGAGAACGCAGGTATTACCGCGTTCGTTGAAGATAAGTGCTCACAATACCTCCTCCTCACCAATATTTTCGTTCAAAGCTTCAACTTTTATCCGAGGAAGAATCCTCCCATGGTTGAGTTCATGTTATACGATATCCCCCAGTGCATGACACTACAGGACTTTTGCAATGCATGCAAATTACCTTATGTTGGGGATATTCATGATCCTCGTCCACGGGACCTGGAGGATTTCATAGGTACTATTGTTGTTGGAGAGGAGAGAGGAGTGTCTCGCGCTAGAATTGCTAGCATAAATTTTCCTGTGCTTCGGTACTTCTCATTATTTGTGGCAAAATGTTTGATTGGCCGTGGGGAGGCTGGATCACTTAGTTCTCCAAACCTTGCGGTTTTGCGCGAAGGCCTTTATAGCACTAAGACTTATAGCCTAGGTGCTATAGTAGCTCAGCGGTTGAACACAAACCATTCCAAAGGTGTCGTCTATGGAGATATCTATGCTACTCGTCTTGCTAGACACTTTGAGATACCCATTAGACTTCGCGAGGAAGAAGAGATGCTTCTTCGTGAGAAATATCTGGATTATGACAACATGGTTCGCCATGATTTTCTGGATAGAGATGCTAGTAGACAGATGATTTATAACCTGGTATTTAGTCAGGGTACTCGAGAAACTATTACTTTGCCTGCTCCTTCTTTGTTCGATCTTCATGCAGGCAGGTACACTATTATGCCTTCGGACATCTATGCATATTGGGGCTTAGCCGAACCACACGAGCCCGTGCCCGAGCTGCCAGTCGAGTACCAGATGCGAGTTTATCAGTGGGAGCCAGAGGAACTCACACAGCAGTGGCATCCACATTCTGCTCCGGAGTATCCCGGAGCTGGTTATTTCCCGCCTTGTGAGTAGACCAAGCTAGGCCAAAAGCCTAAGTTTGGGGGAGTACGTGTTCTCACCGACTTTACATTCATGCTTATGCTTTCACTTTGTTCGCCGGTGTTTACACTTTGCCACTGTATTATCCCTGCTAGTTTATTTTTGTTTTCTTGTTTTCTTGTTTTGTGTCCTTTTGAGAAAACCCAAAAAGATTTTCCTTTCTTCTTTTTGCTTGTTGGGAGTTTTCCCGTGTAAATAATTTTCTTTTTCATTGGGTCAAGGTAGAACATATTGGTTACAATGCTTAGTAGCTCTTGCATGCATACCTCTTTAGCTTTCAAAGAGCCATATTACTTTGTCTTCTCCTTTGTGTTTGCGTGCAGATTCAGCTTAGTCCATTGCACGAGCACGCTTATTATTGTTCACATCGTTTGATCGTGCAAGTGAAAGGCAATAATGATGATATATGATGAAGTGACTGAGACTCGAAAAGCTGGTATGAACTCTACCTATTTTGTTTTTGTAAATATGACTAGCTTGTCATACCAGATTCGGCTTTGTTGTGAAAGAACCATGTTTGCAATGACAACTTAGAGATCATAGTTTCTGATGCCATGCTTATTTAGATAGGAGCTTATAATGGTTTGTCTTGAATGCCAACATAGATTTTGAGATGACTATGATGTAGTATGATAGGATGGTATTCTCCTTTGAATGATTCAAGTGGCTTGACTTGGCGCATGTTCATGCATGTAGTTGAAACAGAATCAACATAGCCTCTATGATGTTTTGTGTTCATGGTGATTTATATCCTGTTCAGGTGTGCATTCCATGTTAGTCAAACTCATTGCATCTTGATGACTGTTGTCACTCTCTAGTTGGTCGCCTCCGAGTCTTTTGCTGGCCTTCACTTGTACTAAGCAGAATACTGCTTGTGCATCCACTTCCATAAACCCAAGAGTTTTTCCATGAGAGTCCACCATACCTACCTATTTGCGGTATTTACCAGCCGTTCCAAGTAAATTTGCATGTGCCATTCTCTAAACCTTCAAGAAATAATCTGTTTTGCATGCCCGAACCGCTCATGTGGTGACAGGGCGCTATTGATATCTTCCATGTTAGGCGTGTTATCCTCGAAATGTGTTTATTCACTGTCATTCACGAGAAAGGGGCCGGTAATTGGATGCCCAGTTCCACGCTTAAATCTTAAACATAACTGTAAAACAAGACTCCCCCGGATTGATGTTAGTATGGACGGTACCCGAGGATTCGGCTAGCCGTGGAGTGTGATTGATTGGTGGTGGGCGAGTTAAAACTTTACTTTTCTGTTTGGGAACCGCATATAGCATGAATAGCATGGAAGATATTGAGAACTCTTCGTCATTGCGTTGACAATGAAAGCATGCCACCCAAAATTATTATCTCTGTTTTCGAAGCTTGAGCTCTGGCACCTGTGCAAATCAATGCTTCCCTCTGCGAAGGGCGTGTCTATTTATTTTCCTATTGAGTCATCCTCTTCTTATATAAGCAGCAATTAGAGAGCACCTTTGCCATTTTTATGCTTTTCTTTTGATTGATATTGAGTATGACTATGACTGGATCTTCGCTGCTATGAATTACAATGTTTAGTCAGCCCTTGATCTTTGAAAGTGCTCTGCATTTATGTTTTGCGGTCTCAGAAAGAGCTAGCGAGATACCACCTATTCGTATTGCTTCATGCCTGTTTTGATTGAATTGTTGGTATCTGAAACTCATTATTATTTGCTCGCTAGCTGATTATGCCACTGATATTAGATTACCATGAGACCTTTGTGTCACTTGCTTATGTGGTTAACTTGTGATCTTGCTGAAATTCTGGTTACGAGTTGGACATAGTTGCAACAACAAGATCAAACAGAGTTTGTCAAAGTTTTCTTTCTCTTTCAGTTTGTCAATTGACTTGCTTGAGGACAAGCAAGGTTTTAAGCTTGGGGGAGTTGATACGTCTCCATCGTATCTACTTTTCCAAACTCTTTTGCCCTTGTTTTGGACTCTAATTTGCTTGATTTGAATGGTACTAACCCGGAATAACGCAGTTTTCAGCATAATTGCCATGGTGTTGTTTTTGTGCAGAAATGAAAGTTCTCTGAACGTCCTGAAAATTTACACAAAATTTTTCTGGAAAATATGAAAAATACCTGCGCAAAGATCCACCTGAGGGGATGTGCCAGTGGGCCACAAGCCCTGTTGCCGCGGCCACCCTCCGTGGCTGCGGCAACCAAGCTTGTGGGGCCCACGTGGCTCTGCCGCCCCCAAACTCAGCTCTATAAATTCACTTTCGCCCAGAAAAAAATCGGAAGAGAAGATTTCGTCGCGTTTGCGATACGGAGGCGACGCCACATCTTGTTCTTCATCTGGAGGACAGATCTGGAGTCCGTTTTGGGCTCCGGAGAGGGGAAATCGTCGCCATCGTCATCATCAACCTTCTTCCCTCTCCAACTCCATGAAGTTATTCATCGTTCGTGAGTAATCTATTCGTAGGCTTGCTCGGCGGTGATGAGTAGGATGAGATCTATCATGTAATCGAGTTAGTTTTGACGGGGATTGATCCCTAGTATCCACTATGTTCTGAGATTGATGTTGCTACTACTTTGCCATGCTTAATTCTTGTCACTAGGGCCCGAGTGCCATGATTTCAGATCTGAAATTATTATGTTGTCACCAATATATGTGTGTTTTAGATCCGATCTTGCAAGTTGTAGTTACCTACTATGTGTTATGATCCGGCAACCCCGGAGTGACAATAACCGGAACCACTCTCGATGATGACCATAGTTTGAGGAGTTCATGTGTTCACCAAGTGCTAATGCGTTGTTCCGGTTCTTTATTAAAAGGAGAACCTTAATATTCCATAGTATCATTTTGGACCCCGCTGCCACGGGAGGGATGGACAATAGATGTCATGCAAGTTCTTTTCCCTAAGCACGTATGACTACACACGGAATGCATGCCTACATCACATTGACGAACGGGAGCTAGCCAGATATCTCTTCGTGTTATAACTGTTGCATGATAAATGTCATCCAAACGAATCACCGACCCATTGCCTACGAGTTTGCCCCACTCCTGTTGCTACTGCTGCTACTTGCTACTGTTGCTACTTTCTACTGCTGTTACTACTGTCGCTTGCTAGTTCTGCTACTTGCTACTGTTGCTACTTGCTACTGTTGTCACTACTGCTGTTCCTTGGCACTGCTGTAACCCGTTACACTGCTGCTACCTACTACAATTCTGGTTCGGTCGGCATTGACGGGAAAAGAAAATTTCCGTCAACGGGCAACTTCTGGCGCCATTGATACGACATTTAGGAATAGTCTGCCGTCAACAGATCGTTTCTGACACCGCTGTTATCATCCTACTTTGCTGCTGATACTTTGCTTGCAGATACTAATCTTTCAGGTGTGGTTGAATCTGACACATTCAGCTGCTAATACTCGAGAGTATTCTCTCACCTCTTGACTGGCATACCAACAAATTTGAGTCGAATACTCTACCCTCGAAAACTGCCGCGAACCCACGCGCCGGTGGGCCATTGCAAGACAATTGATAATTGTTGAGCAACTGGGAGCAGTTCTGGCTGTGTTGTCGCGAAGGCATCAAGTCAGGGACTCGTCAACAACATTCTTCTAGTGTCGTTGCCGGGGACTTCCGTTAGCACACCTCCTGCTAGAAATCTTGATATGTCGCCTGTGCTTGATGATGCTTATGATGCTACTATGCTTGATGATACTATGCCTGATACTGCTAGAGATGCTATGCGTGATACTGCTAGAGATGCTATGCCTGATACTGCTAGAGATGTTATGCCTGATACTGCTAGAGATGATATGCTTGATACTGCTTTGTCTGATGATGCTAGAGATGCTATTTTGCCTGATGATGCTATGCTTGATACTGCTGGAGATACTAGTATGCGTGATATGCCACTAGGGGTATTCCTTGATGCTCATATTGCTAGAGTTACTGCCAATGCTCGTGATGCTTCTGAAACTGCCGATACTATTGAGATAGAACCTGCTTTTGCCTCTGCTAGATCTAGCTTTGCTAGATATGAATTGCCTGATATACCTGAGGGTTATGTTATGGAGGGAGAGATAGCTCAGGATTTTCTTGCGTGTAAGGATGAAATACGACCCGAAGTTTGTGTGTAAGGATAGAAATTACTTCTCAAGTGGAAGGAAAAATCTCTCAAAGCTAGGACGAAATACGACTCGAAGTTTGCCACTTCACCAATCTTTATCACCGATGAGGATTATGAATTTTCTGTCGACCCTGAGATAATCTCTCTAGTTGAATCTGATCCTTTCCACGGTTATGAGTCTGAGACGGTCGTAGCCCATCTTACCAAACTACACGATATAGCTACCCTTTTCACTAGTGAGGAGAAGATCCGCTACTACTATATCCTTAAGTTGTTTCCTTTCTCTCTAAAGGATGACACTAAAGCCTGGTTCACTTCACTTGCTCCTGGATGTGTGAGTAGTCCCCAGGATATGGTCTATTACTTCTGTGAGAAATATTTCCCTGCCCATAAGAAGCAAGCTGCCTTGCAGGAAATATACAACTTTGCTCAACTCAGAGAAGAGAGTCTCCCACAAGCTTGGGGGAGGCTCATCCAGCTACAGAATGCTTTGCCTGATCACCCTCTCAAGAAGAATGAGATACTTGATATCTTCCATAACAGACTTACCGATGCTTCTAGAGGCCACCTAGATAGTTGTGCCGGTTGTGTTTTTAGGGAACGAACTATAGAACAAGCTGAGATTCTACTGAATAACATCTTGATCAACGATAATGCATGGACTATTCCCGAACCACCTCCTAAGCCAACTCCTAAGAAAAGAGGTATTCTATTCCTCAGTCCCGAAGATATGCAAGAAGCCAAGAAATCTATGCACGAGAAAGGCATTAGATCTGAAGATGTAAAAAATCTACCGCCTATCGAAGAGATCCATGGTATCGATAACCCGATACAGGTAGTAGAAGTAAATTCTCTGCGTAGGTTTGATGAGAGTGATATTCCTTTTGACTAACCTGCTAGCCTATGCTTTGATGAATTTGGCAACTTTGTTGCCAAACAACAGAGTTTCAATGATTATGTTAGCAGACAATTGGAACAAAGTACTCGTATGCTTAGTCATTTAAGTGCTTGTGTAGACAGAAATGTTAAAGATCTGAAGCTTCTGAGTAAACATGCCTCTATGATTTCTACTCAGGTAGAACAAGTACTTAAAGATCAGAATGACTTGGTCAATGAATTAAATGACAACTCTGTCAGAGTCATTACTATAGGAGGGAAAATGACTCAGGAACCTTTGTATCCTGAAGGCCATCCTAAGAGAATTGATCCCGATTCTCAAGGAAATAATGCTGATACACCCAGTCATCCTAAGAAGAAGGAGAATGATGATAGAAACCTACATGTCAGTTCACCAAATACTGTCACACCTAAAGAACCAAATGATATTTCTGCGTCTGATGCAGAAACACAATCTGGTGATGAACATAAACCTGGTGACAATATGGACAGCGATGTTCATAATAATGCTCAACTTAGCAATGATAAGGATGTGGAGATTGAACCTACGGTTAATCCTGATAACCCACAACCTAAGAGATACGATAATAATGACTTCACTGCTAGGAAGCATGGTAAAGAAAGGGAGCCGTGGGTTCAAAGACCTATGCCCTTTCCTCCTAAGCCATCCAAGAAAAAGGATGATGAGGATTTTGAGCGCTTTATTGAAATGATAAGACCCGTCTTTCTGCAGATGCGGTTAATTGATATGCTCAAAATGTCTCCATATGCCAAGTACATGAAAGATATCGTGACTAATAAACGGAAGATACCAGATCTTGAGATCTCCACCATGCTTGCCAATTACACTTTCAAAGGTGGAACTCCTAAGAAACTTGGTGATCCCGGAGTGCTCACTATACTTTGCTCCATTAAAGGAAACTACGTAACAACTGCCTTATGTGACCTTGGAGCATGTGTTAGTGTTATGCCTCTCTCTCTTTATCGTAGACTTGAACTGGATAAGTTGACACCCACTGAAATTTCTCTACAAATGGCCGACAAATCAACTGCTTTCCCTATCGGCACTTGCAGGATGTGCCTGTTGTGGTTGCTAACGTCACTATCTTAACAGACTTTGTTATCTTGGATATTCCCGAGGACGATGCCATGGCTGTCATCCTCGGAAGACCCTTTTTAAACACGGCAGGCGCTGTTATAGATTGCAACAAAGGCAATGTCACTTTCCATGTCAACGGTAATGAGCATACAGTGCACTTTCCAAAGAAACGATATCAAGTACATTGCATCAATGCTATCGAGAAAACTTCATCGATTCTTATTGGGAGCTTTGAATGCCCTATTCCTCGTGTCAAGATGAAGTATGATTTGCTTGTTGGGGAGATTCATATCCCCATTGAGGTGACTTAGTGGCTATTCGATAATTCTCCGTTTCCTTTTCCGATTTGAAAAGGTTTTGTCATGAGGATTTGATCAACCCCATTGACGGAATTCTTCAGATGACCATGAAATGGATGAAGCAAAGAGTCACATACCTCTGTTTTAAGCTTTCACTTTCTGTTGCTTAGAAGGAAAATGATAGATTTAGTTTAGTTTTTCCTGTTTTTTGTTTTAGCGTCCCGGAGAAAAGTACCCCGAAAATAAAAGTTCTCCAATGGTCCTGAAAATCTAGTATGATTTTTTCCGGAGTATTTGAAAAATACTGGGACTGAGAGCTGGCCTGGGGGCCACACCAGTGGGCCACAAGCCCTGTCACCGCGGGCTCCCCCTGGCCGCGGCGACCAAGCTTGTGGGGCCCACAGGTACCCCCTCCACTCATTCCAGCTCCCATCCTCCTCTTCTACCTCCAGAAAAAATCATTTCGCAGCTCAAACCCGTGTTCTTGTTCATTTGGTTGTGATTTTTGATCTCCTTGCTCAAAGCACCATTCTCCGAACCGTTTTGGGGGAAATTACTCCTTGGTAAGTGACTCCTCCATTGGTCCAATTAGTTTTTTCTCTAGTGATTTATCCTCCGCGTATTCTTGCTACCTTGGTGACCCTGTTCTTGAGCTTGAAATGTTGATTTTAGCTGGTCCCAAGTAGTTTTAGCGTGTGATACGGTCTCTAGGTACTAGTAGGAGTAGTTGCTACAAGGTGTGGTTGGTCTTTATTCACCTTTCTCTTGAACTTCCAAAATTTCAGCAAAAAGAAATTATGTTCAGGAGGAAGTTTCATGGTGGTTTCTCAAGTAAGAAGGGTCCCCGTATTTCTATTCGGGAGCCCGATCCTTATCAACTAAGGGACGCATCGGTACAACCATGTGAATGGCTTTCAGATGAGTTCATGATCGAAGCAGGCTTCAAGGATGAGTTTGATACACTTGTCCGCAATGACGGGTTAGAAGAATTCCTCTTAGATAAATGTGAACAGTATGCTTTGCTCACTGCCTCTTTCGTGCGTAGATTTAAATTTTCAGTTGGTCGTGACTCATCCATACTATTTGATCTGTATGATAAATCCTACGCCATGTATTTGGAGGATTTCAATAGGATTTGCAAGATACCCGATGGGGGTAATCTTAAAGATCCTGCTAAGTCTTCGGTTAGAGATTTTGTCTCTGGTATAACTGCTGGAGAAACTAGAGACATCACACAAGCTACCATAGGAAGCATTCATTTCCCTGCCTTGCACTACTTTGCCCTCTTCATAGGTAGATGCATTAACGGCAAGGTTAAACATTGTCACCTATGCGCATTCGACCTTAGTATCCTTAATAGCGCAGTGACGGGTGACAAAAGCTTCAACATGGGAGCTATTATACCAAGGAGGCTGAATAAGAATGCTATTGATGGGGATTTCTTTGGCGGCATCTATGTCACTCGCATAGCAAATTTTCTTGGAGTATCCATCCGCGTAGGAGATCCCCCGCTCCATACAGCTTTCCTTGACTGCGTCGCTATGACACGCTACCAGCTCCTTGAGAGGGATGATGAATCCCTCCTATACCGATTGATATTTAACCGACAGCGTGTTTTCCATATTACCCTTCATGCTCCTGCTTTCTTTGACTTTCAGGTAAAACGGAGATACTACATAACCATAGGAGAGGCAGAGGAGTATGAGAGGAGGCGACGGCTGCTCGTCTCCGTGAGGCAGCTATTCAGGCAGTGGTTGCAGTGCTCCAGTATAACCCCAATTATGAATTTGGGTTTCGCCAGGACCGTCCTTGGGAGTAGACCAAGCTAGGCCAAAAGCCTAAGCTTGGGGAGTACGTGTTTGCACCAACTTTACATTCATCCTTATGCTTTCACTTAGTTAGTCGGTGTTTACACTTTGCCACTATATTATCCATGCTAGTTTCTTTTATTTTTAGTTTTTCATTTTCTTATTTTGTGTCCTTTTGAGAAAACCCAAAAAGATTTTCCTTTCTTCTTTTTCTTCTTGGGATCTTTCCCGTGTAAATAGTTTTCTTTTTCTTTGGATCTAGGTAGAAGATATTGGTTACAATGTTTAGTGGCTCTTGTATGCATACCTGTTTAGCTTTCAAAGAGCCATATTACTTTTTTTTCTCCTTTGTGTTTGCCTGCAGATTTCAGCTTAGTCCAATGCACGAGCACTCTTATTATTGTTCACATCGTTCGATCGTGCAAGTGAAAGGCAATAATGATGATATATGATGAAGTGACTGAGACTGGAAAAGCTGGTATGAACTCTATCTATTTTCTTTTTGTAAATATGACTAGCTTGTCGTTCCAGATTCAGCTTTGTTGATAGAGAACCATGTTTGCAATGACAACTTAGAGATCATAGTTTCTGATGCCATGCTTAATTAGCTAGAGCATATAATGGTTTGTCTTGAATGCCAACATAGATTTTGAGATGACTATGATGTAGTATGATAGGATGGTATTCTCCTTTGAATGATTCAAGTGGCTTGACTTGGCGCATATTCATGCATGTAGTTGAAACAAAATCAACATAGCCTCTATGATGTTCGTGTTCATGGTGATTTATATCCTGTTCATGCTTGCACTCCATGTTAGTCAAACCCATTGGACCTTGATGACTGTTGTCGCTCTCTAGTTGGTCGCTTCCCAGTCTTTTGCTAGCCTTCACTTGTACTAAGAAGAATACTGCTTGTTCATCCACTTCCATAAACCCAAATGTTTTTCCATGAGAGTCCACCATACCTACCTATTTGCGGTATCTACCTGCCGTTCCAAGTAAATTTGCATGTGCCATTCTCCAAACCTTCAAGAAATAATTTGTTTTGCATGCCCGAACCGCTCATGTGGTGAAAGGGGGCTATTGGTATCTTCCATGTTAGGCGTGTTATCCTCGACATGTGTTTATTCACTGTCATTCACGAGAAAGGGGCCGGTAATTGGATGCCCAGTTCCACGCTTAAATCGAAAACATAACTGTAAAACAAGACTCCCCCTGAATTGATGTTAGTATGGACGGTACCCGAGGATTCGGCTAGCCGTGGAGTGTGATTGATTGGTGGTGGGGGAGTTAAAACTTTACTTTTCTATTTGGGAACCGCCTATAGCATGAATAGCATGGACGATATTGAGAACCCTTGGTCATTGCGTTGACAATGAAAGCATGCCACCCAAAATTATTATCTCTGTTTTCGAAGCTTGAGCTCTGGCACCTGTGCAAATCAATGCTTCCCTCTGTGAAGGGCGTGTCTATTTATTTTCCTATTGAGTCATCCTCTTCTTATATAAGCAGCAATTAGAGAGCACCTTTGCCATTTTTATGCTTTTCTTTTGATTGATATTGAGTATGACTATGACTGGATCTTCGCTGCTATGAATTACAATGTTTAGTCAGCCCTTGATCTTTGAAAGTGCTCTGCATTTATGTTTTGCGGTCTCAGAAAGAGCTAGCGAGATACCACCTATTCGTATTGCTTCATGCCTGTTTTGATTGAATTGTTGGTATCTGAAACTCATTATTATTTGCTCGCTAGCTGATTATGCCACTGATATTAGATTACCATGAGACCTTTGTGTCACTTGCTTATGTGGTTAACTTGTGATCTTGCTGAAATTCTGGTTACGAGTTGGACATAGTTGCAACAACAAGATCAAACAGAGTTTGTCAAAGTTTTCTTTCTCTTTCAGTTTGTCAATTGACTTGCTTGAGGACAAGCAAGGTTTTAAGCTTGGGGGAGTTGATACGTCTCCATCGTATCTACTTTTCCAAACTCTTTTGCCCTTGTTTTGGACTCTAATTTGCATGATTTGAATGGAACTAACCTGGACTGACGCTGTGTTCAGCAGAATTGCCATGGTGTTGTTTTTGTGCAGAAATGAAAGTTCTCGGAACGTCCTACTATGTGTTATGACCCGGCAACCCCGGAGTGACAATAACCGGAACCACTCCCGGTGATGACCATAGTTTGAGGAGTTCATGTGTTCACCAAGTGCTAATGCGTTGGTCCGGTTCTTTATTAAAAGGAGAACCTTAATATCCCATAGTATCCATTTGGACCCCGCTGCCACGGGAGGGATGGACAATAGATGTCATGCAAGTTCTTTTCCCTAAGCACGTATGACTACACACGGAATGCATGCCTACAGCACATTGACGAACGGGAGCTAGCCACATATCTCTCTGTGTTATAACTGTTGCATGATGAATGTCATCCAAACGAATCACCGATCCATTTCCTACGAGTTTGTCCCACTGCTGCTGTTACTTACTTTGCTCTGCTGCTGTTACTTGTTTTGCTCTGCTGCTGTTACTACTGTTGCTGCTACTGTTACTTGCTGCCACTGTTACTTGCTCTGCTGCTACTGCTGTTACTACTGTTGCTGCTATTGTTACTTGCTTTGTCCTGCTGTTGCTATCACTACTGTTGCTACTACTATTACTCGCTACTTCTGCTACTTGCTACTGCTATCACTACTACTGTTCCTTGCCACTGTTGTTACTCGTTACACTGCTGCTACCTGCTACAATACTTTTTCTTGCACCGTTGCCGGGAAAAGACTATTTCCCGTCCATGGGAAACTTACTGGCGCCATTGATACAACCGTTAGGAATAGTCTGCCGTCAACAGATCGTTTGTGGCACCGTTGTTATCATACTACTTTGTTGTTGATACTTTGCTTGCAGATACTAATCTTTCAGGTGTGGTTGAATCTGACACATTCGGTTGCTAATACTTCAGAATATTCATTCACTTCCCGTCGTGCGAACCAACAAATTTGGGTTGAATACTCTACCCTCAAAAACTGCCATGATCCCACGCGCTGGTGGGCCATTGCAAGACAATTGCTAATTGTTGAGCAACTGGGAGCAGCTCTTTTCTGGCTCCGTTGTCGTGGAGGCATCACGTCAGTAATAGTTGCACGTCAACAACATTTTTTTGGCGTCGTTGCCGGGGACTGCTAGCAGCCTCCAACTCCAACTCTATAAAGTCTCTCTCCCAGGAAAAATTAGGAGAGAAGAGTTCATCGCGTTTCACGATACGAGTCGCCGCCGCCACCTGAGCCGCCGCCACGTGAGTCGCCGTCAAAAACTCTTGAGCCGCCGCCACCACCTGTTCTTCCTCGGGAGGGCAGATCTGGAGTCCGTTCTAGGCTCCAGAGAGGGGAAATCGACGCCGTCGTCATCATCAACCATACTCCATCGCCAATTCCATGATGCTCTCCATCGTTCGTGAGTAATCTCATCATAGGCTTGCTGGACGGTGATGGGTTGGATGAGATCTATCATGTAATCGAGTTAGTTTTGATGGGGTTTGATCCCTAGTATCCACTATGTTCTAAGATTGATGTTGCTACTCCTTTGCTATGCTTAATGCTTGTCACTAGGGCCCTAGTGCCATGATTTCAGATCTGAACCTATTATGTTTTCATCAATATATGTGTGTTCTTGATCCTATCTTGCAAGTTGTAGTCACCTACTATGTGTTATGACCCGGCAACCCCGGAGTGACAAGAGCCGGAACCCCTCCCAGAGATGACCATAGTATGAGGAGTTCATGTATTCACTGTGTGCTAATGCTTTGTTCCGGTTCTCTATCAAAAGGAGACCTTAATATCCCTTAGTTTCCATTTGGAACCCGCTGCCACGGGAGGGATGGACAAAACATGTCATGCAAGTTCTTTTCCATAAGCACGTATGACTAAATACGAAATACCTGCCTACATTACATTGACGAACTGGAGCTAGTTACATATCACCCTATGTTATAACTGTTACATGATGAATTCCATCCGACACAATTATCCATCACTGATCCAATGCCTACGAGCTTTTCCTATACTGGTCCTTGCTAAGTTACTTTACCGCTACTGCTATCACGACTTGCTATACAAATTACTACTGCTACTGTTACCGCCGCTACCATTACTATCATACCACTTTGCTACTAAAACTTTGCTACAGATACTAAGTCTTTCAGATGTGGTTGAATTGACAAGTCAACTGCTAATACTTGAGAGTATTCTTTGGCTCCCCTTGTGTCTAATCAATAAATTTGGGTTGAATACTCTACCCTCGAAAACTGTTGCGATCCCCTATACTTGTGGGTTATCAAGACCTTTTTCTCGTGTTGTTGCCGGGGAGCATAGCTTTATTCTCTGAGTCACTTGGGATTTATATCTGTTGATCACTATGAGGAATCCGAGAGATCCAAAAACTAAAGTCTTGCCCTCAACGACGAGGACAGGTAAGGAACTACCATCTAGCTCTGCACTTGATTCACCTTTAGTTATGAGTAAATTTGCGACATCAACACCTACTAGTAATTCCGATATGTCGCATGTGCTTGATGATGCTACTTCTGCTATCCATGATGCTTATGATGATGCTTTGCTTGATAATGATATGCCACTAGGTGAATCTCTTGATGCATAAATTGCTAGAGTCACTGCTGAATCTGATGATACTTCTGAAACTAATGAAATTTTTGAAATGGAACCTGGTGTTACACCTGTTAGACCTAGCTCTCCTAGATATGAATTGCCTAATATACCTTAGGGTTATGTTATGGAGGGAGAGGTAGCTGAAGACTTTCTTGCTTGTAAGGATAGCTATGATCTTGAGAATTTATTACGCAAGTGGAAAGAAAAATCTCTCAATGCTAGAATGAAATATGATCCTAAGTTTGCTACTTCACCCATCTTTGTTACCGATAAGGATTATGAATTCTCTGGCGATCCTGAGTTAATCACTTTGGTTGAATCTCATCCTTTTCATGGTTATGAATCTAAAACTGTTGTAGCACATCTTACTAAACTGAATGATATAGCCACCCTATTCACTAATGAGGAAAAAATCGTTATTACTATATCCTTAAGTTGTTTCCTTTCTGATAACCCACAAGTATAGGGGATCGCAACAGTTTTCGAGGGTAGAGTATTCAACCCAAATTTATTGATTCGACTCAAGGGGAAGCCAAAGAATATTCTCAAGTATTAGCAGTTGAGTTGTCAATTCAACCACACCTGAAAGATTTAGTATCTGCAGCAAAGTATGAGTAGCAAAGTAGTGTGATAGCAACAATAGCAACAGTAACCAGTAGCACCAAAGTGACAGGAGTAGCAACAGAGTAACAGTAGCAGCAGTGACATCGGTAGCGGCAAAATAACGTAGCAAGGACCAGTAGGAAAAGACTCGTAGGCATTGGATCGGTGATGGATGATTATGCTGGATTCTATTCATCATGCAACAGTTATAACATGGAGAGATAAGTAACTAGCTCCAGTTCGTCAATGTAATGTAGGCATGTATTCGGTATGTAGTCATACATGCTTAGGGAAAAGAACTTGTATGACATCTATTGTCCATCCCTCCTGTGGCAGCGGGGTCCTAATGGAAACTACGAGATATTAAGGTTCTCCTTTTAATAAAGAACCGGACCAACGCATTAACACTTGGTGAATACATGAACTCCTCATACTATGGTCATCTCAGGGAATGGTTCCGGCTATTGTCACTCCGGGGTTTCCGGGTCATAACACATAGTAGGTGACTACAACTTGCAAGATAGGATCAAGAACACACATATATTGGCGAAAACATAATAGGTTCAGATCTGAAATCACGCCACTCGGGCCCTAATGACAAGCATTAAGCATGGCAAAGTAGTAGCAACATCAATCTCAGAACATAGAGATCAATCCCCGTCAAAACTAACTCGATTACATGATAGATCTCATCCAACCCATCACCATCTAGAAGCCTACGATGAGATTACGCACGAACGGTGAAGAGCATCATGGAATTGGCGATGAAGGAAGGTTGATGATGACGATGGCGACGATCTCCCCTCTCCGGAGCCCAGAACGGACTGCAGATCTGCCCTCCAAAGGAAGAACAGGAGGTGGCGGCGCCTCCGTATCGTAAAACGCGATGAACTCTTCTCTTTGATTTTTTCCGGGCGAGACGGACTAAATAGAGTTGAGATTGGAGGTGGTGGAGCATTGTGGACCCCACAAGCCTGCCAGGCGCGGCCAGGGGGGCGCGCCTGGTGGGCTTGTGGGCTCCACACTCCACTTCCTCCGATAATTCTTGCGCCAGTATTTATTATATATTCCACAAAAATTCTCTGTAAATTTTCAGGTCATTCCGAGAACTTTTATTTCTGCGTAAAAACAACACCATGGCAATTATGCTGAAAACAGTGTTAGTCTGAGTTAGTTCCATTCAAATCATGCAAATTAGAGTCCAAAACAAGGGCAAAAGAGTTCGGAAAAGTAGATACGATGGAGACTTATCATGTTCTCACTAAAGGGTGATGCTAAAAATTGGTTTACTTCTCTTGCTCCTGGTTGTGTGCGTAGTCCCCAGGATATGATTTACTACTTCTCTAGGAAATATTTTCCTGCCCATAAGAAACAAGCTGCCTTGCAGGATATATATAACTTTGTGCGAATTGAAGAAGAGAGTCTCCCACAAGCTTGGGGGAGGCTTGTCCAGTTACTTAATGCTTTGCCTGATCACCCTCTTAAGAAAAATGAAATAATTGATATCTTTTATAATGGACTAACCGATGCTTCTAGGGACCACCTAGATAGTTGTGCTCATTGTGTTTTCAGGGAACGAACTGTGGAACAAGCTGAAATTATATTGAATAATATCTTGAGCAATGATAATGCTTGGATTGTTCCCGAACCACCTCCAAAGCCAACTCCAAAGAAAAGATGTATTCTATTCCTCAGTCCTGAAGATATGCAAGAAGCCAAGAAATCTATGCAAGAGAAAGGTTTTTAATCTGAAGATGTTAAGAATCTAGCACCTATTGAAGAAATACATGGTCTTGATAACCCGACACAGGTAATAGAGGTAAATTCTCTTCGTAGATTCAATGAGAGTGATATTCATCATGATAAACCTGCTAGCTTATGCTTAGATGAATTTGATAACTTTGTTGCCAAACAACAAAGTTTAAATGATTATGTTAGTAGACAACTGAAACAAAATGCTCGTATGATTAATCATATAAGTGCTTGTGTGCATAGAAATGTTAATGATCTTAAGCTTATTGGTAAACATGCTTCTATGGTCACTACTCAAGTAGAACAAGTACTTAAGGCTCAAAATGACTTGCTTAATGAGTTGAATGACAATTCTGTTAGAGTTGTTAGTAGAGATGGTAGAATGACTCAGGAACCTTTGTATCCCGAGGGCCATCCTAAGAGAATTGAACAAGATACTCAAGGAGTTAACACTGATGCACCTAGTCATCCTGGTAATAGGAAGAAAAAGAAAGATGATAGGAACTTGCATGCTAGCAAACGTGTTGCTGTTACACCCGAGAATCCAAATGATGTCTCTATTTCTGATGCCGAAACACAATCTCGTGATGAACACGAGCCTAGTGATAATATAGATAATGATGTTCATGTTGATGCTCAACCTAGTAATGATAATGATGTGGAGATTGAACCTGTTGTTGATCTTGATAACCGACAACCTAAGAACAGGAGATATGATAAGAATGATTTTATTGCTAGGAAGTGCTACTTCTCAAACAACAGCGCCAGAAATTGACACGTTGACGGAGACTTGCTTGCGTTAGTTTTTCCCTTGAAAAGGAAAGGGTGATGCAGCACAGGAGTAGTAAGTATTTCCCTCAGTTTGAGAACCAAGGTATCGATCCAGTGGGAGAATCAAGCCAAGTGTCCAGAGTACCTACGCAAACATAAACGAGCTTGCACCCAACGCTATAAAGGGGTTGTCAATCCCTTCAAGATTGATTGCAAAGTGAGATCTGAAGGCGGAAAGTGCAACGAAGTAAAAGTGAAAGGCTGAAAATATGGTGTGAAGTAGACCCGGGGGCCATAGTGTTCACTAGAGGCTTCTCTCAAAATAGCAAATATCACGGTGGGTGAACAAATTACTGTCGAGCAATTGATAGAACCGCGCAAAGTCATGACGATATCTAAGGCAATGATCATACATATATGCATCACATCCAAGACAAATAGACCGATACTTTCTGCATCTACTACTATTACTCCACACATCGACCGCTATCCAGCATGCATCTAGTGTATTGAGTTCATGACGAACAGAGTAACGCCTTAAGCAAGATGACATGATGTAGAGGGATAAACTCAAACCAATGATGTAAACCCCGTATTTTTACCCTTGATGGCAACAACACGATGCGTGCCTCGCTACCCCTTCTGTCACTGGGTGAGGTCACCGCACGGTATGAACCCAAAACCAAGCACTTCTCCTATTGCAAGAATCATAGATCAAGTTGGCCAAACAAAACCCACAACTCGAAGAGAATTACAAGGATATGAAATCATGCATATAAGAGATCAGAAGAAACTCAAATAAGATTCATAGATAATCTGATCATAAATCAACAATTCATCGGATCTCGACAAACACGCCGCAAAAGAAGATTACATCGGATAGATCTCCATGAAGATCATGGAGAACTTTGTATTGAAGATCCAAGAGGGAGAAGAAGCCATCTAGCTACTAGCTATGGACCTCAAGGTCTATGGTGAACTACTCACGCATCATCGGAGAGGTCATGGTGTTGATGAAAAGCCCTCCGTATCCGAATCCCCCCTCCGGCAGGGCACCAGAACGTGCCCCAGATGTGATCTTGCGGAGACAGAAGCTTGCGGCGGCGGAAAAGTATTTTCGTGGATCTCTTGCGCAGTTTTGGATTTTTCAGGAATTTATAGGCGGAAGAGGTAGGGCAGACGAGCCATAGGGGGGCCACGAGCCTGCTAGGCGCGGTCCCCCTGGCCGTGCCTAGGGCTTGTGTCGTCCCCTGGTAGCTTCTGCCTTGGTTCTCGCGTCCCGTGCGTATCTTCTGTTCTGAAAAAATTCGTTTCGGAAGTTTTATTCCGTTTGGACACCGTTTAAAATCCTCCTCTGAAAAGGGTCAAAAACACGGAAAAAACAGGAACTGGCACTTGGCACTGAGTTAATAAGTTAGTCCCAAAAAAAGATATAAAAGGCATACAAAACATCCAAAGTTTGACAAGATAATAGCATGGAACCATCAAAGATTATAGATACGTTGGAGACGTATCAGCAGCCGGCTCGCGTCTACCTCTCTTGTATGGTGTGTTTGTGTGTGTTGAGTTGACTGACCCTCTGCATGGAGGGGGGTCAGGGGGTTTATAGCCGAACCCACCGACCTACAATAAGGCTAAAAGTACATGAGTGGGACCCGGCTGGCAGCCTCGCCGGCTGGCCAGGGGTCCCACGGGGGTCTTGTCTTGTCGCTGGAGGGACCTGCCGGCTGCGAGGTCCCATCTCGCCATGGGACCCGCCGGCTAGCCATTGAGGCTCTCGCGTAAGGTTGACATAGTACACGTGTAGTACGTCTGGCATCGTCTTGCGAGATTCGTCATGGGCCGCCAGTACGGCTGTCTCCACCGTTCCCACGCCGAATGCAGTAATGGAGTGCGAGTTTAACGGGCCGACACTGTGCAGGATGATGGATCGGAGCCGGAGTAGGTCAGCGGCATGGCCGCCGACGCTATAACTGTCGTGCACCCCAATCCAGTACCTTGGCTGACGCGTAGCCACCTTTAACCGTAGGGTCTCGTCATGACCTACGGTCTGATGTGACTTGAGCTCCCTAGCCGACTAGTTGCTTAACTAGCCGGCATGGGCACGGCCGCCTCGCCTCTAGCCGGCCAGCTTGGCCTAGACGAACAGAGGGAGGTAACCGTCTCGCCTCTAGCTGGCAGGAGCTTCCTGGCCGGCCAGAGGGAGTTGGTCGTCTTGCCCCCAGCCGACAGGTGCTTCCTAGCGGCCAAGGGTACTTGGACTTTGTAGAGTGGTTCATGTTGTTCCTTCACGGTAGAAGGCAAAGGAGTAGGCTCGATGAGCCTACCCCGGGGTTATCCCCCCGACAGTAGTCCCGAAGCAGGGGAGGCCCGCCGCCTTGGAGCGGGTGGCCTTGCCGGCTTGAGTTGTTTTGTTGTTGATTTTCCTTTGCCGCGTGCGATAGGAGACGCCGGCTTAGAAGCCAGCCGGCTTCCAAGAGACGCCTCGACTTCGTTGTTAGTTGCGCAGATTGCACCACGTGCCAGGCCCCAGCCTAACGTGATGATGGTTTGCTGAGATGACGGGACTGGGCCTGAGCCCTGGGTCCCGCCATGTCGTCCCCTCGGCCCCCGCCTGGAGGATCCTGTGTGGATTTACTCCGTGACGGTTGGGTTTCGGGAAACGTAATTGCCCTGTAATAATCGGGGGAGGTGGGCCCTGTGCACCCCGGATCCCCTCCCCACGATCCATCGTGGAGTTTAAATGGGATGCGGGGGTACCGAGGAGACCATTCGCCCCCTTCTCGCGCCGCACTTGCGCCCTCTCCTCCCCTAAGCCCAGAGAAATAAGGAGGTTCACTTCGTCTTCCCTGTTGCGCCGGCCGTCACCGCCCACCACCAAGCCTCCACCGCATGCCGTCATGTCGAGCGGCGCCCCCAAGAAGGGTCAGCACAACGGTGCTTGGCTTGGTAGCGACATCAGCAACGACCATATCGAGGCGCTCCGCCATCGCCTCGTGCTTCCTCCCGCATCGGTTGTGGCGGCGCGTGTGCCAGGATTCGAAAACTCCACAACGCCTAGGGCGGGAGAGGTAGTTGTGTTCGATGAACACTTATATCGCGGCTTTGGGCTCCCGGCGAGCAACTTCTTCTCCAACTTCCTCATCTTCTTCGGTTGCAGCCGCACCACCTGGCGCCTAACGCCATTCTTCACCTTGCTGCCTACGTCGTCCTGTGCGAGGGCTTTCTGGGCATCGAGCCCCGCCTTGATCTTTGGCAGAAACTCTTCTTCTTCAAGCAGCAGTCCATAAAGATGGACAAGGCCGAGGCGGAGAAGATCATGGGCCCCCGTTCGATGACCCCGTGCGGCGCGGCACTGGTGCATCACCGGATGATGTGTGGCTTCTCCAGATGCCGCTCCAGGACTCCATCAAGCTATGGCAGAGGGGGTTCTTCTACGTGAAGAACGTTGACCCCTCCCGCGACAGCCTCAACTTGCCGCCCTTCGTCATCGATCCTCCTACGGCGAGGAGGAACTCGAAGGCTTCGTATCCGAAGCCAATCGACAAGGTGGCGCAGATATGCACCTACCTCGAGACCATGAAGACTCGCGGCCTCCTGGGCCGCGACCTGCTCACCACCATGATGACCCGCCGGGTCCTGCCTCTGCAGAGGCGGCCCCATCTGATGTGTTAGATGGGCGGCTGGCACGACCCTTGCCGGCTCTCCACTAAGAACTTCCAGGCCGGAGCGGTGTCCCGGAATGTGAACTTGATCTCCTCCACCAACATGGACAAAGGTGGAGATTAGGAGTGGGCTATGCGCCCTTACGACCGAGCCCATCCGGCCCCATGCTAAGCGCCTTCCCAAACTTTGTCTTGTTTATCTTTGAACTCGATGTTCTTTCTTCTGAGCCGGCTACCGACTCCCTTGCTCAGCTGTTCGAGAGCGTGCAAGAGCTCAACCCACCCACCGCTGACGTGGAGATGTCGGACCCCTCGGAAATCAAGGATGAGGGGGTGATCGAGCTGCGAGCCGCCGCCTCTGAAGGTTAGCAGGAAGCGCTCGAGTCGGAGGGCTCCGTGCCACCTGGTGAGCACCTAAAGCCCTCCATTCTTGACTGGACACATGATGACGAGACGCCGCCTGCCTCATCTGATGCAGTCTTCGAGGAGGATCTAGAGGATCTGGAGGAGGTCATCAGCCCTCCCCTGACGCGGGGCTACCGTAAGGCAGGCGAGACGGCCAGGAACAAGGGCAAGGGAGCGGCTACATCCAAGCCGTCCCCCAAGCGTGCCGCAACGGGACCTCCCGCTGGAGGACGCGGAGGCGGCACCAAGAAGTACCGCGCTGGCGCCGGCAGGAAGCGAGTGCCTGTCGTGGCGGGGTAAGAGTCCTTCGTTATCTCTTTTTGTTTCTTTTGTGTGAGGATAGGCTCCTCAAATAATACTTGGCAAGGAGGCAGAAGACGTGGAGGAAGAAACCGCCTCCGGTGCCGAACGAGCCGGCTGGGCAGCTCCAGACACTGCCGAGAAGGCGTTGGAGGACGATCCGCCCTTCGCTGGGAGGCGGCAGCGAACAAGACGGCCGTGGGCCAGTCCAAGCCCAGTCGGGCTGAGAAGCCCAAGGAGAAACACTCGAAGGCCAAGCATGACACCTCCAAGCGAACGCGCGTGGAGGAGCCAGCTAGCGAGGCGGCTCCGAGGCGCGCCCAGGGAGCCGAGGCGGCCAAGTCTCCCGAGCCGGCCGCCTCCACACCTGCAAACCTCGAGGTGATCCCCGACACGCCGGAAGCTAATGTAGACGGTGCGCCGAAGATAACCATGGATGCGCCGGAGGTGACCATGGATGTGTTGGAGACGGCCGATCCACCCCCGGCTGCAGAGACGACGCCGGCTGGAATGTCCTCGGAGCCGGCCACCAACCAGCCACCTAGAGACGGCACCATCGTCGTGGCCAACTACAGCCCAGCGGCTCTAGGAGCCGGCCCCATCGCCAGGAGCCGGCCCATGAAGACTTGGCGCGTTGCCAACGCTGAGTGCATAATGCTGCCCTCAGGCATCGAGCTCAGCAGTGTCCCGAAACTGGTGGCGTTGTTCTCCAGTAGTCGGGACAAGGTGAAGCAGGCGGCCCGGGTGGCCCACAGCGATCTAGAGCGTCTTGAAGAACGCGCCAAGGTAAGTCCTTCATCTTTTGCATCTTCTCTGCCTTGGTTTGGCTTTTTTCTTTTTCTGCTCTTGAATCAGTGGGGGCGCGCCAGCGCAGCCACTAGGTGTAGCCCCGAGAATCGGGCCGGCCAGGCTTTGGCCAGGCCGAATCTACGTGAGCTATGTTTATCTTTGCTTTTTTAGTGGGGGTGCGCTAGCGCACCCACTGGGTGTAGCCCCCGAGAATCGGGACGGCTAAGAGTTAGCCGGGCCAAATCTTACTTATTGCTTTTCTTTGTCTTGTTCGTAGGAGCTTTATAACACCCAAATGCACGCGTACTGTTGGGGCACGTTGCATGGGAAACAAAAAAATTCCTACACACACGAACACCTATCATGGTGATGTTCATCTACGAGAGGGAGATTTGATCCACATACCCTTGTAGATCGCTCAGCGGGAAGTGTTAAGAAACGCGGTTGATGTAGTGGTATAGCTTCATGCTTCAAATCACCGTCGTCCCCCGATCCGTTCCGATCTAGTACCGAACGGGCGGCACCTCCGCGTTCAGCACACGTACAGCTTGATGACGATCTCGAATTTCTTGATCTAGCAAGAGAGACGGAGAAGTAGATGAGTTCTCCGGTAGCGTGACGATGCACCGGTATTGGTGATGATCTATTCCTGCACGGCTCTGCCCGAGCTCCGCAGAGATCTAATCTAGAGGAAGAACTATGAGGTGTAGGTTTGAGTTGCACGTGGCAAAGTTGTGTCTCAACCAGCCCTAAACCTCTAGTATATATAGGAGGAGCCAAGGAGTGGGGAAAAGCCCTAGGGCGCCGGCCAAAGGTGGCCTACTTGGGTCGACCGAAGTGGGAGGGAGGAGTCCTTCTCCAATCCCACTTGGATTAGGACTCCTTCCTTATTTTCCCACCTCTTTTGGATTTTCCACTTTTTCCTCATGGGTTTTCCTAAGATGACTTTGTCAGCCCATTATACCTTATTGCACATCCAATAAACCCATGTGGGCCCCTTGGGGCATGGTGGGCCAACCCAGTGGGCCCCCGGAACCCATTCGTCACTCCTGGTACACTGTCGGCAATGCCCGAAAAGTTTCCGGAATCCAAACACCAACTTCCTATATATCAATCTTCGTTTCCGGACCATTCTGGAAATACTCGTGACGTCTGTGATCTCATTAGGGACTCCAAACAACCTTCGGTCACCATCACATATAACTCAAGTAAACTAAAACATCATCGAACTTTAAGTGTGCAGACCCTGCGGGTTCGAGAACTATGTAGACATGACCCGAGACACTTCTCGGTCAATATCCAATAGCGGGACCTGGATGCCCATATTGGATCCTACATATTTTACAAAGATCTTATCGGTTGAACCTGTGTGCCAAGGATCCATATAATCCCGTATAACATTCCTTTGTCCTTCGGTATGTTACTTGCCCGAGATTTGATTGTCGGTATCCCTATACCTATTTCAATCTCGTTATCGGCAAGTCTCTTTGCTTGTTCTGTAATACAAGATCCCGCGACTCACACTTGAGTCACATTTCTTGCAAGGCTTATATATGATGTTGTATTACCGAGTGGGCCCCGAGATACCTCTCCGTCACACAGAGTGACAAATCCCAGTCTTGATCCATGCTAACTCAACGGACACCTTCGGAGATACCTGTAGAGCACCTTTATAGTCACCCATTAACGTTGTGACGTTTGATACACACAAGGTATTCCTCCAGTGTCAGTAAGTTACATGATCTCATGGTCATAGGAATGAATACTTGACACACAGAAAACAATAGCAACAAAATGACACGATCACATGCTACGTTTATAATTTGAGTCTTGTCCATCACATGATTGTCCTAATGATGTGATCCCGTTATCAAGTGACAACACTTGCCTATGGCCAGGAAACCTTCACCATCTTTCATCAACGAACTAGTCAACTAGAGGCTCACTAGGGACAATGTTTTGTCTATATATCCACACATGTATTTGAGTTTCCAATCAATACACTTCTACAATGGATAATAAACGATTATTATGAACAAGGAAATATAATAATAACTAATTTATTATTGCATCTAGGGCATATTTCCAACAGTCTCCCACTTGCACTAGAGTCAATAATCTAGTTCACCTCACTATGTGATTTTGACGAATCCAACACCCATACAGTTCTGGGGTTTGATCACGTCTTGCTTGTAAGAGAGGTTTTAGTCAACGGTTCTGAACCTTTCAGATTCGTGTGCGCTTTACAAATCTTTATGTCATCTTATAGATGCTGCTACTACGTGCTATTCGGAAATATTCCAAATATCTACTCTACTATACGAATCCGTTTTACTACTCAGAGTTATTCAGATTAGTGTCAAAGCTTGCATCGACGTAACCCTTTACGACGAACTCTTTAACCACCTCCATAATCGAGAAAAAAAATCCTTAGTCCATTAGTTACTAAGGATAACTTTGACCGTTGTTTAGTGATTCAATCCTCGATCACTCCTTGTACCCCTTGCCAGACTAATGGCAAGGCACACATCAGGTGCGGTACACAGCATGGCATACTTTAGAGTCTACAGCTAAGGCATAGAAGATGACCTTCGTCCATTCTGTTTATTCTGCCGTGGTCGGGCTTTGAGTCTTACTCAAATTCACACCTTACAACACTGCCAAGAACTCCTTCTTTGTTGATCTATTTTGAACTCCTTCAAAAACCTGTCAAGGCATGCATTTCATTGAAAGTTCTATTTAGCGTTTTGATCTATCTCTATAGATCTTCATGCTCAATGTTTCAAGTAGCTCTATCCAGGTCTTCCTTTGAAAAACTCCTTTCAAACAACCTTTTATGCTTCAGAGAAATTCCACATTACTTTCGATCAACAATATGTCAACCACATATACTTATCAGAAATTCTATAGTACTCCCACTCACTTCTTTGGAAATACAAGTTTCTCATAATCCTTGTACAAACCCAAAAAGCTTTGATCATCTCATCAAAGCGTATATTCCAACTCTAAGATGATTCCACCAGTCCATAGAAGGATCGCTGGAACTTGCATATTTGTTAGCATCCTTAGGATTGATAAAACCTTCTGGTTGTATCACATACAACCTTTCCTCAAGGAAACCGTCGAGGAAACAATGTTTTGTCATCCTATGTGCAATATTTCATAAATAATGCAGCAACTGCTAACACAATTCCAACAGACTTTTAGCATCGCTACGACTGAGAAAGTCTCATCATAGTCAACTCTTTGAACTTGTCGGAAACATCTTTGCGATAAATCGAGCTTTTCTTAATGGTGACTTTTCACCATCATCGTCTGTCTTCCTTTTAAAGATCCATCTTTACTTAATGGTCCTACGACCATCAAGTAGTTCTTCCAAAGTCTACACTTTGTTTTCTACACGAATTCTCTCTCGAATTTCATGGCCTCCAGCAATTTGTCGGAAACCGGGCCCACCACCGCTTCTCCATAGCTCGTAGGTTCATCGTTGTTCAGCAACATGACCTCCAAGATAGGGTTACCGGACTACTCTGTAGCAGTACGCGACCTTGTCGACCTACGAGGTTTGTAGTAACTTGATCCGAAGCGTAATGATCACCATCATCAGTTTCCACTTCAATTGGTGTAGGCGCCACATGAACAATTTCCTATGCCCTGCTACACACTGGTTGAAGTGACGGTTCAATAACCTCATCAAGTTCCACCATCCTCCCACTCAACTCTTTCAAGACAAACCTTTTCTCAAGAAAGGACCCGTTTTAGAAACAAACACTTTGCTTCCGGATCTGAGATAGGAGATGTACTCAACTGTTTTGGATATCCTATGAAGATGCATTTATCCGCTTTGGTTCGAGCTTATCAAACTGAAGCTTTTTCACATAAGCGTCGCCGCCCCAAACTTTCAAGAAACGACAGCTCAGGTTTCTCCAAACCATAATCTATACTATGTCATCTCAACGGAAATACGTGGTGCCCTATTTAAAGTGAATGTGGTTGCCTCTAATGCATAACCCATAAACGATAGTGGTAATTCGACAAGAGACATCATAGTATGCACCATATCAAATAGGGCGCGGCTATGATGTTTGGACACACCATCACACTATGGTGTTCTAGGTGGCATGAATTGTGAAACAATTTCCTCATTGTCTTAATTGTGTACCAAAAACTTGCAACTCAGATATTCATCTCTATGATCATATCATAGACAGTTTATCCTCTTGTCACGACGATCTTCACTCTGAAATAGATTTCAATTTTTCAACATTTCAAACTTGTGATTCATTAAGTAAATACTCTTGTATCTACTCAAATCGTCAGCGAAGTAAGAACATAACGATATCCATTGCGTGCCTCAGCACTCATTGGGCTGACACATCAAAATGCATTGCTTCCAACAAGTTACTTTCTTGTTCCATGTGGTATGATTTTGCATGTCTCAAGTGATTCAAAATCAAGTGAATCCAAACGATCCATCCGCATGGAGTTTCTTCATGCGTTTATACCAACAGGTATGGTTTGCATGGCTCAAACGTTTCAAAAATGAGTTAGTACAAAGATCCATCAGCATGGAGCTTCTTCATGCATTTTACACCAACATGACTCAAGTGGCAGCGCCACAAGTAGGTGGTACTATCATTATTACTTTGTATCTTTTGGCACCAATATTATGCACATGTGTAACACTATGATCGAGATTCAATAAACCATTGAAGGTAATTATTCAAGCAAATAGAATAACCATTATTATCTTTAAATGAATAATCATATTGCAATAAACACGATCCAATCATGTTCATGCTCAATGCAAACACCAAATAACAATTATTTAGGTTTAGCACCAATCCCGATGGTAGAGGGAGCGTGCGATGTTTGATCACATCAACCTTGGAAACACTTCCAACACTTATCGTCACCTCGCCTTTAGCTAGTCTCCATTTATTCCGTAGCTTTATATTTCGAGTTACTAATCACTTAGCAACCGAACCGGTACCGAATACCCTCGTGCTACTAGGAGTACTAGTAAAGTACACATCAATATCATGTACACCAAATATACTTCTGTTGACTTTGCTGGCCTTCTCATCTACCAAGTATCTAGGGTAGCTCCGCCTCAGTGACCGTTTCCCTCATAACAGAAGCACTTAGTCTCGGGTTTGGGTTTAACTTTGGGTTTCTCCATTAGAGCAGCAACTGGTTTGTCATTTCATGAAGTATCCCTGCTAGCCCTTGCCCTTCTTGAAACTAGTGGTTTTACTAACCATCAACAATTGATGCTCCTTCTTGATTTCTACTTTCGCAGTGTCAAACATTGTGAATCGCTCAAGGATCATCATATCTATCCTTGATATGTTATAGTTCATCACGAAGCTCTAGCAGCTTAGTGGCAGTGACTTTGGAGAACCATCACTATCTCATTTGGAAGATTAACTCCCACTTGATTCAAGCGATTGTTGTACTTAGACAATCTGAGAACATGCTCAACGATTGAGCTTTTCTCCTTTACTTTGTAGACAAAGAATCTTGTCGGAGGTCTCATACCTCTCAACAAGGGCACGAGCATGAAATCTCAATTTCATCTCTTAGAACATCTCTTATGTTCCGTGACGTTTCAAAACGTCTTCGGCGCCTTGCTTCTAAGGCATTAAGTATTACGCACTGAACTATCACGCAGTCATCAAAAATGTGTATGTCAGATGTTCGCAACATCCACAGACGACTCTCGAGGTGCAGCACATCGAGTGGTGCATTAAGGACATAAGCCTTCCGCGCAGCAATGAGGACAATCCTCAGTTTTACGGACTCAGTCCGCAAAGTTGCCACGATCATCTTTCAACTAAATTTTCTCTATGAACATATAAAAACAGTAGAGCTATAGCGCAAGCTACATCACAATTCACAAAGACCTTTTGACTATGTTCATGATAATTAGTTCAATTAATCATATTACTTAAGAACTCCCACTCAAAAAATACATCCCTCTAGTCATTTGAGTGGCGCATGATCCAAATCCACTAACTCAAGTCTGATCATCACGTGAGTTGAGTATAGTTTCAATGGTAAACATCTCTGTGCTAATCATATCAACTATATGATTCATGCTCGACCTTTCGGTCTCATGTGTTCCGTGGCCATGTCTGCACATGCTAGACTAGTCAAGTTTAACCCGAGTGTTCCGCGTGTGCAACTGTTCTGCACCCATTGTATGTGAACGTTGAGTCTATCACACCCGATCATCACGTGGTGTCTCGAAACGACGAACTGTCACAACGGTGCACAGTCGGGGAGAACACAATTTCATCTTTAAATTTTAGTGAGGGATCACCTTATAATGCTACCGTCATTCTAAGCAAGATAAGGTGCATAAAAGGATTAACATCACATGCAATTCATAAGTGACATGATACGGCCATGATCTTGTGCTTCTTGATCTCCATCACCAAAGCACCGGCATGATCTTCATCGTCACCGGTGCCACACCATGATCTCCATCATCATGATCTCCATCATCGTGCCGCCATCGAGGTTGTCGTGCTATCTACGCTATTACTACTAAAGCTACAACCTAGCAATATAGTAAACGCATGTGCAAACACAAACGTTAGTTTAAAGACAACCCAATGGCTCCTGTCGGTTGCCGTAGCAATGACGTGCAAGTCGATATTAACTATTACAACATGATCATCTCATACATCCAATATATCACATCATGTCATCGGCCATATCACATCACAAGCATACCCTCCAAAAACAAGTTAGACGTCCTCTAATTTGTTGCTGCATGTTTTACGTGGCTGCTATGGGTATCTAGTATGATCGCATCTTACTTACGCAAACACCACAATAGTGATGTGAAAATTGCTATTTAACCCCCCTCCAAGGACCGCCTTGATCAAATCCAATTCAACTAAAGTTGAAGAAACATGCACCCGCCAGTCATTGATAACCCACAAGTGTAGGGGATCGCAACATTTTTCGAGGGTAGAGTACTCAACCCAAATTTATTGATTCGACACAAAGGGAAGCAAAAGAATATTCTCAAGTATTAGAAGCTGAGTTTGTCAATTTCAACCACACCTGAAAGATTAGTGTCTGCAAGCAAAGTATCAGTAGCAAAGTGGTATGATAGCAATGGTGTCACAAAAAGATCTCTTGACGGCAGACTATTCCTAACTGTTGTGTCAATGGCGCCAGTAAATAGCACGTGGACGGGGAACTATTCTTCCCCGGCAACGGCTCCAGAAAAGTCTTGCAACAAGTAGCAGCAAAGTAGCAATAGTAGTGACAACGGTAGCAAGGAATAGCAGTAGTGACAGCAATAGCAGCAGCAGTAGCGACAGCAGCAGCAAGTAACAACAGAGTAACAGAAGTAGCGACAGCAGTAGCAGCAAAGTAACGTAGCAAGGACTAGTAGTGAAAGACTCGTAGGCAGTGGATCGGTGATGGATGAGTATGCCGGATATGATTCATCATGTAACAGCTATAACACGGAGAGATATGTAACTAGCTCCCGTTCGTCAATCTAATGTAGGCATGTATTCCGTATGTAGTCATACGTGCTTAGGGAAAAGAACTTGCATGACATCTATTGTCCATCCCTCCCGTGGCAGCGGGGTCCTAATGGAAACTACGGGATAATAAGGTTCTCCTTTTAATAAAGAACCGGACCAACGCATTAACACTTGGTGAATACATGAATTCCTCATACTATGATCATCTCCGGGAGTGGTTCCGGCTATTGTCACTCTGGGGTTGCCGGGTCATAACACATAGCACGTGACTACAACTTGCAAGATAGGATCTAAAACACACATATATTGGCGACAACATAATAGGTTCAGATCTGAGATCATGGCACTCGGGCCCTAGTGACAAGCATTAAGCATGGCAAAGTAGTAGCAACATCAATCTCAGAACATAGTGGATACTAGGGATCAATCCCCGTCAAAACTAACTCGATTACATGATAGATCTCATCCAACTCATCACCGTCCACCAAGCCTACAATGAGATTACTCACGAACGGTGAAGAGCATCATGGAATTGTCGATGGAGGAAGGTTGATGATGACGATGGCGACGATTTCCCCTCTCCGGAGCCCAGAACGGACTCCAGATCTGCCCTCCACATGAAGAACAGGGGGTGGCGGCGCCTCCGTATCGTAAAACGTGATGAATCCTTCTCTTTGATTTTTTTCCGGGCGAGACAGAATAAATAGAGCTGAGTTTGGAGGCGGTGGCGCCACGTGGGCCCCACAAGCCCTCACGACGCAGCCTAGGGGGTGGCCGCGGCCCAGGGGCTTGTGGCCCATTGGCACACTCCCTCCGGTGGATCTTTGCGCATGTATTTTTCTTTAATTCCAGAAAAATTCTCCGTAAATTTTCAGGTCATTCCGAGAACTTTTATTTCTGCACAAAAACAACACCATGGCAATTCTGCTGAAAACAGCGTTAGTCCGGGTTAGTTCCATTCAAATCATGCAAATTAGAGTCCAAAACAAGGGCAAAAGAGTTCGGAAAAGTAGATACGACGGAGACGTATCAACTCCCCCAAGCTTAAAGCCTTGCTTGTCCTCAAGCAATTCAGTTGACAAACTGAAAGAGACAAAAGAAAAACTTTGACGAACTCTGTTTGATCTTGTGCTTGCAACTATGTCTAACTCATAACCAGAATTTCAGTAAGATCACAAGCAAACCACATAAGCAAATGACATCTAGGTCTCACAGTAAACTCATATCAATGGCATAATCAACTAGCAAGCAAATAATAGTAAGTCTCAAATGTCAACACTTCAATCAAAACAACATGAAGCAATGCGAACACATGGTATCTCGCTAGCTCTTTCTGAGACCGCAAAACATAAATGCAAAGCACCTTCAAAGACCAAGGGCTGACTAAACATTGTAACTCAAGGCAATGAAGATCCAACCACAGTCATACTGAACACAGTTAAAAGCAAAGCATAAAAATGGCAGAGGTGCTCTCTAATTGGAGCTTTTGTAAGAGGATGATGACTCAACAGGAACATAAATAGACAGGCCCTTCGCAGAGGGAAGCATTGATTTGCAGAGGTGCCAAAGCTCAAGCTTTAAAAACAGAGATAATAAATTTGGGTGGCATGCTTTCATTGTCAACGCAATGACTAAGAGCTCTCAACATCTTCCACGCTACACATGCTATAGGCGGTTACCAAACAGAAAAGTAAAGTTTTGACTCCCCAACCACCAATCAATCACACTCCACAGCTAGCCGAATCCTCGGGTACCGTCCATACGAACATCAATCCTGGGGGAGTTTTGTTTGCAATTATCTTTTCGATTTGAGCATGGAACTGGGAATTCCAATTATCGGCCCCTTTCTCGTGAATGATAGTGAATAAACACATATCGAGGATAACACGCCTAGCATGGAAGATACCAATAGCCCCCTGTCACCGCATGAGTGGTTCGGGCATGCAAAACATATTATTTCTCGAAGATTTAGAGAGTGGCACATGCAAATTTACTTGGAACGGCAGGTAGATACCGCACATAGGTAGGTATGGTGGACTCATATGGAACAACTTTGGGTTTATGGGGGTGGATGCACAAGCAGTATTCCCGCTTAGTACAAGTGAAGGCTAGCAAAAGACTCGGAAGCGACCAACTAGAGAGCGACAACAGTCATGAAAATGCATTGAGATTAACTAACATTGAGTGCAAGCATGAGTAGGACATAAATCACCATGAACATGAATATCATAGAGGCTATGTTGATTTTGTTTCACCTACATGCGTGAACATGCGCCAAGTCAAGCCACTTGAAACATTCAAAGGAGGATACCATCCTATCAAACTACAACACAGTCATCTCAACATTCATGTGGGCATCCAAGACAAACCATTATAAGCTCCTAGCTAAGTAAGCATGGCATAAGCAACTATGATCTCTAAGTTGTCATTGCAGACATGTTTCTCTCACAACAAAGCTGAATCAGGCATGATGAGCTAGTCATATTTACAAAAACAAAATAGATCGAGTTCATACCAGCTTTTCCAGGATCAGTCACTTCATCATATATTGTCATTATTGCCTTTTACTTGCACGACCGAACGATGTGAACAATAATAAGCGTGCTCGTGCATTGGACTAAAGCTGGAATCTGCAGGCAAACACAAAGGAGAAGACAAAGTAATATGGCTCTTTGAAAGCTAAACAGGTATGCATGCAAGAGCCACTAAACATTGTAACCAATATCTTCTACCTTGACCCAAAGAAAAAGAAAAATATTTACACGGGAAAGCTCCCAACGAGCAAAAAAAGAAGAAAAAGAATTTTTTTTTTGGGTTTTCTCAAACTAGACAGACACACGAAAAGAAAACGAGAAAAAGAAAATAAACTAACACGGATGATACAGTGGCAAAGTGTGAACACCGGCTAACAAAGTGAAAGCATAAGCAAGAATGTAAAGTCGGTGAGAACACGTACTCCCCCAAGCTTAGGCTTTTGGCCTAAGTTTGTCTACTACCAAGGAGGGAAATAACCAGCTCTGGGGTACTTCGGAGTGGACCGAGGATGCCACTGCTGTGTGAGCTCCTGTGGCTCCCACTGATAAACCGGCGTCTGGTACTCGACTAGTGGCTCGGGCACGGGCACCTGTGATTGGGCCAAGCCCCAATATGCGTAGATGTCCGAGGGCATAATAATGTACCTACCTGCATGAAGATTGAACAAAGAAGGAGCAGGCAAAGTAATAGTCTCACGAGTACCCTGACCAAATACCAGGTTATAAATCATCCTTCTATTTATATCTCTATCAAGAAAGTCACGGCGAACCATGCTATCGTAATCTAGATATCTCTCGGGAAGAAGAATCTCTTCTTCCTCTTCCAATCTAATAGGTATCTCAAAGTGTCTAGGAAAACGGGTAGCATAGATACCTCCATAGACAACACCTTTAGAACGGTTCGTGTTCAACCGTTGAGCTACTATAGCGCCCAAGCCATAAGTTTTATCATTATAAAGGGCTTCGCGCAAGACCGCAAGATCTGGGGAACTAAGTGACCCAGCTTTCCCACGGCCAATCAAACATTTTCCACAAATAGTGAGAAGTACCGAAGCACGGGAAAATGAATGCTAGCAGCTCTAGAGCGAGACACTCCTCTCTCCTCTCCTACAACAATTGTATCGATGAAAGCTTCCAAGTCCCGTGGACGAGGTTCATGAATATCCCCAACGTAAGGTAATTTGCGAACATTGCCAAAATCCTGGAGTGACATGCGCTGGGGGATATCATAAAGTTTAAACTCAACCATAGGAGGATTCTTCCTCGGATAGAAGTTAAAGCTTTGTACGAAGATATTAGTGAGGAGGAGGTATTGCGGACACTTATCTTCAACGAAGGCGGTGAGGCCTGCGTTTTCCACCAAGTGATAAAAGTCCTCATAAATTCCAGCGGCGCGTAAGAACACGTCGCTTGGCCACTCGCACGCTCGAACTTCTGTGACTCGAGGGACTAGATACTTGGGCTTCTTCTCACTCCCATCATCCTTGGGGTCACGGCTTGAGAGCCTCTCAAGAACCTCCTCATCTTTTCCCTTTTCTATCTCTGAAAATTTCTGAAATTTTTAGTGATTCTAAGGAAAAGTGAACAAGGATTAACGAAACTCATAGCAACTACTCCCACAAGTGCCAAGAGGCCATATTACGCATAAAAACCACTTGGAACCAGCTAGAATTAGCATGCAAAGCTCAAGAGCATGGTCACCAGGGCAGCAAAAATGTGTGGAGTATAAGGCACTAGAGCAAAAACTAATTGGACCAATGGAGGAGTCACTTGCCAAGGAGTAATTTCCCCAAAACAGTTCGGAGAACGGTGATTTGAGCAAACAGATCGAGAATCCCAGCAAGAGGAGCAAGAACACGGGTTTGAGCTGCGAAACGATTTTTTCTGGAGGTAGGAGAACCAGATGAGAGCAAGAATGACTGGAGGGGGTGCATGTGGGCCCCACAAGCCTGGGTGGCGCGGCCAAGGGGGGTGCCCGTGCCATCACGGCTTGTGGCCCACTAGTGCAGCCCCCAGAAAAGCTCTTCGTATCAGGATTTTTCAAAAATTCCAGAAAAAATCATACTTAATTTTCAGGACGTTCGGAGAACTTTTATTTTCGGGGTACTTTTCCATGGGACGTGATGTCCCACAAGCGTATGGGATCGCAGCAGATTTCGAGGGTAGAGTATTCAACCCAAATTTATTAATTCGCTAACAAGGGGAAGCTAAAGGATATTCTCAAGTATTAGCAGCTGAGTTGTCAATTCAACCACACTTGAAAGATTAGTGTCTGCAAGCAAAGTATCAGTAGCAAGGTAGTATGATAGCAACGGCACCAGAAAAAGCTTTGGCAATCTCCAGCAACGGTGCTAGAAAAGGCCTTGTTGACGGGTTGTTAGCGCCAACAAAGTCTTGCAACAAGTAACAGTGGAGAAGCAAGGAACAGTAGTAGCAGCAGCAAAGTAACAACAGTAGCAACAGCAGCAAAGTAACAGCAGTAGAGTGGCCCAATCCCTATTGTAGCAAGGGACAAGCCTAGGCAAAGTAACGTAGCGAGGACCACTAGTAAAAGACTCATAGGCAGTGGATCAGTGATGGATGAGTGTGACGGATGTGATTCATCATGTAACAGCTATAACATGGAGATATATGTGGCTAGCTCCCGTTCATCAATCTAATGTAGGCATGTATTCTGTATGTAGTCATACGTGCTTAGGGAAAAGAACTTGCATGGCATCTATTGTCCATCCCTCCCGTGGAAGCGGGGTCCTAATGGAAACTACGAGATATTAAGGCTCTCCTTTTAATAAAGAACCGGACCAACGCATTAACACGCGGTGAAAACATGAACTCCTCATACTCTCCGGGAGTGGTTCCGGCTATTGTCACTCCGGGGTTGCCGGGTCATAACACATAGTAGGTGACTACAACTTGCAAGATAGGATCTAAAACACACATAGATTGGCGACAACATAATAGGTTCAGATCTGAAATCATGGCACTAGGGCCCTAGTGACAAGCATTAAGCATAGCCAAGTAGTAGCAACATCAATCTAGAACATAGTGGATACTAGGGATCAATCCCCGTCAAGAACTAACTCGATTACATGATAGATCTCATCCAACTCATCATCGTACAGCAAGCCTACGATGAGATTACTCACGAACGATGAAGAGCATCATGGAATTGTTGATGGAGAAAGGTTGATGATGACGATGGCGACGATTTCCCCTCTACGTAGCCCGAAACGGACTCCAGATCTACCCTCCAGATGAAGAACAGGATGTGGCGGCGCCTCCGTAGCGCAAAACACGATGAAACCTTCTCTCTGATTTTTTCCAGGCGAAATGGAAGATATAGGACTGAGATTGGGGGCGGTGGTGCCACGTGGGCCCCACAAGCCTGCATGGCGTGGCCTAGGGGTGGCCGCGCCGTGTAGGGTTGTGGCCCACTGGCACACCCCCTCACGTGGATCTTTGCGCAGGTATTTTTCTTTTATTCCAGAAAAAATGTCCGTAAATTTTCAGGACGTTCCGAGAACTTTCATTTCTGCACAAAAACAACACCATGGCAATTCTGCTGAAAAGAGCATCAGTCCGGGTTAGTTCCATTCAAATCATGCAAATTAGAGTCCAAAACAAGGGCAAAAGAGTTCGGAAAACTAGATACGATGGATACGTATCAACTCCCCCAAGCATAAACCTTGCTTGTCCTCAAGCAACTCAGTTGACAAACTGAGAGAGACAAAAGAAAAACTTTGTCGAACTTTGTTTGATCTTGTTGTTGCAACTATGTCTAACTCACAACCATAATTTCAGCAACATCACAAGCAAACCACATAAGAAAATGACATCTAGGTCTCATGGTAAACTCATATCAATGGCATAATCAACTAGCGAGCAAATAATAATAAGCCTCAAGTGTCAACACTTCAATCAAAACAACATGAAGCCGTACAAATAGATGGTATCTCGCTAACACTTTCTGAGACCGCAAAACATAAATGCAGAACACCTTAAAAGACTAAGGACTGACTAAACATTGTAATTCATGGCAATGAAGATCCAGTCATAGTCACACTCAACACAGTTAAAAGCAAAGCATAAAAAGGACAGAGGTGCTCTCTAATTGGTGCTTTTATAAGAGGAGGATGACTCAACAGGAACATAAATAGACAGGCCCTTCGCAGAGGGAAGCATTGATTTGCAGAGGTGCCAGAGCTCAAGCTTTGAAAACAGAGATAATAATTTTTGGTGGCATGCTTTCATTGTCAACGCAATGACTAAGAGTTCTCAACATCTTCCACGCTACACATGCTATAGGTAGTTCCCAAGCAGAAAAGTGAAGTTTTGACTCCCCCACCACCAATCAATCACACTCCACGGCTAGCCGAATCCTCGGGTACCGTCCAAAGCAACATCAATCCTGGGGGAGTTTTGTTTGCAATTATCTTTTCGATTTGAGCATGGAACTGGGAATTCCAATTACCGGCCCCTTTCTCGTGAATGATAGTGAATAAACACATATCGAGGATAACACGCCTAGCATGGAAGATACCAATAGCCCCCTGTCACCACATGAGCGGTTCGGGCATGCAAAACAGATTATTTCTTGAAGGTTTAGAGAGTGGCACATGCAAATTTACTTGGAACGGCAGGTAGATACCGCACATAGGTAGGTATGGTGGACTCAAATGGCAAAACTTTTGGGTTTATGGAGGTGGATGCACAAGCAGTATTCCTACTTAGTACAAGTGAAGGCTAGCAAAAGACTGGGAAGCGACCAACTAGAGAGCAACAACGGTCATCAAAATGCATTCAGAGTAACTAATATTGAGTGCAAGCATGAGTAGGACATAAATCACCATGAACATGAACATCATAGAGGCTATGTTGATTTTGTTTCAACTACATGCGTAAACATGCGCCAAGTCAAACGACTTGAAACGTTCAAAGGAGGATACCATCCTATCATACTACATCATAGTCATCTCAACATTCATGTGGGCATCCAAGACAAACCATTATAAGCTCCTAGCTAAGTAAGCATGGCATAAGCAACTATGATCTCTAAGTTGTCAATGCAAACATGTTTCTCTCACAACAAAGTTGAATCAGGCATGATGAGGTAGTCATATTTACAAAAACAAAATAGATCGAGTTCATACCAGCTTTTCCAGGCTCAGTCACTTCATCATATATCGTCATTATTGCCTTTCACTTGCACGACCGAACGATGTGAACAATAATAAGCGTGCTCGTGCATTGGACTAAAGCTGGAATCTGTAGGCAAACACAAAGGAGAAGACAAAGTAATATGGCTCTTGAAAAGTAAACAGGTATGCATGCAAGAGCCACTAAACATGTAACCAATATCTTCTACCTTGACCCAAACAAAAAGAAAACTATCTACACGGTAAAGCTCCCAACAAGCAAAAGAAGAAAAGAAAATCTTTTTGTTTTTCTCAAACTAGACACACACACGAAAAGAAAACGAGAAAAAGAAAATAAACTAGCATGGATGATACAGTGGCAAAGTGTGAACACCGGCTAACAAAGTGAAAGCATAAGCAAGAATGTAAAGTCAGTGAGGACACGTACTCCCCCAAGCTTAGGCTTTTGTCCTAACTTGGTATACTCCCAAGGATGGAAATAACCAGCTCGTGGGTACTCCAGAGTGGACTGAGGATGCCACTGCTGTGTGAGCTCCTCCGGCTCCCACTGATAAACTGGCGTCTGGTACTTGTTTGGCGGCTCGGGCACGGGCACCTATGGTTGGGCAAGCACCAATATGCGTAGATGTCCGAGGGCATAATAGTGTACCTACCTGCATGAAGATTGAACAAAGAAGGAGCAGGCAAAGTAATAGTCTCACGAGTACCCTGACTGAATACCAGGTTATAAATCATCCTTCCACATATATCTCTATCAAGAAAGTCATGGTGAACCATGGTATCGTAATCTAGATATCTCTCGGGAAGAAGCATCTCTTCTTCCTCCTCAAGTCTAATGGGTATCTCAAAGTGTCTGGCAAGACGGGTAGCATAGATACCTCCATAGACAACACCTTTAGAACGGTTAAGGTTCAACCGTTGAGCTACTATAGCGCCTAAGCTATAAGTTTTATCGTTATAAAGGGCTTCGTGCAAGACCACAAGATCTGGGGAACTAAGTGACCCAGCTTTCCCACGGCCAATCAAACATTTTCCCACAAATAGTGAGAAGTACCGAAGCACGGGAAAATGAATGCTAGCAGCTCTAGCGCAAGACACTCCTCTCTCCTCTCCTACAACAATTGTACCTATAAAAGCTTCCAAGTCCCGTGGACGAGGTTCATGAATATCCCCAACGTAAGGCAATTTGCAAACATTGCAAAAATCCTTGAGTGACATGTGTTGGGGGACATCATAAAGTTTAAACTGAACCATAGGAGGATTCTTCCTCGGATAGAAGTTAAAGCTTTGTACAAAGATATTGGTGAGGAGGAGGTATTGCGAACACTTATCTTCAACGAAGGCAGTAAGGCCTGCGTTCTCCACCAAGTGATAAAAGTCCTCATAAATTCCAGCGGCGTGTAAGAACGCGTCGCTTGGCCATTCGCATGGGCGAACTTCTACGACTCGAGGGACCGGATACTTGGCCTTCTTCTCACTCCCATCATCCTTGGGGTCACGGCTTGAAGAGCCTCTCAAGAACCTCCTCATCTTTTCCCTTTTCTATCTCTGAAAATTTCTGAAATTTTTAGTGATTCTAAGGAAACGTGAATAAGGCTCAACGAAACTCGTAGCAACTACTCCAACAAGTGCCTAGAGGACATATTACGCATCAAAACTACTTGGGACCAGATAAAATTAGCATGCAAAGCTCAAGAACATGGTCATCAAGGCAGCAAAAATACGCGGAGTATAAGGCACTAGAGCAAAAACTAATTGGACCAATGGAGGAGTTACTTACCAAGGAGTAATTTCCCCAAAACAGTTCGGAGAATGGTGATTTGAGCAAAGAGATTGAAAATCCCAGCAAGAGGAGCAAGAACAAGGGGTTGAGCTGCGAAACGATTTTTTCTGGAGGTAGGAGAACCAGATGAGAGCAAGAATGAGTGGAGGTGGTGCCTGTGGGCCCCACAAGCCTGGGTGGCGCGGCTAGGGGGTGCCCGCGCCCCTAGGGCTTGTGGCCCACTGGTGTGGCCCCTAGACAGACTCTTTATCCTAGTATTTTTCAAATATTCCAGAAAAAATCATACTAGATTTTCATAGCGTTTGGAGAACTTTTATTTTTGGGGTATTTATCCACCGGACGCTAAGACAGAAAACAGGGAAAACTAAACTAAAGCTATCATTTTTCTTCTAGGCAACCTAAAGTGAAAGCTTGGAACAGAGGTTTGTGACTTCTTGATTCATCCATCTCATGGTCATCGAAATAAAATCCGTCAATGGGGTTGATCAAATCCCCTCGACAAAACTTTCTCGAATCGCAAAAGAGAACGGAGAATTTTCGAATAGTCACTAGGTCACCTCAATGGGGATGGGTATCTCCCCAAAAAGCAAATCATACTTCATCTTGACACGAGGAATAGGGCATTCAAAGCTCCCAATAAGAATCGATGAAATTTTTTCGATAGCATTGATGCAATGTACTCAATATTGTTTCTTCAGAAATTGCACCGTATGCTCATTACCGTTGACATGGAAAGTGGCATTGCCTTTGTTGCAATCTATAACAGCCCCTGCGGTGTTTAAAAAGGGTCTTCTGAGGATGACAGCCATGGCATCGTCCTCGGGAATATCCAAGATAACAAAGTCTATTAAGATAGTGGTGTTAGCAACCACAACAGGCACATCCTCGCAAATGCCGATAGGGAAAGCAGTTGATTTGTCGGCCATTTGCAGAGAGATTTCAGTGGGTGTCAACTTATCCAATTCAAGTCTTCCATATAGAGAGAGAGGCATAACACTAACACTGGCTCCAAGGTCGCACAATGCAGTTCTAACGTAGTTGCCTTTAATGGAGCAAGGTATAGTGGGCACACCAGGATCACCTAGTTTCTTAGGTATTAGGCTGTGGGTTATCAAGATCAACACTAGATTCAATCTCCACATCCTTTTCATTGCTAGGCTGAGCATCAACATGAACATCACTATTGATATTATCATTAGGCTCATGTTCATCACCAGATTGTGTTTCAGCATCAGAGATAGAGGCATCGTTTGGACTCTCAGGGGTAGCAGCAACGTTGCTAGCGTGCGGGTTCCTATCTTATTTATTCTTCTTTCTAGGATGACTAGGTGCATCAGTGCTAACTCCTTGAGACTCTTGTTCAACTCTCTTCGGATGACCCTCAGGATACAAAGGTTCCTGGGTCATTCTACCGCCTCTAGTAACGACTCTGATGGAATTGTCATTCAACTCATTGAGCAAGTCATTCTGAGCTTTAAGTACTTGTTCTACCTGAGTAGTAACCATAGAGTCATGTTTACTCAGAAGTTTAAGATCATTGACATTTCTTTCCACACAAGCACTTAAATAACTAAGCATACGAGCATCCTGTTCCAATTTTCTGCTAACATAATCATTGAAACTCTGTTGTTTGGCAACAAAGTTATCAAATTCATCCATGCATAAGCTAGCAGGTTTATCAAAAGGAATATCACTCTCATCAAATCTACTTAGAGAATTTACTTCTACTACCTGTATCGGGTTATCGAGACCATGGATCTCTTTGATAGGTGGTAGATTTTGGACATCTTTAGATTTAATGCCTTTCTCTCGCATAGATTTCTTGGCTTCTTGCATATCTTCGGGACTAAGGAATAGAATACCTCTTTTCTTCGGAGTTGGCTTAGGAGGTGGTTCGGGAATAGTCCAAGCATTCTCATTGCACAAGATGTTATTCAACAGAATCTCAGCTTGTTCTACGGTTCGTTCCCTAAAAACACTACCGGCACAACTATCTAGATGGTCTTTGGAAGCATCAGTAAGTCCATTATAGAAGATATCAAGTATCTCATTCTTCTCAAGAGGGTGATCAGGCAAAGCATTCAGTAGCTAGATGAGCCTCCCCCAAGCTTGTGGAAGACTCTCTTCTTCAGCTTGAGCAAAGTTGTATATTTCCTACAAGGCAGCTTGCTTCTTATGGGCAGGGAAATATTTTTCACACAAGTAGTAGACCATATCCTGGGGGCTACGCACACATCCAGGAGCAAGAGAAGTGAACCTGGTCTTAGCATCATCCTTTAGTGAGAAAGGAAATAGCTTGAGCATGTAGTAGTGGCGGATCTTTTCCTCGGTAGTTAATAGGGTGGCTATATCGTGCAGTTTGGTAAGATGGGCTACAACCGTTTCAGACTCATAACCGTGAAAGAGATCAGATTCGACCAGAGTGATTAACTCGGGGTCGATAGAGAATTCATAATCCTTATCGGTCACAAAGATAGGTGAAGTGGCAAACTTCGGGTCATATTTCATCCTAGAGTTCAGAGATTTTTCTTTCCACTTGCGCAGAAGTTTCTCAACATCATAGCTATCCTTACACGCAAGAAAATCCTCAGCTATCTCTCCCTCCATAACATAGCGCGTATCAGGCATAACAGGCAATTCAGGCATAGTAGCAGGTTCTACTTCAATAGTATCAGCAGTTTCAGAAGCATCATCACATCTAGCAGCACCTCTAGCAATATGTGCATCAATGAATGCACCAAGTGGCAAAGCAGTATCAGGCATAGCAGGCATAGTATCAAGCATAGCATCATCAGGCATAGTATCTAGCATAGCATCATCAGGCATAGTATCAATCATAGCATCATAAGCATCATGGGCAGCAGAAGTAGCATCATCAAGCACACACGACATATCAAGATTTATAGCACGAGGTGATGTCGCAAACTTACTCAAAACTAAAGGTGAATCAAGTGTAGAGCTAGATGGCAGTTCCTTACCTCTTCTCGTAGTGGAAGGTAGGATTTTAGTTCTTGGATCTTTCGGATTCCTCATAGTGATCAGCACACGTCAAACCCAAGTGACTCAAAGAATATAGTTGTGCTTCCCCGGAAACGGCGCCAGAAAAAGCCTTGATGTCCCACAAGCGTATGGGATCACAACAGTTTTCGAGGGTAGAGTATTCAACCCAAATTTATTAATTCGCTCACAAGGGGAAGCTAAAGTATATTCTCAAGTATTAGCAGCTGAGTTGTCAATTCAATCACACCTGAAAGATTAGTGTCTGCAAGAAAAGTATCAGTAACAAGGTAGTATGATAGCAACGGCACCAGAAAAAGCTTTGGCAATCTCCAGCAACGGCACTAGAAAAGGCCTTGTTGAAGGGATATTAGCGCCAACAAAGTCTTGCAACAAGTAACAACGGAGTAGCAAGGAACAGTAGTAGCAGCAGCAAAGTAACAATAGTAGCAACAGCAGCAAAGTAACACCAGTAGAGTGGCCCAATCCCTCTTGTAGCAAGGGACAAGCCCAGGCAAAGTAACGTAGCGAGGACCGGTAGTAAAAGACTCGTAGGCAGTGGATCGGTGATGGATGAGTGTGACGGATGTGATTCATCATGTAACAGCTATAACACGGAGAGATATGTGGCTAGCTCCCGTTCATCAATCTAATGTAGGCATGTATTCCGTATGTAGTCATACGTGCTTAGGGAAAAGAACTTGCATGACATCTATTGTCCATCCCTCCCTTGGCAGCGGGGTCCTAATGGAAACTACGGGATATTAAGGTTCTCCTTTTAATAAAGAACCGGACCAACGCATTAACACGTGGTGAATACATGAACTCCTCATACTATGGTCATCTCCGGGAGTGGTTCCGGCTATTGTCACTCCGGGGTTGCCGGGTCATAACACATAGTAGGTGACTGCAACTTGCAAGATAGTATCTAAAACACACATATATTGGCGACAACGTAATATGTTCAGATCTGAAATCATGGCACTCGGGCCCTAGTGACAAGCATTAAGCATAGCCAAGTAGTAACAACATCAATCTAGAACATGGTGGATACTAGGGATCAATCCCCGTCAAGAACTAACTCGATTACATGATAGATCTCATCCAACTCATCACCGTCCAGCAAGCCTACGATGATATTACTCACGAACGATGAAGAGCGTCATGGAATTGTCGATGGAGAAAGGTTGATGATGACGATGGCAACGATTTCCCCTCTCCGGAGCCCGAAACGGACTCCAGATATGCCCTCCAGATGAAGAACAGGATGGGGCGGCTCCTCTGTATCGCAAAATGCGATGAAACCTTCTCTCTAATTTTTTTCAGGCGAAATGGAAGATATAGGACAGAGATTGGGGGCGGTGGTGCCACGTGGGCCCCACAAGCCTGCATGGCGCAGCCTAGGGGGGTGGCCGCGCCGTGTGGGCTTGTGGCCCACTGGCACACCTCCTCACGTGGATCTTTGCGCAGTTATTTTTCTTTTATTCCAGAAAAAATCTCCGTAAATTTTCAGGATGTTCCGAGAACTATCACTTCTGCACAAAAACAACACCATGGCAATTCTGCTGAAAAGAGCGTCAGTCCGGGTTAGTTCCATTCAAATCATGCAAATTAGAGTCCAAAACAAGGGCAAAAGAGTTCGGAAAACTAGATACGATGGAGACGTATCAGGACGCTAAGACAGAAAACAGGGAAAACTAAACTAAATCTATCATTTTCTTCTAAGCAACCGAAGGTGAAAGCTTGGAACAGAGGTTTGTGACTCCTCGATTCATCCATCTCATGGTCATCGAAAGAAATCCGTCAGTGAGGTTGATCAAGCCTCTTTGACAAACCTTTTTGAATAGCAAAAGAGAACGTAGAATTTTCGAACAGTCACTAGGTCACCTCAATGGGGATGTGTATCTCCCCAACAAGCAGATCATACTTCATCTTGACACGAGGAATAGGGCATTCAAAGCTCCCAATAAGAATCGATGAAGTTTTTTCGATAGCATTGATGCAATGTACTCGATATTGTTTCTTCGTAAAGTGCACCGTATGCTCATTACCGTTGACATGGAAAGTGACATTGCCTTTGTTCCAATCTATAACAACCCCTGCAGTGTTTAAAAAGGGTCTTCCAAGGATGACAGCCATGGCATCGTCCTCGGGAATGTCCAAGATAACAAAGTCTGTTAAGATAGTGACGTTAGCAACCACAACAGGCACATCCTCGCAAATGCCGATAGGGAAAGCGGTTGATTTGTCGGCCATTTGCAGAGAGATTTCAGTGGGTGTCAACTTATCTAGTTCAAGTCTACGATAAAGAGAGAGAGGCATCACACTAACACCGGCTCCAAGGTCGCATAACGCAGTTCTAACGTAGTTGCCCTTAATGGAGTAAGGTATAGTGGGCACACCGGGATCACCTAGTTTCTTAGGAGTTCCACCCTTGAAGGTATAATTAGCAAGCATGGTGGAAATCTCAAACACAGGTATCCTCCTCTTATTAGTCACAATATCTTTCATGTACTTAGCATACGAAGACATCTTGAGCATATCTGTCAAATGCATTTGCAGAAAGACAGGTCTGGTCATTTCAACGAATCGCTCAAAATTCTCATCGTCCTTTTTCTTGGATGGTTTGGGAGGAAAGGGAATGGCTTTCTGAACCCATGGTTCCCTTTCTTTACCATGCTTCCTAACAGCGAAGTCATTCTTATCATATCTTCTATTCTTAGGATGTGGGTTATCAAGATCAACAGGTTCAATCTCCACGTCCTTATCATTGCTAGGTTGAGCATCAACATGAACATCACTATTGATATCATTATTAGGCTCATGTTCATCACCAGATTGTGTTTCAGCATCAGAGACGGAGACATCATTTGGACTCTCAGGTGTAGCAGCAACAGGGTTGCTAGCGTGCAGGTCCCTATCATCTTTCTTCTTCTTTCTAGGATGACTAGGTGCATCAGTGCTAACTCCTTGAGAATCTTGTTCAATTCTCTTTGGATGACCCTCAGGGTACAAAGGTTCCTCGGTCATTCTACCACCTCTAGTGACGACTCTAAAAGAATTGTCATTCAACTCATTGAGCAAGTCATTCTGAGCTTTAAGTACTTGTTCTACCTGAGTAGTAACCATAGAGGCATGTTTACTCAGAAGCTTAAGATCATTGACATTTCTGTCCACGCAAGCACTTAAATGACTAAGCATACGAGCATTCTGTTCCAATTGTCTGCTAACATAATCATTGAAACTTTGTTGTTTGGCAACGAAGTTATCAAATTCATCCATGCATAAGCTAGCAGGTTTAGCAAAAGGAATATCACTCTCATCAAACCTACGCAAAGAATTTACTTCTACTACCTGTATCGGGTTATCGAGACCATGGATCTCTTCGATAGGTGGTAGATTTTTGACATCTTGAGATTTAATGCCTTTCTCTTGCATAGATTTCTTAGCTACTTGCATATCTTCAGGACTGAGGAATAGAATACCTCTTTTCTTTGGAGTTTGCTTAGGAGGTGGTTCGGGAATAGTCCAAGCATTCTCATTGCACAAGATGTTATTCAATAGAATCTCAGCTTGTTCTACAGTTCGTTCCCTAAAAACACAACCGGCACAACTATCTAGGTGGTATTTCGAAGCATCGGTAAGTCCAATATAGAAGATATCAAGTATTTCATTCTTCTCAAGAGAGTGATCAAGCAAATCATTCAGTAGCTGGATGAGCCTCCCCCAAGCTTGTGGGAGACTCTCTTCTTCAGCTTGAGCAAAGTTGTATATTTCCTGCAAGGCAGCTTGCTTCTTATGGGTAGGGAAATATTTTTCAAAGAAGTAGTAGACCATATCCTGGGGGCTACGCACACAACCAGGAGCAAGAAAAGTGAACCAAGTCTTATCATCATCCTTTAGCAAGAAAGGAAATAGCTTGGGGATATAGTAGTGGCGAATCTTTTCCTCACTAGTGAATAGGGTGGTTATATCGTGCAGTTTGGTAAGATGGGCTACAACCGTTTCAGACTCATAACCGTGAAAAGGATCAAATTCGACCAGAGTGATTAACTCAGGGTCGACAGAGAATTCATAATCCTTATCAGTCACAAAGATAGGCGAAGTAGCAAACTTCGGGTCGTATTTCATCCTAGCGTTCATAGATTTTTCTTTCCACTTGCACAGTAGTTTCTCAACATCATAGCTATCCTTACACGCAAGAAAGTCCTCAGCTATCTCTCCTTCCATAACATAATGCTCAGGCATAACAGGCAATTCAGGCATAGTAGCAGGTTCTACTTCAATAGTATCAGCAGTTTCAGAAGTATCATCACATCTAGCAGCAACTCTAGCAATTTGTGCATCAAGGAATGCACCTAGTGGCAAAGCAGTATCAGGCATAGTAGTATCAGGCATAGCATCATCAGGCATAGTATCAAGCATAGCATCATCAGGCATAGGATCAAGCATAGCATCATCAGGCATAGTATCAAGCATAGCATCATCATAAGCATCATGGGCAGCAGAAGTAGCATCATCAAGCACACGCGACATATCAAGATTTCTAGCAGGAGGCGATGTCGCAAACTTACTCATAACTGAAGGTGAATCAAGTGCAGAGCTAGATGGCAGTTCCTTACCTGTCCTCGTAGTGGAAGGCAAGATTTTAGATCTTGGATCTTTCGGATTCCTCATAGTGACCAGCAGACAAAAATCCCAAGTGACTCAGAGAATATAGTTGTGCTTCCCCGGCAACGGCGCCAGAAAATAGTCTTGATAACCCACAAGTGTAGGGGATCGCAACAGTTTTCGAGGGTAGAGTATTCAACCCAAATTTATTGATTCAACACAAAGGGAAGCGAAAGAATATTCTCAAGTATTAGAAGCTGAGTTTGTCAATTTCAACCACACCTGACAGATTAGTGTCTGCAAGCAAAGTATCAGTAGCAAAGTGGTATGATAGCAACAGTGTTAGAAAAAGATTTGTTGACGTCAGACTATTCCTAACTGTTGTATCAATGGCGCCAGTAAATAGCACGTGGACGGGGGACTATTCTTCCCCGGCAACGGCTCTAGAAAAGTCTTGCAACAAGTAGCAGCAAAGTAGCAACAGTAGTGGCCGCAGTAGCAAGGAACAACAGTAGTGACAGCAGTAGCAGCAACAGTAGTGACAGCAACAGCAAGTAACAACAGAGTAACAGCAGTAGCGACAGTTGTAGCAGCAAAGTAACGTAGCAAGGACCAGTAGTGAAAGACTCGTAGGCAGTGGATCGGTGATGGATGAGTATGCCAGATGTGATTCATCATGTAACAGCTATAACACAGAGAGATATGTAACTAGCTCCCGTTCGTCAATCTAATGTAGGCATGTATTCCGTATGTAGTCATAAGTGCTTAGGGAAAAGAACTTGCATGACATCTATTGTCCATCCCTCCCGTGGCAGCGGGGTCCTAATGGAAACTACGGGATATTAAGTTTCTCCTTTAATAAAGAACCGGACCAACGCATTAACACTTGGTGAATACATGAACTCCTCATACTATGGTCATCTCCGGGAGTGGTTCCGCCTATTGTCACTCCGGGGTTGTCGGGTCATAACACATAGTAGGTGACTACAACTTGTAAGATAGAATCTAAAACACACATATATTGGCGACAACATAATAGATTCAGATCTAAAATCCTGGCACTCGGGCCCTAGTGACAAGCATTAAGCATGGCAAAGTAGTAGCAACATCAATCTCAGAACATTGTGGATACTAGGGATCAATCCCCATCAAAACTAACTCGATTACATGATAGATCTCATCCAACTCATCACCGTCTAGCAAGCCTAGGATGAGATTACTCACGAACAGTGAAGAGCAACATGGAATTATCGATGGAGGAAGGTTGATGATGACGATGGCGACGATTTCCCCTCTCCGAAGCCCAGAACGGACTCCAGATCTGCCCTCCAGATGAAGAAGAGGGGGTGGCCGTGGCCCAGGGGCTTGTGGCCCACTGGCACACCCCCTCTGGTGGATCTTTGCGCAGGTATTTTTCTTTAATTCCAGAAAAATTCTCCGTAAATTTTCAGGTCATTCCGAGAACTTTTATTTCTGCACAAAAACAACACCATGGCAATTCTGTTGAAAACAGCGTTAGTCCGGGTTAGTTCCATTCAAATCATGCAAATTAGAATCCAAAACAAGGGCAAAAGAGTTCGGAAAAGTAGATATGATGGAGACGTATCATCATCTTTATGCAACGAGTTGCATGTTAGTCGATGAAACCAGTCTCTCGTAAGCGTACGAGTAATGTCGGTCCGAGCCGCTTCAATCCAACAATACCGCCGAATCGAGAAAAGACTAAGGAGGGCAGCAAATCGAACATCAACACCCGCAAAAGCTTTTGTGTTCTACTCGAGATAACAGCTACGCATGAACCTAGCTCATGATGCCACTGTTGGGAAACGTTGCATGGGAAACAAAAAAATTCCTACGCACACGAAGACCTATCATGGTGATGTTCATCTACGAGAGGGAGATTTGATCCCCATACCCTAGTAGATCGCTCAGCGGGAAGCGTTAAGAAACGCGGTTGATGTAGTGGTACAGCTTCGTGATTCAAATCACCGTCGTCCCACGATCCGTTCCGATCTAGCGCCGAACGGACGACACCTCTGCGTTCAGCACACGTACAGCTCAATGACGGTCTCAGCCTTCTTGATCCAGCAAGAGAGACGGAGAAGTAGATGAGTTCTTCGGCAGCGTGATGGCGCACTGGTTTTGGTGATGATCTATTCCTGCAGGGCTCCGCCTGAGCTCCACAGAAATCTAATCTAGAGGAAGAACTACGAGGTGTAGGTTTGAGTTGCACGTGGAAAAGTTGTGTCTCAACCAGCCCTAAACCTCGAGTATATATAGGAGGAGCCAAGGGGTGGGGCAAAGCCATTGGGCACCAGCCAAAGGTGGCCTCCTTGGGTCGGACGAAGTGGGAGGGAGGAGTCCTTCTCCAATCCCACTTGGATTAGGACTCCTTCCTTATTTTTCCACCTCTTTTGGATTTTCCACTTTTTCCTCATGGGCTTTCCTTGGATGAATTTGTCAGCCCATTATACCTTATTGCGCATCCAATAAACCCATGTCGACCCTACTACTGCAACAAAAGACCTTCCAACGGCGCCAGAAACAAGCATGCTGACGGGAGACTATTCTTGTCTTGATACTCCTCAGCAACGGCACCAGGAATCCTTCTGCTACGGCTACGCCTTTAGGGACTTCCTTGGAAAATATGCAAAGGATTCCCCCGTGGCCTTGGAGCCTTGCGTTGGTGTTCCCTCGAAGCGGAAAGGGTGATGTAGCACAGCGGCGGTAAGTATTTCCCTCAGTTTTGAGAACCAAGGTATCGATCCAGTGAAGGAATATCACAAGTACCTGCACAAACACAAAGAGCTTGCACCCAACGCTATGAAGGGGTTGTCAATCACTTATAGATTGTTTGCCAAGTGAGAATTGAAAGCAACAAAGAAACAAAGCAAAGTAAAAGCGAAAGTGGAAACGATAGGTGTGAATAGACCCGGGGGCCGTAGTGTTCACTAGTGGCTTCTCTCATGAAAGCAAGTAGACGGTGGGTGAACGAATTACTGTCGAGCAATTGATAGAACCACGCAAAGTCGTGACGTTATCTATGGCAATGATTATATCTATAGGCATCACGTCCAAAACAAGTATACCGATACTTTCTGCATCTACTAGTATTACTCCACACGTCGACCGCTATCCAGCATGCATCTAGTGTATTAAGTTCATGAGAACAGAGTAACGTCTTAAGCAAGATGACATGATGTAGATGGACAATCTCATATCTACGATAAAAGCCCATCTTGTTACCCTTGATGGAAACAACACGATGCGTGCCTTGCTGCCCCTTCTGTCACTGGGAAGGGTCACCACACGGTATGAACCCAAAACCAAGCACTTCTCCCATTGCAAGAATCATAGATCTAGTTGGCTAAACAAAACCCAAGACTCGGAGAGACTTACAAGGATATCAAATCATGCATATAAGAAATCAGCAAAGACTCAAATATATACCATAGATAATCTGATCAAAAATCCACAATTCATCGGATCTCGACAAACACACCGCCAAAGAGGATTACATCGGATAGATCTCCATGAAGATCATGGAGAACTTTGTATTGAAGATCCAAGAGAGAGAAGAAGCCATCTAGCTACTAACTACGGACCCGTAGGTCTGAAATGAACTACTCACGAGTCATTAGAGGGGTGATGATGTTGATGAAGAAGCCCTCCAACTCCAAAGTCCCCTCCGGCAGGGCACCGAGAAGGGTCTCCAGATGAGATCTCGCGGAAACGGAAGCTTGCGGCGGTGGAAAAGTGTTTTCGTGGACGCCCTGATTTTTTGTGGATTTTTAGGGAATTTATAGGCCAAATACCTAGGGCAGGGGAGCACCACGGGGGCCACAAGCTTGGTTGTCGCGGCCTCCCCCCTGGCCGCGGCAACAGGGCTTGTGGGCCCCCTGTGGGCCCACTTGCTTGGCCCTCAAGCCTCCCTATCTTCTTCCGTTCTGGAAAAATTCATTTCGGGGATTTTATTCTGTTTGGACTCCGTTCCAAAATCAGATCTGAAAAGAGTCAAAAACACAGAAAAAACAGGAACTAGCACTTGGCATTGAGTTAATAAGTTAGTCCCAAAAAAGATATAAAAGGTAAACAAAACATCCAAAGTTGACAAGATAACAACGTGAAACCATCAAAAATTATAGATACATTTGAGACGTATCAAGCATCCCCAAGCTTAACTCCTGCTCGTCCTCGAGTAGGGAAGTGATAAAGAATGAATTTTTGATGCTTTCATGCTACCTAGCATAGATGTCCTTTGTAAATCCTCTTTTGTGACGTGAATGTTCAGATCCATTAGATTCAAAACAATAGTTTGCTTTTGACGTGGAGACAAGAATAATTCAAGCAAACTAGCAAGGTAATCATGAACTTTCAAAATAACAAGGCCAAAAGAAAGTTATCCCTACAAAATCATATAGTCTAGCTATGCTCTATAATCATTGCACAATGAATTTAAATCATGCACAACCCCGGTATTGGCCAAGTAATTGTTTTCACACCTTTACTTTCTCAAACTTTTTCAACTCTCACGCAATACATGAGCGTGAGCCATGGTTTTAGCACTATAAGTGGTGTGGAGTGTAGTGGAGGTTGCAAGACAAACAAGGAGAAGATGGTCACATTGACTAGGCATATCAATGAGCTATGAAGATGCTCATCAATAGATATCAATGTGAATGAGTAGGTATTTCCATACAAATGATGCACTGGAGCTAAGAGTATGTGAAAGCTCTTAAAGAAATCTAGTGGGTGTTCATCCAACTTGCTTGCTCGCAAAGACCTAAGGCAAATTTGAGGAAGCCTATCATTGGAATATACAAGCCAAGTTATATAATGAAAATTTCCCACTAGCTATATGGTGGTGACAAAACGAGAGACTCTCAATTATGAAGATCATGGTGCTTAATATGCACAAGTGTGGATAGGTGGTAGCATTGTCCCTTCTCTCTTTTTCTCTCATTTTTTTGGATGGGCTCTTTGGCCTCTTTTTTTGGTGGGCATCTTTGGCATCTTTTATTTCCTCACATGGTACAATGCTCCATCAATGATGATCATCACACTTACAACTCAAAACTTAGAGCAACGATGACTCTATATGAAATGCCTTCGGTAGTTACCGTGATAATGATCTGGCATGGCATGGACATTAATGGAAACATCATGCTAGCTATCTTACGATCATGCAATGGAAATGTAGACGTGGTGGCACATGTCATGGTGGTAGTTGCATGGCAATATATCTTGGAATGACTTTGAAAAAGCCATAGTAGGTAGGTATGGTGGCTGTTTTGAGGAGGCTAATGGTGGGTTTTGTGCACCGGCGAAAGTTGCACGGCACTAAAGAAGATAGTGATGGTGGAAGGTGAAAGTGCATCTAAACCATGGACTCAACATTAGTCATGAAGAACTCATATACTTGTTGCAAAAGTTTTATTAGTAATCGAATCAAAGCATTCAACGCATACTCCTAGGGGAAGGGTTGGTAGGTATAAACCATCGCGCGATCCCGACCGCCACACAAAGGATGACAATCAATAGACTAATCATGCTCAGACTTCATCACATAGCGGTTCACCATGCGTGCATGCTACAGGAATCACTAACTTCAACACAAGTATTTCTAGCTCCACAACACCTTACTAATATAACTTCAATATTACCATAACCACAACTCAAAACTAGTTGAGATGAATCAAACTTCTCTAACTATTCAATGCACATGAAGGTGGAAGTTTTCGTATCCCTTTGGATAACTACCCCTTTTCAGACTACTTTCATAGCATAGATCAACTAACAAGCCACGCACCGTCGTGCTCTAAAAGATATAAGTTAAGCACATAGAGCAAAAGAAACTAGCTCAAAAGATATAAGTGAAGCACATAGAGCAAAAGCAACTAGCTCAAAAGGTATAAGTGAAGCACATGTGAGCTGGATTGTCTACCAAAGGATATAAGTGAAGCTCGACAAAATCACGGTGAGTGCATGTCTCTCTCTAGGTGTGCAGCAAGGATGATTGTGACACAACAAAAATAAAAGACTCCTACGGTACAAGATGCTCCAAGCAAAACACATAACATGTGGTGAATAAAAATATAGCCCCAAGTAACATTACCGATGGATTGAAGACGAAAGAGCGGATGCCTTCCCGGGGCATCCCCAAGCTTAGGCTTTTTCGGCATCCTTGAATCATCTTGGGTGCCTTGGGAATCCCCATGATTGACCTCTTGCCACTCTTTATGTTTTTGTCCATAAGAACTTCACCCAAAACTTGAAAACTTCACAACACAAAACTTAAACAGAAACTCGTGATAACATTAGTATAAGAAAGCAAACCACCACTTCCCTAGGTACTGTAGAAAACTTGAATTCTACTTATGTTGATGTTGGTTTACTGTATTTTCAATCTTCCATGGCTAATACCCCCCGATACTATCCATAGTTTCATCAAAATAAGCAACCAAGACAACAAAAACAGAATATGTTAATGGAAGACCAGTCTGTAGAAATCTGTATACTTCGTATACTTCTGATACTTCAAAAGTCCTGAAAATTTACGACGGTATGAAGAATTTGTGTAGCAATCAGAAGCAAAAAGAATCAACTCAAAAGCTCTTACAGAAAAAAAAAATCTTTTCATGAGCAGAAAGTTTCTGTCTTTTCCAGCATGACCAAACGATCATCCCCAAGACCAATCATAACGGTTTTGCTTGGCACAAACGCAAAAAGAAACACAAAAAACACAATCATAACAGAATTATGAAAGTGTGGAAAACACAAAACAGAAAGAAAAAGGATAGATTCGTTGGGTTGCCTCCCAACAAGCGCTATTGTTTAACGCCCTTAGCTAGGCATAAGGTGATGGAATCACGTATAGTCATCCTTGGTGCTCAAACCATAAGTAGCCCTCATGATAGATTCATAAGGCAATCTTATTTTCTTTCTAGGAAAATGCTCCATGCCCTTCTTTAGAGGAAATTGAAATCTAATATTCCCTTCCTTCATATCGATGATAGCACCAATAGTCCTTAGGAAAGGTCTACCAAGAATAATGGGACATGAAGGATTGCAATCTATGTCAAGTACAATGAAATCCACGGGTACATAGTTCTTATTTGCAACAATAAGAACATCATCGATCCTTCCCATGGGTTTCTTGACAGTAGAATCCGCAAGATGCAAATTAAGAGAACACTCTTCAATCTCATGAAAACCAAGAATGTCACATAAAGACTTTGGAATCGTGGAAACACTAGCACCCAAATCACACAAAGCATTGCACTCATAGTTTTTTATCTTGATTTTGCTAGTAGATTCCCACTCATCATGAAGTTTTCTAGGTATAGAGACTTCTAGTTCGAGCTTCTCTTCAAGAGATTTCATCATAGCATCTATGATATGCGCGGTAAAGGCTTTGCTTTGGCTATAAGCATGTGGAGAGTTTGCAATGGATTGCATCAAAGAAATGCATTCAAACAAGGAGAAACTATCATAATTGAATTCCTTGGAATCCAAAGTGGGAGTTTCATTACTACCCAAAATTTTGATTTCTTCTACTCCACTCTCCACACCTTTATCATCAAGATAGGTGGACTCCGAATCATTGGGGCGTTTTTTAACCAAAGTGGATTCATATGCAGCCCCTTCATCAATAGGTTTGACACGCGAAAACAAAGATTCAAGAGGAGTCACACCAAGCACTTTAAGATCTTCGTGATTTGCATCACTAGAACGCACCCTTTTAAACCGTTCATGCCTAGCGCGAATTTGGGCAGTTCTTTCTTTGCTCTCATTCATGGAGACACGCATAGCTTTCAAAGTTTCATCCAAGTTGACCTTGGGAGGAGCACATCTAACTTTCAAAGCATAAATATCACAAGACATCCTATCAACGCTCTTACCCAAATCGTCAATTTTGAGTAGTTTTTCCTCTATGAACGCATTGAAAATCTTTTGAGAGTTGATGAACTCTTTGATATTACTCTCTAAATCAGAGGGTAATTTGTTGTGATTTCCATAAGTGTTGTTGTAGGAATTGCCATAATTATTAGAGGAGTTACTAGGAAAAGGCCTAGGAACATAGTTTCCTCTAAAAGCATTGTTGTTGCCAAAATTGTTCCTACCAACAAAATTAACGTCCAAACTAGCGTTGCTACTCTTAATCAAGGAAGATAGTGGCATGTCATTAGGATCTAAAGGAGCGTTTCTACTAGCAACCAAATTCATCAACTCGTCCATCTTAGCACTAAGCGAGTTAATTTCTTCTATAGCATGTACCTTTTTGCTAGCACGTGACCTTTCAGTGTGCCACTGAGAGTAGTTGGTCGTGATATTGTCTAGGAGTTTTGTAGCGTCTCCTAACGTGATTTCCATGAATGTTCCACCTGAGGTGGAGTCCAAGATATTGCGAGAGGCAAAATTCAAGCCAGCGTAAAAGATTTGTATAATCATCCACAAACTCAAGCCATGAGTGGGACAACTTCTAATCATTAACTTCATCCTCTCCCAAGATTGTGCAACGTGTTCATGATCAAGTTGCTTTAATTTTATGATATCGTTACGTAAGGAGATAATCTTAGCCGACGGAAAATACTTGGATATGTAAGCATCTTTGCACTTATCCCAAGAACCGATACTATTTTTAGGCAAAGAAGAAAACCAAGTTTTTGCGTGATATCGCAATGAGAAAGGAAAAAAGCTTCAACTTAATCACGTCATTATCCACATCTCTTTTCTTTTGCATCTTCACTAGGAAGGTCAGAGAATTGCTCTTTCATAACAAGATTCAGCAAAGCTGCGTTGATTTCATACGATTCCGCACTAGTGGCGGGAGCAACCGGAGTACTAATAAAATCATTATTATTGGTACTCGAGAAGTCGCAAAGTTTGGTGTTTTCAGCCATGATGACTTCAACAAACAAACAAGCACACAAGCAAGCAAAAAACCGATAAAGGAAAACGGCACCACGAATCCTTCTGCTACGGCTACGCCTTTAGGGACTTCCTTGGCAAATATGCAAAGGATCCCCCGTGGCCTTGGAGCCTTGCGTTGGTGTTCCCTCGAAGCGGAAAGGGTGATGTAGCACAGCGGCAGTAAGTATTTCCCTCAGTTTTGAGAACCAAGGTATCGATCCAGTGAAGGAATATCCCAAGTACCTGCACAAACACAAAGAGCTTGCACCCAACGCTATGAAGGGGTTGTCAATCCCTTATAGATTGTTTGCCAGGAGAGAACTGAAAGCAACAAAGAAACAAAGCAAAGTAAAAGAGAAAGTGGAAACGATAGGTGTGAATAGACCCGGGGGCCGTAGTGTTCACTAGTGGCTTCTCTCATGAAAGCAATTAGACGGTGGGTGAACGAATTACTGTCGAGCAATTGATAGAACCGCGCAAAGTCGTGACGTTATCTATGGCAATGATTATATCTATAGGCATCACGTCCAAAACAAGTAGACCGATACTTTCTGCATCTACTACTATTACTCCACACGTCGACCGCTATCCAGCATGCATCTAGTGTATTAAGTTCATGAGAACAGAGTAACACCTTAAGAAAGATGACATGATGTAGATGGACAATCTCATATCTACGATAAAATCCTATCTTGTTACCCTTGATGGCAACAACACGATGCGTGCCTTGCTGCCCCTTCTGTCACTAGGAAAGGACACCACACGGTATGAACCCAAAACCAAGAACTTCTCCCATTGCAAGAATCATAGATCTAGTTGACCAAACAAAACCCAAGACTCGGAGAGACTTACAAGGATATCAAATCATGCATATAAGAAATCAGCAAAGACTCAAATATATATCATAGATAATCTGATCACAAATCCACAATTCATCGGATCTCGACAAACACACCGCCAAGGAGGATTACATCGGATAGATCTCCATGAAGATCATGGAGAACTTTGTATTGAAGATCCAAGAGAGAGAAGAAGCCATCTAGCTACTAACTACGGACCCGTAGGTCTGAAGTGAACTACTCACAAGTCATTGGAGGGGCGATGATGTTGATGAAGAAGCCCTCCAACTCCAAAGTCCCCTCCAGCAGGGCACCGGGAAGGGTCTCTAGATGAGATCTCGTGGAAACGGAAGCTTGCGGCGGCGAAAAAGTGTTTTCGTGGACGCCCTGATTTTTTCTGGATCTTTAGGGAATTTATAGTCCAAATACCTAGGGCAGGGGAGCGCCAGGGGGGCACAAGCTTGGTTGCCGCGGCCTCCCCCTAGTCGCGGCAACAGGGCTTGTGGGCCCCCTGTGGGCCCACTTGCTTGGCCCTCAAGCCTCCCGATCTTCTTCCGTTCTAGAAAAATTCATTTGGGGGATTTTATTCCGTTTGGACTCCGTTCCAAAATTAGATCCGAAAAGAGTCAAAAACACAGAAAAAACAGGAACTGGCACTTGGCACTAAGTTAATAAGTTAGTCCCAAAAAAGATATAAAAGGTAAACAAAACATCCAAAGTTGACAAGATAACAGCGTGAAACCATAAAAAATTATAGATATGTTTGAGACGTATCAGACCCCTTGGGGTGTGGTGGGCCCACCCAGTGGGCCCCCGGAACCCATTCGTCACTCCCGGTACACTGTCGGCAATGCCCGAAAACTTTCCGGAATCCAAACACCAACTTCCCATATATCAATCTTCGTTTCCGGACCATTATGGAAACCCTCGTGATGTCCGTGTTCTCATCCGGGACTCCGAACAACCTTCGGTCACCATCACATATAACTCAACTAAACTAAAACATCATCGAACCTTAAGTGTGCATACCCTACGAGTTCGAGAACTATGTTGACATGACCGAGACACTTCTCGGTCAATATCCAATAGCGGGACCTGGATGCCCATATTGGATCCTACATATTCTATGAAGATCTTATAGGTTGAACCTCTGTGCCAAGGATTCATGTAATCCCGTATAACATTCCCTTTGTCCTTCAGTATGTTACTTGCCCGAGATTTGATCGTCGGTATCCCTATACCTATTTCAATCTCGTTACGAGCAAGTCTCTTTACTCGTTTCGTAATACAAGATCCTGTGACTCACACTTGAGTCACATTGCTTGCAAGGCTTATATGTGATGTTGTATTACCGAGTGGGCCCCAAGATACCTCTCCGTCACACGAAGTGACAAATCCCAGTCTTGATCCATGCAAATTCAACGGACACCTTCGGAGATACCTGTAGAGCACCTTTATTGTCACCCAGTAACGTTGTGTTGTTTGATACACACAAGGTATTCCTCCGGTGTAAGTAAGTTACATGATGTCATGGTCATAGGAATGAATACTTGACACGCAGAAAACAATAGCAACAAAATGACACGATCACATGCTACGTTTATAATTTGGGTCTTGTCCATCACATGATTCTCCTAATGATGTGATCCCGTTATCAAGTGACAAGACTTGTCTATGGCCAGGAAACCGTGACCATCTTTGATCAACGAACTAGTCAACTAGAGGCTCACTAGGGAAAGTGTTTTGTCTATATATGCACACATGTATTTGAGTTTCCAATCAATACAATTCTAACATGGATAATAAACGATTATTATGAACAAGGAAATATAATAATAACTAATTCATTACTGCTTATAGGGCATATTTCCAACATGTACAACATGCTGCGGGCCCAAGTCCAGGTGTCTGACGGCCAAGTTGCTGATCTTCAGGGCCGGTTGGGTGCTGCCGTCTCGGAGCGAGACGCCTTGCGCGAGGCGGACCACTAGCTACTGCAGCAATTGAGTCTTCTCCAGACGGAGAAGAAGGATCATGAGGCGGCCCTTCAGGCCGAACTGGGGCAGTTGTGTGCCACCCTTCAGGAGAAGGACACCTCCTACGCTGCCGACAAGGAGCGCCTTAAGACGGCCCATCTCGAGGAGATGAAGCTCAAGGATGCTGCCCTGAAGGAGAAGGAGGATGCCGTGATCCAAAGGCAAGCGCAACTGGCTAAGGCGATGGAGGCGGCTGAGGCCCTCCGGGAGGAGCTCTCCCGCGCAACTCGAGAGAGCACGGTGCGGGAGCGCGAGGCCCTAGAGGAGGCTCATGAGACCGACATCCATTTCAATCGTAAGCCTTTATTTATCTTGTCTTGATCTTTTCTTCCTTGTTGGCCTCCCTTCTTATTTTTCTTCGCACCACTTCCCCTACCCCAGGAATCTTCCCTGGGACACGGAAGCGGCTGAAACGGCTGTGGAGACCAGCCGTGAGGCGCGCTGCGCTGCTGGTGAGGAGGTGGATGCCCACGCCGGCTGGACTGTGGAGGAGGTTGTCATTGGCATTCGGGCCCGCCTGCTTGTTCTGGCTGAATCCCTTGAGCGGCTCTAGAGCGCCGGCTCATCGATGATAATGGCTCTATGGCCCGATGCTGTGGAGCCGGCGTCAATGAGCCGGATGTCCCGCTGGCTCGAAGTCGGCGGCGCCCGCCTCGAAGCCAGGCATGCCTCAGCCGCGCGCGCTGGTGCCTACCTGACACTGCGCTTGGCCAAGTCCTGGCATCGAAACCTGGACTTGGGCAAGCTCGCCGCACAACGTGACGGCTCGGAGGGGGAGCTGCAGGCCATGGAGGACCAGCTGTGGATGAGGGCCAGCGACATCCCTTCTTACGCCACCTCGGACGATCTCAACTTGGAGCGGGATGAAGATTGCAATGTGGTTCCTGAGGACTTGCACCATCTCCAGCCGTATGACGCCGATGGCAGCTCCCCTGAGGCAGCCCTTGAGGAGGAAGCTGCTGACTCCAGCAGCGAGGCCTATGCGGACTCGGCCACAAGGGACGGAGCCGAAGGCTCTCGTGGTGGAGATGGTGCATCCGCCTCGAGAGCAACCGGCGATGGTGAAGCCACCACTTCAGGAGCAGCAGCCGGGGCAACAGACGGAGCCGCCGCCCCTTAGCTGGTCCTTTTTTTTCATTGTCTGCAATGTATCGTCAGTCCAATAGTTCCACCCATTGGGGGTGTTTATTGTAATGAACTTCGGCCGTGGGCCTTTTAAATGCTTTCAAATGTATATATTCTACACTGAATTCGTAAACACCATGCTGGCTACCTTGTATTTTCATCTTTTGATTCCTATTTGACTCCTTTTTCTCCAACTCCTTTATTCCCTCTAACATCCACCTCGCCAGCCCGACAGCCGGGAGCCGGTCTGTGACTGGGACGAGGCTTCTGCCTTTGAGAATATTGGACTTAGATTTTTCAAAGCCATCAAGACTTAAAGACTCAAACACAAGCCAGCTGAGGTCGGCTAGAATAATAAGATCGAAAGATGATCAAACCAACCCGAGCCGGCAACCCTTTTTGTAGTTGAACTTTTCAGGCAACCAGCCTTCCCTGCCACCGCTTCGCTAGCCAGACAGCCGGGAGCCGGTCTGTAGCTGTTACGAGATGGTAAGGGTTCGACCCGGCGTACACTATACGCTCATCTACAACTAAGGAAATCGTTCGGGGCGGCTAGCGAGCCCCCGAGCCCGTGGAGCCGGACCAAGGGACTCACAAACGAGTGAAGACTCTGGTTAGGAATCCAAAAGAGGCGTGTCCCAAGCATCGGCTTGGAACACCCATTGTATTCATTGGAAATCCCGAAAAGGGAGGAAGATACATACGTACATGCTCTTTCCATTTTTCGTACTTACATTCTAGCAATACAACGGGCGAAGCAACGCCGCGTTCCATGGACACTCCGTCTCTTGGCCGGAGTCGTCTCTCTTGTGCTTCTTTGGCTTCTGGGCATCGATCAGGTAGTATGCATTGTTATGTAGTGCCCTGCTGATGATGAAGGTCCCCTCCCATGGGGATGAGAGCTTATGCTGACGAGCATTTCGCTGGATTCTTCTAAGCACCAAGTCCCCCTCCCTCAAGGAGAGAGGCTTGATCTTCTTGCTGTGGTAGTACCTCAGCTTCTGTTGGTATATGGTCGTCCGGCTCAAGGCTAGGTCCCGTGGCTCCTTGAGCAGATCGAAGCTGTCTTCTCTTGCCTCCTTTGCTTATGTCTCTATGTATAAGGTGACCCGAGGCGAGTCGAACTCGACATCCGTGGGGATGATTGCCTCAGACCCGTATACCAGAAAGAACGGGGTGAAGCCGGTTGACCGGTTCGGCATGGTGCGGAGGCTCCACAACACAGTCAGTAGCTCTTCGATCCAGCAGCCAGCTGACCTTACAAGTGGCGCCACCAACCTTGGCTTGATGCCGGCCAGGATCAGGCCGTTGGCCCTCTCAACCTTGCCGTTGGATTGCGGGTGCGCCATGATACGTCCATTTTGCATCATGCTTTCATGTTGATATTTATTGCTTTATGGGCTGTTATATTACTTTGTGGTACCATATTTATGCCTTTTCTCTCTTATTTTGCAAGGTATATTTGAAGAGGGAGAATTCAGGCAGCTGGAATTTTGGACTGGAAAAGGAGCAAATCTTAGTCCACTATTTTGCACATCTCCAAATGCCCTGAAAATTTACGTGAAATTTTTTGGGATTATATAAAAAATACTGGGCTAAAGAAGTACCGGAGGGGGGCCACCAGGGCACCACAAGCCCTGCCACCGCCACCCCCCTGGTGGCGGAGGGCAAGCTTGTGGGCTCCCTGACGGCCCACTAGCCCCCCTCTTTTGCTATATGAAGGGTTTTGTTCCAGAAAAAATCATTCGGGAGCTTTTTCGTGGTTTCGCCACCGCCACGAGGTGGAACTTGAGCAGATCCAATCTAGAGCTCCGGCAGGACGATCCTGCCGGGGAAACTTCCCTCCCGGAGGGGGAAATCGTCGCCATCATCATCACCAACACTCCTCTCGCCGGAGGGGAGGCATCTTCATCAGCACCATCTCCTCTCCAATCCCTAGTTCATCTCTTGTAACCAATCTTCGTCTCGCGACTCCGATTGGTACTTGTAAGGTTACTAGTAGTGTTGATTACTCTTTGTAGTTGATGCTAGTTGGATTACTTGGTGGAAGAGTTTATGTTCAGATCCGTGATGCTATTCATTACACCTCTGATCATGATTATGATTATGCTTTGTGAGTAGTTACTTTTGTTCCTGAGGACATGGGATAAGTCATGCTGATAATAGTCATGTGAATTTGATATTCGTTCGGTATTTTGTTATGTTGTATGTTGTCTTTTCCTCTAGTGGTGTTATGTGAACGTCGACTACATAACACTCACCATACTTGGGCCTAGAGGAAGGCATTGGGGAGTAGTAAGTAGATGATGGGTTGCTGGAGTGACAGAAGCTTAAACCCCAGTCTATGCGTTGCTTCGTAAGGGGCTGATTTGGATCCACTAGTTTGATGTTATGGTTAGACGTTGTCTTAATTCTTCTTTTGTAGTTGCGGATGCTTGCGAGAGGGGTTAATAATAAGTGGGATGCTTGTCCCAGTAAGGGCAGTACCCAAGCGCCGGTCCACCCACACATCAAACTATCAAAGTAACGAACGCGAATCATATGAACATGATGAAACTAGCATGATAGAAATTCCCGTGTGTCCTTGGGAGCGTTTTTCCTCCTATAAGACTTTGTTCAGGCTTGTCCCTTGCTACAAAAGGGATTGGGCCACTTGATGCACCCTTGCTACTACTTGTTACTTTTCACTTGTTACGTTTCACCTCGCTACACCATCACTTGTTACTGCTACTTTCATTGCTTGCAGTTATTACCTTGCTGAAAACCGTTTATCAGAGCCTTCTGCTCCTCGTTGGGTTCGACACTCTTACTTATATAAAGGACTACGATTGATCCCCTATACTTTTGGGTCATCAAGACTCTTTTTTTGGCGCCTTTGCCGGGGAGTGAAGCACCTTTGGTATGTGGAAATTGGTAAGGAAACATTTTTATATTGTGCTGAAATTTATTGTCACTTGTCACTATGGAAACTGTTCCTTTGAGGAGTTTGTTCGGGGTATCTTCACCACGAACGGAAGCACGAGGAGTTGTTCCTCAACCTGAGGTACCTACTGAAAATATCTTTTATGAAATTCCTTCAGGTATGCTTGAGAAACTGCTGGCTAATCCTTTTACAGGAGATGGATCTTCACATCCAGACTTTCATCTTATCTATGTAGATGAAGTTTGTGGTTTATTTAAGCTTGCAGGTTTGCCCGAGGATGAGGTAAAGAAGAAAGTCTTTCCTTTATCTTTGAAGGATAAGGAGTTAACATGGTATATGCTATGTGATGATACTCGATCATGGGACTACAATCGGTTGAAATTGGAATTTCATCAAAAGTGCTATCCTATGCATTTAGTACATCGTCATCGGAACTTTATTTATAACTTTTGGCCTCGTGACAGGGAAAGCATATCTCAAGCTTGGGGAGGCTTAAATCAATGCTATATTCATGCCCCAATCATGAGCTCTCGAGAGAAATTATCACTCAAAAGTGTTATCCTATGCATTTAGTACATCGTGATCGGAACTTTATTTATAACTTTTGGCCTCGTGACAGGGAAAGCATAGCTCAAGCTTGGGGGGAGGCTTAAATCAATGCTATATTCATGCCCCAATCATGAGCTCTCGAGAGAAATTATCACTCAAAACTTTTATGCTCGGCTTTCTCATGAAGATCGTACCATGCTTGACACTTCTTGTACCGGTTCTTTTATGAAGAAGGATATTGACCACAAGTGGAATTTGTTGGAAAGAATCAAACGTAACTCTGAAGATTGGGAGCTGGAGGAAGGTAAGGAGTAAGGTATGAATTTCCAGTTTGATTGCTTTAAATCTTTTGTTGAGACAAACACTTCTATAGATTTTAGCGCTAAGTATGGACTTGACTCTGAGATAGTAGCTTCTCTATGTGAATCTTTTGCTGCTCATGTTGATCTTCCCAAAGAGAAGTGGTTTAAGTATCATCCTCCTGTAGAAAGCAACATAGTCAAAACCAATCTAGTTGAGGAAAAGTCATTGCTTTTAGTGATCCTGTTGTTCCTCGTGCTTACTCTGAGAAACCACCATACCCTGCTAGGATAAAGGATTATTCTAAAGCTCCAACTCTGATACGTAGGGGTTACATTAGACCACTTGCACCCCCTGAGGAAATTAGAGTTGAACCTAGTGTTGCTATTATCAAAGATCTCTTAGTCAAAGACGTAGACGGGCATGTTATCAAATTCTGTGAGGACTCCGCTAGAATTGCTAAACCTCACGCAAAAGACAAATATGGACCTATAATTGGCCTGCCCATTGTTTCTGTCAAGATAGGAGATCAGTGTTACCATGGTTTATGTGATATGGGAGCTAGTGTTAGTGCAATACCCCGTTCTCTATATGATGAAATCAAAGATGAGATTGCACCTGCTGAGTTAGAACCCATTGATGTCACTAATACGCTAGCTAATAGAGACACTATATGTCCTCTGGGAATTGTGAGAGACGTAGAAGTCCTGTGTGGTAAGACGAAGTATCCTACTGATTTCCTCGTCCTTGGTACTGCACAAGATAGCTTTTGTCCCATCATATTTGGTAGACCCTTTCTCAACACTGTCAATGCTCACATTGATTGCATTAAGCAGACTGTCATAGTTAGTTTCGAGAGTGTGTCTCATGAATTTAACTTCTCCAAGTTTGGGAGACAACCCCATGAAAAAGAGTCGTCTAGAAGGGATGAAATTATTGCTCTTTCCTCTATTTCCGTACCTCATACGGATCCTTTAGAACAATATCTGCTTGAGCATGAAAATGATATGCATATGGAGGAGAGAGATGAGATAGATAAAATTGTCTTAGAACAATATCCTATTCTCAAGAATAATCTGCCTGTTGAACTGCTTGGGGATCCTCCCCCACCAAAGGGTGATCCTGTGTTTGAGCTTAAACAGTTGCCTGATACTCTTAAGTACGCCTATCTTGATGAGAAGGAGATATATCATGTTATTATTAGTGCTCTCCTCTCAGAGCACGAAGAGAAGAAGTTACTAACAACTCTGAGGAAGCACCGTGCTGCTATTGGATATACTCTTGATGATCTTAAGGGTATTAGTCCCACTCTATGTCAGCACAATATTAAAACCGATCATGACTTTAAAACAGTTGCTGATCATCAAAGAAGATTAAATCCTAAGATGAAAGAGGTCGTTAGAAAAGAAATATTAAAGCTTCTGGAAGCAGGAATCATTTATCCTGTTGCTCATAGTGATTGGGTAAGTCCAGTACATTGCGTACCTAAGAAGGGAGGTATCACCGTCATTCCTAATGATAAGGATGAACTAATCCCACAAAGGATTATTACTGGCTATAGGATGGTGATAGACTTCCGGAAACTGAACAAGGCAACCAGGAAAGATCATTATCCTTTGTCGTTTATCGACCAAATGCTAGAAAGGCTATCAAAACACACACACTTCTGCTTTCTAGACGGTTATTCAGGTTTCTCGCAAATACCTGTTGCACAATCTGATCAGGAGAAAACCACCTTCACGAGCCCCTTCGGTACCTTTGCTTATAGACGTATGCCTTTTGGCTTATGCAATGCACCTGCCACCTTTCGAAGATGTATGATGGCTATATTCTCTGACTTTTGTGAAAAGATTGTCGAGGTTTTTATGGATGACTTCTCTGTTTACGGGTCTTCCTTTGATGATTGCCTCAGCAACCTTGATCGAGTCTTACAGAGATGCGAAGATACCAACCTCGTCTTCAACTGGGAGAAGTGCCACTTTATGGTTAATGAAGGTATCGTCTTAGGACACAAAATTTCTGAAAGAGGCATTGAAGTTGATAAGTCTAAGGTTGATGCAATTGAGAAAATGCCTTGCCCCACAGATATCAGAGGTATGCAAAGTTTCCTAGGTCATGCTGGTTTCTATAGAAGGTTCATTAAAGACTTCTCTAAGATTTCTAGGCCTCTTACCAACCTCTTGCAGAAGGATGTTCCTTTTGTTTTTGATGAGGATTGTGAGGAAGCTTTCGAAATACTTAAGAAGGCTTTGATAACCGCACCTATTGATCAACCACCGGACTGGAACTTGCCCTTTGAAATCATGTGCGACGCTAGTGATTATGTTGTTGGTGTTGTTCTAGGACAAAGAGTTGACAAGAAGTTGAATGTTATTCACTACGCTAGTAAAACTCTAGACACTGCCCAAAGAAACTATGCCACTACGGAAAAGGAGTTTTTAGCAGTCGTGTTTGCATGTGAAAAGTTCAGATCTTACATAGTTGACTCCAAAGTCACTATTCACTCTGATCATGCTGCTATTAAGTACCCTATGGAGAAGAAGGACGCTAAGCCTAGGCTGATCAGATGGGTTCTCCTGCTACAGGAATTTGATTTGCACGTCGTTGACCGAAAGGGTGCTGATAACCCTGTAGCAGATAACTTGTCTAGGCTAGAGAATGTCCTTGATGACCCACTACCTATTGATGACAGCTTTCCTGATGAGCAATTAAATGTCATCCGCACTTCACATAGTGCACCGTGGTATGCCGATTACGCAAATTACATCGTAGCCAAATACATACCACCCAGTTTCACCTATCAGCAAAAGAAGAAATTCTTCTTTGATTTGAGACACTACTTTTTGGATGATCCTCACCTTTATAAGGAAGGAGTAGAGGGTGTTATTAGACGTTGTGTGCCTGAACATGAACAGGGACAGATGTTGCAGAAGTGTCATTCCAAAGCATACGGAGGACACCACGTTGGAGATAGAACTGCCCATAAGGTATTGCAATCAGGTTTCTATTGGCCCACTCTCTTCAAGGATGCCCGTAAGTTTGTCTTGTCTTGTGACGAATGCCAAAGAATAGGGAATATCAGTAAGCGTCAGGAAATGCCTATGAACTATTCACTTGTCATTGAACCGTTCAATGTGTGGGGCTTTGATTATATGGGACCCTTCCCGAGTTCCAATGGGTACACTCACATCTTAGTTGCTGTGGATTACGTCACTAAGTAAGTAGAAGCTATCCCCACTAAAAATGCCGATCACCACACCTCTATTAAGATGCTTAAAGAAGTCATTTTCCCAAGATTTGGAGTCCCTAGATATTTGATGACTGATGGCGGTTCACACTTCATTCATGGTGTTTTCCGCAAGATGCTCGCTAAGTATGATGTCAACCATAGAGTTGCATCTCCTTATCATCCTCAGTCTAGTGGTCAAGTGGAGTTGAGTAATAGGGAGATCAAATTGATCCTAAAAAAGACCGTCAATAGATCTCAAAAGAATTGGTCTAGCAAACTTGACGATGCACTATGGGCTTATAGGACTGCTTATAAGAATCCCATGGGCATGTCGCCGTATAAAATGGTTTATGGTAAGGCCTGTCATTTACCTCTTGAGCTGGAACACAAAGCTTATTGGGCAATCAAAGAGCTCAACTTCGATTTCAAACTTGTCGGTGAGAAGCGGTTGTTTGATATCATCTCGTTAGATGAATGGAGGGCCCAGGTATACGAGAATGCCAAGTTGTTCAAGGAAAAGGTTAAGAGATGGCACGACAAACGAATACAGAAACGAGAGTTCAATGTAGGTGATTATGTCCTGCTATACAATTCTCGTTTAAGATTCTTCGCAGGCAAGCTTCTCTCTAAATGGGAAGGTCCTTATGTTATCGAGGAAGTATATCGTTCCGGTGCCATCAAAATCAATAACACGGAAGGAAATTTTCCTAGAGTGGTAAATGGGCAAAGAATCAAGCATTACATCTCTGGTACTCCCACAAATGTTGAGACCAATATCATCAATGTCATAACTCCAGAGGAGTACATAAGGGATGTTTATCAACCTGTTTCAGACCTTGAAAACGAAGAAGTATCTGTTTCGGTAAGAAATTGGACTCTGATGCTTTTCCAATAGGAAATTTCCTCCGTTTTGGAATTTTTGGAAAATTAGAAAAATAAAAGGCAGTCCGGAGAACGCACGAGGCGGCCACAAGCTTGGACACCGCCACCTACCCCCTGGTGGCGGAGGGAGGGCTTGTGGGCACCTCGTGTGCCTCCCAGACTCTGTTTTCTTGCGGAGCACTCCTTCTGGTCCAGAAAAAATCAATATATACTCGCCCGAAGGTTTTGATCTCCGTATCGCGCAGTTTTCCTCTGTTTTCGTTTCGAGCCTGTTTCTATGACAGATCTAGATCATCATGACTTCCCCAAACGCTCCTAAGGACAAGATCTTCGAGAAGGTCATCAATCCCTACCTCACGGAAGTGCTAAAACACCCTCATTCTATCAAGATGAGCGAGGGGATGTTGCACATCCGTGATGTTGAGGGGCCTAAGAAGACCGGAAGCGTGGAGATGAGGCTCGAAGCAATGGAGCAACCAGTCTTCAAGTGCCAAGGTATGGTGGAGCGTGGACTCAATGCCAACCACATGATGATCACGGAGTTCACTAGAAATCACAAGATGGATGCCATTGACATTGGGAAACACCTCTCCAGGCTCTATGACAGGGTTGATCAACTTCAGGGCCAGATCTATGACCTGCAGAACCGAAATTGTGAGTATGAGCACAGATTTAAATCAATAAGGTTGGCTGCAGATTTGAGGATTCCGGCGACTCGTTCATCTTGCCATGATGGAGCACCTATGCCTTGGAAGACGGAGGATCACACTACTTCAACAACTCCACCACCTTCACCACCAAAGGAAGACAACTAAGCATTGGTATGGGCAATCCCCTTGGCTTCTGCCAAGCTTGGGGGAGTTGCCCTGGTATCGTATCACCTTTATATCTTTAGCTTTTACCTTTGTTTTAGTTCTTTCCTTTTCAGCTTTTATTTCTTCTCTTAGAGGAATAAGTCTTTAGTATTTAGTTTGAGTCTTTTGCTTTTGTCTCTCCCCCGATGTATTCGAGCTTGCGAGATATATAATAAAGAGTATCTTAGTCAAGGGCTTTGCTTTGTGCCATGATCAAAAGTATGAAAAGAATGATAGCATGAAAGATCATGAGACGATCTTATGAAAAGTGATAGCTTCACATATGACACGTATGATGATTGGAACTTGTTGAGAATAAATCAACATAGACCTCAGTCATTGTTGCAATTAATAAGAAGTAATAAGGAAAGAGAGGTTCACATACAAATATATCATCTTAGACACTTTTTACAATTGTGAGCACTCACCAAACTATTACATGCTTAGGAGTAGATGTTGGACAAGGAAGACAACATAATGAATTGTGTTTGCTTGGTTCCAAACAATGTTATATGATTAGAGATCCCTTAGTATGTGACGATTGCTTCCACCTCACTTTAGCCAAAACTCCCGCACCAAGTAGAGATACTACTTGTGCATCCATAAACATCCAACCCAGTTTTGCCATGAGAGTCCACCATACCTACCTATGGATTGAATAAGATCCTTCAAGTAAGTTGTCATCGGTGCAAGCAATAAAAATTGCTCTCTAATATGTATGATCTATTAGTGTGTGGAAAATAAGCTTTGTACGAACCTGTGATGAGGAAGACATAAAAGCGACAGACTGCATAATAAAGTTCTTTATCACAGGAGGCAATATAAAGTGACGTTCCTCCGCACTAAGAGGACACGCATTCAAACCTCAAAAGCGCATAACAACCTCTACTTCCCTCTACGAAGGGCCTATCTTGTACCTTTACTTTTTGCCCTTGTAAGAGTCATGGTGATCTTCATCAATTCCCTATTTTTGCCTTTGTCTTGGCTACCGCCACATGCTTGGGAAAGATCTATATTCATATATCAACTTGGAGTTGAGTACTTATGCTTTATTATTGTTGACTTTACCCTTGAGGTAAATCGTTGGGAGGCAAAACTATAAGCCCCTATCTTCCTCTGTGTCCAGCTGAAACTTTGACACCATGAGTACCTCGTGAGTTGTAACAATTGTGGCAAACAAAAGAGATGATTGAGTATGTGGATTTGCCTTACAAGCTCTTACTTGACTCTTTCTGATGTTGTGATAAATTGCAATTGCTTCAATGACTTTCGATTGTTGTTGGTTACTTCTCGGTAAGGTTTTTGCTTCATGCTTTGCTTTGTGAAGGAATTGTTACTTTCCCATGAGAATCTTTATGATGTATTGTTGCCCTATGTGTGATCATGACGCCCTCATGTCCGTATTGTGTTTTATCGACACCTTCGTCCCTCAACATGTGGACATGTTTATGGAACTTGGTTTTCGCTTGAGGACAAGCGAGGTCTAAGCTTGGGGGAGTTGATACGTCCATTTTGCATCATTCTTTCACGTTGATACTTATTGCTTTACGGGCTGTTATATTACTTTGTGGTACCATATTTATGCCTTTTCTCTGTTATTTTGCAAGGTTTATTTGAAGAGGGAGAATTCAGGCAGCTGGAATTCTGGACTAGAAAAGGAGCAAATCTTAGTCCACTATTCTGCACATCTCCAAATGCCCTGAAAATTTACGTGGAATTTTTTCGGATTATATAAAAAATACTGGGCGAAAGAAGTACCGGAGGGGGGCCACCAGGGCACCACAAGCCCTGCCACCGCCACCCCCCCTGGTGGCGGAGGGCAAGCTTGTGGGCTCCCTGGCGGCCCACTAGCCCCCCTCTTTTGCTATATGAAAGGTTTCATTCCAGAAAAAATCATTCGGGAGCTATTTCGTGGTTTCGCCGCCGCCACGAGGCGGAACTTGAGCAGATCCAATCTAGAGCTCCGGTAGGACGATCCTGCCGGGGAAACTTCCCTCCCGGAGGGGGAAATCGTCGCCATCGTCATCACCAACACTCCTCTCGTCGGAGGGGAGGAATCTTCATCAACATATTCATCAGCACCATCTCCTCTCCAATCCCTAGTTCATATCTTGTAACCAATCTTCGTCTCGCGACTCCGATTGGTACTTGTAAGGTTACTAGTAGTGTTGATTACTCTTTGTAGTTGATGCTAGTTGGATTACTTGGTGGAAGAGTTTATGTTCAGATCCTTGATGCTATTCATTACACCTCTGATCATGATTATGATTATGCTTTGTGAGTAGTTACTTTTGTTCCTGAGGACATGGGATAAGTCATGCTGATAATAGTCATGTGAATTTGATATTCGTTTGGTATTTTGTTATGATGTATGTTGTCTTTTCCTCTAGTGGTGTTATGTGAACGTCGACTACATAACACTTCACCATACTTAGGCCTAGAGGAAGGCATTGGGGAGTAGTAAGTAGATGATGGGTTGCTGGAGTGAGAGAAGCTTAAACCCCAGTCTATGCGTTGCTTCGTAAGGGGCTGATTTGGATCCACTAGTTTAATGCTATGGTTAGACGTTGTCTTAATTCTTATTTTGTAGTTGCGGATGCTTGCGAGAGGGGTTAATCATAAGTGGGATGCTTGTCCAAGTAAGGGCAGTACCCAAGCGCCGGTCCACCCACATATCAAACTATCAAAGTAACGAACGTGAATCATATGAACATGATGAAATAGCATGACAGAAATTCCCGTGTGTCCTCGGGAGCGTTTTTCCTCCTATAAGACTTTGTTCAGGCTTGTCCCTTGATACAAAAGGGATTGGGCCACTTGCTGCACCCTTGCTACTACTTGTTACTTTTCACTTGTTACGTTTCACCTTGCGACACCATCACTTGTTACCGCTACTTTCAGTGCTTGCAGTTATTACCTTGCTGAAAACCGTTTATCAGAGCCTTCTGCTCCTCGTTGGGTTCGACACTCTTACTTAACGAAAGGACTATGATTGATCCCCTATACTTGTGGGTCATCACGCCACCGAAGCCAAGTCGAGCCAGATGCCTTCCTTGGAGCAGTAGAGTGCCAAAGCACCCTTGGCGAAGTTGGTGCCGTTGTCGGTGATGATGTTGTGGGGGACGCTATAGCGGACAACAATGTCCTTGATGAACCTCACGGCCATGGGGCCATCAAGCTTCTTGATGGGCCTGGCCTCGATCCACTTGGTGAATTTGTCGATGGCCACCAAGAGATGTGTCATGCCGCCTCGAGCGGTCTTGAATGGCCCCACCATATCCAACCCCCAGACGGAAAACGGCCATGACAGGGGGATGGTTTTGAGGGCTGAAGCCGACATGTAGTTCTATTTGCTGAAGCGTTGGCAGCCTTCGCATTTGTTGACCATGTCCACGGCCTCCTCGAGGGTCGTGGGTCAGTAGAATCTGTGGCGGAACGCCTTGGCCACGAGGGTTCTAGAGGCGGCATGATGCCCACACTCACCCTGGTGTATGTCTCTGAGGATCTCCTGCCCCTTTTCCGATTCGACGCAGCGTTGGAACATGCCAGTCATGCTACACCGAACCAGCTTGCAATTGATGAAGGAGTAGGCTGCTGATCGGCGTTGAATATGCCTTGCCTCCGCCTCATCTTGAGGAAGCTCGCCACGAAGAAGGAAGGCCAAGATGGGTTGAGCCCACGACGGAGCCGACACAAGGACTGGCTCCGTCTCGACCTAAGTATCAGGGTCTTCTGTAGCCCCCGTGCTTGATGAAGCAGTCGCAGGCTCAAGACTTTTTGTCTCTGATGCCGTCATGGCAGCCGGCACGCCGTCTACCTCCATGACGTCCACCCACTGGGTGACAAGACGACAGGATTCGAGGCTTGGCATAGCCGAATTATTGTTGTAGCCGGCGAAGTAGTTGTAGCTGGTGCAGCAGTTGGAGTCGGCACAGCCAGTGTAGCCGACACAGGAGCTGTAGCCGGCCCAGCTGCCGTAGCCGACGGCGCTGGTACTGAGGGGTCTGCCGGCACAAAAATTAACGCCAACTCCGGAGACGGCTTGATGGAGGGCTTGTGCAGTTGCTCGAGGGAGACGCCGGCTAGAATAGCGTGTCTCATAGAGCCGATCTTGGCCAATGTATCAGTCGCCTCGTTGTCCGCCCTGGGGACATGATGAAACTCACAACCCTCGAAAGGGCCGCTGAGCTGCTGGATGAGGAAGCGATAGCTCGCCATGTTGGCGTCCCTGGCGTCCCATTCGCCAGAGACTTGCTGCACCACGAGATCCGAGTCGCCGAAGCAAAGGAGCCGCCGGATGCCGTTCTCCTTGGCAAGCCAGAAGCCATGAGCGAGCGCTTCGTAATCGGCAACGTTGTTGGAGGTGGCGTAGTGTATATGGAGAGCGTACTTCAGCTGGTCTCCTTTCAGAGACGTTAAGACAATGCTGGCTCCCAGACCAGTTGGCATCTTCGAGCCGTCGAAGTGCATCCTCCAATGAGTGGAGTCTGGAGGTGGCGGCTTGAATTGAGTTTCGGCCCAATCGACGAGGAAGTCGGCCACCACCTGGGACGTGATGGCAGTGCATGGCTCGTAGCGGATGTCGTGGTTAGCCATACAGATGGACCACTTGGCAATCCGGTCAATTGCATCACGGTTGCCCATGATTTCTAAAAGTGGAGCAGTGCTCACCACAGTGATGGCATGCTCATGGAAGTATTGCTTCAACTTCTTTGCGGCAAGGTAGACACCATAGCACATTTTTTGGTAGTGGGGGTAGTTTTGCTTGGAGGCGGACAAGACCTCGCTGAGGTAATAGATATGGCGTTGCACTAACAGTACCTTGCCCTCGTCATTGCGTTCTTCTACCAGCACTATGATGACCCACAAGTATGGGGGATCTATCGTAGTCCTTTCGATAAGTAAGAGTGTCGAACCCAACGAGGAGCAGAAGGATCTCACAAGTGGTTTTCAGCAAGGTAATATCTGCAGGCACTGAAATTATCGGTAACAAGTGGTTGTGTGGTGAGATGATTCGTAGCAAGCAACAAGTAACAAAAGTAGCAATGGTGCAGCAAAGTGGCCCAATCCCTTTTGTAACAAGGTACAAGCCTGGACAAAGTCTTATAGGAGGAAAAACGCTCCCGAGGACACACGGGAATTTCTGTCATGCTAGTTTTCATCATGTTCATATGATTCGCGTTCGTTATTTTGATAGTTTGATATGTGGGTGGACCGGCACTTGGGTACTACCCTTACTTGGACAAGCATCCCACTTATGATTAACCCCTCTCGCAAGCATCCGCAACTACGAAAGAAGCATTAAGACAAAGTCTAACCATATCATTAAACTAGTGGATCCAAATCAGCCCCTTACGAAGCAACACATAAACTAGGGTTTAAGCTTCTGTCACTCTAGCAACCCATCATCTACTTACTACTTCCCAATGCCTTCCTCTCGGCCCAAATAATGGTGAAGTGTTATGTAGTCGACGTTCACATAACACCACTAGAGGAAAAACAACATACAACAAATCAAAATATCGAACGAATACCAAATTCACATGACTACTATTAGCATGACTTATCCCATGTCCTCAGGAACAAAAGTAACTACTCACAAAGCATAATCATATTCATGACCAGAGAGGTAATGAGTACCATCAAGGATCTGAACATAAACTCTTCCACCAAGTAATCCAACTAGCATCAACTACAAAGAGTAATTAACACTACTAGCAACCTTACATGTACCAATCGGAGTCGTGAGACGAAGATTGGTTACAAGAGATGAACTAGGGTTTGGAGATGAGATGGTGCTGATGAAGATGTTGATGGTGATGAGTCCCCTCCGATGAGAGGAGTGTTGGTGATGACGATGGCGACGATTTCCCACTCTGGGAGGGAAGTTTCCCCGGCAGGATCGTCCTGCCGGAGCTCTAGATTGGTTCTGCTCAAGTTCCGCCTCGTGGCGGCGGCTAATCCTCGAAAAAGCCTCCTCCTAATTTTTTTAGGAACGAAATCCTTCATATAGCAGAAGAGGGGGGCAGTGGGCAGCAGGGAGCCCACAAGCCCCCTAGGCACGGCCAGGGGGTGGCCGCGCCTACCAGGCTTGTGGCCCCCTAGTTGCGCTCCTCTGACACTTCTTCGGCCCAGTATTTTTTATATATTCCCAAAACAAATCCACGTTGATTTTCACGGCTTTTGGAGTTGCACAGAATAGGCATCTCAAACTTGCTCCTTTTTCAGGCTAGAATTCCAGCTGCCGGCATTCTCCCTCTTCATGTAAACCTTGCAAAGTAAGAGAGAAAAGGCATAAGTATTGTACCGTGAAGTGAAATAACAGCCCAAGAAGCGATAAATATCAACATGAAAGCATGATGCAAAATGGACGTATCAACTCCCCCCAAGCTTAGACCTCGCTTGTCCTCAAGCGAAAGCCGAGCTCAATAAATATGCCCACATGTTTAGGGAGAGAGGTGTCGACAAAACAAGATACGAACATACATGCATCATGATCATGATCAGAACAACAATACAAACATATAATATCTCATTCTAAAGTGACAATTCCTTCGCAAAGTAAAGCATGGATCAAGAATCTTACCTAGAAGTAATAACCGATAGCCTTTAATCATTGAAGCAATTGCAATTTATCACAACATCAGAAAGAGTCAAATAAGAGCTTGTAAAGCAAATCCACATACTCAATCATCTTTTCATTCTCTACAATTGCTACAACTCACGTGGTACTCATGAGATCAAAGTTTCAGCTGGACACAGAGAAAGATAGGGGCTTATAGTTTTGCCTCCCAACTGCTTACCTCAAGGGTAATGTCAACAATAATGATTTATGAATGCTTACTTCCAAGTTGACATATGAATATAGATCTTTCCCTAGCATATGACGTTAGCCAAGATAAAGGCGAAACAAGGAATTGGTGAAGATCACCATGACTCTTTCAAGGGCAAAAAGTAAAGGTACAAGATAGGACCTTCGCAGAGGGAAGCAGAGGTTGTCATGCGCTTTTGAGGTTTGGATGTGTGTCCTCTTAGTGCGGAGGAACGTCACTATATATTGCCTCCTGTGATAAAGAACTTTATTATGCAGTCTGTCGCTTTTATGTCTTCCTCATCACAGGTTCGTACAAAGCTTATTTCCCACACACTAATAGATCATACATATTTAGGGAGCAATTTTTATTGCTTGCACCGATGACAACTTACTTGAGGGATCTTATTCAATCCATAGGTAGGTATGATGGACTCTCATGGCAAAACTGGGTTGAAGGTTTGTGGATGCACAAGTAGTATCTCTACTTGGTGCGGGAGTTTTGGCTAATATGAGGTGGAAGCAATCGTCGCATGCTAAGGGATCTCTAATCATATAACATTGATCGGAACCAAGCAAACACAATTCATTATGTTGTCTTCCTTGTCCAACATCTACTTCTAGGCATGCAATAGTTTAGTGAGTATTCACAATCATAGATGGTGTCCAAGATGATGTATTTATATGTGAACCTCTCCTTCTTTATCACTTCCTATTAATTGCAACAATGAACAAGGTCTACGTTTGTCTACCCTCAAAAAGTTTCAATCAACATTCTTTTTATTTGTGAAGCCATCACTTCCCATAAGATCATTACATGATCTTTCATGCTTTTGTTCTTTTCTCAATCTATTGATCATGGCATGAGGCAAAGCCCTTCAACTAAGACACTCTTTATTATATGGATCACGAGCTCGAATACATCGGGGGGTGCCCATGCCCATGCTCAGTTGTCTTCCTTTGGAGGTGATGGTGGTGGAGTTGTTGCAGAGGTCTTGAGCTTGTTTAATTTCCACTTGAGCATAAAATTCTGCTCCCTTAGATCATCATTTTCCTCTTCAAGCTTCAACACCCTTTGGCATAATTCCTGCTAACTCTCCTGCAATAAATGAGAAGGGATAAACAAAGTCTTAGGCTTCTTCCTTGAGGCAGGGAGGCTCGACTTCTTGAACTCCACATGGGTGTTTCCAGGTGGAGGTAGAGGAGCCTCCTCCTCATCAGAATTTGTTCCTTCCTTCCCCTTGGGTTCATAATCTTCTTCCTCATCAGTGGTCCAACCACAACGATCCAAGTCCCCATAGACCTTGGGGTTAGCAAGGTAATCAGCCACATAGCTCTCCCCCTATGAATCTTGAGAAGACATCTTGCCCTAAATCTGCGGCAGAAAACAGGCTCGAAATGAAAACACAAGAAATCTGCGTGATACGAGGGTCAAACCTTTCGGGAGAATATATAATGATTTTTTCCAGAACAGAAGGAGTACTCCGCACGAAAACGGAGTCCGGGAGGCGCACGAGGTGGCCACAAGCCCCCCAAGCGCGGCCAAGGGGTGGGCCCGCGCCTGGCAGGCTTGTCGCCTCCTCGCGCGCTTTCTGAACTACTTCCAATTTTTCTATTTTTTTCAAATATTCCAAAACGGAGAAAAATTCCTACTGGAAAAGTTTTGGAGTCTGTTTTCTTACTGAATCACATACCTCTTTGTTTTTCGGAGTCTTAAATAGGCTGATAAACATCCCTTAGGTATTCTTCCGGAGTTATGGTATTGATAATATTGCTTTCAACATTTATGGGAGTACTTGAGATATAATGCTTGATTCTCTGCCCATTTACAACTCTCAGACAATTACCTTCCGTGTTGTTGATCTTGATAGCACCGGAACTATATACTTCCTCAACAATATAGGGACCTTCCCATTTAGAGAGAAGCTTGCCTGCAAAAAATCTTAAACGATAATTATATAGCAAGACATAATCACCTACATTGAACTCACCCTTTTGTATCCTCTTATCATTCCACCTCTTAACCTTTTCTTTGAACAACTTGGCATTCTCATATGCCTGAGTTCTCCATTCATCAAGCGAGCTAATATCAAATAACCTCTTCTCACCAGCAAGTTTGAAATCAAAGTTGAGCTCTTTGATTGCCCAATAAGCTTTATGCTCTAGCTCAAGAGGTAAATGACATGCTTTATCATACACCATTTTGTACGCAGACATGTCCATGGGATTCTTATAGGCAGTTCTATAAGCCCACAGTGCATCATCGAGCTTCTTAGACCAATTCTTTCTAGACCTATTGACAGTCTTTTGCAGAATTAGTTTAATCTCTCTATTGCTTAGCTGTACTTGACCACTGGAGTGAGGGTGATAGGGAGACGCAATTCTATGGTTGACATCGTACTTAGCAAGCATTTTACGAAAAGCACCATGAATGAAATCTGAACCACCGTCGGTCATTAGATATCTAGGGACTCTAAATATATGGAAAATAACTTCTTTAAGCATCCTGATAGAGGTGTTGCGATCAGCACTACTAGTGGGGATAGCTTCTACCCACTTAGTGACGTAATCAACAGCAACTAGGATATGAGTATACCCGTTGGATTTTGGAAAAGGTCCCATATAATCAAAGCCCCAGACATTAAATGGTTCAATGACAAGTGAATAGTTCATAGGCATTTCCTGATGTTTACCGATATTACCTACTCTTTGACATTCGTCACAAGACAAGACGAACTTACGGGCATCCTTGAAGAGAGTGAGCCAATAGAAACCTGATTGCAATACCTTGTGTGCAGTTATATCTCCCGCATGGTGTCCTCCGTAGGCCTCGGAGTGACACTTCTGTAGGATATGTCCCTGTTCATGTTCAGGTACACAACGTCTAATAACACCATCTACTCCTTCCTTATAAAGGTGAGGATCATCCCAAAAGTAATGTCTCAAGTCAAAGAAGAATTTCTTCTTTTGCTCGTATGTGAAACTAGGTGGTATATATATGGCAATGATATAGTTTGCATAATCAGCATACCACGGTGCACTACGTGAAGCATTGATGACATTCAGTTGCTCATCAGGAAAGCTATCATCAATAGGTTGTGGGTCATCAAGAACGTTCTCCAACCTAGACAAGTTATCTGCTACAGGATTATCAGCACCCTTCCTGTCGACAACGTGCAAATCAAATTCCTGTAGAAAGAGAACCCATCGGATAAGTCTAGGTTTAGCATCTTTCTTCTCCATGAGGTACTTAATAGCAGTGTGATCAGTGTGAATAGTGACTTTGGAATCAACTATGTAAGACCTGAAGTTTTCACATGCAAACACGACTGCTAAAAACTCATTTTCCCTAGTGGCATAGTTTCCTTGGGCACTATCTAGAGTTTTACTAGCATAGTGAATAACATTCAACTTCTTATCAACTCTTTGCCCTAGAACAACACCAACAGCATAATTACTAGCATCACACATGATTTCAAAAGGTAAGTTCCAATCAGGTGGTTGAACAATAGGTGCAGTTATCAAAGCCTTCTTAAGTATTTCGAAGCTTCCTCACAATCATCGTCAAAAACAAAAGGAATATCATTCTGCAAGAGATTGGTAAGAGGCCTAGAAATCTTAGAGAAGTCTTTAATGAACCTTCTATAGAAACCAGCATGACCAAGGAAGCTTCTTATACCCTTGATATCTGTGGGGTATGGCATTTTCTCGATTGCATCAACCTTAGCCTTATCGACTTCAATACCTCTTTCAGAAATTTTATGTCCTAAGACGATGCCTTCATTAACCATAAAGTGGCACTTCTCCCAATTCAAGACAAGATTGGTATCTTTACATCTCTGTAAGACCCGATCAAGGTTGCTGAGGCAATCATCAAAAGAAGACCCGTAAACAGAGAAGTCATCCATGAAAACCTCACCAATCTTTTCACAGAAGTCAGAGAATATAGCCATCATACATCTTTGAAAGGTGGCAGGTGCATTACATAAGCCAAAAGGCATACGTCTATAAGCAAAGGTACAGAAAAGCAGGTGAAAGTGGTTTTCTCCTGATCAGATTGTGCAACAGGTATTTGGGAGAAACCAGAATAACCGTCTAGAAAGCAGAAGTGTGTATGTTTAGACAGTCTTTCTAGCATTTGGTCGATAAAAGGAAAAGGGTAATGATCTTTCCTAGTGGCTTTATTCAATTTCCTAAAATCGATCACCATCCTATAGCCAGTAATAATCCTTTGTGGGATCAATTCATCCTTATCATTAGGGACAATGGTAATACCTCCCTTCTTAGGGACGCAATGCACCGGACTCACCCAATCACTATGAGCAACAGGATAGATGATACCCACTTCCAGGAGCTTTAGTATTTCTTTTCTCACTACTTCTTTCATCTTAGGATTTAATCTCCTTTGATGATCAGCAACTGGTTTGGAACCAGGATCAGTTTTAAACGTGTGCTCGCATAGAGTGGGACTAATGCCCTTAAGATCATCAAGAGTATATCCAATAGCAGCATGGTGCTTCCTCGGAGTTTTTATTAAGTTCTTTTCTTAATGCTCTGAGAGGCTAGCACTAATAATAACAGGATATATCTCTTTTTCATCAAGATAAGCATACTTAAGAGTATCAGGCAATTGTTTAAGCTTGAACACAGGATCACCCTTTGGTGGGGGTGGATCCCCAAGCAGTTCAACAGGCAAGTTATTCTTAAGGATAGGATATTGTTCTAAGACAACTCTATCTATCTCATCCCTTTCATCCATATGCATATCATTTTCATGCTCAAGCTAGTATTTCTCTAAGGGATCAGTAGGAGGCACGGCAATAGAAGCTAAGGCAATAGTTTCATCCTTACTGGGCAACTCTTTTTCATGAGGTTGTCTACCAAACTTGGAGAAATTTGAACTCATGTGACACACCTTCAAAGCCAACAGTGACAGTTTGCTTCTCACAGTCAATATGAGCATTGACGGTATTGAGGAAGGGTGTGCCAAATATGATGGGACAAAAGCTATATTGTGCGGTAGCAAGAACGAGGAAATCAACAGGATACTTTGTTTTACCACACAAGACTTTAACATCCCTAACAATTCCCACAGGGCAGATAGTATCTCTATTGGCAAGCTGAATAGTGACATCAATAGGTTCTATCTCAACAGGTGCAATCTCGTCTTTAATTTCATCATATAAGGATTGAGGTATTGCAGTAACACTAGCACCCACGTCACATAAACCATGATAACAATGATCTCCTATCTTAACATAAACAACAGGCGTGCCAACAACAGGCCTATGTTTGTCTCTAACGTGAGGTTTAGCAATTCTAGCAGCATCTTCACAGAAGTGAATATTATGTCCCTCAACATCATCGGACTGGAGATCTTTGATAATAGCAATGCTAGGTTCAACTTTAATTTGCTCAGGAGGTGTAGGTGTTCTAATGTAGCCTCTACATATCATAGTTGAAGCTTTAGAATGATCCTTCATCCTAACAGGGAAAGGTGGTTTATCAATGTAAGCACTGGGAACAATAGGATCATTATAGGCAATGACTTTCTCTTCAACTGGATTGGATTTAACTACATTGACTTCTAAAGGAGGATGATATTTAAACCACTTCTCTTTGGGGAGATCAATATGAGCAGCAAATGATTCACACAATGAAGCTACTATCTCAGAGTCAAGTCCATACTTAGCGCTAAAATCACAAAAAGTATTTGTTTCAACAAAGGATTTAACTCAATCAAACTTGAAATTCATATCTGACTCCTTGCCTTCTTCAAGCTCCCAATCTTCAAAGTTGCATTTAATTATCTCCAATAAATTCCATTTGAAGTCAATATCTCTCTTCATAAAAGAACCGGTACAAGAAGTGTCAAGCATGGTGCGATCATCATGAGAAAGCCGAGCATAGGAGTTCTGAATGATAATTTCTCTAGAGAGCTCATGATTGGGGCATGAATATAACATTGATTTATAAGCCTCCCCAAGCTTGAGCGATGCTTTCTCTGTCACGAGGCCAAAAATTATAAATATAATTCCGATCACGATGTACTAAATGCATAGGATAAAACTTTTGATGAAATTCCAATTTCAACCGATTGTAGTTCCGTGATCCAGTATCATCACATGGCCTATACCATGTTAACGCCTTATCCTTCAAAGATAAAGGAAAGACCTTCTTCTTGACATCATCCTCGGGCAAACCTGCAAGCTTAAATAAACCACAAACTTCATCTACATAGATTAGATGCAAGTCTGGATGTGATGTTCCATCTCCTGTAAAAGGATTAGCCAGCAGTTTCTCAAGCATACCCGAAGGAAATTCAAAGCAAATATTTTCAGTAGGTGCAGCAGATTGAGGAGCACCTCTTTGTGCTTCTATTCGTGGTGAAGATACCCCGAACAAGCCCCTCAAAGGATTAGTTTCCATAGTGACAAGTGACAATAAATTTCAGCACACTATATGAATGTTTCCTTACCAATTTCCACTTACCAAAGGAGCTTCACTCCCCGGCAACGGCGCCAGAAAAGAGTCTAGATGACCCAGAAGTATAGGGGATCTATCGTAGTCCTTTTGATAAGTAAGAGTGTCGAACCCAACGAGGAGCAGAAGGATCTGACAAGTGGTTTTCAGCAAGGTAATATATGCACGCACTGAAATTATCGGTAACAAGTGGTTGTGTGGTGAGATGATTCGTAGCAAGCAACAAGTAAAAAAAGTAGCAATGGTGCAGCAAAGTGGCCCAATCCCTTTTGTAACAAGGAACAAGCCTGGACAAAGTCTTATAGGAGGAAAAATGCTCCCGAGGACACACGGGAATTTCTGTTATGCTAGTTTTCATCATGTTCATATGATTCGCGTTCGTTACTTTGATCGTTTGATATGTGGGTGGACCGATGCTTGGGTACTGCCCTTACTTGGACAAGCATCCCACTTATGATTAACCCCTCTCGCAAGCATCCGCAACTACGAAAGAAGAATTAAGACAAAGTCTAACCATAGCATTAAACTAGTGGATCCAAATCAGGCCCTTACGAAGCAACACATAAACTAGGGTTTAAGCTTCTGTCACTCTAGCAACCCATCATCTACTTACTACTTCCCAATGCCTTCCTCTAGGCCCAAATAATGGTGAAGTGTTATGTAGTCGACATTCACATAACACCACTAGAGGAAAAGCAACATACAACACATCAAAATATCGAACGAATACCAAATTCACATGACTACTATTAGCATGGCTTATCCCATGTCCTCAGGAACAAAAGTAACGACTCACAAATCATAATCATATTCATGACCAGAGAGGTAATGAGTAGCATCAAGGATCTGAACATAAACTCTTCCACCAAGTAATCCAACTAGCATCAACTACAAAGAGTAATTAACACTACTAGCAACCTTACAATTACCAATCGGAGTCGCGAGACGGAGATTGGTTACAAGAGATGAACTAGGGTTTGAAGATGAGATGGTGCTGATGAAGATGTTGATGGTGATGAGTCCCCTCCGATGAGAGGAGTGTTAGTGATTGATAACCCACAAGTATAGGGGATCGCAACAGTTTTCGATGGTAGAGTATTCAACCCAAATTTATTGATTCGACTCAAGGGGAAGTGAAAGAATATTCTCAAGTATTAGCAGTTGAGTTGTCAATTCAACCACACCTCAAAGATTTAGTATCTGCAGCAAAGTATCAATAGCAGAGTAGTGTGATAGCAGCAGTAGCAATAGTAACCAGTAGCAGCAAAGTAACAGTAGCAGCGGCAACAGTAGTAGCGGCAAAGTAACGTGGCAAGGACCAGTAGTAAAAGACTCGTAGGCATTGGATCGGTGATGGATGATTATGCCGGATGCTATTCATCATGTAATAGTTATAACACGAGAGATAAGTAACTAGCTCCAGTTCGTCAATCTAATGTAGGCATGTATTCCGTATGTAGTCATAGGTGCTTAGGGAAAAGAACTTGCATGACATCTACTGTCCATCCCTCCCGTGGCAGCGGGGTCCTAATGGAAACTACGGGATATTAAGGTTCTCCTTTTAATAAAGAACCGGACCAACGCATTAACACTTGGTGAATACATGAACTCCTTATACTATGGTCATCTTCGGGAGTGGTTCCGGCTATTGTCACTCCGGGGTTGCGGGGTCATAACACATAGTAGGTGACTACAACATGCAAGATAGGATCTAAAACACACATATATTGGCAACAACATAATAGGTTCAGATCTGAAATCATGGCACTCGGGCCCTAGTGACAAGCATTAAGCATGGCAAAGTAGTAGCAACACCAATCTCAGAACATAGTGGATACTAAGATCAATCCCCGTCAAAACTAACTCGATTACATGATAGATCTCATCCAACCCATCACCATCGAGCAAGCCTACGATGAGATTACTCACGAACGGTGAAGAGCATCATGGAATTGGCGATGAAGGAAGGTTGACGATGACGATGGCGACGATCTCCCCTCTCCGGAGCCCAGAACGGACTCAAGATCTGCCCTCCAAAGGAAGAACAAGAGGTGGCGGCGCCTCCGTATCGTAAAACGCGATGAACTCTTCTCCTTGATTTATTTCCGGGTGAGACGGACTAAATAGAGCTGGATTTTGAGGCGGTGGAGCATCGTGGGCTCCGCAAGCCTGCCAGGCGCGGCCAGGGGGGGCGCGCCTAGTGGGCTTGTGGGCTCCACGCTCCACATCCTCCGCTCATTCTTGCGCCAGTATTTTTCATAAATTCCAGAAAAATTCCTCGTAAATTTCAGGTCATTTCGAGAACTTTTATTTCTACGCGAAAACAACACCATGTCAATTCTGCTGAAAACAACGTTAGTCCGGGTTAGTTCCATTCAAATCATGCAAATTAGAGTCCAAAACAAGGGCAAAAGAGTTCAGAAAAGTAGATACGACGGAGACGTATCAACTCCCCCAAGCTTAAAGCCTTGCTTGTCCTCAAGCAATTCAGTTGACAAACTAAAAGAGACAAATGAAAAACTTTGACGAACTCTGTTTGATCTTGTTGTTGCAACTATGTCTAACTCATAACCAGAATTTCAGCAAGATCACAAGCAAACCACATAAGCAAATGACATCTAGGTCTCACGGTAAACTCATATCAATGGCATAATCAACTAGCAAGCAAATAATAATAAGTCTCAAACGTCAACACTTCAATCAAAACAATCATGAAGCAGTACGAACAAATGGTCTCTCGCTAGCTCTTTATGAGACCGCAAAACATAAATGCAGAGCACCTTCAAAGACCAAGGGCTGACTAAACATTGAAATTCATGGCAAAGAAGATCCAGTCACAATCATACTCAACACAGTTAAAAGCAAAGCATAAAAATGACAGAGGTGCTCTCTAATTGGTGCTTTTATAAGAGGAGGATGACTCAACAGGAACATAAATAAACAGGCCCTTCGCAGAGGGAAGCATTGATTTGCAGAGGTGCCACAGCTCAAGCTTTGAAAATAGAGATAATAAGTTTGGGTGGCATGCTTTCATTGCCAACGCAATGACTAAGAGTTCTCACCATATTGCACGCTACACATGCTATAGGCGGTTCCTAAACAGAAAAGTAAAGTTTTGACTCCCCCACCACCAATCAATCACACTCCACGACTAGCCGAATACTCAGGTGCCGTCCATACCAACATCAATCCAGGGGGAGTTTTGTTTGCAATTATCTTTTTGATTTGAGCATGGAACTGGGAATTCCAATTATCGGCCCCTTTCTCGTGAATGATAGTGAATAAACATATATCGAGGATAACACGCCTAGCATGGAAGATACTGATAGCCCCCTATCACCACATGAGCGGTTCGGGCATGCAAAACAGATTATTTCTTGAAGATTTAGAGAGTGGCACATGCAAATTTACCTGGAACGATAGGTAGATACTGCATATAGGTAGGTATGGTGGACTCATATGGAACAACTTTGGGTTTATGGAAGTGGATGCACAAGCAGTATTCCCGCTTAGTACAAGTGAAGGCTAGCAAAAGACTGGGAAGCGACCAACTAGAGAGCGACAACAGTCATCAAAATGCATTGAGATTAACTAACATTAAGTGCAAGCATGAGTAGGACATAAATCATCATGAACATGAATATCATAGAGGCTATGTTGATTTTGTTTCAACTACATGCGTGAACATGTGCCAAGTCAAGCCACTTGAATCATTCAAAGGAGGATACCATCCTATCATACTACATCATAGTCATCTCAAAATTCATGTGGGCATCCAAGACAAACCATTATAAGATCCTAGCTAATTAAGCATGGCATCAGCAACTATGATCTCTAAGTTGTCATTGCAAACATGTTTCTCTCACAACAAAGCTGAACCAGGCATGATGAGCAAGTCATATTTACAAAAACAAAATAGATCGAGTTCATACCAGCTTTTCCAGGCTCAGTCACTTCATCATATATCGTCATTATTGCCTTTCCCTTGCACGACCGAATGATGTGAACAATAATAAGAGTACTCGTGCATTGGACTAAAGCTAGAATCTGCAGGCAAACACAAAGGATAAGACAAGTAATATGGCTCTTTGATAGCTAAACAGGTATGCATGCGAGAGCCACTAAACATTGTAACCATGGTCTTCTACCTTGACACAAAGAAAAAGAAAACTATTTACACGGGAAAGCTCCCAACAAGCAAAAGAAGAAAAAGGAAATCTTTTTGGGTTTTTCTCAAACTAGACAGGTACACGAAAATAAAACGAGAAAAAGAAATAAACTAGCATGGATGAAACTATGGCAAAGTGTGAACACCGGCTAACAAAGTGAAACATAAGCAAGAATGTAAAGTCGGTGAGAAACACGTACTCCCCCAAGCTTAGGCTTTTGGCCTAAGTTGGTCTACTCCCAAGGATGGTCCGGGCGACACCCAAAATCATAATGGGGGTTATACGGGAGTGCTGCAGCCACTGCCTGAATAGCTGCCTCACGGAGACGAATAGCCTTTGCCTCCCTCTCATACTCCTCTGTCTCTCCTCTGGTTATGAAATATATTCGTTTTACCTGAAAGTCAAAGAAGCCAGGAGCAGGAAGGGTAATATGGAAAACATGCTGCCGGTTAAATATCAAACGGTATAGGAGGGATTCATCATCCCTCTTAAGGAACTGGTAGCGTGTCAAAGCGACGTGGTCAAGGAAAGTTGTATGGAGCGGGGGATCTCCTTCGCGGATGGGTACTCCAAGAAAATTTGCTATGCGGGTGGCATAGATCCCACCAAAGAAATCCCCTTCATTAGCATTATTATTCAGCCTCCTTGCTATCATGGCTCCCATATTGAAACTTCTATCACCCGTAACTGCGCTCTTAAGAATACTAAGGTCGGGTGCGCAGAGGTGACAATGCTCAATCTTGTCATTGATGCATCTGCCTATGAAGAGGGCAAAGTAATGCAAGGCAGGAAAATGAATACTCCCCATGGTAGCCTGCGTAATATCTCTAGTTTCTCCAACAGTGATACCAGAGAAAAATTCTCTAACCGAAGATTTAGGAGGATCATCGAGACTACCCCAAATAGGTATCTTGCAAATTCTATTGAAATCCTCTAAATCCATGGTATACGATTTTTCACAGAGATCAAACAGTACAAATGTATCACGGCCAACTAAAAATTTGAATCTACGAACAAAAGAGGCAGTGAGAGCAACATACTATTCACATTTATCGGAGATGAGTTCTTCGAGTCCGACATTGTGAACAAGTGTATCAAATTTGTCTTTGAAACCTGCCTCAATCATGAATTCGTCAGAAGGCCATTCACATGGTTGCACCTGTGTGTCCCTTGGTTGGTAAGGACCGGGCTCCCGAATCACAAGACGGGGACCTCTCTTGCTTGAGGAACCACCATGATAGTTTCTCCTGAACATCTTCCTTTTCTGAAATTTTTAGTGACCCAAAGGAAAAGTGAACAAGGCTCAACTAAAATCATAGCAACTACTCCCACAAGTGCCTAGAGGCCATATTATGCATCAAAACTACTTGGGACCAGCTAAAATTAGCATGCAAAGCTCAAGAACATGGTCACCAAGGCAGCAAAAATACGCGAAGCATAAGGCACTAGAGCAAAAAACTAATTGGACCAATGGAGGAGTCACTTACCAAGGAGTAATTTCCCCAAAACAGTTCGGAGAATGGTGCTTTGAGCAAAGAGATCGAAAATCCCAGCAAGAGGAGCAAGAACACGGGTTTGAGCTGCGAAACGATTTTTTCTGGAGGTAGGAGAAGCAGATGGGAGCTAGAATGAGTGGAGGGGGTGCACGTGGGCCCCACAAGCCAGGTAGATGTGGCCAGGGGGGTGCCCGCGCCTCCAGGGCTTGTGGCCCACTGGTGCAGCCCCCAGACTAGCTCTTCGTCTCAGTATTTTTCAAAAATTCCAAAAAAATCATACTTGATTTTCAAGACGTTCGGAGCAGTTTTATTTTCGGGGTATTTTTCTACCGGACGCTAAAACAGAAAACAGGGAAAACTAAACTAAACCTGTCATTTTTCTTCTAAGTAACCGAAGGTGAAAGCTTGGAATGGAGGTTTGTGGCTCCTCGATTCATCCATCTCATGGTCATCGAAAGAAATCCGTTAATGAGGTTGATCAAGTCTCCTTGACAAACTTTTCGAAGCACAAAAGAGAACGGAGAATTTTCGAATAGTCACTAGGTCACCTAAATGGGGATGTGCATCTCCCCAACAAGCAAATCATACTTCATCTTGACAGGGGGTATAGGGCATTCAAAGTTCCCAATAAGAATCGATGAAGTTTTTTCGATAGCATTGATGCAATGTACTCGATATAGTTTCTTTGGAAAGTGCACCGTATGCTCATTACCATTGACATGGCAGGTGACATTGCCTTTGTTGCAATCTATAACAGCCCCTGCAGTGTTTAAAAAGGGTCTTTCGAGGATGACCGCCATGGCATCGTCCTCGGGAATATCCAGAATAACAAAGTCTGTTAAGATAGTGACATTAGCAACCACAACAGGCAGATCCTTGCAAATGCCGATAGGGAAAGCAGTTGATTTGTTGGCCATTTGCAGAGAGATTTCGGTGGGTCTCAACTTATCCATCTCAAGTCTACGATAAAGAGAGAGAGGCATAACACTAACACCGGCTCCAAGGTCGCATAAAGCAGTTCTAACATAGTTGCCTTTAATGGAGCAAGGTATAGTGGGCACACCGGGATCACCTAGTTTCTTAGGAGTTCCACCCTTGAAGGTATAGTTAGCAAGCATGCTGGAAATCTCAACCTCAGGTATCCTCCTCTTATTAGTAACAATATCCTTCATGTACTTAGCATACGGAGACATTTTGAGCATATCTGTCAAACCCATTTGCAGAAATACACGTCTAATCATTTCAACAAATCGCTCAAAATCCTCATCATCCTTTTTCTTGGATGGTTTGGGAGGAAAGGGCATGGGTTTTTGAACCCATGGTTCCCTCTCTTTACCATGCTTCCTAGCAGTGAAGTCATTCTTATCGTACCTTCTATTCTGAGGCTGTGGGTTATCAAGATCAACACATTCAATCTCCACATCCTTATCATTGCTAGGTTGAGCATCATCATGAACATCACTATCAATATTATCATTAGGCTCATGTTCATCACCATATTGTGTTTCAGCATCAGAGACAGAGACATCGTTTGGACTGTCACGTGTAGCAGCAACAGGGTTGCTAGCATGCAAATCCCTATCATCTTTCTTCTTCTTCCTAGGATGACTAGGTGCATCAGTGCTAACTCCTTGAGAATCTTGTTCAATTCTCTTCGGATGACCCTCAGGATACAAAGGTTCCTGGGTCATTCTACCGCCTCTAGTGACGACTCTGACAGAATTTTCATTCAACTCATTGAGCAAGTCATTTTGAGCCTTAAGTACTTGTTCTACCTGAGTAGTAACCATAGAGGCATGTTTACTCAGAAGCTCAAGATCATTGACATATCTGTCCACACAAGCACTTAAATGACTAAGCATACGAGCATTCTGTTCCAATTGTGTGCTAACATAATCATTGGAGCTTTGTTGTTTGGCAACAAAGTTATCAAATTCATCCAGGCATAAGCTAGCAGGTTTATCAAAAGGAATATCACTCTCATCAAACCTACGCAGAGAATTTACTTCTACTACCTGTATCGGGTTATCAAGCCATGGATCTCTTCGATAGGTGCTAGATTTTTGACATCTTCAGATTTAATGCCTTTCTCTTTCATAGATTTCTTAGCTTCTTGCATATCTTCAAGACTGAGGAATAGAATACCTCTTTTCTTAAGAGTTGGCTTAGGAGGTGGTTCGGGAATAGTCCAAGCATTCTCATTGCACAAGATGTTATTCAATAGGATCTCGGCTTGTTCTACGGTTCTTTCCCTAAAAACACAACTAGCACAACTATCTAGGTGGTCTTTGGAAGCATCGATAAGTCCATTATAGAAGATATCAAGTATTTCATTCTTCTCAAGAGGGTGATCAGGCAAAGCATTCAGTAGCTGGACGAGCCTCCCCGAAGCTTGTGGGAGACTCTCTTCTTCAGTTTGAGCAAAGTTGTATATTTCCTGCAAGGCAGCTTGCTTCTTATGGGCAGAGAAATATTTTTCAAAGAAGTAGTAGACCATATCCTGGGGGCTACGCACACAACCAGGAGCAAGAGAAGTGAACCAAGTCTTAGCATCATCCTTTAGCGAGAAAGGAAACAGCTTGAGGATATAGTAGTGGCGGATCTTTTCCTCACTCGTGAATAGGGTGGCTATATCGTGCAGTTTGGTAAGATGGGCTACAACTGTTTCAGAGTCATAACCGTGAAAAGGATCAGATTCGACCAGAGTGATTAACTCAGGGTCGACAAAGAATTCATAATCCTTACCGGTCACAAAGATAGGCGAAGTAGCAAACTTCGGGTTGTATTTCATCCTAGCGTTCAGAGATTTTTCTTTCCACTTGCGCACTAATTTCTCAACTTCATAGCTATCCTTACACGCAAGAAAATCCTCAGCTATCTCTCCCTCCATAACATAACGCTCAGGCATAATAGCAGGTTCTACTTCAATAGTATCAGCAGTTTCAGAAGTATCATCACATCTAGCAGCACCTCTAGCAATTTGTGCATCAAGGAATGCACCTAGTGGCAAAGCAGTATCAAGCATAGCATCATCAGGAAAAGTAGTATCAAGCATAGCATCATCATAAGCATCATGGGCAGCAGAAGTAGCATCATCAAGCACAGGCGACATATCAAGATTTCTAGCAGGAGGTGATGTCGCAAACTTACTCATAACTGAAGGTGAATCAAGTGCAGAGCTAGATGGAAGTTCCTTACCTGTCCTCGTAGTTGAGGGCAAGACTTTAGTTCTTGGATCTATCGGGTTCCTCATAGTAACCAGCAGACGTAAATCCCAAGTGACTCAGAGAATATAGTTGTGCCTCCCCGACAACGGCGCCAGAAAATAGTCTTGATACCCCACAAGTATAGGGGATCGCAACAGTTTTCGAGGGTAGAGTATTCAACCGAAATTTATTGATTCGACTCAAGGGGAAGCAAAATAATATTCTCAAGTATTAGTAGTTGAGTTGTCAATTCAACCACACTTGAAAGATTTAGTATCTGCAGCAAAGTATCAGCAGCAGAGTAGTGTGATAGCAACAGTAGCAACAGTAACATGTAGCAGCAAAGTAAATGCAGTAGCAACAGAGTAACAGTAGCAGCAACAACAGTAGTAGCGGCAAAGTGACGTGGCAAGGACTAGTAGTAAAAGACTCGTAGGCATTGGATCGGTGATGGATGATTATGCCGGATGCTATTCATCATGTAATAGTTATAACACGGAGAGATAAGTAACTAGCTCCATTTCATCAATCTAATGTAGGCATATATTCCGTATGTAGTCATACGTGCTTAGGGAAAAGAACTTGCATGACATCTATTGTTCATCCCTCCCGTGGCAGCGGGGTCCTAATGGAAACTACGGGATATTAAGGTTCTCATTTTAATGAAGAACCGGACCAACGCATTAACACTTGGTCAATACATGAACTCCTCATACTATGGTCATCTCCGGGAGTGGTTCCGGCTATTGTCACTCCGAGGTTGCCGGGTCATAACACATAGTTGGTGACTACAACTTGCAAGATAGGATCTAAAACACACATATATTGGCGACAAGATAATAGGTTCAGATCTGAAATCATGGCACTCGGGCCCTAGTGACAAGCATTAAGCATGGCAAAGTAGTAGCAACATCAATCTCAGAACATAGTGGATACTAGGGACCAATCCCCGTCAAAACTAACTCGATTACATGATAGATCTCATCCAACCCATCACCGTCCAGCAAGCCTACGATGAGATTGCTCACAAACGATGAAGAGCATCATGGAATTGGCGATGAAGGAAGGTTGATGATGACGATGGCGATGATTTCCCCTCTCCGGAGCCCAGAACGGACTCCAGATGTGCCCTCTAGAGGAAGAACAGGAGGTGGCGACGCCTCCGTATCGTAAAACGTGATGAACTCTTCTCCTTGATTTTTTTCCGGGCGAGACGGACTAAATAGAGCTGGATATGGAGGCGGTGGAGCGTCGTGGGCTCCACAAACCTGCCAGGCGCGGCCAGGAGGGCCGCGCCTGGTGGGCTTGTAGGCTCCACGCTCCACATTCTCCGCTGATTCTTGCGCCAGTATTTTTCATAAATGCCAGAAAAATTCTCCGTAAATTTTCACGTCATTCCGAGAACTTTTAGTTTTGCGCAAAAACAACACCATGGCAATTCTGCTGAAAACAACGTTAGTTCGGGTTAGTTCCATTCAAATCATGCAAATTAGAGTCCAAAACAAGGGCAAAAGAGTTCGGAAAAGTAGATACGACAGAGACGTATCAGTGATGACGATGGCGACGATTTCCCCCTCCGGGAGGGAAGTTTCCCAGGGAGGATCGTCCTGCTGGAGCTCTAGATTGTTTCTGCTCAAGTTCCGCCTCGTGGCGGCGGCGAATCCTCGAAAAAGCCTCCTCTTGATTTTTTTCGGAACGAAACCCTTCATATAGCAGAAGAGGGGGGCAGTGGGCCAGCAGGGAGCCCACAAGCCCCCTAGGCGCGGCCTGGGCGTGGCCGCGCCTACCAGGCTTGTGGCCCCCTGGTTGCGCTCCTCTAGCACTTCTTCGGCCCAATATTGTTTATATATATTCCCAAAAAATCCACGTTGATTTTCACGGCTTTTGGAGTTGCGCAGAATAGGCATCTCAATCTTGCTCCTTTTTCACGCCAGAATTCCAGCTGCCGGCATTCTCCCTCTTCATGTAAACCTTGCAAAATAAGAGAGAAAAGGCATAAGTATTGTACCGTGAAGTGAAATAACAGCCCAAGAAGCGATAAATATCAACATGAAAGCATGATGCAAAATGGAGGTATCACACTACACTAACCACGCGAGTGGTCGCTGCAATGTATATGAGAATGGGTTCCCTTTCAGCCGGCGCCGCTAAGATTGGCACGCTTGAGATGACGCGCTTGAGGTCGTGGAAGGCTTCGTCGGCCTCTTTGTTCCACTTGAACTTGGTTGTTTTCTTCATGAGTTGCTAGAGTGGAAGCGTCTTCTCGCCGAGCCGGCTGACGAACCGGCTAAGGGACGACAGGCAGCCGGCGAACATCTGGACATCGAGGATTCGAGCCGGCTTCACCATCTGCTCTATGGCTCCGATCTTCTCGGGGTTCGCTTTGATGCCACGAGCGTACACGAAGAACCCCAAGAGCTTGCCGCCTAGAACTCCAAAGACGCACTTCTCCGGGTTGAGCTGGATCTTGTACTCGCGCAGGTTGGCGAACGTCTCCCGCAAGTCGTCAAGGAGACTGAAATACTGCTTGGTCTTGACGATGATATCATCCACATAGACGTGGATGTTTCTGCCAATCTGTGGCAGGAGGCACTGCTGCATGCAGCGTTGGAATGTCGCACCAACGTTCTTCAGACTGAATGTCATGGTGGTATAGCAGTAGGCCCCGAAGGGCGTGATGAAGGAGGTCTTCACACGATCAGCTGGATCCAGCTTGATTTAGTGGTAGCCTGAATAAGCGTCCAGAAACGATAGCATTTTGCAGCCGGCTGTGGAGTTGATTGCTACGGCAACAAAAGTCCTTCCCTCGCAATGGTGCTAGAGATCCTTCTGTCGTCTCTTGAGCTTGCATTGGTTTTCCCTTGAAGAGGAAAGGGTGATGCAGCACAGGAGCAGTAAGTATTTCCCTCAGTTTGAGAACCAATGTATCAATCCAGTAGGAGAACCTCGTCAAGTCCAGAGTACCTGCACAAACACAAAGAGCTTGCACCCAACGCTATAAAGGGGTTGCCAATCCCTTCAAGATTGATTGCAAAGTGAGATCTGAAGGCGGAAAGTGCAACAAAGAAAAAGTGTAAAGCTGAAAATATGGTGTGGAGTAGACCCGGGGGCCATAGTGTTCACTAGAGGCTTCTCTCAAAATAGCAAATATTACGGTGGGTGAACAAATTACTGTTGAGCAATTGATAGAACCGCGCAAAGTCATGACGATATCTAAGGCAATGATCATACATATAGGCATCACGTCCGAGACAAGTACACCGATACTTTCTAGATCTACTACTATTACTCCACACATCGACCGCTATCCAGCATGCATATAGTGTATTGAGTTCATGACGAACAGAGTAACGCCTTAAGCAAGATGACATGATGTAGAGGGATAATCTCAAACCAATGATGAAAACCCCATATATTTACCCTTGATGGCAACAACACGATGCGTGCCTCGCTACCCCTTCTGTCACTGGGCGAGGTCAGCGCACGGTATGAACCCAAAACCAAGCACTTCTCCCATTGCAAGAATCATAGATCTAGTTGGCCAAACAAAACCCACAACTCGAAGAGAACTACAAGGATATGAAATCATGCATAAGAGAGATCAGAAGAAACTCAAATAAGATTCATAGATAATCTGATCATAAATCCACAATTCATCGGATCTTGACAAACACACTGCAAAAGAAGATTACATCGGATAGATCTCCATGAAGATCATGGAGAACTTTGTATTGAAGATCCAAGAGAGACAAGAAGCCATCTAGCTACTAGCCATGGACCCGAAGGTCTATGGTGAACTACTCACGCATCATCGGAGAGGTCATGGTGTTGATGAAGAAGCCCTCCGTGTCTGAATCCCCCCTCCGGCAGGGCACCAGAACGTGCCCTAGATGGGATCTTGTGGAGACAGAAGCTTGCGGCGGCGGCAAAGTACTTTCGATGATCTCCTGATTTTTTTTGGGATTTTAGGGAATTTATAGGCGAAATTCCTAGGGCATAGGTGGCCCAGAGATCCCACAAGTCAGGGAGGCGCGGCCCCCCTGGCCGCGGCTAGGGGGCTTGTGGGGTCCGTGCAGGCCCCCTGCCCTGATTCTCAGGCTTCCCGATCTTTTTCTGTTTCGGAAAAAATCTTTTTGGCAGTTTCGTTCCGTTTGGACTCCATTCAAAATCCTCCTCTAAAAGGGGTTAAAAACATGGAAACAGGAACTAGCACTTGGCACTGAGTTAATAAGTTAGTCCCAAAAAAATATATATAAGGCATACAAAACATCCAAAGTTTGACAAGATAATAGCATGAAACCATCAAAAATTATAGATACGTTGGAGACGTATCAAGCATTCCCAAGCTTAACTCCTGCTCGTCCTCGAGTAGGGAAGTGATAAAGACTGAATTTTTGACGTGGAATGTGTTAGAGCATATATCTCCATATGTGGTTTTGGTAATTGATGACAATTCCTATGGGCTAATGGTTGCCTTAAGTTATATTTACAGGATTTGTCCATAGGCACTTCTTGAAGTCCATCTGTTGGATTCAAGGAGTTTATATGATGAACAAGATGGTATTCAAGGTATTATCCAAAGAATGGTCATAGAGACACTAGGTTGATCAAGATCTCAGACAAAGAGTAAATCAAGATGATCAACACACAAAGCGTATAAGATGTACCTAGAGGGATCAAGTGATCCCATGGTATGGTAAGCATTGTCCATTACGTGTTTGTGTACTAACCCATGGTCTTTGTGAGAGTCCTATGTGGGGGTTAGGTGTGCTTCCATGGGCTTGCGTCAAAAGGAAGATCTCATAAAACCCATGAAGGATGACGTCAAGTGGTGATCGTCATCAAGATTGTGGTGTGCAAGTTCAAGTGGATCAGCACGAATATATCATTGAAACTATTGTTAATGATCATGTGTTGATAAGGACAAGCTCATGTGCTAACAAGGACAAGATCAAGATAAGCATTCCTGAGCACTACATGCTTGATTCTTGTGGATGTTCACATGATGGACAAATGAAGATGAATACATAAGCTAGGATTTCCACATTGTGTATGGGAGAGCTACTTGAAGACTTCATCATGTCTTGCTTGCAACTTGAGCCAAGAAGGAACAACAACATCAAGCTAAATTGGAAGGGCTAACTCAAGGTATCAGTTACTTTGATGTTAGCGGTGCGGAGTGATGATGAGCGAATAAAAGTACACACTCAAGTATGGATCATCGGTATCCCTTTTACAATTCTTGAGTCTTTAGGGATCCCGCACTATTAAGAGGGGATCACAGGTTTTTGTGATGAACTTGCTCAAACTAGATATCCACTATTCTTCTCAATACAACATATTCTCTACTCTACTCCTATCTCAAAACAGGTCTAATGCCTCGGACTTCCGGCTCCCTCCGGACGTCCGAGGGCCGGTCAAAGGTCGGACGACCGGCAGGCTTCGGAAATCCGAAGCCCTGCACCAGAAGAACTTGAGCCCTATAACTCGGATTTCCGGCTCCCTCCAGACATCCGAGGGTCGGTCGACCGACCAGCTTCGGAAATCCGGAGCTTTGCACCAGAAGAACTTGAGCCATATAACTCGGACTTCCGGCTCCCTCCGGACGTCCGAGGGCCGGACGTCCGTCCCCTTTCGGAAATCCGGAATCTTGCACCAGAGAAGTTTGAGTCGAATAACTCAGACTTCCGACCTTCTCCGGATGTCCGGTCCCTGTTCAACTCCACAGTGGTTCCAGATATACTTACAGCCCTCGGACGTCCGACCCCTTGTGGACGCCCGAACATCCGTCAACTGCCGGATGTCCGACCCCTGTGTGACTTAAAGTGTCCCCAACGGCTGTTTTCTCTCCCCCCTATAAATACCCCCCCCCTCCCACTTCGTGAGAGGCAGTTCAACACAGCCATATCCTCATAAGAACACATTTCTACCTCACACACATTTGCTCACACCAAATCTTAGATACCAAGAGCATTTGTGAGCCCCTTTGAGAGTTATTCCAATCAAAAGATAGATTGTCTCCCTCTCCTTCTCTCAACCCAAGCTATTTGAGATTTGAGCAAGTTTTGAGCATTCCCCGTGACCTTGTTACTCTTGGAGGTTGGAGACTCCTAGGCGGTAGGAGTTCTTTGGAGAGGAATCAATCTGTGTGATTACCCCCCGGAAAAGTTTGTGAGGGTTTGGAAGCCACCTCAAAGGCTTACCACTAGTGGTTGAGAAACGCCTTCGTGGTGTTATCTCAAAGGGAGAATAGGGTGAGCCTTCGTGGCGTTGGTGTGCCTTCGTGGTAACATCCACCTCTCTAACGGTGACTAGCTTCCCTCCAAGGAAGTGAACATCGGGATACATCTTCGTCTCAGTGACCTTGGTTATCTTTAACCCTAACTCCTTACTTGTGGTTTACTTGTGTTACTTGAGCATACATACATTGCATATTGTTTGTGCTCATTATATTGTGTTGGCTATTTATTGTACAAGATTAATCATTCAAGCACACCTTCTATATCCACACGTTCATACTTGCAGCTTTTGATATATCGTGTGATATAGTGTGATCTAGTATCTTGTGTTGTTCACCTACTTGTCGTGTGATATAGCTCAAGTAAGTTTGTGTAACATACTTGTGCTTGTTAGTAACTGTATTGTGTCCATCTTGGTAGATCGTGTTGTTGATACACGTTGCAGTGCCTAGTGCATTTAGGATTTGTGCTTGACAAGTACCCTCTTAGTTTATTTCCGCATTAGTTTCAAGCCAAATCCGAAGAAGTTTTTAAATAGCCTATTCACCCCCCCCCCTCTAGGCGTCATCGAGGTCTTTTCAATTGGTATCAGAGCAAGGTCTCTCCTTAATTAGGTTTCACGACCTAGAGAGTATCAATGTCGACTATTGGATTAGTGCACAATGACACCTTTGACTTTGATGGCACAAATTATACCCTATGGAGAATTCGTATGCTTCATCACTTTCGGGCCATGGGCCCACATACTTTACGAATTGTTCTTGTAGGGATTGCCGACAAAAAGGATGATGCATCTTCATCTACTAATGAAATGTATCTTGATTGTGAGGCTTTTCTTGCCATTCATCGAACACTAAGTCCTGAAGTGTTTAAGTTTATCTCGACTTGCAAGTCAGCTCATGAAGTTTGGACTAAACTTGAAGATATATATGGTGGGTCCAATCTTGATGAAGACGGTATTATGATGAAGGAGTTGGTGCATGAGCTCTTCACTCTTTTCGATCTTAAAGAGTCCACCACTACTTCCATATCCGATTGCTTGCACACCTCAGCATCTTCAATCTCACAAGGTAATGACATGGTGAGTGAGGAAATATATGTTGATGAAAATGTAATAGCCTCTATGGACACGAGCATATCTAGCACCACACATAGTGTAAATTATTGTGCTGATAGGTCATGCATTTCACCTAAAGATCCCTCGACAAATGTCTGTGGTGATATGCCTGCTTCCTCGTGTCCTCTTGATAAAAATATCTTGTTTCTCCCTAGTTGCTCTATGACTAATCATTTAGGGGAAATCAAGAAATATGAAGTACTTTTGACTAATGAAGAATCTGATTCACCAAAAGAATCATCATCAACTCCTCCAGTTCACATGTGCCTCATGGCAAGAGGTAATAATGAGGTATCATCTTCCCTGTGCAATAACGATGATATTTGCGATGAGGATGAGGATGATGACTTGACTGAAAATATCTATGTGATCAGTAAAATTCTTCATAAAGCTAAAAATAACGCTCTTCAAAGATTCCAAGATGTTCTTGCTTACTTTGAAAATTGTAATGATTCACTTAATCATGAACAAGCTAAAAGTGAACAACTTGAACATGAACTTGAGAAGAGTCATCAAGCATGTAGAGACTTAAGATCTTCAAAAGGATAGATTGAAGTTACTCATGATAAACTTAAAAAGGATTTTGAGGTCCTTCTCCTTGAATGCAATAATGTCAAGGGAGAGCTCATCAAAACCTCTAAGATCTATGAGGAGCTTCAATCTACTCATGAGAAGTCTCTATTTGCTACTTACTCCTCTCATATTGGTGATGATACTTGTACATCTAAATCTACCTCATTTGAAGTATCAACATTGAAGGAGAATATTGAGCTACGTGCTCAACTTGATTTACTAACTAGCAATTATGGGAAGTTGGAAGAAAACCATGTAATGCTCACAAGCTCTCATGCCGTTCTTCTAACATCCTATAATGTGCAAAAGTTAGCTCATGAGGCTATCATCACCAAGGTAACATCAAGTGAGCCTCATGTGGACAATGGCACTACTTCTAGTCAAAGTACTATATTTCCATGTGCTAGTCCTCGTAATTTGTCTACTCATAATGTTGCTACCTCGTGTGATGAATTACTTTCCTTGCCTTGTTGCTCTAACATTGAAGCTTACACTTCCTCTAGTACTTGCATTGATACTAACCGTGCAGAGGAAATCGAAGAGCTCAAGGCCCAAGTCACTTCTTTGAAGAAAGACTTGGAACAGTGTCATGAAGGGATGTCCACACTCAACAACGTCCTGTGTGAGCAAACATCTCCGAATGAAAAAAATGATGTTGGAGTAAACTCAAACAAGAACAAGAGGGGCCTAGAACAAGTCAATAATTCGGCCAAAATCATTTGTTTCAAGTGCAAAGTTAAAGGGCACCATGTTAGATCTTGCCCTCTGAAGACGAAGTCTCAAAGTCACAAGCAACAAGGGAAGCGGCCACAAACTCAATCACATATTCAGCTACAAGTTGAAGGAAGGCATCTTCCCAATAAGACCCAATCCAACACTCCCCGAGGTGAGAAATCAACTGGGAAGAAAGCAAAGGGTAGATGTTGCTACTTATGTCGTGAGAAGGGTCACGTCGCTTCGTCTTGCACAAGAGGTAACTTATCCAACCCAATCACTATTGATGATATCTATTCCCTTGGGAAGGATAATGTTGGCAATGTGTTTGCCAAGTTTTTTGGTACTCAAAATGGTGTCAAGAAAAGAACCATTTGGGTTGCCAAGCCTATTGTGATTAACCTCTTAGGACCCAACGCAGTTGGGGACCAACAAGCTCAAACTTTATCAATAGGTGACTATGGAGGACATTAGAGACTCTGATACATAATGAAGAATTAAGGGGTCTTCATCATTCATATTATCTCAAGCCAAGTCATCTGGATTATTGAGTTTCTATCTTATATCCAATGTACATCCTTACGGTAACTTATACTTAAATTGTTTACATTGTTAGTTGCTTGCCCCTTTGCATGTTGTGGTTTTGTACCTTGCATGCGTTTGTATATGTTGTGCTTCCAACTTGCTTATCTTGAGTAATCGAGTATGTGTATGTTGGTTTGCATATAATGTACATGTGAATCTTGTATTGAGCCTTTTTGCATCTTGTTTGTATTTTTGTTGGCTCTTGTGAGAGATTAATGGATTATCCCATTGTGGGGGAGTGATGTGCTTTGCACACCTCACAATCCTATAAATGTGTATACATGCGGAATACCACTTGGTTTTGATATTTCAAGATTATCTAGTTTCTATGTGGTATGTCTTACTCATGAAAAATTCAAATTCTATATGGTCCATTAATTATCTCTTGTTGGTTTTAATTTTCCACTTGTTAATATTACTGGTTTATCACATTATGGGGGAGTAATATGCTATGTGCATATTACAAACCTAGAAAATGTGTGCATTTGAGGTGTTGCCACTTAGTGTTGATATTGTAAATTATCTTGTTCCTAGGTGGCATGTTAGCTCTACAAGTGTCATTTGCTTGCGTTTTATGGGTAAAGATGATCTTGCATATATTTGCGATCTACCAATGAGTATCACTTCGAAAATACTTCTTGTCCTTGACAATTGGTATTCCCATCATGTGATAGGAATTGCTAATCGTCTTTACATTGGATTTTGTGTTTCGTTTGTCTTCCTTGCCTCTTATGGATCTATTTTAACATGTCTAGTGTTTCTATAGATATAGAGAACATGATGATCCCATCGTGTGCATTTTGCATTTAAATGCAAATTCTATATAATGCACGTCCCTTGGAGGAGCTATCCTATTTTCTTTAGAACACTCTCTTTATTCACCCATCATAAAATCTTTTGATCCCCATCAAGTGTGTGTTGATGGGAGGCAAGTCTTGCTCTTTATGATGCTTTGTGCCATCATGAAAATTTGTCGAGGGCTTGGTTTGTTTGAACCTAGCTCTCTTTTGGAAATTAGATACCTCGTGTTTGTTTTCCTTCAATTGGTTTCTTGTTTCCTTTTATTTGGCATGTGTCAATGGATATCTCATTCCTTGAGGTATCTTTTAATTGATATCCTTCAAGTTATAGTTCTTTTTTGTTTAGGATCTTATTATCACTTGATACCTTGTCTTTTGGTGACTTATCAACTTTCTGTTGAGTTGATTCTTGAGAGTCTTGAGCATGCATATCTACTGTATACAACTTCTTTTGCTTGCTTTCCTTCTTTGACCCAATATATAGGGGAAACTCCACCTTGTCATAAATTGGCTAAAGCGTGCATGAAATTCAAATTCATATCTATATGCACATATGTATGTGGAGTTTGTCCTATGTATTGCTGGTTTTCTAACTCTTTGGTCCCAATGAGTTTGGGCACCATTTTGTTTGTTTTGTTGTTCCAGGAACAACTGGAGATGCATTGGATGCTCGGCTCACCTATAAGGAAGGTGTTGAGACCATGTGATTATTGGAGCCAAGTTAGGATGATCAAAGAACAACATTCTACTACATCAATCCAATGTTGTCTCGGTAACAAGTATCCACTTCATGCATTCTTTTCTTGCAAAGGCCCCAACCTGTCTTTTCTTTTCCAGGTTGCATCATGGCATGAATCTCTTGATTCGTTCTTGTAGTACTTGTTTGCTTTCTCAAAGCATCCGAACGATGATGTCTTACTACTAGTTGGGATGTCTATGATGTTCGTATGTTGGAAGTTCATATTGTACAATAAGAAAATATTAGGCCATGTGCTATGCTTCCAAGCAAAAGATCTCATTGATATATTTATGACTTCCTTTTGGATATCTAGTTTGTTCCTTCTTGTAACCATTTCGTGTGTACATCCTTCTTTGTGGATATATATCATCATGATTGTCTTCTACTTAGAATCTTTTACACATGAGAGAACTTACATCTCTAATTGATATCCTCTTTTCTTTCACGTCCATCGTTGCATTTCCTTTTTCAGTTTTTGGTGGCTTCGTGAAAGGATTTGTTTTGAGTGCGTATCTTATTCTCCTACATCTTGATGCACTCTTTGGCCGTGAAGATTATTTTTCCTCATGCTTGTCTTGATGAGGGTTTTGCCATTTCAATTAGTATCCCTCCTCTTGACAAGGTTCTTACTTCCTATCTATCTTCACAATGGGTTGTCACAAGCGTTGGTTCTTATTTTTGTTTATTAGTGAGCTTGTGAACTGATTTTCTAGTATGTGTGTGAGGGAATGATATGTCTTGCACTTTGTATCTCATTTCATCAAGACTATGTTGATGAGTAATGCTCATCCTTATCTTAGTCTTCTCAAGTGCTTTGCCATGACTCACACACATTACTTTGGTTGAGCCTATTCTTAAGTTGCTTCTTTTACATGTTGCTCAACCATTTGTTTTGTGCAATCGATATGCTTATTGTCTCGTCTATCTACTTGCACTCGTTGTGTATTTTTATTAATTTTGGGGGAGCAACGATCCTATTTTGTGCACCTGTATCAAGTACAAAAATCTCGTATTAGTGCACAAATCATGGAGAGCTTCCCTAGTTTTTGATAAAACACTGTGTTGCCTTTATCATAATATCTTTTATTCATGTGGTTCGAAGGATCATATGATTGTTTGTTTCATCTGGAATCTTTTGATTGCTTGCCTCTATTTTTGTATGTCTTTGTGGCATACGATCCTTTTATTTGCAATCTTTGGGTCCTCAATATAGTTTGTTTCCCTCCAACTACTTATCATTCTATTTGTGTATTTCTCTGCACTCATTTGCTGATAAGTACACACTTTTTGGAGGACCACCTACTATATTGGCTTTCTAAACTTTTCGTCCATTTTGGCAATCGATGCCAATGGGGGAGAAGTCTAGAGAGTTTACTTTGGATATGTTTATAGGGTTTTGCTATTATTGCGTAAGCATTTACATCTTGCACGCATGCATTATTACCTTGTATGTGTGCGCCTGGTTATGCTTATTTCCTTATATAAACTCTCTTGAAGTGGTTGTCTTTAATTACCAAAATGGGGGAGATTGTTAGAGCATATATCTCCATATGTGGTTTTGGTAATTGATGACAATTCCTATGGGCTAATGGTTGCCTTAAGTTATATTTATAGGATTTGTCGATAGGCACTTCTTGAAGTCCATCTGTTGGGTTCAAGGAGTTTATATGATGGCCAAGATGGTATTCAAGGTATTATCCAAAGAATGGTCATAGAGACACTAGGTTGATCAAGATCTCACACAAAGAGTAAATCAAGATGATCAACACAGAAAGCGTATAAGATGTACCGAGAGGGATCAAGTGATCCCATGGTATGGTAAGCATTGTCCATTACGTGTTTGTGTACTAACCCATGGTCTTTGTGAGAGTCCTATGTCAGGGTTAGGTGTGCTTCCATGGGCTTGCGTCAAAAGGAAGATCTCATACAACCCATGAAGAATGACGTCAAGTGGTGATCATCATCAAGATTGTGGTGTGCAAGTTCAAGTGGATCAGCACGAATATATCATTGAAACTATTGTTAATGATCATGTGTTGATAAGGACAAGCTCATGTGCTAACAAGGACAAGATCAAGATAAGCATTCCTGAGCACTACATGCTTGATTCTTGTGGATGTTCACATGATGGACAAATGAAGATGAATACATAAGCTAGGCTTTCCACATTGTGTATGGGAGAGCTACTTGAAGACTTCATCATGTCTTGCTTGCAGCTTGAGCCAAGAAGGAACAACAACATCAAGCTCAAGTGAAAGGGCTAACTCAAGGTATCAGTTTCTTTGATGTTAGCGATGCGGAGTGATGATCAGCGAATAAAAGTACACGCTCAAGTATGGATCATCGGTGTCACTTTTACAATTCTTGAGTCTTTAGGGATCCCGCACTATTAAGAGGGGATCATAGGTTTCTGTGATGAACTTGCTCAAACTAGATATCCACTATTCTTCTCAATACCACATATTCTCTACTCTCCTCCTATCTCAAAACAGGTCTAATGTCTCGGACTTCCGGCTCCCTCCGGACGTCCGAGGGCCGGTCAAGGGTCGGACGACCGACAGGCTTCGGAAATCCGGAGCCCTGCACCAGAAGAACTTGAGCCCTATTACTCGGATTTCCGGCTCCCTCCGGACATCCGAGGGCCGGTCGACCGACCAGCTTCGGAAATCCGGAGCTTTGCACCAGAAGAACTTGAGCCATATAACTCGGACTTCCGGCTCCCTCCGGACGTCTGAGGGCCGGACGTCCGTCCCCTTTCAAAAATCCGGAATCTTGCACCAGAGAAGTTTGAGTCGAATAACTCGGACTTCCGGACGTCCGGTCCTTGTTCAACTCCACAGTGGTTCCAAATATATTTATAGCCCTCAGACGTCCGACCCCTTGTGGACGCCCGGACATCCGTGAACTGCCGGATGTCCGACCCCTGTGTGACTTAAAGTGTCCCCAATCGCTGTTTTTCTCTCCCCACTATAAATGCCCCCCCCCTCCCACTTCGTGAGAGGCAGTTCAACACAGCCATATCCTCGTAAGAACACATTTCTACCTCACACACATTTGCTCACACCAAACTTAGATCCCAAGAGCATTTGTGAGCCCCTTTGAGAGTTGTTCCAATCAAAAGATAGACCGTCTCCCTCTCCTTCTCTCAACCCAAGCTATTTGAGATTTGAGCAAGTTTTGAGCATTCCCCGTGATCTTGTTACTCTTGGAGGTTGGAGACTCCTAGGCGGTAGGAGTTCTTTGGAGAGGAATCAATCCGTGTGATTACCCCCCGGAAAAGTTTGTGAGGGTTTGGAAGCCACCTCAAAGGCTTACCACTAGTGGTTGAGAAACGCCTTCATGGTGTTATCTCAAAGGGAGAATAGGGTGAGCCTTCGTGGCGTTGGTGTGCCTTCGTGGTAACATCCACCTCTCTAACGGTGACTAGCTTCCCTCCAAGGAAGTGAACATCGGGATACATCTTCGTCTCAGTGACCTTGGTTATCCTTAACCCTAACTCCTTACTTGTGGTTTACTTGTGTTACTTGAGCATACATACATTGCATATTGTTTGTGCTCATTATATTGTGTTGGCTATTTATTGTACAAGATTAATCATTCAAGCACACCTTCTATATCCACACGTTCATACTTGTAGCTTTTGATATATCGTGTGATATAGTGTGATCTAGTATCTTGTGTTGTTCACCTACTTGTCGTGTGATATAGCTCAAGTAAGTTTGTGTAACATACTTGTGCTTGTTAGTAACTGTATTGTGTCCATCTTGGTAGATCGTGTTGTTGATACACGTTGCAGTGCCTAGTGCATTTAGGATTTGTGCTTGACAAGTACCCTCTTAGTTTATTTCCGCATTAGTTTCAAGCCAAATCCGAAGAAGTTTTTAAATAGCCTATTCACCCCCCCCCCTCTAGGCGTCATCGAGGTCTTTTCAGAATGCTACCTAGCATAGTTGTCCTTTGCAACTTCTTTCATGTGACATGAATGTTCAGAACCGTAAGATTCAAAACAATAGTTTGCTATTGACATGAGAACAATAATACTTCAAGCAAATTAGCAAGGTAATCATGAACTTTCAAAATAACAAGGCCAAGGAAAGTTATCCCTACAAAATCATATAGTCTGGCTATGCTCCATAATCCTCACACAACTAATGTAAATCATGCACAACCCCAGTATTGGCCAAGTAATTGTTTTTGTACTCTTACTTTCTCAAACTTTTTATAACTATCACGCAATACATGAGCGTGAGCCATGGATATAGCACTATAGGTGGAATAGAGTGTGGTTGTGGTTGTGAGACAAAAAGGAGGAGATGGTCACATTGACTCGGCGTATCAAAGGGCTATGGACATGCCCATTAATAGATATCAATATGAATGAGTAGGGATTGCCATACAAGGGATGCACTAGAGCTATAAGTATGTGAAAGCTCAAAAGGAGAACTAGTGGGTGCGCATCCAACTTGCTTGCTCACGAAGACCTAGGGCAATTTTGAGGAAGCCCATCATTGGAATATACAAGCCAAGTTATATAATGAAGATTCCCACTGGCATATGGTAGTGACAAAGCAAGAAGCTCTCAATCATGAAGAACATGGTGCTATTATGAAGCACAAGTGTGGAAAAAGATAGTAGCATTGTCCCTTCTCTCTTTCTCTCTCTCTTTTTTTTGGCTCTTGGGCCTCTCTTTTTTCCTTTTTTTTATTTGGGCTCTTTGGCCTCTTTTTTTTATTTCCTCACATGGGACAATGTTCTAATAACGATGATCATCACACTTTTATTTACTCACAGCTCAAAGTTTAGAACGATGATGACTCTATAGGAAATGCCTCCGGGAGTGTACCGGGATGTGCAATGGCAATATGAGAGTGACGGCAGAAGTCATGAGACGGAACGGTGGGAGTTGCATGGCAATATATCTCGGAATGGCTATGAAAATGCCATAGTAGGTAGGTATGGTGGCTGTTTTGAGGAAGGCGTATGGTGGGTTTGTGCACTGGCGAGAATTGCGCGGCACTAGAGAGGATAGCAATGGTGGAAGGTGAAAGTGCATCTATACCATGGACTCACATTAGTCATGAAGAACTCACATACTTGTTGCGAAAGTTTTTATTAGTAATCGAAACAAAGTGCTAAACGCATACTCCTAGGGGAAGGGTTGGTAGGTGTTAACCATCGTGCGATCCCGACCTCAACACAAAGGATGACAATCAATAGATCAATTATGCTCCGACTTCCTAACATAGCGGTTCACCATACGTGCATGCAACGGGAATCACTAACTTCAACACAAGTATTTCTAGATTCACAACACCCTACTAACATAACTCTTAATATTACCAAATTCATGTCTCAAAACTAATTGAGATGAATCGAGACTTCTCTTTCTACTCAATGCACATGAAGATGGAGGTTTTTGTATCCCCTTTGGGTACCTATCACCTTTGTAACTACTTTCATAGCATAAGCCAACTACCAAGTCACGCACCGCCGTGCTCTAAAAGATCTAAGTGAAGCACATAGAGCAAAATTATCTAGCTCAAAAGATATAAGTGAAGCACTATGAGCATTCTAGCAAAATCATGATGAGTGCATGTCTCTCTCTAAAGGTGTGCAGCAAGGATGATTGTGACACAACAAAAGGTAAATAATACTAAGATACAAGACGCTCCAAGAAAAACACATATCAGGTGGTGAATAAAAATATAGCTCCAAGTAATGTTACCGATGGATTGAAGACGAAAGAGGGGATGCCTTCCCGGGGCATCCCCAAGCTTAGGCTTTTTGGTGTCCTTGAATTTGGATTGGGATGCCTTGGGCATCCCCAAGCTTGAGCTCTTTCCCCTCCTTATCTCTTTGTCCATGAGAACATCACCCAAAACTTGAAAACTTCACAACACAAAACTTAAACAAAAAACTCGTTATAACATTAGCACAAGAAAACAAACTACCACCTCTTTAGGTACTGTAGCAATCTTGATTTCTATTTATATTGGTGTTAGATTACTATATTCTCACTTTTCCATGTCTAGTACCCCCCGATACTATTCATAGTTTTCATCAAAACAAGCAACCAACTCAACAAAAATAGAATCTGTCAAAAATAGACCAGTCTCTAGAAATATGTATACTTCGTATACTTCTGGTACCTCAAAAATTCTGAAAAATTACGAATGTCTAGGAAAAAGGCATATCAACCAGCAACAAAAAGAATGAACTCAAAAGATCTTTCTGAATAAAAATGAAAAATAATCTCGTGAGCGAAAAGTTTCTGTCTTTTTCCAGCAGGATCAAACAACCATCACCAAGACTAGTCATAAAGGTTTTGCTTGGATCAAACACAAAAACAAACACAAAAAACACTATCATAACAGAATTATGATAGTGTGGACATAACAAAACAGAAATAAAAAGATAAATTCATTGGGTTGCCTCACAACAAGCGCTATTGTTTAACGTCCTTAGCTAGGCATTGATAATTCAATGATGCTCACACAAAAGACAAGAATTGAAGCACAACGAGAGCATCATAAAGCATGTGAAAATAGCATCTAAGTCTAACATACTTCCTATGCATAGGCATTTTATAGGAAAACAGATTGTCAAGACAACCAATAGTTACCATATGCAAGGAAGAAGAAAGAGACAATAGCAATCTCAACATAACGAGAGAGTATTTGGTAACATGAAAGTTTCTACCACAATATTTTCCACTCTCATAGCAATTACATGTGGGGTCATATTCAAATTCAACAGTATAGCTATCACAAAGGATATTTTTTCATGATCCACATGCATGCAAAGTTGATGCTCTTCAAAAATAGTGGGATTATCATCAACGAAAGTCATGACTTCTCCAAACCCACTTTCAATCTTATTGCAAACATCATATTCATCATGAGGCTTAAACAAATTTTCAAGATCATAAGAAAAATCATTACCCCAATCATGATCATTGCAACAAGTAGTGGACAAAGCAAAACTAGCATCCCCAAGCTTAGGGTTTTGCATATTTTTAGCATGATTGTCACCAATAGGATTTATAGTGAAACCATTGCAATCATGCTTTTCATTCAAGGAGCCCTCGTGAATCACCTCATAAATTTTCAGATTCACGCATCTCAAGCAAAACTCCATAAAGATAGTCAAGTGCACTCAAATCACTAGCAATTGGATAAACATAATTGGATATCTTAAAGAGATTAGCAAGTGGATGAGGATCCAGATGACAAGATTTTCAGCAAGCGAAGATGCAAGAATATTGAAGACACATGGCACACAAGCAAAGGAAAGGCAAGCGAAAGAAAAGGGTGAATGAAAAAGGCAAACGGAAAAGGCAAATATTTTTGTAAATTTTTGTTTTCCAGAAGTGGGGGAGAGGAAAACGAGAGGCAAAAAAAGTAAATGCAAGAGATGAGTTTGCGACACTTACCTGGATGAGTTCTTGACTTGAATCTCCCCGGCAACGGTGCCAGAAATTGGCACGTTGATGGGAGACTATTCTTGACTTAATCCTCTCCGGCAACGGCGCCAGAAATTCTTCTACTACGGCAACAAAAGTCCTTCCCTCGCAATGGTGCCACAGATCCTTCTGTCGTCTCTTGAGCATGCATTGGTTTTCCCTTGAAGAGGAAAGGGTGGTGCAGCACAGGAGCAGTAAGTATTTCCCTCAGTTTGAGAACCAAGGTATCAATCCAGTAGGAGAATCTTGTCAAGTCCAGAGTACCTGCACAAACACAAAGAGCTTGCACCCAACGCTATAAAGGGGTTGTCAATTCCTTCAAGATTGATTGCAAAGTGAGATCTGAAGGCGAAAAGTGCAATGAAGAAAAAGTCTAAGGCTGAAAATATGGTGTGGAGTAGACCCGGGGGCCATAGTGTTCACTAGAGGCTTCTCTCAAAATAGCAAATATTACGGCGGGTGAACAAATTACTATTGAGCAATTGATAGAACCGCGCAAAGTCATGACGATATCTAAGGCAATGATCATACATATAGGCATCACGTCCGAGACAAGTAGACCGATACTTTCTGCATCTACTACTATTACTCCACACATCGACCGCTATCCAGCATGCATCTAGTGTATTGAGTTCATGACGAACAGAGTAACGCCTTAAGCAAGATGACATGATGTAGAGGGATAATCTCAAACCAATGATGAAAACCCCATCTTTTTACCCTTGATGGCAACAACACGATGCGTGCCTCGCTACCCCTTCTGTCACTGGGTGGGGTCACCGCACGGTATGAACCCAAAACCAAGCACTTCTCCCATTGCAAGAATCATAGATCTAGTTGGCCAAACAAAACCCACAACTCGAAGAGAATTACAAGGATATAAAATCATGCATAAGAGAGATCAGAAGAAACTCAAATAAGATTCATAGATAATCTGATCATAAATCCACAATTCATCGGGTCTCGACAAACACACCGCAAAAGAAGATTACATCGGATAGATCTCCATGAAGATCATGGAAACTTTGTATTGAAGATCCAAGAGAGAGAATAAGCCATCTAGCTACTAGCTATGGACCCGTAGGTCTATGGTGAACTACTCATGCATCATTGGAGAGGTCATGGTGTTGATGAAGAAGCCCTCCGTGTCCGAATCCCCCCTCCAGAAGGGCACCAGAACGTGCCCCAGATGATATCTTGTGGAGACAGAAGCTTGCGGCGGCGGAAAAGTACTTTCAATGATCTCGTGATTTTTTCTGGGATTTTAGGGAATTTATAGGCGAAAGTCCTAGGGCAGAGGTGGCCCAGGGAGTCCACAAGCCAGGGAGGCACGGGCCCCCTGGCCGCGGCTAGGGGGCTTGTGGGGTTCCTGCAGGCCCCCTGCCCTGATTCTCAGGCTTGCCGATCTTTTTCTGTTTCGGAAAAAATCTTTTTGGCAGTTTCGTTCCGTTTGGACACCGTTCAAAATCCTCCTCTGAAAGGGGTCAAAAACATGGAAAAAACAGGAACTGGCACTTGGCAGTGATTTAATAAGTTAGTCCCAAAAAATATATAAAAGGCATACAAAACATCGAAAGTTTGACAAGATAATAGCATGAAACCATCAAAAATTATAGATACGTTGGAGACGTATCATTGATTACTTGATCTATCCTGGGCAAGGCGAAAGGGTCTTTCGGGCATGCCTTATTCAGGCTCTTGTAGTCGATACACATTCGCCATGTGTTGTTCTTCTTCAGCACCAGGATTGGATTCGCCAACCAGTCCGGGGTGGAAAACCTCCATGATGAAGCCGGCTGTGAGCAGTCGGGCGATCTCTTCCCCAATTGTGTGCCGCTTCCCCTCGGCGAAGCGGCGCAAAGGTTGTTTCACCGGCTTTGCATCCGACCGCACGTGAAATTTGTGCTTGGCATACTTACTCGGAACCCTTGGCATGTATTTTGGAGACCATGCAAAGATGTCCCGATTCTCACGGAGGAAGTCGACGAGCTCGCCTTCCTATTTGGAGCTGAGGTTAGCCCCAATTGTGACGCAGTGCTTGGGGTTCACAGGGTCGAGTGGCACCTACTTGGTTTCTTTGGACGGTTTGAATGAGCCTTCGTCGGCCGACTGGGATGGTGGAGTAGGCATCGCCGGCTGTTCAGTAGCCTGAGCCACGAGCCGGTCGATCTGCCTTTTCTCCTGAGCAATCACCATGGCGTCGACCAGACGGTTGTTGTCCTGTGCACACTCGAGCGACTTCTTATAGTCGCCAGCAATGGTGATGATGCCCTTTGGACCCGGCATCTTCATTTTGAGGTAGTCATAGTGGGGGATGGCCATGAATTTGGCCAGAGCCGGCCCGCCCAACAGCGCGTGATACGGGCTATTGAGATCCACCACCTTGAACCATATGGACTCTCGGCGGAAATGCGCCTTGTCGCCGAAAAGGACGTCCAGCTGGATTTTGCTGATCGGCGAGCAAGACTGTCCGGGCATGATGTCGTTGAAGACAGTGCTGGTTGGCTGGAGGTCCTTCTCCTTGAGCCCAAGCTTAGCAAGGTGTCGAGGTAGAGGATGTTGATGCTGTTGCCGCCGTTGACCAACACCCGCGAGAACCGACAGGTGAGCCTCTAGGAGGCGAAAGTGGGGTCGAGGACGAGCGCGTATGAGCCAGGATTTGACATCACCGGAGGATGGTCAACCCAGCTCCATGTAATTGGCTTTTAAGTCCAACACATGTATTGGGGAACCGGGGGGGACGTGGCGTTCACCTCACGCCGACGTTGTCGCTGAGTGTGCTTGTCATCACCCTCACTGGTGAAGACAACGAATGCTCCGTCTTGATGGGGGTAGTCGTCATGGAGACAGTCGTCGTTGTGAGGTGGCGGTGGTGGAGCCGGAGCCGGCCTAGGAGCCGAAGCATGAGGCGTTGCAGCTGGACCTGGGTGAGCCGACACGCCCTCTCCTTGCGACAGTCGCCGTGCAAAGCTGCACTGTCGAAGGGTATGGGTAGCGGGCTTCGCCCCAGTGTGCATCTTGTAGGGCGCGTCAAGCATTTGCTCGAAGTAGAGCTTGGGCTTCCAGTCGTTTTTTCCGTCCAGCCTCCGAGGAGAGCCGGATTGAGTAGTCGGCTCATCTCCCTCCACGTTAGCCACCAGCTTGTAGTTGGAGCGCGAATCAAGTTGATCTGCCTTGCGCTTGTTGTTGTTCTGGCCGCCTCGATTGTCGCCAATCGGCTTGGGAGTGGTCGGCGTGGGGACAACCTTGTCCGAGGCGGTCACCTTGACCCGCATCGCGGAGTCGGCCATGGTGTACTTGTCCACCTTGGCCATGAGCACCGCCAGAGAGGTGGGCTCGGAGCACATGAGCTTGTGCTTGAGGAGAGTGTCGTCTCGGCAGCCGTCGATGAAGTACTGGATGGCTTGTACCTCATGCACTCCCTCGCAGGAGTTGCGTAGCTCGGCCCAACGTGTGACATAGTCGCGAAGGGGTTCGTCGGGCCTTTGGACGCACATGGCCAGCTCGCGAGGCCGGCCAGGGCGCTTGTAGGTGCCAGTGAAGTTGCGGACGAACGCCTCCTCGAAGTCAACCCAGGAGTTGACGCTGCCGTCTGGAAGGCTGCTAAGCCATGTTCTAGTCGAGCCGACCAGCATGAGTGGTACGTAGCGGACGGCTACACACTTGTTGCCCCGAGCAATGCCAACGACGGTGGTGTAGTCGATCAACCAGTCTTCTGGCTTGGCTGTGCCGTTGTACTTGGGGGGTGTCCCGAGGGAGAGTGAAGCCTCGGGGAAATGGCTCCGCTCGGATCCGGGAGCCGAAGCATGTCGGACCGATGGGGTCGCCCTCTTCCAGAAGTGTCGACTGTGCAAGGGCATTGAGGCGCATGCGAGCATCGTGGTCGCTGTGTGGGACGCGAGGGCCGATCTGAGCCGTGATCGGAAGGGCGTCTTGTGAGCCGGTAGCATGGGTCCTCCCCGGACGAGGAACCTCATATACTAAATCACTCTCATCACCACCATCTCTGCGATGTCGGCTTGAAGTTGGCTCGCTCTGGTGCTGAGAACGCCTGTCTTAGCTGCCCTCGCCCTTCCAGCCGGAAGTGCAATGCGAGGAAGATCCCTTGGCTTGATGACGACCGCTGGGGCTACGGTGCGCTCCGGGATTGGGTTTCGGAGACTCAGACTGTGTCTGGCCAGGGTCAAGCAGCGTCTTCTGCTCATTTGCGGCGTCAAGGAGATCCTTGACCCATTTCTCCTGAAGGGCGCGCTCCTCGCCCTCCAAATCTGGCATTTCTGTCATGGCCGCCTGAGCAGCCCGTAAGTTGGCCACACGGGTCTTGTAGATGGGCTGCTTGCCGCCAAGGATTTTGGCAATGCCCGGCCGCGGCCGCGGACCGCGCCGAGACGGCTAGGACCCTCAGCAACCGGTGTGAGGTTGTAGGCGGAGTTATACTCGCGCTACGTGGCCTCCATCCCGGCGTTTTGCCGTGGTGATGGCAATGCCCTCCTCCAAGATCTGCCTGCGAGCGCCTCCTCTAGTGAGGCTCGTGCGTCGGTGGGGTTTGTTGAGGTGGTGATGGGTGTCTTCAAGCCGGCAAGGGCGGCATGAAGCGTGTCGGCTGATACCGCAGCGGGATCAGCAGCGTCGGCTGATGCCTTGCCGTGAGCCTTGCTGTTGCCGGCACCAATGACCATCACCTCCACAACGTTGGAGACGACGACAACGTGATACGGGGCAAGGGACCCCGCAGATGATGGTGGAATGTAGAGGATGAGCACCTCGCCGGGGTACTCATCAAGTGCACACGTCTCCGCGAGGGAGAGCCTACTGAAGTTGGCGCACAACGCGTCGACATCGATGTCCTCGCCAGGGTAGCGAGGGCCATCGTCGAGGCGCAAGTCGCTGAAAAGGCGCAACAACAGCGATGACGACGCTGGGGAGTGACTCGTCGCCAGACTCCCCATAAGAATCCGCATGACGGACTGGGACGTCGATCAACATCGGAGAAGCCTCCTCAAGAGCAGGCTCCACGGGCATGCTGATTGGTTCGGATGCGATGCATCCGGCGGTGTAAGCACAGGGCCCCGCCCAACGCGTAAAACCAGCCGATGCCGCGAACGGCCCCATGGTGGGTGCCAAATGTCGGTGTTTACTGCATAAGCCATGCGTAGACTAAAGATGGTGGGAACCGAAGTGACACCGGTGGGCGTTGGGGACGAGGTTGGTACAAGCATGAAATGCACGATGCATCCAGGTTCAAGGCTCTCCGTAGAGATAACACCCCTAATACTGCCGGAGTGTATAATGTATCAATGGGGCTACAATGTGCTTCTGGAGCTGTTCTACGGAGGAGGAAGAAGGAGCAGCCGGCTCACGTCTACCTCTCCTGTATGGTGTGTGTGTGTTGAGTTGACCGACCCTCTGCATGGAGGGGGTCGGGGGGTTTTATAGACGAACCCACCGACCTACAATAAGGATAAAAGTACATGAGTGGGACCAGGCTGGCAGCCTCGCCGGCTGGCCAGGGGGCAACGGGGGTCTTGTCTTGTCATTGGAGGGACCCGCCTGCTGCGAGGTCCCATCTGGCCGTGGGACCCACCGGCTAGCCAGTGAGGCTCTCGCGAAAGGTTGACGCAAGACACGTGTAGTACGTCCGACGTCGTCTTGCGAGATTCATCATGGGCCGCCAGTACGACCGTCTCCACTGTTCCCACGCCGAGTGCAGTAATGGAGTGGGAGTTTGACGGGCCGACACTGTGCAGGATGATGGATCAGAGTCGGAGTAGGTTAGCGGCATGGCCGCTGACGCTGTACGTGTCGTGCACCCTAATCCAGTACCTTGGCTCACACGTAGCCACATTTAACCGTAGGATCTCGTCATGACCTATGGTCTGATGTGACTTGAGCTCCCTAGCCAGCTAGTTGCTTAACTAGCCGGCCTGGGCACGGACGCCTCGCCTCTAGCCGGTCGGCTTGGCCTAGACGGCCAGAGGGAGGTAACCGTCTCGCCTCTAGCCAACAGGAGCTTCCTAGTCGGCCAGAGGGAGTTGGCCATCTTGCCCCCAGCCGACAGGTGCTTCCTAGCTGGCCAAGGGGACTTGGGCTTTGTAGAGCGATTCATGTTGTTCCTTCACGGTAGAAGGCAAAGGAGTAGGCTCGATGAGCCTACCCCAGGGTTATCCCCCCGACAGTCTAGCTGAGCTGGGGATTGAACTCCCGCAAGAGGCTATCACTGACATAATTGTTCAATCACTTCCACCTAGCTATAAGAGCTTTGTGTTGAACTATAACATGCAAGGGATGAACAAGTCACCCGGCGAGTTATTCGCTATGCTGAAAGTTGCTGAGTCAGAACTCTGGAAAGAGCATCAAGTGTTGATGGTCAATAAGATCACTGGTTTCAAGAAAAACGACAAAGGCAAGAAGGGTAACTCCAAGAAGAGCGGCAAGACTGTTGCCAATCTGACGAAGAAACCCAAGGCTGGACCTAAGCCGGAAACAGAGTGTTATTATTGCAAGGGGATGGGTCACTGGAAGCGCAACTGCCCCAAGTATTTGGTTGATAAGAAGGCGGCCAAAGAAAAATCAGGTATATCCGATATACATGTTATTGATGTGTACTTAACCAACTCTCGTAGTAGTGCATGGGTATTTGATACTGGTTCTGTTGCTCATATTTGCAACTCAAAGCAGGAACTGCGGAATAAACGAAGGTTGGTGAAGGATGAAGTGATGATGCGCGTGGGAAATGGTTCCAAGGTTGATGAAATCGCAATCGGCACAGTCTCACTTCAGTTACCATCAGGATTAGTTATGAACTTAAATAATTGTTATTTAGTGCCTGTGTTAAGCATGAACATTATATCTGGGTCTTGTTTGTTGTGAGACGGTTACTTGTTTAAGTCACAGAATAATGGTTGTTCTATTTCTATGAGTAATATCTTTTATTGTCATGCACCCAATGTGAGAGGATTGTTCATATTGAATCTTGATTGTGATGATACACATATACATAACATTGAGACCAAAAGATGTAGAGTTAACAATGATAGGGCCACATTTTTGTGGCACTGCCACCTAGGTCATATTGGTGTCAAGCGCATGAAGAAACTCCATTCCGATGGACTTTTGGAGTGACTTGATTTTGAATCACTTGACACGTGTGAACCATGCCTCATGGGCAAGATGACTAAGACTCCGTTCTCCGGAACAATGGAGCGTGCAAGTGACTTGTTGGAGATCATACATACCGATGTGTGCGGTCCAATGAGTGTGGAGGCACGCGGCGGATATCGTTATTCTCTCACCTTCACTAACGATTTGAGTAGGTATGGATATATCTACTTGATGAAGCACAAGTCTGGAACGTTTGAGAAGTTCAAGCAATTTCAGAGTCAAGTTGAAAATCATCGTAACAAGAAGATCAAGTCCCTACGTTTTGATCGTGGGGGTGAATATCTGAGTTTTGAGTTTGGTGCTCACTTGAGACAATGTGGAATAGTTTCACAGTTAACAACGCCTGGAACACCACAGCGTAATGGTGTGTCCGAACATGGTAATCGTACTTTGTTAGATATGGTGCGATCTATGATGTCTCATATCGATTTGCCGTTATCATTTCGGGGTTATGCATTAGAGATAGCTACATTCAATTTAAATAGGGCACCGTCAAAATCCGTTGAGACGACACCATATGAGTTGTGGTATGGCAAGAGGCCAAAGTTGTCGTTTCTTAAAGTTTGGGGATGTGATGCTTATGTCAAAAAGCTTCAGCTTGAAAAGCTGGAACCCAAAGTGGAAAAGTGCGTCTTCTTAGGTTACCCAAAGGAGACAGTTGGGTACACTTCCATCTCAAATCCGAGGGCAAAGTGTTTGTTGCTAAGAACATAGCTTTTCTTGAGAAGGAGTTTCTCTCGAAAGAATTGAGTGGGAGGAAGATAGAACTTGATGAGGTTGTCGAACCTCTACTCCCTCTAGATTGTGGCGCAGGGCAGGGGGGAACCTCTGTCAAAGCGACGCCGGTTGAGGAGGAAGCTAATGATGATGATCATGAAGCTTCGGATCAAGTTCCTATCGGACCTCGCAGGTCGACAAGATCACGTACTGCTCCTAAGTGGTGCGGTAATCCTGTCTTATCAATCATGTTGTTAGACAACAATGATCCTGCGAATTATGAAGAAGCAATGGTGGGCCCAGATTCCAACAAATGGCTAGAGGCCATGAAGTCCGAGATAGGATCTATGTATGAAAACAAAGTGTGGACTTTGGAAGTATTACCTGAAGGCCGCAAGGCTATTCAGAACAAATGGATCTTTAAAAGGAAGACAGACGCGGACGGTAATGTAACCGTTTATAAAGCTCAACTCGTGGCAAAGGGTTTTTCACAAGTTCAAGGAGTTGACTACGATGAGACGTTCTCACCGGTAGCGATGCTTAAGTCCGTCCGAATCATGTTAGCAATAGTTGCATTTTTTTATTATGAAATCTGGCAGATGGATGTCAAAACGACGTTCCTTAATGGTTTTCTTAAGGAAGAGTTGTATATGATGCAACCCGAAGGTTTTGTCGATCCAAAGAATGCTAACAAAGTATGCAAACTCCAACGATCCATTTATGGACTGGTGCAAGCATCTCGGAGTTGGAATAAGCGCTTTGATGAGGTGATCAAAGCATTTGGGTTTATACAAGTTGTTGGAGAATCTTGTATTTACAAGAAACTGAGTGGGAGCTCTGTGGCGTTTCTAATATTATATGTGGATGACATATTGCTGATTGGAAACAATGTGGAGTTTTTAGGGAGCGTAAAAGATTACTTGAACAAATGTTTTTCTATGAAGGACCTAGGAGAAGCTGCTTACATTCTAGGCATTAAGATCTACAGGGATAGATCGAGGCGCGTGATAGGACTTTCACAAAGCACATACCTTGATAAAGTTTTGAAGAAGTTCAAAATGGAACAGTCCAAGAACGGGTTCTTGCCAGTATTACAAGGTATAAAGTTGAGTAAGACTCAGTGTCCAGTAACTGCAGAAGATAGAGAAAAGATGAGTACCGTCCCCTATGTTTCAACCATAGGGTATATCATGTATGCAATGTTGTGCACTAGACCGGACATCAGCCTGGCCATAAGTATGGCAGGCAGGTTTCAAAGTAATCTAGGAATGGATCACTGGACGATGGCCAAGAATATTCTGAAGTACCTGAAAAGGACTAAGGAAATGTTTCTCGTTTATGGAGGTGACGAAGATCTCGTCGTAAAGGGTTACATCGACGCAAGCTTTGAGACTCATCCGGATGACTCTAAGTCTCGAACCAGATACGTATTTATTCTTAATGGGGGTGCGGTAAGCTGGTGTAGTTCCAAGCAAAGCGTCGTAGCAGATTCTACATGTGAACCAGAGTACATGGCTGCCTCGGAGGCAGCTAAGGAGGGTGTCTGGATGAAGCAGTTCATGACGGATCTTGGAGTTGTGCCGAGCGCACTAAATCCAATAACTCTGTTCTGTGACAACACTGGTGCCATTGCTTTAGCAAAGGAACCAAGGTTTCACAAGAAGACCAGACACATTAAACGACGCTTCAACCTCATCCGCGACTATGTCGAAGGAGAGGACGTAAATATTTGCAAAGTGCACACGGATCTGAATGTAGCAGATCCGCTGACTAAACCTCTTCCACGAGCGAAGCATGATCAACACCAGAACTGTATGGGTGTTAGATTCATTCCAATGTAAATCGCATAGCGATGTGAGGACTAGATTATTGACTCTAGTGCAAGTTGGAGACTGTTGGAAATATGCCCTAGAGGCAATGATAAAATAGTTATTATTATATTTCCTGTTTCAAGATAATCGTTTATTATCCATGCTATAATTGTATTGAATGAAAACATAGATACATGTGTGGATATATAGACAAGACAATGTCCCTAGCAAGCCTCTAGTTGGCTAGCCAGTTGATCAAGGATGGTTAAGGTTTTTTGACCATATGCAAGTGTTTTCACTTGATAACTCGATCACATCATTAGGAGAATCATGTGATGGACTAGACCAAAACTATGAACATAACATGTGATCGTGTCATTGTATTGCTATTGTTTTCTGTGTGTCAAGTATTCATTCCTATGACCATGAGATCATGTAACTCACTGACACCGGAGGAATACCTTGTGTGTATCAAACGTCACAACGTTACTGGGTGACTATAAAGGTGCTTTACAGGTATCTCCGAAGGTGTCCGTTGAGTTAGCATGGATCAAGACTGGGATTTATCACTCCGTGTGACGGAGAGGTATCTCGGGACCCACTCGGTAATACAACATCACATACAAGCCTTGCAAGCAATATGACTCAAGTGTAAGTCACGTGATCTTGTATTACGGAACAAGTAAAGAGACTTGCCGATAACGAGATTGAAATAGGTATACGGATACCGACGATCAAATCTCGGGCAAGTAACATACCGAAGGACAAAGGGAATGTTATACGGGATTATATGAATCCTTGGCATAGAGGTTCAACCGATAAGATCTTCGTAGAATATGTAGGATCCAATATGGACATCCAGGTCCTGCTATTGGATATTGACCGAGGAGTGTCTCGGGTCATGTCTACATAGTTCTCGAACCCGCAGGGTCTGCACACTTAAGGTTAGATGATGTTTTAGTATAGTTGAGTTATATGTGTTGGTGATTGAAGGTTGTTCGGAGTCCCAGATGAGATCACGGACGTCACGAGGGTTTCCGGAATGGTCCAGAAACGAACATTGATATATAGGATGGTTTCATTTGGTCACCGAAAAGTTTTCGGGCATTACCGGCAGTGTACCGGGAGTGACGAATGGGTTCCATGTATTCACCAGGAGGGCCCACCCACCCGGGAGTGAGCCTAGTGACCCTAGGGTGGCGAACCAGCCCTTAGTGGGCTGGTGAGGCCAGCCCAAGAGGGCTATGGCGCCACAAAGGAAAAATACCAAAGGAAAAGAAAAAACAAGGAAAGAGGGAGGTGGGAAGGAAGGAGTGGACTCCTTCTTCCAAACCGAATTAGGGTGGGAGTCCACCTCCTCCCAATCGGTTGGCGCCCTTGGGACTCCCTTGAGCCCCAAGGCTAGCCCCTCCCCTCCTCCTATATATATTGGTGGTTTTAGGGCTTTTCAGACATAATTTTGCCACGTGCAACTCAAATCTATACCACGTAGTTCTTCCTCTAGATCGGATTTCTACGGAGCTCGGGCGGAGCCCTGTAGGAGTAGATCATCACCACCACCGGTGCGCCGTCACGCTGTCGGAGAACTCATCTACTTCTTCATTTCTCTTGCTGGATCAAGAAGGCCGAGATCGTCATCGGCCTGTACGTGTGCTGAACGCGGATGTGTCGTCCGTTCGGCGCTAGATCGGAACGGATCGTGGGACGACTGTGATTTGAATCACGAAGCCGTACCACTACATCAACCATGTTTCTTAACGCTTCCCGCTTAGCGATATACAAGGGTATGTGGATCTAATTGTTGGGGAACGTCGCATGGGAAACAAAAAATTTCCTACGCGCACGAAGACCTATCATGGTGATGTCCATCTACGAGAGGGGATGAGTGATCTATGTACCCTTGTAGACCGTACAGCAGAAGCGTTAGTGAACGCGGTTGATGTAGTGGAACGTCCTCACGTCCCTCGATCCGCCCCGCGAACAATCCCGCGATCAGCCCCGCGATCTAGTACCGAACGGACGGCACCTCCACGTTCAGCACACGTACAGCTCGACGATGATCTCGGCCTTCTTGATCCAGCAAGAGAGACGGAGAGGTAGAAGAGTTCTCCGGCAGCGTTACGGCGCTCCGGGGGTTGGTGATGACCTTGTCTCAGCAGGGCTCCGCCCGAGCTCCGCAGAAACGCGATCTAGAGGAAAAACCGTGGAGGTATGTGGTCGGGCTGCCGTGGAAAAGTTGTCTCAAATCAGCCCTAAAACCTCCGTATATATAGGTGGGAGAGGGGGGGCCTTGCCTTGGGGCTCAAGGAGCCCCAAGGGGGTCGGCCGAGCCATGGGGGGAAGGTCTCCCCCCCCCCAAACCGAGTTGGACTTGGTTTGGTGGGTGGGAGTCCTTCCTTCCCTTCCCACCTCCTCTTTTTTTTTCTCTTTGATTTTTCTTCCAATGCGCATAGGGCTCTTTTGGGCTGTCCCACAAGCCCACTAAGGGCTGGTGTGCCATCCTCAAGGCCTATGGGCTTCCCCGGGGTGGGTTGCCCCCCCCGGTGAACTCCCGGAACCCATTCGTCATTCCCGGTACATTCCCGGTAACTCCAAAAACCTTCCGGTAATCAAATGAGGTCATCCTATATATCAATCTTCGTTTCCGGACCATTCCGGAAACCCTCGTGACGTCCGTGATCTCATCCGGGACTCCGAACAACATTCGGTAACCAACCATATAACTCAAATACGCATAAAACAACGTCGAACCTTAAGTGTGCAGACCCTGCGGGTTCGAGAACTATGTAGACATGACCCGAGAGACTCCTCGGTCAATATCCAATAGCGGGACCTGGATGCCCATATTGGATCCTACATATTCTACGAAGATCTTATCGTTTGAACCTCAGTGCCAAGGATTCATATAATCCCGTATGTCATTCCCTTTGTCCTTCGGTATGTTACTTGCCCGAGATTCGATCGTCAGTATCCCCATACCTATTTCAATGTCGTTTACCGGCAAGTCTCTTTACTCGTTCCGTAATACAAGATCCCGTAACTTACACTAAGTCACATTGCTTGCAAGGCTTGTGTGTGATGTTGTATTACCGAGTGGGCCCCGAGATACCTCTCCGTCACACGGAGTGACAAATCCCAGTCTTGATCCATACTAACTCAACTAACACCTTCGGAGATACCTGTAGAGCATCTTTATAGTCACCCAGTTACGTTGCGACGTTTGATACACACAAAGTATTCCTCCGGTGTCAGTGAGTTATATGATCTCATGGTCATAGGAACAAATACTTGACACGCAGAAAACAGTAGCAACAAAATGACACGATCAACATGCTACGTCTATTAGTTTGGGTCTAGTCCATCACGTGATTCTCCTAATGACGTGATCCAGTTATCAAGCAACAACACCTTGTTCATAATCAGAAGACACTGACTATCTTTGATCAACTGGCTAGCCAACTAGAGGCTTGCTAGGGACAGTGTTTTGTCTATGTATCCACACATGTAAATGAGTCTTCATTCAATACAATTATAGCATGGATAATAAACGATTATCTTGATACAGGAATTATAATAATAACTATATTTATTATTGCCTCTAGGGCATAATTCCAACACTAATCTCCTTTCATAGATGAACATCACCATGATAAGTCTTCGTGTGCGTAGGGAATTTTTTGTTTCCCATGCAACATTCCCCAACATATACACCCCTAATCCTAAAACATATATTAAGCACTTTATTCCCCTTCGACTCCTACTTGATGACAAACCTGCTACGACCCACACTTTAACGCAGTCGAATCCATCATGTCCGAGCCGTATATGTGACCAAAGGAAGCTGCTCATTAACACCTCGCCCTCACCTCCCTAACGCATCTCCGACGCAGGGAGAACGGAGGCGATGCAGGGTCTCTCAAGCGGCTAGGTTTTGATCGGGGTCGATTGAATTGGTCAAACGGTCCCCACTTACTATTCCCTCCGTCTCAAAACAAGTGTCATTACTTTAGTATAAAATTTGTACTAATTCTATACTAAATTTGGGTCACTTATTTTGGGACGGAGGAAGTATTTTTTGAGCCGTTTCTTGGGTATTATTGAGGGTAAGTGGCATCACTTACTATTGGGTCTTACTGCTTCACGGTGGTTATTCGGCCATTTATTGGGTATTATTGAGTCCACAGTTGCATTGGCCTCGTGGCCGAATTAAAACTGACCTCCTGGTGCTTGCCCTGGCCCAACCAAACCCTCTCCCACCTCTCTCGAGTCGCGCTGGCCGCCGAGATCTCCTATGCGTCGCTCGTTGCGGCCAACTGCCGAGCGAACGCATAGGGGTTGCCGACTTGGTCGACCCAAATTTTTTTGTTTTTCTGCTCCTTGTGTGTTTATTTCCTTTTTTGTTTATTTTTTCTTTCTTTATTCATTTAATTTTAGAATTTGAAGCAAAAACAAAATCCAGAACATTTTATCTTTTTGTTTTAAAAAATGTTTTGAATTATCAACAAATGTTCCAGTTTGAAAAATTGTTCCGGAACATTTTTTCAAATTCCTGAATATTTTTTAAAATTACCGAACAATTTTACAAAATTCCAGAACATTTGTTTGAAAATTAGAAACATTTTTATAAAAAATCTGGAACATTTTTTAAATTTTCGGGACATTTTTTCAAATTCCAAAACATTTTTTAAACAGAAACAGAAAAAATAAATAAAGAAAAATAAAACATTTTTTAATATCCAGAATAGTTTTTGATAATTCAGAACATTTTTTGAATCAGAAATATATTTTATTTTAGAAAAACCGAAAAACCCCGGAAAAAACTGGTTCAGTGAATCTTTTAGTAGTTTCCCAAACCGAAAAAACCCGGCTGGTTCCCAAAACCGGGACGCTCTAATGGGCCAGCCCAATCGGAAGCGATCGCTCTCTTCCTGTGCGTTTGGTCGACATTTCGACGCAAAGAGCGTCAAATATGATTTTCCCTGGCCGCCTCTCTGCCGCTGCCGCCGACGAAGAAAGCAAGCGCCGTCCCCGTCCCCGTCCCCGTCGCCGCCGCCGCCGCTGCCGCTGTCGCCAGCCCCTGCCGCTGTTAGGGGGGCGATAAAATACCGGAGCATGTACTCGCGGCGGAGGCTGCTCTCGCTCCTGCAGAACGCTCGCCTCGCCCCCGCAGGTCGTCTCGCCGCCGCGCCGCCTTCGAGGAGCTTCAGCCTGCCCCGCGCGGCCGACGGCGCGGCCTCCACCGCAGGTGAGCGCTTCCCCGAGTCTCTTCTCTCGACCCCTCACAGGATCCCCACGCTGGGTCTGTAGGGTTCAGTTTCGCATTGGAATAGCTGTAGCGAGGTGGACTGGTAGTAGTGTCTTAGATGCGCTCTGGGTAGCATTACTGAGCGGATGTAGTGTGAGATCGCGACGCTGCTGCCTTCGATTGTTTGGGCGGATGTACTGAGAGATAGGCGAGGATCATGACGGCCTAAGAGTAGATTGCTGGTTTTAAATCTGTTTGCTGATTGTTTGGGCGGATTTGAATCGGGTTCTAATTTCAAATCTGCCCTGCGAGTATTGTTCCTACATTGCACTAAGGCTGGTACTGCTCATGTTTGCCATCATGGCCATTTTAACAAAACGAGTGAAATGAACGATTTTCTCTCTCAGGTTCCAGTGATGGTCACTTCAGTTGTAAGGGCTCAACATATGCCGCTATACTGATTGGGCAAGCAGGTCCGCTCTCTGCATATGCGTTCCCCTCCAGTTATAATTTAATGAAATAAATGTCATATTTGATACCATGGCAATCCTAATTCCTGTCTTGTTGCAGCTGTTGTTCTTGGCCTGAGCAGCAACTCTGTATTGGCTCAGGATGATTCGACCGCTCCAGCAGTTACAAGTGAGGAAGCTGATGTAAATGTTACCGGCCTACGTCGTATTGAAGATGGTTCGGTGATCTCCAATGAACACACGATCAAATGGAGAATGTGCACCGATAAAGCACGAGAGTTTTTCCTGCAAGCAAGTATCTCATTATCATTACCTTCATCTGAACCACCTTTTGGCATTAATCCTTTTTCTGAGGAAAAAAATCTTAGTACTACATTATAGTTTCCTTCTCTGTTGAAACATAATTCTCTTTATTATTCTTGTTTCCCGAAAGTGATGCAAAACTCAACCACAATCATGCTGATACATCATAGCCTACAAAGAACAGCTCCAGTGCTTAGTCCCCTGATGCTGACTTATTTTCATAGGCGGGAGCGATGACGGCGAGCTCTGCCAACCCAGCCTCCCCCACGCCAACTGCGGTCGTGCCCATCACTTTCCCCGTGGCTGAGGCCCAAAGCAATCCGGAGCCCGCCCCGCTCCTTGCGGACGCGGCCCATGACGCTCCTGCGCCCGCCTCCCTCTTCGAGGTTGCTGCCCAGGGCACCTCGGAACCCACAACAACCGCGCCGACCAATCCACAGGTTGTGGTCAACCTAGGCCACGCCCCCACGGGCCGCTTCGCTTCCCCACCGATCACCATGCTGCGATCGCGCCGTTGGCGGCCTGCTGTGACGTGGACGCTGGGAGAATTCCTCTCGACCGCCACCAAGCACATTTGTGCTGTCCTCCCAACCCCAGGAAAACGCCCTCGCCGGCCGGCGCTCAACTTCTCCCCGCGTCGGGGCCGTTCCGCGTCCTCCTCCGCCGGGGCCTTCTCCAAGGCCGTTGCACCACCCACGGCTGAGCGTCGGGCACAGGTGCAGGTCCTCCACACACTTGGCATCGTGGGCGTCGACTAGCAGATCACCGCTGCCGAGATGCGGGCCTACGATGGCATCTTCGCTGCACCCATCCCTCGGTTCGTGCTTGCTGCGATCGCAGCGCTGGTCGATCGCGAGCTGCCTCCCCTCCAGGGATCGGTGCCGACCACGACTACGGCGGACGGCGGCCCCATTGCGGCCTAACCGCTTAGTGCAGCGCTCCGGTCGATCGTGTTCCCATGAATTACGACCTCAAGATTGTCATCTGGAATGCCCGCGGCCTGAACGTGCGCGCTCGCCGTGCGGCCATTCACTCGCTGATTTGTACCACCGAGGCCTTCATTGTATGCATTCAGGAAACTAAAATGAGTTGATCTGCTCGTCGACCGTCCTTGAGACGCTTGGTTACGAGTTTGACGAATATGTCTACTTGCCGGCAGTCGGCACTCGCGGTGGCATACTCTTGGCTTGGAAGAGCCGGTCCATCACCCTCTCCGACCAGATGTTCACTACGAACACGCTCTCAGCCAAAGTATCCACGCCCGGCGCCGCTCACTGGTGGCTTACCGTCGTATACGGACCCCAGGCCGATGTGGCGAAGATCGCCTTCCTGCAAGAGCTGCGCAATGTGCGCGCTGACTGCCCTGTGCCTTGGATGCTGTGCGAGGACTTCAACCTTATCTATCGTGTGGAGGACAAAAACAACCGCAACTTCAACCGCCGCTGAAAGGATCGATATGATTGACTAGAGGGGGCGGGGGTGAATACGCAACTACCAATTTTTAGCTTTTCTTAAGAAGTTAGGATTAGTAACATAAAGGTTCTCTAAAATGACACTAGGTGAGCAACCTATATGATGCTACTTACAAAGAGTAAAGAAGCAAGTAAGAGATACTCTCCAACAACAACAAATACAAAGTAAAGGTAAGAGATAACCACAAGTGCAACCGATGAAGACGAGGATGTGTTACCGAAGTTCCTTCCCTTTGACAGGAAGTACGTCTTCGTTGGAGCGGTGTGGAGGCACAATGCTCCCCAATAAGCCACTAGGGCCACCGTATTCTCCTCACGCCCTCGCACAATGCAAGGTGCCGTGATTCCACTATAGGTGCCCTTAAAGGCGGCGACCGAACCTTTACAAACAAGGTTGGGGCAATCTCCACACAATGTGTTAGGGCATATTTCTTCTAAGTGGTTTTAGTGATTGATGACAATTGTTGTGCAAACTAATCTTGTGTTTTGAGCATTTCAGTCTATTCTCTTCTAGGCACAAGATGACATGACGCCCCTCGGAGGTTCTTGAAGACGGACTTTCTTCTACGTTTCTCTTCTTAGTCTTGAGTCGTAGGAAAGTCTTCTTATTAAGAGGGGGTCCGCATCGGAAAGGTTTGGGTGGAATCTGCACCTACACTCTTCTTGCACCCTCCTATATTTTGGCCACAATGGAGCTCAGTGTGTGTTTTCAGTGTCTGCGAAAGGGGTAAGCGGTAGTACCGCTCTCAGAGCAGTAGTAAATTTTTACTACCGCTCCAAGAGCAGTACTACCGCCCCAGGTGCGGTAGTAATTTTTTACCATCGCTCCAAGGGCGGTACTACCGTCCTCAGTGCGGTAGTATTATTTTACTACCGCTCTGACGGGCTTTTTCGCACACTTTTCCCCCCTAAGGTGTTGGCACGGTAGTATCCTGGTACTAGCGTAGTTGGTGAGAAGCTGAGCGGTAGTACCGCTCTCAGGAGTGGTAGTACCGCTCCAGGAGCGGTAGTACCGCTTGTATTTTTATGTGGTAGGTGGGTAACGGGTGGATCTGCCCTCCTACTATATAAAGGTATCTTCTTCTTCCTAGAGCTCACATTTATCCTCTCTAAGCTCCATTGTTGCTCCACAAGCTCATTTTAGCCCGATCTCTCTCCCTAGCCAATCAAACTTGTTGATTTTCTAGGGATTGCTTAAGAAGGCTTTGATCTACACTTTCACCAAAAGATATTTGATTCCCCCTACTAATCCCTTGCGGATCTTGTTACTCTTGGGTGTTTGAGCACCCTAGACGGTTGATGTCACCTCGGAGCCACATTCCATTGTGGTGAAGCTCCGTGGTCTTGTTGGGAGCCTCCAAGCATTGTGTGGAGATTGCCCCAACCTTGTTTGTAAAGGTTCGGTCGCCGCCTTCAAGGGCACCTATAGTGGAATCAGGGCACCTTGCATTGTGTGAGGGCATGAGGAGAATACAGTGGCCCTAGTGGCTTATTGGGGAGCATTGTGCCTCCACACCGCTCCAACGGTGGCCCTAGTGGTTTATTCTACAGTCCGCAGTACCTCCTGAAGATTTTCCTCACTTGCGCCCCTTCACTCTGGCTATGGACTGTTGGGAGCACATTATGGTGCTGTACAAGGGAAGCTCAAGCATTCAACGGTCCAACTATGAAGTGGTACTTGATAAGGCCGATGAGTTTGTGATGAAGGAAGATGAGGACCCTCGTGATCTCTATCGCAGGGTGACTGCTATTGCTGTTGCTCTCAAGGATCATGGGAGCAAGGATGTGGATGACACATGGATCAAGCGCAAGTTTCTCAAGGCCATCATGCCTTTCAACAAAGCCATGTCATCAGTCATTCGCCAACGACCAGATTTCCACTGCTTGTTTTCCAGTAAGGTCTTAGATGAATTCATTGCAATGTCAATCATAAACAAGACCGCTGACACTGCACTTGCTCGCGTTCGATCAAAGACAGCTTCACCCAACCTTGCTTTAAAGGCAAAGGCTACTTCTGAAGAAGAAGAAGAGGATGAGGAAGAGGAGAGCTGCCCTGAAGACACTAAGTATGCTTATCACGAGCACATGGCTCTTGCGTCAAGGCAATTCTGGGGCAACAAGAGAAACTCAAGACCCAACTTCACCAAGAACAACTTTGTCAAGAAACCCCACCCAAAGGGTATGGTGGCGCTTGAAGAGTACCACTCCGATGATGATGACGATGACGATATGGTGGCAACTGCGACTGTCGCCATTGCCACCCCTTCTCCAGAGAAGGTGTCTCTCTTCAACGCCCCCAACGATAACCACATCGCCAAGTGCCTCATGGCCAAAGGTATCGATCAGGTAACACCTAGCATTAAGACCAACATCACTCCTGCTCCTTCATTGTTGAATTGTGTTGATGATATGATGTTGTGGAACTTAATAAGCATGATCTTGATAAATTTCTGTGTACAATCAAAGGAGAACCCAAGAAGCACTTTGTTGCTCTTTTGGAACAACTGGGTGAGGCCAATGACCTCATCGAGTCTCATGAGGAGACCATCTCCGAGCTGCAAGGACATAGTCGTGACTATGCCGATGAAATTGCTGAACTATCTATTGCACTAGAAAAGGAGCGCACTCTTCGTTTGGCTCTTGATGAGTCATACAACGATGACTGCGCTAAATTGCAAAAGGAACTAGATCATGCTACTGTTCTTACTTGTATGCTTAAGTCTGAAAAGGATGCTCTTGGGGTTGGCCATGACAGACTCAAAGTGGAGTTTGACACACTTGACAAGGCTCACAAGGTCTTGAAAGGTGCTCATTTCTCCCTCAAAAAGTCTCATGATCAACTCCAAGCAAAGCTAACCAAGGAGATCTCTACTTGTCCTCCTTTCGTTTTAATTGAAAATGCTTTTACAACTAACCCTTGATGTGAGCATGTACATCTTGTGGTGGAAAATGCCAAGTTGAAGGATAAACTTGAGAAGGACCTTGTGTCATGCATCCAAGGCGAGAAGAACCTGAACGACCTCTTGAGCAATCAGAAGGTGTGGTAGGAAAGGAGGGACTTGGACTTACATCCAAGTCAAAAAGAAAAAGGAAGAACATGAACAAACGATCCCCTACCCTCATCGACATCTTTGTCAAAGAGGGCGAAGGGACTCAGGAGGTGAACAAGAACAAGGCGGAAAATGGTAGCGTCAAGAAGGGCAAAACCATTCCTACCAACACAACCGGCAAACTCAATTCTTCCTATGTTTTGTGTCGTGCTAGTGCTGGGCATGTTTATGCCAGATTGTTGGTTCTTACTATGAGTTCATTGAATGGGCTATTTGGGTTTCTAAGAACCTTGTCTCTAACATTAAAGGACCCATTCAAAAATGGGTACCAAAAACCAAGCCTTCATCTATTGCAACAGTTTGCTTCTGGTGGGTGTCATGGTTGCTCAATAGTGGAGCAACAAATCATATGACCGGAAGCAATGACTTAGTGGTGGATGTGCATCCTTCCCCATCTATGCATCATCGTCAAATCATATGACCGGAAGCAAGGACTTAGTGGTGGATGAACAACATGACTGCACACCTGTCCGCAAACATCCGTGTAACCGCAAGGGTCGGCTCTGATACCAAACTTGTAACGCCCTGGACACACCCGCCGGCGGTCGTTACTCCTGGCGGGATCTAGACTGGCCCCACATATCAATACTAGTCTTTTCTGCTCATTTTGTCCTCACTCATGCGCAGCCGGGATTAACTTCCGGGTCGGTCACCCATCCTAGAACTACTCCAAGCCGAGCACGCTTAACCTGGGAGTTCTGTTCGAATGGGCTCCCGGAAAAGAAAGAATTCCTTATTGATATGAGTAGTCTATCATCCCTAGTATGCCAGGCTATCACACTAAAAACGAGGAGAGAAGCAACCACCACCACCTGTGGAAGCCGCTAAATATGACGGTGTAGCATGTCCAATATCGTCGGCAAAGACCGGTGGAGAAGACGAGGCCGTGTGCAGACAAGCACCAAGCGCCAAGGGAAGACGCGTGGACGAAGAGCAGTCCATGGAGTCATAGGCACCAGGACAACCGATGAAAGTCGCGAGAGGTGTTGGGGAAGAGCGACATGCACCGATGAAAGTCATGAGAGGAGTTGGTGTAGAGCGACAATCACCATATGTAGAGCTCGCAGGAGGAGCAGAAGAACTACCAGCACAGCCGTCAGGGGTCACGGGAAGCAAGGGACTGCAATGTTGTGTGCTGGTGTAGACCATTTTTTCTCTCTTTCCTCTTTTTTTTGTGGCGGGGGCAACGACCAGGTGAACAGCCGATCCAATCTGGAGTAGCAGACGGCGGCGTGCTTCTTCTCAAACAACAGTGCCAGAAATTGACACGTTGACGGAGACTTGCTTGCGTTGGTTTTTCCCTTGAAGAGGAAAGAGTGATGCAGCAAAGGAACATTAAGTATTTCCCTCAGTTTTAGAACCAAGGTATCAATCCAGTAGGAGGGTCTCGTCAAGTCCAGAGTACGTGCGCAAACACAAACGATCTTGCATCCAAGGCTTGAAAGGGTTTGTCAATCCCTTCAAGATTGTTTGCAAAGTGAGATCTGAAGGCGGAAAGTGCAACGAAGTAAAAGTGTAAGGCTGAAAATATGGTGTGGAGTAGACCCGGGGGCCATAGTGATCACTAGAGGCTTCTCTCAAAATCGCAAATATCAAGGTTGGTGAACAAATTACTCAATGCACATGAAGATAGAGGTTTTTGCATCCTCTTTGGGTACCTATCACCTTTGGGACTACTTTCATAGCATAAGCCAACTACCAAGTCACGCACCCCGTGCTCTAAAAGATATAAGTGAAGCACATAGAGCAAAAGTATCTAGCTCAAAAGATATAAGTGAAGCACTATGAGCATTCTAGCAAAATCACGATGAATGCATGTCTCTCTCTCTCAAAAAGGTGTGCAACAAGTATGATTGTGACACAACAAAAAGAAAAGACTCCTAAGATACAAGACGCTCCAAGCAAAACACATATCATGTGGTGAATAAAAATATAGCTCCAAGTAAAGTTACCGATGGATTGAAGACGAAAGAGGGGATGCCTTCCCGGGGCATCCCCAAGATTAGGCTTTTTGGTGTCCTTAAATTTGGCTTGGGATGCCTTGGTCATCCCCAAGCTTGAGCTCTTTTCACTCCTTATCTCTTTGTCCATGAGAACATCACCCAAAACTTGAAAACTTCACAACACAAAACTCAAACAGAAACTCGTGATAACATTAGCACAAGAAAACAAACTACCACTTCTTTTACTGTAGCAAACTTGAATTCTATCTATACTGGTGTTTGGCTACTGTATTCTCACTTTTCCATGGCTAGTACCCCCAATACTAACCATAGTTTCATCAAAACAAGCAACCAACTCAACAAAAACAGAATATGTTAAAAACAGACCAGTCTGTAGCAATCTCTATACTTCGTATACTTCTGGTACCTCAAAAATTCTAAAAAATTACGACTGCCTGGGCAAAAGGCATATCAACCAGCAGTAAAAAGAATCAACTCAAAAGCTCTTTCTGAATAAAAATAAAAAATCATCTCGTGAGCGAAAAGTTTGTGTCTTTTTCCAGCAGGATCAAACAACCATTACCAAGACTAGTCATAAAGGTTTTTCTTGGCTCAAACACAAAAAGAAACACAAAAAACACAATCACAACAGAATTATGATGGTGTGGACGCAACAAAACATAAAGAAAAAGATAAATTCATTGGGTTGCCTCCTAACAAGCGCTATTGTTTAACGCCCTTATCTAGGCATTGATAAATCAATGATGCTCACACAAAAGACAAGAATTGAAGCACAACGAGAGCATCATAAAGCATGTGAAAATCACATCTAAGTCTAACATACTTCCTATGCATATGTATTTTATAGGAAAACAGATTGTCAAGACAACCAATAGTTTCCATATGCAAGGAAGAAGAAAGAGACAATAGCAATCTCCACATAACGAGAGATAACTTCGTAACAAGAAAGTTTCTACCACAACATTTTCCTCTCTCATAGCAATAACATGTGAGATCATATTCAGATTCAACAATATAGCTATCCCAAAGGATATTCTTTTCATGATCCACATGCATGCAAAGTTGATTCTCTTCAAAAATAGTGGGATATAATCAACTAAAGTTATGACGTCTTCAAACCCACTTTCAATAATATTGCAAACATCATAATCATTATGAGGGTTAAACAAATTTTCAAGATCATAAGAAAAATCATCACCCTAATCATGATCATTGCAACGAGTAGTGGACATAGCAAAACTAGCATCCCCAAGCTTAGGATTTTGCATATTTTTAGCATGGTTGTCACTAATAGAATTTACAGTGAAACCATTGCAATCATGCTTTTTATCCAAGGAGCCCTCGTGAATCACTTCATAAATTTCTTCCTCACAATTTTCAGATTCACGCATCTCAAGCAAAACTCCATAAAGTCAAGTGCATTCAACTAACTAGCAATTGGATCAATATAATTGGATCTCTTAAAGAGATTAGCAAGTGGATGAGGATCCTTCTCACTAGATTTTCAGCAAGCGAAGATGCAAGCATATTGAAGGCACATGGCAACACAAGCAAACAGAAAGAAAGCAAAAAAAGGGCGAACGAAAAAGGCAAACGAAAAAGGCAAATTGGTAAAGTGGGGGAGAGGAAAACGAGAGGCAACTGGCAAACAAAGTAAATGCAAGAGATGAGTTTGCGACACCTACTTGGACGAGTTCTTGACTTGATCTCCCCCCGGTAAAGGTGCCAGAAATTCTTCTTGCTTCTTCTCAAACAACAAAGCCAAAAATTGACATGTTGACGGAGACTTGCTTGCGTTGGTTTTTTCCTTGAAGAGGAAAGGGTGATGCAGCAAAGGAGCAGTAAGTATTTCCCTTAGTTTGAGAACCAAGGTATCAATCAAGTAGGAGGGTCTCGTCAAGTCCAGAGTACCTGCACAAACACAAACGAGCTTGCACCCAACGCTTTAAAGGGTTGTCAATCCCTTCAAGATTGTTTGCAAAGTGAGATCTGAAGGCGGAAAGTGCAACAAAGTAAAAGTGTAAGGCTGAAAATATGGTGTCGAGTAGACTCCGGGGCCATATTGTTCACTAGAGGCTTCTCTCAAAATAGCAAATATCACGGTGGCTGAACAAATTACTGTCGAGCAATTGATAGAACCGCGCAAAGTCATGACGATATCTAAGACAATGATCATACATATAGGCATCACGTCCGAGACAAGTAAACTGATACTTTCTGCATCTACTACTATTACTCCACACATCGACCGCTATCCAGCATGCATCTAGTGTATTGAGTTCATGACGAACAGAGTAACGCCTTAAGCAAGATGACATGATGTAGAGGGATAATCTCAAACCAATGATGAAAACCCCATCTTTTTATCCTTGATGGCAACAACACGATGCGTGCCTCGCTACCCCTTCTGTCACTGGGTGAGGTCACCGCACGGTATGAACCCAAAACCAAGCACTTCTCCCATTGCAAGAATCATAGATCTAGTTGGCCAAACAAAACCCACAACTCGAAGAGAATTACGAGGATATGAAATCATCCATAAGAGAGATCAGAAGCAACTCAAATAAGATTCATAGATAATCTGATCATAAATTCACAATTCATCGGATCTCGACAAACACACCGCAAATGAAGATTATATCGGATAGATCTCCATTAAGATCATGGAGAACTTTGTATTGAAGATCCAAGAGAGATAAGAAGCCATCTATTAACTAGCTATGGACCCGTAGGTCTATGGTGAACTACTCACGCATTATCGGAGAGGTCATGGTGTTGATGAAGAAGCCCTCTGTATCCGAATCCCCCCTCCGGCAGGGCACCAGAACGTGCCCTAGATGGGATCTTGCGGAGACAAAAGTTTGCGACGGCGGAAAAGTAATTTCGATGATCTCTTGATTTTTTGTGGAATTTTTGAGGATATATAGACGCAAAACCTAGGGCAAAGGGGCCTCACGGAGCTGATACGTCTATTTTGCATCATGCTTTCATGTTGATATTTATTATTTTTTGGGCTGTTATATTACTTGTGGTACCATATTTATGCCTTTTCTCTCTTATTTTGCAAGGCTTATTTGAAGAGGGAGAATTCAGGCAGCTGGAATTCTGGACTCGAAAAGGAGAAAATCCTAGTCCACTATTCTGCACATCTCCAAATGCCCTGAAAAGTTACGTGGATTGTTTCTGGATTATATAAAAAATACTGAGCGAAAGAACTACCGGAGGGGCCCACCATGGCTCCACAAGCTTGCCCATCGCCACCACCCCCCTGGTGGCTCATGGCAAGCTTGTGGGCTGTCTGACGGTCCACTAGCCCCCCTCTTTTGCTATATGAAGGGTTTTGGTCTGGAAAAAATCATTAGGGAGCTTTTTCGTGGTTTCGCCGCCGCCACGAGGCGAAACTTGAGCAGATCCAATCTAGAGCTCCGGTAGGACGATCTTGCCGGGGAAACTTCCCTCCCGGAGGGGGAAATCGACGCCATCGTCATCACCAACACTCCTCTCGTCGGAGGGGAGACATCTTCATCCACATCTTCATCAGCACTATCTCCTTTCCAATCCCTAGTTCATCTCTTGTAACCAATCTTCGTCTCGCAAATCCGATTGGTACTTGTAAGGTTGCTAGTAGTGTTGATTACTCTTTGTAGTTGATGCTAGTTGGATTACTTGGTGGAAGAGTTTATTTTAGATCCTTGATGCTATTCATTACACCTCTGATCATGATTATGATTATGCTTTGTGATTAGTTACTTTTGTTTCTGAGGACATGGGATAAGTCATGCTGATAATAGTCATGTGAATTTGATATTCGTTCGGTATTTTGATATGATGTATGTTGTTTTTCCTCTAGTGGTGTTATGTGAACGTCGACTACATAACACTTCACCATATTTGAGCCTAGAGGAAGTTTTGGGAAGTAGTAAGTAGATGATGGGTTGCTGTAGTGATAGAAGCTTAAACCCAGTCTATGCGTTGCTTCGTAAGGGGCTGATTTGGATCCACTAGTTTAATGCTATGGTTAGACTTTGTCTTAATTCTTTTTTTTAGTTGCGGATGCTTGTAAGAGAGGTTAATCATAAGTGGGATGCTTGTCCAAGTAAGGGCAGTACCCAAGCGCCGGTCCACCCACAGATCAAACTATCAAAGTAACGAATGCGAATCATATGAACATGATGAAACTAGCATGACAGAAATTCCTGTGTGTCCTCGGGAGCGTTTTTCCTCCTATAAGACTTTGTTCATGCTTGTCCCTTGCTACAAAAGGGATTGGGCCACTTGCTGCACCGTTGCTACTACTTGTTAGTTGTTACTCTTTGCTTGCTACGTTTCACCTCGCTACACAATCACTTGTTACCGCTACTTTCAGTGCTTGCAGTTATTACCTTGCTGAAATCCGTTTATCACAATCTTCTGCTCCTCGTTGGGTTCGACACTCTTACTTATCGAAAGGACTATGATTGATCCCCTATACTTGTGGGTCATCAAGACTCTTTTGTGGCGCCGTTGCCGGGGAGTGAAGCGCCTTTGGTAAGTGGAAATTGGTAAGGAAACATTTTTATACTGTGCTGAAATTTATTGTCACTTGTCACTATGGAAACTGTTTCTTTGAGGAGTTTGTTCGGGGTATCTTCACCACGAACGGAAGCACGATGAGTTTCTCCTCAACCCGAGGTACCTACTGAAAATATCTTTTATGAAATTCCTTCGGGTATGCTTGAGAAACTGCTGGCTAATCCTTTCACAGGAGATGGATCTTCACATCCAGACTTGCATCTAATCTATGTAGATGAAGTTTGTGGTTTATTTAAGCTTGCAGGTTTGTCCGAGGATGAGGTAAATAAGAAAGTCTTTCCTTTATCTTTGAAGGATAAGGCATTGACATGGTATAGGCTATGTGATGATACTGGATCATGGGGCTACAATCGGTTGAAATTGGTATTTCATCAAAAGTTCTATCCTATGCATTTAGTACATCATGATCGGAACTTTATTTATAACTTTTGGTCTCGTGACAGGGAAAGCATAGCTCAAGCTTGGGGGGGGGGGGGCTTAAATCAATGCTATATTCATGCCCCAATCATGAGCTCTCGAGAGAAATCATCACTCAAAACTTTTATGCTCGACTTTCTCATGAAGATCGTACCATGCTTGACACTTCTTGTGCCGGTTCTTTTATAAAGAAGGATATTGATCACAAGTGGAATTTATTGGAGAGAATCAAACTCAAGTTTGAAGATTGGGAGCTGGAGGAAGGTAAGGAGTCAGGTATGAATTTCTAGTTTGATTGCGTTAAATCTTTTATTGAGACAAACACTTCTAGAGATTTTAGCGCTAAGTATGGACTTGACTCTGAGATAGTAGCTTCTCTATGTGAATCTTTTGCTGCTCATGTTGATCTTCCCAAAGAGAAGTGGTTTAAATATCATCCTCCTGTAGAAAGCAACATAGCCAAAACCAATCTAGTTGAGGAGAAAGTCATTGCTTTTATTGATCCTGTTGTTCCTTGTGCTTACACTGAGAAACCACTATACCCTGCTAGGATAAAGGATTATTCTAAAGCTTCAACTATGATACGTAGGGGTTACATTAGATCACTTGCACCCCTTGAGGAGATTAGAGTTAAACCTAGTGTTGCTATTATCAAAGATCTCTTAGCTGAAGACATAGATGGGCATGTTATCAAATTCTGTGAGGACTCCGCTTGAATTGCTAAACCTCACGCGAAAGACAAACACGGACCTGTAGTTGGCCTGCCCGTTGTTTCTGTTAAGATAGGAGATCACTGTTACCATGGTTTATGTGATATGGGAGCTAGTGTTAGTGCAATACCCCGTTCTCTATATGATGAAATCAAAGATGAGATTGCACCTGCTGAGTTAGAACCCATTGATGTCACTATTACGCTAGCTAATAGAGACACTATCTGCCCTCTGGGAATTCTGAGAGACGTAGAAGTCCTGTGTGGTAAGACGAAGTATCCTACTGATTTCCTCGTCCTTGGTACTGCACAAGATAGCTTTTGTCCCATCATATTCGGTAGACCCTTTCTCAACACTGTCAATGCTCACATTGATTGCATTAAGCAGACTGTCACAGTAAGTTTTGAGGGTGTGTCTTATGAATTTAACTTCTCCAAGTTTGGAAGACAAACCCATGAAAGAGAGTCGTCTAGTAGAGATGAAATCATTGCTCTTGCCTCTATTGGTGTACCTCCTACGAATCCTTTAGAGCAATATCTGCTTGAGCATGAAAATGATATGCATATGGAGGAGAGAGATGAGATAGATAAAATTGTCTTAGAACAGTATCCTATTCTCAAGAATAATCTGCCTATTGAACTGCTTGGGGATCCTCCCCCACCAAAGGGTGATCCTGTGTTCGAGCTTAAACAGTTGCCTGATACTCTTAAGTATGCCTATCTTGATGAGAAGGAGATATATCCTGTCATTATTAGTGCTCTATCTGAGAGCGCGAAGAGAAGAAGTTACTAAAAACTCTGAGGAAGCACCGCGCTGCTATTGGATATACTCTTGATGATCTTAAGGGTATTAGTCCTACTCTATGTCAGCACAAGATTAAAACCGATCCTGACTTTAAACCAGTTGCTGATCATCAAAGGAGATTAAATCCTAAGATGAAAGAGGTCGTTAGAAAAGAAATATTAAAGCTTCTGGAAGCAGGAATCATTTATCCTGTTGCTCATAGTGATTGGTTAAGTCCAGTAGATTGCGTACCTAAGAAGGGAGGTATCACCGTCGTTCCTAATGATAAGGATGAACTAATCCCACAAAAGATTATTACCGGCTATAGAATGGTGATAGACTTCCGGAAACTGAACAAGGCAACCAGGAAAGATCATTATCCTTTGCCGTTCATCGACCAAATGCTAGAAAGGCTATCAAAACACACACACTTCTGCTTTCTAGACGGTTATTCAGGTTTCTCGCAGATACCTGTTGCACAATCTGATCAAGAGAAAACCACTTTCACCTGCCCTTTCGGTACCTTTGCCTATAGACGTATGCCTTTTGGCTTATGTAATGCACCTGCCACCTTCCAAAGATGTATGATGGCTATATTCTCTGACTTTTGTGAAAAGATCGTCGAGGTTTTCATGGATGACTTCTCCGTTTACGGGTCTTCCTTTGATGATTGCCTCAGCAACCTTGATCGAGTCTTACAGAGTTGCGAAGAAACCAACCTCGTCTTGAATTGGGAGAAGTGCCACTTTATGGTTAATGAAGGTATCGTCTTAGGACACAAGATCTCTGAAAGAGGCATTGAAGTTGATAAGGCTAAGGTTGATGCAATTGAGAAAATGCCTTGCCCCACAGATATCAGAGGTATACGAAGTTTCTTAGGTCATGCTGGTTTCTATAGAAGGTTCATTAAAGACTTCTCTAAGATTTCTAGGCCTCTTGCCAACCTTCTGCAGAAGGATGTTCCTTTTGTTTTTGATGAACATTGTGAGGAAGCTTTCGAAATACTTAAGAAGGCTTTGATAACCGCACCTATTGTTCAACCACCTGACTGGAACTTGCCCTTTGAAATCATGTGTGACGCTAGTGATTATGCTGTTGGTGCTATTCTAGGACAAAGAGTTGACAAGAAGTTGAATGTCATTCACTACGCTAGTAAAACTCTAGACAGTGCTCAAAGAAACTATGCCACTACGGAGAAGGAATTTTTAGCAGTCATGTTTGCATGTGAAAAGTTCAGATCTTACATAGTGGACTCCAAAGTCACTATTCACTCTAATCATGCTGCTATTAAGTACCTCATGGAGAAGAAGGACGCTAAGCCTAGGCTGATCAGATGGGTTCTCCTTCTACAGGAATTTGATTTGCACGTCGTTGACCGAAAGGGTGCTGATAACCCTGTAGCAGATAACTTGTTTAGGCTAGAGAATGTCCTTGATGACCCACTACCTATTGATGACAACTTTCCTGATGAGCAATTAAATGTCATGCACACTTCACATAGTGCACCGTGGTATGCCGATTATGCATACTATATCGTAGCCAAATACATACCACCCAGTTTCACCTATCAACAAAAGAAGAAATTCTTCTTTGATTTGAGACACTACTTTTGGGATGATCCTCACCTTTATAAGGAAGGAGTAGATGGTGTTATTAGACGTTGTGTGCCTGAACATGAACAGGGATAGATCCTGCAGAAGTGTCATTCCGAAGCCTACAGAGGACACCATGCTGGAGATAGAACTTCCCATAAGGTATTGCAATCAGGTTTCTATTGGCCCACTCTCTTCAAGGATGCCCGTAAGTTTGTCTTGTCTTGTGACGAATGCCAAAGGATAGGGAACATCAGTAAGCGTCAGGAAATGCCTATGAACTATTCACTTGTCATTGAACCATTTGATGTCTGGGGCTTTGATTATATGGGACCCTTCCCGAGTTCCAATGGGTACACTCACATCTTAGTTGTTGTGGATTACGTTACTAAGTGGGTAGAAGCTATCCCCACTAAAAATGCTGATCACCACACCGCTATTAAGATGCTTAAAGAAGTCATATTCCCAAGATTTGGAGTCCCTAGATACTTGATGACTGATGGCGGTTCACACTTCATTCATGGTGTTCTCCGCAAGATGCTAGCTAAGTATGATGTCAACCATAGAGTTGCATCTCCTTATCATCCTCAGTCTAGTGGTCAAGTGGAGTTGAGTAATAGGGAGATCAAGTTGATCCTACAAAAGACCGTCAATAGATCTTGAAAGAACTGGTCTAGCAAACTTGACGATGCACTATGGGCTTATAGGACTGCTTATAAGAATTCCATGGGCATGTCACCGTATAAAATGGTTTACGGTAAGGCCTGTCATTTACCTCTTGAGCTGGAACACAAAGCTTATTGGGCAATCAAAGAGCTCAACTTTGATTTCAAACTTGCCGGTGAGAAGCGGTTGTTTGATATCAGCTCGTTAGATGAATGGAGAGCCCAGGGATATGAGAATGCCACGTTGTTCAAGGAAAAGGTTAAGAGATGGCACGACAAACGGATACAGAAACGAGAGTTCAATGTAGGTGATTATGTCTTGCTATACAATTCTCATTTGAGATTCTTTGCAGGCAAGCTTCTCTCTAAATGGGAAGGTCCCTATGTTGTCGAGGAAGTATATCGTTCCGGTGCCATCAAAATCAATAACACGGAAGGAAATTTTCCTAGTGGTAAATGGTCAAAGAATCAAGCATTACATCTCTGGTACTCCCATAAATGTGGAAACCAATATCATCAATGTCATAACTCCAGAGGAGTACATAAGGGATGTTTATCAGCCTGTTTCAGACCTTGAAAACGAAGACGTATCTGTTTCGGCAAGAAATTGGACTCCGTACTTTTCCAATAGGAAATTTCTTCCGTTTTGGAATTTTTGAAAAATTAGAAAAATAAAAAGTAGTCCGGAGAGCGAACGAGGCAGCCACAAGCCCTGTCACCGCCCCTACCCCCTGGTGGCGGAGGGCAAGCTTGTGGGCACCTCGTGTGCCTCCCGGACTCTGTTTTCTTGCGGAGGACTCCTTCTGGCCCAGAAAAAATCAATATATAGTCGCCCGAAGGTTTTGATCTCCGTATTGCATAGTTTCCCTCTGTTTTCGTTTCGAGCCTCTTTCTCTGACAGATCTAGTCATCATATAGTCATCATGACTTCCCTAAACGCTCCTAAGGACAAGATCTTCGAGAAGGTCATCAATCTCTACCTCACGGAAGTGCTGAAACACCCTCAATCTATCAAGATGAGCGAGGGGATGTTGCACATCCATGATGTTGAGAGGCCTAAGAAGACCGGAAGCGTGGAGATGAGGCTCGAAGCAATGGAGCAGCAAGTCTTCAAGTGCCAAGGGATGGTGGAGCGTGGACTCAACGCCAACCACACGATGATCACGGAGTTCACTAGCAATCGCAAGATGGATGCCATTGATATTGGGAAACACCTCTCTAGGTTCTACGATAGGGTTGACCAACTTCAGGGCCAGATCTATGACCTGCAGAACCAAAACTGTGAGTATGAGTACATATTTAAATCAATAAGGTTGGCTGCAGATTTGAGGATTCCGGCGGCCCGTTCATCCTGCCATGATGGAGCACCTATGCCTTGGAAGACGGAGGATCAGACCGCTCCAACACCACCACCATCACCACCAAAGGAAGACAACTAAGCATTGGTATGGGCAATCCCCTTGGCTTCTGCCAAGCTTGGGGGAGTTGCCCTGGGATCGTATCACCTTTATATCTTTTGCTTTTACCTTTGTTTTAGTTCTTTCCTTTTCAGTTTTTATTTCTTCTTTTAGAGGACTAAGTCTTTAGTTTTTAGTTTGAGTCTTTTGCTTTTTTCTCTCCCCCGATGTATTCGAGCTTACGAGCTATATAATAAAGAGTGTCTTAGTCAAGGGCTTTGCTTTGTGCCATGATCAAAAGTATGAAAAGAACAATAGCATGAAAGATCATGAGACGATCTTATGGAAAGTGATAACTTCACTTATGACAAGTATGATGATTGAAACTTGTTGAGAATAAATCAACATAGACCTCAGTCATTGTTGCAATTAATAAGAAGTAATAAGGAAAGGGAGGTTCACATATAAATATATCATCGTAGACACTTTTTACAATTGTGAGCACTCATCAAACTATTACATGCCTAGGAGTAGATGTTGGACAAGGAAGACAACATGATGAATTGTGTTTGCTTGGTTCCAAACAATGTTATATGATTAGAGATCCCTTAGCATGTGACGATTGCTTCCACCTCATATCAGCCAAAACTCCCGCACCAAGTAGAGATACTACTTGTGCATCCATAAACCACCAACCAGTTTTGCCATGAGAGTCCACCATACCTACCTATGGATTGAATAAGATCCTTCAAGTAAGTTGTCATCGGTGCAAGCAATAAAAATTGCTCTCTAATATGTATGATCTATTAGTGTGTGGAAAATAAGCTTTGTACGAACCTGTGATGAGGAAGACATAAAAGCGACAGACTGCATAATAAAATTCTTCATCACAGGAGGCAATATAAAGTGACGTTCCTCCGCACTAAGAGGACACGCATTCAAACCTCAAAAGCGCATGACAACCTCTGCTTCCCTCTGCGAAGGGCCTATCTTGTACCTTTACTTTTTTGCCCTTGTAAGATTCATGGTGATCATCACCAATTCCCTATTTTTGCCTTTGTCTTGGCTACCGTCACATGTTTGGGAAAGATCTATATTCATATATCAACTTGGAGTTGAGTACTTATGCTTTATTGTTGTTGACTTTACCCTTGAGGTAAATGGTTGGGATGCAAAACTATAAGCCCCTATCTTCCTTGTGTCCAGCTGAAACTTTGACACCATGAGTACCACGTGAGTTGTAACAATTGTGGAAAACAAAATAGATGATTGAGTATGTGGGTTTGCCTTACAAGCTCTTATTTGACTCTTTCTGATGTTGTGATAAATTGCAATTGCTTGAATGACTATGTACTATTGTTGGTTTCTTCTCGGTAAGGTTTTTTGCTTCATGCTTTTCTTTGTGAAGGAATTGCTTCATGCTTTGCTTCATGCTTTGCTTTGCTTTGTGAAGGAATTGTTACTTTCCCATAAGAATCTTTATGATATATTGTTGTCCTATGTGTGATCATGATGCCCTCATGTCCTTATTATGTTTTATCGACACCTTCGTCCCTCAACATGTGGACATGTTTATGGAACTTGGTTTTCGCCTGAGGACAAGCGAGGTCTAAGCTTGGGGGAGTTGATATGTCCATTTTGCATCATGCTTTCATGTTGATATTTATTGCTTTTTGGGCTGTTATATTACTTGTGGTACCATATTTATGTCTTTTCTCTCTTATTTTGCAAGGTTTATTTAAAGAGGGAGAATTCAGGCAGCTGGAATTCTGGACTCGAAAAGGAGAAAATCCTAGTCCACTATTCTGCACATATCCAAATGCCCTGAAAAGTTACGTGGATTTTTTCTGGATTATACAAAAAATACTAGGCGAAATAACTACCGGAGGGGGGCCACCAGGGCTCCACAAGCTTGCCCACCGCCACCACCCCCTGGTGGCGCAGGGCAAGCTTGTGGGCTGCCCGACGGCCCACTAGCCCCCCTCTTTTGCTATATGAAGGGTTTTGGTCTGGAAAAAATAATTAGGGAGCTTTTTCGTGGTTTCGCCGCCGCCACGAGGCGGAACTTGAGTAGATCCAATCTAGAGCTCCGGCAGGACGGTCCTGTCGGGGAAACTTCCCTCCCGGAGGGAGAAATCATCGCCATCGTCATGACCAACACTCCTCTCGTCGGAGGGGAGGCATCTTCATCAACATCTTCGTCAGCACCATCTCCTCTCCAATCCCTAGTTCATCTCTTGTAACCAATCTTCGTCTCGCAACTTCGATTGGTACTTGTATGGTTGCTAGTAGTGTTGATTACTCTTTGTAGTTGATGCTAGTTGGATTACTTGGTGGAAGAGTTTATGTTCAGATCCTTGATGCTATTCATTACACCTCTGATCATGATTATGATTATGCTTTGTGAGTAGTTACTTTTGTTTCTGAGGACATGGGATAAGTCATGCTGATAATAGTCATGTGAATTTGATATTTGTTCGGTATTTTGATATGTTGTATGTTGTTTTTCCTCTAGTGGTCTTATGTGAACGTCGACTACATAACACTTCACCATAATTGGGCCTAGAGGAAGGCATTGGGAAGTAGTGAGTAGATGATGGGTTGCTGGAGTGACAGAAGCTTAAACCCCAGTCTATGCGTTGCTTCGTGAGGGGCTGATTTGGATCCACTAGTTTAATGTTATGGTTAGACTTTGTCTTAATTCTTCTTTTGTAGTTGCGGATGCTTGCGAGAGAGGTTAATCATAAGTGGGATGCTTGTCCAAGTAAGGGCAGTACCCAAGCGCCGGTCCATCCACATATCAAACTATCAAAGTAACGAACGCGAATCATATGAACATGCTGAAACTAGCATGACAGAAATTCCCGTGTGTCCTTGGGAGCGTTTTTCCTCCTATAAGACTTTGTTCAGGCTTGTCCCTTGCTACAAAAGGGATTGGGCCACTTGCTGCACCGTTGCTACTACTTGTTACTTGTTACTCTTTGCTTGCTACGTTTCACCTCGCTACACAATCACTTGTTACCGCTACTTTCAGGCTTGCAATTATTACCTTGCTGAAATCCGTTTATCAGAGCCTTCTGCTCCTCGTTGGATTCGACACTCTTACTTATTGAAAGGACTACGATTGATCCCCTATACTTGTGGGTCATCAGGAGCCCACAAGCCAGGGGGCCGCGGGCCCCCCTGGCCGTGCCATGAGGGCTTGTGGGGTCCCTAGTGGCCCCCTACCCTGATTTTCCGGCTCTCCGATCTTTTTCTGTTCCGGAAAAAATCTTTTTGGCAGTTTCATTCCGTTTGGACTCCGTTCAGAATCCTACTCTGAAAGGGGTAAAAAACATGGAAAAAACAGGAGCTGGCACTTGGCACTGAGTTAATAAGTTAGTCCCCAAAAATATATAAAAGGCATGCAAAACATCCAAAGTTTGACAAGATAATAGCATGAAACATTCAAAAATTATAGATACGTTGGAGACGTATCACAGCGCGACCTGGAGAGCCTCGGGCCGATCCAATCGGTAGAAGCAGACCGCGACGCGATGAGCCGACTTCAGTCTGGAGAGCCCCTGCCTCGATCTGGAGAGCCTCGGACCAATCCGGTGCGGATGGAATCTGGGGTGGCGACGCAAAACCAGGGGCGGCGTGATGGCGGTTGGCGGCGGGAGCAGGAGGAGCGCAGCGACGGCGGTTGGCGGCGGGAGTCCTACTTCGAGCGGGAGCAGGTCCGGCGGGATTCCTGCTTCAAGCGGGAGCAGAGCCGACGGTTAGTAGAGATCTCGAGCGGGAGCGGAACCGGCGGGAGTTGAACCGGCGGGACCAGATGCGTGCTGCTTCGAGCGGGAGCAGAGCCGGCGGGAGCAGAGGCCTCCTGCTTCGATCCGGTTCGATCTAGAGAGAACCAGCGTGACAGCTAGATAGGAGATCGAGGACGGGAACAGGAGATCGATGCGGAGACTTCGATCACGAGAGACGGATCAATCGCATGAGTTGCAGCGTGCAAAAAATAATTGACCTAGCTCTAATACCATGTTAGGAATATGCAACTTGTATTCCCATGAGGCCATAGGCCGATATATATACATGTACATGCGTGGAACATATGTAGGAAACTTCTTATACAACGGGATAAATACAAAGGGGTACATGACTTATATTATAACTCTAACAAGGACCTCTCAGAGTAATATACATAAGTAAACCGTGCTGTTCTGAAGTAAAATGCACTATGAGTAAAATAACAAATCGTGAGAGTTATGGATTGTGTGCCCCTTTCTATGCGAGAAATGTGTTCTCTGTTTTTTAAAAGCTTAAACCTCATGAGGAAGGATGTTGTGATTTGCAATTGTTCCGATTTTTGGCATGGGAAATGGCTCACGCTGAATCTGAGGAAGGAGGGCAATTGTCTTTATGATTTTGCCCTAGCTTTACAGCTTAGTAGTTTAACTGTCAAAGGTGAACTATGATGGAAATTATTCTGAATCTATTGGGATTTATGTTTCTCTGCTTGCCTAGACGCCGCATAAGTGCCATGGCCTATATGGTTTGGAGAAATGGTTCTGACACTCAGTTTTTATGATACTTGATGGATAAGTTGTAGTGTCATTTTCTTTTTGAGAAAAGTATGTTTTTATGTCTCAAGTTTACAAAAATTAGAAATTTGGTCCATTATCTTTTTTTGTCCATATTTCGTCTCTCATGTTCCAGAACCGGACATATTTAATCCAAAAACATATGTGAAGTGGCATCGGGTTGATGTGCCCCGGTTTTGAGTAGAAAATCCAGAAAAATCTGAAGTTGGCTACCACCTCATCTTGGCCCAGTTCTTTTTAGCTTTTGATTCTCCAGAATCAGCTTTTGGGAAACTTCTCCCAGAATCAGCTTTCCCAGAATCAGTTAGAATTAGTCGTCGAGTTCTTTTCGGAGATTGTGGTATGAGATTATGGGACAAGTTGTATGATGAAATGTCTGTAACGTCCCTGAACAAAAATTGGATGCTGGATTGCGAACACTTAGATGTTTCGAACACTTTATCGTCAAATATGAGCATGAATACGATTTATGAATATCTTAGATAGACAAGTATTACAATAAAGAAGCTTTCTGCATTTTATTTGCTACAAAAAAAAGTTTGAGCACAAATAGATTGACTAATCTCATGGTACAAGACTAGTAGTTCAACATGATACAACACAATTTCAAAGCAAATGATTATGTTCTGGACAAGTGAATATTACAATATGAGAGCAAACAACATGTCAAAAGCAAATAGTTGGGGGTTCAACGCATTTCAGGTTCGAAGCAAATAGTTGAAAGAAAATGATACATATAGGTTCACAACATTACAAGCAAATGGTTCTACTTATTTTTGTTGAGCTCCCATGTCCTCTCTATCCATCGAAGCCTTGCACTAGGTTTGTGATCCTTAAATATCATGATATTTCTTTTCCAGCATAATATGGGAAGCATGCAAATGCACATCACTCCCAGGTTTAGCACCATCCTCAATCACCATGTCCATCATGTCTCCAATCTCCTTTCTTGTTGTATCCCCTCCAGAGTTTCCATTTCTCTTTTCCCTTGCACCAAATTAAGAGGTCAACCATACGCACAAGTGCATCAGTTTTAACAGTTTCATTTGACCACTTCTCATTCGTCCTAGGACTTGGCGAATAAGAACATGGCATCTTCTTCCCACTCTTGGCACGCTTTGGGCAAGGTGTAGCTTTGACATCATGGCTTTCACAACCTGAATCGTCATCCATATTGAAGCGAGATGAACCACTCTGATATGTGGGAATTGGCACCCCAGCATGCTAATTCGTGACACAACAAGCATCAAACACCTCTCTCATTTTTTCCTGCTCTCTGGTAGTGGAGCATACCAGAACTTGGCAGCCACCGGATTTGCCTGCAATCAAATACCATAACTCATGGTAAAATAATGAAACAAGAGTATGGCACATTATTTGAATAATCGATATGACAACACACCTTTATCTCCAATGCCCACCACTCATCCGAAGTTGCAATGGTCTTCATATATTCATCTCTACCAATGCTAGATGCTTTTTGAGTCAATGTCTTCCACACACTGTAGTCTGCTCTACATATATCCCATCTGTTTTTTAGTTGGTCGGAAGAATAATTTCTACCGGAGCATTCATTGCACTTTCTAACTAGATTAGCTTTTCCTAAGTCAATCAAAGTGGTGCCACCACGGTTACTAGCTCGCACCCCTTCTACACACGCATCCGTATAAATAGTATGCGCCGCATTGTCTCAATTTGCTTTAGGTGCCTTGATTTTATTTTCTTTCTCCATCTACAATGTCTATCCATTAGCCCATAGCATTAGCAAAACAGAACAATTCACAAAATCACAAGTAGCAAAACAGACAAATGCATCCATCTATCCTCTGCTTTTCTATGTACAACGATTGAACGACAAGACAAATATACATAGAATACATCCATCTATGCATCCATTCACCTGTCCATGCATCCCTTCAGTAATCCACCCATCCATCAATTTCTTATGTGCACTACGAACACAGAAACAGAGGAGAGGAGAGCTCACTAGAGCGAACTCCGGCATGGCCATGTCTGGCGGCATGGGGCGTAGGCGGAGCCGATGTTGGGTATCGGGTGGAGAGCGATGGCGTTGGGAGGAGCAACTGCTCCGATCCTGGAGGCGAGCGGGCGGTGCGGAGCAGCGGACAGGGCGGAGTAGCAGCTTCGGGCCTGGAAGCGAGTGAGTGGTGCAAAGCAACGGACGGGATGGAGTAGCGGCTCCGGGCCTGGAGGCGAGCGGGTGGTGCGGAGCAACGAATGGGGTGGAGTAGCGACTCCGGGCCTAGAGGCGAGCGGGCGGAGCGAAGGAGCGGGGCGGAGGGTCGGTGTCGGGCGGGCGGATGAGCTATCGGAGCGGGCTCTGGGGCGGCGGCGGCCGTGGAACCCTACTACGAGGAGGAGCGGGGAGTGGGGGATCGAGGACGAGAGGAACGTGTCGCACGACTCGTTTTCGTTCGTGCGGCTGGCCACCGGTGGCATTTCCCTTGTAATTTGCGTTTCAAATAGGGGTATTGTCTCGAACTGAACTATTTTATTTGGTGGGAGTGCCCAGAATCGCGAGAAGCAAGGTTTGCACGCGATTTTCGATTGCACTACCGGTTAGCAGATGATTTAGACAATCAAATTAGTTCTTTTAAGCTGTTGATTTTTCAAACCAATAATCACCAGAATCTAGCAAAAAGAACTTGGCCAAGCTTATCTCTCCGTGTGAGATGTATGAGCAACATTTCGTCGAGCACCTGGCATGCGTTAGGCCTCCGCATCGACGACGACACAACGAGCTCGTGGCCAGGATAGCCACCCCACGCCGGTGGCCGAGTGTGCGCTGCACCGGCTCATACCACCACACCGTTGCTCGCCATCTACGAGAAGCAGTAGCCAATCCATGGCCGATGTTTCCGCGTCGAGCTCTCTGGAGGCCATGGTGGCAGTGGCGGACCTGGTGTTATGGGCCATGGTGGGCCAACAGTGTAATTATGCATGTATTTTTTTTTTATTTTTTTGCTATGGTATAAATGTCAATTTCTAATCCAGGGTGGGCCGGGGACCACTTTGACCACCCCTACCTCCGCCACTGCATGTTGTCCGAGCCGGAGCCGCGCACTACTGCTGCACAATGTGAGAAGTTGATCTTGTCACATTAGTATTTTTTACTCTCATATGTCTGAAGTGCCCATGTGTTGGTGCACTTTGTGTGTAAAGGGGATGGCGAGCATGCATTGCGGCCAACCGACCCTGCATCGTGTGCTTCATGCACATAAGTTCAGCTACACTGTGCACTATGTGTGCATAGTGTGTTGTAGTGGTTGGGTGAGTTTCTCTAACTGACCAACAAGTGCCATCCTCGACAACAAATAGGAAATCGTGCTTGTCTCCTTCCCGCGGGCGAATGTCGATGTGTTTGCCTAGCAACCATCCAACATCCCCTGTGTTGCTAGGGAGGTGATCGAGCACCACCTTGCAGTCTTCCCCACGCGTGGCCCGTCAAGCCGAAGGTCCGAAAGCAAGCAATGGAGCGGCAAGAGTTCATTACTGAGGAAATCAAGAAATTGGAAGCAGCAGGCCTGGTTAGAAGCGTCCCCCATCCAACATGGTTGGCGAACCCTATGGTAGTGCGTAAGGCAAATGGGAAGTGGTGACTTTGCATACTTCACTGATGTCAACAAAGCTTGCCTAAAGGACCCCTTCCAGTTGTCGCACATCGACTAGATAGTGGACGCGACCGCCAGGTGCGACTATTTGTCCTTCCTTGACACCTACTCCGGTTATCACTAGATTTTTTATGGCCAAGAAAGATGAAGAGAAGACAGTGTTCAGCACTCCTTGTGGTACGTACTTCTTCAAGCGCATGCCATTTGGGGTGAAGAGTGCAGGGTTAACCTTCATGAGGGCCGTCCAAATCGGTCTTGGTCCACGGTTGCACAAGAATGTAGAGGCCTACATGGACAACACTGTGGTCAAGACTAAGGCCGAAGCTACTCTGGTTCAAGACCCTGAAGAAACCTTTCCTAATCTGCGCAATATCAACTTAAAGCTCAACCCCGAAAAGTGTGTGTTTGGGGTGCCATCCGGCAAGCTCCTTGGTTTCTTTGTGTCTCAGCGCGGGATAGAAGCAAACCCTGCTAAGATTGAAGCCATCGAGCAGTTGGAAGCCTCGGAGCGAGTTAAGGATGTACGCTGATTGGCGGGCTGCATCGCCGCCCTCAGCACGTCGTATCCAAGTCCACGAAATGCGCCCTGTCGTTTTTCATGATTTTGAAAAAGTCATTGTCGTGGGTATAAGCCTGACAGTAGATGTGTAGGGTACGAATGAGATGGGCAGAGTCCTAGCTACTGCGAGGTTGTATGAGTTCAGGCCCCTCAGCGGTGGAGGTAACAGCCCTACGTCTCAGTGCTCTCGGAGCTTGTTACCGAGTGTGATATGGAGTACAAAGATTTGCTAACCCCTTGACCAGTGGGGAGGGCGGCTTATATAGAGTGCGCTGCCCTCCACAACGGTTCTGACTCAGGGGTGGAGTAGTGGCGATTGAATGCATACGTTATAGGTAACGTATGCTCTAAATGCTAATAAATGCACCCGGAAACGTACGGCAGTTTCCCTCCGGAGAGGTTACGACGTACCGAGTGTATCCAGTCGGTGAGGCTGGTGTCCTCCGAATGCTAGTTACCGACTGGATGATTCAGGGCCTGTTACCGACTGGGTGATGGGGATACCTTAATTCAGTCGGGGCAGACTTAAGGTCCTGTCCTTTGTGTGGGGTAGTCCTTGGGTAGGACATGTAGGGCAGGCCTATGACCTTACCCTAGGACTATGACCCCATCATTAGTCCCCGAATGGATTGGGGTTGAAACGTAGAAGCGGTGCTTGAGGTTCAGATCCGACTGAACTAGGTTCGGCTTGGGCGTTGCTTGCCTCTATCCATTTTATCTCTCTCGACCAACGCTCCGAGTGGAAGTGCTTGCGAAACAGACTGTCGGGAACCGAGTGCTTCCACGACATCTTTTGACGCGATCGGTCAACTGACAGCGGCGGATTTTCCGGGATCTCGAATTTCGGGTTCCGCGCGCTCAGCGGGGACGACGTCAGCGCGCTCGAGTAGCGCATGACTCCTCGATCCTTGCGCCTTCAATTCCTCCACTGATATCGTCGCGGCTGGTTGGCAGATAAGATTTCGGGCCCGCTCGCCAGCGACCCAGTCGGTGCTCTATTTAACTCTGGGCGACGAGACCCTTTGGTTACGCTCGCCGAATCTTTCGCTCCCGCCTGCTCCGTCTTCCACGCCACCCCATGCGCACCTACGCTTCTTCCTCCTCCTCCTCGAGGACTCGCCGTCGCCTCATGACCAAGGGTCAGACCAACAAGATGGAGGCGAGGAAGAAGAAGAGCAAGGCGGCGGCTGCTCAACGGCGGCAGCGGCCGCTGCCGGCGGGGTGGATCCAAGGAGATTTCCTCCCCTCCACGGTGACGGAGGGGGACCTGCTGGAGCTGGTGGAGCACGGCATGCTCGTGCACAAGTCCTGGAGGCTGCCGGCGGACGACGAGGTCGAGCCGGCGCCACGGGAGGGGGAGCGTGTCTTGCTCCTCAGCCATGTTCACAGAGGTTTTTCTCTGCCCCCGCATCCCTTCTTCAAAGGCATCATGAATCACTTTGGTGCTCAACTCCATCACTTCCCTCCGAATGCCATCGCCCATCTTTCTGCCTTCATTGTTTTATGCGAGTGCTTTATCGGTTGCCCCCCCATTGGGGTTTATTCAAACATATCTTCTCCGCCCGCTCTCAAACCATCAAACGTCTTAGTCAGTCGGATGACAAGACGCATCTCCTCCAGCTCTGCGGGGGTTTAGGGTTTCAGAAGAAGAGTCCGAGTAGCTATCCCACTCTCTAGTTGAGCGAGTCGGTCAGGAACTGGCAGTCGACGTGGTTCTACTGCCAGGACATAGCCTGTCCGAATGCATCGACTGGGGTGCCTCCGTTTAGTCTAGGCCGTCCCGCTCCGCCCAAACAGCTCGCACTCACCAAGGCCGAGAAGAATGATATCCAGCCTTTGGTTGAGGCACTCGTGGATGTTGTCAGGAAGGGGGTCACCGGTATTGACCTGTTGGAAGTCTTCATCGGTCGGCGAATCCAGCCTCTGCAGGCCCGCGATCACGCTATGTGGCACTACACAGGGCCCGAGGATTCCACTCGGACCAACGTGGTGGGCATACTCGAGGAGAAGGTGACCTCGTGGGTGCTCCAAATCACGGGTCCCTGTGAGAACCCCAAAGGAGCCCGTCGAGTGACGCCTTACAGCGCGGACAACCCTCCACCGAATCAGGTGAGTAGCATTGGCCGAGTGCATTGAACTGTCTTGATTCCAGTCGTTTATTCATATCTCCGTGTGATGCTTAACGTTTCCGACTGAACCTCATGCAGGAGTGGACCAACTGGTTCTCCCCCGTCTCGAATGGGGATCCAGAGGAGGAAGAGGAGGAAGGCAGCCAGGAGGGGAGCGTGGAGAGCGCCGAATACGTCTCCGACAGCGGGGAGTCGGAGGAGGAGGACAGCGAGGAAGAGGAAGAAGACGAAGAGCGCGACTCGCCACCTCCACGGCTAGAGCACAGGAGTAAGCGTCGACACGAGCCCGCCGTCCCTTCAGCTCTTCCTGCGTCGTCGAGTGCTCCACCTGCCGCTCCGGTGGTCCCGAGTGCTCGAGGCACGAAAAGGTCCAGGGACGCAGCTGCTGAGCTCGCAGGTCAATCTTCCAGGGCGCCCAAACCGAGTGGGCCCAAACCTAGGAAGGCTCTGCCGCGCATGAGGGTTGCCATCCCCGTCACATCCACGTGAGTGAATCTAACTTTCGGCTCTTTATGTTATCCGAGTGAACTCCTGCTTTACAAGTCGAATGGACTTCACTCGACAGGGTCGCCACTTCTGCAACCTCTCCGGCCCGCCAAGGGGATGACCCCATGGACACGGACAATGTCGTCTCGTCCCAGCCAGGTATGTTGTAGGAGAGTCGGGTGTTTTATTCCTGTAGACTGCGCCATCCTTTTCTTTTTCTGAGGCGCCATGTTATTCGGCTTGTCAGGGGCGATCTGCCTGGACGAGGGCGACCAGGGGAAAGCCGACCCCGTCGTGGAGCCTGTCCTGGAGCCTGTCCTTGAGGCCGTTCCTCCTGCTGCCGCCCCTGCCGCTGACGCTCCACCGACCGAAGTGCCTCCATCGACTGAACCGGTGCCGGTGGGTGAGGAACCAACTGGGGCGAACCTTGGGATGCCCCAGGAACTTCCCACGATCCCCGGTTCGTCGAATGCTGAATTCAGCATTCGGTGTGTCCCAGAGGAGCAGGTGGGAGTGGCCAAGGGGGCCATGATCCAGGCGGAGCTGATGGCCGGAGAGGCCAAGAGGGCTTATGACTCCGTTGCGGCTTTGTACCAGCGGAGCTTGGAGCTGCGCGATGACATCCGAGTAAGTAGTCTAGTAAGTACTTACTTTTCTTCTGTAACCCACTGGGTGTTGTCTGTTGTTTGCAATGGGTTCACTCAGAGTAAACCCAGTGGGTGTAGCCCCTGAGACTTCTGTCGAGTGCTTGCACCGACAGTTGTCTTTATATATTTGGTCTTTAATTTGGTTGTGTCTGTAGACAAGATTTCCGAGTGCTAGTAATTATTGCAGTAGGAGCGCTCTTGCGGTAAGAGTCTCTGAGAGTAAGTGGCACGCATGTCGAGTAGTATTAGCCCCTGAGGCGTAGGTGAAAACATGCATCTCAATAGGGCGGGCCTGCTTGAGGTGCATGCCAGTGGGGTCACTCTTAGTGAACCCACTGGGTGTAGTCCCCGAGACCGCTGTCGACTGCTTGCGTCGGCAGGGGTCTGAAGAACTTATACTGTGTATTGAGAAACTTGCTGATTACCCTTTGTTTCTTGGTGTAGAAAACTTGTGAAATGGGAACTGCTTATGAAGCCTTGAGAGCGGAGAGGAACCAGTATGCTGGTGAACTGGAAGCTTCAATGCTCGCCATGGCCGGCATGAAGGACGCGTTGGAAGTTCGAGAGAATTCCTTGGAGGAGGCGCTGGAGGCAAACAGGGTGTTGGTGGCGGAGGTGGAGAGACTGAAGAAATAGAGGACTGAACCGCACAATCAAGTGGCTGTTCGGAATAGACGATGGACAGCTCAGGAGAAGTATGTCAACGACTGGGCTGTCCAGATGATGACTCGTCTGGCTGGTAAGTCTTATGCTTTGTCAAGTGGTTATACCGTGTGACGAACACTCGGTTTTTACTGTCTGTTTGCTTGTTTGGTGCAAATTTTTGTGGTGACGCCGAATCTGAAGCGGCGGCTGTGGAGCGGTCCATGAAGGACAATGTGCCACTCGGCGAGGACGCCAACCGGGATCTGCTCCGGGCGCATATCCGCGTAGGCAAGGTGGGTCCTTTCATCAGCCGACTGAGAGAAGTCATCAGCCACATTGAGAAGGAGCTTTGGCCAGAAGACGAGTCGCAGCACGAGATGGAGATTCTGTTGGGGCGACTGGAGGAGATTCCGGACCGAGTGCAATCCTGGAAGAAATCGGCAGCGCGTTGCGGTGCTGACGTTGCGCTGTCCTTGGTCCGAGTCCATTGCAAGGAGGTGCGGGAAGATAAGCTGAAAGCATTGAAGGTCGCCAACACGAAGAAGCTTCAATTAGAAGATTTCATGGAGACGTTCCTTGAGACTGCTACCCGCATCGCTGATGGAATCGACTTGGACACTTTTGTGGAGCCCTCCAGTCCTGACGCCGGCCCAGCTGACGCGTGATCAAACTTCATCCTCGGTATGCCGAGTGTTTACCTGTAAGATACTCTGGCCACTTCTGTTGGCCGTCATACTTTTAAATAGGTGCGGGTAATCTTGATCCGCACTGAGTCAGCTATCGTTTTTGGACTTATGTTGTCGGAATGAAAACATTTAGTCTTTTGTTGGAATGTTGTTTCGAGTGCAACACTTAGTGCATACTCGAAGAAGATTAAGACTTAGGTGATTCTTGGTCACGTCTAAGTCCCCGAGTGTGACTTGTAGTGCACACTCGGAGGAGATTAAGACTTAGGCGATTCAGGATCGCAGCTAAGTCCCCGAGTGTGACGTATAGTTCACACTCGGAGGAAGTTATTACTTAGGTGATTCTTGATCACAGCTAATTCTCCGAGTGCGACGTATAGTGCACACTCAGAGGAGGTTAATACTTAGGCGATTCAGGATCGCAGCTAAGTCCCCGAGTGCGACGTATAGGGCACACTCGAAGGAAGTTAGTACTTAGGTGATTCTTGATCACAGCTAAGTCCCCGAGTGCGACGTATAGAGCACACTCGGAGGGAGTGCGTACTTAGGTGATTCTTGATCACAGCTAAGTCCCCGAGTGTGACGTATAGTGCACACTCGAAGGAAGTTATTACTTAGGTGATTCTTGATCACAGCTAAGTCCCCGAGTGCGACGTATAGTGCACACTCGAAGGAAGTTATTACTTAGGTGATTCTTGATCACAGCTAAGTCCCCGAGTGCGACGTATAGTGCACACTCGGAGGGAGGTTAATACTTAGGCGATTCAGGATCGTAGCTAAGTCCCTGAGTGCGACGTATAGTGCACACTCGGAGGAAGTGCGTACTTAGGTGATTCTTGATCACAGCTAAGTCCCCGAGTGCGACGTATAGTGCACACTCGGAGGAGGTTAGTACTTAGGCGATTCAGGATCGCAGCTAAGTCCCCGAGTGTGACGTATAGTGCACACTCGAAGGAAGTTATTACTTAGGCGATTCAGGATCGCAGCTAAGTCCCCGAGTGCGACGTATAGTGCACACTCGGAGGGAGGTTAATACTTAGGCGATTCAGGATCGCAGCTAAGTCCCCGAGTGCGACGTATAGTGCACACTCGGAGGGAGTTATTACTTAGGTGATTCGTGATCACAGCTAAGTCCCCGAGTGCGACGTATAGTGCACACTCGGAGGAAGTGAGTACTTAGGCGATGCAGGATCACGGCTAAGTCCCCGAGTGCGACGTATAGTGCACACTCGAAGGAGGTTAGTACTTAGGCGATTCTTGATCACAGCTAAGTCCCCGAGTGCGACGTATAGTGCACACTCGGAGGAGGTTAGTACTTAGGCGATTCAGGATCGCAGCTAAGTCCCCGAGTGCGACGTATAGTGCACACTCGAAGGAAGTTATTACTTAGGCGATTCAGGATCGCAGCTAAGTCCCCGAGTGCGACGTATAGTGCACACTCGGAGGGAGGTTAATACTTAGGCGATTCAGGATCGCAGCTAAGTCCCCGAGTGCGACGTATAGTGCACACTCGGGGGGAGTTATTACTTAGGTGATTCGTGATCACAGCTAAGTCCCCGAGTGCGACGTATAGTGCACACTCGGAGGAAGTGAGTACTTAGGCGATGCAGGATCGCGGCTAAGTCCCCGAGTGTGACGTATAGTGCACACTCGGAGGAGGTTAGTACTTAGGCGATTCAGGATCGCAGCTAAGTCCCCGAGTGCAACGTATAGTGCACACTCGGAGGAAGTGAGTACTTAGGCGATGCAGGATTGCGGCTAAGTCCCCGAGTGCGACGTATAGAGCACACTCGGAGGAAGTTAGTACTTAGGCGATGCAGGATCGCAGCTAAGTCCCCGAGTGTGACGTATAGTGCACACTCGGAGGAAGTGAGTACTTAGGCGATGTAGGATTGCGGCTAAGTCCCCGAGTGCGACGTATAGTGCACACTCGGAGGAAGTGAGTACTTAGGCGATGGAGGATCGCGGCTAAGTTTGTTTTTTGTGTGAGAACTTTGAATCTGCACAAAACTGAATCTGCTGAATATATTATTTCTTCAAACTTGTTCGTTACACTGCTTCAGTCGACGATCACGTATAAAAACGCTTGAGGAGATCCCCGTTCCATGCGCGCGGCTCGTCTGTCTCCCTCTGAATATTGTAGAGTCTGTACGCTCCGTTGTTCAACACCTTGGAAATGATGAAAGGCCCCTCCCAGGCCGGAGCCAACTTGTGGGGTCTTTGCTGATCCACTCGGAGCACTAAATCGCCTGCTTGGAACGTGCAGCTCCTGACATGACGTGCATGAAAGCGTCGCAGATCTTGTTGGTAAATTGTTGAACGAGTGAGTGCCATCTCGCGTTCCTCCTCCAGAAGATCGACTCCATCTTGCCTTGCTTGTTCCGCTTCGGCTTCGGAGAAGAGTTCGACTCGCGGGGCATTGTGAAGCAAGTCACTCGGAAGGACCGCTTCTGCTCCATAGACGAGGAAGAACGGCGATCGCCCCGTTGATCGGTTTGGAGTGGTGCGGAGGCCCCAAAGTACTGAAGGTAATTCGGTGACCCATGCACCAGCAACATGTCCCACCTCTCGCAAGAGTCGAGGCTTCAAACCTTGAAGGATAAGTCCATTCGCACGCTTAGCTTGTCCATTGGATTGCGGATGTGCTACGGAAGCAAAATCCACTCGGATACCCTGACTCGCACAGAAACCTTTGAATCTGTCCGAGTCGAAGTTTGTCCCATTGTCCGTGATTATGCTGTGAGGCTCTCCGAATCTGGAGATGATGTCCCTGACAAACTTAACGGCTGTGGAGGCGTCGAGTTTCTTGATGGGCTTGGTTTCTATCCATTTTGTAAACTTGTCGACTGCCACCAACAGATGCGTGTAGCCTCCTTGGCCTGTCTTGAATGGTCCGACTGTGTCTAATCCCCAAACTGCAAATGGCCACACAAGTGGGATTGTCTTTAGTGCAGATGTTGGCTTGTGGGACTTGTTGGAGTAGAACTGACAGCCTTCACATCGGTCGACCATAGCTTTGGCCATCTCATTAGCCTGCAGCCAGAAGAATCCAGCTCTGAACGCCTTGGCGACGATTGCTCTCGAAGAAGCGTGATGGCCGCAGGTTCCCGAGTGGATATCCTCTAGGATCAACTGTCCTTCCTCTGGGGAAATGCAACGTTGGAGGACGCCTGAAACACTCTCCTGGTACAATTGACCGTCAATGACAGTGAATGCCTTCGACCTGCGAACTATTTGCCGGGCTTGGACTTCATCTTCCGGAAGTTCTTGTCTCAGGATATATGCCATGATTGGCACAGTCCAATCGGGAATGACTACCAGAATCTTTGTGACCAGATCAACCACAGCAGGCACATCGACTTCAGTCGGATCTATTGCGCTCTTGGGTTGTACTGGTTCTTCCATGAAGGGATCTTCTTTAACTGAAGGAAGTTGGAGGTGCTCAAGGCAGACATCACTCGGGACTGGTCTCCGAGTGGATCCGAGTTTCGCCAACTCGTCAGCTGCTTGGTTCTTCAGTCTTGGAACATGATGAAGTTCTAGACCTTCAAACTTCTTCTCCAACTTCCTGAATGCATTGCAGTATGTTGTCATGGTGGGGTTCCTTACGTCCCACTCTTTCATCACTTGGTTGATCACCAAGTCCGAATCACCGTAGACCATCAGGCGACGGACGCCGAGTGAGATGGCCATGCGCAATCCATAGAGAAGAGCTTCATACTCTGCCTCGTTGTTAGAGGAATCAAAGTGTATTTGAAGCACTTACTTGAGCATGTCACCCTTTGGCGATATAATCACAACACAGCGCCGGATCCATTCAACATCTTAAACCCATCGAAGAACATTGTCCAATGAGCCGAGTAGATGTGAGTCGGTTGCTGTTGTTCTACCCATTCTGCTATAAAGTCAGCCAGGGCTTGAGACTTAATAGTTTTCTTGGCCTCGAACTTGATGTCGCAGTACAGCATCTCCATCGCCCACTTCGCTACTCGGCCCGATGCGTCCCGATTGTGGAGAATTTCCGACAACGGAGCATCAGAAATGACAGATACCGGGTGGTCTTGGAAATAATGGGCCACCTTCTTTGAAGTCATATAGATCCCATAGACAAGCTTTTGATAATGGGGATACCTCTGCTTGGAAGGGGTCAGGACTTCGGAGACGTAGTACACTGGCCGCTGAACTTTGTATGCTTTGCCTTCTTCTTCTCGCTCGACTGTAAGAACAGTACTGACGACTTGATTTGTAGCCGCGATATATAGAAGAAGGGGCTCTTTACTGAGCGGAGCAGTAAGAACCGGCTGGGTGGAAAGTAGGACTTTGAGGTCGTCGAATGCGACTTGGGCTTCGTCTGTCCACTCGAAGGTATCTGACTTCTTCATGAGTCGGTACAAAGGAAGTGCTTTTTCGCCGAGTCGACTGATGAACCAGCTCAAAGCCGCTAGGCAACCTGTGAGCCGTTGAACATCGTGTATTCTGACCGGCCTATCCATTCGGACGATGGTCCCGATCTTTTCGAGGTTAACATCGATCCCTCGTTCGGAAACGAAGAAACCGAGCAACTTTCCGCTGGGAACACCGAATGAACATTTGGCTGGGTTTAGCTTGATATCGTACCTACGAAGGTTGGCGAATGTTTATGCCAAGTCAGTCAGCAGGTCGGAACCTTTACATGACTTGACTACGATATCATCCATGTATGCCTCCACATTGCGACCAATCTGGTCGAGGAGACATTTTTGGATCATGCGCATAAAGGTAGCTCCTACATTCTTCAGACCGAAAGGCATAGTGATGTAGCAGAAGCACCCAAACGGGGTGATGAAGGCTATTTTCAACTCATCGGGACCATACAGACGGATCTGATGATAACCCGAGTAGGCATCAAGGAATGACAAACGCTCGCATCCCGCAGTCGAATCGACAATTTGATCTATGCGGGGGAGCGGAAAATGGTCTTTCGGGCAGACCTTATTGAGGTGCTTGAAGTCAATGCACATTCGGAGTGACTTGTTCTTCTTGGGCACCATGACGACATTGGCGAGCCACTCGGAGTGGTGAACCTCGCGAATGAAGTTGGCAGCCAGCAGCTTGGCCACCTCTTCTCCGATTGCCTTCCTCTTGTGCGCGGCGGACCGACGCAGTCGCTCTCGGACGGGCCAAGCGACGGGATCCACATGCAGTCGGTGCTCAACCAACTCCCTCGGTACACACGACATGTCAGAAGGTTTCCATGCGAAGATGTCCCAGTTCTCACGGAGGAATTGGGTGAGCTCGGCTTCCTATTTAGGATCGAGGGTGGTGGAGATGTTCGTCGGGGCGGCAGACTCGTCTGTCGGGTGGATGCTGACCTTCTTAGTCTCTCCCGCCGACTGGAACGCGGACTCAGAAGCTGGCTTCTTTGAGCGCATTAAGTCGGCAGGGTCGACTGTCTTCTTGTACTCTTCGAGCTCGAGTACAACCATCTGCTGGTCGGCGATCCTTGATCCCTCTTGCAGACACTCCTCGGCTCGCTGACGGTTGCCGGTGATGGTGATAACGCCTTTTGGACCTGGCATCTTCAACTTCAAGTACACATATCACGGGCGTGCCATGAAACTCATGTACACCGGGCGGCCCATAATTGCATGGTAAGCGCTCTGGAAATCCACCACCTCGAATGTGAGCTTCTCCTTGCGAAAGTTTTTGTCGGAGCCGAAAGTGACGTCCAACGCGATCTGGCCGAGTGACTTGGCCTTCCGCCCGGGGACGACTCCGTGGAACTGCATATTGCTCTCGCTGAGTCTGGACATCGGACTGCCCATTCCCTTGAGGGTGTCGGCGTACATGATGTTCAGTCCGCTACCGCCGTCCATGAGGACTTTGCGCAGTCGGACTCCTTCCACCACCGGGTCGACGACCAGAGCCTGTCTTCCTGGAGTGGGGACATGCGTTGGATGGTCCGACTTATCAAAGGTGATCACAGTCTGAGACCATCTAAGGAACTTGGGAGCAGTCGGAACAGCCATGTTGACCTCTCTGTTCACTAGCTTCAGTCGACTCTTGCTTTCGACGTCAGCAAAGATCATGAGGGTTGCATGGACTTGGGGGAACGGATCCTCCTTATCCTCCTCATCTTGTTCAGGATTCTTCTCACTCGGTTGTCCTTCGCTGAACCCCTGGATCAGGAAACGACACTGCCGAGTGGTATGCTTTGCGTATATGAGATTGCCTTCTTCATCCATCTTCGTGTGAATTGGACAAGGCTGATCCAGGATGGGATTGTTGAACGGCTTCTTCTTGGGGGCAGACTGCGCTTTCCCTTTGCCCTTGAACTTGGCGCTGGTCACAGCTGCAGCTTCTGCCTGCGGAGTGGGTGGAACTTTCTGTTTCTGCTTCCGAGTGTTACCTCCGTCGGCATCGCCGACTGTCTTGTGTTTGTCGCTCCGGATGCGGTCTTCTTCCTCGCCATTTGCATAACGAGCTGCTATCTCCATCATCTTGCTCATGGAGATGTCGCCTGTCCGGCCGAACTTTAGGTACAACTCTCTGTACCGTACGCCTGCCTTGAATGCGCAGACTGCTTAATGCTCGGTGACGTTCTCGACCGTGTGGTAGAGAGTTGTCCATCGCTGGATGAAGTCGCGCAAGGGCTCATTCGGCTTCTGGACACAGTGCTGAAGCTCCACAAGGCCTGCAGGGCGTTTGAATGTCCCTTCGAAGGTCCTGATGAACACTCGGGCCAGATCTGCCCAACTGTAAATGCTTGAGGGGGCTAACTGGTTCAGCCAAGCTCGCGCCGAGCCGTCGAGCATCAGAGGGAGGTGCTTCATAGCGACATGGTCGTCCCCTCCTCCGATCTGGACTGCCACTCGGTAGTCGTCTAGCCATGTTTCAGGCTTGGATTCCCCCGTAAATTTACCGATTCCCGCTGCCAATCGGAAGTTGGGCGGGATGTCAGCCGAGCGGATGGCTCGACTAAAACACTCGGGGCCGGACACGATGGTCCTGCTGCCACTCGGACGATCCAGATCGTGGCCATCGCGGTGGGCTCGACCCCTGTCGACTCTTCGCTGGGCGATTCGCCCTCTTGTGTCGGGTCTCGGCTCGTAAGTGTCGCCGACTGAACGCCGATCATCATGATGTTGGGACCCATAGGGCCCACCCCGCGGAGGGGTGCGCGAACGGCGGCAGTCTTCACGAACCATGGAACGACTGCCTCCCCTGTGGTGCTGATAGGAGACGGGGCTGTGAACTGACCGATGCGTGTTTGCATGAACGGAACTATTGTGGATCCTATTGTGCGACTGGGAGACTGCCGAATTCTGCTGTTGCGCCGTGTGCAACAGAGCACGGATCTGCTCGATTCCTCTTCCTGCCTCTGAATCAGTCGGCTGGAGGGAATCGGCGATCTTGGCTGCTGCAGCCAAGTTGAGGAGAGGTGTGCGGAACAACTCTACGTTGCTCTGCCGGGTGTGCCGACTGGCAGAACGGCGAGGCGGACGGCGTGCACCGGATGCTTCACCGACTTCGCGCTTGTTCCGGCCGGCCTGATGGGGATCTTCATGGGTGTTGGCCATGTGAACTTCTGCTGCAGGCCCGCGGCCCACGTACTCGGAAGGGAGCTCAGTCGGAACCGAGCCCGAGCACTGGGGACGCGGGGCAACCACAACAGACTCCAGAACCGCCACTTGAGAGGACGCGAACAGACGCGCTCGGGCATGCTGCACCCAACGTTGTAGACGCGGATTGCGAGATCGCTTGCTGCGGCGCGTGACGAAGGTGTAAGCCGGCAATGGAGCCGATTGTTGGAGAAGAAGAACGCCGTGAGCGACGGCACGGAAGTGCGTGGCCCCGCGACGGGGAAGCGCCTCGATGTCGAGAGGTGCCTCCCGAAGCCACGCCGAATCGTCGACGACGAAGGAGAGAGCGCTGAAGAGGATCTGGTGACCCATGCTCGAATCTCCACCGGACGACATGACGAAAGGAAGTAGTCGCAAACTCGTCGGAAGTCGCTTAGACGCCTACCCCATGGTGGGCGCCAACTGTCGTGGGTATAAGCCTGACAGTAGATGTGTAGGGTACGAATGAGATGGGCAGATTCCTAGCTACGGCGAGGTTGTATGAGTTCAGGCCCCTCAGCGGTGGAGGTAACAGCCCTACGTCTCAGTGCTCTCGGAGCTTGTTACCGAGTGTGATATGGAGTACAAAGATTTGCTAACCCCTTGACCAGTGGGGGAGGGCGGCTTATATAGAGTGCGCTGCCCTCCACAACGGTTCTGACTCAGGGGTGGAGTAGTGGCGATTGATTGCATACGTTATAGGTAACGTATGCTCTAAATGCTAATAAATGCACCCGGAAACGTACGGCAGTTTCCCTCCGGAGAGGTTACGACGTACCGAGTGTATCCAGTCGGTGAGCCTGGTGTCCTCCGAATGCTAGTTACCGACTGGATGATTCAGGGCCTGTTACCGACTGGATGATGGGGATACCTTAATTCAGTCGGGGCAGACTTAAGGTCCTGTCCTTTGTGTGTGGTAGTCCTTGGGTAGGACATGTAGGGCAGGCCTATGACCCTACCCTAGGACTATGACCCCATCATTAGTCCCCGAATGGATTGGGGTTGAAACGTAGAAGCGGTGCTTGAGGTTCAGATCCGACTGAACTAGGTTCGGCTTGGGCGTTGCTTGCCTCTATCCATTTTATCTCTCTCGACCAACGCTTCGAGGTGAAGTGCTTGCGAAATAGACTGTCGGGAACCGAGTGCTTCCACGACATCTTTTGACGCGATCGGTCAACTGACAGCGGCGGATTTTCCGAGATCTTGAATTTCGGGTTCCTCACGCTCAGTGGGGACGACGTCAGCGCGCTCGAGTAGCGCCTGACTCCTCGATCCTTGCGCTTTCAATTCCTCCACTGATATCGCCGCGGCTGGTTGGCAGATAAGATTTCGGGCCCGCTCGCCAGCGACCCAGTTGGTGCTCTATTTAACTCTGGGCGACGAGACCCTTCGGTTACGCTCGCCGAATCTTTCGCTCCCGCCAACTCTAGTCGCGCCCAAACCCGAGTGACCGTTCCTGCTATATCTAACGGGAACGAACCAAGTGGTTAGTGCCTGATACGTCTCCAACGTATCTATAATTTTTGATGGTTCCATGCTATTATCTTGTCAACTTTGGAAGTTTTGTATGCATGAATATGCTATTTTATATCTTTTTTGGGACTAACCTATTAACTCAGTGCCAAGTGCCGGTTTCTGTTTTTTCCGTGTGTTTGACCTTTTTCAGAGAAGAATATTAAACGGAGTTCAAACGGAATAAAACCTGCAGAATGATTTTTTTCCATAACAGAAGATACGCAGGGGACTTGAGAACCAAGGCAAAGGACCCCGGGGGAGGTCACAAGCCCCCTAGCCGCAGCCTAGGGGCACCTAGCAGGCTTGTGGGCCCCCCGTGGCCCCTTTGCCCTACTTCTTCCGCCTATAAATTCTCTAAAAATCCAAAACTGCCAGAGAGAGCCACGAAAATACTTTCCCGCCGCCGCAAGCTTCTGTCTCCGCAAGTTCCCATCTGGGGACCGTTCTGGTGCCCTGCCGGAGGGGGGATCCGGACACGGAGGGCTTCTTCATCAACACCATTGCCTCTCCGATGATGCGTGAGTAGTTCACCACAGACCTTCGGGTCCATAGCTAGTATCTAGATGGATTCTTCTCTCTCTTGGATCTTCAATACAAAGTTCTCCATGATCTTCATGGAGATCTATCCGATGTAATCTTCTTTTGCAGTGTGTTTGTCGAGATCCGATGAATTGTGGAGTCATGATCAGATTATCTATGAATATTATTTGAGTCTCCTCTGATCCCTTATATGCATGATTTTGTATCGTTGTAATTCTCTTCGAGTTGTGGGTTTCGTTTGGCCAACTTGATCTATAATTCTTGCAATGGGAAAAGTGCTTGGTTTTGGGTTCATACCATGCGGTGTCCTCACCCAGTGATAGAAGGGGTAGCGAGGCACGCATCATGTTGTTTCCATCAAGGGTAAAAATATGGGGTTTATATCTATTGCATGAATTTATCCCTCTACATCATGTCATCTTGCTTAAGGCGTTAGTCTGTTTGTTATGAACTCAATACACTAGATGCATGTTGAATAGCGGTCAATGTGTGGAGTAATAGTAGTAGATGCAGACAGTATCGGTCTACTTGTCTCGGACGTGATGCCTATATGTATGATCATTGCCTTAGATATCATCATGACTTTGCGCGATTCTATCAATTGCTCGACAGTAATTCGTTCACCCACCGTAATACTTGCTATCATGAGAGAAGCCTCTAGTGAACACTATGGCCCCGGGGTCTACTTCACATCATATTTTCAGCTCTACACTTACTTTGTTGCACTTTCCACCTTCAGATCTCACCTTGCAAATAATCGTGAAGGGATTGACAACCCCTTTATAGCGTTGGGTGCAAGTTTGTTTGTTTTTGCGTAGGTACATTGGTGCCTCATCTTGATACTCCTACTGGATTGATACCTTGGTTCTCAAATTGAGGGAAATACTTACTGCTACTGTGCTGCATCACCCTTTCCTCTTCAAGGGAAAAACCAACGCAAGCTCAAGAGGTAGCAAGAAGAATTTCTAGCGCCGTTGCCAGGGAGGATCAAGTCAAGAATAGTCTCCCGTCAACGTGCCAATTTCTGGCGCCGTTGCCGGGGAGTATTCAAAGTGAAGTATATCCAAGTAACTCTCGCAAACTCATCTCTTGCATTTACATTATTTGCCTTTTGCCTCTCGTTTTCCTCTCCCCCACTTCTGAAAAACAAAATTTACAAAAATATTTGCCTTTTTCGTTTGCCTTTCCTTTGCTTGTGTGCTATGTTCCTTCAATATGCTTGCATCTTCGCTTGCTGAAAATATATTGATATGGATCCTCATCCACTTGCTAATCTCTTTAAGAGATCCAATTATGTTGATCCAATTTCTAGTGAGTTTTGTGCACTAGGTTATCTTTATGAAGTTTCGCTTGAGATGCATGAATCTGAAAATTATGATGAAGAAAGTTATGAAGTGATTCACGAGGGCTCCTTGAATGAAAAGCATGATTGCAATGGTTTCACTATGAAATCTATTAATGGCAATTATGCTAAAAATATGCAAAACCCTAAGCTTGGGGATGCTAGTTTTGCCATGTCCACTACTTGTTGCAATGATCGTGATTGGGGTGATGATTTTTCTTATGATCTTGAAAATTTGTTTAAGCCTCATGACAAATATGATATTTGCAATAATATTGAAAGTGGGTTTGGAAAGTCATGACTTTAGTTGATGATAATCCCACTATTTTTTGAAGAGCATCAACTTTGCATGCATGTGGATCATGAAAAGAATATCCTATGTGATAGCTATATTGTTTAATTTGAATATGATCCCACATGTAATTGTTATGAGAGAGGAAAATATTGTGGTAGAAACTTTCATCTTACTAATTTACCTCTCGTTATGTTGAGATTGATATTGTCTCTTTCTTCTTCCTTGCATATGGTAGCTACTGGTTGTCTTGATAATTTGTTTTCCTGTAAAATGCCTATGCATAGGAAGTATGTTAGTCTTAGATGTGATTTTCACATGCTTTATGATGCTCTCGTTGTGCTTCAATTCTTGTATTTTGTGTGAGCATCGTTGAATTATCAATGCCTAGCTAAAAGGCTTTAAAGAAAAGCGCTTGTTGGGAGGCAACCCAGTGAATTTATCTTTGCGTTTTGCTTTATGTTTTGTTGTGTCCACACCATCATAATTCTGTTATGATTGTGTTTTTGTGTTTCTTTTTGTGTTTGTGCCAAGTAAAACCTTTATGACTAGTTTTGGTGATGGTTGTTTGATCTTGCTTAAAAAGACAGAAACTTTGCGCTCACGAAATTATTTTTAATTCCTATCCAGAAAGAGATTTTGAGTTGATTCTTTTTGCTGCTGGTTGATATGCAAATGTCCTTAATTTTAATAATATTTCAGAATTTTTGGGATATCATAAGTATACGAAGTATACAGATTGCTAGAGACCGGTTTGTTTTTGACAGATTCTGTTTTTGTTGTGTTGATTGCTTATTTTGATGAAACTATGGATAGTATTGGGGGGGGGGGTACTAGCCATGGAAAAGTGATAATAGAGTAATCTAACATCAATCTAAATAGAAATCAAGTTTACTACAGTACCTAAAGGGTTGGTAGTTTGTTTTCTTATGCTAATGATATCATGAGTTTCTGTTTAAGTTTTGTGTTGTGAAGATTTCAAGTTTTGGGTGATGTTCTCATAGACAATGGGATAAAGAGTGGAAAGAGCTCAAGCTTGGGGATGCCCAAGGCATCCCAAGCCAAATTCAAGGACACCAAAAAGCCTAAGCTTGGGGATGCCCCGGGAAGGCATCCCCTCTTTCGTCTTCAATCCATCGGTAACGTTACTTGGAGCTATATTTTTATTCACCACATGATATGTGTTTTTGCTTGGAGCGTCGTGTATTATAGGAGTCTTTTCTTTTTGTTTTGTCGCAATCATCCTTGCTGCACACCTTTTTGAGAGATACATGCACTCATCCTGAATTTGCTAGCATACTCATTGAGCTTCACTTATATCTTTTGAGTTAGGCAATTTAGCTCGCATGCGCTTCACTTATATCTTTTGAGCTAGATAACTTTGCTCTAGTGCTTCACTTAGATATTTTTAGAGCACGAGGTGTCATATTTTGAAGAAATAAAAACTCTCGATCTTCACTTATATCTTTTTGAGAGTTCTCTCTCTCAGTAACTTGGTAATTGGCTTGTGCTATGAAAGTAGTCCTAAAGATGATAGGCATCCAAAGAGGATATAATAAAAACTTCCATATTCAAGTGCATTGATTAGTAAGAGAAGTTTGATTCCTAACAATTAAGTTTTGAGATATGGATTTAGTAATAGTAGTGTTATGTTAGTAGGGTGTTGTGAATCTATAAATACTTGCGTTGAAGTTAGTGATTCGCGTAGCATGCACGTATGGTGAACCACTATGTTAGGAATTCAGAGCATAATCGATTTATTGATTGTCATCCTTTGTGTGGCGGTCGGGATCGCGCGATGGTTAACACCTACCAACCCTTCCCCTAGGAGTATGCGTTTAGCACTTTGTTTCGATTACTAATAAAACTTTCGCAATAAGTATACGAGTTCTTCATGACTAATGTGAGTCCATGGTATAGATTCACTTTCACCTTCCACCATTGCTAGCCTCTCTAGTGCCGCGCAACTTTCGCCGGTACACAAACCCACCATATACCTTTCTCAAAACAGCCACCATACCTACCTATTATGGCATTTTCATAGCCATTCCGAGATATATTGCCATGCAACTCCCACCGTTCCGTCTCATGACTTGTGCCGTCACTTACATATTGCCATTGCATGATCTTAAGATAGCTAGCGAGATGTTTCAACGTCATACGCTAAACTAGATCGTTGCACATCTCGGTACACTGCCGGAGGCATTTCCTATAGAGTCATCATTGCTCTAAGTATTGAGTTGTGAGTAAATAAAAGTGTGTTGATCATCATTATTAGAGCATTGTCCCATGTGAGGAAATAAAAAAAAGGCCAAAGTTGCCCACACAAAAATAAAATAAAATGAAAAGAGGTCAAAGAGCCCAAACAAAAAACAAATGAGAGAAAAAGAGAGAACCGACAAGCTACTATCTTTTTCCGCACTTGTGCTTCACAATAGCACCATGTTCTTCATGATTGAGAGTCTCTTGTTTTGATACTTCCATATACTAGTGGGAATTTTCATTATATAACTTGGCTTGTATATTCAAATGACGGGCTTCCTCAAAATTGCCCTAGGTCTTCGTGAGCAAGCAAGTTGGGTAAACACCCACTAGTTCTCCTTTTGAGCTTTCACACACTTATAGCTCTAAGTGCATCTGTTGCATGGTAATCCCTACTCATTCAGATTGATATCTATTGATGGGCATCTCCATAGCCTGTTGATATGCCGAGTCGATGTGACCATCTCCTCCTTTTTGCCTCACAACCTCCACCACACTCTATTCCACCTATAGTGCTATATCCATGGCTCACGCTCATGTATTGCGTGAGAGTTGAAGAAGTTTGAGAAAGTAAGAGTGCGAAAACAATTACTTGGCCAATACCGGGGTTTTGCATGATTTAAATTCGTTGTGTGGGGATGATGGAGCATAGCCAGACTATATGATTTTGTAGGGATAACTTTCTTTGGCCTTGTTATTTCAAAAGTTCATGATTACCTTGCTAGTTTGCTTGAAGTATTATTGTTTTCATGTCAATAGTAAACTATTGTTTTGAATCTTATGGATCTGAACATTCATGCCACAAGAAAGAAGTTACAAAGGACAAATATGATAGGTAGCATTCCACATAAAAAATTCAGTCTTTATCACTTCCCTACTCGAGGATGAGCAGGAGTTAAGCTTGGGGATGCTTGATATGTCTCCAACGTATCTATAATTTTTGATGGTTCCATGCTATTATCTTGTGAACTTTGGATGTTTTGTATGCATGAATATGCTATTTTATATCTTTTTTGGGACTAACCAATTAACTCAGTGCCAAGTGCCAGTTTCTGTTTTTTCCGTGTTTTTGACCTTTTTGAGAGAAGAATATTAAATGGATTCGAAACGGAATAAAACATGCGGAATAATTATTCCATAACAGAAGATACGCAGGGGACTTGAGAACGAAGGCAAAGGACCCCGGGGAAGGTCACAAGCCCCCTAGCCGCGGCCTCGGGGGCGCGCCTAGCAGGCTTGTGGGCCCCCCGTGGCTCCTTTGCCCTACTTCTTCCACCTATAAATTTTCTAAAAATCCAAAACTGCCAGAGAGAGCCACAAAAATACTTTTCCACCGCCGCAAGCTTCTATCTCCGCAAGATCCCATCTGGGACCGTTCTGGTGCCCTGCCGGAGGGGGGATCCAGACATGGAGGGCTTCTTCATCAACACCATTGCCTCTCCGATAATGCGTGAGTAGTTCACCACAGACCTTCAGGTCCATAGCTAGTAGCTAGATGGCTTCTTCTCTCTCTTGGATCTTCAATACAAAGTTCTCCATGATCTTTGTGGATATTTAATCTTCTTTTGCGGTGTGTTTGTCGAGATCCGATGAATTGTGGATTCATGATCAGATTATCTATGAATATTATTTGAGTCTCCTCTGATCTCTTATATGCATGATTTCGTATCCTTGTAATTCTCTTCGAGTTGTGGGTTTCGTTTGGCCAACTTGATCTATAATTCTTGCAATGGGAGAAGTGCTTGGTTTTGGGTTCATATCGTGCGGTGTCCTCACCCAGTGACAGAAGGGGTAGCAAGGCACGCATCGTGTTGTTGCCATCAAGGGTAAAAAGATGGGGCTTATATCTATTGCATGAATTTATCCCTCTACATCATGTCATCTTGCTTAAGGCGTTACTCTGTTTGTTATGAACTCAATACACTAGATGCATGCTGGATAACGGCCAATGTGTGGAGTAATAGTAGTAGATGCAGACAGTATCGGTCTACTTGTCTCGGACGTGACGCCTATATGTATGATTATTGCCTTAGATATCACCATGACTTCGCGTGATTCTATCAATTGCTCGACAATAATTCGTTCACCCACCGTAATAGTTGCTATCATGAGAGAAACCTCTAATGAACACTATGGCCCCCGGGTCTACTTCACATCATATTTTCAGCTCTACACTTTTACTTTGTTGCACTTTCCACCTTCAGATCTCACCTTGCAAATAATCGTGAAGGGATTGACAACCCCTTTATAGCGTTGGGTGCAAGTTTGTTTGTTTTGCGCAGGTACATTGGTGCCTCATCTTGATACTCCTACTGGATTTATACCTTGGTTCTCAAACTGAGGGAAATACTTACTGCTACTGTGCTGCATCACCCTTTCCTCTTCAACGGAAAAACCAACGCAAGCTCAAGAGGTAGCAGTGCGGCGTTAGTGGCGGAGAGGGAAGTTGAGGTAGACAAGGCAACAACCCTTGAGTTGGTGAAAGACAAAGCAGGGCCACCCCCGGCAAACCAAGAAGTTGAAGGCAAGGATGCAACACAGGGGGACGGGCAGAAGATCATGCAAAAGAAGAGAATGGTGTAGCAACCAGTGTACTTCGTTAGTTCTCTCGTGCACGGGGCTAGATCAAGGTACTCCGAGATACAGAAACTACCTTTCAGCCTCCTCATGGCCTCCCGGAAGTTGCGCCATTACTTCCAAACACACCACATCACCGTTGTCACTTGCTTCCCACTTTAGCACATCCTCAGAAACCCAGAGGCAACAGGCAGGCTTGTCGAGTGGTCCTTGGAGCTAGCAAGTCTCGATTTGAATTTTGAGAGTACAACAACCATCCAAAGCAGAGCCGTGGTAGAATTTGTTGCTGAATGTACACCAACGCCAGATGAAGAAATTCCAGAAATGACTCTCCATGGCAAGGAGGAGCGTCAAGAGTGAGCCATGTACTTTGACTGAGCTTTCTTGCTGCATGGCGCTCGTGTCGGTGTGCTTCTTGTCGCACACATCGAAGAGTACCTCAAGTACGTGATCCAAATGCACTTCCCGAGGGAGACATTGAAGAAAAACACATCCGAGTATTAGGGTTTGCTTGCCAGACTACGGATAGCAGCCGGGCTTGGTATCAAGAGGATGATAGTCCGAGAGGATTTTGAATTGGTTGTGCGTCAAGTGGACAAGGATTACCAGAGTCCTATGATGGAAGCGTACGTCGATGAAGTGAGGAAGTTGGAGGAACTTTTTGACGGTCTACAAATGGAGCACGTCCCCTGTGCAGAGAATGATATTGCTGACGACCTGTCAAAATGAGTAGCTCAAAAGTTGCATGTGGAACCACACTGTCGTTGTTTTCTCACGCCAGATGTCATGGGTAGGCTAATCGAGGTGAGAGCAAGGCTGCCATGGAGGATTCGGGACAGGATAGGGTAGTAGCACGCGATGGTTTACCCAGGTTCGGGGCTCTCCGGACAAATATTACCCCACTCCTGCATGTCTGTATATGAGGTATATCGATAGTATAAGGTTGCTCATGGAGCTGTATTGGAGAGGAGAGCCATGGGCTTCTGCCTCATACACGAGTGAGTGTGGGATGTGAGAGAGTGAGGCCATGCCGTACGTGGTGGGCATGAGGACCCTTATATGGCATGAGTGTGGGTGCCTTGGCATCTAAGCCAGAGTGAGTAGCTTACATGCCAAGCTGAACATAGCTTGAGAGCTAGGCTATGCTTGCCCCCCAGGGTGCTTTATGAATCAACGCGAGGGGACAAGTTACACTGTAGATGATACTGCATGACGCGTCTACAACGTACTGCTACTCCTCAACGGTGAACCGTCGAGGGGTATGGCCGTCCCGTCCACGCATGTCCGATGGGACGCCGTAGCCGGCTCAGGCCAGCCGGCTGGCCGGAGCACCGGCCCGGGCGGGCGGGCACCCCGTCCAACTCCTCATCTTTGGGGTACCCAGGGGTCATCCCCAAACAGTAGCCTCCGAGCCTCCGGGCGACTCGAAGAGTCGGGCGAAGGGTTTTCGTAGCCGTAGAAGTTGTTGATGATGGTCGACTGCGGGCCGCAGCCCGCATGGCTCGCTTCCAGCGGGGCCCCCTACTCGGCGAAGGCATGAGTCTGCCAGCCGATGGGCGTGAGGCGCTGCCCGGCGAAGGCGCGAGTCTGCCAACCGATGTGCGTGAGGCGCTGCCGGGCGTAGACATGGTGTTCGCCGGCTTCCTGTTCCAGCAGGGGCGTACTAGAGCACCCGCTGGGTGTAGCCTCCGAGCCTTCCGGCGAATCAAAGAGCCGGGCGGAGGGTTTATTCTATTGTTGTAGCAGACGATAGCGTCGAGGATGTCCAGCTGAAGACGCAGTCCTCCGACTGATGGGCGCGGGGCACTGCCGGGGCGGACACGTGGTCCGCGAGCTGGCTGGGCGCAGGGGCTGTCGGGGTGGACGCGTGGTCCACCGGTGGGCTGGGTGCGGGGCCCTATCGGGCACAGACGTGGAGTCCGTCGGCTGGCTGTTTCCAGCGGGGGCGTGCAAGCGCACCCACTTGGTGTAGCCTCCGGGCGACTCGAAGTGTTGTGCGGAGGCTTCTTGCTGTTGTTGTAGCAAAATTTGTCGATGGCGGTCGGCTATGGGCCGCAGCCGGCAAAGCTCCAGCCGGACGGAGTGGCCAGCAACCGGCAAGGCCCGAGCCAGGAAGGCTCCAACCGGCAAGGCTCCAGCCGGATGGGAGTAGCCAGCAACCAGAAACCGCTTGGGTTCCAACCAGCGGGGCAATGGGGTGTTCCCGCAAAGATGATCATGCAAAATACAAGGTTAGTCAATGCATGCATGTCAAATATTTGGTTTTGGCAGTGCAAGTTTATGTAGAGGGTGCCGACTCGGTTTCGTCCGAGCCCCCTTTAGTCTTTTTCATGTCCTCTCCGCTCTTTGGTTTTTGCTCTTGCTAGCAGGACAGTGATACATCTCAAACGTATCTATAATTTTTGATGGTTTCACGTTGTTATCTTGTCAACTTTGGATGTTTTGTTTACCTTTTATATCTTTTTTGGGACTAACTTATTAATCCAGTGCCAAGTGCCAGTTCCTGTTTTTTTTGTGTTTTTTACTCTTTTCAGATCTGATTTTGGAATGGAGTCCAAACGGAATAAAATCCCCGAAATAAAATTTTCCAGAACGGAAGAAGATTGGGAGACTTGAGGGCTAAGGCAGGGGGCCAACGGGGAGCCCACAAGCCCTGTTGTCGCGGCCAGGGGGCCCACGCCAACCAAGCTTGTGGCCTCCCTGGCGCTCCCCTGCCCTAGCTCTTTGGCCTATAAATTCCCTAAAAATCCAGAAAAAATGAGGGCATCCACGAAAACACTTTTCCGCCGCCGCAAGCTTCCGTTTTCGCGAGATCTCATCTGGAGACCCTTCCCGGTGCCGTGCCGGAGGGGACTTTGGAGTTGGAGGGCTTCTACATCAACATCATCGCTTCTCCAATGACTCATGAGTAGTCTACTTCAGACCTACGGGTCCGTAGTTAGTAGCTGGATGGCTTCTTCTCTCTCTTGGATCTTCAATACAAAGTTCTCCATGATCTTCATGGAGATCTATCCGATGTAATCCTCTTTGGCGGTGTGTTTGTCGAGATCCGATGAATTGTGGATTTGTGATCAGATTATCTATGAATTATATTTGAGTCTTTGCTGATTTCTTATATGCATGATTTGATATCCTTGTAAGTCTCTCCAAGTCTTGGGTTTTGTTTGGCCAACTAGATCTATGATTCTTGCAATGGGAGAAGTGCTTGGTTTTGGGTTCATACCGTGTGGTGACCTTTCCCAGTGATAGAAGGGGCAGCAAAGCATGCATCGTGTTGTTGCCATCAAGGGTAACAAGATGGGCTTTTATCGTAGATATGAGATTGTCCATCTACATCATGTCATCTTGCTTAAGGCGTTACTCTGTTCTTTTGGACTTAATACACTAGATGCATGCTGGATAGCGGTCGACATGTGGAGTAATAGTAGTAGATGCAGAAAGTATCGGTCTACTTGTTTTGGACGTGATGCCTATAGATATAATCATTGCCTTAGATAATGTCATGACTTTGCGCGGTTCTATAAATTGCTCGACAGTAATTCGTTCACCCACCGTCTACTTGCTTTCATGAGAGAAGCCACTAGTGAACACTACGGCCCCCGGGTCTATGCACAACTATCGTTTCCACTTTCACGTTTACTTTGCTTTGTTTACTCTTTGCTTTCAGTTCTCACTTTGCAAACAATCTATAAGGGATTGACAACCCCTTCATAGCGTTGGGTGCAAGCTCTTTGTGTTTGTGCAGGTACTTGAACTCTCCTCCTACTGGATTGATACCTTGGTTCTCAAACTGAGGGAAATACTTACCGCCGCTGTGCTACATCACCCTTTCCTCTTCAAGGGAATACCAACGCAAGGCTCCAAGGCCGCGGGGAAATCCTTTGCATATTTCCTAAGGAAGTCCCTATAGGCGTAGCCGTAGCAGCAGGATTCCTGGCGCCGTTGCCAGGGAAGGTCTGTTGTCGCAGTAGCAGACAGTCGGGAGCCGGCCTATAGCTGAGGCGAAGAGTGGGCCGCGGAATGGAGCGTACAATACTCACACTCTAGGAGAAGACTTGACCGAGCAGATACTCACAAATGAAACAACTGTGTCGCCCGAGCTGTTTTCTCCCTGGACATTTTTCGCGTGTGGTGACCTCCAGCTTTTGCTATCGCTAGCTGGACAACCCCGGTGCGGTCTGTAGCCGAGACAAAGAGTGGGCCTTCGATACTGTACATGCTACTAAGCTGACCCGTGGGAACGAACGTATCGGGCCAAGCGGCCAACCCCGGGCCGAGACTAGCTAGCATCGGGGTGTACAGTAAGTAGCTGAAACAGATACAGGGATGGCCCCCAAGGGTCACTCAGGGTATCCTTTTTTATGTGCGGTGTAGAAATACGTATATGAAGAGCTCACATTGCTTTTTTGGAGTCGGCGAGACGGTTGTAGAAGCGCTTGTTATTGATGAGACCAACGCGGCTTTCTGTCAGCGGAGCGCGCTGGTGCATCCGCTGAGTGTAGCCGCCGGACATTCGGGGGTTGATGAATGTGCCAGCCGGTCGAGCCCGGGACGGTCCTTTGTCAAATTAAACGGGCGGGCCAGCCGGCCAGGCAATGATGCAACTCAGCCGGCCGAGTGGTGTCTCGGGCTGGCGGCACAACTCGCCTCCTTTTTTTTTCTTTTAATCTTCTCTTTTCTTTTTTCTTTTTTTTAGCCGGACAGCGAGCTAGCCGGCCGTGCGCGCACACATGCATATGGCCAAGCAGCACAAATGCACGCACATGTGGTCATGCACGCGGCCAAGCAGTCGGCCATGAGCGCACATATGCATGCGGCCAAGCAGCCGGCGGTGCGCTCACACATGCACGCGGCCAAGCAGACAGGAGCCAGCCAGGCATGGAGAGGGCGAGCCGGTGGGCACGCGGGAGGAGGAGGCCATGCCCGCAGCTGAGGTGGGGCAGGCGGGGCGGAGCTGCTGTAGGCACGGACGCGCGCGACGACGCATGTGCACGTGGAGCGGGTGCGAGGTGGCCTTGCGGTGATGTAGAGGGTGGCGCTGCTTAGCAGCGGGCACGACGAAGGTGCGCAGGAAGGTGGAGCCGGCGCGCAGGCAGAGCCGGCTGCGATGCGATACGAGGAGCCGGACGCGGACGAGCACGAAGGTGGACCTGTACGGGTCGGGCGCAACGCTGGGGTCGAAACCGGCAGGCAGGCGGGGCGGAGCCGACGCTCGGGGCTGAGGTCGGAGCCGGCAGGCGACCGGTCGGAGCCGCAACTGGGCGAAGCCGTAGGTGGAGCTTGGAGTATATCATTTGGGTTTGTGCGCGGCTAGATGCACACGGCAGTCGCTGAGCCGAAGGTAGGGTGGCGACGGGGACGACGAGAAGAGGGACGGCTTGGTCGGACGGCCGGACTCCCGCGGGAGTCGGGCTGGCGCAACCGGCCGGGTAGCACGCCAGGCGTAGCCGGCCACACAGCCGACGAGAGCAGCCGGCCAGTCAGTAACCGTACGAAGCCGAGCTAGCCACGCAGCAGCCCGAGGACGCTAACGTCGGGGAGCGCGTGAGGTTGTTGTCGGCGAGCCGGCGAAGCTTATGTGCATGTAGGCAGTGAAGCTGGCTATCTTGATTGAAATTCACTTATTCGTGCATGCAGCAAAGAATTTTTTGTGGATGAATGCATGCGCAGGAGAAGGGGCTAGACGTGGTGTGTACCGAATGGAGCTTGTAGCGACAGGAGGACCGAGCTTGCTTCCATAACGAGGCGACCGTCGTGATGCAGGGAGTGTTGCCACTGCCCCAGATTGACGGGCGGAGGCCATCAGAGTCCGGTCCAGTCACGTTGCCCGTTGACCCCGTGCGCCTCACCGTGGCAACCAGCGTGTTGGAGAACCTCGGGCTGGGACGAACGGGCGGAGTCGACACGCTCGTGCGACGCAGGCGGGGCACACACGGCGAGGCAGCCAACGGAGCCTGCGCGGCGATGGCCTGTCGTGATGGTAAAGGACCGGGATGGCCGGACGGTGATGCGGCCGAGGGGCCCATCGGCGTGGAGAGGCCGCGGCAGAAAGGGCGCGCGAAGGAGGCGACATCGCAAGACGGAGTTGCCGCCTGGGGTGACGACGAGGCTCATAGGTCGGCGGGCCTCGTGCGCACACACCAGCTAAGCTAACTAGCTAGGATCGCCGTGCGCACGTACACATGCGAAGGCAACCAGCTTGCATGCACGTGGAGGTGTGGTCGAGGAGAGATCGGAGCGGAATGAGGCTGATGGTGAGGACGCGCTGACCTGCGTGGTCGACGGCGCATTGGAGCGGACTCAGGCGTGAGCGCGCGGGGGCGTGTTTATGACGATCCTCGAGCGCCGCCTGAGAGACGACGGCAACGTCGCGGTGATGAGGATGAAGAGGGTCCCACCCGGACTACAATTCTAGTAGCAGCTAGCCCCATGGTGGACACTAACTGTCGTCATTTTCTCACGACAGATGTCATGGATAGGCTAATCGAGGTGAGAGCAAGACTGCCATGGAGGATCTCGGACGGGATAGGATAGTATCACGTGATGGTTTACCCAGGTTCAGGGCTCTCCGTAGAGATAATACCCCTGCTCCTGCATGTCTGTATATGAGGTATATCGGTAGTATAAGGTTGCTCCTGGAGCTGTATTGGAGAGGAGAGCGATGGGCTTCTGCCTCATACATGAGTGAGTGTGGGATGAGAGAGAGTGAGGCCATGCCATACGTGGTGGGGATGAGGCCCCTTATATGGCATGAGTGTGGGTGGCTTGGCATGTAAGCTACGGTGGGTAGCTTACATGTCAAGCAGCTTGGGATGTAAGCTGGAGTGAGTAGCTTACATGCCAAGCTGAACATATATATCTTGAGAGCTAGGTTATGCTTGCCACCTGGGGCTCTTTATGAATCAATGCCAGGGGACAAGTTACACTGTAGATGATACTGCATGACGCGTGTACAACGTACTGCTACTCCTCAATGGTGCACCGCCGAGGGGTATGGCCGACCCGTCCACGCATGTCCAATGGGACGCCGTAGCCGGCTCAGGCCAGCAGGCTGGCCGGAGCAGCCGGGCATGGGTGCGAGTCAGAGCAGATGTCCCGGGCGGGTAGGCACCTTGCCTGAGTCGTCACCTTTGGGGTACCCAGGGGTCATTGATGACGAGTTGATGGATATACTTCTCGCCCCTCGTTGGTTACCCCAAGTGAAAGGTTGAGATGTAGTCATCAGCAGATTTCCCATACACGAGGACTGTAAGGTTTATCGAACCAGGAGGACTCCGAGGATCAACAAGTAGGTGTCCGCTGCTCTGGCGCTAGCAGAAGACGTGGACCTGCACACACAACAAATAACTTTGCTCCCAACGAGTTCAAAAAGGTTGTCAATCTCTCCAGCCTTGTCGTTTGCAAAGGATTAAACACAAGCGGGAATAGCGGTTGTGATTGCAAATGAAAAATAAATAAAAGCAGTAAATGATGGAGGTGTAAACAATGGTGAAAATATGGACCAGAGTCCCATGATGTTCACTAGTGATGTCTCTCTCCCAAAAGACGATAAATAACTATGTTGGGTAAACAAATTACAGCTGAGAAATTAACAGAATTATAAACGCACCGCAATGTTAATCATGCTACAAGAAAGTTAGAGGCTCAAAAGTAATGGGCAGTACGCCAAGACAAGTAAACTGTTTATCCATCATCATCTACTCACTAATCATCCACTTTGAGATATCTATCCAGAGCATCTCGCTGGTATTAAGTTGCGAGCCCCACCCAAAGTGTAAACTCAAAGCAACATACAATTGCATTAACGAACTTTGCGTAAGGTAAACAATCCTTGCGACCGTGGTTACAAGTATCATTGTTTTCTCCTTGGTGGCAACAACACATCCCCTAGTCTCATGTTTCTGTCACTCAAGCTAGACATCAGGCGGCATGAACCCACAATCATACATAACGCTCCCTCTTGGAGTTACAATCTACTACTCGGCCAAAGCAATAAAAAGCAACGGAGAACATGCATGAATTACTCAAGAACATAATATAAAAGGAGAACCAAATATATAACTCATCACAATTTGAACATAATCTCATAATCAAACGGATCCCAACAAACTCAGCATAGCAACATCAGGTAAATTACATAGATGTCTTGATCATGTAGGTCAGCTCACAAGGGCTAAGCATTGAAGCACAAGATTGGAGAGAAGACATCACATAGCTACTGTTCATGGACTCATGGTACAAGGAGGACTACTCATGACACGTCCTGGAAGCGTCCATGGTGGTGGAGAAGCTCCCGGAGGTCAATACTCCCTCCGGGAGGGTGCCTGGGAGAGGTCTTATGGTGCTCCCGATCTCGGAAGCGCTACGGCGGCGGAGCGATGGAGAAATTCTCGATTATGGATATATCCTTAGGGTTTTCCGTCCGAGGGGTAAATATAGGCCAAAGGAGCGCCAGGGGGTGGACGGGCCGCCCAGGCGGCCTGGTAGCGCGACCAGGAGGGGGCCCGCGCCAGGTGGCTGCCTGGGTGAGTCCTGGCTCCCCTTTGGCCCACCTTGGTGCTTCGCGAAGCTTCCGTCACGCAGATTTTAATATATTTTCCTCGGGATTTTTGGAGCTCTCAAAATTGGGGTAAAGTCCCTACAACTAAAAGACATCAGCAGACAAAAACTGGCACTGGGTGCACTGAGTTAGTAGGTTAGTCCAAATATGCGTAAAAAGGTATAAAAGTGTAGCAAAACATATAATAATGTCACCCAAAAGAGCATGGAACAAACGAAAATTATAGATACGTTTGGGACATATCAGCATCCCCAAGCTTAATTCCCGCTCGTCATCGAGTAGGTAAATGATAACACAAATAATTTATGTGGTGGCATGCTAACACAAATATAAGAACTTCAAAGTAAAGCAAGTAATATATTCAATTCAGGTCAAGACAATGACAAGCAAGAGTCTATATCTAGTATTGAAATTAGCCAAGTAAGAACATAAAGGTGCAAGAGCTCTCGCTGTCCGTAACTCGAATGTCTCCGAATGGTGTTTGCGTGCAAGAAGTGGGGATGGGTCTAGAGCATAAAAATATTATATAGTTCAATTAGGAACTCAATCTACTAAAACTTCACACTTGGTCTACTTTGGAATCTTATTTTTACTCATCCCCAGACCACTAGTCAAGCACAAGTCAAAATGATCCTCTCCCTTTTGACTTTGAGAACTCATGCAATGGATGAGTGCAAGCAAAATATGTTGGCACTTAGGATGGCAAAGAGAATAATGATGGGGAAGGAAGATAGAAAAGGTGTGAAAGGCTCACATCAATGAGGACAACCATAGGCGAGAGAAAGCCAAATGACAAATATGATGTGAGGAGTAGGGATTGCCATGCAACGGATGCACATATGAGCTAAGGTAAGCTCTCCAATGGAACTAGTGGGGGTGCATCCAACTTGCTTGCTCATGAAGACCTAGAGCTCATTTGAGGAGGCTCGTCATTGGAATATACAAGCCAAGTTCTATAGTGTAAGGGTCCCCACTGAGTTATGCATGAATGATAATCTCTATGGAGTAGAAATATAACAATGGAGTATGAGTGTGGATCTTTCAAAAGGAATAGTAGTGTTGCCCCCTTCTCTCTCTTTTTTTCTTTTTTTGTGGCCTCTTTGGCTCTTTATATTTATCTCTCATTTGTCCTCCTTGGGATCTTTTCATGTGTCCTCTCTTGGGATATTTTAATTTGTCCTCTTTGGGATATTTTCCTCACTTAAGGGCAACACTATATATTCTACAAGAATAAAAAGAAGATCTTCACACTTAATAAGAAGTAGTCAACATAAAGATAAATGAAAACTATCATGATGTATGCGAATGTATGCCTCTGCCAGTGTAGTAGGATATGCAATGAAACTAGCGCGTCATATTGCAATAATAAGGGCAAGGCCCAACTAGCATGCGGCTCCTCGATCAAGCAAAAGCATGTATGACATGAAGATCAAGTCATGAGATGGTGGATGTTGCATGGCAATGTATCTCAGAAAGGCTATGGAAATGCCTTAATAGGTAGGTATGGTGGCTGTTTTGAGGAAAGATATAATGAGGCCTATGATGACAGAGCGTACCATGCCGAGGGTTTGGATGCACCAGCTAAGTTTGCACCAACTCTCAAGATGAGAAAGGGCAATGCACGATACCGAAGAGGCTAGTAAAATATGGATGGTGGAAGTGCCAACAATCGAATACTCGCATTAGTCCGAATAACTCATGCACTTATTATCAGTAACTATCTATCTAGTTAGGAGATTCACAAAGAGACAAGTACCCCGAGGAGGAGTGTTTGGGGGTTTGGTTATCCTTGCGCATCCTCGACCCATGATAACGCGAGGGTACTCTATATATTCCAACCCCTCCATAGGTTAGCGATCCATCTAGTATCTAGAGTTCTCAACTAATTTTTTTAGTTTTTGAAAATAAAGACAGATTTCCCAAAATACGACACCTATCACTAATAGGCTCAAGCTCTTGACACCAATAGTCCAAACATTACTCAAATCATTACCTCAAAACTATTGCAAGTTACTACTATACTTAAATAGCAACCTCAATTACCTACTCATGCAAGACACACAACTCGGTGCAACAAGCCAACTCTCTAAACAAGATAAGCATGATAACTCAGGAGAGTTCCAAAAGCAACCTAAATAAAAGCTCTTAAAAAGATAAAGCATGAAAACTAAGAGCTAAGCATGACAACAACTATGAGAATATAAAGAACACACAAAAAGATAAGCATGAAAACCTATGTTGTGTTCTAGGGTGGAGTGGAGCGTGTTTCTCTACCAAACGAAGAAGGCTAGGTTCCAACTTGTTCGGAACAGCAAGCAAAACTAGAACAAACTAAAAAGTAAAGAGCGGGACGCTCCAAGCATAGCACATAACATATGAAGTGATAAAAATATAGCATGGAGAAGGGCGAACTGATGATTGTTGATGGAGAAGCGGATGCACGGGGGCATCCCCAAGCTTAGACGCTTGAGTCTCCTTGAATATTTCTTGGGGGTGCATGGGGGCATCCCCAAGCTTGAGCGCTTGACACTCCTGGATCTTCTTTCATCATGTTCCATCACATACTTGAAAACTCCCTTCATACGAAACTCATCATAAGCTGATTGGAGTGGTTCGTGCCCATAGTAAAATAATTTATTCTCTACTGGAAATAAAGATTTTCAGGAAGAGCTACTATTTGTAAAGATTACCAAAAGGTTTTTGCAAAGAAAAATCAAGCTTAAGATTTGCAAAACAATGAAAACGCAAAACAGGGCAAAATCTGGGAAAACCAGAACAACATGTAGTAAATATTTTTTTCGGGGCACTTCTGCAACTCAAAACAAAAAACTTAGAAGAGACGCCAGAAAGACAATTATATAGAGCAGTCTGTCAGAAACATTCAGATCCAAAAGATGATCTCGTGATGTTTGGCGAATTTTTCCGTCAAGCAGACATAATCTGTTTCTGGACAGCATGTCACAACTTTTGAACTTTCTTGCAATCGGAGGCTAAAAATTGGCACAAAGCTTGAAAATAAAAATACAATGATGTTGCTAAAGTATTAACAAGAATCAAGACCACTAAAACTGAAAGTAAAAACAAATTGGGTTGCCTCCCAACAAGCGCTTTCTTTTATGCCTTTGTTCTAGACATGATGCAAAAAAGATCTAGTATTATCAACTCCAAAAGAATAACTTACCCGCATAACGGACTCATAAGGTAACTTAATCTTATTTTGAGGGAAGTGTTCCATTCCCTTTTTAAGGGTAAATTGGAATCTAATGGTCCCTTCTTTCATGTCAATGATAGCACCAACGGTGCGGAGAAAAGGACGTCCCAAAATAATTGGACATGTGGGATCACACTCAATGTCCATAATAAGAAAATCAACGAGGACATAATTATCATTAACAACAATAAGAACATCATCAATCCTCCCTAAAGGTTTGTTTATGGAATAATCGACAAGACGAACACCAAAAGAACATTGATCAAAAGGTTTCAAATCAAGCATATCATACATTCTGTTGGGCATAACGAAGGCACTAGCTCCAACATCACATAAAGCAAAGCAAGAGAAATTATTCAATTTAATCTTGACCATAGGATCCCAGCCATCTTCTAGTTTTCTAGGAATAGAAGTCTCTAGCTTGAGCTTCTCCTCCCTAGCTTTGATAAGAGCATTGGTAATATGCTCGGTGAAGGCAATATTGAGTGTACTAGTGCGGGGGTATTTAGCCATTCTTTGCAAAAAAAAGTGATAACTTCGGAAAGACTACAATTATCAAAATCAAGATTATTACCATTAAATAAGGTGGTGGTGATGTCATCTAAGCTCATTCTTTTGGTAGTCTCTAAGTTCAAAGGACCTTCTCGTCCTAAAGTTGAGGTATTAGCATCACCATTAATAGGTCCATTGGGACTAGGGATGTGATGGCTACTAATAGTTTTGAGATCCTCAACAACTTGTATAGTAGCAAGGGTAGTGTGTGTAGGAAGGCTCTTAATCCTATCTTCCTCTTCTTTTTTCTCTAGCCCATCTATCCTTAAGTTTGTCTATCATTCTTATGTTCTCATTAATTTGGACTTGGATAGCATTCATGGGTGTGGTTTTTTCCTTTCCTCAAGGGGCGGGGGGTTCTAACTTTAAGCATCTCTACATCATGAGCTATGTTGTCTACCTTCAAAGAGAGACTATCTAATTTTTCTAATTTCTCTTCTACACTCTTGTTGAAGTCTTTTTGAGAAGTGATACAGTCTCTAAGCATGCTCTCTAATTCAGAAGTGGACTTTTTGGTGCTAGGATAAGTGTTGTTGTTCCCATAGTTGTTGGATGGAAATGGTCTAGGATTTCCACCAAAATTACTCCTACAGGCATTATTATTAAAGTTGTTCCTAGAGATGAAATTAACATCAACTTGCTCTCTTTCTTGAGCAACCAAAGAATTTAAAGGAATATCACGAGGATCAATAGGAGCTTGCTTATTAAGTAAAGACATCATCATGTCAACCTTATTATTAAGGGAGGAGATCTCCTCAACAGAGTTTACCTTCCTACCTGTTGGAGCTCTCTCGGTGTGCCATTGAGAATAGTTTGTCATCGTCTCATCCAATAGTTTCGTGGCAGCACCAAGTGTAGTTGACATAAAGGTTCCTCCCGCGGCTGAGTACAACAGATTTCGCGAGGTAAAGTTCAATCCTGCATAGAAAGTTTGGATAACCATCCAAGTAGTCAAACCATGTGTCGGGCAATTCTTAACAAAAAAAAATCATACGTTCTTAAGCTTGGGCAACGTGTTCATTATCCAGCCACCTAAAATTCATAATGTTACTTCTTAACTGGATAATCTTAGCAGGCGGATAATACTTCCCAATAAAAGCATCTTTGCACTTATCCCAAGAACATATGCTATTCCTAGGCAAAGATTGAAGCCACACTTTAGCTCCTCCTCTCAAGGAGAAAGGAAAAAGCTTTAGTTTATCAATATCACCATCTACTTCTTTGTACTTTTGCATATCACAAAGCTCAACAAAATTATTCAAGTACAAAGCAGCAGCATCTCGAGCACCGGAGAATTGATCTTTCATAACAAGGTTCAATAAAGCAGGTTTAATATCATAGGAGGTCGCCTCAATGGCGGGAGCAGCAATAGGAGTGCAGATAAAGTCATTGTTGTTGTGACTAGTGAAATCACACAACTTGGTGTTCTCAGTGGAACCCATAGCAGCAGCAACAAGCAAGAACAACGCAACTAATTTTTTTGTGGTTTTTGGTATAAGACTCTAAAGCAAAAACTAGAAAGCAAACTAACAAGACTAAAAAACAAAGGTAAAAGATAGTGTGCAACTCCCCTATCTTGAAGACTGGAGTCCCCGGCAACGGCGTTAGAAATTTACTTGATGATGAGTTGATGGATATACTTCTCGCCCCTCGTTGGTTACCCCAAGTGGAAGTTTGATATGTAGTCAGCAACAGATTTCCCTTACACGGGGACTGTTAGGTTTATCAAACCAGGAGGACACCAAGGATCGACAAGTAGGTGTCAGTTTCTCTAGCGCTAGTAGAAGACGTGGACCTGCACACACAACAAATAACTTTGCTCCCACCGAGTTCAAAGAGGTTGTCAATCTCTCCGGCCTTGTCGTTTGCGAAGGATCAAACACAAGCGGGAATAGCGATGGTGATTGCAACGGAAAAGTAAATAAAAGCAGTAAATGATGGAGGTGTAAACAATGGTGGAAATATGGACCAGAGTCCCATGATGTTCACTAGTGATGTCTCTCTCCCAAAAGATGATAAACAACTATGCTGGGTAAACAAATTACAGCTGGGCAATTGACAGAATTATAACTCACCGCAATGCTAATCGTGCTACAAGAAAGTTAGAGGCTCAAGCGTAATGGACAGTATGCCAAGACAAGTAGACCGTTTATCCATCAACATTTACTCACTAATCATCCACATCGAGATATCTATCCAGAACATCTCGCTGGTATTAAATTGCGAGCCCCACCCAAAGTGTAAACTCAAAACAACGGATAACTGCATTAACGAACTTTGCGTAAGGTAAACAATCCTTGCAACCGTGGTTGCAAGCACCGTTGTTTTCTCGCTGGTGGCAACAACACGTCCCCTAGTCTCATGTTTCTGTCACTCAAGCTAGACATCAGGGGGCATGAACCCACAATCATGCATAACGCTCCCTCTTGGAGTTACAATCAACTACTTAGTCAAAGCAATAAAAAGCAACAGAGAACATGCATGAATTACTCAAGAACATAATATAAAAGGAGAACCAAATATATTACTCATCACAATCTGAACATAATCTCATAATCCATCGGATCCAAGCAAACTCAAGATAGCAACAACATGTAAATTACATGGATGCCTTGATCATGTAGGTCAGCTCACAAGGGCTAAGCATTGAAGCACAAGATTGGAGAGAAGACATCACATAGCTACTGGTCATGGACTCATGGTACAAGGAGGACTAACCACGGCACGTCCGGGAAGCGTCCATGGTGGTGGAGAAGCTCCCGGAGGTCAATCCTCCCTCCGGCAGGGTGCCGGGGAGAGGTCTTCGGGCACTCCCGATCTCCGAAGCGCTACAGCGGCGGAACGGTGGAGAAATTCGTGATTCTGGATATATCCTTAGGGTTTTCCGTCCGAGGGGTAATTATAGGCCAAAGGAGGGCGCCAGGGGGTGGACCAGCCGCCCAGGCGGCCTGGCGGCGCGGCCAGGAGGGGGGCCGTGCCAGGTGGCCGCCTAGGTGAGGCCTGGCTCCCCTCTGGCCCACCTTGGTGCTTAGTGAAGCTTCCGTCACGCTGATTTTTATATATTTTTATCGGGATTTTTGGGGCTCTGGAAATTGGGGTAAAGTCCCTGTAATTAAAAGACATCAGCAGACAGAAACTGGCATTGGGTGCACTGAGTTAGTAGGTTTGTCCAAATATGTGTAAAAAGGTATAAAAGTGTAGCAAAACATATAACAATGTCACCCAAAAGAGCATGGAACAAACATAAATTGTAGATACGTTTGGGATGTATCAGTCATCCCCCCGACACACACACTTTTGTACTCCAACTTACTCAGCGATCCATCACAATTTAAGATCGACGAGCCAAGAAAAGGAAAGTTAACTCGAGCAACTATTTCCTCACAAAGCCACCAGTGGCCGCCAAGAAGGTTGCTTGGGGCGACGAAACACCTGCCAGCGATCAACTGGCTCCGATGGTCCCAACTGCCCTTGCCATAGCAGACTGTGCTCCCATGGGAGAGGAAACGCCTTTAGTCCTTGTCGTCGTGCCCGTGGCTCCGACATGGGCACATCAGATCATTCAGTTCCTCCAAACCGGATGTCGGAATCGGGGCTTCAAGGACCCAAAGAGGTTCGAACTCTAGGGTGCGTAGGTTCTTCTACCCTACGCTACAACGCTACCTCACGACGAAAATCCGATGCATTCGAGCTAAGGAAGAAGGAGAATGGACACGGTCGTTTACCCAGGTTCGGGCCACCTTGCGGTGTAAACCGTACACCCTCTTGTCTAGATTGCTCAAAAATTAGAGAGAGAGAGAGAGAGAGAGAGAGAGAGAGTACAAGGGTGGTTCTTGCTTGTGTTTCTCCCCCCTCTATGGTGGAAGCATGTTTTCTCTTATACTAGCCTCGACCCTATTCCGCTGGAAACACACCCGACGGGAAGGGTTACCACAACGGCCAGTTTGAAGGGGGGCATGATCGCATCCTATCCTGGCAAAAGTGGTCTCCGCCTCCAAAAGCTTCCTGCCATGACGCGTTGGTGCGCTCGGGGATGACCTCCTGCCTTGGTGATCCTCCCGTCCTGGTCTTCTTACACCAAAGACAAAAAAATTGGGATCGCGTTGGAAACTGGTGGTGGCACGCTCCATTAGCACAAAAGGGGAAATCATCCTCATCCGTGCCCGCATGCACGCCTCCTAGCGTCGCTTGGCGCGGTGCGCGTAACCCACACGGCACCGCAGGACCGTCCGACCCTGCCGAGCCACCCTTAATCGGTCTGCCCCGCGAGATCCTCGAGGCAGCTTTCGTGGGAATGAACCTGACAGTAGAGATATAGGGTACGAAAGGAGAGGGCAAAGTCCTAGCTATGCCAAGCTTGTACGCAAGATGTATGAGTTCATGCCCCTCTCGTGGAGGTAACAACGCTACTTCTTTGTGCTCTGGAGCTCTTACAGCATGGAATGTGTGTTACAAGGGGTGCGAACCCTTGTCCTAGAGGGGAGGGGTGGCTTATATAGAGTGCGCTACCCATCATCAAGGCCCAGCATCTAAGGGTTTTATCAATAGAGTTTAAAGGTATACGTTACTAATAACATGCATAATTAATGCTATTCATGATGACGAGCCGAACGCTCGCCTGTTGGCCTCCCTGGAGTGGCTTATGGTCTTTGATGACGAGATGATGTATATACTTCTCGCACCTCGTTTGTTACCCCAAGTGGAAGGTTGACATGTAGTCAGCAGCAAGTTTTCCCTCACACGGGAACTGTGAGGTTTATCGAACCAGGAGGACTCCTAGGATCAACAAGTAGGTGTCTTCCACCCTGGCGCTAGCAGAAGACGTGGACCTGAACACACAACAAATAACTTTGCTCCCAACGAGTACAGAGAGGTTGTCAATCTCTCCGGCTTTGTAGTTTTCAAAGGATCAAAACACAAGCGGGAAAGTAATAGTGATTGCAATGGAAAAGTAAATGAAACGGTAAATGATGGAGGTGTACACAATGATGGTGATATGGACCGGAGTCACATGATGTTCACTAGTGATGTCTCTCTCCCAAAAGCCTATAAACAACTATGCTTGGGTAAACAAATCACAGTTGGGCAATTGAAAAAATTATGAACGCACCGCAATGCTAATTATGCTACTTGATAGTTAGAGGCTCAATAGTAATGGGCAATACGCCAAGACAAGTAGACCGTTTATTCATCAGCATCTACTTACTAATCATCCACCTTGAGATATCAATACAGAACATCTCGCCGGTATTAAGTTGCGAGCCCGACCCAAAGTGTAAATTCAAAGCAACGAACAACTGCATTAACGAACTATGCGTAAGGTAAACAATCCTTGCAACCGTGGTCACAAGCACCGTTGTTTTCTCTCTGGTGGCAGCATCACATCCCCTAGTCTCATGTTTTTGTCACTCAAGCTAGACATCGAGGGGCATGAACCCACAATCATGCATAACGCTCCCTCTTCGAGTTACAATCTACTACTCGGCCAAAGCAATAAATAGCAACGGAGAACATGCATGAATCACTAAGGAACATAATATAAAAGGATAATCAAATATATCACTCATAACAATCTGAACATAATCTCATAATCCATTGGATCCCAACAAACCGATCATAGCAATAGCAAGAGAATTACATAGATGCCTTGATCATGTAGTGAATGTCACAAGGACTAAGCATTGAAGCACAAGATTGGAGAGAAGACATCATATATCTACTGGTCATGGATCCATGGTCCAAGGAGGATTACTCACGGCATGTACGGGAAGCGTCCATGGCGGTGGAGAAGCTCCCTGAGGTCAATCCTCCCTCCGGCAGGGTGCCGGGAAGAGGTCTCCTGACGCTCCCGATCTCGGAAGCGCTGCGGCGGCGGAACGATGGAGAAATTCACGATTCTAGATGTTGTGGAAGGGTTTCCTCTCGGAGGACTAAACATAGGCCGAAGGAGGGCACCAGAGGAGGTGGGGCCCACCCAGGCGACCTCCTGGCGCAGCTAGGGGGTAGGCCGTGCCAGCAGGTCGCCTCGACGGCCACTGCCCCCATCTGGCCCATCTTCTGTGATCTCGAAGCTTCCGCTTCACTGATTTTTTATATATTTTCCTAGAATTTTTCGGGCTTCGAAAAATTGGGTAAAAGCCCCTGTAAAATAGACATGAGCAGACTGAAACTGGCACTAGGTGCACTGAGATAGTAGGTTTGTCCAAATATGTGTAAAATGATATAAAAGTGTAGCGAAACATATAACAATGTCACCCTAAAGATCATGGAACAAGCAGAAATTATAGATACGTTTGGGAAGTATCAACATCCCCAAGCTTAATTTCTGCTCGTCCTCGAGTAGATAAATGATAACACAATAATTTCTGTGGTGACATGCTAACACACATATAAGAACTTCAAAGTAAAGCAAATAAGATATGCAATTCAAGTCAAGACAATAACAAGCAAGAGTTTATATCTAGTATTGAGTTTAGCAAAGTAAGAACATAAAGGTGCAAGAGCTCTCGCTGTCCGTGACTCGAATGTCTCCAAATGGTGTTTGCGTGCAAGAAGTGGGAGATGGGTTGAGATTATAAAATATATTTTTAATTGAGAACTCAATCTACTAAACCTCACACTTAGTCTCCTTTGGAATCTTATTTGCACTCATCCCCACACCACTAGTCAGACACAAGTCAAAATGATCCTCTCCCTTTTGACTTTGAGCACTCATGCAATGGATGAGCGTAAGCAAGATATGTTGGCACTTAGGATAGCAAATAGAATAATGATGGGGAAGGAAGACAAAAAGGTGTGAAAGGCTCACATCAATGAGGACAACCATAGGAGAGAGAAAGCCAAATGATAGATATGATGTGAGGAGTAGGGATTGCCATGTAACGGATGCACATATGAGCTAAGGTAAGCTCTCCAATGGAACTAGTGGGTGTGCATCCAACTTGTTTGCTCATGAAGACTTAGAGCACATTTGAGGAGGCTCATCATTGGAATATGCAAACCAAATTCTATAGTGTAGGGGTCCCCTCATAGTTATCCATGAATGATAATCTCTATGTAGTACCAATATAGCAATGGAGTACGAGTGTGGATCTTTCAAAAGGAATAGTAGTGTTGCCCCCTTCTCTCTTTTTTATTTTTATATTTTTATTTTTCTCTTTTTTTCTTTGTGGCCTCTTTGGCTCTTTCTTGTTATCTCTCATTTGTCCTCTTTGGGATCTTTTGTTTCTCCTCTTTAGGATCTTTTCCTCACTTAAGGGCAACACTCTATGTTTTACATGAATAAAAAGAAGGTCATCACACTTTATAAGAAGTACTCAACATAAAGACAAGTGAAAAATATCATGATGTATGTAAATGTATGCCTCTGCCAGTGTAGCAGGATATGCAATGATACTAGCGCGTCATGTAGCAATAATTAGGGCAAGGCCCAACTATCATGCGGCTCTACGATCAAGCAAAAGCATGTATGACATGAAGATCAAGTAATGAGATGGTGGATATTGCATGGCAATGTATCTCGGAAAGGCTATGGAAATGTCTTAATAGGTAGGTATGGTGGCTGTTTTGAGGAAAGATATAATGAGGCTTATGTATGACAGAGCATATCATGTCATGGGTTTGGATGCACCGGCGGAGTTTGCACCAACTCTCAATGTGAGAAAGGGCAATGCACGGTACCAAAGAGGCTAGCAAAATATGGATGGTGGAAGTGCCAACAATCGAATACTCACATTAGTCTCAAGAACTCATACACTTATTACCGGTAACTCTCTATCTAGTTATGAGGTTCACAAAGAGACAAGTAACCCAAGGAGGAGTGTTTGGGGGTTTGGTTATCCTTGTGCATCCTTGACTCATGGTAACGTGAGGGTACTCTATATATTCCAACCCCTCCTGAGGTTAGCGATCAATTTAGTAGCTAGATTTCTCAACTAATTTTTAGTTTTGGAAGAACACACGGATTTCCCAAAATACGAGACCTATCACTAATAGGATCAAGCTCTTGGCACCAATAGTCCAAACATTACTCAAATCAATACCTCAAAACTATTGCAAGTTACTACCATACTTAAATAGCAACCTCAGTTACCTACTCATGCAAGACACACAACTCAGTGCAACGAGCCAACTCTCTAAACAAGATAAGCATGATAACCCAAGAGAGTTCCAAAAGCAACCTACATAAAAGCTCTTAAAAAGATAAAGCATGAAAACTAAGAGCTAAGCATGACAGTAGCTATGGAAAGATGAAGAACACACAAAAAGGATAAGCATGAAAACCTATGTTGTGTTCTAGAGTGGAATGGAGCGTGTTTCTCTCCCAAACAAGGTAGGCTAGGTTCCGACTTGTTATGAACAGCAAGAAAAACTAAAACAAACTAAAAAGTAAAGAGCGAGACGCTCCAAGAATAGCACATAACATATGAAGTGATAGAAATATAGCATGAAGATGGACGAACTGTTGATTGTTGATAGAGAAAGGGATGCACGGGGGCATCCCCAAGCTTATGCGCTTGAATCTCCTTGAATATTTCATGGGGTGCATGGGAGCATCCCCAAGCTTGAGCGCTTGATACTCAGGTATCTTCTTTCATCATCTCCCATCACATACTTGAAAACTCCCTTTATACGAAACTCATCATAAGCTGATTAGAGTGGTTAGTACCCTTAATAAAATAATTCATTACCTGCTGGAAATAAAGATTTTCTTGAAAAGCTACTGTTTCTCATGATTGCCAAAAGGTTTTTGCAAATAAAAAGTAAGCTTAGGATTTGCAACACAATGAAAACACAAAACATGCAGAATCTGTGAAAAACAGAACAACAGGTAGTAAATAATTTATTCGGGTCACTTTTGCAACTCAAATCAAAAAACTCAGAACAGATGCCAGAAAGGAAATTATATATAGAATGCTTTCAAAAAAATTCAGATCAAAAAGATGATCTGGTGATGTTTGGCAATTTTTTCCGTCAAGCAGACATAATCAGTTTCTAGACAACATGTCACAATTTTTGAACTTTCTTGCAATTGGAGGCTATAACTTGGCATAAAGCTTAAAAATAAAGATACAATGATGTTTCTACAGTTGTAAAAAGCATCAAGACCACTAAAACAGAAAGTAAAAACAAATTGGGTTGCCTCCCAACAAGCGCTTTCTTTTATGCCTTTCACCTAGGCATAATGCAAGAAGAAGGATCAAGATTCTCCGAGGTCATCGGAATTATAAAAATCTTCAAACGGATCCTCAACAAGTTCATCCTTGTTTTTCCTAGGGAATGGGTACGTACCTTTCGCTTTCCCACGTAAGCGTGTGTGTCCTTTACCTGTATCAATGAAGCCTCTCATGGCTTGGAGGAAGTCCCTTCCAAGCACTATGTTTCCTTGGCTTGGATTCATGATGAAGAAATCAACCATTGCATTCTTTTTAGAGAAAGTAACTTGGACATATTTTACCTTTCCCTTGATTTCAGTAATATCCTCACTAGCATGTTCATGATAAGATGAAAAATTGTCCATGTCTAACTAGAGAGAATCATAAACAACTTTTGGCATTGTAGAAATCATGGATCCAATATCACAATAAGCAAGGATGTCTTGGTTAGAGATGCTAATTCTAACAAAAGGCTCCCAGTCATCATCTATTTTCAAAATTATTTCCTTATCAACCATGGGTTTCTCTCTTTCTCTTAAGTCTAGAGCATCTATTCTTCTTTCAATGATAGCAAGTTTGTCTATAATAGTGTCAAATCCATGATCATAAACAAAGTAATTGGGTAGACCACGTATAATATCAAGAGCTCTAGCCTCATCACACTCAAAAAAAATTCCTTCAGCCTTAATATCAAGAGAGTGTTGACACCATCTAAAAAGACCATGGTAAAAATTTCTAATCACAATTTTGATAGGGATCCAAGGCATAATTCTTTTATGTGCTTCAGAAATTCTGTCCCAAGCTTTCTTTACATCTTCTCCAACCCTTTGATGGAAATCTAGGACCTCACATTCTATCAAAGCACCAAATCTTAACATGCTTGACAACTAAAAGCAAAGAAGCTACTTTTTTGTGGTTTTTGGTATAAGACTCTAAAGCAAAAAACTAAAAAACAAAACTAACAAGACTAAAAAGCAACGGTAAAGGAGCGCGCAACTCCCCTATCTTGAAGACTGGTTTCCCCAGCAACGACGCCAGAAAACTTTGCTTGATGACGAGATGATGTATATACTTCTCGCACCTCGTTGGTTACCCCAAGTGGAAGGTTGAGATGTAGTCAGCAGCAAGTTTTCCCTCACACGGGAAGTGTGAGGTTTATCGAACCAGGAGGACTCCTAGGATCAACAAGTAGGTGTCTTCCACCCTGGCCCTAGCAGAAGATGTGGACCTGCACACACAACAAATAACTTTGCTCCCAACGAGTACAGAGAGGTTGTCAATCTCTCCAGCCTTGTAGTTTGCAAAGGATCAAAGCACAAGCGGGAAATTAATAGTGATTGAAACGAAAAAGTAAATGAAATGGTAAATGATGGACGTGTAAGCAATGATGGTGATATGGACCGGAGTCACATGATGTTCACTAGTGATGTCTCTCTCCCAAAAGACGATAAACAACTATGCTTGGGTAAACAAATCATAGTTGGGGAATTGACAAAATTATGAACGCACCACAATGCGAATTATGCTACTTGATAGTTAGAGGCTCAATAGTAATGGGTAGTACGCCAAGACAAGTAGACCGTTTATTCATCATCATCTACTTACTAATCATCCACCTTGAGATATCTATCCAGAACATCTCTCCAATATTAAGTTGCGAGCCCCACCCAAAGTGTAAATTCAAAGCAACGGACAACTGCATTAACGAACTATGCGTAAGGTAAACAATCCTTGCAACCGTGGTCACAAGCACCGTTGTTTTCTCCATGGTGGCAACAGCACATCCCCTAGTCTCATGTTTCTGTCACTCAAGCTAGACATCGAGGGGCATGAACCCACAATCATGCATAGTGCTCCCTCTTGGAGTTACAATCTACTACTCGGCCAATGCAATAAATAGCAACGGATAGCATGCATAAATCACTAAGGAACATAATATAAAAGGATAATCAAATATATAACTCATAACAATCTGAACACAATCTCACAAGCCATCGGATCCCAACAAACCGAGCATAGCAATAGCAAGAGAATTACATAGATGCCTTGATCATGTAGGGAAGCTCACAAGGACTAACCATTGAAGCACAAGATTGGAGAGAAGACATCACATAGCTACTGGTCATGGACCGATGGTCCAAGGAGGAATACTCATGGCTCGTCCGGAAGCGTCCATGGCAGTGGAGAAGCTCTCGGAGGTCAATCCTCCCTCCGGCATGGTGCCGAGAAGAGGTCTCTTGACGCTCTCGATATCGGAAGCGCTGCGGCGGCGGAACGATGGAGAAATTCGTGATTCTGGAAGTTGTGGAAAGGTTTCTTCTCAGAAGACTAAATATAGGCCAAAGGAGTGCACCGGAGGAGGTGGGGCTCACCCAGGCAGCCTCCTGGCGCGACCAGATGGTAGGCCGCGCGAGCAGATCGCTTGGACAGCCCCCGACCCCCTCTAGCCCATCTTCGGTGATCTAGAAGCTTCCGCTTCGTTGATTTTTTATATATTTTTGCTTGAATTTTTCGGGCTTCAGAAAATTGGGTAAAAGCTCGTGCAAAATAGACATCAGCAGACAGAAACTGACACTGGGTGCACTGAGTTAGTAGGTTAGTCCAAATATGTGTAAAATGATATAAAAGTGTAGCAAAACATATAACTATGTCACCCAAAAGATCATGGAACAAGCATAAATTACAGATACGTTTGGGACGTATCACTCTTTTGTGTCGAATGGTTTCTTCCGAGTGGAACTTGGTTATGGAGTGAAGGGGAAAATATTCCGAGTGATTGCTTACCGAGTGACTTAGACGCCATGGCTATCTAGTCGGAACCTTCCTTGTGACCTTCAAGTTAATAATGAGGTACCCTTAGGTAGGATATCTGGGTCAGGCTTGTGATCCTACCCTAGGTAGATATCCCCATCATTAGTCCCCGAATGGACCGGGGTTCGAGTGAGGAAGGGGTCGATGTAGATTCTGTCGAGGCATACCAATCTTGAACGTACTTCTGAACTTGATAGAACTGCATGTCGACTGAAATCTTCGTCATTCACCCTAATCGATTCTGTTGTGAAGCACGTCCGAGTGAATTTAAGCATTGGCGGTGATCCGAGTGGTCAGCGAGATCTTGAGATGTGACGGATCACTTCGTCAAGTCCAAATTTCATGGGATTCGAAATTTCGGTTAGTGCACATTGCGCGATGATGACGCACGTCCAGGGCAAGTGGGGGAGCGGCGCCTCGATTATCGTGCCATCCTTATCGGCACTTATCGCGTCTCCTCTATTGTCGGGATAGACAGAGATCCGGTGGGGTCCACTAGTTAGTGACTCACTCAGGCGGTTATAAATCTAGCCGGCGCTAGGGTTGAAGGAGTGCTTTCCCCTGATTCTCCCCTGCTTCCTCTCCACCTCCGCCTCGCAGCTTCTGCCTTGGTCCGTCTCCGCCGTCGCGACAATGATGGAGGGCAAGACGAAACAGCTCGAGCACGCCAAGAAGGGCAGAAGGTCGAAGAAGCCAGGCTGCCGATCTGCATTGCCGCCAGGGTGGATCCATGGAGATTTTCTCCCGTCAACTATCCGGAAAGAGGACATTCTAGAGCTTGTTGAACACGGGATGGTGGCTGGAAAGTCATGGAGGTTGCTTGAAGGAGAGCTCGAGCCAGAGCCCCGCGAAGGGGAACGAGTCCTCCTCCTTACTCGCATTGAGCGAGGTTTCTCTCTGCCCCCTCATCCTTCCATCCGCGGTTTCCTGCATTATTTTGGTGCGGAACTTCATCATCTTCCTCCCAGCTCCATCATGTATCTTGCTGCATTCGTTACGCTGTGCAAATGCTTTCTACGCTGTTCTCCTCACTGGGGACTGTTTAAACACATCTTCACTATGCGCTCCCAAGCAGTGAAGAAAGCAAACCCGAGTGATAGTAGGACTCATGTCATTCAGTTGTGCAGTGGTCTGGGGATTCAAAAGAGGAGTAGGAGTATGTATCCTCACATGACCCTTCCTGAGTCAGTCCGGAACTGGCAGTCGACTTGGTTTTACTATAATGATATTGCATCTCCAAACATGTCGACTGGCCTTCCCCCGTTCACCTTGGAGTGACCGAGTGCTCCTAGGACGATAAACGTGTTCGACGATGAGAAGACTCAGGTGGGGATGTTGGTAAATGAGGTGGTTAACTTGGTTCGTGGCGGAGTGACGTGGATGGACTTGCTCGAAACGTTCCTTGGTCAGCGTATTCAGCCTCTTCAGGCAAGGGATCATGCCATGTGGCACTAGTCGGGCCCTGAGGACTCCACTCGGTCGCACGCGGAGGAAGTTTCTGAGAAAACGTGGCTCAATGGCTCAAAAACATCACTGGACCCTGGACAATCCATTAGGAGCCAAGCGAGTCTTGCCTTACTTTGCTGAAAGCAAGCCACAGAATCTAGTGTGTTATTTCTATTCTGATTACTTCCATATATTTGTTGAGTGACTGAATCTTCGGCCGACTGATTTTGCTACTTTTGTATCTTGCAGGAGTGGACAAACATGCATTCACCCGTACCCAACGGGACTCATCTTGACATTGGTGGGGAAAGCGAAGGTGACAGCGCTGACATCGACTATGTTGAAGACAGTGAGGGGAGTGAAGACGATTCGAGTGAGAGTGAGGAAGAACACCAGTCTCCTCCACGCTCTGAGTCACGATCCAAGCATCACCAGGATCCAGTGGCTACCCGAAGGAAGACCTTAGTGTCCAGCAGTAGGAACGTGAAGCACGACAGAGATGCCGCGACTGAATCTGCAGAAAAAGCCTCGAAACAACCCAAGCCTGACGCTCCTAAGCCTCAGAAGGATCTGCCTCGAATGAGGATCGCCATGCCAGTCGCTTCAACGTGAGTGTCTATCTCTTTCTTTCTTTTGTTATTGTGAATTTCCATGCCTTTGACAGTCGAGTGAAATTTACTTGCCAGAGCTACTACCTCAGTGACGTCGCCTGTTGGGGATGAAGAAGATCCCATGGACTTGGATGTTGTGGACATGCCTGCCTCTCAACAAGGCATGACAAGTCTTCATTCTGCTATGTTTTCTAGATGAGATCCGTCGATTGAACTAACTAACACTATCGACTGACAACTACAGACGTCATCCTCTTGGATGACAAGGGAGAACTACAATGTTCGTCTGCCGAATTGACTAAGGACATGCCTGAAGCGTCGGCGTCGAGTGCTCCTCCAGCCAGTTCGACTGCTCTAATTACAGCTCCTCCGACTGGTTCAATTGTTGTGACAACAGTGCCAACTGCGCCTCCTCTGGTAACTCATGTTACCTCTGCTATGACGCCAACTCCTTCAGCGTTGCATACTCTCTGGAACGTGTCCCGGAAAATCAAATTGGAGCTGCTAAAGAAGCCATGATTCAAGCCGAACAGATGATGCAGCGGACCAGAGAGGCGTTTGAGGCTAGCAAGTTGGCATACGATGCTAGTTCGGTGCTTCAAGCTAACATCCGAGTAAGTGCAATTGTAAGTTCATTTCCAATTGAATCTTGTCTATCTTGACTTTACACCCACTGGTGTTTTCCTGTGCCGTATGGTTTTTTGTCTATGATCCAGTGGGGGCACGCTGAGTGAACCCACTGGGTGTAGTCCCCGAGACCGATGTCGAGTGCTTGCATCGGCAGGGGTCTGATTTGAATTCTTCTTTTTTTGGCTAGACTAGACCTGGTCGGGTGGTTTTGTATCCAGTGGGGGGCACGCTGAGTGCACCCACTGGGTGTAGTCCCTGTGACCGTTGTCGATTGCTTGCATCGGCACGAGTCTAATTGGAAGACACATTCTGGTTCTTTTTCATGGCTCGGCCAGGCCGGACTTGGTCGAGTGGTTTTGTATCCAAGGGGGGCACGCTTAGTGCAGCCACTTGGTGTAGTCCTCGAGACTATTGTTGATCGTGTATGAAGGGTGGTAGTCTTTAGAACTTTGACGCAGAATCCTTTTTCGCATTTATAGTATTCTGGGTGGGTGTGACGGGCCGCCATTCGGTCGACTGAACTGTATTTCTCCACTCAGGAGTGGAAAAATATTAGTGTCGACTGAACTATTTCCTTGATGTTTTTCAGAAAGCGTGTGAAATTGGAGTCAAGTATGCTAACTTGGCATCAAAGAAGAACCAGCTTCAGCTGGATCTAGAAGTGAAGACTGATGTCCCACAAGAGTATGGGATCGCAGCAGTTTTCGAGGGTAGAGTATTCAACCCAAATTTATTGATTCGCTCACAAGGGGAAGCTAAAGGATATTCTCAAGTATTAGCAACTGAGTTGTCAATTCAACCACACCTGAAAGATTAGTGTCTGCAAGCAAAGTATCAGTAGCAAGATAGTATGATAGCAACGACACCAGAAAAAGCTTTGGCAATTCGCAGCAATGGCGCTAGAAAAAGGCATGTTGACGGGATGTTAGCGCTATCAAAGTCTTGCAACAAGTAATAGCGGAGTAGCAAGGAACAATAGTAGCAGCATCAGCAAAGTAACAAGTAACAGCAGGAGCGACAGCAGCAGCAAGTAACAGCAGTAGTGACAGCAGCAAAGTGACCCAATCCCTCTTGTAGCAAGGGACAAGCCTAGGCAAAGTAACGTAGCGAGAACCGATAGTAAAAGACTCGTAGGCCGTGGATCGGTGATGGATGAGTATGACGGATGTGATTCATCATGTGACAGCTATAACATAGAGGGATATGTGGCTAGCTCCCGTTCATCAATCTAATGTAGGCATGTATTCCGTATATAGTCATACATGCTTAGGGAAAAGAACTTGCATGACATCTATTGTCCATCCCTCCCGTGGCAGCGGGGTCCTAATGGAAACTACGGGATATTAAGGTTCTCCTTTTAATAAAGAACCGGACCAATGCATTAACACACGGTGAATACATGAACTCCTCATACTATGGTCATCTCCGGGAGTGGTTCCGGCTATTGTCACTCCGGGGTTGCCGGGTCATAACACATAGTAGGTGACTACAACTTGCAAGATAGGATCTAAAACACACTTGGCGACAACATAATAGGTTCAGATCTGAAATCATGGCACTCGGGCCCTAGTGACAAGCATTAAGCATAGCCAAGTAGTAGCAACATCAATCTAGAACATAGTGGATACTAGGGATCAATCCCCGTCAAGAACTAACTCGATTACATGATAGATCTCATCCAACTCATCACCGTCCAGCAAGCCTACGATGAGATTGGTCACGAATGATGAAGAGCATCATGAAATTGTCAATGGAGAAAGGTTGATGATGACGATGACGACGATTTCCCCTCTCCGGAGCCCGAAACGGACTCCAGATCTGCCCCGAGATGAAGAACAGGCTGTGGCGGCGCCTCTGTATCGCAAAACGCGATGAAACCTTCTCTCTGAATTTTTTTTCTAGGCGAAACGGAAGATATAGGACTGAGATTGGGGGCGGTGGTGCCACATGGGCCCCACAAGCCTGCATGGCACGGCCTAGGGGGTGGCCGCGCCGTGTGGGCTTGTGGCCCAAAGGCACACCCACTCACGTGGATCTTTGCGCGGGTATTTTTCTTTTATTCCGAAAAAAATCTCCGTAAATTTTCAGTACGTTTTGAGAACTTTTATTTCTGCACAAAAACAACACCATGGCAATTCTGCTGAAAACAGCGTTAGTTTGGGTTAGTTCCATTCAAATCATGCAAATTAGAGTCCGAAACAAGGGCAAAAGAGTTCGGAAAAGTAGATACGACGGAGACGTATCAAAGACCAATGACTTGGACGCCTTGAAGAAAGCACTTGAGGACAAGGACAAGGTCCTTGCGGAAGTTAAGGCGAGGTCTGAGGCTGCTGAGAAGAAGCTCTTGGAAATCGGCAAGTTGGAATAAGAAAACACGAAGCGGAAGAAAGAACGACCCGAATGGGGAAAAAGCTTGAGCAAATGGCAAAAAGGGAAATGCCATGGATAAGTATCTCAAGGACTTCTAGACCAAAATGCTCGGGACGCTTACTGGTATGCTTCTTTCGCTGAGTGAATCTCTTCGAACTTTATCGAATGAATTGTGACTGACTTTTCATTTTTCCTTCGCATGGAATTATGCCTAGACTTTGATAAGGAGACTGAAGAGGTGGAGCCGTATCTGGACCCCACCAAGTCACCTGTTTCAGATGTCGTGGCCGTAGATATGTTTCGCCTAAACGATCTTCTCTTGAAGGTCCATGGGTACGTCTCCTCACTGCAAGTTGTGTTGGGGAAGATTGACAAGGAGCCGTGGCCTGAAGACACTTTACAGATTGATCTGGAGTCCATAATCAGTCGCTTGGACAAGATTCCCAAAGGGTGCATGCGTGGAAGAAGACTGTTGGGCGATGTGGAGCTAGGTGACCCTTTCGCTCGTCCGAGTCCATTGCAAAGTAGCTAGGGAAGATAAGTTGAAGGAGCTCCAGGTGGCTAATATGAAGAAGCTCCAGTTTGAAGATTTCATGGAGACCTTCATCGACGCGGCGAATCGCATTGCTGATGGGATCAACCTTGACACCTTCGTTGAGCCTGCGAGTCCTGGTGAGCCTTGAGAAAGAACTTTGATTACCGCAAAACTTTAATTCGCCTCGGTATGCCGAGTGTTATTGTATCCATTAAAACTTCGTTTGGGTGTTGAACCCGAGTACTTTCATCTGCATGGACGACTTTAATCCGTGCTAGATTTTTTTGAATTTATCTGCATGTGGCTGAGTTTGTTTGGCTTTTGAATGTTCTCAACATTCGGAGAATCTAACTTAGGCGAAAACTGTCTCGCTGCTAAGTTCCCGAGTGAATAGGTTTCTATTCAGTCAGAAGGATTTTTAACTTAGGCGAAAACATGTTCGCAGCTAATCCCCCGAGTGAGAGAATTGCTCTTCAGTCAGAGTATATTCAATACTTAGGCGAAGACTGGTTCGCACCTAAGCATCCGAGTGAATAGGTTCCTATTCACTCGGAAGGGTTTTGAACTTAGGCGAAAACATGTTCGCAACTAATCCCCCGAGTGAGAGAATTGCTCTTCACTCGGAGTATATTTTATACTTAGGTGAAGACTGGTTCACAGCTAAGCATCTGAGTGAATAGGTTGCAATTCACTCGGAAGGGTTTTGAACTTAGGCAAAAACATGTTCACAGCTAAGCCCCCAAGTGAGAGGATTTCTCTTCACTCGGAGTATATTTTATACCTAGGCGAAGACTGGTTCGCAGCTAAGCATCCGAGTGAATAGGTTGCTATTCACTCAGAAGGGTTTTGAACTTAGGAAAAAACATGTGCGCAGCTAAGCCCACGAGTGAGAGGATTGCTCTTCACTCAGAGTATATTTTATACTTAGGCGAAGATTGGTTCACACCTAAAGATCGGAGTGAATAGGTTGCTATTCACTCAGAAGGGTTTTGAACTTAGGCGAAAACATGTTCGCAGCTAAGCCCCCGAGTGAGAGGATTGCTCTTCACTCGGAGTATATTTTATACTGAGGCGAAGACTGGTTCGCAGCTAAGCATCCGAGTGAATAGGTTGATATTCACTCGGAAGGGTTTTGAACTTAGGCGAAAACGTGTTCGTAGCTAAGCCCCCGAGTGAGAGGATTGCTCTTCACTCGGAGTATATTTTATACTTAGGCGAAGACTGGTTCACAGCTAAGCATCTGAGTGAAAAGGTTGCTATTCACTTGGAAGGGTTTTGAACTTAGGAGAAAACATGTTCGCGGCTAAGCCCCCGAGTGAGAGGATTGCTCTTCACTCGGAGTATATTTTGAGTGTGAAATTGTTCGATCGGAATCGACAAAACCGTAGGAGTCATGACTTTGACAAGCAACATTGTTCAGTAAACTCTCTTATTAGATCAAACCAATCAGTTGTCAAGCATAAAAAGGTCGGAGTAGATCCGCATTCCAAGGACGGGGTTCGTCAGCTCTCTTCTTAAGGTTGTAAAGATGGTAGGCTCCATTATTCAGTATCTTAGTGATGATGAATGGTCCTTCCCATGTAGGGGTAAGCTTGTGAGGTCTCTGTTGATCCACTCGGAGCACCAGATCGCCTTCATGGAACGCCCACTCCTGACATGCCTCGCATGGAAGCAACGTAGATCATGTTGGTATACAGTCGACCGAATTAAGTCCAGTTCACGCTCCTCCTTCAGGAGATCCACTCCGTTGCGTCGTGCCAGTTTAGCTTCAGCCTTCCAATATAAATCCACAAGGGGATAATTATGAAGGAGATCACTCGGCAAGACAGCTTCAGTTCCATACACCAAGAAGAAGGGTGTGCGTCCAGTTGACCAGTTGGGAATTGTTCTCAAGCCCCACAAAACATATGGTAGTTCAGTTACCCAGGCTCCAGCCACATGTTCCAAATCGCGCATGAGTGGTGGTTTTAGCCCTTGAAGGATAAGATCAATATCCCGCTTAGCTTGTCCATTGGTTTGGGGGTGCGCAACGAACGCATAATCCACCCGAGTGCTTTGAGCAGAGCAGAAGCGCCTGAACTCCTCCGAATCGAAGATAGAACCATTGTCTGTTATGATGCTATGAGAAACTCCATACCGAAATGTTATCTCTCTCATGAACTTGATGGCGGTGCGCGAGTCCAACTTCTTTATCGGCTTGGCTACAATCCATTTAGTAAACTTGTCGAGTACAATAAGCACGTGTGTGAATCCACTCTGGCCTCTTTGGAAAAGGCCGACCATATCCAAACCCCAAACAACAAATGGTCAGACGAGTGGGATGGTCTTCAAGGCAGATGCAGGCTTGTGAGACAAGTTAGAATAGAATTGGCAGCCTTCATAGTGATCAATGATATCCTTGGCCATTTCATTAGCGCGCGACCAGAAGAACCCAACTCAGTATGCTTTGGCAACAATGGTCCGAGAGGACGCATGATGTCCACAGGTCCCCGAGTGGATTTCTTAAAGGATCAGTCAGCCCTCCTCATGGGAGATGCACCGTTGAGCTACACCAGTAACACTTTCTTTGTAAAGTTGATCGCCCATCACAGTAAAAGCCTTCAATCTACAGACAATCTACTTAGCTTCAGCTTTGTCTTCAGGGAGTTCTCGCCTGAGGATGTATGCAATGTACGGTACTTCCCACTCGGGCGTGATCGCCAGAATTTCCATAACTAAATCAACGACTGCTGGAACATCAACCTCAGTCGGATTGGAGGTGCTTATCGGTTGTGGGGGCTCTTCAGTGAAAGGATCCTCTTGCATCGAAGGAGTATGTAAGTGTTCGAGGAACACATTGCTAGGGACAGGTTTCCGAGTGGACCCGATCTTGGCCAGTTCGTCAGCTGCTTGATTTTCAATCGGGGAACATGGTGGAGTTCCAGACCTTCAAATTTCTTCTCAAGCTTCCTTACTGCGTGACGATATCGAGTCGTGGCGGGGTTTCTGACATCCCATTCCTTCATCACTTGATTGACCACCACATCTGAGTCGTCGTATACCATCAAGCGTCGGACGCCGAGTGAGATGGCCATACGCAACCCGTAGAGGAGGGCTTCATATTCATCCTCGTTGTTGGAGGAGTCAAAATGAATGTGGAGAACATAGTTGAGCTTGTTTCCTTTGGGGACACCTATACCACACCAGCACCGGACCCATTTAACATTTTGGAGCCATGGAAGAATAAAGTCCAGTGTGCCGAGTGAATTTGAGTTGTCTGCTGTTGTTCCACCCACTCGGCCATGAAATCGGCAAGGGCTTGAAACTAGATAGCTTTCTTTGTCTTGAACTTGATGTCAAAATATAACAGCTCGATGGACCATTTAGCCACACGACCCGTCGTGTCGCGATTGTTAAGAATCATTGATAATGGGGCATCGTTGACGACTGATATTGAATGATCTTGAAAGTAATGCACCACCTTCTTTGCTAATAAATATGTTCCACAAAGGAGCTTCTCGTAATGAGGATACCTTTGCTTCGAAGGGGTCAGTACTTCAGAAATGTAGTAGACTAGGCGCTGGACTTTGTAAGCTTTGCCTTCCTCTTCTCGCTCGACGGTAAGAACCGTGCTGACAAGTTGATTAGTAGCTGCGATGTATAAGAGCAGGGGTTCTTTGCTGTGCGGAGCAGCAAGCACCGGCTGGGTGGAAAGAAGGGCGTTTAGCTCGACAAAAATTGCTTCTGCCTCGTCATTCCACTCGAACACATTAGATTTTTTTTCATGAGTCGGTATAAAGGAAATGCCTTTTCACCGACACGAGAGATGAACCGACTCAATACCGCCAGACAACCTATGAGCCTCCGGACATCGTGCACGCGCACAAAGCTTTGTATTTGGATGATGGCACCGATCTTCTCGGGGTTGACATTGATCCCATGTTCGAAAACGAGGAAACCGAGTAACTTGCCGCCAGGGACGCCGAACGTGCACTTAGATGGATTTAGTTTGATGTCGTACTTTCTCAGGTTGGCGAATGTCACTGCCGGGTCAGTTAGTAGGTCGGAACCTTTACGAGACTTGACCACAATATCATCCATGTACGCTTCGACGTTCCGACTGATTTGATCAAGTAAACACTTTTGGATCATACGCATGAAAGTGGCGCCAGCATTCTTCAAACCAAAAGACATGGTGATATAGGAGAAACACCCAAAAGGGCTGATGAAGGCCGTTTTTATTTCATTTGGACCAAACAGATAGATCTGATGGTAGCCAAAATAAGCATCAAGAAAAGATAAGTGCTCACACCCCGTAGTCGAATTGACAATTTGATCAATGCAGGGGAGCGGAAAGTGATCTTTTGGGCAGACCTTATTGTTGTTCTTGAAATTGATACACATACGAAGGGACTTGTCCTTCTCAGTGACCATGACGACATTTGCGATCCACTCGGAGTGGTATACCTCGCGTATGAATTTCGCCTCCAAGAGCCGAGCCACCTCCTTGCCGATTGATTTTCTCTTTTCTGCTACAGACCAACGCAAATGCTCTTTAACAGGCTTTGCCTTCGGATCACTATCAGTCGGTGCTCAGCCAGTTCCCTAGGTACATCCGACATGCCAGCAGGCTTCCATGCAAAGATGTCCCAGTTCTCACGGAGGATCTGGATGACCTCAGCTTCCTATTTGTCGTCGAGTGTTGTTGAGATGTTAGTCAGAGCAGCATTAGGATCTGTCGGGTGGATGTTCACTGGTTTGAATTCACCCGGCGACTGAAAAGCGGACTCATAAGTGGGCTTCTTGGATTGCATCACGTCAGCAGGGTCAGCATTCTTTCGGTATTCCTCCAGTTCGACCACAACCATCTGTTGATCAGCGATCGTAGAACCTTGTTGCAAGCACTCTTCGGCTCTCTGTCGATTACCTGTGACTGTGATGACTCCCTTGGGCCCTAGCATTTTTGAAAGTGCGTTATATCGACTAGAGGGGGTGAATAGGTGATTTTTAGAATTTCATCGCTGAGGAAATTCCTTTTGAGGAAATTCCTCACTGATGAATAACGTGCAGCAAAAATAGCGCACGATCAGAGGTGCAAAGATTACAACATCAGTTTACTTGATGAAGATTATGAGAATCGGATTGCACAGTATGCAGTCACAGAATAAGCAGGTGAAGATTAACTGGTATGAATAATTTGAGGTTGAGGAAATTCAGAGAAAGTCTTCAGCAAATTCTTCAAACAGTGACAATGAAAGTCTTCAACATACAATATTGACGAATTGAAAGAGTTGAAGAAATAGAACTCGTATCACGACGAAGACAGTCGTTGATGACCCAGTTCCAATTGCTGTGACAGTCGTATGTCTGGTTTGGAGCGGCTTGGTATTGAAACCAAAAGACACACAATCCCTACCGTATTATCCTTGAGCTAAGGACACACAGTCCTCGCCCAACACTCGTGGTAAGTCTTCAGGGCAGACTTCCAAACCCTCACAAACTCGGTCACCCGACGATCCACAATTGACTGATGGATGCTCTAGATCATGACGCCTAACCTTCTGGAGGATGCACAGTCCTCAATGGTAAAAGGCTTTAGTTCCACAGAGGACCAAATTCTTGAGTGATGCTCAATCACTTGGTTTTTGGTTTGTGGTTTGGTGTTTGGAGTATTTCCTCACTTGATGATTTTTACTCCCGAAGACTCCGAGGAATTTGGGTTGCTCTAAATGACAAGTGTGGGTTTCTCGCGGAGCAGCCTGTGGGGGCGGCTATTTATAGCCTGTGAAAGTCCTCGTGTCTCTCATATTCCTCACTTTGAGGCTTTGATAGGTTTAGGCTTCGGTTGAGAATCATGAGGAAATTCATTCTGTACTATTACCTCGACCCCCTTTAACAGTACGGTGTTCCTAAGACTCAAGAGCAAAGAAAACGAAACAGAAAGAGTAAGTCTTCACGCCTCGAAGTCTTCAGGCAGATTTTTTTCACGACACACCGAATTCCTCATCTTCAATATCTTCATTAGGAATATCAATTTTTTCTTAATTTCTTCGCGATCAATGTCTTCAAGCATAGACCAATTTCTTCAGCCGAAGACATACATTTTTAGGGGTCGATATTCATCATATAACTCAAACTCCTCAACGAATTATAGAGGATGTGTACACTTATAAACACATTAGTTACTTAACCTATAAGTATTCAAACCACCAAAATCACTAAGGGCACTAGATGCACTTACAATCTCCCCCTTTTTGGTGGTTGATGACAATTAGGTTAAGTTTTCAACGGGGATAAAAATATGAAGTGTAAATACTGAGTTTAAGGAATTTGAAATCAAGATACTGAGATACGGCCCTGAAGATGTGCATATTTTGAGGAATGTGCTTTTCACAGCAGATGCAGATTGATGATTTATATCATGGAGATCTCCCCCTGTAACTTGTAAATCATGCATACATTTGACATATAAAATGAGGAATTTGAGAATGCATGATGAGAAATGGTGTTTGAAGAATTTCAGCATGCCTGCATTAATATACTTTGAGGAATAAGCATGCGAAGAAAAACGTTCAAAAGAGTCAGAGCGCCATCGGGCTTAAGTTACGACTCATTACATAAAACATTGTAAAAGAACCAAGAGTTTGTAACTTAATAATGCTTATAAGCCCCAAAATAGATCCCGTTGGAAGACTAACTCAGATTTCTCCCCCTTTGTCATCAAGTGGCGAAAAGGGACAAAGCTGAGGACTAACGCCCTTTGAAGAAATTCACTTCTTGGCTGATGAAGAGGCGTGAGCATTCTTAGCGACATGCTTCTTCCTTGGACCAGTTGCAGTGTCTTCTGGTTCTTCATCTGACTCAGCAGTGCGGAATGAAGAAAAAGAACTGTCCTCAAGGTCAGGAACTAGAATTGGCTTGAATTTCTTCTTGGGAGGCCACAACCAGTCGAAGTCCTGAGTAAACTCCAATTCCTCAAGTTCCTCTTGAGTCTTCAGATGAGCCAAGGTGGCCGAGGTACGATCAAACACCTCATGAAGATAATAGTGATTTTTCCTCACTGCATTCTGAGTCTCGTTGAGGGTTTTCACAAAGGCACTGAATTGACGTTTGACCCATTTGTGATTGCGATCGACCTTCTGATGAAGACTCAGGGGTAGTTCTCTGTTATTCATCGGCAGTTGGGCCTGGTGGATCTTGGGTAGCAGTGGCATCATATGAAGAATATGACTCCGCTTGACGAAACTGGCCATCAAGGGGCCGATTTCCTTCATCAATCACATGTTTGCCTTTGCCTTCAACAGGCTCAAATGTTTTCTTGATGACTCTGATTGGCAGCAGATATCCGATGTGATTAGGAAAATCAGCATGGTAGTTGATGCCTGGCGTGCTTCTGATGAATCTCATGATCCACGGTGCATAAATCTTCATTTCAAACGGCGACAATGTATTATCACCCAAAGTCCTCAGGAAGAAATCATGAAGATTCAATTGTATGCCATGGATGACATTGAAAAGGATATTCTTCATGATGCCTATGACATGTTCTTCATCGTCGTGCCCTTTGATAGGAGCGATGACATTGGCCACGATTCTGTAGATTGTTCGTGGTTCATACCTCAAGTCTTGAACCAGAAAGCGAGTCCGTGGAGGTTGGTCCTTGGACAAAGGCTTCATGTGGACTTCCATGAGTTTGTTGGACAGTTCACGTTAATCATACATCAGCACTCCATCCTCTGAGGGAATTGATAGTGGAAGAGCTCGAAGCAATTCATTGGTAGGAGCTTTGTAGTGCATGTGCTGAGTCATCCAATCCAAAACCCAAGTGTTGAGATCCTTTGGGTCGCTAGAGATGTGCAGAGTGGCGTAGAACTGAAAAATGATGTCGCAGTTCCAGTCGCCAATGTCAGTGCAAAGAGGCATTAATCTAGCTTCGTGCAGAACGTTGAGGACTGGAGTGAAGCAAGGTATTTCTTCCATATCACAGTGAGGAATATGCTTATGCTGAAATATCTTGTTCTGCCCACAGAGCACTAAAGCATAGTAGTTGAGTTGGTTCCTTGTCCAAAACTTCTTGTGCCTGATGCGAAGCTTATCATAAGGATTTTCGTCAGTGAAGTACATGCGTTCTTCATAAAATGCCTCCTTTTGAAACTTTGGCCTTTCAGAGAAAGGCTGATTCTGCCGCGATTGAAGATTATGCTACTATTCTTGAGGAGGATCTACTATCATTGTTGTTTCCGTGTTTACCGCAACAATAGTAGTTTCAATGTTTGGGGCAGGAGCATTTTCTTCATTCTGAGCATTTTCATCAGGTTGAGGATTTTCCTCGGCTTGAGGAATTTGCTTGTTGGATGAGGTAGTTGTAGCATTTTTCGTTGCATTATCTTTAGCTGATGCAGCTGATTATTGAGCAGATTCCTCACGGAAGGTCTTCCCATCAGATCCTGTGAGAATTTCTGTTGCAGCCGGAGTTGGAGGAATTTGTGATGGCCTTGGTGAGCGATGAGTTTCTTCCCAGAAGTCATCATGAATTACTGGAGTGTTGCATCCAGTTTCGTCAGCACCCACACTTTCTTCAGAGGTCTTTTGAGGAATAGTGGATTGAGGAATATCGTCAATTACTATTTCCTCATCGATGATTTCTTTAGCTTTAGCATCCTCCATTCCTTCATCATCTTCAGGAATGACGTAGTCAACTCCGAAGGGGACCATTGAGTAAGATGGAGCTACATTCAGAGGTGTAGCATCCATAGGGGCATTTGAAGACTCTGACTAAGTGACCTTTTGGCGCTTGGCCTCTTAGGATTCCGAGGTCATTGAAGCTTTTCTTTTCTTTACTTCTTTCTCAGCAACTTTGGTCTTCTTCACGTCTGATGCAGATGGAATCATATTCTTCACCTTTGAGGGTGGAGGCGAAGGAATAGTTTCATCAGGAGCTGTTTTAGATTCAGTCCTGGCAGTTTCCTCAGCTGGAACCGTTTCTTCAGCTGGAGCAGTTCCTTCAGCTGGAGTATCTTGAGAAATTTCCTCAGCAGCACGTTCATCAGCTTCATCTTCCTTTGTCAGCTGAATGTGTAGCTAGACTCAGGTAGCTTTTGCTGGATAGGAGGAGCAGCTTTCTTGTTGTATTCATCAACTGCAGTTGTTGCAGCCTTGATGAAATTCACCTTGACACTTTGACGATCAGATAGACTTGTGTACTTATCTGTCAAGGTTTTCAGTTCAGCCTGAGTTGATACAAGAGCTTGAGGCATCAACTTGACGAGATTCTACTTGAAGAATTTATCCTTCTTGAGTTTAGCAGCCTTTGCTTGCTTGGCATGTTGTTCTTTCCATTTTGCCTCATTGATGAAAGTTGCAACCATGTGGCTTACACCAGGGGGAAGCTTCAAGTCTTCAATGGGAGTGTTTGGATCTTCATACCAGAGGTTGATGAAGTCCAGTAGAACCTTCGATTCCATGGCAAGAGGAATAGCGCTGCCTGAGGCTTGAGCAACTCGTTCCTGCTTGTTTCCGATGATGGCTTGAAGAGTTTCATCATCAAATTCCTCACTTCCTTCTGATGCAAAAGGAACGTTGATCAGTTTGCTAGAACTGGGCATGATGCCTCTTCCAACAGTCATTTTAGTCTTCAATAGTGGTGGTGAAGACTTTGTAGCAAAGCTCGTGGAAGACGGCACTGATGAACTTGATTGAGCAGGCTGATGCTTAACTATCTGCTTCTGTTGAGGCTGTGAGGACTATGGTGCTGTTGAAGATTTTGTTACTAGAGCAGCCTTCTGAGGCAATTGCTCCTTTGGCACTGAAGCCTTTGGTTTCTTTGGCACAGTCTTCTTCTGATGAATTGTTGTAGCACAGGATTCAGCAGCTGAAGAGGTGGCTGCAGTGGCAATAGCAGCAGAGTCATCGTTGAATTTCTTCACGGCTGCTTCTGCCTTTTTTCGTAACTTAGACAAATATTTGTCTTTCTCATCAGGGTAATCCTCAATAGTTTCAACGCTTGAGGGATGAGCAGCTTGCTGATCACCCTAAGGAGGCCTCTTGCAAGGTGGCTTGAGGGTGCATTTCTTCGCATATTTTGGAGTAACATATTTGTACTCCTTCCACTCCTTAGCCCACCTGCGTTCAATTTTCTAAAGCCTTATCTTGCGCTTCGCCATGGTTGCTTTGTCATGTATTTCCTCATCAGGAGTGTAGTAGTCAGCGTATATATCTTCAGGAATCTCAAAAGTTGTGTTCTGTTCAAGCTTCTTTCCTCCCTTCTGCTTCCTCTCATCTTCCATTTTCTTCAACTAAGGCTTTTGCTGAGGAATTTGCACTCTTGAAGATTTTGATGACACTCGTAAAGTTTTTTCGAGGAACGCCGCAAATGAGTTAAGTTGATGAGAACCTAGTGATTCATCAACTGACATTTTTGTACCTGTGAACAGAGTATGCGTGCGAAGAATTTGGAGAGGTCATATGCGTTCTCAGATTTGAAGAAATTGAAAATTTTAGAAGTTGAGGAATTTGACTAGTGGGTTGAGGAATTTGACTAAGCATTCTGATCTTGGGTTCCAGAGTTGTGCAGATTCGAGAATTTACACAATTGAGGAATCTCATGAAGAATTTGAGTGGCTTAGTGAAATTCATCAAGTGTTGGAGGAATGAGTGTGCGTGACTGACTCGCACTCTCAGGAAAAACAGATTTCGCGAGTCTAAAGTGAAATAATGGATCAACAGAGGGAGTAAAATAACATTTAAATTACCCTGAGCGAAGAACACGAAGAATAGGAGCACTAAAAGAGTGAAGCTCTTCGGTTCAGATCTTCTGCACCCTAACTTGGCGGCAGAAATCAGCTACGGTGGTGGCGGAGGGAGAGATTCCGCTTCCGGCGTGAGTTCGGCGACGGCGTGGGCGAGGCAATGAAGCTTTTCCTCACCGGCGACGAGATTGCTAGCGGTGGCGCTAGGGTTGAGCTCCAGCGGAGAGAAGACGAGAGGACGGATAGTTTTGACTGAGGGGGGTAAGGGCCTGTTTATACCTCAGGTGAAAAACTGTTCAGCCAAAACTTTCGGACCAAACTGCCCTTCCCCATTCGTCTTCGCACGACACGTGGAGCCCACGATTGAAGCGGTGGAGTTCGTGGTTATCCGATCGTGGGAAGTGGTCCACATACTGTGTAACATTATGAAAATTGATTTTTGAAGTTTTGAGGATTCTGTTGCGAAGTCCTTAGCTGTAAAGGGCAAATCGAGGATTTTGAACAAGTGTCTAGTAGAACGCATATGAAGAAATGAATAGACTCGGTTGAGCTTACCATAAAGGGGAGTCGGGTCCGATCACATTCACTTAGATGAAATATCAAATTGAAGACTGAGCTATAAGTGAATGTTGTTGAGGACTTTGAAATCTCGGTATATATATAAGTTTTGAAGAATTTAAAATTTTTGATGATTTTGAAAAACTTGAGGATTTTGTGACAAAGTGTGAGATTGATGAATCTCAACTTTGAAGAAAACAGCTTGAAGAATTTCAAAGTTGGGTGGTGGCATGACCCACCGTATAAGAATGATGATTTCAGGCGCCACGTACAATTGTCGTAGGGTCCTGAGAACCAAATTCCTCATTCATTTCCTCACACTAAGAGTGATATTCTTCATTGATTGAAGAAAATCGATTATTCCTGTGTTGCACATCTAAGTCATCAATTGTGAATAAGTGTTAGTATGTGTGCATGTTTTCACAAAACATTTGAAGACTCTAAGATATTTAGCTCACACCACAACTTGCAAAACCTTCTCTCATCCAAGGGCTTAGTGAAAATATATGCTAGTTGATTGTCAGTCTTCACATGATCAATGATGATATTGCCCTTGAGGACATGGTCCCGAAGAAAATGATGATGAATCTAGATGTGCTTAGTCTTCGAGTGTTGTACTGGGTTGTAGGCGATCTTGATTGCATTCTCATTGTCGCAGTACAGAGGCACATTCTTCATGTTGATGCCATAGTCTCTGACGGTTTGCTTCATCCATAGCAGTTGAGCACAGCAGGATCCAGCAGCAATGTACTCAGCTTCGGCAGTGGAGAGAGAAACACATTTCTGCTTCTTTGAGGACCAGTAGACTAATGATCTTCCGAGGAAATGGCAAGTGCCAGAAGTTGACTTGCGATCCACACGGTCACCAGCATAATCAGAATCAGAATATCCAATGAGATGAAGATTTGAGCCCCTGGGGTACCATAATCCTAGTGTTGGTGTGTGAGCTAAGTATCGAAGAATATGCTTCACAGCCTTATGGTGTGATTCCTTCGGTTTTGCTTGAAAACGAGCACACATGCAAACACTAAGCATTATATCTGGCCTAGATGCACATAGATACAATAAAGAGCCAATCATTGAGCGATATACCTGTTGATCGAAATCTTTACCATTTTCGTCAGTGCAGAGGTGGCCGTTGGTAGGCATAGGAGTCTTGACGCCTTTGCATTCATGCATGTTGAATTTACTCAGAAGATCCTTGAGGCATTTCTCCTGTGATATGAAGATGCCATTGCGCTGTTGACGAATTTGAAGACCTAAGAAGAATTTCACCTCCTCCATCATAGACATCTGATATTCTTCACTCATCATGTAAGCAAATTCATCACTATAACGTTTGTCAGTACAGCCAAAGATAATGGCATCGACATATATTTGACACACAAATAGTTCATTATCATAGGATTTAGTGAAAAGAGTTGGATCGAGTGAACCAAGTTTGAAGCCTTTCTTCATGAGGAATTCCTTCAATGTATGATACCACGCCCGAGGGGCTTGCTTGAGGCCATAGAGTGCCTTTTTGAGTCTGAAGACTCTTTCTGGATGCTTCAGATCCTCGAAACCTCGGGGTTGGGCAACATATACTTCTTCCTCAAGCTTACCATTGAGGAAAGCACTTTTCACATCCATTTGATATAGAGTAATGTTATGATGATTAGCATAAGCAAGTAGTATTCGAATAGCTTCAAGTCTAGCAACATGTGCAAAGGTTTCATCAAAATCAATTCCTTCAACCTTTGTGTACCCTTGGGCTACAAGTCGTGCCTTATTCCTCACCACTTGACCATCTTCATCTTGCTTGTTTCGGAAAATTCACTTGGTGTCGATGACATTGTGCTTGCGAGGATCTGGTCGTTTGACGAGTTCCCACACGTCATTTAGCTTGAATTGAAGAACTTCATCTTGCATGGCTTGAATCCACTCAGGTTCCATGAAAGCTTCAGCAACTTTTGAGGGTTCTGTGATAGACACAAAAGAGGAATGCCCACAAAAGTTAACTAAGTGTGAAGCTTTTGAGCGAGTGAGAGGACCTGGCGCGTTGATATCATCGAGGATTTTGTCAAGTTCTACTTCATTTGCAATCCTTGGATGAGCTGGTTGAGGATTTTGTTTGGGCCGAGGAATTTGATCTGGAGCAATTTCCTTAGGAGCACCTTCTTGAATTTCATCAGTGTTGGGGATGATTTCTTAAGAAATTTCCTCAGTACGAATAATGTCTTCAATAGCTTTGAACTGGATTGCTTCCACACTAGATAATTTATCTGGCAGAGGAGGCAATTGCTCTCTTTGGGAGCCATTAGTTTCATCGAACCGCACATCTACAGTTTCAACAACCTTGTTGTGATAGGAGTTGAAGACTCTGTAGGTGTGCGATCCCTTTCTGTAACCAAGCATAAAACCCTCATGTGCTTTAGGTGCAAATTTTGAGCTATGGTGAGGATCTCTAATCCAGCATTTTGCACCGAAGACTTTGAAATAACTTACATTGGGTTTCTTATCAGTGAGGAGTTCATATGAGTTTTTCTTGAGAAATTTGTGAAGATATACCCCGTTGATGATGTGGCAAGCAGTGTTGAGTGCTTCAGGCCATAAACGACGAGGAGTCTGATATTCTTCAAGCATAGTCCGTGCCACTTCAACCAGAGTCTTGTTCTTGCATTCAACGACGCCATTCTGTTGAGGAGTATAAGAGCAGATAATTCGTGAGTAATACCAAGTTCATCAAGATAATCATCAAGACCGGTGTTTTTGAATTATGTCCCATTGTCACTCCAAATGTGTTTGATCTTGACGCCGAAGTTCGTCTAGGCCCTTGAGGAAAATCATTTGAAGACTTCCTACACTTCAGTTTTATACAGAATGATATGTACCCAAGTATATCGAGAATAGTCATCAACAATGACAAAGCCATATAAGGATGCTACATTGGTTAGAGTAGCATAATGAGTAGGTCCAAATAAATCCATGTGAAGCAATTCAAACGGACGAGTAGTAGTCATGATAGTCTTCGAGGGGTGTTTGGATCTGGTCATTTTTCCACACTCACAAGCACCGTAGAAGTGGTCCTTGAGGAATTTGACCGATCCGATGCCAATGACATGCTTTTTCTTTGCCAGCGTGTGCAAATTCCTCATGCATACATGACCAAGTCTTCGATGCCATAGCCAGCCTTCTGAGGTGTTCCCTAGTAAGCATGTGGCTGGTTTAGGACCTGTGGAAAAATCAACAATGTAAAAATCTCCTCTCCTAAAGCCTTCAAAGACTTTGGATCTGTCAGATTCCATGATGACTACACATCTATATTTTCCAAAGATAACAACCATATCAAGATCACAAAGCATTGAGACTGACATGAGGTTAAACCCAAGGGATTCGACAAGCATCACTTTGTCCATGTGCTTGTCCTTGGAAATAGCCACTTTGCCAAGTCCCAATACCTTGCTTTTCTCTTTGTCAGCATAAGTGATTTGCTTCAGTGGTGATGGAGTCAGTGGCATATTCATCAACAAGCTTTTATCACCAGTCATGTGGTTTGTGCAACCACTATCAAGAACCCACTCAGTACTCTTGGGTTTGTCATCCTGCAGATGAAGTAGTACAACTTACCATCTCATATGCTTCAGACTTGAAGAATATGATATCAATTTTATCAGATAGGAATTTCGTCATAAACAGTAAATTTGAGGACGTGTGAAATGTTATCATTTCATCAATTTTAGCTTGCGTCCAATCAAGCATTTTCCTCAGGTCTCCAGCAAATTGTTCGGATGATGATTTTCATGTGGAGACCTGACCTACAGAAGTGATTAGTTCAAATTTTTCACCACCCACATGTGAAGGGGTGGCAAAGAGTTCATCATCCTGCGAGCACCATATGAGAAAGGGGGCATTGAAGCTAATGCACTTCTCTTCACAGTAGGGGGGTTAGAGTACTCAGATGAACAGGCAGAAGTTCTTTAAGGATTTATGAACATAATGATTTCAGGTATAATGCTCATATTCATATCCCTTGTAATTTTCCTGCATATCAGAAGTATTAGCGGGAGTACGAGCATAGTTTTGACCATTTGAGGATTTTATCCTCTTGAAGAATTTGGTCCACCTGAGGAATTTGATCAGGGGTTCATGTTCTTCACAGGTGGTGTCATGAGTACATTCACGTGAAGATTTTCCAAGCAACTTTTGGGGACCCAGATTTTCCTCAGGGGTGGTTGATACGTCTCAAACGTATCTATAATTTTTGATGGTTTCATGTTGTTATCTTGTCATCTTTGGATGTTTTATGTACCTTTTATATCTTTTTTTGTACTAACTTATTAATTCAGTGCCGAGTGCCAGTTCCTGTTTTTTCTATGTTTTTGGCTCTTTTCAGATCTGATTTTGGAACGGAGTCCAAACGGAATAAAATCCCCGAAATAAAGTTTTCCCGAACGGAAGAAGATCACGGGGCTTGTGGGCCAAGCCAGGAGAGCTACAGGGAGCCCACAAGCCCTGTAGCCGCCACCAGGGGGCGGCGGCTAGCAGGCTTGTGACCTCCCTGGCGCCCCCCTGACCTAGCTCCTTCCCCTATATATTCCCTAAAATACAGGAAAAAAATGAGGGAATCCACGAAAACACTTTTCCGCCGCCGCAAGCTTCAGTTACCGCGAGATCTCATCTAGAGACCCTTCCCGGTGCCGTGCCGGAGGGGACTTTGGAGTTGGAGGGCTTCTACATCAACATCATCGCCCCTCCAATGACTCGTGAGTAGTTCACTTCAGACCTACGGGTCCGTAGTTAGTAGCTAGATGGCTTCTTCTCTCTCTTGGATCTTCAATACAAAGTTCTCCATGATCTTCATGGAGATCTGTCCAATGTAATCCTCTTTGGCGGTGTGTTTGTCGAGATCCAACGAATTGTGGATTTGTGATCAGATTATCTATGATATATATTTGAGTCTTTGCTAGTTTCTTATATGCATGATTTGATATCCTTGTAAGTCTCTCCGGGTCTTGGGTTTTGTTTGGCCAACTAGATCTATGATTCTTGCAATGGGAGAAGTGTTTGGTTTTGGGTTCTTACCGTGTGGTGACCTTTCCCAGTGACAGTAGGGGCAGCAAGGCACACATCGTGTAGTTTCCATCAAGGGTAACAAGGTGGGCTTTGTCGTAGATATGAGATTGTCCATCTACATCATGTCATCTTGCTTAAGGCGATACTCTGTTCTTTTGGACTTAATACACTAGATGCATGCTGGATAGCGATCGACGTGTGGAGTAATAGTAGTAGATGCAGAAAGTATTGGTCTACTTGTTTTGGACGTGATGCCTATAGATATAATCATTGCCATAGATGACGTCATGACTTTGCGCGGTTCTATAAATTGCTCGACAGTAATTTGTTCACCCACTGTCTACTTGCTTTCATGAGAGAAGCCACTAGTGAACACTTCGGCCCCCGGGTCTATTCACACCTATCGTTTCCACTTTTGCTTTTACTTTGCTTTGTTACTTTGTTGCTTTCAGTTCTCACTTGGCGAACAATCTATAAGGGATTGACAACCCCTACATAGCGTTGGGAGCAAGCTTTTTTATGTTTGTGCAGGCACTTGAGATACTCCTTCACTGGATCGATACCTTGGTTCTCAAACTGAGGGAAATACCTACCACCGCTGCGCTACATCACCCTTTCCGCTTCGAGGGAACACCAACGCAAGGATCCAAGGCCACGGGGGAAATCCTTTGCATATTTTCCTAGGAAGTCCCTTAAGGCGTAGCCGTAGCTGAAGGATTCCTGGTGCCGTTGCTGAGGAGTATCAAGACAAGAACAGTCTCCGTCAGCATGTTTCTGGCGCCATTGGAAGGTCTTTTGTTGCAGTAGCAGAAGTATTTCTGGCGCCGTTGCCGGGGAAGGAGAGATCTATCCAAGTAGGTCTCACAGACTCATCTCTTGCATTTACTTTTTTGCCAGTTGCCTCTCGTTTTCCATTCCCCCACTTCACATTTTCCGTTTTCATTTGCCTTTCTCCTTTGCCGTTTTCTTTTGCCTTTTGCCTTTCTGTCGTTTTCCCTTATCGGTTTTCTTGCTTGCTTGTGTGCTTGTTTGTTTATTGAAGTCATCATGCCTGAAAACACCAAACTTTGCAAATTCTCGAGTACCAATAATAATGATTTTATTAGTACTCTGATTGCTCCCGCCACTAGTGCGGAATCATATGAAATCAACGCAGCTTTGCTGAATCTTGTTATGAAAGAGCAATTATTTGGCCTTCCTAGTGAAGATGCCGCATCCCATCTCAATACCTTCATTGAGCTTTGCGATATGCAAAATAAAAGAGATGTGGATAATGACGTGATTAAGTTGAAGCTTTTTCATTTCTCGTTGCGAGATCGCGCAAAAACTTGGTTTTCTTCTTTGCCTAAAAATAGTATCGATTCTTGGGATAAGTGTAAAGATGCTTACATATCCAAGTATTTTCCGCCGGCTAAGATCATCTCCTTACTTAACGATATCATGAATTTCAAGCAACTTGATCATGAACACGTTGCACAATCTTGGGAGAGGATGAAGCTTACGATTAGAAATTGTCCCGCTCATTGCTTGAGTTTGTGGATGATTATACAAATCTTTTACGCTCGCTTGAATTTCGCTTCTCGCAATATCTTGGACTCCGCCTCAGGTGGAACATTCATGGAAATCACGTTAGCAGACGCTACAAAACTCCTAGACAATATCATGACCAACTACTCTCAGTGGCACACTGAAAGGTCGCCTGCTAGCAAAAAGGTACGCGCTATAGAAGAAATTAACTCGCCTAGTGCTAAGATGGATGATTTGATAAATTTGGTTGCTAGTAGAAATGCTACTGTAGATCCTAATGACATGCCACTATCTTCCTTGATTGAGAGTAGCAACGCTAGTTTGGACGTGAATTTTGTTGGTAGAAACAATTTTGGCAACAACAATGCTTTTAGAGGAAACTATGTTCCTAGGCCTTTTCCTAGTAACTCCCCTAACAATTATGGAATTCCTACAACAACACTTATGAAAATCACAACAAATTACCCTCTGATTTAGAGAGTAACATCAAAGAGTTCATCAACTCTCAAAAGATTTTTAATGCGTCCATAGAGGAAAAACTACTCAAAATAGACGATTTTGCTAAGAGCATTGATAGGATGTCTTGTGATATTGATGCTTTGAAAGTTAGATGTGCTCCTCCCAAGGTCAACTTGGATGAAACTTTGGAAGCTATGTGTGTCTCCATGAATGAGAGCAAAGAAAGAACCGCCCAAATTCGCGCTAGGCATGAATGGTTTAAAAGGGTGTCTTCTAGTGATGCAAATCACGAAGATCTTAAAGTGCTTGGTGTGACTCCTCTTGAATCTTTGTTTTCGCGTGTCAAACCTATTGATGAAGGGGCTGGATATGAATCCACTTTGGTTGAAAAACGCCCCAATGATTCGGAGTCCACCCATCTTGATGATAAAGGTGTAGAGAGTGGAGTAGAAGAAATCAAAATTTTGGGTAGTAATGAAACTCCCACTTTGGATTTCAAGGAATTCAATTATGATAATTGCTCCTTGTTTGAATGCATTTCTTTGATGCAATCCATTGCAAACTCTCCACATGCTTATAGCCAAAGCAAATCCTTTACCGCGCATATCGTAGATGCTATGATGAAATCTCTTGAAGAGAAGCTCGAACTAGAAGTCTCTATACCTAGAAAACTTCATGATGAGTGGGAACCTACTATCGAAATCAAGATCAAAAACTATGAGTGCAATGCTTTGTGTGATTTGGGTGCTAGTGTTTCCGCGATTCCAAAGTCTTTATGTGATATTCTTGGTTTTCATGAGATTGAGGAGTGTTCTCTTAATTTGCATCGTGCAGATTCTACTGTCAAGAAACCCATGGGAAGGATCGATGATGTTCTTATTGTTGCAAATAAGAACTATGTACCCGTGGATTTCATTGTACTTGACATAGATTGCAATCCTTCATGTCTAGTTATTCTTGGTAGACCTTTCCTAAGGATTATTGGTGCTATCATCGATATGAAGGAAGGGAATATTAGATTTAAATTTCCTTTAAATAAGGGCATGGAGCACTTTCCTAGAATTAAAATAAGATTGCCTTATGAATCTATGATGAGGGCTACTTATGGTTTGAGCACCAAAGATGACTATACGTGATTCCATCACCTTTTGCTTAGCGAAGGGCGTTAAACAAAAGCGCTTGTTGGGAGGCAAACCAACGAATCTATCATTTTTCTTTCTGTTTTGTGTTTTCCACACTTTCATAATTCTGTTATGATTGTGTTTTTTGCGTTTCTTTTTGCGTTTGTGCCAAGCAAAACCGGTATGATTAGTCTTGGGGATGATCGTTTGGTCATGCTGGAAAAGACAGAAACTTTCTGCTCACAAAAAGAATTTTCATTTTTTTTCTGTAAGAGCTTTTGAGTTGATTCTTTTTTCTGCTAATTGCTACGCAAATTCTTCAGACTTTCGTAATTTTTCAGAATTTGTGAAGTACCAGAAGTATACGAAGTATACAGATTGCTACAGACTGGTCTGCTGTTAACAGATTCTGTTTTTGTTGTGTTGGTTGCTTATTTTGATGAAACTATGGATAGTATCGGCGGGTATTAGCCATGGAAGATTGAAGATACAGTAACCCAACATCAACATATGTAAATTTAAGTTTTCTACAGTACCTAAGGAAGTGGTGGTTTGCTTTCTTATACTAATGTTATCACGAGTTTCTGTTTAAGTTTCGTGTTGTGAAGTTTTCAAGTTGTGGGTGAAGTTCTTATGGACAAAAAGATAAAGAGTGGCAAGAGCTCAAGCTTGGGGATGCCCAAGGCACCCCAAGAGATTCAAGGATGTCATAAAAGCCTAAGCTTGGGGATGCCCCGGGAAGGCATCCCCTCTCTCATCTTCAATCCATCGGTAACGTTACTTGGGGCTATATTTTTATTCACCACATGTTATGTGTTTTTGCTTGGTGTTGGGTCATAGTTTATGCCTAAGTAATTTTGGTGATTGATGACAGTACCGCAAAGGACTAACCGTATGTGATTAAGGTTTCAGATAACACACGTCAACGGCACAAGACGACTCGCCCCCTCGTTCGTGGAACAGAAGGTCGGCGTTCTCTACGATTCTCTTTATTTGAGTCATAGGAAAGCCGTACTATTAAGAGGGGAACCGTAGTGGAAAGGTTTGGGTCGAATCAATCTTTGCACGTGCACACTTCACATATTTTCCCCTTGCCAGCATCTTTGGAGTGGCTCCCGCCTTTGTGTTTCCCTCTTCTATGAAAATGGTCCCCCAGCGGTAGTAACGCTAGCCCTAGAGGTAGTACCGCTGCAGCTAGCGGTAGTACCGCTGGAGTGCTAGCGGTAGTACCGCTGCAGCCAGTGGTAGTACCGCTAGCTGGCGGTAGTACCGCTCTAGGAGCTCAGTACCGCCTGCCTAGCGGTTGTACGTGGACGGACCTTTTTGCGAAGACTTTCTTGGCGGTGGTAGTGCATATGCACTACCAGGGGCCCAGCGGTAGTACCGCTCGAGAGCCAGCAGTAGTACCGCTTCAGCCAGCAGTAGTATCGCTGCATCCAGCGGTAGTACCGCTAGACTCGGGCTGAGAGTGGGAAAACGGTTGGATTTTTCCCCCACTATATAAAGGGTTCTTCTAGCTGTGGAACCTCATCTCTTACCCTCCCAAGCTCCATTGTTGCTCCCTAAGCTCAAAAGTGCCCGATCTGTCTCCCTAGCCAATCAAACTTGTTGATTCTTTAGGGATTGGTTGAGAAGGCCTAGATCCACACTTCCACCAAGAGAAAAGTTGATTCCCCCACCAATCCCTTGCGGATCTTGTTACTCTTGGGTGTTTGAGCATCCTAGACGGTTGAGGTCACCTCGAAGCCACATTCCATTGTGGTGAAGCTTCGTGGTCTTGTTGGGAGCCTCCAAGCTTTGTGTGGAGTTTGCCCCAACCTTGTTTGTAAAGGTTCGGTCGCCGACTTCAAGGGTACCTATAGTGGAATCACGGTACCTTGCATCGTGCGAGGGCGTGAGGAGAATACGGTGGCCTTAGTGGCTTATTGGGGAGCATTGTGCCTCCACACCGCTCCAACGGAGACGTACTTCCTGTCAAAGGGAAGGAACTTCGGTAACACATCCTCGTCTCCATCGGTTCCACTTGTGGTTATCTCTAACCTTTACTTTGTGTATGCTTATGTTGTCGTCTATCTCTTACTTGTCTTAGTAGCTCTCGTTATTAGCTTCATTAGGGTTCACCCCATTGTTGTAATATTTGTGAACCCATATGTTGTTTACCTTAACTTGCTAAGATTAATTAAAAAGTGGTCGTTGCCTATTCACCCCCCTCTAGTCAACCATATCGATCCTTTCAATTGGTATCAGAGCCATGTCTCTTTATTAAGGGTTTAACCACCCGAAGAGTATGGATGGCGAAGAGGGAATTAACCATGGGAAACCCGAGGCCATGGACTTGACTTCGGTCACAAGGGACGACTTGAATACGGCTATGGCCGCCCTCAAGACGTCCTTGACGAACAAAGTCAATACCATGCTTAAAGAGTTAATTGAGGGATTTAAAAGTCCACCCGAACCGGCTATAGTGGTTAAACCCACCGTCACCGATTCGGAGGCCAACTCCTCTAAGGAAGCGGCTAAAGGTATGCGACCTTCCTCATCTCACGAAAAGGATGGGACTGGAACATATGCCTCAGTTCCACCCCCCATTGTCTATGAAGGATCCGTTCCCGCACCGCATCTTAATCCTGTTGGTCCTCCTCCTAAGCTTGTAAAAAGTGACTTTTCTAACAGGGTATTTTCTATTAAGTCTCATTTGAATCACAGCTCAACAAACTTGTGGAGAATCATCGAGCAAGGATATTATCCCCATGATCCAAGGAACCTCACTCCAAGAGAAGATGCAGACAATCAATACAATCACTCCGCTTTGTTTATTCTCCAGTCCGCAGTGCCACCTGAAGATCTTCCTCACTTGCGTCCCTTCACATTGGCCAAGGATTGTTGGGAGCATATTATGGTGTTGTACAAGGGAATCTCAAGCATTCAACGATCCAACTATGAAGTGATACTTGATAAGGCCGATGAGTTTGTGATGAAGGAAGACGAGGACCCTCGTGATCTCTTTCGGAGGGTGACTGCTATTGCTGTGGCACTCAAGGATCATGGGAGTAAGGATGTGGATGATACATGGGTCAAGCGCAAGTTCCTCAAAGCCATCATGCCTTTCAACAAAGCCATGTCATCTGTCATTCGTCAGTGGCCGGACTTCCACTCCTTGTCTTCCAGTGAGGTGTTGGATGAATTCATTGCAATGTCAATCATGAACGAAACAGCCGACAATGCACTTGCTCGTGTTCGCTCAAAGACAACTTCACCCAACCTTGCGTTGAAAGCAAAAGCAATGCTTGAAGAAGAAGAAGAGGATGATGAAGATGAGATCTGCCCTGAAGACACAAAGTATGCCTATCATGAGCACATGGCTCTTGCATCAAGGCAATTCTGGGGCAACAAGAGGAACTCAAAACCCACCTTCACCAAGAACAACTCGAGTGGATTCAAACCCAAACAACGAGTAAGGACATGTTATAACTGTGGTAACGTGAGTCACTTCATGGCCGAATGTCCCTATGAGAAAAGGGAAGACAACGGGGGCAAGCTCATTCGCAAAGACAAAACCAAATCATTTCCAATCAAGAACAACTTTGTGAAGAAACCCCACCCAAAAGGGATGGTGGCCCTTGAAGAGTACCCTTCCGATGATGATGATGATGATGATACAGTGGCAACGGTAACTGTTGCTATTGCCACTACCTTTCCCCAGAAGGTGTCTCTCTTCAACGCCCAGAACGAGAACCACATCACCAAGTGCCTCATGGCAAAAGGTATCAATCAGGTAACTCCCATCATTAAGATCAACATCGCTACTGCTCCTTCATTGTTAAATTGTGTTGATGATAGTGATGTTGGGGAACTTAATGAGCATGATCTTGACAAGTTTCTGTGCACTATTAAGGGAGAATCCAAGAAGCACTTTGTTGCTCTCTTGGAACAACTGGGTGAGGCCACTGACCTCATTGAGTCTCATGAGGAGACCATCTCCGAGCTTCAGGGACACAGTCGTGACTATGCCGATGAAATTGCTGAATTATCTAATGCTCTAGAAAAGGAGTGCACTCTTCGTTTGGCTCTTGAGGAGTCATATAGCGATGACTGCGCTAAAATGCAAAAGAAACTAGATCATGATGTTGTTCTTACTCGTATGCTTAAGTCTAAAAAGTATGCTCTTGGGGTTGTCCATGACAGACTCAAAGAGGAGTTTGACACACTTGACAAGGCCTACAAGGTCTTGAAAGGTGTTCATTTCTCTCTGAAAGAGTCTCATGATCAACTCCAAGCAAAGCTTACCAAGGATATCTCTACTTGTCCTCCCTTTGTGTTAATTGATAATGCTTGTGCAACTAATCCCTGTTGTGAGCATGTACATCTTGTGGAGGAAAATGCCAAGTTAAAGGAGAAACTTGAGAAGGGCCTTGTGGCATGCATACAAGGTGAGAAGAGCTTGAACGACCTCTTGAGCACTCAAAAAGGTGTTGTAGGAAAGGAGGGACTTGGACTTACCTCCAAGTCAAAAGGTAAAAGGAGGAACAGGAACAAACGATCTCCTACCCTCATGGACATCTTTGTGAAAGAGGGTGAGGGGACTCAGAAGGTGAACAGGAACAAGGTGGACTATGGAAACCTCAAGAAGGGCAAAACCATTCCTACTAACACAGCCGACAAACTCAATTCTTCTTATGTCTTATGTTGTGCTAGTGATGGGCATGTTCATGCCAGATTTGTTGGTTCCTATGATGAGTATATTGAATGGGCTATCTGGGTTCCTAAGACCCTTGTCTCTAACATGAAAGGACCCATTAAAAAATGGGTACCTAAAACCAAGCCTTGATCTATTGCAGGAGTTTGCTTCCGGTGGGGTGTCATGGTTGCTCGATAGTGGAGCAACAAATCATATGACCGGAAGCAAGGACTTAGTGGTGGATGTGCATCCTTCTCCATCTATGCCCACCCATGTCCAATTCGACGATGCATCCTCGTCAAAGGTATTGGGATTTGGTAAGGTGGTCGTCTCTCAAGAGTTATCTATTGAGAAGGTCATGCTGGTTGAGTCACTTGCCTACAATTTACTTTCGGTTCGTCAACTTGCAATTATGGGTTTTTCCACATTCTTTAATCTTGATACTGTGGTCCTCCTGAGGAGCAAGACTCTTAAAGTAGCCTATGTTGGATATGTCGAAAATGGTCTTTATGTGGTGAACTTCTCAAAGCGACCCACTAAGACCGCGACATGTTTAATGGCTAAAGTTGATGTGGGCTGGCTTTGGCATCATCGTTTAGCTCATGTCAATATGAGATCTTTGCAAAGTCTTCTGACAGGGGACCATATTCGTGGACTAACAAATGTGAGTTTTGCTAAAGATCGTGTTTGTAGTGCCTGCATTGAAGGACAGATTCATGAAACTGCTCATCGTCCAACAACTCTTATCTACACTAAGAGGCCATTGGAGCTTCTCCATATGGATCTGTTTGGCCCTCCATCATTTGATAGTCTTGGAGGCAGAAAGTATTGCTTGGTGATTGTTGACGACTACTCAACATATACCTGGGTATATTTCTTCAAAAAGAAGAGTGAAACTCAACAAACTGTCACCAACTTTGCTAATGAAGCCCAACGTCAACATGAAGTAAAGATCTTGATGATTAGGAGTGACAACGGCACCGAGTTCAAGAACTACACCTTGCATGAGTTTCTAGGTGATGAGGGAATTAAACACCAATATTCTGCACCATATACCCCTCAACAAAACGGCGTGGCAGAAAGGAAGAACCGGACCTTGATAGACGCTGCAAGGATAATGATGGCAGAATTCAAATCTCCATATAACTTCTGGGCAGAGGCCATCAACACAGCATGTCATGCATCCAATCGGCTCTATATCCGCAAAGGCTTGAACAAGACTCCGTATGAGATTCTAACTGGAAACAAACCCAATCTCAAGTACTTCCGGGTATTCGGTTGTGCACGTTTAGCTAAATTTGATTCTAGAGCATATGAGGGCATCTTTGTTGGTTATGCTACAAACTCTCATGCTTACCGTGTCCTCAACAAGTCCACCGGACTCATTGAGGAGACGTGTAATGTGGAGTTTGATGAAAATAATGGCTCCCAAGTGGAGCAAAGTGGTCTTTGTGATGTAGGTGATGAAATTCCTCCTCAAGCCATAAGAAGAATGGGGATTGGTCAAATACTCCCCATTGAGGAACCCCTTGTGGTCGAAGGAGAAGGACAATGCTCTACTCAAGTGGAGCCATCACCTCCACAAGCCCCACACGCTTCCGATGAACAAAGAGAAGACTCTCAACAAAATGAACAAGCTCAAGGTCAAGATAAATCGCCCAACAATGATGATGTGTCTCATGATATTCAAGCACTCTCCCAAGACTCCGAACCTGCTCATGATCAAGATCAAGTGCAACCACGAGATCCATACCAAGTAGAAACACAAGATCAAGATCAAGAGCAACCACAAATACAAGAACAAACTAGTGAACCTGCTCAAGTCGAAGGACAAGATTATCAGGATACTGTCTCACAATTCCCTTCTGCAGCACCAACAGCCGGTGCCAAGGGAGGCTCAAGACGCAAGGGCAAGCAAAGTAAACAAGTCGATGCTCCCCCGTTATCCAATGAAGAACTCTTGGAGCATCGAGCAGCCAAGATTGCGAACAAGCTGAAAGTCAAGTCACATCTTATGAAGAATGTACTTGGCAGTTTGAAAAGGGGAGTATCCACCCGTCAACAGATTTGGAATTATTGTGAGCATCACGCGTTTGTTCTGTATTGTGAACCTCAACAGGTACAGGAAGCGCTCGATGATGAGGATTGGCTTATGGCCATGCATGAAGAACTTAACAACAGCAACCAAGTATGGGATTTAGTGCCTAGGCCAACGGAGGAACATAATGTCATCGGGACCAAATGGATATTCAAGAACAAGCAAGATGCCAATGGGATTGTGATTCGAAACAAGGCAAGACTGGTGGCTCAAGGCTACTCCCAAGTCGAGGGTATCGACTACGGTGAAACCTTTGCCCCTGTTGCTCGTCTAGAATCTATTTGCACGTTGCTTGCATTTGCTTCTCATCATAACTTCAAATTACACCAAATGGATGTGAAAAGTGCCTTTCTTAATGGTCCTTCAAATGAGTTGGTCTATGTCAAACAATCCCCGGGATTCGAACATCCCAAGCTCCCCAATTATGTGTACAAACTTAATAAGGCACTCTATGGCCTTAAACAAGCCCCACGTGTGTGGTATGAGTATCTTACTGAGTTGTTACAAGATCGTCGACGGGGCCACAGAAGATGAAGGAGAGTGCCGAGAAGATTCCACTTATTCTAGATTAAAAGCAGTTCAGGACCAGGTACGCCGACCACGATATTTGGAGTTTGCAGTAGGTGATCATGCTTGACTTCGGCCGGTTTGAAATTGGGAAGATAGATCCCACTCTTTTTACTAAGAGGGTTAAAGGGGATTTGTTCATATGCCAACTATATGTTGATGATATTATCTTTGGCTCTCCTAACATTTCCTTCAATGAAGAATTTGCTGCACTAATGACTGAGAAATTTGAGATGTCCATGATGGGAGAGTTGAAGTTCTTCCTCGGGTTCGAGATTAAACAAGGCCTAGAAGGGACCTTCATCAAACAAGCCAAGTACACTCAAGACATGCTCAAACGGTTTGAGCTCGAAGATGTCAAACCGGTCAAGTTCCCCATGCCAACAAGATGCAAGCTTGATAGTGATCCCAATGGTAAAGCAGTGGATCAAAAGGTATATCGCTCCATGATTGGATCCCTCCTTTACCTTTGTGCACCTAGATCGGATATTATGTTGAGTGTAGGGATATGTGCATGGTTTCAATCCGCACCAAAAGAAAGTCACTATATGGCTGTTAAGCGAATCTTTCCATATTTGGCTCATACCCCAAACTTTGGTCTTTGGTATCCCAAAGGAGCAAACTTCAATCTAGTTGGCTATTCTGACTCAGATTGGGCAGGAGATTGTGTGGAGAGGAAGTCAACTTCTGGAGGATGCCAATTCCTTGGTCGCTCATTGGTAAGTTGGTCTTCGAAGAAGCAGAATTGCGTCTCTCTATCATCCACCGAAGCTGAGTATGTAGCAGCTGCAAGTTGTTGTGCACAATTTCTATGGATGAGGCAAACTTTAAAGGATTACGGTGTCACATGTGACAAAGTGCCCCTTCTATGTGACAATCAAAGTGCTATCAAGATTTCCCTCAACCCAGTGCAACATAGCAAAACCAAGCATATTGATATTCGTCATCACTTCATTCGTGAACATATCAAGCTAGGTGATATTGAGGTTCACTTCATCCACACTGAAGAGCAACTTGCAGATATTTTCACTAAGCCTCTAGATGAAGCAAGGTTCCGGGAGTTAAGGCATGAGCTAAATATCATTGATTCAAGTAATGTGGATTGAAGCTAGGCATGTTGCACCTCACTATGCATTCTATCGTGGTCTAGATGTAGGCATGGACATAAGGGGAGTGTTGTTCTCTCAATGAACTTTTTCTCCCCCCATTATGCATAAATCGATCTAGTCTTTCACTTTAGCCATTGTCAAATGGCACTTGTGCTTCAAAGACGAGCATTGGTCAGGAACCCAAGGATAATTCTTCGCGGTGTCATACCTCTGTCTCAAACATAGGTGGCCTCGGCCACCGCCCCCCCCCCACCTTTCTCTCATATCGGAGAAAGGATATGAAATGACAAGTCAGTATATATTTCTGGTGCTATCTTCTTTTTCCACTTACTTGTCATTTGCCCATGTTCTTCTCTTCTCCTAGGTCCCGTTGTGACATTTGCAGCGGTACTACCGCCAGGGGTAGCGGTACTACCACCAGGACCCCAGCGGTACTACCGCTGGTGATAGCAGTACTACCGCCAGGATCCCAATCTACCACGACCTAACTAGGGCATTTTTAGGGATGTCTCAGGGGGAGCGGTACTACCGCCAGGACCCCAGCGGTACTACCGCTGCAGCCAGCGGTACTACCGCCAGGTAGCGGTACTACCGCCCGGACCACAGCGGTACTACCGCTGGCCCGTACCCCTTGGGCTATATAAAGGAGGGGAGCCCGTTTTTTTGCTGCCTCTTTCTTCTTCGTCACGGCTCCTCCCTCCCCAACCCCAAACTCCTCCTGTTTCGATCTCTATACGTGGAGCTCCTTCTCTCCGTTGAGTTGGAGGGTTTGCTTCACTTCTCCTTCCTCCTCCAAGTGCCATGGACCCCGGTAAAGCTCCTCTCCTTCTTCTCTTGGTTGATGTTCTTGTTCTAGGGTTAGGAGCATTGGTGGTTTGGATCCATGTATTTGATATTGTGCCTTGTTCTTGGATGGCATGAAGGAGATATTTGAGGGGAGTGTAGGTCCTATGAATCTTTGCTGTTTATTTTGCCATGCCCTAGGATTTACATGTTTTAGATCAAGCACTTGAACTATGTTTGGATTAGATCTAAAACTTGCTCTCTCGTGACTAGGCATGTGCTTATTTAGATGGTACTTGTGATCCTCGTGTGATTAGGGTTGTGGTGGAGTTCTTAATGTTCATACACAGCCCATGCCCCTCGTAAAATTCGTGTAGCCATATCTATGGGGTCTATTTTTATTACAGATCTGAAAATCAAACCCCAGCGGTACTACCGCCAGGGGTAGCGGTACTACCGCTAGGACCCCAGCGGTACTACCGCCAGGGGTAGCGGTACTACCGCTAGGAACCCAGCGGTACTACCGCCAGGGGTAGCGCTACTACCGCTAGGAGGACTCTCTGTGTATTCTTCTCGTGTGCTTGGCAATGAGTGTTTACTTTTCTGTTTTTCTTGTTCATTGCCTTGACTCCTCTTTGTCGCTCGTTTTCGGTGTGTGTTTTGTGTCACAGGTGGTGCTCGCCGCTCGAACCCCCCACGGGACACACAGTCCAAGCATTTTCGCAATCCAGAGGCTCCAGAGGGTTCCGCCACTTCAGGTCTGCAACCCAAAAAGCAGGCCTTCAAGAAGACCGCTCACAAGGATAAGGGGATCAACGTCCGCACCATGCCCCCTAAGGATTTTCTGCAGTTCCGCACCCAAAACCACTATCTCCAAGAGCGGGCTGTGATCAAGAATGTCGAGCATGTGTGGACAAGGGATCACTGCAGGATCTACCTGATATCATCAACCATTTCAAGAAGAACTTTGTCCCCGTTCAGTGGATTGACATGGCTCACCTTCAGCGGAACATGGACTATTTTATTGATGCTCTTTCTCTGATTGACAAACTAGGCATCAAGGATATCATATCTTTCAAGACAGACTTTGACCCCAATGTTGTTGCCCAGTTCTATGTCACCGTTCACTTCTCGCCTGATGACGAGCGCTCCATGGTGTGGATGACTGGGACTCAGAAGATGACCGGTACCTGGCGTGAATTCATGGCATTCCTCAAGGTTGATTTCTAGGGCGCTGACACTCCACTTGGGTCGCGTCCACATGCCGCAGCTCCCACTGATAGGGCTTCCGCCAAGGACAGATTGCAGCAACTCTATGTGAAGAAAGGTGTGATTCCCAGGCATCTGGACATTATGCATCGAATCTTCCGCAACACCCTCTTTCCTCGCATTGGCAACTTCGACGAGGTACATGGCTCTCTGGCTGAGATGCTACTGCTTTGTGAGGAGGCTATGACTAAGGAGTCTGCCCCTCTTGATATTTCTGATGTGATGTTCACTGAGCTCTAGAACTGCATCATGATGCGCAAGGTTCCCATCTACGGGCCCTATCTGTTTGCTTATATCCGTCAGAAGTGGCAAGACACCTATCCGCAGGAGGAGCTATACATTCAGGCTGACTACATTGTGCACGATCCTGTCAAGCTTCGCGTCAAGGATAAATGGGCCAACCCATCAACTTCCTCTCAGCACATGGACACTGACACAGAGACTGCTGCTGACAGAGGAACCGCCTCTCAGTCCCGCTCTTCTGCCAAGCCATCTTGGGCCATCAAACTGCAGGATAAGAAGAAGACTCTCTTCTGTATGCAGGCTAAGGGCCAGTACCAGACGCACGTGGCTCAGAAGGAGAACCGTCAGAGGCACAAGCATGTCCTAAGGACTCTTGATGTTGACATCTCCGGCGGATCAGAGGACGACATAACTCCAGAGGCTACTTGGATGCGGGCTCAAGGTTACCAGTGGTCTGGCGCTAAGGAGGAAGAGGAGGAGCAACAAGATCCGGAGGGTACGGACGAGTCTGGCAATGCTGAGGATGAGGAGTAACCACCTGTGGCGTTAGGTGTGCCCCTTTTTGGTGTCTTGTGCCAAAAGGGGAGAGAGTCTAGGATTTGCTTTGAGAGTCAAACTTTGCTTTGCTTTTCTTATTTTTCGTGTTTTGCTTCGAACTTGGTTTGCTTCTATTTTGCTATCTTTTGTGAGACATGGACTTGTGAGAGATTTGTTTCCATCATATGCTGTGAGTCATTGTTGGGGAACGTAGCATGGGAAACAAAAAAATTCCTACGCGCACGAAGACCTATCATGGTGATGTCCATCTACGAGAGGGGGTTTCCGATCTACGTACCCTTGTAGATCGCACAGCAGAAGCGTTAAGAAACGCGGTTGATGTAGTGGAACGTCCTCACGTCCCTCTATCCGCCCCGCGAACCGTCCCACGAACCGTCCCGCGATCCGTCCCACGATCCGCTCCGTTCTAGTGCCGAACCGACGGCACCTCCGCGTTCAGCACACGTACAGCTCGATGATGATCTCGGCCTTCTTCATCTAGAAAGAGAGATGGAGAGGTAGATGAGTTCTCCGGCAGCGTGATGGCACTCCGGAGGTTGGTGGTGATCTAATTTCAGCAGGGCTCCGCCCGAGCTCCGCAGAAACACGATCTAGAGGAAAAACCGTGGAGGTATGTGGTCGGGCTGCCGTGGCAAAGTTGTCTCAAATCAGCCCTAATACCTCAGTATATATAGGAGGGAGGGGGAGGGAAGAGGCAGCCTCAAACTCTCAAGGTTTGGCCGAAATTGGAGGTGGAGGAGTCCTACTCCAATCCTACTTGGAGTAGGATTCCACCTTCCCACTTGGAAACTCTTTCCACCTTGTGTTTTTCCTTCTCAAACCTTATGGGCCTTAGTGGGAACTTATTCCAGCCCACTAGGGGCTGGCTTATCTCTTCCCATAGCCCATGAGACCCCTTGGGGTGTGACAACCCTCCCGATGGTCCCCGGCACCCCTCCCGGCACTCCCGGTACACTACCGATGAGCCCGAAACTTTTCCGGTGACGAAAACAGGACTTCCTATATATCAATCTTTACCTCCGGACCATTGGGGAGCTCCTCGTGACGTCCTGGATCTCATACGGGACTCCGAACAACATTCGGTAACCAACCATATAACTCAAATACGCAAAAAACAACGTCGAACCTTAAGTGTGCAGACCCTGCGGGTTCGGGAACTATGTAGACATGACCCGAGTGACTCCTCGGTCAATATCCAATAGCGGGACCTGGATGCCCATATTGGATCCTACATATTCTCCGAAGATCTTATCGGTTGAACCTCAGTGTCAAGGATTCATATAATCTCGTATGTCATTCCCTTTTTCCTTCGGTATATTACTTGCCCGAGATTCGATCGTCAGTATCTGCATACCTATTTTAATCTCGTTTACCGGCAAGTCTCTTTACTCGTTTCGTAATACAAGACCCCGCAACTTACACTAAGTCACATTGCTTGCAAGGCTTGTGTGCGATGTTGTATTACCGAGTGGGCCCCGAGATACCTCTCCGTCACACGGAGTGACAAATCCCAGTCTCGGTCCATACTAACTCAACGAACACCTTCGGAGATACCTGTAGAGCATCTTTATAGTCACTCAGTTACGTTGCGACGTTTGATACACACAAAGCATTCCTCCGGTGTCAGTGAGTTATATGATCTCATGGTCATAGGAACAAATACTTGACACGCAGAAAACAGTAGCAACAAAATGACACGATCAACATGCTACGTCTATTAGTTTGGGTCTAGTCCATCACATGATTCTGCTAATGATGTGATCACGTTATCAAGTGACAACACTTGCCTATGGTCAGGAAACCTTGACCATCTTTGATCAACGAGCTAGTCAACTAGAGGCATACTAGGGACAGTGTTTTGTCTATGTATCCACACATGCACTGTGTTTCCAATCAATACAATTATAGCATGGATAATAAACGATTATCATGAACAAAGAAATATAATAATAACTAATTTATTATTGCCTCTAGGGCATATTTCCAACAGTCATATGCTCCTTTTTGTCATATATCTCTATCTTTTAGTTCTCATATTATTCTCTGTGCAAATCCGGTATTGTCATCAATCCACCAAAAAGGGGGAGATTGTTGGGGCATAGTTTATGCCTAAGTAATTTTGGTGATTGATGACAGTACCGCAAAGGACTAAACGTGTGTGATTAAGGTTTCCGATAACACACGTCAACGGCACAAGACGACTCACCCCCTCGTTCGTGGAACAGAAGGCCGACGTTCTCTACGATTCTCTTTATTAGAGTCATAGGAAAGCCGTACTATTAAGAGGGGAACCGTAGTGGAAAGGTTTGGGTGGAATCAATCTTTGCACACTCACACTTCACATATTTTCCCCTTGCCAGCATCTTTGGAGTGGCTCCCGCCTTTGTGTTTCCCTCTTCTGTGCAAATGGTCCCTCAACGGTAGTACCGCTGGGCCAAGCGGTAGTACCGCTCGCCCTAGCGGTAGTACCGCTGCAGCCAGCGGTAGTACCTCTGGAGTGCTAGAGGTAGTACCGCTGCAGCCAGCGGTAGTATCGCTAGCTGGCGGTAGTACCGCCCCTGGTCAGCGGTAGTACCGCTCCAGGAGCTCAGTACCGCCTGCCTAGCGGTTGTACGTGGACGAACCTTTTTGTGAAGACTTTCTTGGTGGTGGTAGTGCATATGCACTACCAGGGGCCTAGCGGTAGTACCGCTGCAGCCAGCGCTAGTACCGCTGGAGAGCCAGCGCTAGTACCGCTGGAGTGCTAGCGGTAGTACCGCTGCATCCAGCGGTAGTACCGCTAGACTCGGGCTGAGAGTGGGAAAACAGTTGGATTTTTTTCCCCACTATATAAAGGGTTCTTCTAGCTGTGGAACCTCATCTCTTACCCTCCCAAGCTCCATTGTTGCTCCCTAAGCTCAAAAGTGCCCGATCTCTCTTCCTAGCCAATCAAACTTGTTGATTCATTAGGGATTGGTTGAGAAGGCCTAGATACACACTTCCACCAAGAGAAAAGTTGATTCCCCCACCAATCCCTTGCGGATCTTGTTACTCTTGGGTGTTTGAGCATCCTAGATGGTTGAGGTCACCTGAAGCCACATTCCATTGTGGTGAAGCTTCGTGGTCTTGTTGGGGGCCTCCAAGCTTTGTGTGGAGTTTGCCCCAACCTTGTTTGTAAAGGTTCGGTCGCCGCCTTCAAGGGCACCTACAGTGGAATCACGGTACCTTGCATCGTGCGAGGGCGTGAGGAGAATACGGTGGCCTTAGTGGCTTATTGGGGAGCATTGTGCCTCCAGACCGCTCCAACGGAGACGTACTTCCTGTCAAAGGGAAGGAACTTCGGTAACACATCCTCGTCTCCATCGGTTCCTCTTGTGGTTATCTCTAACCTTTACTGTGTGTATGCTTATGTTGTCGTCTATCTCTTACTTGTCTTAGTAGCTCTCGTTATTAGCTTCATTAGGGTTCACCCCATTGTTGTAATATTTGTGAACCCATATGTTGTTTACCTTAACTTGCTAAGATTAATTAAAAAGTGGTCGTTGCCTATTCACCCCCCCCCCTCTAGTCAACCATATCGATCCTTTCACTTGGAGCGTCTTGTATCATAGGAGTCTTTTATTTTTGTTGTGTCACAATCATCCTTGCTGCACACCTAGAGAGAGAGACATGCACTCACCGTGATTTTGTCGAGCTTCACTTATATCCTTTGGTAGACAATTCAGCTCACATGTGCTTCACTTATATCTTTTGAGATAGATGCTTTTGCTCTATGTGCTTCACTTATATCTTTTAGAGCACAGTGGTGCGTGGCTTGGTAGTTGATCTATGCTTTGAAAGTAGTCTCAAAAGGGGTAGTTATCCAAAGGGATACGAAAACTTCCACCTTCATGTGCATTGAATAGTTAGAGAAGTTTGATTTATCTCAATTAGTTTTGAGTTGTGGTTTTGGTAATATTGAAGTTATGCTAGTAAGGTGTTGTGGATCTAGAAATACTTGTGTTGAAGTTAGTGATTCCCATAGCATGCACGTATGGTGAACCGCTATGTGATGAAGTCTGAGCATGATTAGTCTTTTGATTGTCATCCTTTGTGTGGCGGTCGGGATCGCGCGATGGTTTATACCTACCAACCCTTCCCCTAGGAGCATGCGTTGAATGCTTTGTTTCGATTACTAATAAAACTTTTGCAACAAGTATATGAGTTCTTCATGACTAATGTTGAGTCCATGGTTTAGATGCACTTTCACCTTCCACCATCACTATCTTCTTAGTGCCGTGCAACTTTCGTCGGTGCACAAAACCCACCATTAGCCTCCCTCAAAACAGACACCATACCTACCTACTATGGCTTTTTCAAAGTCATTCCGAGATATATTGCCATGCAACTACCACCATGACATGTCCCACCACTTCTACATTGCCATTGCATGATCGTAAGATAGCTAGCATGATGTTTCCATTAATGTCTATGCCATGCTAGATCATTGTCACGGTACACTACCGAAGGCATTCCATATAGAGTCATCGTTGCTCTAAGTTTTGAGTTGAAAGTGTGATGATCATCATTGATGGAGCATTGTCCCATGTGAGGAAATAAAAGAGGCCAAAGATTCCCACCAAAAAAAAGAGGCCAAAGAGCCCACACAAAAAAAATGATGAGAGAAAAAGAGAGAAGAGACAATGTTACCACCTTTCCACACTTGTGCATATTAAGCACCATGATCTTCATGATTGAGAGTCTCTCGTTTTGTCACCGCCATATAGCTAGTGGGAAATTTCCATTATATAACTTGTCTTGTATATTCCAATGATAGGCTTCCTCAAAATTGCCTTAGGTCTTCGTGAGCAAGCAAGTTCGATGCACACCCACTAATTTTCTTTAAGAGCTTTCACATACTCTTAGCTCTAGTGCATTATTTGTATGGCAATCCCTACTCATTCACATTGACATCTATTGATGAGCATCTCCACAGCTCATTGATATGCCTAGTTAATGTGGTCATCTTCTCCTTTTTGTCTTGCAACCTCCACCACACTCCACACCACTTATAGTGCTAAAACCATGGCTCACACTCATGTATTGCGTGAGAGTTGAAAAGGTTTGAGAAAGTAAAGGTGTGAAACAATTACTTGGCCAATACTGGGGTTGTGCATGATTTAAATTCGTTGTGCAATGATGATAGAGCATAGCCAGACTATATGCTTTTGTAGGTATAACTTTCTTTTGTCCTTGTTATTTTGAAATTTCATGATTACCTTGCTAGTTTGCTTGAATTATTATTGTTTCCACGTCAATAGCAAACTATTTTTTTGAATATAATGGATCTGAACATTCACGTCACATAAGAGGAGTTACAAAGTACATCTATGCTAGGTAGCATGAAAGCATCAAAAATTCATTCTTTATCACTTCCCTACTCGAGGACGGGCAGGAGTTAAGCTTGGGGATGCTTGATACGTCTCAAACGTATCTATAATTTTAGATGGTTTCATGTTGTTATCTTGTCATCTTTGGATGTTTTATGTACCTTTTATATCTGTTTTGGGACTAACTTATTAATTCAGTGCCAAGTGCCAGTTCGGGTTTTTTCTGTGTTTTTGGCTCTTTTCAGATCTGATTTTGGAACGGAGTCCAAACGGAATAAAATCCCCGAAATAAAGTTTTCCCGAATGGAAGAAGATCAGGGGGCTTGTGGGCCAAGCCATGAGAGCTACAGGGAGCCCACAAGCCCTGTAGCCGCCACCAGGGGGCGGCGGCTAGCAGGCTTGTGGCCTCCCTGGCGCCCCCTGACCTAGCTCCTTCGCCTATATATTCCCTAAAATACAGAGAAAAAATCAGGGAATCCACGAAAACACTTTTCCGCCGCCGCAAGCTTCCGTTTCCGCGAGATCTCATCTGGAGACCCTTCCCGGTGCCCTGCCGGAGGGGACTTTGGAGTTGGAGGGCTTCTACATCAACATCATCGCGCCTCCAATGACTCGTGAGTAGTTCACTTCAGACCTAGAGGTCCGTAGTTAGTAGCTAGATGGCTTCTTCTCTCTCTTGGATCTTCAATACAAAGTCCTCCATGATCTTCATGGAGATCTATCCGATGTAATCCTCTTTGGCGGTGTGTTTGTCGAGATCCGATGAATTGTGGATTTGTGATCAGATTATCTATGATATATATTTGAGTCTTTGCTGATTTCTTATATGCATGATTTGATATCCTTGTAAGTCTCTCCGAGTTTTGGGTTTTGTTTGGCCAACTAGATCTATGATTCTTGCAATGGGAGAAGTGCTTGGTTTTGGGTTCTTACCGTGTGGTGACCTTTCCCAATGACAGTAGGGGCCGCAAGGCACACATCGTGTAGTTTCCATCAAGGGTAACAAGGTGGGCTTTGTCGTAGATATGAGATTCTCCATCTACATCATGTCATCTTGCTTAAGGCGTTACTCTGTTCTTTTGGACTTAATACACTAGATGCATGCTGGATAACAGTCGACGTGTGGAGTAATAGTAGTAGATGCAGAAAGTATTGGTCTACTTGTTTTGGACGTGATGCCTATAGATATAATCATTGCCATAGATGACGTCACGACTTTGCGCGGTTCTAGCAATTGCTCGACAGTAATTTGTTCACCCACCGTCTACTTGCTTTCATGAGAGAAGCCACTAGTGAATACTACGGCCCCCAGGTCTATTCAGACCTATCGTTTCCACTTTTGCTTTTACTTTGCTTTGTTACTTTGTTGCTTTCAGTTCTCACTTGGTGAAGAATCTATAAGGGATTGACAACCCCTTCACAGCGTTGGGAGCAAGCTTTTTGTGTTTGTGCAGGCACTTGAGATACTCCTTCACTGGATCGATGCCTTGGTTCTCAAACTGAGGGAAATACTTACCACTGTTGCGCTACATCACCCTTTCCGCTTCGAGGGAACATCAAGACAAGGCTCCAAGGCCATGGGGGAAATCCTTTGCATATTTTCCTAGGAAGTCCCTTAAGGCGTAGCCGTAGCAGAAGGATTCCTGGTGCCGTTGCTGAGGAGTATCAAGACAAGAACAGTCTCCGTCAGCATGTTTTTGGCGCCGTTGGAAGGTCTTTTGTTGCAGTAGCAGTGGTCCATTCCTGAAGTTAGTTCCAACATATCGAGCAAATACTTCACCGGATTGATTTTTGAACAGTTTATAGTTGGAGTCAAATGACTCATCTGAGGAATAGGATAATGTAAGTGCATCTAGTGCCCCTTCGTGATTTTGGTGGTTTGAAGCCTTATAAGTTAAATATCTAATGTGTTCTTGAGTGTACACATGATCTATAAGTTGCTGAGGAGTTTGAAATATTTGATGAATATCGACCCCTAAAAATGTATATCTTCGGTTGAAGAAATTGGTCTGAAGCTGAAGAATTGTATCGCGAAGAATTTGTGATGAAGTTGATATTCCTCATGAAGATATTGAAATTTAGGAATTCGGTGTGTCCTGAAGAAAATCAATCTGAATACTTTGAAGCATGAAGATTTATCCTTTCTATTTTATTTTCTTCACACTTGAGTAATAGGAACACCGCACTGTTAAAGGGGGTCGAGGTAACACATTGGAATGAATTTCCTCATGATGCTCAACCCAAGCCTAATCCTACCAAAAGCCTCAAGTGAGGAATATGAGAGACATGAGGACTCTCACAGTTGAGGGTCCTGACCGTTATCGATATCCACGCCACATCATTGGTCTTATCCACACCAACGGTCATATTATTTAAGGGCACTAATGTCAAATCATGTCGGGATGCTCCCAGGCTATAAATAGCCGCCCCCCACAACCATTAGCTGGTTGGCTGCTCCGTTAGAAACTGACACTTGTCATAAGAGCAACCCAAATTCCTCAAAGTTCATGAGAGTAATTCATCAGTGAGGAAATACCACAAACACCAAACCACAAACCAAACCAAGTGATTGAGCATCACTGAAGAATTTGTTCCTGTGTGGGACTGAAGCCTTTTACCTTTGAGGACTGTGCATCCTCCAAACGGTTAGGCGTCATGGTCTAGAGCAATCCAGCAGTAAATTGTGGATCGCCAGGTGACCAAGTTTGTGAGGGTTTGGAAGTCTGCCCTGAAGACTTACCACGAGTGTTGGACGAGGACTGTGTGTTCTTAGCCCAAGGAGAATACGGTAGGGACTGTGTGTCCTTTGGTTTCAATACCAAGCCGCTCCAAACCAGATGTACAACTGTCACAACAGTTGGAACTGGGTCATCAACCACTGTCTTCACTGTGAAACGGGTTGTATTTACTCAACTCTTTATATTCCTCAGATTGTGTGTTGATGATTTTCACTGTCACTGTTTGAAGAATTTGCTGAAGACTTTCTCTGAAATTCCTCAACCCCAAATTCTTCACGCGAGTTAATCCTCATCTGTTTTCTGCGTGCCTGCATACTGTGCAAACTGTTTTCATATTCTTCATCCTGTAAAACTATTGTAGTGATACTTTGCACTCTTGATCCTTTGTTGTTTCCGCTGTAAGTTAGTCATCAGTGAGGAATTTCCTCAAAAGGTTTCCTCATTGATGAAATTCTGAAAATCTCCTATTCACCCCCCCCCCCCTCTAGTCGATACAATGCACTTTCATTGGTATCAGAGCAAGGTACTTCCTTGTTCTGTGTGATTTTGGTTTAACCACCTGGAGTTTTAGTTATGTCGACTGCACGCATGATTAAGGTCACTGCGGCTTGTCCTACTTTCGAAGGAAAGGACTTTCCCTTCTAGAAGACCAAGATGCAGATGCATCTACAAGCTACTGACAATGATCTCTGGTATATTGTGGAACATGGCGTCCCTATCATCTCTGCTACTATCTCTGCCGCTGATGTGAAGAAATTCAAGCAACTTGATTCTCAAGCGAAGAATATCATTTGTGGCCATCTGAGCAAGGGCCAGTATGGCAGAGTGAGTGCTTTGGGCTCAGCGAAACTTATCTGGGAAAGGTTGTCCAAAGTTAATGAAGGAGTATCAACCCAGCGTGATTCTCGTGTTGATGTTCTTCGCAATCTCTTCAATCGCTTCAAGAGGTTTGACAATGAAAGCTGCCAAGATACCTTTGATCGCCTCACTGACATATCAAATGAACTGCAAGCACTGGGAGCTCGAGACATTACTGATCACGAAGTTGTGAAGAAACTGCTAAGATCTTTGGACTCTTCATTTGATACTTTAGTTCAGATCATTCAAGAAAGACCAGACTACAAGATGCTTGATCCAGCTGATATACTCAAAAAACTCAATACTCATGAATTCCAACAAGAAGAAAAGAGAGATCTATATGGACCAAGCTATTCTAGACCACGTGCACTGAAGGCCAAAGCAATTTCCTCATCTGAAGAAGTAGACTCGGATGGTAGCATTGGTGATCCTGAAGAATTTGGACAGGAGCTTGCAATGCTCGTGAGGAAATTCCAGAGATTTACACGACGTGGCCAGTTCGGTAAATCTTCAAGAAGAGATATGAGGAAATCAGAATCTTCATCTGAGGACTACAAGACTGATTGTCCTCGTTGGGGAAAGGAATCAAAGAAGAAGAAATACAAGGATGAAAGTTCTGATGACTCGAAGAAAAAGAAGAAACCTTCAAAATCCTCATCTTCAAAGTCCTCATCGCACAAGAAGACTAGTTTCAGAAAGGCTCGGGCACTTATTGGCAAGGAAATGGATTCCGAGGAAAAATCCGAGGAATGTGATGAAGAGGAGGGTTCTGATGAAGACTCAGAATCCGGACAGGCTAGTCTTGCACTTGCAACCACATTCGTCAGCAAGTCAATCTTCAACCTTCAAGAAAATGATAACACCATCCACACTGATGACTATGCTGATGACTTCGCTCCAACCTATTGCTTCATGGCAAAAGGTTCAAAGGTACCGAATGATGCTTCCTGCTCTGATTCAAGTGACTGTGAACCTGATGATTATAAAACCCAGTTACAGTAAACTTGCTATCATTGCCACTAAACAACAAACTGCCCTGGAAAAGCTTCAGAAACTACTAGATAGAAGCGATGATCTGTTGAATGATGAAATGAATCTTACCCAAATCCTCACTGAAGATATGAAAAGTCTTCAGTCTAGATTTGATAATCTTCAAGATCGTCATATTACACTCCTCACTGATCATGAGAAACTTTCCTATGAATTTCTTCAAAGGAAGCTTGATCTAGAGAAGTTGAGGATTTCTCATGATGATCTTCGTATGGAAAATGATTCATTACTAGCTCAACAGATCAGTGTTGCTCAAGCTGAATTCATTCCTCCATGCCTTAAATGCATCGAACGTGAAACTGCTAATTCTTCATGAGAATCATCAAATGCTTCAATTGCTACAAATTCTTCAACTGCTCCTGTAGTGTCAAATTCCTCACTTGAGGAAAACACAAATGTCACTGATGAAAATGCAGGGCTGAAGGAATTGTATGTGACAGGCATATACAAAAGTCTCAAAGACATCAAACCCTTTGTGATGTGCTCAAAAAGCAGATCTTGAACAGGAACCCGAGCAAAGAAGGAATTGCCTTTGAGAGTAAATTGAATGCTGATGGATCTTATTGGAAACCTGAGCAGTATCCCAAAACCTCATGGGTTGCTGCTACTGGGCCTCCTTTTGATCCATCCAATCTAACAGGCTTTTCATGTGAATTATCCTATTCCTCAGATGAGTCATTTGACTCCAACTATAAATTTTTCAAAAATCAATCTGGTGAAGTATTTGCTCGATATGTTGGAACTAACTGCAGGAATGGCCCTCCCTTTAGGAAAATCTAGGTTCCCAAATGTTGCCTTGAAAATCTTTAGGTGAATGTCCTCATGACACCACCTATGAAGAATTTGAACCCCAGATCAAATTCCTGAGGAGGACCAAAGTCTTCAAGAGGATCAAAATCCTCAACTGGTCAAAACTATGCTCGTAGCCGTGCTAATGCTTCTAACATGCAGGGAAATTACAAGGAATATGAATATGAGCGTTATTCTTCAAATCATTATGTTCACAAAGCCTCAAACAAGTTCTCTGCATATTCATATGAGTACTTTAACCCCCCCTACTATTAAGAGAAGTGCATTAGCTTCAATGCCCCCTTTCTCATATGGTGCTCGCAGGATGATGAATGCTTTACCACCCCTTCAGATGTGGGTGGTGAAGAAATTGAACTAATCACTTCTGCAGGTTAGGTCTCCAGATGAAAATCATCATCTGAAGATTTTGCTGGAGACCTGAGGAAATTCTTGATGGGACGCAAGCTAATAATTGATGAAATAGAAATATTTCACGCGTCCTTATAATTATGTTATGATAAAATTCCTATATGATGAAATTGATATCATATTCTTCAAGTCTGGAGCATATGAGATGGTAAGTTGTACTAATTCATCTGCAGGATGACAAACCCAAGAGTACTGAGTGGGTTCTTGATAGTGGCTGCACACACCACATGACTGGTGACAAAAGCTTGTTGATGAATATGCCACTAACTCCATCACCTCTGAAGCAAGTCACATATGTTGACAAAGGTAAAAGCAAGGTATTGGGACTTGGCAAAGTGGCTATTTCCAAGGATAGGCACATGGACAAAGTAATGCTTGTTTAATCTCTTGGATTTAACCTCATGTCAGTCGCAATGCTTTGTGATCTTGATATGATAGTTATCTTTGGTAGATATAGATGTGTTGTCAGCATGGAATCTGACAGATCCAAAGTCTTCGAAGGTGTTAGAAGAGGGGATTTGTACATTTTTGATTTTTCTACAGGTCCTCAACCAGCCACTTGCTTACTAGCAAAAACCATAGAAGGGTGGATGTGGCATCGAAGACTCGGTCATGCAGGCATGAGGAATTTGCACACGCTCGCGAAGAAGAAGCATGTCATCGGCATCGAATCAGTCAGATTCCTAAAGGACCATCTCTACGGTGCTTGTGAGTCTGGAAAAATGACCAGATCCAAGCACCCCTCGAAGACTATCATGACCACTACTCGTCCATTTGAATTGCTTCACATGGATCTATTTGGACCTACTCATTATGCCACACTAACAAATGCAGCATCTTTATATGGCTTCGTCATAGTTGATGATTATTCCAGATATACATGGGTGCATATCATCTTATATAAAACTGAAGTGCAGGAAGTCTTCAAATGATTTTCTTCAAGGGCCTCGACGAACTTCGGCATCAATATCAAACACATCAGGAGTGATAATGGAACAGAGTTCAAAAACACTGGTCTTGATAATTATCTTGATGAACTTGGTATTACTCACGAATTGTCTGCTCCTTATACTCCTCAACAGAATGGTGTCGTTGAAAGGAAGAACAGGACTCTGGTTGAGATGGCAAGAACCATGCTTGAAGAATATCAGACTCCTAGTCACTTTTGGCCTGCAGCAATCAACACTGCATGCCATATCATGAACAGGGTATATCTTCACAAATTCCTCAAGAAAACCTCATATGAACTCCTCACAAACAAGAAACCCAATGTAAGTTATTTCAAAGTCTTCGGTGCAAAATGTTAGATTAGAGATCCTCACCATAGCTCAAAATTTGCACCTAAGGCACATGAGGGTTTTATGCTCGGTTATGGGAAGGACTCGCACACCTACAGAGTCTTCAACAACTATCACAACAAGGTTGTTGAGATTGTAGATCTACGGTTCGATGAAACCAATGGCTCGCAAAGAGTGCAATTGCCTTCTGATCCAGATAAGTTGTCTCCTGAGGAAGCAATAAAGCTCAAAGCTACTGAAGACATTGTTCCCATTGAGGAAATTGATGAAGAAATCATTCCCATCACTGATGAAAATCAAGAAGATGCTCCTGAGGAACTTACCCCAGAACAAATTCCTCAGCCCAGACGAAATCCTCAACCAGCTCATCCGAGGATTGCAAATGAAGTGGAACTTGACAAAATCCTCAATGACATCAACGCGCCAGGTCCTCTCACTCGCTCAAAAGCTTCACACCAATTAACTTTTGTGGGCATTTCTCCTTTGTGTCTATCACAGAACCTTCAAAAGTTGCCGAGGCTTTCCTGGAACCGGAGTGGATCCAAGCTATGCAAGACGAACTTCTTCAATTCTAGCTGAATGACGTATGGGAGCTCGTCAAACGACCAGATCCTCGCAAGCACAACATCATCGAAACCAAGTGGATTTTCTGAAACAAGCAAGATGAGGATGGTCAAGTGGTGAGGAATAAGGCACGACTTGTAGCCCAAGGCTACACACAGGTTGAAGGAATAGATTTCGATGAAACTTTTGCACTTGTTGCTAGACTTGAAGCTATTTGAATACTACTTGCTTATGCTAATCATCATAACATCATCTTATATCAAATGGATGTGAAAAGTGCATTCCTCAATGGTAAGCTTGAGGAAGAAGCATATGTTGCTCAGCCTCCAGGTTTTGAGGATCCAAAGAATCCAGACAAAGTCTTCAGACTCAAAAAGGCACTCTATGGTCTCAAGCAGGCCCCTCGGGCATGGTATGATACATTCAAGGAATTCCTCATGAAGAAAGGCTTCAAACCTGGTTCACTCGATCCAACTCTTTTCACTAAATCCTATGATAATGAGTTATTTGTGTGCGAGATATATGTCGATGAAATTATATTTGGCTGTACTGACAAACGATAAAATGATGAATTTTCTTACATGTGAGTGAAGAATATCATATGTCTATGATGGGGGAGCTGAAATTCTTCTTAGGTCTTCAAATTCGTCAACAACGCAATGGAATCTTCATATCTCAGGAGAAATACCTCAAGGATGTTCTGAGGAAATTCGACATGCATGAATGCAAATGTGCCAAGACTCCAATGCCTACCAAAGGCCACCTCTGCACTGACGAAAATGGTAAAGAATTCGATCAGCAGGTATATCGCTCTATGATTGGCTCTTTACTGTATTTATGTGCATCTAGGCCAGATGTAATGCTTAGTGTTTGCATGTGTGCACGTTTTCAAGCAAAACCGAAGGAATCACACCATAAGGCTGTGAAACATATTATTCGATACTTAGCTCACACAACAACACTAGGATTATGGTACCCCAAGGGCTCAAATCTTCATCTTGTGGGATATTCTGATTCTGACTATGTTGGTGACCGTGTGGATCGCAAGTCAACCTCTAGCACATGTCATTTCCTCGGAAGATCACTAGTTTGCTCGTCCTCAAAGAAGCAGAATTGCGTTTCACTCTCCACTACCGAAGCTGAGTACATTGCTGCTGGTTCATGTTGTGCTCAATTGGTATGCATGAAGCAAACCCTCAAGGACTACGGCATCAACATGAAAAATGTGCCTCTCTACTGCGACAATGAGAGTGCAATCAAGATTGCATACAACCCAGTACAACACTCGAAGACCAAGCACATCCAGATTCGTCATCATTTTCTTCGGGACCATGTCCTCAAGGGCAATATTCTCATCGACCATGTGAAGACTGACGATCAACTGGCAGATATCTTCACTAAGCCCTTGGATGAGAAAAGGTTTTGCAAGTTGCGGTGTGAGCTAAATATCTTAGCATCTTCAAATGTTTTATAAAAACATGCACACATCCTAACACTTATGCAAAATTGATGACTTAGATGTGCAACACATGATGAATCGATTCTCTTCAAGTAATGAAGAATATCACTCTGAGTGTGAGGAAATCAACGAAGAAATTGATTCTCAGGGCCCTACGACAATTGTACGCGGCGTCTGTAATCAACATTCTTATATGGTGGGTCACACCACCACCCAACTTGAAATTCCTCAAGTTGAATTTCTTCAAAGCTGAATTTCTTCAAAATCATTTTTCTTCAAAACTGAAATTCATCATCATGACGCTTTGTCACAAAATTCTCAAGTTAATCAAAACTCTTCAAAAGCACTTGATGATTTTCGTTTACCCAGATAGACTGTGATTTCAAGTCCTCAACAGCATTCACTTATAGCTATTTCTTCAATTTGATATTTCATATAAGTGAATGTGATCGTACCCGAGTTTCCCTCTATGCTACTCTCACCCAGTCTACTCAATTGTTCATATGCGTTCTACTTGAAACTTTGTTCAAAATCCTCACTGCATCCTTGTCAGCTGTGATTTTGTAACAAAATCTTCAAAATCTTCAAAAATATTTTTTATTGTTACAAAGTAACTGAACCCCACTTTCCCCGTTTGGATAACCACGATCTCCACGATCTCCACAGCTTCGGTCATGCGCTACACGTGTCCTGCGGAGACGTAGAGACAGGGGCTATTTGGTCCGATATTTTCGCGCCAATAGTTACCGCCTGGCTATAAATATGTCCCCATCTCCCTTCGGTAAAATCTTCTTCATCCCATCGCCCTCCTGCTACAGCAAAGCTCAAAAGCCCTAGCGCCACTGCTGGAAGTCTCGATGCCGGCGAAGAAGAGCTTGACTGCCTCGACCTCTCCGTCGCCAAAACAACGCCGGAACCGGACCATCTTCGTCCGCCGCCGCCGTAGCTGTCCTCTATTGCCGAGTTAGGGCGCATTGGACCCGCACTGAAAGAGCATCTACTGCTACTCCTTCTCTGTTCTTCGTGCGCGCCATCTAGGGTAAATAAAAACCCTATTTTTACAGCTCGTTTAATCTACTATTTTACCCTAGAGATGTGAAATCTGTTTTTCCTCAAGTATCCATCAGTTTCTTTTTCCTCAAACACTGCCTAACACCCAACTATTGATGAACTTCACTAAGCATCTAAGATTTTCACGAGATTCCTCAGTTGTGCGAATTTTCGGATCTGTACAACTCTGGAACCCAATAACAGTATGCTCAGACGAATTCCTCAACCACTGGTCAAATTCCTCAACTGTCAAAGATTTTCATTTCATCAAATCTGAGAACGCATATGACCTCTCCAAATTCCTCGCAACTATACTCTGTTCACACGTACAAACATGTCAGCTCATGAATCTCTTGGTTCTCATCAACTTAACTCATTTGCAGCATTTCTTGAAGAAAATCTGCAAGTTTCATCAGAATCCTCAAGAGTTCAATTTCCTCAGCAAAAGCCTCAGCTGAAGAAAATGGAGGATGAAAGGAAGCAAAAGGGTGGCAAGAAACTCAAGCAGAACACTGCCATAGATATCCTTGAGGATATATACCTGGAATACTGCACTCCTGATGAACAAGAATCTATGCCCAAGAGAAAGATAAGGCTTCAAAAGATAGAATGCCAATGGGCTAAGGAGTGGAAAGAGTAGAGATTCGTCACTCCCAAATATGAGAAGAAATTCTCTCTGAAGCCTCCTGGAAAACGGCCTCCACTTGAGGATTATCATGAAGCACACCCCTCAAACCTCAAGACAATTGATGACTATCCTGAGGAAAAGTCAAAACACTTGTCAAAGCTTGAGAAGCAAGCAGAAGCTGCTGTGAGGAAGTTCAATGAAGAATCTGCTGCTGCTACAACTGCCGCCACTTCCTGTGCAGCTGAGACTTTTGGTACGGCCTTTCCTCAAATTAAGTATGTGCCATTAAAACCAAAGTCTTCAAATCCTCAAGAGAAAATGCCTCAGAAAACTGCACCATCATCAGCACCAAAACCCTCAGCACCACCAAAGGCTTCAAAGCCTGAACAGAAGCCAGTAATGAAGCAACTGCCCACTGTCTCTAGCTCCTCAGTCCCGTCTGCAACAAGCTCGGAGACAAAGTCTTCACCGACTCCCCTGAAGACTAAGGTCACTGCTGGGAGAGGAACAAGACCAAGCCCAAGCAAAATCATCAAGGTCCCTTCTGCATCAAAAGGTAGTGATGAATTTGATGATGACACTCTGCAAGCCATCATCAGAAACAAGCAAGATAGGGTAGCTCAAGCTTCTGGCAGCTCCATTCCTCTGGCCATGAACCCAAAAGTCCTCCTGGATTACATAAACATCTGGTATGAGGACCCCAACACTCCAACTGATGATTTGAAGCTTCCCCCAGGCATCAGCCACATGGTGGCCACATTCATCAATGAGGCCAAGTGGAAGGATCAGCAAGCCAAACAAGCCAAGGTTGCAAAGCTCAAAAAGGAGAAATTCCTCAGGCAGAATCTCCTCAACCTGACGCCTGATGCACTTGTGTCAACACAAGTTGAATTGAAGACTGTGACTGAAAAGTACTGTGAGCTTTCTGATCGTCAAAGTCTCAAAAACACCTTCATCAAATTTGCCACTGACGCATTTGATGATTACAACAAGAAGGCTGCCCCTCCAGTACCAACTCCTCAGCCTCTGATTGAAGAACCAGCTGATGAAACTGCTCATGCTGAGGAAATCCCTCAAGAAAGTCGTGCTGATGAACCGGCTATTGAGGAAATTACCAAGGAAAATCTAGATGATGACTCTGCTACAGCTGGTGAGACTGACTCTGCTCCAGCTGGTGCTTCTAAGCCAGCTGATGCCTCTGCTCCAGCTGATGAAATTTCTTCAGGTGAGAAAACACCTTCACCAAAAGCTTCAAAGGTGAAGAAAATGACTCCGTCTGCATCAGACGTGAAGAAGACCAGGGATGCTAAAAAGGAAGCCAAGAAAAGAAAAGCTTCATCAGCAGAAGAATCCACTGAGCCCAGGCGCCTCAAAGCTCTTGAAGAAAATGCACCTCTGGATCATGTGCCTCTCAACGTTGCTCCGTCATATGAGATGACTCCCTTCGAAAGTGAAGACAAGGAGCACGGGGCAGATGAGGAAATGAAGAATGCTGAATCTGAGGAACATACTGATGAGAAAATTCGCATTGATGACAGTCCTCAGCCCTTCATTCCTCCTGAAGAAACTGCACAAGGATCAGCTGCACCAGCTCATGAATCTGGCTCCTCCACCAAGCAAGCTCCTCAAGCTGAGGAAGAACAACGTGAAAATCCTCAGCCTGATGAAAGTCAAAATCCTGAGCAAAATCCTCAACCCAAGGCTCAGGCTGACCCAACTCCTCCTCCTGAGCAAAACCCTCAAGCTGAGGCTCGGGATGAACCAATTCCTCCTCCAGAGCAAAACCCTCAACAGGAAACTCAGGTTGACGACATTCCTCAACCAGAGCATGCTCCTCAGCCTGAAGCACAAACTGATGAAATTCCTCACCCTGAGGACCATGTTGAGGGCAATGCACCAGATCCAGAAAATGCCTTTGTCGTCCTCAACCCAGAATCTGCAATAGTTGTCTCTCCTCAAGTCAAGCCGCAAAATCTTCAGCCAATGCAGCGTCAACCGTTCTCCAAGCGGCCAAAGTTTCAAAAGGAGTCCTTCTTTGAATAATGCATGTTCTTCATCGGAGAAAATCCCTATGACAAGCCTCGCATCAGGCATCTGAAGTTTTTCACAAGGACACAGCTCAACTACTATGCCTCTGTGTTGTGTGGAATAAACAAGATTTTCCAGCACAGGCACATTCCTCACGTTGAGCTTGAAGAAATTCCATGCTTTGCTCCAGTCCTCAACGTCCTCTTTGAAGCTGGACTCTTCCCAATGTGCTCATACATCTGTGACTGGAATAGTGAGATCATTCTTCAATTCTATGCAACTCTGCACATCTCCGGAGATCCAACAGACATCAACACATGGGTGCTAGATTGGGACGCAGAACACACACTTCAAAGCTCCTGCCAATGAGCTGCTGCGTGAACTTCCGGTATCAATTCCCTCAGAGCAGGCAGTAAAGCTATATGATGAACGTGAGCTGGCTAACAAGCTGATGGATGTCCTCGTGAAGCCTTTGGCTAAGGGGCAACCACCAAGAACAACCTTCCTGGTCCATGAGATGAAATATGAACCCAGGACGGTTTACAGAATCCTCTGCAGCGTTCTTGCGCCAATCAAGGGCCATGATGATGAAGAATACGTCGTAGGCATCATGAAGAATATCCTCTTCAACATCACACATGGCATTCCCATGAACATTCATGATTTCTTCTTGAGGACTTTAGCCGAAAATGCTATGGCTCCTTTTGACCACAAGATTTACGCTCCATGGATCATGAGATTCATAAGAACCAGGTCAGGCATCAACTATCACGCTGATTTCAACAACCATATCAGTTATATGCCTCCTCTAAGGGTCAACAAGAAGACTTTCGAGCCTGTTGAAGGAAAAAGGCAAGTCTGTCATTGATGAAGGCAATCGGCCCCTTAATGGCCAGTTCAGAGAGCCCGGAGCTTATTCTTCATGGGATGACAATGAAACCCATCCTCCAAGTCTTGTTGCTCCTAGGGTGATGAATACCAGAGAGATTCTTCTCAGTCTTCACCAGAAGGTGGACCGGAATCACAAGTGGGTCAAACGCCAGTTCGGCGCCATTGTGAAAACCCTCAATGAAACGCAGAATGTGGTGAAGCTTAACCATCATTATCTTCATGAGGTTTTTTATCGCACCTGGGCCACACTGGATCATTTGAAGACTCCAGCAGAACTTGAAGAATTGGAGTTTGTGCGGGACTTCGATTGGTCATGGCCACCAAAGAAGAAATTCAGGCCAATTCCAGTTCCAGACCTTGAGGATAGTTTGTTTTCTTCATTCCGCACTGCTAAATAAGATGAAGAACAACAAGACACTGCCACCGGTCCAAGAAGGAAGTCTGCTCCCAAGAATCCTCACACGTCTTCCTCAACTGCCAAGAAGTGAAAGTCTTCACGGACGTTAGTCCTCAGTTTGTCCCTTTTTGTCACTTGATGACAAAGGGGGACAAACTTGAGAGTTAGTCTTCACACGGGATATTTTGGGGGCTTATAAACTTTATTTAAGTTACAAACTCTTGGCTCTTCTGAAGTGTTTTATGTAATGAGTTGTAACTTAAGCCCGATGGTAGTCTGACGCTTTTGAACGTTTTTCATCGCATGCTTATTCCTCAACTTTTTAATGCACGTATGCTGGAATTCGTCAGATACCATTTGTTATCATGCATCCTCAATTTCTTCATACTATATGTCGTATGAATGCATGAGATACAAGACTCAGGGGGAGATCTCCATGATATAAATCATCAATGTGCATTTGCTGTGAAAAGCAAAATCCTCAAGATATGCACATCTTCAGGGGGAGTCTCTCTGAATCTTGATTTCAAATTCCTCAAATGAGTATTTACACTTCATATGTTTATTCCATTTGAAGACTTAACCTAATTGTCATCAACCACCAAAAAGGGGGAGATTGTAAGTGCATCTAGTGCCCCTTAGTGATTTTGGTGGTTTGAAGACTTATATGTTAAGTATCTAATGTGTTCTTTAGTGTACACAACATCTATAAGTCGTTGAGGAGTTTGAAATATTTGATGAATATCGACCCCTAAAAATGTATATCTTCGGTTGAAGAAATTGGTCTGAAGCTGAAGAATTGAATCGCGAAGAATTTGCAATGAAATTGATATTCCTCATGAAGATATTGAAATTGAGGAATTCGGTGTGTCCTGAAGAAAATCAATCTGAAGACTTTGAAGCATGAAGATTTATCCTTTCTGTTTTATTTTCTTCACACTTGAGTAATAGGAACACCGTACTGTTAAAGGGGGTCGAGGTAACACATTGGAATGAATTTCCTCATGATGCTCAACCCAAGCCTAATCCTACCAAAAGCCTCAAGTGAGAAATATGAGAGACATGAGGACTATCACAGTTGAGGGTCCTAACCGTTATCGATATCCACGCCACATCATTGGTCTTATCCACACCAACGGCCATATTATTTAAGGGCATTAATGTCAAATCATGTCGCGATGCTCCCAGGCTATAAATAGCCGCCCCCCACAACCATTAGCTGGTTGGCTGCTCCGTTAGAAACTAACCCTTGTCCTAAGAGCAACCCAAATTCCTCAAAGTTCACGAGAGTAATTCATCAGTGAGGAAATACCCCAAACACCAAACCACAAACCAAACCAAGTGATTGAGCATCACTGAAGAAGTTGTTCCTGTGTGGGACTGAAGCCTTTTAACTTTGAGGTGTGTGCATCCTCCAGATGGTTAGGCGTCATGGTCTAGAGAAATCCAGCAGTCAATTGTGGATCGCGAGGTGATCAAGTTTGTGAGGGTTTGGAAGTCTGCCCTGAAGACTTACCACGAGTGTTGGGCGAGCACTGTGTGTTCTTAGCCCAAGGAGAATATGGTAGGGACTGTGTGTCCTTTGGTTTCAATACCAAGCCGCTCCAAACAAGATGTACAACTGTCACAACAGTTGGAACTCGGTCATCAACCACTGTCTTCACTGTGAAACGGGTTATATTTCCTCAACTCTTTATATTCCTGAGATTGTGTGTTGATGATTTTCACTGTCACTGTTTGAAGAATTTGCTGAAGACTTTCTCTGAAATTCCTCAACCCCAAATTCTTCACGCGAGTTAATCCTCATCTGTTTTCTGCGTGTGTGCGTACTATGCAAAGTGTTTTCATATTCTTCATCCTGAAAAACTGATGTAGTGATACTTTGCACTCTTGATCCTTTGTTGTTTCCGTTGTAAGTTAGTCATAAGTGAGGAATTTCCTCAAAAGGAATTTCCTCATTGTTGAAATTCTAAAAATCTCCTATTCACCCCCCTCTAGTCGATATAGCGCACTTTCAGATAATTCACATGCAAAGCCTGTTAGATTGGATGGATCAACAGGAGGTCCTTTAGCAACAACCCATGAGGTTTTGGGATACTGCTCAGGTTGCCAGTATGATCCATCAGCATTCAGTTTCCTTTCAAAGGCAATTCCTTCTTTCCTCGGGTTCCTGTTCAAAATCTGCTTTTTGAGCACATCGCAAAGGGTTTTATGCCCTTTGAGACTTTTGTACATGCCTGTCACATACAATACCACAGGAGCAGTTGAAAAATTTGTAGCAATAGAAGCATTTGATGATTCTGGTGAAGAATTGGCAGTTTCACGCTCGATGCATTTCAGACATGGTGGAGTGAATTCAACCTCAGCGGCACTAATCTGTTGAGCAAGTAATGAATCGTTTTCCATTCGAAGATCATCATGAGACATCTCCAACTTCTCAAGATCAAGTTTCATTTGAAGAAATTCATAGGAAAGTTTCTCATGATCACCCAAGAGTGTGCCATAACGATCTTGAAGACTATCAAATCTGGACTTAAGACTTTTCACATCTCCAGTGAGAATTTGAGTATGATTCATTTCATCATTCAATAGGCCATCGCTTCTGTCTAGCAGTTTTTGAAGCTTTTCAATGGCACTTTGTTGTTTAGTTGCAATGTTGGTAAGTTTACTGTAACTGGGTTTTTATAATCATCAGGTTCACATTCACTTGAATGAGAGGAGGAAGTGTTGCTCGGTACCTTTGAACCTTTTTCCATGAAGCATTAGGTTGGAGCGAAGTCATCAACACACTCATCAGTGTAGATAGTGTTGTCATTTTCTTCAAGGTTGAAGATTGACTTGCTCACGAATGTGGTAGCCAGTGCAAGACTTGCCACACCAGATTCTAAGTCTTCTTCAGAACCTTCCTCTTCATCACATTCCTCAGATTCTTCCTCATAATCCATTTCCTTGCCAATGAGTGCCCGAGCCTTTCTGAAACTAGTCTTCTTGTGCGATGAGGACTTTGAGGATGAGGATTTTGAAGATTTCTTGTTTTTCTTCGAGTCATCAGAACTTTCATCCTTGTATTTATTCTTCTTTGATTCCTTCACCCGGCGAGGACAATCAGCAATATAGTGACCAGATTTCTTGCATTTGTCGCAGGTTCTTTTCTTGTAATCCTCAGATGAAGATTCTGATTTCCTCATATCTCTTCTTGAAGATATACCAAACTGGCCACGCCTTGTAAACTTCTGGAATTTCCTCACGAGCATTGCAAGCTCCTATCCAAGTTCTTCACGATCACCAATGTTGCAATCTGAGTCTTCTTCTTCAGATGAGGAAATTGCTTTGGCCTACAGCGCACGAGGTCTAGAGTAGCTTGGTCCATACAGATCTCTCTTCTCTTCCTGTTGGAATTCATGAGTATTGAGTCTTTCGAGTATATCAGCAGGACCAAGCATCTTGTATTCTGCTCTTTCTTGAATCATCAGAACTACTGTATCAAATGATGGATCCAGAGATCTTAGTAGTTTCTTCACAACTTCATGGTCAGTGATGTCTGGAGCTCCCATTGCTTGCAGTTCATTTGAGATGTTAGTGAGGCGATCAAAGGTGTCTTGGCAGCTTTCATTGCCAAGCCTCTTGAAGCGATTGAAGAGATTGTGAAGAACATCAACACGAGAGTCAAGCTGACTTGAAATTCCTTCATTGACTTTGGACATCATATCCTAGATAAGCTTCGTTGTGCCCAAAGCACTCACTCTGCCATACTGACCTTTTCTCAGATGGCCATACTGATATTCTTCGCTTGAGAATCAAGTTGCTTGAATTTCTTCACATCAGCGGCAGAGACAGTAGCAGCGATGGAGGGAATGCCATGTTCCACAATGTACCAGAGATCATTGTCAATAGCGTGAAGATGCATCTGCATCTTCGTCTTCAAGTAGGGAAAGTCCTTTCCTTCGAAGGTAGGACATCCTGCAGTAACCTTCATCATACCTGTAGTCGACGTAACTAAAACTCCACGTGATTAAACAAAAATCACACAGAACAAGGGAGTACCTTGATCTGATACCAATTGAAAGTGCGTTATATCGACTAGAGGGGGGTGAATAGGCAATTTCTAGAATGTCATCGCTGAGGAAATTCCTTTTGAGGAAATTCCTAACTGATGAATAACATGCAGCGGAAATAGCGCAGGATCAGAGGTGCAAAGATTACAACAACAGTTTACTTGATGAAGCTTAGGAGAATCGGTTTGCACAGTATGCAGTCACAGAATAAGCAGGTGAAGATTAACTGGTATGAAGAATTTGAGGTTGAGGAAATTCAGAGAAAGTCTTCAGCAAATTCTTCAAACAGTGACAATGAAAGTCTTCAACATACAATATTGAGGAATTGAAAGAGTTGAAGAAATAGAACCCGTATCACGATGAAGACGGTCGTTGATGACCCAATTCCAACTATTGTGACAGTCGTACGTCTATTTTGGAGCGGCTTGGTATTGAAACCAAAAGACACACAGTCCCGGGACACACAGTCCCTACCGTATTCTCCTTGAGCTAAGGACACACAGTCCTCGCCCAACACTCGTGCTAAGTCTTCAGGGCAGACTTCCAAACCCTCACAAACTCGGTCACCTGGCGATCTACAATTGACTATTGGATGCTCTAGACCATGACGCCTAACCGTCTAGAGGATGCACAGTCCTCAAATGTAAAATGCTTCAGTTCCACACAGGAACAAATTCTTCAGTGATGCTCAATCACTTGGTTTTTGGTTTGTGGTTTCTTGTTTGGAGTATTTCATCACTTGATGATTTACTCTCGAAGACTCTGAGGAATTTGGGTTGCTCTAAATGACAAGTGTCAGTTTCTCACGGAGCAGCCAACCGGCTAGTGGTTGTGGGGGCGGCTATTTATAGCCTGGGAGCATCCTGACATGATTTGACATAAATGCCCATAACTACTCTGACCGTTGGGTGGATAAGATCAGTGAGGTGGCGCGTGTCACGGCAACGGTCGGAACTTTCAACTGTGAAAGTCCTCATGTCTCTCATATTCCTCACTTTGAGGCTTTGATAGGTTTAGGCTTGGGTTGAGCATCATGAGGAAATTCATTCCGTAGTATTACCTCGACCCCCTTTAACAATATGGTGTTCCAAAGACTCAAGAGCAAAGAAACTGAAACAGAAAGAGCAAGTCTTTATGCCTTGAAGTCTTCAGGCAGATTTTCTTCAGGACAAACCGAATTCCTCATCTTCAATATCTTCATGAGGAATATCAATTTCATCGCAATTTCTTCGCGATCAAAGTCTTCAAGCTTAGACCAATTTCTTCAGCCGAAGACATACATTTTTAGGGGTCGATATTCATCGTATAACTCAAACTCCTCAACGACTTATAGAGCATGTGTACACTTATAAACAAATTAGTTACTTAATCTATAAATCTTCAAACCACCAAAATCACTAAGGGCACTAGATGCACTTACAATTTTCATCTTCACATACACGTAACATGGACGGGCCATGAAACGAGCAAAATTTTCAGAATCGTGACTCAAGTCTTACAATCTTAAGATCTTATGATCCAAACTAGCCCCTACGATTCTACGATTTTTCTCATAGAATCTAAGTTTCTACGATTCTGGTAGTTGTGATTCTATAATTCACGATCCTAGCAATGGAGTTCCGATCCGATTCAGAATCGCGATTCTGACAACATTGGAAACGAGCATAGGCCGGACGACCAAGGATGGCATGATATGCACTCTGGAAATCCACAACCTCGAATGTCAACTTCTCCTTGTGAAAGTTTTTGTCAGAACCGAACACGATGTCCAACGCAATCTGGCCGAGTGACTTGGCCTTTTTCCAGGAATGACTCCATGGAACTACATATTGCTCTCGCTGAGACGGGACATCGAAATGCCCATCCCTTTAAGAATCTCTGCATACAAAATATTCAACCCGCTTCCTCCATCCATCAGAACCTTGCGGAGCCGAACACCTTCCACAACTAGATCAACCACCACAGCTCGTCGACTAGGAGTAGCGACATGAGCAGGGTGATCCGACTGATCAAACGTTATGGGGGTCTGCAACCACTCTGAGGTATGTGGTGGTGGTGGGCACGGCCATGTTGATCTCTCTGTTAACGACCTTCAACCGACTTCTGCTCTCCATGTTAGCAAAAATCTTTAGGGTTGCTTGAACTTCTGGGAAATCATCTTTCTCTTTGTCATTCTCCTTTTCAGGATCCTTCCCACTCGACCGGTCTTCTTTAAATTGTTGGATCAACAACTTACATTGACGAGTGGTGTGCTTGGGCAATATCAGATTGTCATCTTCGTCTTTCTTCATGTGGATTACACACGATTGGTCCAGAACATCTGAGTTACCCTTAGACCTCTTTGGGGGAAATTTCCCTTTGGGTTTTCTATTGAATTTTCCTTGTGCCGCCAGGGGGGTTGCTTTTGCGAGAGTGGAACCATCGGCCTTGCGCTTCTCCTTCCGATTGGAATTGCCGCCAGCATCGTTGTCGACTGCTTTTTCTTTACCGCTGTGGATGCGGTCTTCTTCTTCGCCATTGGTGTATCAGGAAGCAATCTCCATCATATTGCTCATGGACATGTCACCTGTACGACCGAACTTCAAATACAGCTCTTTGTACCTGACACCAGCTTTGAAGGCACAAACTGCCTGGTGCTTAGACACGTTCTCCACCGTGTGATGAAGGGTGGTCCAACGCTGGATATAATCTCTAAAAGATTCATTCGACTTCTGTACGCAAAGCTGCAACTCGGATAGACCAGCTGGACGCTTGCACGTTCCTTCGAATGTTTTTATGAACACCTGGGCTAGATCCTCCCAAAAAATATGCTAGAAGGAGCCAACTGATTCAGCCACGCCCTGTTTGAACCATCCAATGTCACAGGCAAATGCTTCATGGCGGCGCTGTCATTGCATCCACCAATCTACACTGCCACTCGGTAGTCATCAAGCCATGTTTTAGGCTTGGATTCTCCTATGAACTTACTTATTCAAGCCGCCAACCTAAAGTTGGTGGGAATATCAGCAGAACGGATTGCTCTACTGAAGCACTCGGGACCAGAAACTGGAGTGTCGCTTCCACTCGGACGATCTCTGTCAAAACCATCTCTGTGAGCCTGCCCCTCTCAATCCTCCTATGCACGAGTAGATTTCTCGCATCAAATCCAGGACTCCGCTCATCACCAAACGGGCGCCTGTCGTCGTAGTGTCAGGACACATACATACCACTCCTCGGAGGAGAATGCGCCCGATGGTGGTCATCACGGTGATAATGGGGGGCAAACTGATTCCGCCCCTAACCTCTGTGTTGATTCTCTCAGTAACCTCCATCTCTGCGATGTTGGGGTGATCGTGGACTATAAACTGAACAAATTGTATCTGCTCCGGGTGAATTACTGTGCAACCTATTGAGCCACTGTGATACAGCTGAGTTTTGTTGCTGTGCTGCTTGAAGCAAAGTACGAATCTGCTCTAAGCATCTACTAGTCTCTAAGTTTGATGGCTGAATAGAATCTGCTATCTTAGCGGCGGATCCAACATTTAGTACCGGAGTACGATATACCTCAATATTGTCCTGTTGTCCACTCGAGAAGAGTTGTCGCTGATGTCGACTGGAAGTTGGTGGACAACGACGGGCGTGTCCACTCGACGGTTCTCTAACTTCGCGTTCGCCGCGACCGAATCCGGGCGGGCTCTCCATAGAACCCGCCATGATGACCTCTGTTGCTGGATTACAGCTCTCACACTCGGTAGGGACATCAGACTGATCTGACGCCAAGTGGATCGGGCTCCGAAGAGGTTCTGCAGGCTCGATGGTAGCAAACTGCAGAGATGGCAGAGATGAAGCCTGGCGAGCCACTACGTGTGTCACCCATCGCTGAAGTCGTGAGTGACTAGATCGCTTGTGACGACGAACAGCGGGGTGAATGATCGACACCGGAGTCGACGGCTGTCAATGGAGTACACTGCACGAGCTTGCACGAAAATGCATCGCCCCATAGATCGGGAGCATCTCAATGTCGAGAGGCGCCTCCGGAAGCCATGTCGAGTCATCGGCAACGAAGATGAGCGCGCCAAAGAGGATCTCGCCACCTAGAAACGAATAGCAGCCAAAAGACATGACGAAGAATGGAAATCGCAAACTTGCCGGAAGTCGCTTAGACGCCTTCCCCAAGGTGGGCGCCAACTGTCGTGGGAATGAACCTAACAGTAGAGATGTAGGGTACAAAAGGAGAGGGCAGAGTCCTAGCTACGGCAATCTTGTACGCAAGAGGTATGAGTTCAGGCCCCTCTCGTGGAGGTAACAACCCTATGTCTCTATGATCTGGAGCTCTTGCGGTATGGAATGTGTTACAAGGGGTGTGAACCCTTGTGCCAGAGGGCAGGGTGGCTTATATAGAGTGCGCTACCTCTCATCAAGGCCCAACATCTATGGGTTCGATCAATAGAGTTTAAAGGCGTACGTTACAGATAACGTGTGTAATTAATGCTATTCATGATGAACACCGAACGCTCGCCTGTTGGCCTCCCTGGAGTAGCTTCTGGTCTTCTGCGTTGAATAGTTTCTTCCGAGTGGAAGTTGGTTGTCGAGTGAAGGGGAAAATACTCCGAGTGATTGCTTACCGAGTGACTTAGATGCCATGGCTATCCAGTCGGAATCTTCCTTGTGACCTTCAAGTTAATAATGAGGTACCCTTAGGTAGGACATCTGGGTCAGGCTTGTGACCCTACCCCAGGTACATATCCCCATCAGCAGCCCCGGGAGCCCCCCCCCCCCCCGCATGATGCGGGGCTTGACACGACGCTCGATGACGCCTAGGGGTATCCACCTCGCGAGGGCCTTGGGTGTGAGGTCCAAATATGGATCATGTTTAGTCTCCGGCATGTGTTCTGCCTGGGCCCGCAGGCAGACATGCCTCGATACCCCCGGTCCACGGGCACGACAGTAGCCCTCGGCCCCGCGTTATGCACGATCCCTTCAGCAGTCGGGGAGAAACGACACGGGCACCAACCACCTGCGTGCTAGGAGCGACGCGTGATGCACAATGGAGCGCGGGACGCCCCCACTTCCCATGACACCTCGGCAACACCCCAGGCTGATGTAAAGCGTGCATGCGCTGCGGGGCCATCACTGCTTTTCCTCACCTTGCTTACGCTTAGCGAAGGTGAGGGGGCGTGGGTTGGCCTGCTGCCAACTGTTATAAATAGGCAAGCTAGGGGGGCCTGGGCTCATCTTCCTTGCTCTCGCATCTCTTCCCCGCTTGTTGTTGCATCGACGATGGCTCTTATGAGGAGGTTTTCTGCCGCTGAGAAGGGAAATACGGCAGTGGAGGAGGTGGAGGCGTCGCGGCTCGCGAGGGGTGAGGCCACCCCCGCATGTCCACAATCGCACTCGGGATGCTTCCCAGGGGCATGGGCGCTCCTCGCCAGCGACCTGCGCTAGCCCGGGCATTCAAAGAGGAGGCTCGGCCCGCAGACGCGATCGTGTGGGGCGAGGCGGCCGCGGGCGGGACAAGAGGAATCGCACGGCTCCCCAGCCATGGTGGTCGTCGAGCCACTCTGCGGATGGGGGCCACGAGCTTAGCGTGGAGATGGAAAGCCAACTCCGTACCTAGCTCTAGCTCCCGAGATCCTTCATGGAGGATATGGCCGAGCGTGCCGCCCTTGGCTAGTGGCTGCAGCCAGACGGCTGCTACGACGAACCCTCTTGGATGGTGATAGAATTCACCCCGCGGCTTCATGTACCTAGCGCGGGGGTGGAAATCATTCGCCCTTGCCCACGGCTTGAAGGAGGGCCACGTCCTCTACTTCAAGGTCAACGGGGTCGCCACGCTCTTCGTTAAGATCTTCGGGAGTACTCGCGACCGCAGGGACTGTTGTATGGAAAGCGGCAACAAATGTTGTCGTTCCTCCTCCGACGACAGCAACAACAACACTTCCACCGGGAGCTACGACTGTGACCTCTCGTTAGGTGCCCACGTCAATGAGGAGGGCTCGGACTAGGCGGAGGTGGCGTCAGGGACGACATCTTGGAGGCGGCTTTGCTTGAGCCCGATGTAATAGCCCGGAACCAACGGTCCACAAGATTCCCCTTTTATTCCGTTGTCGTCGTGTTAATTATTTGGTTGCCACATTCATCATCGCATCATGCACATCATCCGCATTGCATCTGCCGGCGTTCTGGGAATGAGGGTACCCAGACCTTCTTGCCTGCGGCCCAGGGCTGGCCCACTTCATCGACCTAAAACCAATGGGCCCGGCGTCACTCAAGACAAGGCCCTCACGAGGGGCCAAGCCTCGCGAGGAGGAGCAGCATCAAGACCCGCAGGGGCCTCCTCAGGACCCCTCCAGAGCGGCGGATATTCCGAGGCGAGGCCCGGCATCAAGAGTCAAGGCTGACGCACAGGAAGGACAGGCGGGCAGGAGACAACAGAGCAGAGCAGTTTCCCCTTTGGTGCAAAGGGGGCGAGGACGAACCCAGGTTCCCAAGGCATCTCCTAAAGGTTTCCATTCTAGTGCAACAAGACCCTAGCCGCCCGCCGGCAGGACGGACGTCATCCCTGGGCCAGCCCCTGAACGCTAGCAGCTACTTTGCACACGAAGACCACCTTTGGGCAGGGGAGCATGTTCCCCTGTTCCCCTTTAAAATTGGCCACTGTGGGATCCCTTCCCACCGAAGCGATAAGGGAAGAGGACTGGGGCCGCCACTATAAATAGAGGATAGGTTGTTTCATAGAAGGGGATCCGATTCCCGAACCACCTACTCACCCATTGGCACTCCGCAAGGTCATCCAGCCTCCGGAGGCTCCAAGCAGTGTACTAGTTCATCCACCAACCTCCACGAGAGGCAATCCACCAAAGCAGGAGTAGGGTTTTACGCTTCGCAACGGCCCGAACCTGTGTAAACTATTGTGTTCTGTGTTTTCCTCACCATCGAGTGAGTTCTTCGTCGTTCCCATCAAGTAGAGAGCTAGGCGAGGTTAGGCCGTGTGATATATTCATACACGCCTCTGATTTCGAATCCTTAGGGTTTTGGGGAGCCCGAAATCCAACATTTGGTGCGCCAGGTAGGGGCATGTTAAGGTCTTCTCCGAGCTTCATCTTCCCTAGGCCCGCTGCCCCGATGGCCGGCGCCCAACCAGCTTCTTCGAGCCTCATCAAGCTAGCCTCTAACCACTACATCACAGTGGTCGGGAGCACGCACGTTGGTGTGGTGGTACCGGGCGGCTTGTACCAGGTCATCAACGTCGTCTCCACCGTCGCAACCACCCACGCCACCCAGGCGCACGGTGGCTGGGCGGTGCCCCTGACACCCGCGACGTGTCGCATCAACTTGGGGGACCTCGGAGCGCACGACGCATTGCAGATGGCGAGCGAGATGCTCCGCCAACGACAAACACAAGGGGGGCTTCGACGCCTGGGCGGACCACATCATGGAGCTGATCGCCATCGCCCAAAAGACCATCCAACCCCGCTCTTCTTCAAGGCCGCAGGCAACACGCGCCGGGAGCTCGCACCTCATGCCGGCCCCCGGGGCTGCAAGAAATGGGGCCCCTCCATGAGCCGGGCCCAAGGGGCATGGGCAGGGAGGCGCCCCCAGGCCGCGGGGTGTGGTGTCGGCTGCCTCACCCACGGAGGTACTACGGAGAGTCGAACCCCGGGCCTCAGGGGGACGAGTCATACGCAATGACGAGACACAAGTGGCACGGGCCGCCCGCGGCAACTACGATGCCGGTGTGGGCACCGAGGGTCGGGCCTCGCGAGGCGCCCCTCAGGCACGAATAAGCTATGCGAGGTAATTTTTTGGGTTCACTGCTCTAGGTAGTGCGTGCTTATCGCAGGGACTTCAGGTGTTCACAGCATGCCCATGCATATCATATCATTTACTCATGTTTCTATAACTCATGTTGCATCCCTTCAGTGACCTCACACCTTGCCTTGCTTGCATCTTTGGGCAATCTACCCCCTCGCTCGAGGGCTCTGGCCGGTGCGCGTCACCCCGATGCGGGGACTGGGCAAGCCCCACGGCTCCCCAGGACCACAATCGACAGGATAAAATCAGAGTCGCTTGAGCGTCAAGGGGGGCTCCTGAGCATCGCGCCTCAGGAGCCTTACTGGTCACAAGGCCACCTGCCGCCCTTGATATGGTCCTCGGTTATCTAGTCGTTATCAGCGGTGGCAGAGCTTGACCCCGTAGCTGAGATCGTTCATTCGGTCGCAAGCAGCGGCAGTCGGGAAATGTGCGGGGGCTTCCTGAGCATTGCACCTCAGGGATGTTACCGGTCACAAGGCCACCTGCCGCCCTTGACATCGTCCTCGGTTATCCGGTGGTTATCAGGGGTGGCAGGGCCTGACCCCGTAGCTACATCCGTTCACTCGGTCACACGCGACGACGATTGGGAAATGTGCGGGACTGGATCCTAGCGACGTAGAGTCGCTCGAATGTTAAGGGGGCTCCTGAGCATCATGCATCAGGAGCCTTACCGGTCACAAAGCCACTTGACCACCCTGGTGATAACCCACAAGTGTAGGGGATCGCAACAGTCTTCGCAGGTAAGATAACCCAATTTATTGACTCGACACAAGGGGAGCCAAAGAATATTTATAAGCTTTAACAGTTGAGTTGTGAATTCAACCGCACATGAAAGATACTTGCTTGGCAATGAAATATTAGTAGCAACGGTGATATGGAAGTGATAGTGGCAACGAAAATAATAGTGGCAAAGTAACGAAAGTAAAATAGCTAAAGTAAAGCAACTTGTGACCAGCAGGATTAAAACACTGTAGGCTAGGGAGATGGATGGTTGGTCATGGATGAGAGATATCATGTATTTCACTTGGGGCAAGGCACATAGAAAAGTAATGATCATCTATGCATATATCAAACATTAGGCATGTATCCCGAGGTCGTCGTGCGTGCTTGCAATAAGAACTTGCACAACATCTTTTCTCCTACCATCCCGATATCAACGGGGACAAAAGGAACTTATGGATATTAAGGTGCTCCTGTCAAAGAGCACCGGAACAAAGCATTAACAATCAATGGATACATGGAATCCTCAAACTATAGTCTATCCCCTTTGGTTTCCCGAGCTGTCACCATTGGGATCGCCGGTTCCAGACTATAATCGGTGCATACTACTCATAGATAGGATCAAGAACACAAATATATTCATGAAAACATAAGTTATTCAGATCTCAAAACATGGCACTCGGGCCCAAAGTGACAAGCATTAAGAGTAACAAGTAGTAGCAAAGATGATAAACACCATAGTAGATGATAGGCAACATGCCCCCAACAATCCGACGAACTATTACATGATCTAACTCATTCCATCTCTCCCATCCCCTTCACCTACAATAGGGGAATTACTCACACATGATGGGGGAAGCCATGGGAGGAGGATGGAGTGGTGATGGTGATGACGATGGCGACGGTTTTCCCTCTCCGGAGGCCAAAACAACCTCCAGATTAGCTCTCCCGAAGGAGAAGCAAGCGTGGCGGTGGCTCCGCGTCGAGAACTTACAAAACGACTTCTCCTCTCGGATTTCTGCGTCACGGGTAAAAATAGGAGCCAAAGTAGGGCACCCGAGGGGGTGGTCCCCACCCAGGCGGCCTCCCGGCGCGGCCAGGGGGCAGGCCGCGCCCACAGGTCACCCGGGGGCCCTGTGGCTCCCCTCGGGCCCATCTTTTGGCCCATGGTTCCTCCCGGTGCGTGGATTTTCTTTATTTTTTCTGGGAATTTTCTGGGACGTCTAAATATCCATTTTCATGCGCACAAGAAAACCATACAAACAGCTCTGCTGAAAACAACATCAGCCCGGGTTAGTTTCATTCAAATCATGCAAGAATGAGGCCGAAACAATAGCAAAACTGTTTGGAAAAGTTGATACGTTTGAGACGTATCAACTCCCCCAAGCTTAGCATATTTCTTGTCCTCAAGCAATTCAGTTCAACAAACTGAACGCGACAAAGAAAATTTTAACAAACTCTTTTGCTTCAGCACATGTATATAAGCATGCACTACGAACAACTCCAACAAGTATTGAAGTAATGCTACAAAGACAATGCACGAAGCAATCCTTCGATCATGTGAAGAGTTTCAAACAACTAAGAATGAATAATATGTAACTGAAAATCATAACGAGATCACAATGCACATGACCTGGACATACTAGAGTGGTATCTCGCTAGCCCCCATGAGTGAAGCAAAACATAAATGCAGACGCTCCTCCTGAGTCTTAAAGGAGACTTGAAATAAATATTTCAGAATAAGTAATATCACAATCATGCAGAAGACAATGTGGTACTTTGGGACAATGCACATTACACTTAGAATGACAATTATGCTCTCTATAGTTGGTGCTTTTTATGATAAGAGGATAACTCAACAATAAAATAAAATAGATAGGCCCTTCGCAGAGGGAAGCATTGATTTGCAGAGGTGCCAGATCTTGAGCTTTAAAACAGAGATAAATCAAAATTTTGGGTGGTATGCTTTCATTGTCAACGTAAAAACTAAGATATCTCAATATCTTCCATGCTAAATACATTATAGGCGGTTCCCAAATAGAATAGTAAAGTTTTTACTCCCCCTCCACCAATCGATCACACTCCACGACGGGCCGAATCCATGGGTATCGTCCATACAAACAACAATCCTGGGCGAGTTTTGTTTCATTAAATTTGATTTGACTTTGAGCATGAAACTGGGCATCCCGGTTACCAGCCACTTTCTCGTGAATGATAGTGAATCAACACATATCTTGAGAATAACCTACTTAGCATGGAAGATACAGATAGCCCCTAGTCGCTAGATAAGCGATTCGGGCATACAAAACAAAATATTTAATTGAAAAATAAGAATACATCACATGCAAATTTACTTAGGATGACACATAAGTACCGCATATAGGTAGGTATGGTGGACTCATATGGCGCAACTAGTTTCAAGGATTTTTGATGCACAAGCAGTCAGTACGCTTAGTACAGGTGAAGGCTAGCAAAAGACGGGGAAGCGACCAACTAGAGAGAAATAATGGTCATAATCATGCAGAGCAACAAAGCAACATTGAATCGGGCATGAAAGCGATATAACTATTCTGAAATAAAAAGATCGTCAAGGCTTCATAGACTTCTAGTCATAAACATGTGTAAGCATGTGCCAAGTCAATCCAAAAACTCTCTGAAGGGAAATGCCACTCTAATATACCAAACCATGAACAATGCAATGCATGCTAAACATTTCAATAACACATTATGCACTCCAGCTATTTTAGACTAGTCACAAATAAAGCATGAACTACTGGGAAAGCATTGTAATCATAGCACTATGTCGCTACAACCTGGTCTCTAGATCATAAGTACAAGCATATGTACGAAAGTAGAAACAAATAAAGTTCATACCGGTTTTCCTTGTTGCATTCCTTCCGTCGATCTTCGTCATTATTGCATCGTCGCTTGCACGATCGAACGTAGAAAGATATAATCAAGTGCAATTACAACCATGGATGTGAGCTGAACTCTGCAAACTAAAGGGAGAAAAGAAATCTTTTTGGGCTTTCCAAAGGTTAAACAAAAGCAAAAGAAAAGAGAAATCTCTTTGTTGTTTTTGCAAAGAAAGAACAAAGAAGAACAGGCAAAAATTCTGAAAATATTAAAAAGGAAACTACGGATGATACAATGAAAGGGGAGAAGGATACGTACTCCCCCAAGCTTAGGCTTTTGGCCTAAGTCGAGCTCTGCTACAGCAGGCTCGAGGAGCTCCCTCTGGCTCCGGAGTGGTACGGGTGGCTCCAAGAATCATACGAGGCCTCGGGCGCGTACACTGATGCCCGGCTGGCCTCCCAAGGAGAAGGCTCTTCTTCCTCGGGAACAACCCCCTCCATGGGGTTGTGGAACTGCTGCTGGATCACGAATTCGTCCATATCAATCGAGGTGAAGGACCACCCGTTCCTGCTAGTGTAATCAAACAGAAGTGGTGCAGGTAGACGGATCTCACGAGTAGTAAACTCACCAAATCTCATAATATAAACAAGGTTACCAAACTCGGAAGTCCTAGTAACAAACTCATGCCTCTTCATAGCGGTAAGGTCAAAGCTTATGAATGAAAAAGGCGTATCATCCATGCGCACAGTGCGCCCGAGGTGCTCGAGGATAAGCGTTGCATAAATGTCACCAAAGTGAGGCCCTTTGCCGCTGTTAGTGACGAGGGGACGAGCAATCAAAGCACCAATATTATACATGTTATATCCTAAGAGGGTGGCCGCCAAGATAGCGAGATCCGGAGCCGAAATGTTACTCCTGTTGTCACGAGCTAGCACCCATCGAGCAATGTAGTATGCGAAATACCTGGTGTGGGGAAACAAGATGCTCGAGATCTTCCCCCGGTGAATTTCTCGTGTGTCCTTACTACAAAGGGAATCGAATAGGGATTTCAGCTCGTAGGGTTGAACGTTCATTTTGGTCGTCTTCCCGACATTCCTCACGCCTATAACATCACAGAATTCTGCCAAAGACATGGTGAAGACATCCTCATATAATCTGAATTCAATCATGAAAGTTTTATCATTATATCTAAACCAGTTGACAAAATAATAGGTGAGTTTTGGATATTGTTGCACACGTCGTGTTACAAGACGTCTCAAACCTGTAGTTGCACAGAGGTTATCAAACTCATCCTTAATACCTGTCGCCGTAAGGAAATCTGAACACGGGTATGCCATGGCACGTGTCGTGTCCGCCTCGTGGAACAACTCATGTGGCACGATATCATCATTGTAACTTGTCCTCACATTAGAGGATGAAGCTGCAGCTCTAGTTAGTCTATCGGTAGGCTCGGGTCTCTTCTTCCCAAGCCATCCTTTTTATTTTCCAAACAAACTCATTTCTGAAAAAAAATTTTGGTTCATCACAAAAATGGAGGTTTAAGCAGAAATGAGTTGGAGCAAACTATTCTACTCACTTCCCTGATGCATAAACTTGCATCAAAACTTCACAAATAAATTTCTAAACATGCATGCAAGCTCATATGAACATCACCAAGAACTCCTAAATACTCACAATTAAGACCACCAATCAAAATTTTAATTGAAGGAGTGGAGGAGTCACATACCAAGGAGAAAATGCTCAAATTCTCAATGCAAATGATGGGTTGTAGAGAGAGATCGAAATTTTCCACCAAGAACACCAAGAACTCGAGCTCCACGAGAAAAATCGGGATTTTTTGAGTGAGAGAGAGAAGGGAGGAAGAAGTACCTGGAAAGGAGCCCAGGTGAGCCCAGGCGACCTGTGGGCGCGGCCAGAGGGCAGGCCGTGCCAGCTGGACGCCTGGACCAAGGGTGGCTCCCCCTGGCTGGCTCCAGGTGCCCCTGCGTCTCTTATTTGATGGAAATTTTTATTATAAATTTTCTGGAATTTTTTGACAACTTCACTTTTAAAAAAAATCGAAATACTGAAAGTTGCAAAACTTCCGGAAAGCTCGAAACAATGGTTAAATATATGAAGCTTCAAAAACATTAAACTTTGGTACAACAAGGAGGATGAAAGATAAAGGAACTGAAAACATAACAAGCTTCTCTTTTTACTCATATAAAACATATGTGTTAGCAAGGTTGATCAAGTCTTACTACCAAACAGGTGTTATATTTGAGCAAAAAGTTTCACTTCTTATAAAGCAATCATGGTACCTTTATTTCAATGGATGTTGTCCCCACAATAATGGTTTTGTATTTGTGGTGCACATGTAGAGGACAATCCCACTCTCCAACCTTCACGGTCTCAATATTCTCAATAGAATTAAGGCCATACCTTTTATCAATCTTCTTCGGAAAATATACCGTGTGCTCCTTCTCATTAACATTGAAGGTCACCTTTCCTTTATTGCAATCAATAATAGCACATGCGGTGTTAAGAAAAGGTCTACCAAGAATAATAGACATGCTCTCATCCTCGGGCATGTCAAGCACAACAAAGTCAGTAAGGATCAAGAAATTAGCAACCTCAACGGGAACATCCTCACAAATACCTACAGGAACGGTTGTTGACTTATCAACCATTTGAAGAGAGATATCTGTAGGGATTAGTTTATCTAGACAAAGCCTTTTGTAAAGAGAGAAAGGCATAACACTCACTCCTGCACCAAGATCACATAAAGCAGTTCTGACATAATTATTTTTTATGGAGCAAGGAATGGTGGGTATACCTAGATCACCAAGCTTCTCAGGAATCTTACCACTGAAAGATTAATTAGCAAGCATAGTAGATATTGCCTCATTAGGAACTTTTCTTTTATTAGGAACAATATCTTTCATATACCTCGAGTACGGAGGCAACTTAATAGCATCGGTCAAAGGAATTTGAAGAAAAAGAGGTTTATCGGTCTTCTTTGGTTTTGAAAGACTTACCTGGGATGGGCATTGATTTCTATACCCATGGTTCTCTTTCCTTCCCATGTTTTCTTGCAACAAAATCTTCTCTAGTATATCTCTTGAGCTTGTCGGGTGCTTCTTCTTCTCGTATCTCAGGAGGATCAATCTTCTCATTATCATTATCAGGTTCAACACCATCTTCAGTTTCATCATCGGAAATTGAATCAACAATAGGTTCTTCCTCAATTATGGGATCATTGGAGTTGTGAGCTTCCTTGTGTTTCTTCTTCTTCTTCGGGGAGCTGACAACGTCTTCTTCCTGCAATTGAGAATCTTGCTCGATCCTCTTTGGATGCCCCTCCGGATAAAGGGGGTCCTGGGTGTGTGTATCTCCTCGGGTATTTATACCATATGCATGTGTATCAACTTGTTTGGCATTGTTAGCAAGGAAATCTTTTTGCACACTAGAAATTCGTTCAAGCTAAGCTTGAACCATATGAAAATGCTTAACAAGACCTTTAACATCATTAACAGTTCTACTTAAAACATCAAGAAAACTTTTGATAGCAAGGGAATTATCAAGCAATTGGTTTTGAATCCTCTCATTAAAGTGGTTTTGCTTGACAATAAAATTATCAAGCTCATCTAAACATTGATGAGGGGGCTTACCATGAGGGATGTCACTTGCATTGAATTCTAAAAGAGAGTGTACCTCTACCATAGGTGGGTGCATGGTAGGCTCACATAATTTCTCAATAGGAGGTAGATTCTTCACATCTTCAGCTTTAATACCTCTCTCTTTCATAGAATTCTTGGCTTCTTGCATAACTTCGGGGCTCAAGAAAAACATACCTCTCTTCTTTGGTGGTGGAGATGGTTCAGGAATGGACCAATCATCATGATTTTTAGCTATCTTGCCCATTAGTTCTTTAGCATCGTCCAGTGTTCTTTCCCTGAAAACACAACCAGCACAATTATCCAGATAGGTTCTAGATTCCTCGGTTAGACCAGCATAAAATATATCAAGCAATTAATTCTTAGGGATTCCATGTACCGGTCTAGCCTTAAGTAGAGTGTAATACCTCCCCAAGCTTTAGGGAGGTGCTCATCCTTCAACTGTTTAAAGTTATATATTCTTTGTAAAGCAACATGTTGCTTATGAGTAGGAAAATATTTAGCAACAAAAGATTGAGCTAAATCCCGAGGACTCTTAATGGAACCACATGGTAGTGCATCATACCATGCTTTACCATCTTCCTTCAAAGAGAAAGGAAGTAGCTTAGTAACATAATAGGTTGTCTTCTTGTCCTCTGTAGTGAATAAGCCACCCAACTCAGTGAGTTTAGTAAGGTGTGCAATAGCATCGTCACTTTCTATGCCATAAAAGGGGTCAACTTGAACTGTGGATATAAGTGAAAGATCAATAGAGAAATCAAAATCAGCATCCTCAATGCAAATAGGACATGAAGCAAACTTAGGATTAGAAGTAAACTTGTTCTTCATAGAATGCTTTTCAAGCAGCTTCTTAACAAAAGCAGGGTCAGATTCAGCACACTCGGTAAGTTCCCTGCATAAATCATCATCAAGTTCAATATAATCATCATCAAGAATTCTTTCCTTGAGACCACTCAAGTCTGGGTAACCAAAAGATCTACCAATGGGGTAGCGTGTAACAGGAAGTTCAATTCCAGACTGCTTAACAGACTTAGCAATCTGAGACTCAATAAAATAACCAAGTAAACCAGGCTCATCAATAGTAGTATAAACATCATCAAAAGTATCAGGCATAGTGACAGACTCGGTAGAAGCAGCATGTCGTGGTGGTGAAGCAAACTTACTCATAACGGAAGGTGAATCAAGCGTAGCGCTAGTGCTGAGAACAGAACCTTTTCTCGTAGTGGTTGGTAAAATTGGAAACTTGGGGTCTCCTTGCTTACCCATAGTGAATAAATCGCAGCAAGCAAAATAACTCCAAGTAGACTTGTAAATAAATCTATGCTCCCCGGCAACGGCGCCAGAAAATGGTCTTGATAACCCACAAGTGTAGGGGATCGCAACAGTCTTCGCGGGTAAGATAACCCAATTTATTGATTAGACACAAGGGGAGCCAAAGAATATTTATAAGCTTTAACAGTTGAGTTGTGAATTCAACCGCACCTGAAAGATACTTGCTTGGCAACAAAATATTAGTAGCAACGGTGATATGGAAGTGATGGTGGCAACGGAAATAATAGTGGCAAAGCAACGAAAGTAAAACAGCTAAAGTAAAGCAACTTGTGACCAGCAGGATTAAAACACTATAGGCTAGGGAGATGGATGTTTGGTCATGGATGAGAGATATCATGTATTTCACTTGGGGCAAGGCACATAGAAAAGTAATGATCATCTAGGCATATATCAAACATTAGGCATGTACCCCGAGGTAGTCGTGCGTGCTTGCAATAAGAACTTGCACAACATCTTTTGTCCTACCATCCCGCTATCAATGGGGCCAAAAGGAACTTATGGAGATTAAGGTGCTCCTGTCAAAGAGCACCGGAACAAAGCATTAACAATCAATGGATACATAGAATCCTCAAACTATAGTCTATCCCCTTTGGTGTCCCAAGTTGTCACCATTGGGATCGCCGGTTCCGGACTATAATAGGTGCATACTACTCATAGATAGGATCAAGAACGCAAATGTTCATGAAAATATAAGGTATTCAGATCTGAAATCATGGCACTCGGTCCCAAAGTGACTAGCATTAAGAGTAACAAGTAGTAGCAAAGATGATAAACACCATAGTATATGATAGGCAACATGCCCCCAACAATCCGGCGAACTATTACATGATATAACTCATCCAGTCTCTCCCATCCCCTTCACCTACGGCAAGGAATTACTCACACATGATGGGGGAAGCCATGGGAGGAGGATGGAGTGGTGATGGTGATGACGATGGCGACGATTTCCCCTCTCCGGAGGCCAAAACAGCCTCCAGATTAGCTCTCCCAAAGAAGAACCGAGCGTGGCGGCGGCTCCGCGTCGAGAACTTGCAAAACGACTTCTCCTATAGGATTTCTGTGTCACGGGTAAAAATAGGAGCCAAAGTAGGGCACCATAGGGGGTGGGCCCCACCCAGGCGGCCTCCCAGCGTGGCCAGGGGGCAGGTCGCGCCCACAGGTCGCTTGGGGGCCCTGTGGCTCCCCTGTGGCCCATCTTTTGGCCCATGGTTCCTCCCGGTGTGTTGATTTTCTCTATTTTTTATGGAAATTTTCCGGGACAGCTAAATATCCATTTTCCTACGCACAAGAAAACCATACAAATAACTCTGCTGAAAACAGCGTTAGTCCGGGTTAGTTTCATTCAAATCATGCAAGAATGAGGCCAAAAAAATAGCAAAGTGTTTGGAAAAGTCGATACGTTTGAGACGTATCACCTGGTGCCGCCCAGTCGTGGTCGGTATCGGGGGATGTCGGGGCCTTGCCTCGTGAGGCGCCTCACAAGGGCAGGGAAATGTGCGAGACTGCGACCTATCGACATGGAGCCATAGAAAAGCCCTTAACTGGCCTCCGGGGAAGGAGCACGCAGGACCTACATCAACCCGTCGCACCTCTGCATCGTCCTTCAATCCTTCCGGAACCTACTTCATCCCGTAACACTCTCACGTAATAATGAGCCGAGGTTGTATACGCCCAGGGCCCCCCGAGACGCAGAAGGGGTCCATTCCACGCCTAGTGGGGAAGACGGAGGAAATCAACATAGTCCACCAATGACTCCAGAAGCTCAGGCCCCAATGCCTCGCGGGTAGGGACACTCGCGAGGCCAAAGCATCCTCGCGACCTCCCATATACACCCCCACCGTGATACTCTCACGTAATAACGAGCCGAGGCTGTATATGGCCAGGGCCCCCCGAGGACGCGGAGGGGTCCATCCCATGCCTAGTGGCAGCCCTACGCTCCGCGCTGGGGAGAAGACGAAGGCAATCAACACAGTCCAACAATGACTATGCCCGCAGCTAGCAAGGAAACCCATATAGTCCACCAATGACTATGCCAGCAGAGTGCCGGATGCGGCGTTTGCTTGCTTTTCTTGGATTTCGAACCATTTTTCGCTGAATTTAAACTTGTCAGTTCAAAAAGTTCTTTTCTGATTCTCAATGCTTGACGTTTGAAAAACAAAAAGGGGGGACTTTCTCTGGCTTTTTTCTTATTTCACTAGCTTTAAAACCTCCCGTCCGGAGGAAGTGTTTGGAGATGAACGCTCCGCACCGCCCCTAGGAGTCAAGGAGCATGAAAGCAAGGACTTGCCACCCCGGGGGCAAACATTTTTCAGTAGTCAACCCCCGCTCGGGGGTCCGGACCGAAACTTGATACCACCACAAAGAGTCTCGGGAGGCCTCAGGGGCCCCTGGAGCGATGAACAAAGGAACAGAGTGCGGAATCGCTCGAGCGCCAGAAAGGGGGCTCCTGGGCATGCCTCGGGAGCCTTACCGGCCATAATGCCACTCGCCATTGTTGGCACCATCCGGGAGCCCCGGTCGACATCAGGAATGGCGGGGCCCCGCACTGTGAAGTGCGAGCCTAACGGCGGTGGGGAAATGTGCGGGGCCAGGGCCTGACGACACAGACCGGCTTGCGTGTGAAGGGGGCTCCTGAGCAGCATGCCTCAAGAGCCTTACCGGTCACAAGGCCACCTGGTCTTCGGGTCAGGGCCTTGCCCTGTTTGGGGCAACCTTGGTAATGGGTTGCGCCCTACGGAGGCAGGGAAATGCGCGGGATCGGGACCCGCAGACATAGAGTGACGAAAGGGTCTTCACCCCATCCCACCTACGAAACATGAGCTACACAGGAGGGACTACACAAGGGACCGACACAAACCCACGAGCTAAGTACCCCGCAGGACCGGACTGGAACCTTCTTGTCTCACGTTAAACTAACAATGAATTAGGAACATGCGTGCTAACAAAGGGATGCATAGCCTAAGGGTTCAGCGGCGGCAAGGAAGGAGGCGACCGACCGAACGTGCGGTAGCACGAGCGGTGCCTCGGGAGGACAGGACCTCCTGAGGTCCCCGTCCCCCTCACTCCCAAGCAGTGGCTGGAGCAGTGACGGACCCTAAACCTCGAAGCCAAGCCGTGGCGACCACCAACGAGCAAGCCATCAATTCGGGAGCAAAAGGACAAAGGAAAACGACGAAGGTAACGAACAAAAGCTTAAACGCCCGACAGGGCAAGGTTCTTGATCCACTATTACATGGGAATGAGATGGAAGCTAAGGACGCCTAAGGGGAGGGGCTACCGACGCCACCCATGGCGCCAGCAGGCTTGGCGTCGGGGCCCTCCTCCTCGCACGATGCGGGCACCTAGACATACTGCTCCACCAAGGCGTCCACACGCGGGAGGACTTCGTCCCGGAGAAGACGACGAGACTCAGCGGGTGCCGGCTCAATGACGCGCCGAAGGTCAAGCTGCAGGGCGGCATACGCCATTCAATGAGGACAATGATGGCATGCATGATTCTCGGAGATCGTGCCATCGTATCTTGGCGCACCCCAGATGCCTCGAAGAGTGAGAGCATACCACACAGCCGCTGGACACGTGTGCCGCCTCGCCCATCAGCTACTAGGTCTCTCGACGCTTCGGGCCGCCCTCAAGGCTTCGTTGAGAAGCCAACCCAGGCACGCCTTGCGCTCGGGGGCTACTGTCGGTGTTCTGGGAATGGGGGTACCCAGACCCGCCTGCCTGTGGCCCAGGGCTGACCCACTTCATCAACCTAAAACCAATTGGCCCGGCGTCACTCGGGACAAGGCCCTCGCGAGGGGCCAAGCCTCGCAAGGAGGAGCAGCATGAAGACCCGCATTGGCCTCCTCAGGACCCCTATGGAGCGGCGGATATTCCGAGGCGAGGCCCACCCTCAAGAGTCAAGGATGACACAGAGGAAGGACAGGCGGGCAGCAGACAGTAGAGCGGAGCAGTTTCCCCTTTGGTGCAAAGGAGGCAAGGACGAACGCAGGTTCCCAAGGCATCTCCCAAAGGTTTCCATTCTGGTGCAACAAGACCCTGGCCGCCCGCCGGCAGGACGGACGTCATCCGTGGGCCAGCCCCTACAACGCTGGCAGCTACTTTGCAGGCGAAGACCACCTTTGGGCAGGGGAGCATGTTCCCCTGTTCCCCTTCAAAATTGGCCACCGTGGGATCCCTTCCCACCGAAGCGATAAGGGAAGAGGACTGGGGCCGCCACTATAAATAGAGGATAGGTTGCTTCATAGAAGGGGATCCGATTCCCGAACCACCTACTCACCCATTGGCACTCTGCAAGGTCATCCAGCCTCCGGAGGCTCCAAGCAGTGTACTAGTTCATCCACCAACCTCCACGAGAGGCAATCCGCCAAAGCAGGAGTAGGGTTTTACTCTTCACAGCGGCCCGAACCTGGGTAAACTGTTGTGTTCTGTGTTTTCCTCACCATCGAGTGAGTTCTTCGTCGTTCCCATCAAGTAGAGAGTTGGGCGAGGTTAGGCCATGTGATATATTCATACACGCCCCTGAGTTTGAATCCTTAGGGTTTTGCGGGGCCCGAAATCCAATAGCATCGGCACTCTGTTGTCATCATTTTTAAAAACTTGCATCCGTTATTAGTTGCCGGTTCTATCTATTTTTGTCGTTGACCGTTTCAGGACCAAGCACACCCGCACGCGCCCGCGACATCATTAAAATATTGTTTCTAAAAGTGTGTATAAAAATTTCTCGGTTGAGTTGGAAGTTGGCGTGCGGTCTTATTATTGTGTAGGTAGACCGCTTGCCAAATTTCATCGCAATCGGAGATCGTTTGATACCCGAACCGTTAAAAATATAGCGGCACTAGTCCGTAAATCATCGGACGTTTTTGGATTTTTAAAAACTGTTATGGGCCGCACTATTTACCTCTCATCTCAGCCCAAGAGCCTCTGCACAGTCTACCTAGCCTACCCCTCTATTTTGTACCATCCGATCGAGATCCGACGGTCTGAAAAACAAATGGGACCGCATATTCAGTGAAAGAAGCCATAATCCCGTCTGGGATCCTCGTTTTCCGAGTATGACAAACTGTTGGGGAACGTCGCATGGGAAACAAAAAATTTCCTACGCGCACGAAGACCTATCATGGTGATGTCCATCTACGAGAGGAGATTTCCGATCTACATACCCTTGTAGATCGCACAGCAGAAGCGTTAAGAAACGCAGTTGATGTAGTGGAACGTCCTCACGTCCCTCGATCCGCCCCGCGAACCGTCCCACGAATCGTCCCACGATCCGCTCCGATCTAGTGCCGAACGGACGGCACCTCCGCGTTCAGCACACGTACAGCTCGACGATGATCTCGGCCTTCTTGATCCAGCAAGAGAGACGGAGAGGTAGATGAGTTCTCCGGCAGCGTGACGGCGCTCCGGAGGTTGGTGGTGATCTAATCTCAGCAGGGCTCCGCCCGAGCTCCGCAGAAACGCGATCTAGAGGTAAAACCGTGGAGGTATGTGGTCGGGCTGCCGTGGCAAAAGTTGTCTCAAATCAGCCCTAAAACCCCACTATATATAGGAGGGAGGGGAGGGGAGGCTTGCCTTGAGGCTCAAGGAGCCCCAAGGGCTACGCCACCAAGGGGAGGAGGAGTCCTCCTCCAATCCTAGTCCAACTAGGATTGGAAGGTGGAGTCCTTCTCTTCTTTCCCACCTTTCCTTTTTTTTTCTCTTCTTTTGGTTTTTCTTTCTTCTCTTGCGCAAGACAGCCTTGGGCTGACCCCACCTACTTGGTGCGCCACCCCCAAGGTCCTTGGGCCCTCCCGGGTGGGTGGTCCCCCCTCCCGGTGAAGATCCGGAACCCATTCGTCATTCCCGGTACATTACCGGTAATGCCCGAAAACCTTACGGTAACCAAATGAAGTCATACTATATATCAATCTTCGTTTCCGGACCATTCTGGAAACCCTCGTGACGTCCGTTATCTCATACGGGACTCTGAACAACATTCGGTAACCAACCATATAAATCATATACGCATAAAACAACGTCGAACCTTAAGTTTGCAGACCCTACGGGTTCGAGAACTATGTAGACATGACCCGAGTGACTCCTCGGGCAATATCCAATAGCGGGACCTGGATGCCCATATTGGATCCTACATATTCTATGAAGATCTTATCGTTTGAACCTCAGTGCCAAGGATTCATATAATCCCGTATGTCATTCCCTTTGTCCTTCGGTATGTTACTTGCCCGAGATTCGATCGTCAGTATCCGCATACCTATTTCAATCTCGTTTACCGGCAAGTCTCTTTACTCGTTCTGTAATACAAGATCCCGCAACTTACACTAAGTCACATTGCTTGCAAGGCTTGTGTGTGATGTTGTATTACCGAGTGGGCCCCGAGATACCTCTCCATCATACGGAGTGACAAATCCCAGTCTTGATCCATACTAACTCAACGAACACCTTCGAAGATACCTGTAGAGCATCTTTATAGTCACCCAGTTACGTTGCGACGTTTGATACACACAAAGCATTCCTCCGGTGTCAGTGAGTTATATGATCTCATGGTCATAGGAACAAATACTTGACACGCAGAAAACAGTAGCAAAAAAATGACACGATCAACATGCTACGTCTATTAGTTTGGGTCTAGTCCATCACATGATTCTCCTAATGATGTGATCCCGTTATCAAGTGACAGCACTTGCCTATGGTCAGGAAACCTTGACCATCTTTGATCAACGAGCTAGTCAACTAGAGGCTTACTAGGGACGGTGTTTTGTCTATGTATCCACACATGCAGTGTGTTTCCAATCAATACAATTATAGCATGGATAATAAACGATTATCATGAACAAAGAAATATAATAATAACTAATTTATTATTGCCTCTAGGGCATATTTCCAACAGTCTCCCACTTGCACTAGAGTCAATAATCTAGTTCACATCACCATGTGATTCCAACGAATCCAACACCCATATAGTTATGGGGTCTGATCACGTCTTGCTCGTGAGAGAGGTTTTAGTCAACGGTTCTGAAACTTTCAGATCTTTGTGTTATTTACAAATCTTTATGTCATCTTATGAATGTTTCTACTATGTGCTATTCGGAAATGCTCCAAATATCTACTCTACTATACGAATCCGTTTCACTACTCATAGTTATTCGGATTAGTGTCAAAGCTTGCATCGATGTAACCCTTTACGACGAACTCTTTAACCACCTCCATAATCGAGAAAAAATCCTTAGTCTATTTAGTTACTAAGGATAACTTCGACCGCTGATCAGTGATTCAATCCTGGATCACTTTGTGTACCTCTTAACAGACTTGCTGCAAGGCACACATCAGGTGCGGTACTCAGCATGGCATACTTTAGAGTCTATGGCTAAGGCACAGAAGATGACCTTCGTCTATTCTCTTTATTCTGCCGGGGTCGGGTGTTGAGTCTTACTCAAATTCACACCTTACAACGCAACCAAGAACTCCTTCTTTGTTGATCTATTTTGAACTCCTTCAAAAACTTGTCAAGGCATGCATCTTGTTGAAACTTCTATCAAGCGCTTTCGATCTATCTCCATAGATCTTTGATGCTCAACGTTCAAGTAGCGCAATCCAGGTATTCCTTTGAAAACTCCTTTCAAACAACCTTGTATGCTTTATAGAAATTCTACATTACTTCTGATCCACAATATGTCAACCACATATACTTATCAGAAATTATATAGTGCTCCCACTCACTTCTTTGGAAATACAAGTTTCTCATAAACCTTGTACAAACCCAAAATCTTTGATCATCTCATCAAAGTGTATATTCCAACTCCGAGATGCTTGCACCAGTCCCTTGAACGATCGCTGGAGCTTGCATACTTGTTAGTATCTTTAGGATCGACAAAACCTTCTGGTTGTATCACATACAATGTTTGCTCAAGGAAACCGTCGAGGAAACAATGTTTTGACATCCTATGTGCAATATTTCAAAAAATAATGCAACAACTACTAACATAATTCTAACAGACTTTTAGCATCACTACGAGTGAGAAAGTCTCACCATAGTCAACTGTTTGATCATGTCGGAAACATCTTTGCGACAAGTCGAGCTTTTCTTAATAGTGACTTATCACATCGTCGTCTATCTTCCTTTTAAAGATCCATCTTTACTCAATAGTCCTACGACCATCAAGTAGTTCTTCCAAAGTCTACACTTTGTTTTCATACATGGATCCTCTCTCGGATTTCATGGCCTCCAGCCATTTGTCCGAATCCGGGCCCACCATCGCTTCTCCACAGCTCGTAGGTTCATTATTGTTCAACAACATGACCTCCAAGACAGGGTTACCATACCACTCTATAGTAGTACGCGACCTTGTCGACCTACGAGGTTTGTAGTAACTTGATCCGAAGCTCAATGATCACCATCATCAGCTTCCACTTCAATTGATGTAGGCGCCACAGGAACAACTTCATGTGCCCTGCTACACACTAGTCGAAGTAATGGTTCAATAACCTCATCAAGTTCTATCACCCTCCCACTCAATTCTTTCGAGAGAAACATTTCCTCAAGAAAGAACCCGTTTCTAGAAACAAACACTTTGCTTCCGGATCTGAGATAGGAGATGTATCCAGCTGTTTTGGTGTCACATCCCTAACATCTTAAGCAAGTTGGCTTGTGCTCATGTTTTCCTTTGCATTGCATCTAGCAAATTCTCATTAAGAACAAAGCAAATGATGAAGGAAAATGCTAAAACCTTAGCCACTTCTTTAAATAAAGGAAATCTCAAACTAGTTAAAATCAATGAACCCAAAATGGCCTCAAGAGAAGTTCAAACTTTCTGATAAATCATGAAAGTAAATGAGCAATGAAGAAAACCATTTTCTTGACACTTTAAGCATTTTAAATAATTACAAAAAGCTACTCATTTCAAGTTTTAAATTTGAAATCAGAAACTTTAAACTTTCAAAAATGTTGAAAACTTTGGGAATGGTTGGAAATATTCCAACAATTATTCTGGTGTGTTTAAAATAATTTTTACAAACTAGTTGGGAGCTGAAATAATTAGCAAGTTATTGAAATGGCCAAAACAGAAACAAATCAGAAAAAAATGGAAAACCCTTACCTGACGCTCACCTCGCCCGGCCCATTTCCTTCCTGTCGTCTTCCTCCCCCGCCAGTGGGCAGCAGGAGGTGGCCGCCGCGTACTCCGGCGCGGGCACGCACCTGTGCACCTGCCTGGATGCCGCCTCGCGCTGGCAAGCACGGGGATAAGCTCCCCGAGCCCGTGGCTATCCATTCCCAGCGCCAGTTCCCCCCCCCCCTCCTCTCGGATCTCTCCTCCCTCCTTCTGCCGCCATTGGAGCCCGAGCAGAGCTCGAGCTCGCCATCGTTCTAGCCTCCCCTCTTTCCTTCTGAGCCGTGCATTAGCTCCGCCGCAACCCCCTGAAGCTCCCTAGCCACGAGCCCGACGCCGAAATGCAGTGAAACGACGAGCAGTTGTCGTCTTCTTCCTCGGGTCACCGAAGATCGTCGCCGGCATTCGCCCTCTCCAGGCCGTCCCCGAGCAAACTAGCGCCACCACTGCACTCCCCGTGAGCATGCGGTCTTTTCCCCTAAGATCTCCCCGTCGATCCCCTCCTCTAGGCCTAGTTCCACCGGAGCCCAACAAGATCCGCCGCTGTAGCTCATCGCCGGTAACCCTCCGGTGATCAGCTCGTCCTTCTGAGGGAACCGGCAGCTTCAGGCCGTCGCGTAGATGCCGTAGGAGCTAAGTCCCGTGCGCAACTCCCTCTGTATCGATGACCGCGATGACGCCCAAACCTTGGCTGCCGCCAAGCTCGTCGCTGGCGTCATCTCCGGCCAGATCAGCCCCGGCTAAGTGCATAAATGGAACCGCGGGAGAAGTGACGTTCTTCTGGTGCTCTCCGCGCAGCGTTTGGCCCTCCGTGCGCCATTTCCGAGCCCCCCCCCCTGACGTTCTGGTGCTCGCCGGAGGCTCCCCGCCGGCGAGGACGACCTCGCCGCCGGTGGAACTCAGCTGGCCTAAGCCACTGACGAGTGGGGCCTGCCTCTGGGAGTTTAGGATTAAAGAAAATAAAATTAATTAAATTAATAAGACACTGACATGTGGGTCCAGTAAGTTTAGTTAACTAAATAAGATTAATTCTAATCTAAAATTGACCAGAGACACTGACCAGTGGGTCCCACTCGTCAGGTTTGACTTTCAACGGCCAGTTAGACCTGCTGATGTCATGCTGATGCAGTAAAAGGATTTTCTAGTATAAAAATAATTCGAGAAATGTTTAAAACTTCAAAAATTCATAGAAATTAATCTGTAACTCCAATTAAAATAATTTATATATGAAAAAGTATCAGAAAAATTCAAGGAATCTGAATATGCTATTCTCAGTCATGTTTGAAAAAGTTACAGAACCCAAACATGTACATTAATGAATAAGTCAATTCTTATAAATACTTTATAAATGGAATATAGAAAATATTTTGAATTTCACTATGATTGACATGATCAAACACTGTTCTAAATCCAAACCAGCAACTTAACATGTCATCCCATGCATGTTAACATCAAGTTGATCTGAGCATCAGGTCGAATCAATTAAAACGGTATCCGAGAATACCTCGTTTGAAGTGATATTTGAATATGATTCAAATCAACTTCAAACCTAAAATATGCTAACTATATTAGTTTGTCACCTTGCATTCTCATGCCATGCTCATGCATCATCTTGATTGCATATGCTTGATATTGATTGTGGTCATTTCCTTTGGTAGGCTCCGCTCCCCCGGATTCCACCGAATATCCGTCTGACGGATATTGTCCCTCCTCTGAGCAACAAGGCAAGCAACCATTTTGATCATCCCGATAAATCCCATGTTCTTGCTCCTGCACTTACTTATTGCATTAGGATCAAATGCTTCAACTGCTTTTGCCACGTTAGTTGAACCCACTTCCTTTGCATGACCTATCCTTGTCACAGTAAATAGCCGAACCTTGCAACCTAGCATACCTAGTAGTTGCTTGAGCCATGATGTGCCTTATCCTGCTATGCATGCTATGCTTAGAGTTGTGTATGGTCTGTCATCTGGGAGATGAACAGAATTGTGAGAATGTGTTCGGTAAGCAAAGGTTGTGTGTTGAACCTGATTTGGTAAAGGTACCGGTGAAAGGCTGTGTAGGAGTACATGGCGGGTTGTTTCATTGGAACCGTCCTTAGGAACTGAGTTCCGTGCATGTAATCCAAGACTAGATACTACCACACGTTGGGATACTTAATTGACCCTCTCGACTTATTAATCGCTTAGTACTCGGTCCAGGAGTTGCGAGTAGTTTCTGGTGTTTATAGTCATGCTGGAGGCCGTGCATAGTGCTGACCTGAGAGGTGGGCTATGATGCGGTAGGCAGTGGCACGGTGTACCAAGTGGCACCCGGATGGTGGGCTTGGGAACCCTGCGCACATCGTTTGAGGCCGTGGCGGAAACCTCGGCTGGACTTCCGTACGGGTTACTCTCAGATAGGCGATAAACCTGGACTAGGTACTAGTGTGGTTAACGGTCGTGGCCGACTCCCTCGCTGGGCTTCCGCTTGAAGGTTGCCGAGGTGCATGACGTGCACATGGCGATAAGTGGCGAGAGCGTGCGTGACGAAGTACACCCCTGCAGGGTTATGATCTATTCGAATAGCCGCGTCCGCGGATATGGACTACTTGGAGACATATGTTGTTCATAGATAACTTCAATGGCTACTCATAAAATTGCCAAGATAAGCGTGAGTGTCGTGGACGGCATTTCCGTATGGAGACGGAATGATTCCACGATGGTGTATTGTTGTGGTGTTAGTGGACTCATGTGCGAGAAATCAAGTTGTCAAAATTATTTAAAAATGCAAGTTGTCTAGCCACGAGTCAAATGCTGGCTTTCCGCATGAAACCCCACAATACCTTATTGATACCTGGCATGAGTAGATAGTTGTCCTAAAGTCTTGCTGAGTACCTTCGTACTCATGTTTGCTTAATAATTGTTGCAGAGGTTGCTAATGACCCTAATGGAGGGTTCTTCGTAGACATCGACGACGACGAGTAGCTGGTGTCCCAGCTACGATCTGGCCCTACATTGGATCTATAGTATAGTCAGGCCATGTGCCTTCTAGTTCCCTGTCTGTACTCAGACAGTTTTAAACTCTTCCGCTGGCTTGTAACTGAATGACTGCTATTATGGGTCGTGAGACCCTTAATGTGTAATATTATGTGTGTAGCTCTTCCGAGCCTCTTAAATAAAGCTTGTATGTTTATGGTTATGTTGTGATGCCATCGATGTATCTATACATATCGGTATGCCATGCGTACGTGTGTCATACTTGATATGTATGGGATTCGATTACCTAGTCGTGAACTTTAGTAGCACTCCTTACAAGGAAATGCCCCTTTGTGATCCAACGAGCCTTGGTAGTTCGCTACTGCTCCGGACACATTGGTTGACCGGCATGTGTCCTTCTTAGCTGTTGTGTCTGTCCCCTCGGGGAAATGTCACGCGATGTAATGGAGTCCCTGTAGCTTGCTACGACTCGTCTACACTCGCTGGTGACCGACACCTGCTTTGTTGGGTCATGTATGCCTGTCCTTGTGCGGTACTGCCACTTTGGTTTGTGACTGGACTTGTCGATCCGTGTTCTTTGACATTGGAATGCTAGCGACACTATTGCATACGTGTGTCAAAAGACGCAAACGGTCCCGGCTAAGGTAAGGCTGCAGCCGTGGAGTTAACCGTGCGTGAGACCGCAAAGAGATGCAATGTGTTACAGGCTGGATTCCTATGACTTAGGATCGGGGTCCCGACAGCGTTGGTGTGAGAGCCTGACTGACTATAGGATTACTAAGCCAAACTGGTCGAAGTTGAGTCTAGAATTGCTTTAGTTATATATAAGGGAATTGATTGTGGAAGGGAACGTAAGACTCTTGTTCTCTTCTCAAGTTATTCTATTCTAGTCATCCTCGTCTTTTCTGCGGGAATTAAGGACTAGGTTACTCATCTTCTTCTAGGCTCGTGTTTCTGATCGGTATATTATAGGACTACGGGTCAAGAGATATTGGGTTTCTTTCATTCCTAGGAAAAAGGAAGTAAGCTTGATGACCAGAGAGTTGAACTTGATAGTGGAGTGGTTACGCTATTCCATTTGTGGGTTGTCTCAAATTTTGTTTTTGAGCATTTACAGCTGTTATGCTGCCCAATTTTGCATTCAGAGCTCTAATGCTTTTGCATTACTCTCTATTTACAGATGCCTGGACGTCCTTCTTGTCAGGTGGTACGTCTGACCAGGTGCATTGATGTGCCGGGTCATACGGCCATGCTGGTCAGGGTGATGTTGGTGTGCGGTTACCGCTGGTACCCCGAGTACACAGTGGAGGAACAGTACCGAGACTTCAACAAGAGCCAGTACATCTGCACTGTTAGGGTATTTCCAGACTACCCTGGAGCTGAGGAGCCAATCCATTGGTCCTATGGGTTGGGAGTCACTGTTGACATGGCAGTACAAGATGCTGCCTATTCAATGCTGACCATTATGAGAGCGAGACATGCACTGTTGCAGAATTCAGAGTTCTGCTATGTTCCGGCCTCTCAGCCTGGTGAAGACGGATACCTCAGTGGAGTCTATTTTGATTCTTCTATGGAGGATCCATTACTGCAGTCCACTGTTGAGATGCTAGAGAACAGAGACAAGGATGCTCGTGCCCTCCGCATGGAGCTTTATGCTACCCGTGCCCGTCTGTGGACGGCTTTGACGCAGCTGGCACCGGTAGTCCAGACAGGGTATGGAGAGATGGAGATGTTGAACCCTGTTAGGACCCATCTTCCGGCTCACGTTGACTGGCCAGCTATAGGAGGAGTCACACCTCTTCGGGGACCCCTCTTACCACCAGTCAGGGGACCAAGGCCACATCCGTGTCCTTATGGATCTCAGAGATCTCAGGCTAGAGTGTTTCCTGATCCGCAGGTTGAGCTTCCAGGTCATGGAGGTAATCTCTATGAGATGTTCTATGCGGATGCCTGAGCTGTGAGCGGAAGGATAGTATGGTAGTAGCCGTACGTTCACAGTCCTGCGTGACTTGTGAAGTATGCCTGTAATGTGAAATGAATTCCGGAGGCCTAGATAAATAATGTATAGGAAGCTTGTAAGCCTCTGATGAGTAGTTACATAATTTCAGTAGTTTGCTCTTCGGTTAAGGTTGTACTGAACTATGTAAGGGTGTGTATGAACCATGGTGTATATATAGCAGTTGCTTGTTACCATGATGTTCGGATATTCATTTCCGCATTCCATGTGTTCAGTACATTCTTAATCCTTAGCTAGTATTGATATGATATTGGTCTAAGCTGTGAGTTTGTTTGTCAGGATGGTGTTCACCAGGTTGAACCGTGCCCCTGGTCATGAGCAAGGCGAGCGTAGTCAAGCATCGCAGGAAGATCTGCCTCACCCGCCCTCTCTGGCGGAAGTGATGCTTGAGGCAGAGAGAAATAAAAGGGAGACCAATCGACTGTTAGAGCGTATTGAGCAGAATACGGCTCGACGGCCTAGGAATGCTGCAGTGTCCCTCAATGACTTTGTGAAGCTGAATCCTCCAAAGTTTCATCATTCCGTCGATCCCCTCGACGCTGATGACTGGTTGTGCAGCATCTCACGCAAGATTCGATCTGCGAATGTGTCTGAGGCTGATAAGGTGACCTTTGCGGCGTATTTCCTGGAGGGACCCGCCAATCTGTGGTGGGAGAACTTTGAAGCTATGCGTCCTGCTGAACCAGTAGCCACATGGGCAGACTTCAGTGCAGCCTTTCGTCTGCACCATATTCCAGAGGGCCTGATGGACAGAAAGAGAGAGGAGTTTTGTGCCTTCACTCAGGGCAAGTTGTTTGTGGATGCCTATAGTCGCGAGTTCGGTAACCTCGCCCGCTATGCAACAGAGGAGGTGTCTACTGATGCCAAGAAGCAAGCAAGGTTCCGTAAGGGTCTGAGCCCTGAGCTTCGTCGTGATCTACGCCTCCATGAGTGTGCAAGCTTTCAAGCCCTGGTCAACAAAGCGATCAGTGCCGAGACTGGTCATACTGACTTCAAAGCCACAAGGAAGCACTCCCGTGATTTTGGCTCGTCTTCTGGTTCCGCGTTTCCAAAACGCAGGTTGTGGGTTCTGAACAGCTCTCTGCCGCCAAGATACACTCCGAGGCCATCCTACGTGGCGCCTCAGACGAATCAGGCCAACCCTCCAGCAAAAGCTTATGGTGGTCCAGCTAGCAATGCTGCACCACGTAACAACCAAGTGATATGCTACAAGTGTGGAGAACCGGGGCACTATTCCCGTGAGTGTCCTCAAAATGTGGGTGCCAAGCAACCAGGAAAGTCCGTCGGGCAAGCCAAGTCGGGCAAAGCTTACTATGTGAAGCCAACTCCTGCACGTGGCCGTGTGAACTATGTGTCAGCAGAAGAAGCTGCAGAGGATCCCGACGTCATGCTGGGCACGCTTCTTGTTAATCATCACCCAGCGTCCGTTCTCTTTGACACTGGGTCTTCTCATTCCTTCATTTCAGAAAGTTATGCACAGTTGCATAACATGTCTTTTTGTGATATGCCAATCCCATTGGTTGTCCAAACTCCTGGTAGTAAATGGCAAACCTCTAGGATAAGCTATGGCAATGAAATTCTAGTAGACAGGCTAGTTTTTCTAGCCTCATTGATAGCATTGAAATCTTCGGATATTAATATCATCTTGGGCATGGACTGGATGTCAGCTCACTATGCCAAGATTGATACCCATTCTAGAAATGTCCAGCTTACCCATCCCTCGGGTGAGATAGTAAATGTCTCTACTCGAGTTACCAAATGCCAACTCTATTCCTTAAATGCCAACCCTCTTCCGGAACTTGAAGACATTCCGATAGTCCGTGACTTCCCGGATGTTTTTCCAGAGGAACTGCCAGGAATTCCACCTGACAGAGATGTAGAGTTCGTGATAGATCTTGTTCCGGGAACTGTTCCAATAGCCCGAAGACCATATAAGATGGCACCCCTGGAGCTAGCCGAACTTAAGAAGCAATTAGATGAGGCCTTGAACAAAGGTTTCATTCGTCCTAGCTCTTCTCCTTGGGCTTGTCCCGTCCTCTTCGTCAAGAAGAAAGACGGAACGGATCGGATGGTTGTAGATTACCGACCAGTTAATCTGGTCACCATAAAGAACAAGTATCCGCTCCCCAGGATCAACGATCTTTACGATCAGCTCGCTGGATCCTCAGTCTTCTCGAAAATGGATTTGAGGTTGGGATACCATCAAATCAAGATCAAGAACGGGGACATTCCAAAAACGGCTTTTGTTACTCGTTATGGCCAATACGAGTACACCGTCATGTCCTTCGGTTTAACCAATGCCCCACCACCTTCTCTCGTCTGATGAATTCAATCTTCATGGAGTATTTGGATAAATTCGTCGTGGTATACCTCAATGATATTCTCATCTACTCGAAGAACGAACAAGAACATGCCGAGCATCTAAGGCTGGTATTGATGAAACTTCGAGAGCATCGCCTTTATGCCAAGTTTTCAAAATGTGAATTTTGGTTACCAGAAGTGACCTATCTAGGTCACGTAATCTGTGGTAAGGGTATTGCTGTCAATCCCGAGAGAGTTCAAGTTGTCCTTGATTGGACTCAACCTGAATCGGTTAAGCAAGTTAGGAGTTTTCTTGGTCTAGCGAGCTATTGTCGCCGCTTTGTCGAGAATTTATCCAAGGTTGCAAAGCCTCTAACTGAACTCCTCAGGAAAGATAAAAAGTTCGAGTGGACACCACAGTGTGACCATGGTTTTCAGGAACTGAAAAGACGCCTGACTTCCACACCTGTGTTGCTACCACCAGAATTTTCTAAGGACTTTGTTATCTATTGCGACGCCTCGCGACAAGGATTAGGTTGCATTCTCATGCAAGATCGTCATGTGATCGCATACGCATCTCGACAGTTGCGTCCACATGAGGATAATTATCCCACACATGACCTTGAGCTTGCAGCTGTGGTCCATGCACTAAAAACCTGGCGACATTACCTTCTGGGTAATCGTTGCGAAATATTCACTGATCACCAAAGTCTGAAATATATCTTCACCCAGCCGGATTTGAATCTCAGGCAAAGACGGTGGGTTGAGTTGATCTCGGATTACGACTTAGGGATAACTTACACCCCGGGGAAGGCCAATGTTATGGCCGATGCACTAAGTCGTAAATCTTATTGTAACAATGTGATGCTACAACAAGGTCAACCACATCTCTATGAGGACTTTCGGAAGTTGAATCTTCATATTGTTCCTCAAGGATTCCTTTCTACCCTGGTGGCGAAGCCTACTCTTAGGGATCAAATCATAGCCGTGCAGGCCTATGATAAGGGTATATCCCGGATCAAGGAGAATATTGCTAGCGGCAACGCTAGGGATTTCTCCATCAATGAGAAAGGTGTTGTGTTCTTTCAGAACCGTTTAGTGGTTCCCAAGAGCAAACGTCTGCGGCAATTGATCCTTAAGGAGGCTCATGATTCTCCTCTCACCATTCATCCCGGTAGTACTAAGATGTATCAGGACCTACGCCAGAGGTTCTGGTGGACTAGGATGAAGAGAGAAATTGCTGAGTTCGTTGCTAACTACGACGTTTGTCGTCGAGTTAAGGCAGAATATCAAAGGTCTGCTGGCACCCTTCAACCTCTAGCTATTCCTGAATGGAAATGGGACAAAGTTAGTATGGATTTCATTATCGGATTTCCCAAGACCAAGAAAGGAAATAATGCTATCTTTGTGGTCATTGACCGTCTTTCCAAAGTGGCTCATTTTCTTCCCGTTCGTGAGAGTATAACACCTAGCCAGCTAGCAGAGTTATATATCTCCCGAATAGTGTCTCTTCATGGTGTTCCCCTGGAGATTAACTCGGACCGTGGGAGTATCTTTACTTCTCGCTTCTGGGAAAGTTTTCAGAATGCCATGGGGACTCACTTATCTTTTAGCACTGCTTTCCATCCCCAATCAAGTGGTCAAGTAGAAAGAGTGAATCAAATCCTAGAAGATATGCTCCGAGCTTGTGTTATATCGTTCGGTATGAATTGGGAGAAGTGCCCTCCATTCGCCGAATTCGCTTATAACAATAGTTACCAATCAAGCTTGGGCAAAGCTCCTTTTGAAGTTCTCTATGGACGAAGATGTCGAACACCTCTTAATTGGTCAGAAACCGGAGAGAGGCAACTCTTTGGCCCGGACATGATCCAGGATGCAGAAGAGAAGGTTCGCATTATTCGTGAAAAGTTGAAAACAGCCCAGTCTCGTCAAAAGAGCCAATATGATCGTCATCATAAGGCTGTGACCTTTGAAGTTGACGAGAAGGCTTACCTTCGGGTTACACCTTTGAAGGGTACCCATCGATTCGGTATCAAGGGCAAGTTGGCTCCTCGTTACATTGGTCCTTTTCGCATTCTTGCCAAACGAGGAGAAGTTGCCTACCAGTTGGAACTTCCTCCACATCTTTCCAAGGTTCATGATGTTTTCCACGTCTCGCAACTCAGGCGTTGCTTTTTGGATCCTATCCGTGAAGTGGACCACGAAACGCTTGATCTCCAAGATAACCTTTCATACCGAGAATACCCCGTGCGTATTCTTGATCAAGCTGAGCGTACCACTCGACGTCGAAACCTCAAGTTTCTTAAAGTTCAATGGTCAAATCATTCTGAAAAGGAGGCAACTTGGGAAAGAGAGGATCGTCTCCGACTTGAGTATCCCGCGTTATTCCCGACGACTTCTAAATCTCGGGACGAGATTCTTTTGAGTGGGGGTGAGTTGTCACATCCCTAAAATCTTAAGCAAGTTGGCTTGTGCTCATGTTTTCCTTTGCATTGCATCTAGGAAATTCTCATTAAGAACAAAGCAAATGATGAAGGAAAATGGTAAAACCCTAGCCACTTCTTTAAATAAAGGAAATCTCAAACTAGTTAAAATCAATGAACCCAAAATGGCCTCAAGAAAAGTTCAAACTTTCTGATAAATCATGAAAGTAAATGAGCAATAAAGAAAACCATCTTCTTGACACTTTAAGCATTTGAAATAATTACAAAAAGCTACTGGTTTCAAGTTTTAAATTTGAAATCAGAAACTTTAAACTTTCAAAAATGTTGAAAACTTTGGGAATGGTTGGAAATATTCCAACAATTATTCTGGTGTGTTTAAAATAATTTTTACAAACTAGTTGGGAGCTGAAATAATTAGCAAGTTATTGAAATGGCCAAAACAGAAACAAATGAGAACAAAATGGAAAACCCTTACCTGACGCTTACCTGGCCCGGCCCATTTCCTTCATGTCGTCTTCCTCCCCCGCCAGTGGGCAGCAGGAGGTGGCCGCCGCGTACTCCGGCGCGGCCACGCACCTGTGCGCCTGCCTGGCCGCCGCCTCTCGCTGGCAAGCACGGGGATAAGCTCCCCGAGCCCGTGGCTATCCATTCCCAGCGCCAGTTCCCCCCCTCCTCTCGGATCTCTCCTCCCTCCTTCTGCTGCCATTGGAGCCCGAGCAGAGCTCGAGCTCGCCATCGTTCTAGCCTCCCCTCTTTCCTTCTGAGTCGCGCATTAGCTCCGCCGCAACCCCCTGAAGCTCCCTAGCCACGAGCCCGACGCCGAGATGCAGTGAAACGACGAGCAGTTGTCGTCTTCTTCCTCGGGTCACCGAAGATCGTCGCCGGCGTTCTCCCTCTCCAGGCCGTCCCCGAGCAAACTAGTGCCACCACTGCACTCCCCGTGAGCATGCGGTCTTTTCCCCTAAGATCTCCCCGTCGATCCCCTCCTCTAGGCCTAGTTCCACCAGAGCCCGACAAGGTCCGCCGCTGCAGCTCGTCGTCGGTAACCCTCCGGTGATCAGCTCGTCCTTCTGAGGGCACCAGCAGCTTCAGGCCGTCGCGTAGATGTCGTAGGATCTAAGTCCCGTGCGCAACTCCCTCTGTATCGATGACCGCGATGACGCCCGAACCTTGGCCGCCGCCAAGCTCGTCGCCGGCGTCATCTCCGGACAGATCAGCCCCGGCTAAGTGCAGAAATGGAACCGCGGGAGAAGTGCCGTTCTTCTGGTGCTCTCCGCGCAGCGTTTGGCCCTCTGTGCGCCATTTCCGAGCCCCCCCCCCCCCCCGACATTCTGGTGCTCACCGGAGGCTTCCTGTCGGCGAGGACGACCTCGCCGCCGGTGGAACTCAGCTGGCCTGAGCCACTGACGAGTGGGGCCTGCCTCTGGGAGTTTAGGATTAAAGAAAATAAAATTAAATAAATTAATAAGACACTGACATGTGGGTCCAGTAAGTTTAGTTAACTAAATAAGATTAATTCTAATCTAAAATTGACCAGAGACACTGACCAGTGGGTACCACTGGTCAGGTTTGACTTTCAACGGCCAGTTAGACCTGCTGATGTCATGCTGATGCAGTAAAAGGATTTTCCAGTATAAAAATAATTCCAGAAATGTTTAAAACTTCAAAAATTCATAGAAATTAATCTGTAACTCCAATGAAAATAATTTATATATGAAAAAGTATCAGAAAAATTCAAGGAATCTGAATATGCTATTCCCAATCATGTTTGAAAAAGTTACAGAACCAAACATGTAGATTAATGAATAAGTCAATTCTTATAAATACTTTATAAATGGAATATAGAAAATATTTGAATTTCACTATGATTGTCATGATCAAACACTGTTCTAAATCCAAACCAGCAACTTAACATGTCATCCCATGCATGTTAACATCAAATTGATCTGAGCATCAGGTCGAATCAATTAAAATGGTATCCGAGAATACCTTGTTTGAAGTGATATTTGAATATGATTCAAATCAACTTCAAACCTAAAATATGCTAACTATATTAGTTTGTCACCTTGCATTCTCATGCCATGCTCATGCATCATCTTGATTGCATATGCTTGATATTGATTGTTGTCATTTCCTTTGGTAGGCTCCGCTCCCCCGGATTCCACCGAATATCCGTCTGACGGATATTGTCCCTCCTCTGAGCAACAAGGCAAGCAACCATTTTGATCATCCCAATAAATCCCATGTTCTTGCTCGTGCACTTACTTATTGCATTAGGATCAAATGCTTCAACTGCTTTTGCCACGTTAGTTGAACCCACTTCCTTTGCATGACCTATCCTTGTCACAGTAAATAGCCGAACCTTGCAACCTAGCATACCTGGTAGTTGCTTGAGCCATGATGTGCCTTATCCTGCTATGCATGCTATGCTTAGAGTTGTGTATGGTCTGTCATCTGGGAGATGAACAGAATTGTGAGAATGTGTTCGGTAAGCAAAGGTTGTGTGTTGAACCTGATTTGGTAAAGGTACCGGTGAAAGGCTGTGTAGGAGTACATGGTGGGTTGTTTCATTGGAACTGTCCTTAGGAACTGAGTTCTGTGTATGTAATCCAAGACTAGATACTACCACACGTTGGGATACTTAATTGACCCTCTCGACTTATTAATCGCTTAGTACTCGGTCCAGGAGTTGCAAGTAGTTTCTGGTGTTTATAGTCATGCTGGAGGCCGTGCATAGTGCTGACCTGAGAGGTGGGCTATGATGCGGTAGGCTGTGGCATGGTGTACCAAGTGGCACCCGGATGGTGGGCTTGGGAACCCTGCGCACATCGTTTGAGGCCGTGGCGGAAACCTCGGCCGGACTTCCGTACGGGTTACTCTCAGATAGGCGATAAACCTGGACTAGGTACTAGTGTGGTTAACGGTTGTGGCCGACTCCCTCGCTGGGCTTCCGCTTGAAGGTTGCCGAGGTGCATGACGTGCACATGGCGATAAGTGGCGAGAGCGTGTGTGACGAAATACACCCCTGCAGGGTTATGATCTATTCGAATAGCCGCGTCCGCGGATATGGACTACTTGGAGACATATGTTGTTCATAGATAACTTCAATGGCTACTCATAAAATTGCCAAGATAAGCGTGAGTGTCGTGGACGGCATTTTCGTATGGAGACGGAATGATTCCACGATGGTGTATTGTTGTGGTGTTAGTGGACTCGTGTGCGAGAAATCAAGTTGTCAAAATTATTTAAAAATGCAAGTTGTCTAGCCACGATTCAAATGCTGGCTTTCCGCATGAAACCCCACAATACCTTATTGATACCTGGCATGAGTAAATAATTGTCCTGAAGTCTTGCTGAGTACCTTCGTACCCATGTTTGCTTAATAATTGTTGCAGAGGTTGCTAATGACCCTAATGGAGTGTTCTTCGTAGACATCGACGACGACGAGTAGCTGGTGTCCCAGCTACGATCCGGCCCTACGTTGGATCTGTAGTATAGTCAGGCCATGTGCCTTCTAGTTGCCATGTCTGTACTCAGACAGTTTTAAACTCTTCCGCTGGCTTGTAACTGAATGACTGCTATTATGGGTCGTGAGACCCTTAATGTGTAATATTATGTGTGTGGCTCTTCCGAGCCTCTTAAATAAAGCTTGTATGTTTATGGTTATGTTGTGATGCCATCGATGTATCTATACATATCGGTATGCCATGCATACGTGTGTCGTACTTGATATGTATGGGATTCGATTACCTAGTCGTGAACTTTAGTAGCACTCCTTACAAGGAAATGCCCCTTTGTGATCCAACGAGCCTTGGTAGTTCGCTACTGCTCCGGACACATTGGTTGACCGGCATGTGTCCTTCTTAGCTGTTGTGTCTGTCCCCTCGGGGAAATGTCACGCGATGTAATGGAGTCCCTGTAGCTTGCTACGACTCGTCTACACTCGCTGGTGACCGACACCTGCTTTGTTGGGTCATGTATGCCTGTCCTTGTGCGGTACTGCCACTTTGGTTTGTGACTGGACTTGTGATCCGGGTTCTTTGACATTGGAATGCTAGCGACACTATTGCATACGTGTGTCAAAAGACGCAAACGGTCCCGGCTAAGGTAAGGCTGCAGCCGTGGAGTTAACCGTGCGTGAGACCGCAAAGAGATGCGATGTGTTACAGGCTGGATTCCTATGACTTAGGATCGGGGTCCCGACATTTGGATATCTTATGAAGATGCATTTATCCGCTTTGGGTTCGAGCTTATCAGACTGAAACTTTTTCACATAAGCATCGCAGCTCCAAACTTTCAAGAAACGACATCTTAGATTTCTCTAAACCTTAGTCTATACTGTGTCATCTCAACGGAAATACGCGGTGCCCTATTTAAAGTGAATGCGGTTGTCTCTAATGCATAACCCATAAACAATAGTGGTAATTCGATAAGAGACATCATAGTATGCACCATATCAAATAGGGCGTGGCTAAGACGTTCAGACACATCATCACACTATGGTGTTCCAGGTGGCATGAACTGCGAAACAATTTCCACATTGTCTTAACTGCGTACCAAAACTCGTAACTCAGATATTCATCTCTATGATCATATCGTAGACTATTTATCCTCTTGTCACGACGATCTTCACTCTAAAATAGCTTTGAACTTTTCAAAATTTCAGCCTTGTGATTCATCAAGTAAATACTCATGTATCTACTCAAATCGTCAGTGAAGTAAGAACATAATGATATCCACTGCGTGCCTTAGCACTTATTGGACTGCACACATCAAAAATGCATTACTCCCAACAAGTTACTCTATTTGTTTCATGTGGCATGTTTTGCATGTCTCAAGTGATTCAAAATCAAGTGAGTCCAAACGATCCATCAGCATGGAGCTTCTTCATGCATTTTACACCAACATGACTCAAGTGGCAGTGCCACAACTAAGTGGTACTATCATTATTACTTTTTATCTTTTGGCACTAATATTATGAACATGTGTAACACTACGATCGAGATTCAATAAACCATTGAGGGTAATTATTCAAGCAAATAGAATAACTATTATTCTTTTAAATGAATAATCGTTTTGCAACAAACACGATCCAATCATGTTCATGCTCAACGCAAACACCAAATAACAATTATTTGGGTTTCACCACCAATCCCGATGATAGAGGGAGCGTGCGACGTTTTGATCATATCAACCTTGGAAACACTTCCAACACGTATCGTCACCTTGCCTTTAGCTAGTCTCCGTTTATGCCGTAGCTATTATTTCGTGTTACCAATCACTTAGCAACTGAACCGGTATCCAATACCCTCGCGCTACTAGGAGTACTAGTAAAGCACACATCAACATCATGTATATCAAATATACTACTTTCGACTTTGCCAGCCTACTTATCTACCAAGCATCTAGGGTAACTCCGCCTTAGTGACCGTTCCCCTCATAACAGAAGCACTTAGTCTCGGGTTTGGGTTTAGACTTGGGTCTCTTCATTAGTGCAGCAACTGTTTTGCTGTTTCACGAAGTATCCCTTCTAGCCCTTGCCTTTCATGAAACTTAGTGGTTTTACTAACCATCAACCATTGATGCTGAAAGTGCGTTATATCGACTAGAGGGGGTGCATAGGAGATTTTTAGAATTTCATCACTGAGGAAATTCCTTTTGAGGAAATTCCTCACTAATGACTAACTTACAGCGGAAACAGTTAAGGATCAGTCGTGCAAACGTTCACCACATCAGTATTACAGAGTGAAGATTATGAAAACAGATTGCACGGTAAGCAGGCACGCAGAATACAGATGATGATTAACTCAAGTGAAGAATTTGGGGTTGAGGAAATTCAGAGAAAGTCTTCAGCAAATTCTTCAAACAGTCACAGTGAAAGTCATCAACACATAATACAGAGAATGTAAAGAGTTGAGGAATTAGAACCCGATTCTTGGTGAAGACTGTCGTTGATGACCCAGTTCCAACTGCTGTGACAGTTGTACATCTGGTTTGGAGCGGCTTGGTATTGAAACCAAAGGACACCCAGTCCCGGGACACACAGTCCCTACCGTATTCTCCTTGAGATAAGGACACACAGTCCTCGCCCAACTCTCGTGGTAAGTCTTCAGGGCAGACTTCCAAACCCTCACAAACTCGGTCACCCGGCAATCCACAATTGACTGCTGGATTGCTCTAGACCATGACGCCTAACCGTCTGGAGGATGCACAGTCCTCAAAGGTAAAAGGCTTCAGTCCCACACAGGAACAACTTCTTCAGTGATGCTCAATCACTAGGTTTGGTTTGTGGTTTCGGTGGGTGGTGTATTTCCTCACTGATGATTTACTCTCGTAGGCTCTGAGGAATTTGGGTTGCTCTTATGACAAGTGTCAGTTTCTAACGGAGCAGCCAACCAGCTAGTGGTTCTGGGGGGCGGCTATTTATAGCCTGGGAGCATCCCGACATGATTTGACACTAATGCCCTTAAATAATATGACCGTTGGAGTGGATAAGACCAGTGACTTGGCGTGGCTATCGAAACGGTCGGGACCCTCAACTGTGAGAGTCCTCGTGTCACTCATATTCCTCACTTGAGGCTTTTGGTAGGATTTGGCTTGGGTTGAGCATCATGAGGAAATTCATTCCATAGCGTTACTTTGACCCCCTTTAACAGTACGGTGTCCCTATTCATCAAATGCGAAGAAAGTAAAACAGAAAATGTAAATCTTCACGCTTCAATTTCTTCAAAATGATTTTCTTTAGGAACCACCGATCTTTTCAATATCAATATCTTCATGAGGAATATCAATTTCATCGCAGATTCCTCGTGATTCATTTCTTCAGCTTCAGACCAATTTCTTCAACTGAAGACATATATTTTTAGGGGTCGATATTCTTCAAATATCTCAAACTCCTCAATGACTTATAGATCATGTGTACACTTATAAACACATTAGATACTTAACCTATAAGTCTTCAAACCACCAAAATCACTAAGGAGCACTATATGCACTTACAATCTCCCCCTTTTTGGTGGTTGATGACAATTAGGTTAAGTCTTCAACAGGGAATAAAATGTGAAGTGTAAATACTCAATTGAGGAATTTGAAGACAAGATTCACAGAGACTCCCCCTGAAGATGTGCATACCTTGAGGATTTTTCTTTTATAGCATATGCACATTGATGATTTATATCATGGAGATCTCCCCCTGAACCTTGTAAATCATGCATACATATAACATATCATATGAAGAAAATGAAGATGCATGATGGAAAATGGTATCTGACGAATTCGAGCATGCGTGCATTAAAACTTGAGGAATAAGCATGCAAAGAAAAACGTTCAAAAGCGTCAGAGTACCATCGGGCTTAAGTTACAACTCATTACATAAAAACTTCAGAAGAGCCAAGAGTTTGTAACTTAAATATAGTTCATAAGCCCCAAAAATAAATCCCGTTTGAAGACTAACTCTCAAGTTTCTCCCCCTTTGTCATCAAGTGACAAAAAGGGACAAACTGAGGACTAACGCCCATGAAGACTTCATTTCGTGGCGGTTGATGAAGATCCTTGACGCTTCTTGGGTGTAGTCTTCTTCCTTGGGCCTGTTGCGGTGTCGAGTTGTTCCTCATCAGATTCGGCGGTGCGGAATGACGAGAAGGAGCTGTCTTCAAGATCTGGCACTGGAATGGGCCTGAACTTCTTCTTGGGAGGCCACGAGCAGTCAAAGTCCTGCTCAAAGTTCATTTCTTCAAGCTCAGTCTGGGTCTTCAGATGTGCAAGTGTAGCTCAGGTGCGATCGAAAACCTCATGCAGATAGTGATGATTAATCTTCACAGAGTTCTGGGTTTCAGTGAGGGTTTTCAAAATGGCACCAAACTGGCGTTTGACCCATTTGTGGTTGTGATCCACCTTCTGATGAAGACTGAGAAGAAGCTCTCTGGTGTTTAGCACGCGAGGAGGAACAGGGCTGGGTGGACGAGTCTCAGTATCGTCCCATGAAGAATATGCGTCTGGCTCTTTAAACTGACCATCAAGAGGCCTGCTGCCTTCATCAATCACAGACTTTCATTTTCCCTCAATGGCTCGAAAGTCTTCTTGTTGACCCGGATAGGAGGCATATAACCAACATGGTTCTGGAAATCTGCATGGAAGTTGATGCCTGTCCTTGTCCTGAGGAATCTCATGATCCATGGTGCATAAATTTTGTGATCATAGGGGCACATTGCATTGTCAGCCAAAGTCCTCAAGAAGAAATCATGGATATTCATGGGGATACCGTGAATGATGTTGAAGAGGATATTCTTCATGAGGCCGACGACATCTTCTTCATCATCATGGCCTTTGATTGGCGCTAGCACACTGCAAAGAATACGGTAGACAGACCGGGGTGTGTACTTGAGCTCATGGACGAGGAATGTGGTTCTTGAGGGTTTTCCTGCAGCCAAAGGCTTCATGAGGACTTCCATCATTCCATTTGGCAGCTCATGCTCACCATAAAGCTTCACTGCCCCATCTGAAGGAATTGGTACGGGCAGTTCTCTGAGGAGTTCAGAAGCAGGAGCCTTGTAGTGAGTGTTTTGGGTCATCCAATCAAACACCCAGGTGTTGATGTCATCAGCGTTGCCAGAGATGTGCAGAGTTGTATAGAACTGAAGAATAAGTTCACTATTCCAGTCTGATATATCTGAGCACATAGGGAGCAAACCTGCATCATGAAGGACACTGAGGACTGGTTCCAGACAAGGTATTGCTTCAAGCTCATCATGAGGAATGTCCCTGTGCTGGAATATCTTGTTGCGTCCACAGAGCACAGAAGCATAGTAGTTCATCTGAGTCCTTGTCCAAAACTTCAGATGCCTCATTTGAGGCTTGTCATAAGGATTCTCTCCGATGAAATACATGTGTTCCTCAAAGAAATTTTCTTTCTGAAACTTTGGCCGCTTCGAGAATGGCTGGCGCTGAACTGGCTTGATATTGTGCTGAGGAATGGGAGGGGAAACAACCATGGCAGTCTCTGGGTTGAGCACAATGAAGTCATTGTCAGGGGCGGGAACATTTTCTTCAGCAGTTTCCTCAGGTTGAGGAATTTCATCAGCTGGTATTTCTTGCTCTGGCTGAGCTTCAGGCTGAGGAATTTCTTCTTCATTCTCAGCTTGAGGAGTTTGGTCAGCCTATTCAGTGGGAGGAGCCTGCTCAGACTGGACATTTTCTTCAGCTTGGTTTTCATCAGCTGACTATGTGGCAGAAGCAGATTCATCAGCTGCTGCAGCTGAAGCTTGAGTAGTCTTTGTCTGAGGAACATGAGGTTGAGGACTTCCATCAATCTGGATTTCCTCATCAGTATGCTCCTCAGAGGCAGCATCCTTCATTTCCTCATCTTCCCTTGTAGTTTGGTCACCAATGACGACCGTTTCATATGAAGGTGCAACATATAGAGGCACCGGGTCCAGAGGGGCAGATTCTTCAGTTTCCTTGAGGCGTTTTGCCTCAATCTTTTCTTCTGCTGAGGAAGCTTTTCTCTTCTTCGCTTCCTTCTCAGCAGCTCTTCTCTTTTTCGCGTCTGATGCAGACGGGATTAACTTCTTCACCTTTGAAGCTTTTGGTGAAGGTGTTTTCTCTACAGATTCTTCAGCTGTTAGTGAGGAACCAGCTGGAACAGAGTCATCAGCCTGCTTTGGTGAAGCAGCTGGATCAGGAGCAGTTGCATCAGGGGTTGCAATTTCATGAGTGGCGGTCTCGGTGATGATTTCTTCAATGGCCGGCTCATCAGCACGGCGCTCTTGGTGTTGTTCCTCAGCTTGAGGAATTTCCTCCTCATCAGGAGATACATCTTCTGGCTGCTCAACCAGGGGCTGAGGAGTTGGTGCTGGTGGTGGGTGTCGTTTGTTGTAGTCATCAACAGCACTATTGGCTAGCTTGATGAAATTGCGCTTGATGCTTTTGCGGTCTGACAATTTGTCACACTTGTCAGTCAAGACTTGCAGCTCTGCCTAGGTTGACACTAGTGCTTCAGGCGTCACCTTGAGGAGATTTTGCCTGAGGAATTTCTCCTTTTTGGCCTTTGCAATCTTTGCCTACTTGGCCTTCTGTTCCTTCCACTTGGCTTCGTTTATGAAGGTGGCCACCATGTGGCTGATGCCAGGAGGAAGTTTCAAGTCATCAATGGGGGTGTTAGGGTCCTCATACCATATGTTGATGTAGTCGAGGAGGACCTTGGGGTCCATGGCCAGAGGAATAGCACTGCCTGATGCTTGTGCTACCCGTTCTTGCTTGTTCCTGATGATGGCTTCCAGGGTTTCATCATCATAATCATCACTTCCCTCTGATGCAGATGGGACTGCGATGATTTTGCTGGGGCTGGGCAGAGGTGCAGGTTCAGTAGTTGCCAAAGTCTTCACAAGGGGTGTTGAAGACTTTGTCTCCGAGCTAGTTGCAGCTGGGAGTGAGGAGCTGGAGCTGGCAGTCGTAGTCTTCACGACTTTCTTCTGTACTGGCTTTGGAGGTGGAGCTGAGGACTTTGGTGTAGATGAGATGGGTGCTGAGGGTTTTGGCGCTGATGGTTTTGGTGTTGACGGTTTTGGAACCGAGGGTTTTGGAGCTGAGGGTTTTGTGACAGAAGCCGGTGCAGACTTCTCTTGAGGCTTTGAAGCCTTTGGCTTTGTGGGCGCAGACTGCTTTTGAGGAATCTCTGAGCCTGAAGTTTCTGCTGCTGAGGAATGAGCAGCACCGGAGGCAGCAGCTGAGGATTCATTAAATTTCTTCACTGCTGTTTCAGCTTGCTTCTTGAGCTTGGCCAGATGCCTTTCTTTTTTATCTGGGTAGTCATCAAGTGTCATAAGACTTGAGGGATGAGCTACTTGATGATCCTCAAGTGGAGCCCTTCTGCCAGGAGGCTTCAAAGCGAATTTCTTCGCATATTTTGGAGTCACAAACCTGTACTCCTTCCATTCCTTCGCCCATCTGCGTTCAATCTTCTGCAGCCTAATCTTTCTCTTGGCCATTGTCTCAGGTTCTTCATCAGGCGTACAATAGTCCAAGTACATGTCCTCAGGAATATTAGCAGCTGTGTTCTGCTCCGGTTTCTTTCCTCCCTTTTGTTTCCTTTCTTCCTCCATTTTCTTCAGACGAGGAATTTGCTGATGATTTTGAACTCTTGAGGATTCTGATGAGCCTTGAAGAGTTTCTTCCAGAAACGCTGCAAATGAGTTAATGTGATCAGAACCGAGAGATTCATCAGCTGGCATGTGTGTACCTGTGAACAGAGTATAGTTGCGAGGAATTTGGAGAGGTCATATGTGTTCTCAGATTTGAAGAAAATGAAAAAGTTTGACAGTTTGAGGAATATAACCAGTGGTTGAGGAATTTGCCTAAGCATACTGTTCTTGGGTTCCAGAGTTGTACAGATCCGAAAATTCGCACAATTGAGGAATCTCGTGAAAATCTTAGATGCTTAGCTAGTTCATCAATGATTGTGGTGATAGATAGTGTTTGAGGAATCATGTGCGCATCGTATCTTGAGGAAAAACAGATTTCACATGGGAGAGGTAAAATTTCAGATCTAATCTGCTGTAAAAATGGAGTATATTTACCCTAGAAGGTGCGAGCGAAGAACACAAAAGGTGGTGTTGGAGAGGCCCTTCGGTCGAGTGTCCAATGCACCCTAACTTGGCAGCAGAGGACGTCTACGGCGGCGGCGGACGTAGATGTTCCGACTCCGGTGTGATCCTGGCGGCGAAAAGGTTGAGGCAGTGAAGCTCTTCCTTGCCGGCGACAAGACAACCAGCGGTGGCGCTAGAGTTCGATGGAGAGTGTGATGGCAGGAGAGCGATGAGGTGAAGAAGAAGATACCGAGGGGGATAAGGACCTATTTATAGCCCGAAAGTTACTGTTTGGCGCGAAAGTTTCGGACCAAATAGCCCTTGCCTCTACGTCTCTGCAGGACACGTGTAGCTCCCGTACGATGCGGTGGAGATAGTGGCGATCGTGGTTATCCGATCGTGGGAAGTGGGGTTCAGTTACTGTTCTTTTTAAAGAAAACAATTTTTGAAGATTTGAGGATTTTTGTTACAAAATCATCAGCTGTCAAGGATGCAGTGAGGATTTTGAACAAAGTTTCAAGTAGAACGCATATGAATAATTGAATAGACTGGATAAGTATAGCATAGAGGGAAAGTAGGGTCCGATCACATTCACTTAGCAGAAACATCAACTTGAAGAAATAGCAATAAGTGAATGTTGTTTAGGACAAGAAATCACAGTCTACCTAGGCAAATGAAAGTCATCAAGTGTTTTTGAAGATTTTGTAATAGATCATCACAATGAAGAATAGCTGTTTTGAAGAAAAATGCATTGTGAGGAAATTGATCATTTGAAGAAAATCAACTTGAGGAATTTCACATTGGGCGGTGGCGTTACCCACCATATAAGAATGTTGATTACAGATGCCGCATACAATTGTCGTAGGGCCCTGAGAATCAATTTCTTCGTTAATTTCTTCACATTCAGAGTGACTTTCTTCATTGGTTGAAGAAAATCGTTTCATCATGTGTTGCACATCTAAGTCATCAACTTTGCATAAGTGTTAGGATGTGTGCATGTTTTTACAAAACATTTGAAGACTCTAAGATATTTAGCTCACACCGCAACTTGCAAAACCTTTTCTCATCCAAGGGCTTAGTGAAGATATCAGCGAGTTGATCATCATTCATCACATGGTCGATGAGGATATTGCCCTTGAGGACATGGTCCCGAAGAAAATGATGACGAATCTGGATGTGCTTGGTCTTCGAGTGCTGCACTGGGTTGTAGGCAATCTTGATAGCACTCATTTGTTGGGGAACGTCGCATGGGAAACAAAAATTTTCCTACGCGCACGAAGACCTATCATGGTGATGTCCATCTACGAGAGGGGATGAGTGATCTACGTACCCTTGTAGATCGTACAGCAGAAGCGTTAGAGAATGCGGTTGATGTAGTGGAACGTCCTCACGTCCCTCGATCCGCCCCGCGAACAATCCCGCGATCAGTCCCACGATCTAGTACCGAACGGACGGCACCTCCGCGTTCAGCACACGTACAGCTCGACGATGATCTCGGCCTTCTTGATCCAGCAAGAGAGACGGAGAGGTAGAAGATTTCTCCGGCAGCGTGACGGCGCTCCGGAGGTTGGTGATGACCTTGTCTCAGCAGGGCTCCGCCCGAGCTCCGCAGAAACGCGATCTAGAGGAAAAACCGTGGAGGTATGTGGTCGGGCTGCCGTGGAAAAGTCGTCTCAAATCAGCCCTAAAACCTCCGTATATATAGGTGGGAGGGAGGGGGCCTTGCCTTGGGTCTCAAGGAGCCCCAAGGGGGTCGGCCGAGTCCAAGGGGGAGGACTCTCCCCCCCCAAACCGAGTTGGACTAGGTTTGGTGGGAGGGAGTCCTCCTCCCTTCCCACCTCCTCCTTTTTTTTTCTTTTCCTCTTGATTTTTCTTCTCTTGGCGCATAGACCACTTGTGGGCTGTCCCACCAGCCCACTAAGGGCTGGTGTGTCTCCCCCAAGGCCTATGGGCTTCCCCGGGGTGGGTTGCCCCCCCCCCCCCGGTGAACCCCCGGAACCCATTTGTCATTCCCAATACATTCCCGGTAACTCCGAAAACCTTCCGGTAATCAAATGAGGTCATCCTATATATCAATCTTCGTTTCCGGACCATTCCGGAAACCCTCGTGACGTCCGTGATCTCATCCGGGACTCCAAACAACATTCGGTAACCAACCATATAACTCAAATACGCATAAAACAACGTCGAACCTTAAGTGTGCAGACCCTGCGGGTTCGAGAACTATGTAGACATGAACCGAGAGACTCCTCGGTCAATATCCAATAGCGGGACCTGGATGCCCATATTGGATCCTACATATTCTACGAAGATCTTATCGTTTGAACCTCAGTGCCAAGGATTCGTATAATCCCGTATGTCATTCCCTTTGTCCTTCGGTATGTTACTTGCCCGAGATTCGATCGTCAATATCCGCATACCTATTTCAATCTCGTTTACTGGCAAGTCTCTTTACTCGTTCCGTAATACAAGATCCCGCAACTTACACTAAGTTACATTGCTTGCAAGGCTTGTGTGTGATGTTGTATTACCGAGTGGGCCCCGAGATACCTCTCCGTCACACGGAGTGACAAATCCCAGTCTTGATCCATACTAACTCAACTAACACCTTCGGAGATACCTGTAGAGCATCTTTATAGTCACCCAGTTACGTTGCGACGTTTGATACACACAAAGCATTCCTCCGGTGTCAGTGAGTTATATGATCTCATGGTCATAGGAATAAATACTTGACACGCAGAAAACAGTAGCAACAAAATGACACGATCAACATGCTACGTCTATTAGTTTGGGTCTAGTCCATCACGTGATTCTCCTAATGACATGATCCAGTTATCAAGCAACAACACCTTGTTCATAATCAGAAGACACTGACTATCATTGACTAACTGGCTAGCCAACTAGAGGCATGCTAGGGACGGTGTTTTGTCTATGTATCCACACATGTAAATGAGTCTTCATCCAATACAATTATAGCATGGATAATAAACTATTATCTTGATACAGGAATTATAATAATAACTATATTTATTATTGCCTCTAGGGAATAATTCCAACAGTCTCCCACTTGCACTAGAGTTAATAATCCAGCCCTCACATCACCATGTGAATTACATTGTAATAAATCTAACACCCATACAGTTCTGGTGTCGATCATGTTTTGGCCGTGGAAGAGGTTTAGTCAGCGAGTCTGCTACATTCAGATCCGTGTGCACTTTGCATATATTTACGTCCTCTTCCTCGACGTAGTCGCGGATGAGGTTGAAGCGTCGTTTGATGTGTCTGGTCTTCTTGTGAAACCGTGGTTCCTTTGCTAAGGCAATGGCACCCGTGTTGTCACAGAACAAGGTTATTGGATCCAGTGCACTTGGCACCACTCCAAGATCCGTCATGAACTGCTTCATCCAGACACCCTCCTTAGCCGCCTCCGAGGCAGCCATGTACTCCGCTTCACATATAGAATCTGCTACGACGCTTTGCTTGGAACTGCACCAGCTTACTGCACCCCTATTAAGAATAAATACGTATCCGGTTTGCGATTTAGAGTCGTCCGGATCTGTGTCAAAGCTTGCATCAACGTAACCTTTTACGGCGAGCTCTTCGTCACCTCCATACACGAGAAACATCTCCTTAGTCCTTTTCAGGTACTTCAGGATATTCTTGACCGCTGTCCAGTGATCCACTCCTGGATTACTCTGGAACCTACCTGCCATACTTATGGCCAGGCTAACATCCGGTCTAGTGCACGGCATTGCATACATGATAGAACCTATGGCTGAAGCATAGGGGACGGAGCGCATATGCTCTCTATCTTCATCAGTTGCTGGGCACTGAGTCTTACTCAATCTCGTACCTTGTAAAACTGGCAAGAACCCTTTCTTGGACTGTTCCATTTTGAACCTCTTCAAAACTTTATCAAGGTATGTGCTTTGTGAAAGTCCTATCAGGCGTTTTGATCTATCCCTATAGATCTTAATGCCTAGAATGTAAGCAGCTTCTCCTAGGTCCTTCATAGAGAAACTTTTATTCAAGTAACCTTTTATGCTCTCCAAAAGCTCTACGTTGTTTCCAATCAGTAATATGTCATCCACATATAATATTAGAAACGCCACAGAGCTCCCACTCACTTTCTTGTAAATACAAGATTCTCCAACCACTTGTATAAACCCAAATGCTTTGATCACCTCATCAAAGCGTTTGTTCCAACTCCGAGACGCCTGCACCAGTCCATAAATGGATCGCTGGAGCTTGCAAACCTTGTCAGCATTTTCAGGATCGACAAAACCTTTGGGTTGCATCATATACAACTCTTCCTTAAGGAAACCTTTAAGGAACGCCGTTTTGACATCCATCTGCCAGATTTCATAATCGAAAAATGCAGCTATTGCTAACATGATTCTGACGGACTTAAGCATCGCTACGGGTGAGAAAGTCTCATCGTAGTCAACTCCTGGAACTTGTGAAAAACCCTTTGCCACAAGTCAAGCTTTATAAACGGTCACATTACCGTCAGCGTCCATCTTCTTCTTAAAGATCCATTTATTCTGAATAGCCTTGCGGCCATCAGGTAGTATCTCCAAAGTCCACACTTTGTTCTCATACATGGATCCTATCTCAGATTTCATGGCTTCTAGCCATTTGTTGGAATCTGGGCCCACCATTGCTTCTTCATAATTTGCAGGTTCATTGTTGTCTAACAACATGATTGATAAGACGGGATTACCGTACCACTCTGGAGCAGCGCGTGATCTCGTCGACCTGCGTGGTTCAACAGAAACTTGAACTGGAGTTTCATGATCATCATCATTAACTTCCTCCTCAACCGGCGTCGCAACGACAGAGGTTTCCCCTTGCCCTGCGCCACCATCCAGAGGGATGAGAGGTTCGACAACCTCGTCAAGTTCTATCTTCCTCCCACTCAATTCTCTCGAGAGAAACTCCTTCTCGAGAAAAGCTCCGTTTTTAGCAACAAACACTTTGCCCTCGGATTTGAGATAGAAGGTGTACCCAACTGTCTCTTTTGGGTAACCTATGAAGACGCACCTTTCCGCTTTGGGTTCCAGCTTTTCAGGCTGAAGCTTTTTGACATAAGCATCACATCCCCAAACTTTAAGAAATGACAACTTTGGCCTTTTGCCATACCACAGTTCGTATGGTGTCGTCTCAACGGATTTTGATGGTGCCCTATTTAAAGTGAATGCAGCTGTTTCTAATGCATAACCCCAAAATGATAACGGCAAATCAGTAAGAGACATCATAGATCGCACCATCTCTAACAAAGTACGATTATGATGTTCGGACACACCATTACGCTGTGGTGTTCCAGGCGGTGTTAACTGTGAAACAATTCCACATTGTCTTAAGTGAGCACCAAACTCGAAACTCAGATATTCACCCCCACGATCAGACCGTAGGAACTTGATCTTCTTGTTATGATGATTTTCCACTTCACTCTGAAATTGCTTGAACTTTTCAAATGTTTCAGACTTGTGCTTCATCAAGTAGACATAACCATATCTACTTAAATCGTCAGTGAAGATGAGAAAAAAACGATATCCGCCGCGTGCCTCTACGCTCATTGGACCACACACATCGGTATGTGTGATTTCCAACAAGTCACTTGCACGCTCCATTGTTTCGGAGAACGGAGTCTTAGTCATCTTGCCCATGAGGCATGGTTCGCACGTGTCAAGTGAATCAAAGTCAAGTGACTCCAAAAGTCCATCAGCATGGAGTTTCTTCATGCGCTTTACACCAATATGACCCAAGCGGCAGTGCCACAAAAATATGGCGCTATCATTGTTTACTCTAACTCTTTTGGTCTCAATGTTATGTATATGCGTATCGCTATCAAGATTCAATATGAACAATCCTCTCACATTCGGTGCATGACCATAAAAGATGTTACTCATAGAAATAGAACAACCATTATTCTCAGACTTAAAAGAGTAACCGTCTCGCAATAAACAAGATCCAGATATAATGTTCATGCTCAACGCAGGCACTAAATAACAACGATTTAAGTTCATCACTAATCCCGATGGTAGCTGAAGTGACACTGTGCCGACGGCGATTGCATCAACCTTGGAACCATTTCCTACGCGCATCGTCACTTTGTCTTTTGCCAGCCTTCGTCTATTCCGCAGTTCCTGTTTCGAGTTGCAAATGTGAGCAACAGAACCGGTATCGAATACCCAGGCACTACTACGAGAGCCGGTTAAGTACACATCAATAACATGTATATCAAATATACCTGATTTTTCTTTGCCCGCCTTCTTATCTGCCACATACTTGGGGCAATTGCGCTTCGAGTGACCCATACCCTTGCAATAGAAGCACTCTGTTTCAGGCTTAGGTCCAGCCTTGGGTTTCTTCGGCGGATTGGCAACAAGCTTGCCGCTCTTCTTCGAATTGCCCTTCTTGCCTTTGCCGTTTCTCTTGAAACTAGTGGTCTTGCTCACCATCAACACGTGATGCTCTTTACGGAGTTCAGACTCTGCGACTTTCAGCATCGCAAACAACTCGCCGGGAGACTTGTTCATCCCTTGCATGTTGTAGTTCAACACAAAGCCTTTATAGCTTGGCGGCAGTGATTGAAGGATTCTGTCAGTGATAGCTTCTTGCGGGAGTTCAATCCCCAGCTCAGCTAGACGGTTTGAGTACCCAGACATTTTGAGCACATGTTCACTGACAGACGAGTTTTCCTCCATCTTGCAAGCATAGAATTTATCGGAGGTCTCATACCTCTCGATCCGGGCGTTCTTCCGAAAGATAAACTCCAACTCCTGGAACATCTCAAATGCTCCATGACGCTCAAAGCGACGTTGAAGTCCCGGTTCTAAGCCATACAAGACTGCACATTGAACTATTGAGTAGTCCTCCTTACGTGCTAACCAAGCGTTCTTAACATCCTGATTAGCCGTAGCGGGTGGTTCATCTCCTAGCGCAGCATTAAGGACATAATCCTTCTTCCCAGCTTGTAAGATTAGCTTAAGATTATGAGCCCAGTCTACAAAGTTGCTTCCATCATCTTTCAACTTAGCTTTCTCTAGGAACGTATTAAAATTCAGGATGACTGTCGCGTGAGCCATGATCTACAACACAAATATATTCAAAGTGGACTTAGACTATGTTCAAGATAATTAGAGTTCAACTTAATCAAATGAAATGCTAAACTCCCACTCAAAAAGTACATCTCTCTAGTCATTTGAGTGGTTCATGATCCACTTACACTATCCCAAGTCCGATCATCACGTGAGTTGGGTATAGTTTCAGTGGTAAGCATCCCTATGCTAATCATATCAACTATATGATTCACGATCGACCTTTTGGTCTCATGTGTTCCGAGGCCATGTCTGCACATGCTAGGCTCGTCAAGCTTAACCCGAGTGTTCCGCGTGTGCAACTGTTTTGCACCCGTTGTATGTGAACGTTGAGTCTATCACACCCGATCATCACGTGGTGTCTCGAAACGACGAACTGTAGCAACGGTGCACAGTCGGGGAGAACACAATTTCGTCTTGAAATTTTAGTGAGAGATCACCTCATAATGCTACTGTCATTCTAAGCAAAATAAGGTGCATAAAAGGATTAACATCACATGCAATTCAAAAGTGACATGATATGGCCATCATCACGTGCTTCTCGATCTCCATCACCAAAGCACCGGCACGATCTTCTTGTCACCGGCGCCACACCATGATCATCCATCAACGTGTTGCCATCGGGGTTGTCGTGCTACTTATGCTATTACTACTAAAGCTACATCCTAGCAAAATAGTAAACGCATCTGCAAGCACAAACGTTAGTATAAAGACAACCCTATGGCTCCTGCCGGTTGTCGTACCATCGACGTGCAAGTCAATATTTCTATTACAACATGATCATCTCATACATCCAATATATCACATCACATCGTTGGCCATATCACATCACAATCATACCCTGCAAAAGCAAGTTAGACGTCCTCTAATTTTGTTGTTGCATGTTTTACGTGGTGACCAAGGGTATCTAGTAGGATCGCATCTTACTTACGCAAACACCACAACGGAGATATATGAGTTGCTATTTAACCTCATCCAAGGACCTCCTCGGTCAAATCCGATTCAACTAAAGTTGGAGAAACCGTCACTTGCCAGTCATCTTTGAGCAAAGGGGGTTACTCGTAACGATGAAACCAGTCTCTCGTAAGCGTACGAGTAACGTCGGTCCAAGCCGCTTCAATCCAACAATACCGCGGAATCAAGAAAAGACTAAGGAGGGCAGCAAAACGCACATCACCGCCCACAAAAACTTTTGTGTTCTACTCGAGAAGACATCTACGCATGAACCTAGCTCATGATGCCACTGTTGGGGAACGTCGCATGGGAAACATAAATTTTCCTACGCGCACGAAGACCTATCATGGTGATGTCCATCTACGAGAGGGGATGAGTGATCTACGTACCCTTGTAGATCATACAGAAGAAGCGTTAGAGAACGCGGTTGATGTAGTGGAACGTCCTCACGTCCCTCGATCCGCCCCGCGAACAATCCCGCGATCAGTCCCACGATCTAGTACCGAACGGACGGCACCTCCGCATTCAGCACACGTACAGCTCGACGATGATCTCGGCCTTCTTGATCCAGCAAGAGAGACGGAGAGGTAGAAGAGTTCTCCGGCAGCGTGACGGCGCTCCGGAGGTTGGTGATGACCTTGTCTCAGCAGGGCTCCGCCCGAGCTCCGCAGACACACGATCTAGAGGAAAAACCGTGGAGGTATGTGGTCGGGCTGCCGTGGAAAAGTCGTCTCAAATCAGCCCTAAAACCTCCGTATATATAGGTGGGAGGGAGGGGGCCTTGCCTTGGGGCTCAAGGAGCCCCAAGGGGGTCGGCCGAGTCCAAGGGGGAGGACTCTCCCCCCCCCCAAACCGAGTTGGACTAGGTTTGGTGGGAGGGAGTCCTCCTCCCTTCCCACCTCCTCCTTTTTTTTCTTTTCCTCTTGATTTTTCTTCTCTTGGCGCATAGACCACTTGTGGGCTGTCCCACCAGCCCACTAAGGGCTGGTGTGTCTCCCCCAAGGCCTATGGGCTTCCCCGGGGTGGGTTGCCCCCCCCCCCCCGGTGAACCCCCGGAACCCATTCGTCATTCCCGATACATTCCCGGTAACTCCGAAAACCTTCCGGTAATCAAATGAGGTCATCCTATATATCAATCTTCGTTTTCGGACCATTCCGGAAACCCTCGTGACGTCCGTGATCTCATCCGGGACTCCGAACAACATTCGGTAACCAACCATATAACTCAAATACGCATAAAACAACGTCGAACCTTAAGTGTGCAGACCCTGCGGGTTCGAGAACTATGTAGACATGACCCGAGAGACTCCTCGGTCAATATCCAATAGCGGGACCTGGATGCCCATATTGCATCCTACATATTCTACGAAGATCTTGTCGTTTGAACCTCAGTGCCAAGGATTCGTATAATCCCGTATGTCATTCCCTTTGTCCTTCGGTATGTTACTTGCCCGAGATTCGATCGTCAGTATCCGCATACCTATTTCAATCTCGTTTACTGGCAAGTCTATTTACTCGTTCCGTAATACAAGATCCCGCAACTTACACTAAGTTACATTGCTTGCAAGGCTTGTGTGTGATGTTGTATTACCGAGTGGGCCCCGAGATACCTCTCCGTCACACGGAGTGACAAATCCCAGTCTTGATCCATACTAACTCAACTAACACCTTCGGAGATACCTGTAGAGCATCTTTATAGTCACCCAGTTACGTTGCGACGTTTGATACACACAAAGCATTCCTCCGGTGTCAGTGAGTTATATGATCTCATGGTCATAGGAATAAATACTTGACACGCAGAAAACAGTAGCAACAAAATGACACGATCAACATGCTACGTCTATTAGTTTGGGTCTAGTCCATCACGTGATTCTCCTAATGACATGATCCAGTTATCAAGCAACAACACCTTGTTCATAATCAGAAGACACTGACTATCATTGACTAACTGGCTAGCCAACTAGAGGCATGCTAGGGACGGTGTTTTGTCTATGTATCCACACATGTAAATGAGTCTTCATTCAATACAATTATAGCATGGATAATAAACTATTATCTTGATACAGGAATTATAATAATAACTATATTTATTATTGCCTCTAGGGAATAATTCCAACATCATTGTCACAGTAGAGAGGCACATTCTTCATGTTGATGTCGTAGTCCTTGAGGGTTTGCTTCATCCATAGTAATTGAGCACAGCAAGAACCAGCAGCAATGTACTCAGCATCGGCAGTGGAGAATGATACGCAGTTCTGCTTCTTTGAGGACCAGCAAACTAGTGATCTTCCGAGGAAATGGCATGTGCCAGAAGTTGACTTGCAATCCACACGGTCACCAGCATAGTCTGAATCAAAATACCCTACCAGATGAAGATTGGAGCCCTTGGGATACCATAATCCTAGTGTTGGTGTGTGAGCTAAGTATCGAAGAATATGTTTCACAGCCTTATGGTGTGATTCCTTCGGTTTTGCTTGAAAACGTGCACACATGCAAACAATAAGCATTATATCTGGCCTAGATGCACATAGATACAATAAAGAGCCAATCATAGAACGGTATACCTGCTGATCGAAATCTTTACCATTTTCATCACTGCCGAGGTGACCGTTGGTAGGCATCGGAGTCTTGGCACATTTGCATTCGTGCATGTCGAATTTCCTCAGAACATCCTTGAGGTATTTCTCCTGTGATATGAAGATTCCATTGCTTTGTTGACGAATTTGAAGACCTAAGAAGAATTTCAGCTCCCCCATCATGGACATCTGATATTCTTCACTCATCATGTAGGCAAATTCATCACTGTATCTTTTGTCAGTACAGCCAAATATGATATCATCAACATATATTTGGCATACAAATAGCTCATTATCATAAGATTTTGTGAAAAGAGTTTGGTCGAGTGAACCAGGTTTGAAGCCTTTCTTCATGAGGAATTCCTTCAATGTATCATACCATGCCCGAGGGGCTTGCTTGAGGCCATACAGAGCCTTTTTGAGTCTGAAGACTTTGTCTGGATTCTTTGGATCCTCAAAACCTGGGGGCTGAGCAACATATACTTCTTCCTCAAGCTTACCATTGAGGAATGCACTTTTCACATCCATTTGATATAAGGTGATGTTATGATGATTAGCATAAGCAATTAGAATTCGAATAGCTTCAAGTCTAGCAACAGGTGCAAAAGTTTCATCGAAATCTATTCCTTCAACCTGGGTGTAGCCTTGGGCTACAAGTCGTGCCTTGTTCCTCACCACTTGACCGTCCTCATCTTGCTTGTTTCGGAAAATCCACTTGGTGCCGATGATGTTATGCTTGCGAGGATCTGGTCGTTTGACGAGCTCCCATACGTCATTCAGCTTGAATTTAAGAAGTTCGTCTTGCATGGCTTGGATCCACTCCGGTTCCAGAAAAGCCTCAGCTACTTTTGAGGGTTCTGTGATGGATACAAAGGAAAAATGCCCACAAAAGTTAACTAAGTGTGAAGCTTTTGAGCGAGTGAGAGGACCTGGCGCGTTGATGTCATTGAGGATTTTGTCAAGTTCTACTTCATTTGCAGTCCTCGAATGAGCTGGTTGAGGATTTTGTCTGGGCTGAGGAAGTGATGTTGTTGCAATTTCCTCAGAAGCATCTTCTTGGTTTTCATCAGCGATGGGGATCGTTTCTTCACCAATTTCCTCAGTGGGGACAATGTCTTTAGTAGGCTTAAGCTTTATTGTTTCCTCAGGAGACAGCTTATCTGGATCAGAAGGCAATTGCTCTCTTTGCGAGCCATTAGTTTCATCGAACCGCACATCTACAGTCTCAACAACTTTGTTGTGGTAGTTGTTGAAGACTCTGTAGGTGTGCGAGTCCTTTCCATAACCGAGCATAAAACCTTCATGTGCCTTAGGTGCAAATTTTGAGCTATGATGAGGATCTCTAATCCAGCATTTTGCACCGAAGACTTTGAAATAACTTACATTGGGTTTCTTGTCAGTGAGGAGTTCATATGAGGTTTTCTTGAGGAATTTGTGAAGATATACCCTGTTGATGATATGACATGCAGTGTTGATTGCTTCAGGCCAGAAGCGACGAGGAGTCTGATATTCTTCAAGCATAGTTCTTGCCATTTCAACCAGAGTCATGTTCTTTCTTTCGACGACACCATTCTGCTCAGGAGTATAAGGAGCAGACAATTCGTGAGTAATACCAAGTTCATCAAGATAATCATCAAGACCAGTGTTTTTGAACTCGGTTCCATTATCACTCCTGATATGTTTGATCTTGATGCCGAAGTTCGTCGAGGCCCTTGAAGAAAATCGTTTGAAGATTTCCTGCACTTCAGTTTTATACACTATAATATGCACCCAAGTGTATCTGGAATAATCATCAACTATGACAAATCCATATAGAGATGCTGCATTGGTTAGTGTTGCATAGTGTGTAGGTCCAAATAAATCCATATGAAGCAATTCAAATGGACGTGTAGTGGTCATGATGGTTTTGGAGGGATGCTTGGATCTGGTCATTTTCCCAGATTCACAAGCACCGCAGAGATGGTCCTTGAGGAATTTGACTGATTCGATGCCAATGACATGCTTCTTCTTTGCAAGTGTGTGCAAATTCCTCATGCCTGCATGACCTAGTCTTCGGTGCCACAGCCATCCTTCTGAGGTTTTTGCTAGTAAGCAAGTGGCTGGTTGAGGACCTGTAGAGAAGTCAACAATGTACAAATCCCCTCTTCTTACACCTTCGAAGACTTTGGATCTGTCAGATTCCATGATGACTACACATCTATATCTACCAAAGATAACAATCATATCAAGATCACAAAGTATCGAGACTGACATGAGGTTAAAACCAAGGGATTCAACAAGCATCATTTTGTCCATATGCCTATCCTTGGAAATAGCTACTTTGCCAAGTCCCAATACCTTGCTTTTACCTTTATCAACATATGTGATTTGCTTCAGAGGTGATGGAGTTAGTGGCATATTCATCAGTCATGTGATGTGTGCAGCCACTATCGAGAACCCACTCAGTATTTTTGGGTTTGTCATCCTGCAGATGAATTAGTACAGCTTACCATCTCATATGCTTCAGATTGGAAAAATATGATACTAATTTCATCAGTTCAGTGATTTCATCATAACAGAAATGTAAGGACGTGTGAAATATTTCTATTTCATCAATCATTAGCTTGCGTCCTATCAAGCATTTCCTCAGGTCTCCAGCAAATTCTTCAAATGATGATTTTCATCTGGAGACCTGACCTGCAGAAGTGATTAGTTTGATTTCTTCACCACCCACATCTGAAGGGGTGGCAAAGCATTCATCATCCTGCGAGCACCATATGAGAAAGGTGGCATTGAAGCTAATGCACTTCTCTTAACAGTAGGGGGGTTAAAGTACTCATATGAGTATGCAGAGAACTGGTTTGAGGATTTATGAACATAATGATTTGAGGAGTAGCGCTCATAATCATATTCCTTGTAGTTTCCCTGCATGTTAGACGCATAAGCACGGGTACGAGCATAGTTTTGACCAGTTGAGGATTTTGATCCTCTTGAAGACTTTGGTCCTCCTGAGGAATTTGATCTGGGGTTCAGATTCTTCAGAGGTGATGTCATGAGGACATTCACTTGAAGATTTTCAAGATAACTTTTGGGAACCCAGATTTTCCTCACAGGAGGGCCATTCCTGCAGTTAGTTCCGACATATCGAGCAAATACTTCACCAGATTGATTTTTGAACAGTTTATAGTTGGAATCAAATGACTCATCCGAGGAATAGGATAATTCACATGAGAAGCCAGTTAGATTAGATGGATCAAAAGGAGGCCCAGTAGCAGCAACCCATGAGGTTTTGGGATACTTCTCAGGTTTCCAATAAGTTCCATCAGCATTTAATTTCCTCTCAAAGGCAATTCCTTCTTTCCTCGGGTTCCTGTTCAAGATCTGCTTTTTGAGCACATCACAAAGGGTTTGGTGTCCTTTGAGGCTTTTGTACATGCCTGTCACATACAATTCCTTCAACCCTGCATTTTCATCAGTAACATTTGTGTTTTCCTCAAGTGAGGAAATAGACACAACAGGTGCAGTTGAAGAATTTGTAGCATTTGATGATTCTGGTGAAGAATTAGCAGTTTCACGTTCAATGCATTTAAGACACGGCGGAATAAATTCAACTTGACTAGCGCTAATCTGTTGAGCTAGTAATGAATCATTTTCCATACGAAGATCATCATGAGACATCCTCAGCTTCTCAAGATCAAGCTTTCTTTGAAGGAATTCGTAGGAAAGCTTCTCATGATCAGTGAGGAGTGTATCATGACTATCGTGAAGATTATCAAATCTGGACTGAAGATTTTTCATGTCATCAGCGAGGATTTGATTAAGATTCATTTCATCATTCAACAGATCATCACTTTTGTCTAGCAGTTTTTGAAGCTTTTCCAGAGCAGTTTGTTGTTTAGTGGCAATGATGGCAAGTTTACTGTAACTGGGTTTTTTGTAATCATCATGTTCACAGTCACTTGAATCAGAGGAGGAGGCATTATTTGATACCTTTGAACCTTTTGCCATGAAGCAATAGGTTGGAGCGAAGTCATCAGCATAGTCATCAGTATGGATGGTGCACTCATTTTCTTCAAGATTGAAGATTGACTTGCTCACGAAATTTGTTGCAAGTGCAAGACTAGCCTGTCCGGATTCTGAGTCTTCTCCAGAGCCTTCTTCTTCATCACATTCCTCTGATTCTGCCTCGAAATCCATTTCCTTGCCAATAAGTGCCCGAGCCTTTCTGAAGCTAGTCTTCTTGTGTGAGGAGGACTTTGAAGATGAGGATTTTGAAGATTTCTTCTTCTTCTTTGAGTCATCAGAACTGTCATCCTTGTATTTCTTCTTCTTTGATTCCTTTCCCCAGCGGGGACAATCAGCAATGTAATGACCTGATTTCTTGCACTTGTGACAGGTCCATTTCTTGTAGTCCTCAGGTGCAGATTATGATTTCCTCATGTCTCTTCTTGATGATTTATCGAACTGGCCTCGTCGTGTAAATCTCTGGAATTTCCTCACAAGCATTGCAAGCTCCTGACCAAATTCTTCAGGGTCACAACTGCTGTCATCTGTGTCTTCTTCTTCAGATGAGGAAATTGCTCTTGCCTTCAGTGCACGTGGTCTGGAATAGCTTTGTCCATATAGATCTCTCTTTTCTTCTAGCTGGAATTCATGAGTATTTAGCCTTTCGAGGATATCGGCTGGATCTAGCATCTTGTAGTCTGGTCTTTCTTGAATCATCAGAACTAGAGTGTCAAATGAAGAATCCAAAGATCTCAGCAGTTTCTTCACAACTTCGTGATCAGTGATGTCTCGAGCTCCCAGTGCTTGCAGTTCATTTGATATGTCAGTGAGGCGATCAAAGGTGTCTTGGCAGCTTTCATTGTCATGTCTCTTGAAGCGATTGAATAGATTGCGAAGAATATCAACACGAGAGTCACGTTGGGTTGATACTCCTTCATTTACCTTGCACAGTCTCTCCCAGATCAGTGTTGCAGAGCCTAAGGCACTTACTCTTCCAAACTGGCCAGGGCTCAGATGACTAGAGGGGGGTACATAGGAGATTTTTAGAATTTCATCACTGAGGAAATTCCTTTTGAGGAAATTCCTCACTAATGACTAACTTACAGCGGAAACAGTCAACGATCAGTCGTGCAAACGTTCACCACAGCAGTATTACAGAGTGAAGATTATGAAAACAGATTGCACAGTAAGCAGGCACGCAGAATACAGATGATGATTAACTCAAGTGAAGAATTTGGGGTTGAGGAAATTCAGAGAAAGTCTTCAGCAAATTCTTCAAACTGCTGGATTGCTCTATACCACCCGGTCACCCGGCAAACTCTTCAAACCTCACAAACTCGGTCACCCGACAATCCACAATTGATTGCTGGATTGCTCTAGACCATGACGCCTAACCATCTGGAGGATGCACAGTCCTCAAAGGTAAAAGGCTTCAGTCCCACACAGGAACAACTTCTTCAGTGATGCTCAATCACTAGGTTTGGTTTGTGGTTTCGGTGGGTGGTGTATTTCCTCACTGATGATTTACTCTCGTAGGCTCTGAGGAATTTGGGTTGCTCTTATGACAAGTGTCAGTTTCTAACGGAGCAGCCAACCAGCTAGTGGTTGTGGGGGCGGCTATTTATAGCCTGGGAGCATCCCGACATGATTTGACACTAATGCCCTTAAATAATATGATCGTTGGAGTGGATAAGACCAGTGACTTGGCGTGGCTATCGAAACGGTAGGGACCCTCAACTGTGAGAGTCCTCATGTCACTCATATTCCTCACTTGAGGCTTTTGGTAGGATTTGGCTTGGGTTGAGCATCATGAGGAAATTCATTCCATAGCGTTACTTTGACCCCCTTTAACAGTACGGTGTCCTTATTCATCAAATGCGAAGAAAGTAAAACAGAAAACGTAAATCTTCACGCTTCAATTTCTTCAAAATGATTTTCTTCAGGAACCACCGATCTTCTCAATATCAATATCTTCATGAGGAATATCAATTTCATCACAGATTCTTCGTGATTCATTTCTTCAGCTTCAGACCAATTTCTTCAACTGAAGACATATATTTTTAGGGGTCGATATTCTTCAAATATCTCAAACTCCTCAATGACTTATAGATCCTGTGTACACTTATAAACACATTAGATACTTAACCTATAAGTCTTCAAACCACCAAAATCACTAAGGGGCACTAGATGCACTTACAGATGCTCCTTCTTGATTTCTACTTTCGCAGTGTCATACATCACGAATCTCTCAAGGATCATTGTATCTATCCTTGGTATGTTATAGTTCATCACGAAGCTCTCACAGCTTGGTGGCAGTGACTTTGGAGAACCATCACTATCTCATCTGGAAGATTAACTCCCACTTGATTCAAGTGATTGTCGTACTCAGACAATCTGAGCACGCGCTCAACGATTGAGTTTTTCTCCTTTACTTCATGGACAAAGAATCTTGTCGGAGGTCTCATACCTCTTAACAAGGGCACAAGCATGAAATCACAATTTCATCTCTTTAGAACATCACTCATGTTCCGTGACGTTTCAAAACATCTTCGGCGCCACGCTTCTAAGCCATTAAGTATTTTGCACCGAACTATCGCGTAGAAATTAGAAACGTGTATGTCAGATGTTCACAACATCCACAGACGACGCTTGAGGTGCAGCACACTGAGTGGTGCATTAAGGACATAAGCCTTCTACGCAGCAACGAGAACAATCCTTAGTTTTACAGACTCAGTCCGCAAAGTTTGCTACTATCAACTTTCAACTAAATTTTCTCTAGGAACATATTAAAAACAGTAGAGCTATAGCGCAAGCTACATCATAATTCGCAAAGACCATTAGACTATGTTCATGACAATTAGTTCAATTAATCATATTACTTAAGAACTCCCACTCAAAAAGTACATCTCTCTAGTCATTTGAGTGGTACATGATCCAAATCCACTATCTCAAGTCCGATCATCATGTGAGTCGAGCATAGTTTTAGTGGTAAGCATCTCTATGCTAATCATATCAACTATACGATTCATGCTCGACCTTTCGGTCTCATGTGTTCCGAGGCCATGTCTGCACATGCTAGGCTCGTCAAGCTTAACCCGAGTGTTCCGCGTGTGCAACTGTTTTGCACTTGTTGTATGTGAACGTTGAGTCTATCACACCCGATCATCACGTGGTGTCTCGAAACGAAGAACTGTCGCAACGGTGCACAGTCGGGGAGAACACAATTTCGTCTTGGAATTTTAGTGAGAGATCACCTCATAATGCTACCGTCGTTCTAAGCAAGATAAGGTGCATAAAGGATTAACATCACATGCAATTCATAAGTGACATGATATGGGCATCATCATGTGCTTCTTGATCTCCATCACCAAAGCACCGGCATGATCTTCTTGTCACCGGCGTCACACCATGATCTCCATCATCATGATCTCCATCAACGTGTCGCCATCGGGGTTGTCGTGCTACTCATGCTATTACTACTAAAGCTACGTCCTAGCAATATAGTAAACGCACCTGCAAGCACAAACGTTAGTTTAAAGACAACCCTATGGCTCATGCCGGTTGCCGTACCATCGACGTGCAAGTCGATATTAACTATTACAACATGATCATCTCATACATCCAATATATCACATCACATCGTTGGCCATATCACATCACAAGCATACCCTGCAAAAACAAGTTAGACGTCCTCTAATTGTTGTTGCATGTTTTACGTGGTGACCATGGGTATCTAGTAGGATCGCATCTTACTTACGCAAACACCACAACGGAGATATATGAATTGCTATTTAACCTCATCCAAGGACCTCCTCGGTCAAATCCGATTCAACTAAAGTTGGAGAAACCGACACTCGACGGTCATCTTTGAGCAACGGAGTTACTCGTAGCGATGAAACCAGTCTCTCGTAAGCGTACGAGTAATGTCGGTCCGAGCCGCTTCGATCCAACAATACCGCGGAATCAAGAAAAGACTAAGGAGGGCAGCAAAACGAAAATCACCGCCCACAAAAACTTTTGTGTTCTACTCGAGATTACATCTACGCATGAACCTAGCTCATGATGCCACTGTTGGGGAACGTCGCATGGGAAACAAAAAATTTCCTACGCGCACGAAGACCTATCATGGTGATGTCCATCTATGAGAGGGGATTTCCAATCTACGTACCCTTGTAGATCGCACAGCAGAAGCGTTAAGAAACGCGGTTGATGTAGTGGAACGTCCTCACGTCCCTCGATCCGTCCCACGATCCGCTCCGATCTAGTGCCGAACGGACGACACCTCCGCGTTCAGCACACGTACAGCTCGATGATGATCTCGGCCTTCTTGATCCAGCAAGAGATACGGAGAGGTAGATGAGTTCTCCGGCAGCGTGACGGCGCTCCGGAGGTTGGTGGTGATCTAATCTCAGCAGGGCTCCGCCCGAGCTCCACGGAAACGCGATCTAGAGGTAAAACCGTGGAGGTATGTGGTCGGGCTGCCGTGGCAAAAGTTGTCTCAAATCAGCCCTAAAACCCCACAATATATAGGAGGGAGGGGAGGGGAGGCTTGCCTTGAGGCTCAAGGAGCCCCAAGGGCTGCGCCACCAAGGGGAGGAGGAGTCCTCCTCCAATCCTAGTCCAACTAGGATTGGAAGGTGGAGTCCTTCTCTTCTTTCCCACCTTTCCTTTTTTTTCTCTTCTTTTGGTTTTTCTTTCTTCTCTTGTGCAAGACAGCCTTGGGCTGACCCCACCTACTTGGTGCGCCACCCCCAAGGTCCTTGGGCCCTCCCGGGTGGGTGGTCCCCCCTCCCGGTGAAGATCCGGAACCCATTCGTCATTCCCGGTACATTACCGGTAATGCCCGAAAACCTTCCGTTAACCAAATGAAGTCATCCTATATATCAATCTTCGTTTCCGGACCATTTAGGAAACCCTCGTGACGTCCGTGATCTCATCCGGGACTCCGAACAACATTCGGTAACCAACCATATAACTCATATACGCATAAAACAACGTCGAACCTTAAGTGTGCAGACCCTGCGGGTTCGAGAACTATGTAGACATGACCCGAGTGACTCCTCGGTCAATATCCAATAGCGGGACCTAGATGCCCATATTGGATCCTACATATCCTACGAAGATCTTATCGTTTCAACCTCAGTGCCAAGGATTCATATAATCCCGTATGTCATTCCCTTTGTCCTTCGGTATGTTACTTGCCCGAGATTCGATCGTCGGTATCCGCATACCTATTTCAATCTCGTTTACCGGCAAGTCTCTTTACTCGTTCCGTAATACAAGATCCCGCAACTTACACTAAGTCACATTGCTTGCAAGGCTTGTGTGTGATGTTGTATTACCGAGTGGGCCCCGAGATACCTCTCCGTCATACGGAGTGACAAATCCCAGTCTTGATCCATACTAACTCAACGAACACCTTCGGAGATACCTGTAGAGCATCTTTATAGTCACCCAGTTACGTTGCAACATTTGATACACACAAAGCATTCCTCCGGTGTCAGTGAGTTATATGATCTCATCGTCATAGGAACAAATACTTGACACGCAGAAAACAGTAGCAAAAAAATGACACGATCAACATGCTACGTCTATTAGTTTGGGTCTAGTCCATCACATGATTCTCCTAATGATGTGATCCCGTTATCAAGTGACAACACTTGCCTATGGTCAGGAAACCTTGACCATCTTTGATCAACGAGCTAGTCAACTAGAGGCTTACTAGGGACGGTGTTTTGTCTATGTATCCACACATGCAGTGTGTTTCCAATCAATACAATTATAGCATGGATAATAAACGATTATCATGAACAAAGAAATATAATAATAACTAATTTATTATTGCCTCTAGGGCATATTTCCAACACAAACAATATTTGGTCGGTATTTGGGTTGGAATTGACGAGGATTAATGAGTTCAGGGTATCAATTTCAGGGATTGGGAGTTTGAGGTTTTATTGAGACTAGCCCTATGTAGGGACAATTCTCTCTCTCCCACACGAACTGAAGGTAGAAGAACAAGATACATAACAGAGCAGAATTTTTTGCGCGCACTAACGCCCTGCCGCACGTACGACCTTCTTTCTCAGCTCAAACTGGCACATGATGCTGCATGCACACCTCGATCTGTTTGGCCCGGTCCACTCGCTGGACGCGCTCCATACGCGCATGACGTGGGCCTCCCCATAACAGAACAACGCAACCTCTTGCACAGTTATCGCCGATGGCCATCGACTCGAGCTCGACAACCTGATGGACTTGGACGCGAGCACAAGCTCATAGGCCACCATGACCTAGACAAACGCACACACACACAGGCACACGCACACACCCGCCACTGACTAGACCTGGACACACAAACGTTGGTCACCATCGTGGGGCGTGGCTTATTCCAACACTCACCCCCTGGGCCATGACCTACAACAGGGAAGTGTAGGTGGGGTGATCGCGTGAGCGTGGGAACTACGTCCTGATTAGCTACAAATACGGCTGTAAATCGAGTCAGTTGCAACAGTTTATGCTGAGAAGAAAGGAGGTCGTTCGATCGCCAAAGGCGTTTGTCGCGAGAAAGAAACGACTCTATCCATCTTTCTTCTTCTTTTACCTCTGATCTAGAGGGCTAGCTAGGGTCACACCCAACACCCTATGAGTTTAAGGTTTTTTAGACTTTATGGAATCATGTACGCAAAGACTGCCCGATCGCAGGCTGCACCGGCCTATACGCCGAAAATAATGAGATGGTAGCTGCTGCCGCCGTCAATGGCGGATCCAGCATACTACTATAATATAACGGGTGACTCTTAAATCCAGCGTCGGCTGCGGCCCTCAGTCTCTTGGCTATCAGGGGGACATGTGCGCCCCAGGAAAAGGAGATTGTAGCTACCGTGGGAGGGACTGGTGGTCGTGCATCTGCATGCGGCATGTTGCATGCATGTCGGCATCGATGCATTGTTTCCGCTGCGACCTTCGTGGTGCCCGATTGTCCAATGGCGCGCGCACATTAATTCAATGAGCCAGGAAAGCTACCGATCGACCTCGTTGCCATGCACGTGTGGTCCCCAAGCTCGATCGAGCAGAGCTCAGGTGGTGTTTCTTTACCCAGGGACTAGACTAAAAAGTCCCTTTTAGTCCCTAGGTAGAGAAAGAGGAGGGACTTTTCCTTAAGGGACTACGGCCCTGTTTCTTTAAAAAGTCCTAGAACTTTTTTTAGTCCCAACTAAAAAGTCTCTAGTCCCTACCCGTTTCTTTCCAAGGACTAAACATGGACTAGAGGTCACTAAATGACATGCAAAAAGACCATGTTACCCCTAGTAATATACTAGAAGTTATTAAATAACATGCTAAAAGTAGGGGCACTGTTGGAAAAAGTGCCAAAAAAGTCCCAAAAAGTCCCTCCCATAGGGACTTCTTCCTTTAGTCCCAAATACCCCCGTTTAGTCCCTAAAAGTCCCTCCTGTTTCTTTCACATGGGACTAAAAGGGACTTTTTTCAGTCCCTACACCAAAAAGTCCCTCGAAAGAAACACCCTATACAAAAAGACTCTATTATAGGGACTTTTTCTTTAGTCCCTAGGACTAAAAAAAGTCTAGTCCATGGGAAAGAAACACCACCTCAGTCATCGCCCACTACGTGCCGTTTATACCCATGGGAGCCCGTGGAGAAATGGTGTGATTCACTGCTGATCCAGCCAGCAGACATGCCCTTTTCGATGGCACCGTTTTGGCGCCACCCCATTGATGACGCATCCATCCAACGATCCATGCATTGCGTAGCAGTTGCAGCAACGCGCAGAGGCAAACGACGGCTTTCCCCGCCCACAGGCCAGCCATATCTCTCTTCGTGGAATGAGGCGAGTGGCAATGGCGGACAAATTCAGTAGACAAGTTTAGCCGTATCCGACCCTATGTCGAACATTTTTTTTCAGATCTGACCATTTTTCTACCGCCACCCGTTATGACCATAGGGTTGTGCAGTCTGCCGCTAGTTGTAGGGTCTCGTGAAGTCAGACGGTGTCGTCTGCCGCGCTAACATGGATTAGGTGCCTACCACCACCGGCTATAGCCGTAGGATACTCAGACCGGTTAATCCCCTTCGGGTTGTGGGCGGACCCCACCCACCCATCAACCCACTTCTTGCTCCTCCTCTTCGCGAAATAAAGGCGACGACGCCTCTCTCCTCCTCTTGATCCCCCCCTTTGATCTCCCACTCCCATCCACCATTTTAGGGGATTTTTGGGGCAAAACGAAGAGGAGGGTATGCTCATCCAATCCCTCCAATTTTTTTGCAATACCACTGTATTTTTGACATATTATTTGGCACTAGGTGCCACCTAGGTCTTCCTTTTTTAATTTGCTCTAGTTTGAAGATGTGCAGTGGTATATGATGGAGTATTGTCGTTGTCTTGATGAATATATGAGAAGAATGTATGGATATTATGGGAGTATTATTAATCTTGGATGAATAATTTATATGGCATAGTTAAGTATTATTGTTCTATGTGTATCAAATGACATGTATATGTATAGTGAAAGGTGAATGGTCAATGCATATGGATGTTAAATGCATAATCCTTGATATTGGAATTTATGAAAATCCATCATAAACGACCAGAAAATATATGTAAGGCCCACTCCACTCTCTCCCAGTCACTCATTTGCTTGCTTCCTCCTCCCCCGAGCTGTTCCCCTTTGTTTCACCTCCACCCCCACTCAAGCTCCCCCCCAAATCTGTCTTCGTCCTTTGAGATTTGTCCGGTGGATCCGAGCTATTTTCACCGCTCAAGGTATCTCTCCTACCCTTCTAATTTTTGTTGCATTCCATCATCTTTCTCATTCTTTTGTTGTAAACCCTAGTTTTGGAATTTTTTTGTGTTGGTTTTAGAGGTTTGTTTGCTTTTTAATGGTTATAGATGTGCACAATATTGTGGCAAGTCTATGGGTCTGATACATCATAGTGTAAACTAGGTTTGTGTTTAGGGTTTTCGTTATGGTTAGGTTAATGATAAGTTAATTGTAACAACTGGGATTATCATTTAGTTGATGGTAATTTTGAATACTCGAACTGTAGGATGCCTATTGTTTTCTGGTGTGAGAAGACCAAAGAGGCGGCGGACAAACTTGAATATGCAGCCATCAAGGAAGTAATGGATAAGTGGGTTACAAGTTTCGATGAAGCGAATGCAGCTGGGAGGGTATTTATTTATTTTTTGTTTTTCTAAAGATTATGATTATTGTAACATCCCAATTTTCCTAAATTCGGATGTTAATAGATCATTCTTATGCATCTCATATTTTTATGCATTATTTGCTCTTCTGAGAATTTTATTCATTTTGCAACTTCGGGCAATTTATTTGAGTGGAGATAATATGACTTCTCCCGTGTGAAATAAAAAGTTTATGATGTTTAAAATGTAATTTGGAGTTATCGTCTTGGTTTCGCAAATTTTATAATGCCCGAAATTATTTTTAGTTAAGTTTTTAAATGCTATTTGTGTGGCCTATTGCATAAAATCTATTTTCGAAATTTTGCATTAGGTGGAACTAGTGCTCCTTTAGAATGTATTAGTTGTATATTATTTTCTGTTTTTCTAGTATGTTAGTATATATATTTTTTTCTGGTATTTTATCAGTTGGAAATATTTTTTTTTCTTCTTGTCTGGTAGCTGTTTTCTAAAAAAAAAGAGAGAGAGCGAGAGCTAGTGGCCCAACCGGGGCTTAGCCTTGCTAGCCAGGCCAGCCCACGAGTAGCTAGCGCAGCCAGCAGCTAGCCAGTCCCCACCGAGCCCAGGCTCCAGCGCCATGAGCGTTGACCGAGCCCCAGGCCAGCGAGCCTCGTGCCCCATCGCTCCAGGCTCCTGCCTTCGAGCAGACCAGGGGCTGGAGCCCCACGTACCCCACGCCTCGCGATCCCCAACGCCAGGGATACCTGTCTCGAGTCGGACCCCTTCCCCGAGCTGGACTCCTCCTCCAGAGGGAATAAGTCCCAGGGACCGAAGCCCCCATGAACCATAGCCCTTTCGCCTGAGAGCTGCAGCCCGATTTTCCCATGTCACACCATCTCGTCTAGATCGCAGAGGAGCCGCCCCTCACCGCTCCGACGCCAGCGCCGCCATCGCCGGAGCACCTCACCATCCACCGAAGTTCGCGAAGCCGTTCACCGGAGTTTGCGCACGTCACCAGAGTTTGCGCACGTCACCGGAGTTTGCGCACTTCACCGGAGTTTGTCCGACCGCCACCGGAGAAGCACCATCGGAGGCACCACACCGAGACGGTTCTGTTTTCCCCGCTGTTCGTAGTGAGAACGCACGCACGAGCGATTCATCAGACCCTGATGAACAGCTTCAGGACGAAATTCAATCTGTTTTTAATCTGTTTTATCTCTGTCAGATTCTCGGTATAATTTTGAAACGCGTTTATCTTTTTACTCGTAACTCCGATTCAGGAAATTCTTTTTCCTGTGATCTCGTATTGATGAGTAGAACATGTTAGAACCAGTAGTTTTCAGTTTTACGAAAATTAATTTTTTTGTTAAAACAGATTATTTTAACCTACCGGAGGCCATATTTTGCAAACCGTTCATCCGGTTTAGTTGATTCTTTTTGCGTTGTCATCGTATCAGCATGTAGATGATTTTATACCTGCTGCCATGCTATTTATGCTTTGGTTTTAAACAAGTTGTTTTATTGCCGATGATTTTATTTGGTGTTATTTGATTGTGGTGATTGATTGGTGTGATTGTTTGCAACGTGTAGATTGTGCGGAGTGCGACGCAAACTATTGTCAGGAGTGTGACCTTCTGAACCAGAATCAAGGCAAGTTACATGTTGATCATCCTTTACCTATTATTTTTCTATGCATGTAGTATTATACCACCCTATGAAAGTTATGCATGTATAGGAATATTATTATTGCTATGCTATTGAGCTATATCCCCTCGTCATTGAAGATCGTGTTAGATATATTTTGCTATGCTATGTAGACGGGGATTGGTTTCTGTATTCATTGAGTTTATGTGAGGATTACTACAAAATAAATTGAGTAGTAATTCAGGATATAATACACCTCTGGGCGGATATGGTATTGCTGGGTGGTTTCAAGAACATCATGGTTTCTACCCTCTGAATGTAAGTGGAATGCCGCCCAGGTTCAAAAAGATCAAACAGACTTAGTGACTAGTAGCTTCCTTGTGCGACCACTGGCTATTATGGGCTCTGGCTTAGTTGATCAGTCGTGGAAACCTTACCCGGATGTGCCAGCTGATGTAGCTATGATAGGTGGGATGGGCCTCCTGTGGGACTAGGTGACTGCTTCTGAAAGACTTCGTCTCAATCTTCGGGTTGGGTCCAGTGGGTACAGCGTACTAACCTCTGCAGAGTGTATAAACTAATCATGATTAGCCGTGTCCCCGGTTATGGACAATTTTGAGCAGCTAGGCCATTACAGTTGTTGGATGATCTTGACAGATGACACACTTAATAAAACTTGATGGGGAACTTAATAATGGTAATAGGTTGGAGTTGGAGATGCCAATTCAACCATATATAAGTATTGTAGCAAACAAATTAAAACTTGACTATTAGGTAGCTATGAGGATAAAATCAGCTTTCTGCAAAATAACCATCAACCTTTCTTTTGTTATACTATGCATATACATGTAGGTCTGTTATATTATCTTTTCTTGTGTAACTTGCCAATACATTCAAAGTATTGACCTATATGGCTGCAACATATCATGTTGCAGGATATTCAGACGAGGAGTAAGGTACCGTTAGGGTCGCGAGTCTTCACTCAACATCGCCAGTGGGCTATGATGGGACTCATCGTTATTATTCTGCTACTTTTCCGCTGTTTATTAGAATAAAGCTAGCTAAGTGCTATGCAGATTGTTATATTTTATAAATTCTGGATCATACGTTATTATAAATGATGCACTTGCTATATCTGGTTTTCATCTATACTGTGTGTGCTAGCGAGTCGATCCAGGGACTAGCACAGTAAAGCACAGAGACTCAAATCCTTCGAGGTTTGGTCGTTGCAATTATCCAGGAGAGTTTGTACTGGAAAAAGAAAAAGACCCTCGCAAGCTCTGGAGGATCGAAAATATTTGTAGAGGTAATGTAGCAAGGCAAATTGCATTTTGCGCAATGAAGGAAGAATTCACCCAACTCAACTTAACAAGGCCTGGTCAGATCATTTACTAGGCAATCAAGGAAGGAGTGTCGTCGATTCCAATACATACTGCTCGTTGGGCTTGGGTACGTGAGGTGGAGGGTGTCATGGCTTGAGCTCCAGGAACATTCAATGATATTGAAATAGATCCTATCGAAGCTTTCGTTGTCCAAGATACTAGATGCACCGCAGGAAGCTCTTCCTTTCTAAAACGGCATGGAAAGTTTGAACGCACGGAAAATAAGAGGGGTTGAAATCTACAACAACGTTATGTTATATGTATCGCATATGTCATTTGAGATATAATGGCATGGATCCTTATTATTGTACTTGATGTTTACTGCTCAAAGTTGAAAATGGCATTAGTATTGTCAAATATTTATATATGGTGTTGTGACTTTCATATATATAAGTCATGAACTTGGTACTAGCATCATCAACTTTGCACTTGCCTCGTCAACTAAGCCATGTTTTTTATATGTCAATTGAACTCATGTAGGATGAACAAAATTTATAACCTTCGTGAAGCATATGAGCAGGCCGAAAAATATTGTCGCCATAATATGACGAAGGAGTTCATTCGATGGATTAAGAGTTGCGAAGAGGCAAATGCTGCCATGATGGAGTTTAATTCATATCCCTTTCTTAAGTATATAGAGAAATAAGAAGAACAAAAGGCGAGCAAACTTTACGAACTGCAAGTGAAGGAAGACCTTTGTAGACATGACTTGGCAATGGAGATTATAATTTCTGTTAGCATCGACAAATTTCCTGAGCTAGACTTGGGTTTGCATACAAGTAAGGAATGCCACCAAATTAGAGGATTCCAACCAACCAAAAAGAAGAGAGTGAGTGAGGTACCTTGAGTGATGAAACTAGACTCGATCCACCGGAGAAAACTCAAGCAATGAAGATGGATTTGGTGGAGGCAAGAATGGGGGAAAGAGAGGGGCGAGGAGCTCGTCTCGGGGAAGAGAGGGATTTGGAGATGAATGGGTGGCTGGCGGGACCCACCAACCCATTAGCATAACACTTATCCACATCTTAGCACCCTATCGCCACCCCCTATGGCGGTAGGATATGAAAACCTAGCTACCGCCATTCCCTGTCAACACGGCAGACGTCGCCATCTGCGTTTACGGGACCCTATCGCCAGAACTGGTGGTGGCAGAAAAATGGTCAGATCCTGATTTTTTTTTCATATCGGGATCAGATTCAGCTGAACTTGTCTAAAAGGATCAAAATAGTGAATTTGTCCGGCAATGGCATCGTATGCACTACTCGATCGGTCTTCTCGGTACTCGCCCTATGGAATTTACTCTCGTGTCAACATGATGTGCCATGGTATGCACATTGTCATGCATTGATTTGAAGGCGCACGCTTGGTCGCACACATGCAAGGAAGCAGGACAGTCGTCCGGCCGTAGCTAGCTACTGACAATTTTGACTTCTTACACATGCCTGCACGAACGGTCCATGTGTTTACCAACTGTTGGCGACATGGACGATTCCAAGGAGGACGTTCCCTCCTTAATAGAGATGTAGTAGACGAAAAAGCACTACAAAGGCTGGTGAGCACACATCTCTTAATTCACCCCACTGAACGAGCAGGAGATGCGTGCTCCGAGATGTATTGCAATTTGCAACCCTGCCTATAAGATTGCATATCACTGTATTTTAGAATTGACCCCATGTCATACATGTAAGAAACACGTGGGCTCGCGGCACGTACATGCGATTGTTGTAGCTTCATAATTTTCTTTCAAAACATCACATCACATCATCATGTGTATGTGTTTGTGTTTAATCTGTGGGTACACTTGAGACAACGGATTAAGGTGAGTTTTGTTAAGGATGAAAAAACGTCGTGATGATAATTTTCTCTTTTTTGTGTGTGTGCATTTTCGCAAACTAGCGCTCCAACGCCACGTGATGGGCCGGTCCATTATACTGTGTGTTTTAATACCGCAAAAAATGGCCCATCATACTGTGTATTTTAATACCGCAAAAAATTATGCACTAGGATGGATTCAAACAAGGGAATTTTCGGTTTTGAAGACGATGCGATAACCACCCAGCCACCCCCTTGGGTGTGCTAAATAAGCTTATTTTTGTTTTATTATTTATTCCTTCTTCGAACAGCTCTACTCAATTTTCTCTTTTCCTTTTTTCTTTTAAATTTTTTCTTTATTCTTATTCTTACTATTTTTTTGATACATTATGATGAACTTTTTTCAAAATTGATTATTTTTAAATTTTTATGAACATTTTTTATATCAAATTCAATGGTTTTTCAAAATCGATGTTTTTTTTCAAATTTGTTGATTTTTTTCAAATTCGATGAGTTTTTTCTCAAAATCGATGAACTTTTTCCTATGTCGATGAACTTTTTTCAAAATCAGTGATTTTTTACATATTTGATGAATTTTTTTCAAAAATGATAAACATTTTTCCAAAATTGGTGAATGTTTTTTAAATTCATTGAACATTTTTAAAAAATGATGAACTTTTTCAAATTCGATGAACATTTTTTCAAAATTAGTGAATTTTTTTCCAAATCGCGAACTTTATCAATTCCGATTTAAATATTTCGGGAACTCTTGGATTACTTTTTAAAATCATTGAAACTTTTCTAAAATTTTGATGAGTTTATTTTCAACATTGATGAACTTTTTTCAAATCAGTGAACTTTTTATCAAATTTGATGGATTTTAGTAAATTTTATGAGTTGTTTTAAAATCCTATTATTTCAAATTTTGTATTTTGTATTTTATTTTTTCGTCTTTTAATGAAGTCAACGGTTGGAAAAAAATAGCGAGCGAGCGGTCAGCAGGGCGGGTGCTCGCCATATGGGCCAGCCCACGATCTGGCGGCTGTGAACTTCAGCTCTCTCAGTTGGCGCCTGAAGCGCCAACTAGAAGTTCCCGCTTTTAGCACCCGAGGCGGTCCACAACATCTTTTCAAGAAAAGAAAAAGGATGCACAGTTATCTACTTATTTGCTAAAAAAAGTAACTAATCGCATACATGTTTGATGATTAGTTTTGTAGAAACAGAGAAATCCAGCGATAAAACATTTAGAAAACCTATATAATTTGTTTTTAGGAAACAGCAAAAATGAATACTAGGTGACAAAAATTGCTCAACCGAAAAGGTTTTCCTAATCTTCTATTTTTAAATAGTTAGAATCCACTATCTAATTTTGTTAGACATTTAAACATGCCACACAAGCAAGTCATGCATGTTAGTACAAGTTACACATTATGTATTTATTTATTTATGCATGCAGCGTTGCCACATCATCAATACATGTATGTTAGTTCTAAATTATTATTTTCCATCCTATATTGTATTGAAAGTATATGTGTTGAGCGGTTTCATATACTAATTAATGCACCCTTCACATTTGACATTATTTGATTACAACTTAAAAATGTATATTTTTATATGCTTCATATTTGTAAATTATTTTTTAAACATATATGTGCTTCATATTAATTTTTGTTATTTTGTAGCAATTATTTACGTATTTGTTTTACCAAAGTTCTCGCTACAACGCGCGAGGTATCATCTAGTATGCCAAACGCACCGGTACAAAGGGAGTAGTAAAGGTAGTCAAAATACCATAAAAAATATATTTAACAAAGCAATCATATGTAAGTATGCCAAACGCACCGGTACAAAGGGAGTAGTAAAGGTAGTCAAAATACCATAAAAAATATATTTAACAAAGCAATCATATGTACCAGCGTTCTTGCACATTTTCTTTTGTGAACAAAATGTATAACAGAACGTTTTGTATATTTCACACAAGAAAAAGTCATCCAGGTTCCTAGCGTTATTATTATTACACATACCAATGTGTAAATTTATTTCCTTTCCTTGCTCTCTCGAAATGATACGAATACACATATCAATGATTATTACATTGCAATCTAGACGAATTATAATAATATCTTTTGTAGTGCATGCATAATTTGTTATGACCACATGGATATGCATCCTATTTTACAACACCACATGGATATACATTTTGTAGTGCATGTATAAATTATCCAACCGGAGAGCACTAGAGAGTGATCAAGCATTTAAAGTCATAAATCACACCAATGCAGAAAAAATTATATGTGGTAATTCTAATTGGTTAGTTGGATATTTAGGCTTGTTGATAGCGTTAAATTTATCAAATAATTCAATTTCATAACCTTGAAAATTCATGAAAATATCATATAATTCAAAACTATCTTATTTTACCGATAACATATTCGCTATCATATCCTACAGATATTTGGTTGACAAAATATGTATCAATATTCATATCCGGCGGATCCGTGCAAGTGTATACCATATCCATCAAAACGGATGCAGATGCAGATGCGGATTCGGAATAAAAATTATCCTTACCATTTATTTTTATGTCGCTAAAGTAGTGCATCCCTAATGGGCTTGCTCTAATTTTGATTATTATTATTATTATTATTATTATTATTATTATTATTATTATTATTATTATCTGAAAAAAGACTAATTTTGATTATTAGCACATTAGAAACTCAAGATACACCTGCCATATCTACCGAACAATAGTTTTGTTCGTTTCAAAAAGAGTTATGTGTTTGTTTGCTTGAAATGCAGCTGCTAATTGCACGCTAATTCAAGAATTTTGCAATAAAGAAAAGGAAATTGAGCTGAAGGTACAGGTAAGCAGTACTGCAGGTAAGAGAACTGCACAGGACAAGTCATGGCTGGACATAAGGACGAATATAAAATTCGTACTTTTTGACGCTACCTACGGGTGTGCGTTAAACTAATCTGACCGAGTAAAGTCTAACAAATTGCATTTTTTTATAAATTAGCAAAACTTTATTAATCCGTCACAATGTGGGATGAAAGAATGTTCTCCCGGTTGGCTTCGTCCGGAAGCATCGGCCGGTGGCGGCAGAGAGAGGAGCTCCTGCGCCCGGCGCGGCGGTCGGTTGAGGTGGGTGGCAGGGATCGGGCCTGGGATTCCGTTTTTCATGATGAACCGCTGGGCTGTTGATTTGATTTTATGCACGGGGTGGTGGCTTGGTGCAGGCCGCCGCGCGGAGGGCGGGCTGGGCGGGCGACGTGGCCACCGGGGTCAGCTTGCTTGCTGCTCGCCCAAGGTAAACAAACCATAGCGCTACCCGCCACGTCACGGCCTACACGGCGATAAGACGGGTACACGAGCCGGGCCTAACGGGTAACGGAATGGAGATCCTTTTCTTCACCTTGCTTCCAGGCCTCCCGCGTAGTCATGCGGGCCCCACTCCCCATGCGCTTTTCTACTACAGCCGCAAGTTCAAAAGCATCCCTCTCAGCCACCAATGCATCTCGTTCCCGTACGGCTCGGAGCCACCCACCCCAGCATAGCCGCATGAAGGGAGGCTTGGACAATCTGGGTCGTCCGTTGTGTCCGGCCTTCGTCAGCCACGAGTTGCCCTGCCAACATCGGACGGTTGTGACAGGGGGGATGCACAGCACCGACGGCTCGGATGGTGGGTGAGCATGGGTCGAGCGCGCGAGACCACACGTTTGGGGTGCCCCTGGAAAAAGCGTGGGGGGTGGCGAATAGTAGGTTTTAGCCAGGTGGCCCTTAGTGTGGGCCCGTGAAGGGAGGCCCCTTTGGGTCATTTTGGACCGCAAATATTCAGCTATTGGGTATTGATTGGACCTTTTCTGTTTTGTCTCTGGGCCCTTGGGAAGAGCGTGTTTTGCGTCCTCACCCCAAGTTACTTTTGCAACCCATGGTAGTAGCACAAATAATTTAGAACTACTCGATTTTCATGAAATGTTGTTCACATTATCTTCTCGACGTTAATGCATTTCTAGAGACCATCGAATTACACCTATGGCATGTACATATTGAAACACTAGGAAACCACCATCACACGAGAAGTTCTTTTCTAAAAATTACGGCTATGATGCATAACTAACTAAATGCACCTATTACATTCATGGCAAAGTAAATTTAAATACAATAAAGAAATCAACAAATAGCTGAATGGTTAGCAGGATGGTGGTGCCCGTAGTAGTCTGTTAATAAGGATGAAAATTGGGTTTGAAAGTCACATCAATGCGGTTTATCTTTTTGTAAGGGACCATGTTCCCGTCAATAGCAAGATGTAAAACAAAATTCAAATGCAATAGAGCATTGGATCTATTACAACATCTACACACGGACCCTTCAAACACTCCTTACATGTCTCGACAAAAGGCTCGGTCATGAAATTGCCATCTCAACTAGACGCCTCAAACCGACCATATACATTTGGGTTGTCTCACACCCCATACACAACCCATATATGGGGCGGATATGGGATGCCTGAACATGTGCGCTACGTCAGATCTGGCTCATGTCGGTTCATCCTGGCCCCACAAATATGCATCCCTATCGGCATCCTTGACCCAATAGTGGAGCTAGGTTTAGCCTACGTCCCATGCAAGCAGTGCAATTACGGTAAACTACTGTGCCATTTTTGCTATAATATGCTACAATTAACAATGAACAAATCCACCATGCCACAGGCCAAGGCCATGGTTGTTTGGGACATAGAATCGTCTCTGCCTGGACCAATAGCCACTCCACTTGCAGTTCCCGCCGATCAGCCCCAAGCCCCTCTCCGACGATCTACGATAAGGTGGGCAACAAATTTGAGTCGACAATTCTATGTATGTCGAGTGTGACCTCGCCCATGCAGGGTCGAGGAGTTAGTCGTACGGATGAGGAAACTCGAGCTTCGCAGTTGGAGTCGCTCCGGGAGGCGAGGGCGAACGCAAGATCAATTTTTAGAGGGGGCAAATATGTGTCAAAATATAATTTTTTCTTTGCTTAGTGAGGGCAAATCACTATTTAGCTTATAACATATAACGAAGACACTAAAAATTGAGTGGGGGCAACATCCCCCATTTGTTAGTACACTGGATCTACCCATGCCGGGGGTAATCCATTTGCGTCTGTGCAAGTGGAAAATTTGACAATGCGAGCGACTCGAGTCACATAACCGCGACGGAACCAGAGACGATGAGCATCACGTGGACATACCACCACACCCAATCGGATGACTCCGGTCTGACGGCACAACCCTTACCATAAGCCTCGTCCTCACAACGTCGGGCTTTGAGTTCAAGGCCAACCTTATGACCACAACCACAGATTATAGATGCCATTCAAACAACTAGGTTCAAGCCACTAGTACTCCAATATATACCTGACCATTCGTCTGGCCGGGCCAAACCAAGCCCGAGGTAGAAAACCTAGGCCTGAACCCTGGCCTGTCCGACCGTCGGGCCTAGATTTCAGGCCCAAACCCATCCCATCACTGATAAAGCCCGTCGGCTTTGGGCCTCGGGGCGGGCCCCTTCCTTAAAACATGAAACCACCAAGCCCAGACCTGGCCCGGTCCGACATGTTCTTCAGGCCCAAGCCCGACCCGCGAGCAAGACCGGGCCGGGTATCTCATGGCCAGGTACTCTAGTGGTACTGGGGCAACACAGTGACACCAGGCAACATAAAAATGCGGTGGCTTGCAATTCCAGGGATTTTACGGGGGTGCCCCAGGAAGTTAGCCTCGGAGGAGGCCGAGAAATCCACAAGTAAAGATAGTGGCTGAGATTTCTCGCGGCGGCGAGAGCGACCCCCACGAGCCCCCGGCCACAAACACACCTCCACCGTGTAGTCTCCACGAGCCGCAGCATACAGGGCACCACCAGCAGCCAGCGAGCCCCGCACCCGAGTATCCGACATCTCGACCCTTCCCTTCCTTCGTCACTCGCGCGCGCGCGCGCACGCACGCACGCACGCTTGTTCCTCCAGCTGCTGGCCTAGCTAGATCCCCAAAGCTGAGGAGGTGGCCGGAAAGCTTCGTCCGGAAGCATCGGCCGGTGGCGGCAGAGAGAGGAGCTCCTGCGCCCGGCGCGGCGGTCGCTTGAGGTTGGTGGCAGGGATCGGGCCTGGGATTCCGTTTTGCATGATGAACCGCTGGGCTGTTGATTTGATTTTATGCACGGGGTGGTGGCTTGGTGCAGGCCGCCGCGCGGAGGGCGGGCTGGGCGGGCGACGTGGCCACCGGGGTCAGCTTGCTTGCTGCTCGCCCGAGGTAACCTAGAACTAAGAACCATACAAGTTTCCAGAAATTCGTGCTTCCACTGGACGACGCGATTGATATATACGCTCCCCTCGCAAGTCCGTTCCTAGGTGTGCTAGTTTGTCGACTGAAAACTGTGCAGCAAATGAGCCCACGCTTTTTTTTTTTCTGTGCCTGGTCGGTCTCTGTGGTTGCAGTGTTTGATTCCCGTTGCTCTGCTCCAATGATCATGGTGCACAAGCTCAGAATTCTGAGCGCTTCAACTGCATCCTTTTTCTTGCTCTAGTTAGTCCTGTCCATTTTACTGTGGCTAGGAATAAAATTAATAGTGATTCTATGGTCCAACTTCTTAGAAAACTGTATGGTCGACTAGTAAACTTAGGTACGTGTTTTTTTATCTTGCTTTTTTAGCTTTCACGGGTTTGAGGTGTGCTTTTATCAGATCTCTGATCTAGTATGGTGTTGTTTGTGCTCTGAAGTTGTTTAAAAAGAACGTGTGTAAGTTAGGCTTCTGAGTTTGCTATGCAGGGAGAGAACAGCTTATTTTTTTTATAAGCAGGTGAGTTAAGTTAATTTTGGATTTGCTATGCTGAAAAGAGAGCAGCTTGATCTAGTTTAACTAAGCAGGTGAAGTAATTTGACTAAAATAGATGCTATAGTGAATCGTGCTAAGAAGAAAATATATTTTTTATCTGCTATCAAACATTCATGTTTTTTTTTGGTTGTTGTTATGTCAATATATTTGCTATGATAAAATATCGGGCTGGCTTAAATTCTACTGTTTGTTTCGGAAAGTTCAGCAATCCTAAAGCAACATATGCATATTCAGGTATGTTGCCAAAAAAATATATGTTTCTATTAGTATTAGTTACTCGTTTTGCTTCCTAGTAAGCTCATAGATATGTTTGCAGGCATACTATGTTGTCCTTAAATAACGTGGTTCAGGTTGTGGGAGATAAACTCATGGATGCTCCTTCAAAGGTATACTGTTAGTGGAGGTAAAGGAGGCCAATCATCGATTCTTTTTTCGAGAAAACGCAATGCGTTTCATTTCATTGAAAAGATAGGGAAGTACAATCCTCCTAGGAGGCTGAGTTTGCATGAGTCATGAGCCCGATCAGTGGACGTCCCAGGATGTGGTAGGACTGCCCTGAGCCCCAATGCTCCTGCTTGTGCCCAACATTTGGCCTCATCCCGAATCCTATCCACTAAAATATCGATTGAGGGTCTCGTGTTGTCGAAGACACATTCGTTCCTGTGCTTCCAGATCATCCATGGGACAAGCATGGCGATGGATTGCAGGCCCTTGCACAGCGCCTGGGGAGTCTGCCGCTTCACCTTCTGCCACCAGTCCGTCAGTGTGGGTTCATTGGCCGGAGGCTGGACAGGTATGCGTGTCCAGGCTAAAATGTCATGCCAAGTCTGCTGGGCGAACGGGCAGGCCAGTAGCAGGTGCTGGATGGTCTCTGGGGCCTGATCGCATAGCAGGCATCTGGGGTGGTGTTGCAGGCCGCGGCGTGCTAGCCTCGCCGCCGTCTAGCATCGGTCCTGGTTGGCTAACCAGTGAAAGAATCTGATGCGGGGCGGCGCCCAGCTCTTCCAGGTCAGCTTCCACGAGGGACAATGTGTGGATCCATGGAATGTCGCGGCGTAGCAGGATTGAGCCGAGTATGCACCATTGGTCGTCCAGTTCCAGAGCATTTGATCAAGCTCATCTGTAAGGGCGATCTGCTGCGCGGCCTGCCAAAGCATCAAGTATTGCCCAATCTCATGGATCCCGAGGACCTTGGATGTCACGGGCCCATGAGTTGCCCGCCAGCCCCTCCGCCATTGTTCTTGTTTTGCGTCGTCTCTTGGGGATGCACTGATAGAGTGCCGGTGCAAATCCACGTACCGACCTCCCGTGCAGCCAGCGGTCCTCCCAGAATAGAGCAGTCCGTACGTTCCCGATGGCCATGGTCGTGGAGGCAAAGAATAGCGCTCTCTCCTCCCGTGAGAATTGCAGATCAAGTCCTTGCCATGCGCGGTCTTCGTTGGTGCGGCATACCACAGCCACCACAGCCTTAGTGCTAGTCCGGCGCGCTCCAGGTCGCATATTCCCAATCCACCATACTCCAACGGGCGGCACACGTGGCGCGAGTTGACGTGGCAGTGCCCACCATTGGCGACGGCGCGCCCAGCCCAAAGGAATCCCCTCTGGAGCTTCTCTAGTGGCTTGAGGGTCTTCTTTGGTGGTGCAAATGCAAGCAGTTGGTGAACTGGAATAGCGCTCAATACCGATTTGACCAATGCAAGGTGTCCGGTCTTGTTCATTAGCCACGCCTTCCAGGTCGGGAGCCTAGCTGCCACAGAATCGACGAGGGGCTGTAGTTGGGCAGCGATGGGGTCGCGCAGCGTGAGATGGATGCCAAGGTAGGTGATCGGTAGCTCCACCACCGAGCATCCCATTTGGGTAGCCATCGCAGCAGTGCTTGGGTCGCCGTGAAGGATGGTGGCCGAGCTTTTGGTGTAGTTAACCAGTAGGCCCCTAGCATTGCCGAACAGGGTCAAGATACCCTTGACGGCTTCCACATCGTCTGGTGTAGCGTGGCAGAAGATCATCACGTCGTCGGCATAGAGTGAGATAGCCGGGATGATTCGTCGTGGGTGTAGCTGATGCAGGATGCCACAGTCGTGGGCACGGCGAATGAGGCGGCTGGTAGAGGCTAGGGTTCTACCAGGTCTCGGACGTAGGTTGTAGGGGTGGAAGTGCGGGCTGCGAGGTTGGGGACGCCGGCGCCGGCGGTTGGGCGCCGTCGCGGCGTGAGAGAGAGAGAGAGGCGGCTAGGGTTTGGGGCTCTCGTCTCCTGAGGGAGACGACAACAGAATATACTGTTTATTGTCTGCTTAATATCGAAGGGGTACATGTGTTTATAAAGGAGGACAGCCTCCACTAAACCCTAGATAACTTGGACTCTAACTTGAACTCTAATATAACTTGGACTCTAATATAACTTGGACTTCTAAGATAGGTAAGATAACTTGGGCTAAGCCCGTAATTAGCCCTGCCCATTGGGCCTCCTCCGTTGGTACGTTGTACCGGTCATAACATCTCTCCCCGCCTTCTCAAACAGCTCGTCCTCGAGCTGAACATCTGGAAACTGCTGGCGGAAATCGTCGAGCTTCTTCCAAGTCGCTTCCTCCTCTGGCAGGCCGGTCCATTGTACCAAGACATGCCAGACGCCGCGACGCTGCTGCGCCTGTAGCACCTTCGCCACCTGTGCGGAAGCTGGAAGGAGGCGGCCATCCGAAGTAGGAGGAAGGGCCGACGATGTCGTCGAAGAAGGCCCGCGCCACGGAGGCGGCTGTATATGGATGACCCAGGGCGATGAAGTGCGCGTACTTGGAGAAGCGGTCAACCACCGTGAGGATGACGGATTTGCCGCCCACCTTGGGAAGGCCCTCGATGAAGTCCATGGAAATATCCGCCCACACCTGGGAGGGTACGTCCAGCGGCTGCAGTAGACCCGCGGGTCGTAGTGTCTCCGTCTTGTTCCGCTGGCACGTCACGCACGACCGCACCCAGTCGCGGACCATCGCGCCATCACCGGGGATGTAAAAATCAGCACGGAGACGATGGAGAGTCTTCTGCACGCCCTCGTGCCCTGCAGAGTGCGCCAAGGTCAGGACCTGGTGGCGCAGGTCGCCATGGTCGGGCACGAAGATGCGACGGCCATGTAGGAGTAGCCCCTCGTCCAAGCGCCAGGGCGCGTCCAGCTCGCCGGCGTCAAGGCGCTGGCGCAGGCCCTGGGCGTCCACGGCCGTCGAAGTTGCCTGGCGAATGTCGTTGATGAAGGCGAAAGATGGCCCGGAGCGAATGCACATGATAGTGCCAGCCATGGCGACGTCGTCCGCGACATCCTCAGTGTCGCGGCGGGACAAGGCGTCGGCGACCGTGTTGAGACGGCCGGGGCGGTACTCAACAGTGAAGTCGAAGCCAAAGAGCTTGCTGATCCACTAGTGTTGCGGAACTGTGGAGAGGCGCTGGTCCAGCAAGAACTTGAGGCTGTAGTGGTCCGTGCGCACACGGAATGACCGGCCCCAAAGATAAGGCCGCAGTGGCGCACCGCCTGAACCAACCCAATAAGCTTGCGCTCGTAGGCCGCGAGCTTGTGATGGCGAGCGGCGAAGGGGCGGCTGAAGAAGGCGAGCGGTCCCTCGCCCTGGTGAAGGACGGCGCCGAAGCCGATGCCAGAGGCGTCGCAGTCCACGATGAACGGCATATCAAAGTCTGGCATCTGGAGGACGGGTCCCGTCGTGAGCGCCTGCTGGAGAGCCTCGAATGCCGTAGTCGCCTCCTCGTCCCAGGAGAAGGCGTCGCGTCGAAGGAGACGCGTCAGTGGCGCGGCGATGAGGCCGAAGTCCCGGATGTACTTCCGGTAGTAGCCGGCGAGGCCCAAGAAGTCGCGGAGCGCCCGCGGTGACCGCGGGATCGGCCATGCGGCGACGGCGGCGACCTTGTCCGCGTCCATCGCTACCCCGTCCGCTGAGATGACGTGCCCCAGGTACGCGACGGAGGTCGTGCCGAACGAGCACTTCGAGCGCTTGAGGTGAAGACGATGCGCTCGAAGCTCGGTGAAGATGATGGCCACATGTTGTAGATGCTCCGCCCAAGATGCACTATAGATGAGAATGTCATCAAAGAAAACAAGCACAAAGCGGCGCAAGTATGGGCTGAGCACGTCGTTCATCAGGGCCTGGAAGGTCGCCGGCGCGTTGGAGAGGCCGAACGGCATCACCAGGAACTCAAAGTGGCCATGGTGAGTGCGGAACGCCGTCTTCTCGATGTCGTCAGGGTGCATGCGCACCTGATGGTAGCCCGAGCGAAGGTCGAGCTTGGTGAAGAAGCGCGCTCCGTGTAGCTCGTCCAAGAGCTCATCCACGACGGGGATGGGGAACTTGTCCTTGGACGTCAGGGCGTTGAGGGCGCGGTAGTCGATGCAGAAGCGCCATGTGCCGTCGGACTTGCGCACAAGGAGCACCAGGGCGGAAAACGGCGATGTCAAAATCCGGATGATGCCCTGCGCGAGCATGACCGCCACCTGACGCTCGAGCTCGTCTTTCTGCAGCTGAGGGTACCGGTACGGACGCACGGCTACAGGTGCCGTGTCCGGCAGCAGGTGGATGCGGTGGTCACAGGGCCGCACGGGAGGGAGGCCCTGTGGCTCGTCGAAGATGTCGCTGTGCTGCTGCAGGAGGTCGGCCAGGAGGGGATGCGCCTCGTCCAGTGCGGACGCCATCAACTGGAGCTGTGGAGTCACGGCGCCGGAGCCGCCGATGCCTGTCCACTGAACGCGACGGCCGCCCTCGCGCCAGAAGATGAGGGACAACACATCGAGGTCCCAAAGGATGGGACCGAGAGTGGACAGGAAGTCGATGCCGAGGATGAAGTCGTAGCAGCCCAGGTCGATGCCGACGCAGTCGATGGAGAACGGCTTGTCCCTGAACTTCTCCGAGCCCGCCGGTTGGAGTGCGAGGCGGCGCATGGCGTCCCCGGACAGGAAGTTGTGCGTCGAACCCGTGTCCACGAGCGCGGTTAGACGCTCCCCGTTGATCGTCACCGGAAGCAGCATCGTCTTTGCCGTCTTGATGCCAGCCATGGCATGAAGGGAGACGACGAAGGCGGTCGTGTCGACCGGCCCGTAGGTCGTGACGCCGGCCTCGGAGAGTGTGGTGGCGTCGAGCTCCGCGGTGAGGGCCTCCACCTCCGCGTCGTCGACGGTCTCCAAGTAGAACAGGCGGGCGCACGTATGACCCGGCGCATACGGCTCGTCGCAGTTGAAGCACAGGCCCTTGCGGCGCCGCTCGAGCTGCTCGGCCGACGTCAAGCGCCGGAAGGTGCGTGTCGGCGCGGGGGCAGCCGCCGTAGCGGCCGGCAGGGCGGGGCGGGTCGGGGAACGCGTGCCGCGGCCCGGGAACGCCTGCTGCAGGGCGTTGGCGCGCTGCTCGTACGCGCGTGCGTAATACATGGCCGTCTGCAGGTCCTGGGGGTCGCGCATCTCGACGTCGATGCGGATGTGGTCGGGAAGGCCGCCGACGAAGAGCTCGGCGCGTTGGCGAGCCGGGACGTCAGGCGCATGGCAGGCCAACGTCTGGAAGCGGTCGGCGAAGGCCTGCACCGAGGTGGTGAAGGGAAGGCGACCGAGCTCGGCCAAGCGGCTCCCACGTATGGGGGGGGGGGGGGGGCGAACCGGAGGAGACACAGGTCGCGAAAGCGCTCCCATGAAGGCATCCCGCCCTCGTCCTGCTCGAGGGCGTAGTACCAAGTCTGGGCGGCGCCACGGAGGTGGTAGGAGGCGATCCACGTGCGGTCGGACGCCATGCTCCGCTGCCCCCTGAAAAACTGGTCGCACTGATTGAGCCAGTTCAGGGGGTCGACGGTGCCGTCGTAGGTGGCGAACTCCAGCTTGGTGAAGCGGGGTGGCTGTTGCACGTGTGGCGAGGCCGCGTAGGTGCCCGCGTGACGGCCCAGCGCGGCGGAAGGAGAGTGTTGCGGCACCACGGAGCTCCTGGCGTACGGATCAGTGTACCCGCCGAACCCCCCGAAGGTGGGGGCGGGTGGCTGCAACACCGTCGGCTGTAGTGGCGCCGTCGTGTAGGTCGGCGTGTCCATCCACGTCGGTAGCGGGGACGGCGACGGCGGCCACCGGACCTGGATGATCGGCAGGCCCTGGGGCACGACAGTCGCCGGGGGCGCGAAGGGCGCCGCCGGTGGTGGCGGGGTGGCGTACGGAGCCTGGAGGAGAGTCCGGAGGTTCGAGACCGCCAGGTTGAGGTCGCGGATCGTCGAGGACATCTCCGCCGGGGAGAGGACGGGAGCGGGTTCGGCCGCCAGGGCCGCGGGACCGGAGGCGGCCGGGCCTGAGGTGGCAGGCGGCGGTGAGTGGTGCGGCGGCGGCTGCTGCTGTGAGGTGGCGGGGAAGGCGGTGGTGGCGGCGGCGGTGGTGGTGGGAAGGTCCGACAAACTCATCGAACCCAAGCTACCTGATACCAAATTGGTAGAGGCTAGGGTTCTACCAGGTCTCGGACGTAGGTTGTAGGGGTGGAAGTGCGGGCTGCGAGGTTGGGGACGCTGGCGGTTGAGCGCCGTCGCGGCGTGAGAGAGAGAGAGAGGCGGCTAGGGTTTGGGGCTCTCGTCTCCTGAGGGAGACGACAACAGAATATACTGTTTATTGTCTGCTTAATATCGAAGGGGTACATGTGTTTATAAAGGAGGACAGCCTCCACTAAACCCTAGATAACTTGGACTCTAACTTGGACTCTAATATAACTTGGACTTCTAAGATAGGTAAGATAACTTGGGCTAAGCCCGTAATTAACCCTGCCCATTGGGCCTCCTCCGTTGGTACGTTGTACCGGTCATAACAGCGGCCCAGGGTGTCCACAGCAAGCACGAAGAGTTGCAGGGACACGGGGTCACCAAGCGCTAGTCTGGCTCCTTTTGGCAAAAGTTCACTCCCTTCCAAGCATCCTTCCAGAGTCGTATTGCACTTGCCTTTTTTTTTGGAAAAGATAATATATTAATATCGTGAAGATACCAACTACACCCAGCCTCTGCACCAACAAGATGTCATAAAAACATCCAAGATGCACACAGCCTGAGAAGTAAACAAAAAAGAAAGAAAAAATACTATGGTCTTGCCACAGTGATCAACTCCTCTCAGCAGCAGCACACAAACCACTACCAAAGAGAACACCCGGAAAGCTCCTCCAGTGCTGCCGCCCCCACTTGTCACTGCTGCTTGAAAGTTATCAAACACCTGGCTGACTCCATCGCCTCTAAGGCCCCCTCCACCTTACTGATCCTCCGATCTCAGCCATCATGACTTTCCTCGCCGCTGTTTGTGCCATGGAAATCGAGATACTGACATGTCCCATGGTGTCAACAACCAACGGAGCTTCGTGCCGCACCCTCATGGAGCCGCGTTGGTTGATATAGACGTGCACGACCGGATTCTATCCGATCCAAATATCCTTGGGCAAGATCTCCGACAGTAGTTCTGGAACACGTCGATGGCCAGATCAGGAAGGACCGATCATGCAGATCGTTGCCGTATTGCACTTGCCTAGTGCAGCGGAGCCAATGCTGCAAGTACAGTTTGTCCCCAGGTCAGGCAGGATTCTCATTCTAATGCGTGCACATAGTGATATAATCTGTGAAATCAATCAAGAAACTAGAAGGGCTTTCTCTCTTTCTCTTGTGGCCATTGCATCCCTCCATCTCTCCTCCTCCCGTACTTCACGACAATAACAGCTCATAATTGCATATGCCTCTCCGAAAGCCTCACGCTCCTAAAATGCTAGATCTACTTTCTGAGACCACATCATCTAGATCAAATGATAAACAAGGAACATTTGATTTGAATCCGATAACACCGAGTTAACTTTAGAAGAAACGAATTTACCAAATTCCGAATTTAGTTCCAGCTATCTTTTTCCTGATGAGGTTGTAATCTCATCTAATGATTAGTACATTGAGTGTAAATCATTCCTAGTTTATGGGCCTGTTCTTTGGTTTCTTTTGGAAATTAAGTTAGCATGTGAAGGTGCAAATAATTACATATTTTATGAGCTTGTGCTTCATTTGTTTTCATATTCATTTTTTGTAGAAGTCCACACGGAGTTTAATGGGTTATTAGCTTATGTTCCAGAGTTGTTATTTAGATATCCTTTCATAGTTCAACTGATTTGCATCCCAAGCAGCAAACCAGATCTATTCTAGCAAGTAAATATTGTTTTTTGAGTTTGGCAAGACTTATTTGGCTGATCTGATTTCAGTAACTTTCAGGTGTAGGAAGTGTTAAGGGGATACATAATCGGTTTTGAGCTGCGAGGCCCTGCATTTCTTCTGCCTGCTGTTTGATTCACGGCCCACTCTTTTCCTTCTATCCATTCAAGCAAAGTACTGGAATTTCTGAGCCCAATTTATTCAGGTAGCTGTGATTTTTCTGTTTTTGGGTTGATTAGAGTTTTGATGTCTGTCAATTTGTCTTGAACAATTGTCAAATTTGGCAGTTTTCATTATGAGCTGTGATTCAAAGCTGGAGGTTGATAGGACCTCAGCACTAATAACGTGGATTTTGTTGCTCTGGCAGGTCATGGGATTTGTTTGTCCTTAGCAGGTGAGCTGGACTGGGTTGCAGCTTCCCTATGCTTCTGACTTTTTTTAGTCTAATCTAATTTTGTCTGTGGAATGGTTGCATGATCTGAGTACTTGAAAGTTTAATCTGATTCTAGAGTTGAAGATAAAGAGAGGAAGGCTAAACTCTGCTGATCCGGTTCATGCGAGCAATGAGCCAACTGCAGTAGAGGTTTACAGTAGGTGAGTACAATGGTAGATCAAGCTATTCTTGTAGCTGTTGAATTCTATATTTTTCCTAATTAATCATGCCTGATTTTAGGATGAAATGAGGTTTGCTGTTCTCTTAAGTACCTGCATATTTAAAATGTTGGAGAGGGCGTAATTTTATTTATTTAAGGGGTGAATATATATTTAAATGTTACACTATTTTGCATATTAACACCAATTGGGTCAAAGAAAATAGGTGAGTGAACTCCTTAGATTATTTCCTTTGATTTTGATCAAAGTTCATTTATGAGTAGACTGGTGAACTCCTTAGATTATTTCTTTGGTCTGTGACAACTAATTTAGCTGCTCTTTTGTGGCTGGGGTCTACAAATTTGAAATATTTATTGTGTTTGTGTGATAGAGAGGTTTAGGGGGAGGTATGAGATACTACTCGCGTCAGGTCCAGCGTTTGGCTGGAGACACAGAAGGAGGAGTGCTGTTGTTTGTAGACGCCCTCAACTCCAAGTAACAAAGCGACCAGTTGTCAGCACTTCCTTTTGTTTTCGCATTTCCCTGGAATTGGAGATGGAGATAAATTCTTCGGGTGAGGAAACGGTGATAAAGGTGAGTTGCTCTTGGACCTACCAGTTGTTTTGTGGTGAAAGAATCAACATTTTCTTCATGTTGTTTGTAGGTGCGAAAGCCGTACACAATAACAAAACAGCGGGAGCGGTGGACTGAGGCAGAGCACAAACGGTTCCTTGAAGCCCTCAAACTGTATGGCAGAGCTTGGCAGCGCATAGAAGGTGAAATCTTCATATATGTCATACCTTGAGTACTTGTACTCACTGATTTCATCTAAGGAAATACTCACTGATAAAGGTGTTGCTTAATTCATCAATTTGCACTCACTGATTTCTTCCAAGGAAATACTCACTGATTATTAGTGGTATATAATATATGTTAATTACTTTATTATTGGTAACTTTATACAAACTCATTTATTTTATTTTCTTATTCACCTTCTGGTTTGTTGCACAGAGCATGTTGGGACAAAGACGGCCGTGCAAATCAGAAGCCATGCTCAGAAGTTCTTCACAAAGGTTATTTTTTCTATCTTATTGGCTAGTACCCTTGTTTGGTTTACTGCTATACCCTTCGTTTTCGGGCTGTTTCATCTTTATTGTTAGTGATAAAATGAAGACTTGCGCATGCTTCATAACTTTTATGTCTTTATTTTACTGAAGTATTTTCATTTTTTCTTTCTTTGTACAGTTTGTTCTGCAGTGCTGAGCATGATGAAAGATTCGTTTCCTTTGAATATCATGAGAACCATGCTTTATCTAATTGTTGCCCTGCTGATTGATTAAAAGATCAAATTAAAGCATGTTAAAATGGATGAAACATGCTAGAAAGTCTTTGCTGATTGTAAGCAATGAGTAATGTTGCAGAGAAGATGATGTTGAACAACTCTGATTCTCTCATTGATTCATTTTACATATCCATGCTGTTATTGAACATACATATGACTAAGAAAACATTATGGTACTAGTTAAATTTACATAGAGAGTCAATATAATACATAATGTGAAATAGGATATCTGAATGCACTCAAGTGAACTACAGGAAATTCCTTAGGAATTGTATGGTAAATATGCTAACATTTGTTGCATTTCATTATAGCCCCCATCAACGTAGGTAAACACTTTATCTAACATGTTTCACTATCAACATTGTGTAAATGAGTCCATTTCATTTTCTAAATCATGATATTTCTTCCGCAGAAGTACACAATGGCATGAACAAAATTTATCTTCTTTCTCCCCTTTTTGTCCTTGCTCTCTTCTCTGCTTTCTGTTCTTTGCTGCTTGTCCTATTTTTTTAGGGGCTGCATACAGCCACATGGTGGAGGCTACATTGCCAATTTGCCATCATGTTGTAACATGCAACAGACTGTTGCCTTGTTAGGATTGCAGCCTCATCCTCTCAGAGGTTTCTTTGCCAGACCCATGGAGGAGGGAGGAGGCTAAGGCTAGTCTTTTCTTCCCTTGTTTTGACCACGATGGTTTCTGGGTCCTCAAATTTCATACTTTGCTCACCAGCCATTACCAATCTGACCTTGCTCAATATAGCAGGTTGGTTGTTGGGATGGACAGCTCTACCCTATTGTACATATACATATATATATAGTAAATGACGCAACTAACGGTTCAGTACACCAACTTAGCTCATAGTTACTCGCCAATAAGTTTGTAAAAGCTCAGGGTGGAAACTGTCAGCCTTCAAGTTCAATCTAACCAATAGTTTAAAGGTTTTGTGCATCGGTTGATGGAGAGGCTGGAGAGATGTCTCTTCCATAATCCAAAAACAATTTTACAGTGCTATTTTCTTACCTTTTATGTGGAATAGAGAAGAGCCAGTAGAGTGAAAAAGAAACCACCATCCACTCTTTCAGTCCTCCACCCGCTTGAGGGTTTAGGCTGTAGAATGCTGTATTTGTCAGGGTTAGGATACCGGAACTGCCCCAAATTCCCATTGTAGGCGGTTCTGGTTTCTTGCAGAACCTGGCCAGTTAGTCTGGTTGCCCAAAAATGCCTTATTTTCTGGTGCTCTGAATCTTCATTTTCATTTTGCAGATTTCAAATTGAAGATATAAATTACAGACCTATGCAACAATAGATAGTTCAATTTTCCAATTCTAGTTTATCACCACTGTCTGTCTGTATCTAACTATTTGGGAAATTGCAGTTGGAAAAGGAAGCTATCAACAATGGTACTTCTCCAGGACAAGCTCATGATATAGACATACCTCCACCACGGCCTAAAAGAAAACCTAACTGTCCATATCCTCGAAAAGGTTGTCTCAGCTCTGAGACACCCACCAGAGAAGTTCCAAAATCAAGTGTTAGCTTGAGCAATAGCAATTCACAAATGGAAAGCAATGGAACTCTTCAGGTAAATACCGTTGTAGTATTATATGCTTTGATTTTAGTTCTATCTATTCTATCTATTCTATCCTTGATGTATATATTGATATACTTGTTTTTCTTTAACATGAAGGTCACCAGCACTCAGAAACTTCAAAGGAAGGAGTTGTCTGGAAACGGCAGTTGCTCAGAAGTTATTAATATCTTTAGAGAAGCACCATCTGCCTCATTTTCTTCCTCTAACAAGAGCTCTTCAAATCATGGTGTCTCTGGGGGAATTGAACCGACTAAAACAGAAATCAAAGATATGGCAGCCATGGAAAGGAAATCTACTTCCGTTGATGTGGCGAAGGATGTAAAAGATATTAATGACCAGGAAATGGAAAGGAACAACAGAGTCCACATCAGTTCTAAATATGACCGTTCTCATGAAGATTGTTTGGATAGCTCAATGAAACACATGCAGTTGAAGCCAAATACTGTGGAGACAACATACACGGGTCAACATGTTGCAAGTGCTCCACTCTACCAAATGAATAAGACTGGGGCAACTGGCACTCCAGACCCTGGAACTGAAGGAAGTCATCCTGATCAAACGAATGATCAAGTGGGAGGAGCTAATGGAAGTATGGACTGCATCCATCCAACACTTCCCGTGGATCTAAAATTTGGCAGCAGCTCCACAGCGCAGCCCTTTCCCCACAACTATTCAGGCTTTGCACCAACGATGCAATGCCAGTGCAACCAAGATGCCTACAGGTCATCTGTTGATATGTCGTCCACCTTCTCCAACATGCTCGTTTCCACATTGTTATCAAACCCCACAGTACATGCAGCTGCAAGGCTTGCAGCATCATACTGGCCAGCAGCAGACAGCAACATCCCTGTCGATCCAAATCAAGGAATTTTTGCTCAGAATGCTCAAGGAAGACATATTGTTTCTCCTCCAAGCATGGCTTCTGTGGTAGCAGCTACAGTTGCTGCGGCTTCGGCATGGTGGGCAACACAAGGTCTTCTCCCTCTTTTTGCTCCCCCCATGGCTTTTCCATTTGTCCCAGTTCCTACCGCTTCCTTTCCCACAGCGGATGTCCAGCGAGCTACAGAGAACTGCCCAGTGGACAACGCACCAAAGGAATGCCAAGTAGCTCAGGGGCAAGGTCAACCTGAAGCTATGATAGTTGTAGCATCTTCTGGGTCCGGCGAGAGTGGAAAAGGAGAGGTGTGTCCTCACACTGAGTTAAATATATCTCTGGCTGATAAAGCTGAGACAACACCTGCCACAGGAGCTGAAACAAGTGATGCTTTGGGCAACAAGAAGAAGCAGGATCGCTCTTCATGTGGTTCCAACACACCATCAAGTAGTGATGTAGAGGCAGAACATGTTCCTGAGAACCAAGATCAAGCTAACGACAAGACACAGCAAGCATGTTGCAGTAATTCTTCAGCTGGTGACATGAACCATCGCAGGTTTAGGAACATTTCAAGCACGAATGATTCATGGAAGGAAGTTTCCGAGGAGGTTGTAGTCTACCAGCATTGCCGAATTTCATTTCTATGTTACTCTTGAGCATCTATCACTGCTTTTCTAATTCACATTTCTGCTGTCAGGGTCGTATGGCTTTCGATAAACTGTTCAGTAGAGGAAAGCTTCCCCAAAGCTTTTCTCCTCCACAAGCAGAAGGATTGAAGGTGGTTCCCAGAGGGGAGCAAGATGAAGCTACTACGGTGACGGTCGACCTCAACAAGAGTGCTGCAGTTATGGACCATGAACTTGACACATTGGTTGGGCCAAGAGCTTCCTTTCCCATTGAATTGTCACACCTGAATATGAAATCCCGCCGGACAGGCTTCAAACCTTACAAGAGGTGCTCGGTGGAAGCAAAGGAGAATAGGGTGCCGGCTGCTGACGAGGTTGGTACCAAAAGGATTCGCCTTGACAGCGAACCCTCCACGTGATTTACTTCCCACGACATGATTACCAGCCTGCACAAGTAGTGTATTTTCAAGAAATTGCGGTATTTACATCTAAGCTACTATAGGACTTGCCAGTCCTTGCAATGCAGTGTTTCACAGAACTCAATTTGTTATGTGTTGTATGTTAATGCTTGCCGAGCAGCCCTTTTAGACTGTCAATTAAGCATTAAGCACCTATGCATGCTACTTTATTGGTAAAAAAGTAATTCTGCTTATTTTTCTGTGATGAAGGATAATACTTGTAATTTTGCTTCATTTTACTGGATCATGTAGATTTAATTCCCGAAGGGAGAGCATGATCGCCTTGTGTTATTTTTATTTTCTTGAGAAAAATATTGTGCTATGTATATGCACCCTAGATTTGAAGTTTCTTGGATGGTCCAGCTTTCTCAAACAGTGTACTTCTTTTAATTTAAAATAAAATATATGGCTTGTATCTTTAATATCGAAGGTACTCCCTCTATAAAAAGTATAAAAGCATTTATAGATTAGTAATCTAATCGCTATTATGTTTCTTTACGGATGGAGTAATTGGTATGCTCGTCTCATTTTCCCCTGCCTTCTCCGCTACCTACTCTCTAGAAAAAAAATGTGTTTTTCTTAATACATATGTTCATACATGTACATATCCCTATGAACGAACACACATATATCTATGCGTACTTCTGAAAGAAGTATCTCTAAAACACTGAGCCAGACACATCATGAGTCATGATGAAATCGTCACACTCAGGTTTGGAATAGCAGCGCTTGTTCCTTGTCTTTTGTTCTCGTTACGATGCTCTACTCCGCCTATCCCAAGCTGAACCAAACAAATCAGGTAATCGTAGATACGGACGTACGGTACATCCTGATTACATAGAGTGAATACGTTATCTATCGTGAACCAAACGCGTACATCGAGTCTATCCATTCCATTAGCTACTTTCACGAATTACAGCCATGGGGCTTAAAAGCCTCACACACATGCGCACAGCTGCCCGACATAGCGGCCTTAGAGCATATCTAGTAGAACCCTCGAACCCTTAAATCTAAAACCAGTTTTAAGGGTTGAGAATTGCCTATTTTTAATATTTTTAAGGGTTAAAAAACAGGGACAAAGACTGAAACCCTCAAACCCAACCCTTAGGCCGCCTCGTATTACTTTAAACGTCGTAGATCCGCCGCCGGTATCATGGGGTTTAGTGCATATCAAAAGATATCAGCGGCAATGCGGGTACTCGCTTATGGCATACCCGCGGATTATACTGACGAGTATCTTCGCATTGGGGAAGATACAACCACGGAGTCCGTCCGTAGGTTTGCCAAGTTGGTCATCCGGTTGTATGGTGAGAAGTATCTTTGGGCACCAAACGAGGAAGATACAAAGAGATTAATGGAAATGAATGAAAAAAGGGGATGACCGGGGATGCTTGGTAGTCTTGATTGCATGCATTGGAGGTGGAAAAATTGCCCAAAGGCATGGCATGGAATGTATTGCGGTAAAAGCCGTGATGCTACCATTGTGCTTGAGGCCGTAGCATCGGAGGACACATGGATTTGGCATGCATTCTTTGGGTTGCCGGGAACACTCAATGATATCAATGTCCTCAATAGATCTTCATTGTTCAAAAGTTTAATTTCTGGGGATGCTCCAGCTTGCAACTACAAAATCATGAACAATGAGTATTCAATGGGATACTATCTCACCGATGGCATCTATCCCTCATGGGCAACTCTTGTGAAGTCCATCAAGGAGAAAAATGGGATGCCCTTAACAAGAAAAGAGGCTCATTTCACCAAGGCACAAGAGGCAGCCCGCAAAGATATTGAGAGAGCTTTTGGTGTTTTACAAGCAAGGTTTGCCATAGTTCGGGGTCCAGCTCGGTTTTGGGACAAGAAAACCTTGGTGAACATCATGAAATGTTGTGTGATTCTACACAACATGATCCTAGAGGATGAGAGAGGGTTAAACCTCCCTTGTTTCTATGACAATGTTGGTACGCGTGTGCAACCGGAAAGAAACCCTTCTTGCATACACGCCTTTCTTAAAGCACATCGTGAGATTGAGGATGCAACCACTCATGGTCGTCTCCGGGATGATCTAATAGAGCACCACTGGCAGTTGGATGGGCGGCGTATTGGCCCATGATGTATCTTTGTTTTACTTTTCTATGTCCTATTTGATTCGAACAATTGTTGTTATTTGCTCAAACATTGTTGTAATGATTTGAATGATTATTGTTTTATTCGGTGTTGTAATAATAACTAGAATGATTATTGTTTTATGTCAAATGTGATTGAATTTGTGATATGTCATATGATGAAATGTGTGATATATGAAATGACAGTTTTAAGGTTTGGCGTTGGGGCAAAGAGTAGAACCCTCAAACCCAACCCTTATAACGGAATATTCCGTTATAAGGGTTGGGTTTGAGGGTTCTAGTCTTTGCCCCTGTTTTTCAACCCTTAAAAGTGTCAAAAATGGGCAATTCTCAACCCTTAAAACTGATTTTACATTTAAGGGTTCGAGGGTTCTACTAGAGATCTCTTAGCAGCCCCACGAAGGCTCTGAATCCTGATGCACAATCTCAGTCAGAGTTGCCCACCATGACACTGAAGGACAAGATAGCGCTTAGTAGTAGCATCACAAGTTCATATTTATACAACCATTGTTTCAGAAGATTCATAATGGGGGCACTGTATTTTCGCCCGACGAGAAACGCACCATTTCGCCAACTAACGTCGTTTTCAACAGCATTAGTTAGCAACAAAAAGGTAACCAGAATCCCTGGTTTCCTGCAATCCTACTTCCTCATATACAGGTGACGGTACCATCAGATTCGTTCAGCTCCAGCCGATTTCTTCAGTTAGCACATGCTCCCAATCTGACGATCCGTACTTCGGATTGCTGCGCAAAATGCCATCTTGACCGGTCAGGTATGAGCGGGCAGTCACTCCATCCAAAGTGCCACCACTCAACCCCTGACAAGCTCTATATGGCAGAGGCGCATGGCGATGCGTGGCCGTTTCTTCCAAGCCTGTTAGGACATGGCCATGCTGCAAATTCTTCGGCAGAGCAGTGTACCCTTTGGTGCTTGAAGAACAGCTAAGTGTGGCGTCACCTCCTGACTGAGTGCAGTCACCAGCATGAGGGAGATATTGACTGTTTCTTGCTCCTGATGTCTCTCCAGTCGGGCGAGCTAAGGCAACTCCATACAGATTACTTGGATCGGTACTCAAATCAGATACTTGGGAATAGTTCTTTCTTGGCCCACCAATAGGAGCCATGCTGGACTCTATGTCTATTTTTATACAAGTGTGTTTCAGCTGGTACTTCAATTCACAATTTGCACGCTCCGCTTCAATCCACAGATTCTTATACACAAGAACCTGTGGATGCTCTTCCTCACAGGGCATCTTCTTTTGGACATTGTTGAGTGCAGGCTAGCCAATCATAAATTGCTTGTCAATAAAGTAAAACAGAAACAATTGGTTAAACTAATTTTTTATGTGAGTGGCATCCAATACTGCTAGGCTTATCACAAGGTACATATAAGTCCTACAATTTTCCTGAAAAAAATTGCAAGGAGAAAAATTCTTTTGCACATATTTTCTAAAAATTGCCAGACCGACCTTTTAACATGCCTATGAAAAATTGCACTTGTTGGAGCACACAGTTTAACAACTCAGCAAGTTAAAGAAACAACACAAGTAATTTATCATGAGTAGAAAAGGTTACCTGGCCCCGTGTCAAGCCGTTTCTTCCAAACTCATTGTGGATATGACTAGAACCAGCAAAATGATTAATAATTATGTCCTTTTCACCATCTGCAATGTAACTACTATTATATTTTCTTGCGTCAGATTTTAAAACTGTAGTCTGAGAATGTGGAGTCTTTGGCCCTGCCTTGTCAGAAGCACCCTTAATAGGATCCTAGTAACAACAGATACACAATTATCATGGGGTCACTGCAAATATCATAATACTGTAGTAAGTCTGAATAGTTTTTGTTCTTTTATCGACAAGAAGGAAAATGTTAACAAGTAAAATAGAATTCACAAACACCAGAGACCATATAATCTGCTTATCCTATATATGACTCAAAATAATAGCTATTCTGCCTAAGAACAAATCAATCAATAACATCTGGCGTAAGTGGAAGCAATCAAACTTCGTAGTAAGCAATAAGGAAATAAGAAAGAATAATGAAGGTTAGCCTGGTACACCTGATCTTTCACGTCAAAATAGTTTTGAATAAGGCAAGACGCAAGTAAAACAGCAAGCTGCAGGTTGTGGATATGCTCAGCTGAAAGTATTTCAAACTGAACACAATGCCCATACTAAATACTCCCTCCGTCCCAAAATTCTTGTCTTAGATTTGTTTAGATATGAATGTATCTAGTCAAGTTTTAGTATTTAGATACATCCATTTTTAGACAAAGTTAAGACAAGAATTTTGGGACGGAGGGAGTAAGTAAGTTGAAAACAAAAACAACAACAAAACAACGCACCTTTCTTATTTTATGAAGGCAAGTCTGAAGACTATCAATCACCGATTCAAGGAGGATGTAGTCATCTTCATCTAGCTCAATTTCATCACCAGAAAAACTACTCTGGAATACCACAGTTAGATTCTCGATCGCCTTGAGGACTCCCGATATATTCTTTCCTGTTGAAGGACAGGGTCCTGTAATGTATCAAATAGATAGCATTATGTGCATTTGAAGGAAACGCTTATTCAAAATATCAAGCATCAGGCACTATCGTAAATAACTTGAACAGATATAGATAAACCTTTGCCAATTTTTGATTTCCCAATCAACGAAGGTACAAAATCCGGAGCAGCAGAATTCAAACCAGATCGCTTCATATAATCGCCTCTCAGTCCTAAAAGGTGTTTCTGCTCTAGTTCACATTTTGCTGCATATTGGTTTGCACATTCAAGCTCCTTCCCACATGTTTTTTTTGTCTCCTTTATACTTATGGCCCCAGATTTCTTTGACACAACGGCTTCAGTCTGGGATTTGCAGTGGTCACGGTTAGTCTTGGTGACCAAACTCTGGAGCTCAGACGGAGTTTCATGATGTTGAACAGTGCTAGAGCTTTGTTTCTGTCGTACGGCAAAAGCTTCTAATTCTTGATTAGTTGACTGGGTAGCAGGTGTCTGGAAAACATCAAATGGAGACAGACGAGAAGCTGAAGCACCTCTATAGCACGGTGAATCAACAGAACATTCTGATGGATCTGGCATCACATCCTCGGCCAAAACACCACATGAATCAGCAGAAGTAGTTGGAATATGAAGAGGGCTTGCACTGAAGACAGGATTTGCCTCATTGGAGGAGATCATGGTACCTTGTGAATTTTCCTTGCCATCAACAGGACCATTGAATTGTAAACTGCGGGACGATGTTTCTTTTTCACTGTCTTTATTGGACTTAGAATTTTCTGCTATAACCAACTTGCTTCCAGAACCACAGCTGTTTTTGTTAGTTTCTGATGTTTTATTTGGTGGCCTTTCTATCCTTACTGTTGAACATTTGCTCACATTTCCTGAGGTCAAGGATTGCTGCTTATAATTGGATGTTATCCTGACGTATGGTGAGGAAGGATATGCATCCGGGCAAACTGCTGACCATGAACTTGGCTGCCCAGTGTGCATGGCATGTGTAGAAGGTGGATAAACGGCACCACTCGATTTCATCAAGGCACATGCAATTGGTAACGCTGAGTAAGTATCTCTTGATGTCTTCTCTTCAGCATACCCCACAGAGCTAGCATCCGCCAATCTAGAAACATCACCTATGCATTGGCAAGACACACTCAATGGCTTTGCTATGTAAATAGATGACTGACACGTTAGCAGTGGAACAAGAACACAAACATAGCATCTACAGTATATATCATTGCCCCTTTTGGGGATAATCATGGATATAAAGTCATAATTTAGTGGCGACTGAGAGGATGGAATGATGTATGCCGGATACTACAAATAAGCTAGGATCCATTGATTCTCGGCCTACTACCCCAGACCGCAAACCTAACTACTGCCCAAGAACCGGACAAAGGTCAGATATTTTGCCAAGCAGGTCAACACAAATGGATTAACCGAGCGGCGTAACGCAATCACAAGGGGCGATAAGGCGCGGACCAGACAAGAACCGGAACATCAGAGCAAGGCGGAGCATAACAAGAAAAAGGGTGGGGATTGGAGGAAGGGAAAGAAAAAGGTTACCATTCTGGCGGCACTCGAGAGGGGCGCAAGCCGGTCGCGAGGGGGGGGTGAAGGGAGCGGCGTGCGGGGAGAGAGCATATGACGAGACGGAGTAAATGGAAGCGGCGGCGGCGGCGGCGGAGGTCATCGCCGGCGTCTCGCGTACAAACCACCGGTGGTAGAGTGGGTGGTCGAGCCGTAATAATTGAGGAAGCGGAGAAGTACGGTGACTTTTTCGCCTCTACCCTTTCCGAAGCCAAGAAGGAGGTTCTGATCCGAGCTCATCTGAGGTCGGGTGATCAATAAAAAATATATTTTTTTCTAAAATTCTGATTTTTTTTGTGTGAAACACTGACAAATATTTTGATGGATTGCAGAATTTTATCATCACCTTATAACATTCCTAGAAAATATGGTAAGAAAATACAAAATCGATGCTTCAAAAGATTTCCACACACGTCATTTGATAATGAAATTTCAAAAGCTATCAAAACATTTGTTAGTGCTTCATACAAAAAAATATATTTTAATTTACTATTTACGTGAGCTTACATGAACTTGGATTAGAATAATACTTTCGGTGACATCTCTCCTATTCCCTTTGTTTTAAAATAAATGTCTCAACTTTATACTAGAGTAGTACAAAAGCTTAAGACACTTACTTTAAAACGAAGGAGATATTAAAAAACAAGCATCATTTTCATATGCTGAATTTTAAAATAAATTTATTATTTAGGATGTATATTTGTCATATAAATTGAAATATTATGGTTACAAAGCTAATGAAATGTTAATCTAAAATTAATCACATGTGTAGGTTTACATGTTTAATTATGTAGAATTACAGACTTATTGATTAATATAGTGATTCAAGACCACATAGTACCTAATGTACCCTCATTATTTCTATATAAAGGATGCTGGAGTAACCGTCTCCCTGGGCTACCCAAGGGCAAAAGTGTCTCCTAGTCGTCCGTTTGTGTCTGTTCGAGGGCCTCATAGTTGTCCCTTTGCATTTGGCTTGCTCGGAGTGATGGAGCTAACACTAGAAGGAAAAAGCCTAGTAGCGATGTTCTAAAAACTTGGTTATTGACGCGGACCCGAACGCCGGTAGTATACAGTGATGAGTCTCAATAGCGGCTTCCGCTTCCAACTCCGACGGTATTTTCTCACTGCAGGCGTGGGTGGGCCATCCTGAAGAACATATGTTATTGCTGGCGTTCCACATAAGTCGACGCCACTATCCTGGTATTAAAAATAATACCAAGTTTTGTCATGTTGCATCATGTGGAATCATATTACATTACAAAATCACATGATATTACCTAAAAGCATTTCATATGAATCACATTATATTACCTAATTAAATATCACCCATGAAATCTCGTTACATCACACAATTTCATTGCATTATTATATACAATCTAGCGCATTTGTGGCAGCCGGATACGTGCAGCCTACTTCGGATTAGAAGATCCGCCCTGTAGAAGAGCCCACTTGAACACCACATCTGCTTCAGGTATGGACACAAAAGAAAGAAGAGACCACATGTCCCACATCTCCTCGTCACTAGCCTCTACCAAGATGTGCGCCGTGAGGCTGGAAAGTTGTTTCCCTTTCATTTTCTTCCTCTAGTTCAACTCCAACTTCCGAATATGTCTCCGAGTTTGTTCAACGGCATTGATCTAGTTGAACAACGCCTCTTTGAGCCGTTCTGCATGTTGCTTCTCAAGCATCAACATGTTCATGTTCTCATTGTCTTGTGCATTGACCCTTTTGTCTGAATCTTCTGATCCCTTCTATCTATGAGCAGAACATAAACAAAATAGTTAATATTGACTACAAAATGCACTTACTTACATGAAAAAAATAAGTGTATATAGCACACATTAACTGATTCTATACCACTCAACCATTAACCAGAGGTCATATCCTTAAGCAGTATCTTCAGTTCGGAGTATTCTTCAGTCTATAGTCGATGCTAATTTATTACCAAATTGATGACTTTTTAGTTGGAGCTCGTCAGTGATAGTTTGCGGCCTCCTTCATTTGGACATGTCTGCCTCCAACGGAGACAAGCTTATTCTTAACTCGTTTTCGGACAGTAAGCAGAGTGCTTTTCGTCCGGCTCTAACAACCGTATTGTTAGAATCGTTCCAGCCAAACAAGAAAACCATTGACTTGAAAGTCGAAGGCGAGCATCGAATAAACTTGTATCCTCCATCGACAGGCAGCTCCAAAATGAAAGAGGACACCAAGCATCATCAATAAACTCTTGCTATCAAAAGTCATTGGTCTTGTAAAAATTTATTGAAACCTTATTTGTCAGCATACAAATCGTGATACCATCTGTTAAGTTGTGCAACACCAAATTTTTTAAAAAATCTCATGTGTCACCACACAAAACATTCATGTCTAAACATTTTGCTACCAATTTCAGCTCACTGCCAATTTACAAATGTACAAAGTTTATCATAATCTATAGTTAAAAGAGTTATTTGCGAAAAGAATCTTCTGTACCACAAAGCCCATTCTCTCTACGACCATGATTTTTTTTATAAAATGCTCCTATTTTTCCTTTGTTACTCAACTAGCCGATTTGTAGTAAAAGATGGTAAGTACAATTTTCAGTCTCAATATGGTAAGGACATTTGAGAGAAGTTCATGTGATCCAATCAAACACAAAGCATATTCAACACTGCCTAAATATACAACATTATATATATATATATATATGAAGAGAGAGAGAGAGAGAGAGAGAGTAATGTCCAATATGCGGTCCTATCCTCGCGGAAACTTGGAAGTCTCAACAAGGATAGAAGCGCATATAGGAGACGCTTTAACAAGGTGGATATCGCCAAAAATACATGTACTGGAGAGAAGAGAATACAAGATATAGGCTTACACTCGCCACAAGCTACAACAAGAATATGTCAATACATCAATACATAGCAATGATCACATAGAAGAGCAGGATCCGACTACGGATAAAAACAAACAAAATAAGACGACGAACACCCCGCTATTCCCAGATTGCCGACCTGGAACCCATCCTATGATCGTCAAGGAAGAAGAAGAACTCCAAAATAGAACAAGCATTGTCTAACGTCAAAGCATTGCTTTACCTGTACCTGTACCTGTTGTTGTAGTAATCTATGAGCCTTTAAGGGGCTCAACGATCTCATTACCAAGGGTACCAAGACTAGCAAAACTTAATGGATAAGGAATGGTTAAGTGGTCAGGCTGAAACAAACACTAAGCATTTTATATGTGGCTAACTAAAGAGTATAAGAATAAGAAGAGTGTGTTGGAAACATGCCCTAGAGGCAATAATAATTTGGTTATTATAATATTTCCCTCTTCGTGATAAATATTTATTATCCATGCTAGAATTATATTGATCGGAAACTTAGATACATGTGTGGATACATAAACAACACCTTGTCCCTACTGAGCCTTTACTACACTAGCTAATTGATCAATGATGGTTAAGGTTTCCTACCATAGACCTGAGTTGTCATTAGATAATGGGATCACATCATTAGGAGAATGATGTGATGGACTAGACCCAAGCGTAAGCATATCATTTGATCCTATCACTTAGTTTATTGCTACTGCCTTATTCATTTCAAGTATTTATTCCTAAGACCATGAGATCATGCAACTCCCTGACACCGGAGGAATACCTTATGTGCTATCAAACATCACTTCATAATTGGATGATCATATAGGTGCTCTATAGGTATCTCTAATGGTGTCTGTTGGGTTGGCGTGAATTGAGACTGGGATTTGTCACTCCGTATTACGGAGAGGTATCTCCGAGCCCTCTCGGTAAGACAACATGTTGGGGCATAGTTTATGCCTAAGTAATTTTGGTGATTGATGACAGTACCGTAAAGGACTAACCGTGTGTGTTAAGGTTTCAGATAACACACGACAACGACACAAGACGACTCGCCTCCTCATTCATGGAACGAAAGCACGACGCTCTCTACGATTCTCTTTATTTGAGTCATAGGAAAGCCGTACTATTAAGAGGGGAACCGTAGTGCAAAGGTTTGGGTGGAATCTATCTTTGCACGCGCACACTTCACATATTTTCCCTTACCTTCATCTTTGGAGCGGCCCCCGCCACTGTGTTTCTTTCCTCCTTGCAAAATGGTCCCCAGCGGTAGTACCACTGGCCCCAGCGGTAGTACCGCTGGAATGCTAGCGGTAGTACCGCTGGCTGGCGGTAGTACCGCCCCTGGTCAGCGGTAGTACCGCTCTAGGAGCTTAGTACCGCCTGCCTAGCGGTTGTTCGTGGACGGACCTTTTTGCGAAGACTTTCTTGGCGGTGATAGTGCTTTTGCACTACCCGGGGCCCAGCGGTAGTACCGCTGCAACCAGCGGTAGTACCGCCCCTAGTCAGCGGTAGTACCGCTGGAGTGCCAGCGGTAGTACCGCTGCAGGCAGCGGTAGTACCGCTGGAGCTCGGGCAGAGAGTGGGAAAACGGTTGGATTTCCCCCCCACTATATAAAGGGTTCTTCTAGCTATGTGTCACGCCCAAGATGCGACCCTATCCTCTATTTAGCACGAAGGCCTCGTCAGGGATAGAAGCGCATCTCGTCGTGTCGCAAGAATGGATATCGTTACAAGTACATGTACTGAAAAGAAGAGATATAAAAAGAATTGGCTTACACTCGCCACAAGCTACATCAGAGTCACATCAGTACATTACATAATCATCAAGAGGAAGAGCAGGGTCCGACTACGGACGAAAACAAACGACAAAAGAAGAACGACGTCCATCCTTGCTATCCCAGGCTGCCGGCCTGTAACCCATCCTAGATCGATGAAGAAGAAGAAGAAGAAGCAACTCCAAATGAACAATCAACGCGCTCACGTCAAGTAACCTTTACATGTACCTGCAACTGGTGTTGTAGTGATCTGTGAGCCACAGGGGACTCAGCAATCTCATTTCCAAAGGTATCAAGACTAGCAAAGCTTAATGGGTGAGGTATGGTTAAGTGGTGAGGTTGCAGCAGCGGCTAAGCATATATTTGGTTGCTAAACTTACGAGTACAAGAAATGAGAGGTGGAAGATCTACGCATAGTGGACGTAACTACTGATGATCAAATGAATGATCCTGAACACCTACCTACGTCATTCATAACCCCACTGTGTGTTGGGGAACGTCGCAAGGGAAACAAAATTTTCCTACGCGCACGAAGACCTATCATGGTGATGTCCATCTACGAGAGGGGATGAGTGATCTACGTACCCTTGTAGATCGTACAGCAGAAGCGTTAGAGAACGCGGTTGATGTAGTGGAACGTCCTCACGTCCCTCGATCCGCCCCGCGAACAATCCCGCGATCAGTCCCACGATCTAGTACCGAACGGACGGCACCTCCGCGTTCAGCACACGTACAGCTCGACGATGATCTCGGCCTTCTTGATCCAGCAAGAGAGACGGAGAGGTAGAAGAGTTCTCCGGCAGCGTGACGGCGCTCCGGAGGTTGGTGATGATCTCGTCTCAGCAGGGCTCCGCCCGAGCTCCGCAGAAACGCGATCTAGAGGAAAAACCGTGGAGGTATGTGGTCGGGCTGCTGTGGAAAAGTCGTCTCAAATCAGCCCTAAAACCTCCGTATATATAGGTGGGAGGGAGGGGAGGAGGCAGCCTCAAAACCTAAAGGTTTGGCCGAAATTGGAGGTGGAGGAGTCCTACTCCAATCCTACTTGGAGTAGGATTCCACCTTCCCACTTGGAAACTCTTTCCACCTTGTGTTTTTTCCTTCTCAAACCTTATGGGCCTTGGTGGGAACTTATTCCAGCCCACTAGGGGCTGGTTTATCTCTTCTCATAGCCCATGAGACCCCTTGGGGCGTGACACCCCTCCCGATGGTCCCCGGCACCCCTCCCGGCACTCCCGGTACACTACCGATGAGCCCGAAACTTTTCCGGTAATGCACGAAAACCTTCCGGTAACCAAATGAGGTCATCCTATATATCAATCTTCGTTTCCGGACCATTCCGGAAACCCTCGTGACGTCCGTGATCTCATCCGGGACTCCGAACAACATTCGGTAACCAACCATATAACTCAAATACGCATAAAACATCGTCGAACCTTAAGTGTGCAGACCCTGCGGGTTCGAGAACTATGTAGACATGACCCGAGTGACTCCTCGGTCAATATCCAATAGCGGGACCTGGATGCCCATATTGGATCCTACATATTCTACGAAGATCTTATCGTTTGAACCTCAGTGCCAAGGATTCGTATAATCCCGTATGTCATTCCCTTTGTCCTTCGGTATGTTACTTGCCCGAGATTCGATCGTCAGTATCCGCATACCTATTTCAATCTCGTTTACCGGCAAGTCTCTTTACTCGTTTCGTAATACAAGATCCCGCAACTTACACTAAGTCACATTGCTTGCAAGGCTTGTGTGTGATGTTGTATTACCGAGTGGGCCCCGAGATACCTCTCCGTCACACGGAGTGACAAATCCCAGTCTCGATCCATACTAACTCAACTAACACCTTCGGAGATACCTGTAGAGCATCTTTATAGTCACCCAGTTACGTTGCGACGTTTGATACACATAAAGCATTCCTCCGGTGTTAGTGAGTTATATGATCTCATGGTCATAGGAACAAATACTTGACACGCAGAAAACAGTAGCAACAAAATGACACGATCAACATGCTACGTCTTATTAGTTTGGGTCTAGTCCATCACATGATTCTCCTAATGATGTGATCCCGTTATCAAGTGACAACACTTGCCTATGGCTCGGAAACCTTGACCATCTTTGATCAACGAGCTAGTCAACTAGAGGCTTACTAGGGACAGTGTTTTGTCTATGTATCCACACAAGTATTGTGTTTCCAATCAATACAATTATAGCATGGATAATAAACAATTATCATGAACTAAGAAATATAATAATAACTAATTTATTATTGCCTCTAGGGCATATTTCCAACAGTCTCCCACTTGCACTAGAGTCAATAATCTAGTTCACATCACCATGTGATTCCAATGAATCCAACACCCATATAGTTATGGGGTCTGATCACGTCTTGCTCGTGAGAGAGGTTTTAGTCAACGGTTCTGAAACTTTCAGATCCGTGTGTTCTTTACAAATCTTTATGTCATCTTATAGATGCTGCTACTACGTGCTATTCGGAAATGCTCCAAATATCTACTCTGCTATACGAATCCGTTTCACTACTCATAGTTATTCGGATTAGTGTCAAAGCTTGCATCGACGTAACCCTTTACGACGAACTCTTCAACCACCTCCATAATCAAGAAAAATTCCTTAGTCCATTAGTTACTAAGGATAAATTTTGACCGCTGCTAGTGATTCAATCATGGATCACTCTCTGTACCTCTCAGCATATTTTGAGTCAAGGCACACATCAGGTGCGGTACACAGCATGGCATACTTTAGATTCTACGGCTAAGGCATAGAAGACGACCTTCGTCTATTCTCTTTATTCTGCCGGGGTCGGGTTTTTTTTGAGTCTTACTCAAATTCACACCTGACAACGCAACCAAGAACTCCTTCTTTGCTGATCTATTTTGAACTCCTTCAAAAACTTGTCAAGGCATGCATCTTGTTGAAACTTCCATTAAGCGCTTTCGATCTATCTCCATAGATCTTTGATGCTCAACGTTCAAGTAGCTCAATCCAGGTATTCCTTTGAAAACTCCTTTCAAACAACCTTGTATGTTTTACAGAAATTCTACATTAGTTCTGATCCACAATATGTCAACCACATATACTTATCAGAAATTCTATAGTGCTCCCACTCACTTCTTTGGAAATACAAGTTTCTCATAAACCTTGTACAGACCCAAAATCTTTGATCATCTCATCAAAGTATATATATTCCAACTCCGAGATGCTTGCACCAGTCCATTGAAGGATCGCTGGAGCTTGCATACTTGCTAGTATCTTTAGGATCGACAAAACCTTCTGGTTGTATCACATACAATGTTTGCTCAAGGAAACCGTCGAGAAAACAATGTTTTGACATCCTACGTGCAATATTTCATAAATAATGCATCAACAACTAACATAATTCTAACAGACCTTTAGCACCGCTACGAGTGAGGAAGTCTCATCATAGTCAACTGTTTGATCTTGTCGAAAACATCTTTGCGACAAGTCGAGCTTTCCTTAATAGTGACTTATCACCATCATCGTCTGTCTTCTTTTAAAGACCCATCTTTACTCAATAGTCTTCTGACCATCAAGTAGTTCTTCCAAAGTCTACACTTTGTTTTCATACATGGATCCTCTCTCGGATTTCATGGCTTCCAGCCATTTGTCGGAATCTGGGCCCACCATCGCTTTCTCCATAACTCGTAGGTTCACTGTTGCTCAACAACATGACCTCCAAGACAGGGTTACCGTACCACTCTGTAGTAGTACGCGACCTTGTCAACCTACGAGGCTTGTAGTAACTTGATCTGATGCTCGATGATCACCATCATCAGCTTCCACTTCAATTGGTGTAGGCGCCACAGGAACAACTTCCTGCGCCCTGCTACACACTGGTTGAAGTGATGGTTCAATAACCTCATCAAGTTCTACCACTCTCCCACTCAATTCTTTCGAGAGAAACCTTTCCTCGAGAAAGGATCCGTTTCTAGAAATAAACACTTTGCTTTCGGATCTGAGATAGGAGATGTACCCAACTATTTTGGGATATCCTATGAAGATGCATTTATCCGCTTTGGGTTCGAGCTCATCAGACTGAAACTTTTTCACATAAGTGTCGAAGCCCCAAACTTTCAAGAAACGACAGTTTAGATTTCTCTAAACCTCAGTCTATACTGTGTCATCTCAACGGAAATACGTGGTGCCCTATTTAAAGTGAGTGCGGTTGTCTCTAATGCATAACCCATAAACGATAGTGGTAATTCGATAAGAGACATCATAGTATGCACCATACCAAATAGTGCATGGCTATGACGTTCAGACACATCATCACACTATGATGTTCCAGGTGGCATGAACTGCGAAACAATTTCCACATTGTCTTAACTGCGTACCAAAACTCATAACTCAGATATTCATTTCCATGATCATATCGTAGACAGTTTATCCTCTTGTTACGACGAACTTCACTCCGAAACAGAATTGAACTTTTCAATATTTCAGACTTGTGATTCATTAAGTAAATACTCTAGTATCTACTCAAATCGTCAGTGAAGTAAGAACATAATGATATCCACTACGTGCCTCAGCACCCATTGGACTGCATACATCAAAATGTATCACTTCCAACAAGTTACTATCTTATTTCATCTCAATGAAAACAAGGCCTTGCTCATGTGGTATGATTCGCATGTCACTAGTGATTCGAAATCAGGTGAGTACAAAGATCCATCAGCATGGAGCCTCTTCATGCAATTTATACTAACATGACTCAAGCGGCAGTGCCACAAGTAAGTGGTACTATCATCATCAACTCGTATCTTTTGGCACCAATATCATGAACATGTGTAACACTACGATCGAGATTCAATAAACCATTGAAGGTGAATATTCAAGAAAATAGAGTAACCATTATTCTCCTTAAATGAATAATCGTATTGCAATAAACACGATCCAATCATGTTCATGCTTAACGCAAGCACCAAATAACAATTATTTAGGTTTAACACCAATCCCGATGGTAGAGGGAGAGTGCGACGTTTGATCATATCAATCTTGGAAACACTTCCAACACGTATCGTCACCTCGCCTTTAGCTAGTCTCCGTTTATGCCGTAGCTTTCATTTCGCGTCACTAATCACTTAGCAACCGAACCGGTATCCAATACCCTCGTGCTACTAGGAGTACTAGTAAAGTACACATCAACATCATGTATATCAAATACACTTCTTTCGACTTTTGCCAGCCTTCTTATCTACCAAGTATCTTGAGTTGCTCCGCCTCAGTGATTGTTCCCCTCATTACAGAAGCACTTAGTCTCGGGTTTGGGTTTAATCTTGGGTCTCTTCATTAGTGCAGCAACTGTTTTGCCGTTTCACGAAGTATCCCTTCTAGCCCTTGCCTTTCTTGAAACTTAGTGGTTTTACAAACCATCAACTATTGATGCTCCTTCTTGATTTCTACTTTCGCAGTGTCAAACGTCGCGAATCGCTCAAGGATCATTGTATGTATCCTTGATATGTTATAGTTCATCACGAAGCTCTCACAGCTTGGTGGCAGTGACTTTGGAGAACTATCACTATCTCATCTGGAAGATTAACTCCCACTTGATTCAAGCGATTGTCGTACTCAGACAATTTGAGCACATGCTCAACGATTGAGCCTTTTCTCCTGTGCTTTGTGGACAAAGAATCTTGTCGGAGGTCTCGTACCTCTTAACAAGGGCACAAGCATGAAATCACAATTTCATCTCTTTAGAACATCACTTATGTTCCGTGACGTTTTACAACGTTTTCGGCGCCTTGCTTCTAAGCCATTAAGTATTTTTGTACTGAACTATCGTGTAGTCATCAGAAACGTGTATGTCGGATGTTCACAGCATCCACAGACGACGCTCGAGGTGCAGCACACCGAGTGGTGCATTAAGGACATAAGCCTTCTGTGCAGCAACGAGGACAATCCTCGGTTTTACAGAATCAGTGTGCAAAGTTTGCTACTTTCAACTTTCAACTAAATTTTCTCTAGGAACATATAAAACAGTAGAGCTATAGCGCAAGCTACATCGTAATTCGCAAAGACCATTAGACTATGTTCATGACAATTAGTTCAATTAATCATATTACTTAAGAACTCCCACTCAAAAAGTACATCTCTCTAGTCATTTGAGTGGTACATGATCCAAATCCACTATCTCAAGTCCGATCATCACGTGAGTCGAGAATAGTTTCAGTGGTAAGCATCTCTATGCTAATCATATCAACTATACGATTCATGCTCGACCTTTCGGTCTCATGTGTTCCGAGGCCATGTCTGCACATGCTAGGCTCGTCAAGCTTAACCCGAGTGTTCCGCGTGCGCAACTGTTTTGCACCCGTTGTATGTGAACGTTGAGTCTATCACACCCGATCATCACGTGGTGTCTCGAAACGACGAACTGTAGCAACGGTGCACAGTCGGGGAGAACACAATTTCGTCTTGAAATTTTAGTGAGAGATCACCTCATAATGCTACCGTCGTTCTAAGCAAAATAAGGTGCATAAAAGGATTAACATCACATGCAATTTATAAGTGACATGATATGGCCATCATCACGTGTTTCTTGATCTCCATCACCAAAGCACCGGCACGATCTTCTTGTCACCGGCGTCACACCATGATCTCCATCATCATGATCTCCATCAAAGTGTCGCCATCGGGGTTGTCGTGCTACTCATGCTATTACTACTAAAGCTACGTCCTAGCAAAATAGTAAACACATCTGCAAGCACAAACGATAGTTATAAAGACAACCCTATGGCTCCTGCCGGTTGCCGTACCATCGACGTGCAAGTTGATATTATCTATTACAACATGATCATCTCATACATCCAATATATCACATCACATTGTTGGCCATATCACATCACAAGCATACCCTGCAAAAACAAGTTAGACGTCCTCTAATTTTGTTGTTGCATGTTTTACGTGGTGACCATCGGTATCTAGTAGGATCGCATCTTACTTACGCAAACACCACAACGGAGATATATGATTTGCTATTTAACCTCATCCAAGGACCTCCTCGGTCAAATCCGATTCAACTAAAGTTGGAGAAACCGACACTTGCCAGTCATCTTTGAGCAACGGGGTTACTCGTAGCGATGAAACCAGTCTCTCGTAAGCGTACGAGTAATGTCGGTCCAAGCCGCTTCAATCCAACAATACCGCGGAATCAAGAAAAGACTAAGGAGGGAAGCAAAACGCACATCACCGCCCACAAAAACTTTTGTGTTCTACTCGAGAAGACATCTACGCATGAATCTAGCTCATGATGCCACTGTTGGGGAATGTCGCAAGGGAAACAAAATTTTCCTACGCGCACGAAGACCTATCATGGTGATGTCCATCTACGAGAGGGGATGAGTGATCTACGTACCCTTGTAGATCGTACAGCAGAAGCGTTAGAGAACGCGGTTGATGTAGTGGAACGTCCTCACGTCCCTCGATCCGCCCCGCGAACAATCCCGCGATCAGTCCCACGATCTAGTACCGAACGGACGGCACCTCCGCGTTCAGCACACGTACAGCTCGACGATGATCTCGGCCTTCTTGATCCAGCAAGAGAGACGGAGAGGTAGAAGAGTTCTCCGGCAGCATGACGGCGCTCCGGAGGTTGGTGATGATCTTGTCTCAGCAGGGCTCCGCCCGAGCTCCGTAGAAACGCGATCTAGAGGAAAAACCGTGGAGGTATGTGGTCGGGCTGCTGTGGAAAAGTCGTCTCAAATCAGCCCTAAAACCTCCGTATATATAGGTGGGAGGGAGGGGAGGAGGCAGCCTCAAAACCTAAAGGTTTGGCCGAAATTGGAGGTGGAGGAGTCCTACTCCAATCCTACTTGGAGTAGGATTCCACCTTCCCACTTGGAAACTCTTTCCACCTTGTGTTTTTTCCTTCTCAAACCTTATGGGCCTTGGTGGGAACTTATTCCAGCCCACTAGGGGCTGGTTTATCTATTCTCATAGCCCATGAGACCCCTTGGGGCGTGACACCCCTCCCGATGGTCCCCGGCACCCCTCCCGGCACTCCCGGTACACTACCGATGAGCCCGAAACTTTTCCGGTAATGCACGAAAACCTTCCGGTAACCAAATGAGGTCATCCTATATATCAATCTTCGTTTCCGGACCATTCCGGAAACCCTCGTGACGTCCGTGATCTCATCCGGGACTCTGAACAACATTCGGTAACCAACCATATAACTCAAATACGCATAAAACATCGTCGAACCTTAAGTGTGCAGACCCTGCGGGTTCGAGAACTATGTAGACATGACCCGAGTGACTCCTCGGTCAATATCCAATAGCGGGACCTGGATGCCCATATTGGATCCTACATATTCTACGAAGATCTTATCGTTTGAACCTCAGTGCCAAGGATTCATATAATCCCGTATGTCATTCCCTTTGTCCTTCGGTATGTTACTTGCCCGAGATTCGATCGTCAGTATCCGCATACCTATTTCAATCTCGTTTACCGGCAAGTCTCTTTACTCGTTTCGTAATACAAGATCCCGCAACTTACACTAAGTCACATTGCTTGCAAGGCTTGTGTGTGATGTTGTATTACCGAGTGGGCCCCGAGATACCTCTCCGTCACACGGAGTGACAAATCCCAGTCTCGATCCATACTAACTCAACTAACACCTTCGGAGATACCTGTAGAGCATCTTTATAGTCACCCAGTTACGTTGCGATGTTTGATACACACAAAGCATTCCTCCGGTGTTAGTGAGTTATATGATCTCATGGTCATAGGAACAAATACTTGACACGCAGAAAACAGTAGCAACAAAATGACACGATCAACATGCTACGTCTTATTAGTTTGGGTCTAGTCCATCACATGATTCTCCTAATGATGTGATCCCGTTATCAAGTGACAACACTTGCCTATGGCTCGGAAACCTTGACCATCTTTGATCAACGAGCTAGTCAACTAGAGGCTTACTAGGGACAGTGTTTTGTCTATGTATCCACACAAGTATTGTGTTTCCAATCAATACAATTATAGCATGGATAATAAACAATTATCATGAACTAAGAAATATAATAATAACTAATTTATTATTGCCTCTAGGGCATATTTCCAACACTGTGTCCTCGGTCGGAGAAGGAACTCACGAAAGAGACAGTCACGGTTACGCACACAGTTGGCAAGTTTTAGTTAAGTTAACTTCAAGTTATCTAGAACCAGTGTTAAACAAAGTTTCCACGTTGCCACATAACCGCGGGCATGGCTTTCCGAAAGATTTAACCCTGCAGGGGTGCTCCAACTAGTCCATCACAAATTACCACAAGCCGCATAGAAATCCTCAATCACGAAGCTCGCGATCTCGTCGGATTCCCTAGTGGAAAACCTCAACTCTGAGATTACCGAAAGCATCACCGGAATCCCGATGCACAAGATATCTCGTCAAAGGTAAAACTAATCCAGCAAGGCCGCCCGACGTGTCGACGATCCCGATCGGAGTCGCGTACCTCATTCTCAGGACACGACGGATGGGTCACACTAGGAGAACCAAACCTCGGGTTGCCCCGCGGTGGCCCCGTAGTCTGCCAATTTGGACCAACACTCATGAGGAGCACTGGCCCGGGGGTTGATTAAAATAATCCGCGGGTGCCGGCGGGTCCCTATGCAATTTTATTAGGTGATTAGGCAAATGTAGTACCAAAGTTGGGCCTTGCCAGACCAGTCTTAATCTAAAACGAATTATCAAGGGGGTCCCCATAACAACCCCGATCGTGTTAGGAGCGCTCGTTTATGGAACATAACACCGGTAGCCGAAAACTAAGGGGGCAAAGGTGGAACAAAACACCAGGCTAGAAAGGCCGAGCCTTCCATCTTTTACCAAGTATATAGGTGCATTAATTTAAATATCATTTAATATGGTGATATAATAAGGAACCCATGTTTCACATGGAAGCAACTGCACCTGCAACTAGCAACGCTAACAACAGGGTTAAGCAAGCAATAACATAGCCAATCAGTGGTTTGCTAGGTTGAACAGGTTGATGGTTTTCATGGCATTGTTGAGAGGCTGATATTTAACAAGTGGTAGGCAACGAGACATAATCGATAGCATCGAAATAACTAGCATGGCAATGATAGTAATGGTATCTAGGGAAATGATCATCTTGCCTGAGATCCCGCTTGGAATAAGAATGCCTCCGTGAAGCAGACGAACCGACGTAGTCGAACGGGTCCTCACATCCGACACGCTTGCGGAACTCTATCGAGACGAAGCAAACCGGAAACACAAATCAACACACGGAATTCACCACACGATGCACAACACAAATGATGCATGAGTAGCTGAAAACATGCGAGGCACGGCATGACAATTCACGACAAACAAACACTACACATTAAGTGAAGTTCAATATGCAACGAGTTGCATATTGACGAAACTCCACGTTTATTATTTAGTTCTATCCCGATTAGATACACGGCAATATTAAATGTGGTTAAACATGGCAAGAGGTGAAGCGCAATTAAACTACCTATCTAGGGATTTTAAATGAGGTCGGAAATGCCATATAGCACCTCCGAAACGACCTCACATGTTAATTTACAATTCTGTCCAGATCTGAATTAACGCATTTAATTGGTTGGTAAACAGCAAAACAAATAGGTTCACGTGATTCTACGCGTCAAGGCAAGCAATCTACACATAAAGAACATCTCCAACGGAGCTACGGTTCAAAAGATACAAGCACCGCAAGATATGATGGCATGAATGCAATATGTGTGCAACGATGACTATGAGCACTTCAAATCATGCAACCAGCAAGAGCAAATGAAACTACACGAGATTCTAAGCAAGTTTCATGTAGGACACGATCAAAACGGAGCTACGGTTCGAAAACTACGAGCAAAACAAGAAAACACTACAATCTGCCAAAATCAGCCAATTAGCACTTTCTACGCCCCACAACTACGGCTACACAACTCCGATTTGCTCAAGCAAGGCATGGCACGGAAGAGGGCAAGAAGCACTACTAGAAACAGCTAACAACAACTAGCATGACAGCAAGGAGCACTAGGAAAAGAAGACACAAAATGGCATCGCACACACTATTTCAGACTTAGTGAAAATTACACCTCATGAGAGTGCAGTTTTCGATCTGAAGCAATATTGACAGCAGCAAAACCTATAGCTACAGGACTCCAAATGGCATGAAAATTCACAGCATGCTAGAGGAACACAAGGGGTACAACTAACTCCATTGGACCAACCTCAAAAGAGCTACAGATCACAAGATGCAAGCAAGACAAGACAACAACAAAATATAACAGATTCCAGACTTAGAAATATTTCAGCACCTCCAAATCAGCACTATTTCTAGCAACTTGAGGGCAAGCAAAACACACCTAAACATGCATTTCTATTGCAACCAAAAATACCAGAGGCTATACAAAACATCCAAGTTCAAATCATTAGTTGACAACTCCGTCAAACGACGCACGGAATAAATCCTACGAATTAAACAAAAGGGCAACATAGCACAATATCTCGCGAACTAACTTGCTCTAATGCTAAAACTAATTGCACAGAAAAATCCATGGGATTTTTCTACCCCGGAAACATACAAAATATGTGGGGTTTGCAACACAAAATAATGCCGCACATAAATACGGGAAAATAACCTATATACGGGAAAATAAACTAGAGGCAATTCCCTATACGCAAAAATACAAATGACCGATCCAAAAAACATGCAAAAATGATTCCTAAAACGTGGACATTTAATCTACGGTATACGGGCAGCCCGGACACGCCCGACAAATTATACGGGTCGGAAACATAATAGGACAGCACGCTAAACTAGGCAAACAGCATGCTAAACGACCTCAAATAAATATGCAAGTTGTGGAAACAGATTCTACGCTAAATTCTAAGCCAAAACCATATAAAGATCACCTCGATCCGACTTACGAAATGGAAACTACGGTCGTTTAAATATACGTTTATTTACTGGAATTATCTAAAACGAAATAAAAAAACCTAAAATACTACATGGGCCCACAGGGCACAAGATTAGCAAAGAAGCGCCCAGGGCGAGGAATTAAAGGCGGCAGGGGACTCACCCACGGGCTGAATCTGGAGGAGAGGAGAGGTGGGCCTCGGGGACGGTGCAGGCTGGGCCGGCTGCTGGCCATCTGGGCCGGCTCGGGGCCCAGGTCAAGGAGCAGAGGGAAGGCGGCCTGGGGCTGCTGCGGCGCGGATGCTGGGCCTAGGGCGCTCGGCCCAGGCGCGCTGGGACGGCCCACGCGGCGAGAAGGCGAGGCTGCACTCGCGTCGGTTCCAGGCGAGGAGGGACTGGCGGCGGGACTCGATCGAGGCAGCATGGGTCGCGGTGCCAGGTTGGCGGCGGGACGCGGGACCTGATCTGGATCCCCAGATCGGGGGATGGGGCGGCGCTCAGTCAAAGTCCGACCAGATCGAGCGGGAAGGCGGCCTCCCGAGGGGATCAACGAGGGAGCGACCCTGAGAGCTGGCCACCTGGCCCACAGCGGCGCAGCGGGACGGGACTCTCCCGAGCTGGGCTGGAGCGGCACTGGGGAAGAGGGGGAACCCGAGGCAGGGAGCTGGGGGATGCAGGGGCTCGCTCGCTGCGGTCTTCCTGGCGGGGAAAGCTAGGTGAGCATCTGACTGGAAGGTGGAGAAAACAAGGGAGGAGACCAGGTGGTTTGCGGCGGCGGCGCTGATAGGACATGGGAGAATTTCCAGGGTCTCTGTCTATTGAGCTAGGGTAGCCTATAAAGCTAGTGGGTTAGGTACAGAGGCATCTGGACCTTTCGATTTAGATCGGGTGGTCCAGATAATTAGGATAGGGAGTCCAATGGACAAATCGAAGACGATTTACAGTAAAACCGGGTTGATCTGGACCCAACGGTCACGAGCACACGGTTCGGGTTTCGGGAGGTCTCCGGACTAGGCTACGCGTATGGTCGGTGCACTGTGTAGAGGGGCTCAGCAAGGATGAGAGGGAAAACGGGCGGCACGGCAACGAGTTTTAAAACATCGACAAACGTCCGACGGTTGACCGAATACGGTGCCGCTACGGTCGACCGTTCGGGTACCGGACGGACTCCGATCGCGACAAAATTCGACAGGCGGACTAGCTATAACTAATTAAGACCGCACGTCAATCTCAACCCGACTAGAGAAAGTTTAACGCACACTTTTAAAACAGGGTTTCGACGGTGCCGCGGGCGCGTGCGTGTGCGGTCAGGCTCGGAACGAACAACGACGAACGCGAAGAGAAACGGTAACTAATAACGGATGCAAGTTTTGAAAACTGGCGGCAACGGAGATGCCGATGCAATGCAGATGATGATGCAACCAAAAAAAATAGACAAACGACGAAAACGGAAAGAGAGGGGAATCTTCTGGAACGTCGGCATCGGGCTGTCACACTATGGAACCTTATCTCTTACCTCCCCAAGCTCCATTGTTGCTCCCTAAGCTCAAAAGTGCCCGATCTCTCTCCCTAGCCAATCAAACTTGTTGATTCTTTAGGGATTGGTTGAGAAGGCCTAGATTCACACTTCCACCAAGAGAAAAGTTGATTCCCCCACCAATCCCTTGCGGATCTTGTTACTCTTGGGTGTTTGAGCATCCTAGACGGTTGAGGTCACCTAGAAGCCATATTCCATTGTGGTGAAGCTTCGTGGTCTAGTTGGGAGCCCCCAAGCTTTGTGTGGAGTTTGCCCCAACCTTGTTTGTAAAGGTTCGGTCGCCGCCTTCAAGGGCACCTATAGTGGAATCATGGTACCTTGCATCGTGCGAGGGCGTGAGGAGATTACGGTGGCCTTAGTGGCTTATTGTGGAGCATTGTGCCTCCACACCGCTCCAACGGAGACGTACTTCCTGTCAAAGGGAAGGAACTTCGGTAACACATCCTCGTCTCCATCGTTTCACTTGTGGTTATCTCTAACCTTTACTTTGTGTATGCTTATATTGTTGACTATATCTTACTTGTCTTAATAGCTCTCGTTGTTAGCTCCATTAGGGTTCACCTCATTTTCGTAATATTTGTGAACCTATATGGTGTTTACCTTAACTTGCTAAGATTAATTAAAAAGTGGTCGTTGTCTATTCACCCCCCTCTAGTCAACCATATCGATCCTTTCAATTGGTATCAGAGCCACGTCTCTTTATTAAGGGTTTAACCACCCGAAGAGTATGGAAGGCGAAGAGGGAATTAACCATGGGCAACCCGAGGCCATGGACTTGACTTCGGTCACAAGGGACGACTTGAATACGTCTATGGCCGCTCTCAAGACGTCCTTGACGAACGAGGTCAAGACCATGCTTAAAGAGTTAATTGAGGGATTTAAAAGTTCACCCGAACCGGCTATAGTGGTTAAACCCACCGTTTCCGATTCGGAGGCCAACTCCTCTAAGGAAGCGGCTAAAGGTATGCAACCTCCCTCATCTCACGAAAAGGATGGGACTGGAACATATGCCTCAGTTCCACCCCCATGGTCTATGGAGGATCCGTTCCCGCACCACGTCTTAATCCTGTTGGTCCTCCTCCTAAGCTTGTGAAAGGTGACTTTGCTAACTGGGTATTTTCTATTAAGTCTCATTTGAATCACAGCTCAACAAACTTGTGGAGAATCATCGAGCAAGGATATTATCCCCATGATCCAAGCAACCTCACTCCAAGAGAAGATGCAGACAATCAATACAATCACTCTGCTTTGTTTATTCTCCAGTCTGCCGTGCCACCTGAAGATCTTCCTCACTTGCGTCCCTTCACTTTGGCCAAGGATTGTTGGGAGCATATTATGGTATTGTACAAGGGAAGCGCAAGAATGCAACGATCCAACTATGAAGTGATACTTGATAAGGACGATGAGTTTGTGATGAAGGAAGACGAGGACCCTCATGATCTCTATCGGAGGGTGACTGCTATTGCTGTGGCACTCCAGGATCATGGGAGCAAGGATGTGGATGATACATGGGTCAAGCACAAGTTCCTTAAAGCCATCATGCCTTTCAACAAAGCCATGTCATTTGTCATTCGTCAGCGGCCAGACTTCCACTCCTTGTCTTCCAGTGAGGTGTTGGATGAATTCATTGCAATGTCAATCATGAACGAAACAGCCGACAATGCACTTTCTCGTGTTTGATCAAAGACAACTTCACCCAACCTTGCGTTGAAAGCAAAAGCAATGCTTGAAGAAGAAGAAGAAGATGATGAGGAAGAGGAGGGCTGCCCTGAAGAAACAAAGTATGCTTAGCATGAGCAATTTTGGGGCAACAAGAGGAACTCAAGACCCTCCTTCACCAAGAACAACTCGAGTGGATTCAAACCCAAGCAACGAGTAAGGACATGTTATAACTGTGGTAACGTGAGTCACTTCGTGGCCGAATGTCCCTATGAGAAAAGGGAAGACAACGGAGGCAAGCTCATTCGCAAAGACAAAACCAAATCATTTCCAATCAAGAACAACTTTGTGAAGAAACCTCACCCAAAAGGGATGGTGGCTCTTGAAGAGTACCCTTCCGATGATGATGATGATGATGATACAGTGGCAACGGCAACTGTTGCTATTGCCACTACACCTCCCCAGAAAGTGTCTCTCTTCAACGCCCCCAACGAGAACCACATCACCAAGTGCCTCATGGCAAAAGGTATCAATCAGGTAACTCCCATCATTAAGACCATCATTACTTCCGCCCCTTCATTGTTAAATTGTGTTGAATATAGTGATGTTGGGGAACTTAATGAGCATGATCTTGACAAGTTTCTGTGCACTATTAAGGGAGAACCCAAGAAGCACTTTGTTGCTCTCTTGGAACAACTGGGTGAGGTCACTGACCTCATTGAGTCTCATGAGGAGACCATCTCCGAGCTTCATGGACACAGTCGTGACTATGCCGATGAAATTGCCGAATTATCTAATGCTCTAGAAAAGGAGCGCACTCTTCGTTTGGCTCTTGAGGAGTCATATAACGATGACTGCGCTAAAATGCAAAAGAAACTAGATCATGATGTTGTTCTTACTCGTATGCTTAAGTCTGAAAAGTATGCTCTTGAGGTTGGCCATGACAGACTCAAAGAGGAGTTTGACACACTTGACAAGGCCGACAAGGTCTTGAAAGGTGTTCATTTCTCTCTAAAAGAGTCTCATGATCAACTCCAAGCAAAGCTTACCAAGGAGATCTCTACTTGCCCTCCCATTGTGTTAATTGATAATGCTTGTGCAACTAACCCCTGTTGTGAGCATGTACATCTTGTGGAGGAAAATGCCAAGTTAAAGGAGAAACTTGAGAAGGGCCTTGTGGCATGCATACAAGGTGAGAAGAGTCTGAACGACCTCTTGAGCACTCAAAAGGGTGTTGTAGGAAAGGAGGGACTTGGACTTACCTCCAAGACAAAAGGTAAAAGGAGGAACAGGAACAAACGATCTCCCACCCTCATGGACATCTTTGTCAAAGAGGGTGAGGGGACTCAGAAGGTGAACAGGAACAAGGTGGACTATGGAAACCTCAAGAAGGGCAAAACCATCCCTACTAACACAACCGGCAAATTCAATTCTTCTTATGTCTTATGTTGTGCTAGTGATGGGCATGTTTATGCCAGATTTGTTGGTTCCTACGATGAGGATATTGAATGGGCTATCTGGGTTCCTAAGACCCTTGTCTCTAACATGAAAGGACCCATTAAAAAATGGGTACCTAAAACCAAGCCCTGATCTATTGCACGAGTTTGCTTCCGATGGGGTGTCATGGTTTCTCGATAGTGGAGCAACAAATCATATGACCGGAAGCAAGGACTTAGTGGTGGATGTGCATCCTTCTCCATCTATGCCCACCCATGTCCAATTCGCCGATGCATCTTCTTCAAAGGTATTGGGATTTGGTAAGGTGGTCGTCTCTCAAGATTTATCTATTGAGAAGGTCATGCTTGTTGAGTCACTTGCCTACAATTTACTTTCGGTTCGTCAACTCGCAATTATGGGTTTTTCGACATTCTTTAATCTTGATACTGTGGTCCTCCTAAGGAGCAAGACTCTTAAAGTAGCCTATGTTGGATATGTTGAAAATGGTCTTTATGCGGTGAACTTCTCAAAGCGACCCACTAAGACTGCGACATGTTTAATGGCTAAAGTTGACATGGGCTGGCTTTGGCATCGCCATTTAGCTCATGTCAATATGAGATCTTTGCAAAGTCTTCTGACAGGGGACCATATTCGTGGACTAACAAATGTGAGTTTTGCTAAAGATCGTGTTTGCAGTGCCTGCATTGAAGGAAAGATTCATGAAACTGCTCATCGTCCAACGACTCTTATCTACACTAAGAGGCCATTGGAACTTCTCCATATGGATCTGTTTGGTCCTCCATCATTTGATAGTCTTGGAGGCAGAAAGTATTGCTTAGTGATTGTTGACGACTACTCAAGATATACCTGGGTATATTTCTTTAAAAAGAAGAGTGAAACTCAACAAACGGTCATCAACTTTGCTAATGAAGCGCAACGTCAACATGAAGCAAAGATCTTGATGATTAGAAGTGACAATGGCACCGAGTTCAAGAACTACACCTTAGATGAGTTTCTAGGTGATGAGGGAATAAAACACCAATATTCTGCACCATATACCCCTCAACAAAATGGCGTGGCAGAAAGGAAGAACCGGACCTTGATAGACGCTGCAAGGACAATGATGGCAGAATTCAAATCTCCATATAACTTCTGGGCAGAGGCCATCAACATAGCATGTCATGCATCCAATCGGCTCTACATCCGCAAAGGCTTGAACAAGACTCCATATGAGATTCTAACTGGAAACAAACCCAATCTCAAGTACTTCCGGGTATTCGGTTGTAAGTGTTTCATTCTCAAGAAAGGTGCACGGTTAGCTAAATTTGATTCTAGAGCACATGAGGGTATCTTTGTTGGTTATGCTACAAACTCTCATGCTTACCGTGTCCTCAACAAGTCCATCGGACTAATTGAGGATACGTGTAACGTAGAGTTTGATGAAAATAATGGCTCCCAAGTGGAGCAAAGTGGTCTTTGTGATGTAGGTGATGAAATTCCTCCCCAAGCCATAAGAAGAATGGGGATTGGTCAAATACTCCCCATTGAGGAACCCCTTGTGGCCGAAGGAGAAGGACAATGCTCTACTCAAGTGGAGCCATCACCTCCACAAGCCCCACACGCTTCCGATGAACAAAAAGAAGACTCTCAACAAAATAAACAAGCTCAAGGTCAAGATAAATTGCCCAACAATGATGATGTGTCTCAGGATATTCAAGCACTACCCCAAGACTCCGAACCGGCTCATGATCAAGATCAAGTGCAACCCCGATATCCAGACCAAGTAGAAGCACAAGATCAAGATCAAGAGCAACCACAAATACAAGAACAAACTAGTGAACCTTCTCAAGTCGAAGGACAAGATGATCAGGAGACTGTCTGACAATTCCCTTCTGGAGCACCAACAGCCGGCTCAAGACGCAAGGGCAAGCAAAGGAAACAAGTCGATGCTCCCCCGTTATCTAATGAAGAACTCTTGGAGCGTCGCACAGCCAAGATTGCGAACAAGCTGAGAGTCAAGTCACATCTTATGAAGAATGTACTTAGCAGTTTAAAAAGGGGAGTATCCACCCGTTAACAGATTTGGAATTATTGTGAGCATCACGTGTTTGTTTCGTATTGTGAACCTCAACAGGTACAGGAAGCGCTCGATGATGAGGATTGGATTATGGCCATGCACGAAGAACTTAACAACTTCGAGCGCAACCAAGTCTGGAATTTAGTGCCTAGGCCAACAGAGGAACATAATGTCATCGGGACCAAATGGATATTCAAGAACAAGCAAGATGCCAATGGGATTGTGATTCGAAACAAGGCAAGATTGGTGGCTCAAGGCTACTCCCAAGTCGAGGGTATCGACTACGGTGGAACCTTTGCCCCTGTTGCTCGTCTAGAATCTATTCGCATGTTGCTTGCATTTGCTTCTCATCATAACTTCAAATTACAATAAATGGATGTGAAAAGTGCCTTTCTTAATGGTCCTTTAAATGAGTTGGTCTATGTCAAACAACCCCCGGGATTCGAACATCCCAAGCTCCCCAATCATGTGTACAAACTTAATAAGGCACTCTATGGCCTTAAACAAGCCCCACGCGCGTGGTATGAGTATCTTACTGAGTTGTTACAAGATCGTGGGTTTGAAATTGGGAAGATAGATCCCACTCTTTTTACTAAGAGGGTCAAAGGGGATTTGTTCATATGCCAACTATATGTTGATGATATTATCTTTGGCTCTCCTAACATTTCCTTCAATGAAGAATTTGCTGCACTAATGACTGAGAAGTTTGAGATGTCCATGATGGGAGAGTTGAAGTTCTTCCTCGGGTTCGAGATTAAAGAAGGTCTAGAAGGGACATTCATCAAACAAGCCAAGTACACTCAAGACATGCTCAAACGGTTCGAGCTCGAAGATGTCAAACCGGTCAAGTTCCCCATGCCAACAAGATGCAAGCTTGACAGTGATCCCAATGGTAAAGCAGTGGATCAAAAGGTATATCGCTCCATGATTGGATCCCTCCTTTACCTTTGTGCATCCAGACCGGATATTATGTTGAGTGTAGGGATATGTGCACGGTTTCAATCCGCACCAAAAGAAAGTCATTACATGGCTGTTAAGAGAATCTTTCGATATTTGGCTCATACCCCAAACTTTGGCCTTTGGTATCCCAAAGGAGCAAACTTCAATCTAGTTGGCTATTCTGACTCAGATTGGGCAGGAGATTGTGTGGAGAGGAAGTCAACGTCTGGAGGATGCCAATTCCTTGGTCGCTCATTGGTAAGTTGGTCGTCAAAGAAGTAGAATTGCGTCTCCTTATCATCCACCGAAGCTGAGTATGTGGCAGCTGCAAGTTGTTGTGCACAATTGCTATGGATGAGGCAAACTTTAAAGGATTATGGTGTCACTTGTGACAAAGTGCCTATTCTATGTGACAATCAAAGTGCTATCAAGATTTCCCTCAACCCAGTGCAACATAGCAAAACCAAACATATTGATATTCGCCATCATTTCATTCGTGAACATATCAAGCTAGGTGATATTGAGGTTCACTTCATCCACACTGAAGAGCAACTTGCAGATATTTTCACTAAGCCTCTAGATGAAGCAAGGTTCCGGGAGTTAAGGCATGAGCTAAATATCATTGATTCAAGTAATGTGGATTGAAACTAGGCATGTTGCACCTCACTTTGCATTCCATCTTGATCTAGATGTAGGCATGGATATAGGGGGTGTTGTTCTCTCAATGAACTCTCCCTCCCCCATTATGCATAAATCAATCTAGTCTTTCACTTTAGCCATTGTCAAATGGCACTTGTGTTTCAAAGACGAGCATTGGTCATGAACCCAAGGATAATTATTCGCGGTGTCATACCATTGTCTCAAACATAGGTGGCCTTGGCCACCGCCCCTCCCCACCTTTCCTTCGTATAGAAGAAAAGGATATACAATGACAAGTCAGTACATATTTTTTGGTGCTATTTCTTTTACTTACTTGTCATTTGCCCAAGTTCTTCTCTTATCCTAAGCCGTGTTGTGTCATTTGCAGCGGTACTACCGCCAGGACCCCAGCGGTACTACCGCCAGGGGTAGCGGTACTACCGCCAGGACCCCAGCGGTACTACCGCCAGGGGTAGCAGTACTACCGCCAGGACTCCAGCGGTACTACCGCCAGGATTCCCATCTAACACGACCTGCTAGGAAATTTTTAGGGATGTCTCAAGGGGTAGCGGTACTACCGCCAGGGGGAGCGGTACTACCGCCAGGACCCCAGCGGTACTACCACCAGGTAGCGGTACTACCGCCAGGTCCACAGCGGTACTACCGCTGGCCCGTACCCCTTGGGCTATATAAAGGAGGGGGAGCCCGTTTTTCTCAGGCTCTTTCTTCTTCCTCGCGGCTCCTCCCTCCCCTAGCCCGAAATCCCCCTGTTTTGATCTCTATTCGTGGAGCTCCTTCTCTCCGTTGGATTGGAAGGGTTGCTCCACGTCTCCTTCCTCCTCCAAGGGCCATGAATCCGGGTAACGCTCCTCCCCTTCTTCTATTGGTTGATGTTCTTGTTCTAGGGTTAGGAGCATTGGTGGTTTGGATTCATGTCTTTGATCTTGTGTCCTGTTCTTGGATGGCATGAAGGAGATATTTGAGGGGAGTATAGGTCCTATGAATCTTTGCGGTTTATTTTTGCCATGCCCTAGGATTTACATGTTTTAGATCAAGTACTTGAACTATTTGGATTAGATCTAAAACTTGCTCTCACTTGCCTAGGCATGCACTTATTTTGGTGGTCCTTGTGAGTCTCATGTGTGTAGGGCTGTGGTGGAATTCTTAGTGTTCATATAGAGCCCATGCCCCTCGTCAAAATCGTGTAGCCCTATCCATGATGTCTATTTTATCTGTCAGATCTGAAAGTCAAACCCCAGCGGTACTACCGCTAGGACCCCTAGCGGTACTACCACCAGGGGTAGCGGTACTACCGCTAGGACCCCAGCGGTACTACCGCCAGGGGTAGCGGTACTACCGCCAGGAGGGTTCACTGTGCAGTCTTTTCATCTGCTTGGCAATGAGTGTTTATTTTTTCTGCCTTTTCTAGTTCATTGCCTTGACTCTTTTTGTCTCTTCTTTTTGCTGTGTGTTGTGTCACAGGTAGTTCTCGCCGTTCGAACCCCCCACGGGACACGCAGTCAAAGCAGTATCGCAACCCAGAGGCTCCAGAGGGTTCTGCCACTTCAGGTCTACAACCCAAAAAGCAGTCCTTCAAGAAGACCGCGACCAAGGACAAGGGGATCAATGTCCGCACAATGCCCCCCAAGGACTTTATGCGGTTCCGCACTCAGAACCATTATCTCAACGAGAGGGCTGTGATCAAGAATGTTGACCATGTTTGGGCAAAGGATCGCTGCAGGATCTACCGTGATATTGTCATGCATTTCAAGAAGAATTATGTCCCCGTTCAGTGGATTGACCTTGCTCATCTTCAGCGGAACCTGGACTATTTTGGTGATGCCCTCTCTCTGATTGACAAACTGGGCATCAAGGACATCATCACTTTCAAAACAGATTTTGACCCCACTGTTGTTGCCCAGTTCTATGTCACGGTCCACTTCTCTCCTGATGAAGAGTGCTCTATGGTATGGATGACTGGGACTCAGAAGATGACAGGTACCTGGCGTGAATTCATGGCATTACTCAAGGTTGAGTTCCAGGGAGCTGACACTCCACTTGGGTCGCGTCCTCATGCTGCAGCCCCCACTGATAGCCCCCCAGCCAAGGGCAGACTGCAGCAACTCTATGTGAGGAAGGTGTGCTTCCCAAGCATTTGGAAATCATGTATCGGATCTTCCGCAACACCCTCTTCCCTCGCATTGGTAACTTCGATGAGGTTCATGGCTCTTTGGCTGAGATGCTGCTGCTCTGTGAGGAGGCTATGACTAAGGAGTCTGCCCCTCTTGATATTTCTGATGTGATGTTCACGGAGCTCTGGAACTGCATCATAATGCGTAAGGTTCCCATCTACGGGACCTATCTGTTCGCTTATATTCGTCAGAAGTGGCAAGATACTTATCCGCAGGAGGAGCTCTACATTCAGTCTGACTACATTGTGCACGACCCTGTCAAGCTTCGCGTCAAGGATAAATGGGCCAACCCATCAACTTCCTCTCAGCACATGGATACTGACACAGAGACTGCTGCTGACAGAGGAACCGCCTCTCAGTCTCGCTCTTCTGCCATGCCATCTTGGGCCATCAAACTGCAGGATAAGATGAAGACCCTATTCTGTATGCAGGCCAAGGGCCAGTACCAGGCGCACGTGGCTCAGAAGGAGAACCGCCAGAGGCACAAGCGTGTCCTAAGGACTCTTTATGTTGACATCTCCAGCGGATCAGAGGACGACATCACTCCAGAGGCTGCTTGGATGCAGGCTCAAGGTTACCAGTGGTCTGACGCTGAGGAGGAAGAGGAGGAGCAGGACGATCAGGAGGGTACCGACGAGTCTGGCGATGCTGAGGATGAGGAGTAACTACCTGTGGCGTTAGGTGTGCCCCTTTTTGGTGTCTTGTGCCAAAGGGGGAGAGAGTCTAGGATCTGGATTTACTTGTTTTTAGAGTTGAACTTTGCTTTGCTTTGCTTTATTTCGTGGTTTGCTTCGAACTTGGTTTGCTTCTAGTTTGCTATTGTTGGTGAGACATGAACTTATGTGAGATTTATTTCCATCATATGCTCTGAGTCATATGCCCCGTACTGTCATATATCTCTATCTTTTTGTTCTCATATTATTCTCTGTGCAAATTCGGTATTGTCATCAATCCACCAAAAAGGGGGAGATTGTTGGGGCATTGTTTATGCCTAAGTCATTTTGGTGATTGATGACAGTACCGTAAAGGACTAACCGTGTGTGTTAAGGTTTCACATAACACACGACAACGGCACAAGACGACTCGCCTCCTCATTCATGGAACAGAAGCACGACGCTCTCTACGATTCTCTTTATTTGAGTCATAGGAAAGCCGTACTATTAAGAGGGGAACCGTAGTGGAAAGGTTTGGGTGGAATCTATCTTTGCACGCGCACACTTCACATATTTTCCCTTACCTTCATCTTTGGAGCGGCCCCTGCCACTGTGTTTCTTTCCTCCTTGCAAAATGGTCCCCAGCGGTAGTACCGCTGGAATGCTAGCGGTAGTACCGCTGCAGCCAGCGGTAGTACCGCTGGCTGGCGGTAGTACCGCCCCTGGTCAGCGGTAGTACCGCTCTAGGAGCTTAGTACCGCCTGCCTAGCGGTTGTTCGTGGACGGACCTTTTTGCGAAGACTTTCTTGGCGGTGGTAGTGCTTTTGCACTACCCGGGGCCCAGCGGTAGTACCGCTGGAATGCCAGCGGTAGTACCGCTAGTCAGCGGTAGTACCGCCCCTGGTCAGCGGTAGTACCGCTGGAGCTCGGGCAGAGAGTGGGAAAACGGTTGGATTTTTTCCCCCACTATATAAAGGGTTCTTCTAGCTGTGGAACCTTATCTCTTACCTCCCCAAGCTCCATTGTTGCTCCCTAAGCTCAAAAGTGCCCGATCTCTCTCCCTAGCCAATCAAACTTGTTGATTCTTTAGGGATTGGTTGAGAAGGCCTAGATTCACACTTCCACCAAGAGAAAAGTTGATTCCCCCACCAATCCCTTGCGGATCTTGTTACTCTTGGGTGTTTGAGCATCCTAGACGGTTGAGGTCACCTAGAAGCCATATTCCATTATGGTGAAGCTTCGTGGTCTAGTTGGGAGCCTCCAAGCTTTGTGTGGAGTTTTCCCCAACCTTGTTTGTAAAGGTTCGGTCGCCGCCTTCAAGGGCACCTATAGTGGAATCACGGTACCTTGCATCGTGCGAGGGCGTGAGGAGATTACGGTGGCCTTAGTGGCTTATTGGGGAGCATTGTGCCTCCACACCGCTCCAACGGAGACGTACTTCCTTTCAAAGGGAAGGAACTTTGGTAACACATCCTCGTCTCCATCGGTTCCACTTGTGGTTATATCTAACCTTTACTTTGTGTATGCTTATATTGTTGACTATATCTTACTTGTCTTAATAGCTCTCGTTGTTAGCTCCATTAGGGTTCACCTCATTGTCGTAATATTTGTGAACCTATATGGTGTTTACCTTAACTTGCTAAGATTAATTAAAAAGTGGTCGTTGTCTATTCACCCCCCTCTAGTCAACCATATCGATCCTTTCACAACATCACAAGAAGCTTGCAAGCAATGTGACTAAAGGGTTAGTCACGGGATATTGTATTATGAAACGAGAAAAGAGACTTGTTGGTAATGAGATTGAACTAGGTATGGAGATATCGATGAACAAATCTCGGGCAAGTAACATACCGCTGGACAAAGGGAACTGCATGTGGGATTGACTGAATCCTTGACATCGTGGTTTGATCGATAAAGATATTCGTGGAATATGTAGGAACAAATATGGGCATCCAGTTCCCACTATTGGTTATTGACCGGAGAGGTGTCTCGGTCATGTCTACATGATTCTCGAACCCGTAGGGTCCACACACTTAATGTTCGGTGATACTAGAGTAGTATTGGGATATGTACATTGGTGACCTAATGTTGTTCGGAGTCCCACATGAGATATGGGATGTCATGAGGAGCTCCGAAATGATCCACAGGTAAATATTTATATATGGGAAGTCACATTTTGTCTACCTGAAAAGTTTTAGGTTTTGCCGATATTGTACCGGGAAGCTTTTGGAAAGTTTCAGAGGATTATGGAGGGGTCTGGAAGTCCATGGAGGGTTCCACCACGCCCCTTAGGCCAGCATGGGCTCTCGGGGTGTGGGGACCCCGACTCATAAGTCGTGATCACCAAATGCACATGTACAATGATCCCAGAGGTCAATGCTCACTGAACACACAGAAGCCGAAATACAAGAGTTTTACATCCTTACATACCGTGTGATACAAATAGAGACCGTTACGGTCAAGTCTTACATAGATAGGGCCTCGAAGGCCGACACACCAAACATAACTAGCAGCGGAAATCTTGATTGAAAGCGTGAACCCAAACCATCTGTCTTAACCTACAAGCATTCTGACTGGGAAGCGCCCTAGTTCGCACGTTCGTCACCGACAAACTCTTCTCCACATTCCTGCACTTCCATGCCTGGCCAATTAAATAACCAGTGTCAAGCCAATGAGTACTTTGAATGTACTCACAAGCAACCCATGATGTGGAACAAGGCAATAATAAATCATGATATAAAACTAATAGGTAATTTGCGGAAAGCGGATTTTTCCTATTGCAATGACATGATCAACTTCTCGTGTGGGCATGCATCATGAGGTAAGCGATATACATGTGAACAGATTACAAATATCAATATCAACTGAGGGTTGAACAACCCATGTTCACCCATCATGCCAAGTCATTCGACTTAGCTCAGGTATCATGTTTCTCACATAACCACCTTTCTCTCTCTCACACACACACTGTTTGGTAAACATGGACGTAGCCTAAAAGCAGTCATCCAACTATCCTTGATCGTGGCCACGACTATTCGAATAGTTTTACACTCTACAGAGGTTGCACTCTTTACCCACAAGACTCGGGAAACTTCCGTGTCAAGACACGACTCGCGGTATTTCTCACACCCGAGGTAAGTACCCGAACATCACCTTTACCATCACGATACTAGCAAAGAGACCAATCGTTGATGACAATCCCTTGTGATGTACATATCACATATCATCCATGAGGGCACGCAACAGTGTGCCCGGTGTGTGTGAAAACAACCCATGGTCGCCATTTCTTGGCACGACCCCGTCTCGAGAGTGACCACGTTGTCGGTGTCAAAACCGGTAGATCTCGGGTAGGGGGTCCTGAACTATGGACCTTGGATCGATGGGTTGTAGGAAGAAGGGGGAGACAACGGTTTACCCAGGTTCGGGCTCTCCTATGGAGGTAATACCCTATGTCCTGCTTGATTGTATTGATGCAGATGATTATAGAGTAGATCTACCTCAAGATCGTATATGCTAAGCCCTAGATGATTCAGCCTCCTCTACACGGGTATGGGTCTCTAGTTTATATAGACACCAGGGACCGTAGGGTTTACAAGTTACCGACTATAATCAGGAATAGATGAGTCTACCTAGTCTTTCTAAGCTTGGAGTACATGCCAGTCCTCGGAGCCTTCCTTCCTCCGTACGAAGTTGTCAACTATCCGGACTCTTATGATTCGGTCCATGGGCTGGCGCCCCCGAGGACCCCTTAATCCAGGACTCCCTCAATAGCACCCGAACTAGCCTTCCACACCATTGTGTATAGTCTTCGGCAACTTTCACACGTCTCTGGCAGTCGGCTTGAAAGGCGAGTTCCTCCTCCGGTTTGTAACACGATGAACTGGTCTTCGGCGAATCCACAAATATCGAAGCGTCACGGGACCTACAACTTTCAATCCTGCCCCTAAATTTCAATTATAATCCTTGGACACTGTGCCTCTTAAAGTAGGCGCACATCCCAATAATTCAACGGAACCGTCTCTTACAGACGTGGGAGGAGGTGAACTATCTTATAAATAAGCGGGGGACCAGGTCTAAAGCCTTATCGCCCTTCCCTTCTCCACAAGTGCTGCCAAGGAACCCTAGAATCTTAGCACTTACCTCCATGATGGTCTCCTCCTCTCGTCCCTTTGGCCCCCGACCAGGCGATTGGGCCAGTTGCCCCGTCTCACACCTTCAGTTACAAGACCTTGAAGTCCAAGGGTACTTCCCTCGTCTGATCTCGCACCCATGTGTGCTAGCCTAACCGCCTACAACGGCGAGGCCCTCGCAGAAAAATCCCCCGCCCCTCAAAGAGGCGAAAGGGTCTGTTTTACTTCTTTCCTACTGTGCGGGTTGGGATGTCCCATTCATCCGTTTCTGAGGGGTTTGTTGGATTTTTACGGATTGCAGCTCCATAATCTGTCCTTAGGTTCCACTCTCCACATCTCAGGCTTCGTAGCCTAGTGTGAGATGTTCCTAGGCTGCTAACCTCACTTCGATTTGTGGAGAAAGTACTTCTGCATTGTTCCCCGGACTGACGGAACATCCATCTGGTAAGTAGGCAGGGCCGAGGTGTGGCGTATAGCATCCATCGGATACCTAGTCGGTACACCGAATGAGGAGACCAATGAATGGTCTTCGGAGTGGTTCTACATCGATGATGTCCCTTTATTCGATCCAGTTCAGTGAGGCCTTCCCGAGTACTCCACGGCTCCTTTGAAGAAGTGATTCTGTTGGCGTCCGAAGAGTAAGTCTGAAGAAGAGAGCTCATAAGTGAGGTGCCTAGCCACCAAGGTAAAAATGCTGGCTCACAGTGGTATGACCATCATACAAGTGATGGCCACCATAATCACGAGGTGCGTCCAATCACTTCAGCAACGCATAAACCCTTTATGGAATTACTGCGGGACCAATGACTCGATGCACTCCAATCGCCCGTCTCGCCTTCAAGGAAGGCTTCACATCGTACAACCCCATACCATGGGTAAGTTCACACACATCTATAGTTATCTTGTTTAATCATATTACCGATAAACGTAAACCCCTTGATCCTTTGCTTGTAGGATTGGAGGTGCTGGATCAAAACAGTGAGATGCCTTGTTCCCCAGCCCGAGAACTATGTTTGAGATGATGACGCTCGATTCCATGAAGATCCGAAAATCTCCATTATCTTTGAGGATGTGGTATTTTACCACGAGAGCCTTGACGGACAGGTGGTGGCCCTTTTGGCCGATAACCCCAGGTCCTTCCCAGCTTCGGCAAGCAAGCGAAAGGTGGCTACTCGTCGCGGGACTGTTCTAAAACGTTGTCAGAACACGTGCCAAACAACATCTCGTGTCCCTCATGCGGGGTTACATTGATGGAGGAACAAGTTCCCGAATAGGAGGTGGTAGGTGATACCTCGACCATTTCTCTAGCTAGGTACTCGTACCCACCATTTGCCCTTACAATAACAATGCCTTTTTTGGTGTACTTACAATCCTTTTGCCGATAATCATAGAAAACGAGCGCGACCCTCCCCATCGAAAAACGTGCCCTGGGTGTTGGAAGGCCAGCCCAACCCATGATATTTGGCCAACGCAGGGGCTCCGAATACTTGTCCGGCACCCGGCCGTGCCGATGACATTTCAACAACGAACTCGGAAATTGAGAGCGTCATGAATCATCGGCATTGCAAGGAGCCATTACGACACCCCATGTTCTCCCAGCCACAGTTTAATGCTCTAAATTCGGCCAATGCCTATCTTGGCTCTGTGTGGAACAGTCTCAAAGAAGTAGCCTTGCAGACATCAATCCAATTACATGTATTCATTGGTTCTTTGGTAATTTGAACTGAAGTTTAGTTCTAGTAGCCCCCGAGCCTTAATTTGGTTGGAACGGCCGAGTTAAGGCTCGACCTGACCATTGATTTTGCTTTTGACAGGCTTTGGAGCAGGAGAATAACAAATTGTCTGAAGATATGCAACGGATGCAAACCGAACTTCAAGCCAGTAGGGCACAACTCGAGGATGTATAGAATTTTTTACCAGGTAAGCTCATTGTTGGGGATATTATCCTACGTATGACCCGCCCTATGAGGTTGGGTCAAGATTATGGCGGCTCAATGTCCATATTCACGATGGGCCCTGACATACAAGACAGGAGGTGCAAGGCGGTTTACCAAGGGGGGCCGATGGCGGCCTAGGACACGAAGATGGCGACTCTGAGTCCACAGGGTAGAAGGTCGCCAGAAACTTCCTTGGTAGAGGAGTAAGACGAGTTAGAGATATATCGAGTCACAAATCATAATGTGACCCAGACTCTTGTAAACCTAGGGTCTCGACTTGTATATAAAGGCGAGTCCCTAAGACCGGTAGACTTAAGTTACAATCAATAGAGAGCCAGGTCAGGCGAATCCGCACCCTTGTAATTGATTTCATCATCAATACACACAAAGCAGGGTATAGGATTTTACCTCCATTGGAGGGGCCGAACCTGGGTAAACTCGTCGCTCGTTCCCGATTAACCCCTTTGAGTTGCCACGTAGTTGCGATGGCTACATCACTAAGTCCTTTCACAAGGACATCTGTCGTGACAAAACCACGACACTCATGGTAAGGGTAATTTGGTTTATGGTGTGGTGGATTGCATAAGGCCACTTATTTATCAAAGGATTTTTTTGATATAGCGGGCGAATCCATAAACCATATGCAGAGGGATCTGGACTCAGCTCGTGATTCTCAAAGGTACACTGAATCCCAGCTTGAAGCAGGTCATCGCGTATTGGCAATATGCCGCGAAGAAAACAACCAGCTTAAGGAGGAGAAGAAAAATTAGGCCAAATAGATTGAAGCATTAAAATCTCAACTCACACATAGCAACAAAGAGAATCAACATTTAAAGAGCGGTTTACATTGTAAGTAAAAATCCTTGACCTGTTTGTTTGATAAATCACTGTGTGACGACGGTATACTAAAAGACTTCTAATCGTTCATTTTGTCTGAAAAGGTCTCTTGACCGGGCGTCCCATGACAGAAGCCGATTCCTTCGGGGAGAATATGTTACAAGAGATTTCCGCTATTCATGAGCGGGCTCGAAAAGACATCCGTATTATGGTCCAAGATTTATGGCTAGACCAAACTCCACCATAGGGGATGGCTGAACTGTCCGAACTATTCAAAAGAGCCCGGAGCTGTTTCGAGCTATGGAAGATTTCAGCCTGCCAAGAAGGTTCTCGGGAAGCATGGGTCATGGTGAAGACCCGCTTCGTCTGTATTGATCCCGAACACATGGGACAAGTTGTTCCAGCAGGCCCTGATGGCGCGGAGATTCCTGTACATCTGGTGTACGACCAAGTGATGACAACTGCCTGTCTATCGCGGGAAGACTGTGCTTTGGATACTATAATAGATGATCTCGACCAACCAAGGGTGTAACCATGTGTACTCTTTATATTTTGTGTACCAAGACACTTCCCTTCAAATTTGTAATGTTTGTCATAAATCGACCATCGGCTTCTACCTCCCGTGTTTAAATAAGTGGGAGTGTTTCATACTTTATATCCGACGATAGCGAGAATCAATTTCCGAGAACAAGGCAATCCGGCCATGTGGTACTAACAGACAAATACGGTATGAGGGGATTATGTTATATTACAATAAAGCATAAGAAACATCTTCCGGAAAAAATCCTTTATGGGTTCCTTTTTCAGGGTTGCTACATAGTGTGTAGTTGTTGAGAATGTTTTTCCGACTAACACAGACGTGCAATGGCAAGGACTAGCGATGAAATTGACCTTGTTCGCTGCCAAACAAGTTGTATATTAAGAATGCTAGCTTTTGGCTTCACCCGTGTGAGGTACGAATCCAGGCGAACTGGCCGTGTCAATCGCAGAGGTGCTCCCTTTACTCTATAGCCGAATTGATCGGGAACGTAGAGAGTAAGCACAGGAGCAAGGCAACCTAGCTTTATAAAGATCTTAAGTCCAATTGATCCATACTATGGTGCGAATTTACGTTAAGACGAGGGTTATAAAGGACGAGTATGTTTAATCATATCTGATTGCTCCGTTACGAAGCTCCCAGGTGTTATACTTGAACATTTGCATTTACACGAGTATTCACAAAAAAATAGTGTTCAGTTAACCCGAACTCACCTCAGGGTAGTCTAGGGAGATCCTACAAAGAAAGAAGAAACATAAATGTTTGAAGAAGAAAGGGAAAGGAAACAATACAGGTACAACGATGCTGGTCTAGCCGTAGAAACGCCGAAGGGGAGCCGCGTTCCATGGGTTTGGCTCCATGCGATTGTCTCTTGGATTGCGTAGACGATAAGCTGTTGGAAATATGCCCTAGAGGCAATGATAAATAGTTTTTATTATATTTCCTGTTACAAGATAATTGTTCATTATCCATGCTATAATTGTATTGAATGAAAACATAGATACATGTGTGGATTTATAGACAAAACAATATCCCTAGCAAGCCTCTAGTTGGCTAGCCAGTTGATCAAGGATAGTCAAGGTTTTCTGACTATGTGCAAGTGTTGTTACTTGATAACTGGATCACATCATTAGGAGAATCATGTGATGGACTAGACCCAAACTATGAACGTAGCATATTGATCGTGTCGTTTTATTAGTATTGTTTTCTGCGTGTCAAGTATTTATTCCTATGACCATGAGATCATATAACTCACTCGCACCAGAGGAATACCTTGTGTGTATCAAACGTCACAACGTAACTGGGTGACTATAAAGGTGCTCGACAGGTATCTTCGAAGGTGTCCGTTGAGTTAGTATGGATCAAGACTGGGATTTTTCACTCCGTGTGATGGAGATGTATCTCGGGGACCACTTAGTAATACAACATCACACACAAGCCTTGCAAGCAATGTGACTAAGTGTAAGTCATGAGATCTTGTATAACGGAAAGAGTACAGAGACTTGCCGGTAACGAGATTGAAATAGGTATGCGGATACCAATGATCGAATCTCGGGCAAGTAACATATCGAAGGACAAAGGGAATGACATACGGGATTATATGAATCCTTGGCACTGAGATTCAACCGATAAGATCTTCAGAGAATATGTAGGATCCAATATGGGCATCCAGGTCCCGCTATTGTATATTGACCGAGGAGTGTCTCGGCTCATGTCTACATAGTTCTCGAACCCGCGGGGTCTGCACACTTAAGGTTCGATGATGTTTTAGTATAGTTGAGTTATATGTGTGGTTACCGAATGTTGTGCAGAGTCCTGGATGAGATCACGGATGTCACGAGGGTTTCCAGAATGGTGCAGAAACGAATATTGATATATAGGATGGTTTCATTTGGTATCCGGAAAGTTTCGGGCAATTCCGGTAGTGTACCGAGAGTGACGAATGTGTTCCGGGTGTTTACCGGGAGGGGCCCACCCACCCGGGGGTGAGCTCAAGGCCCTAGGGTGGCGCACCAAGTCCTTATTGGGCTGGTGGAGTCAGCCCAAGAGGGCTATGGCGCCACATGTAAAAATACCAAAAGAAAAGTAGAAGAAAATGGAAAGAGGGAGGTGGGAAGGAAGAGGAGGACTCCTCCTTCCCAAACCGATTTGGAGGATGAGTCCTCCTCCTCCTGGGGGCTGACGCATCTTGAGGCCCTTGTGCCTCAAGGCTAGCCCCTCCCCTCCTCCTATATATATTGGTAGTTTAGGGCTTTTTGAGACACAACTTTGCCACGTGCAACTCAAGGCTATTCCACATAGTTTTACCTCTAGATTGGATTTCTGGGGAGCTCGGGCGGAGCCCTACAGGAGTAGATCGTCACCACCACCGGAGCGCTGTCACACTGCCGGAGAACTCATCTACTTCTCCGTCTTGCTTGTTGGATCAAGAAGGTCAAGATCATCGTCGAGCTGTACGTGTGCTGAACGCGGAGGTGCCGTCCGTTCGGCGCTAGACCGGAACAGATCGTGGGACGACGGTGATTTGAATCACGAAGTTGTACCACTACATCAACGCGTTTCTTAACGCTTCCCGCTGAGAGATCTACAAGGGTATGTAGATCTAATCTCCTCTCGTAGATGGACATCACCATGATAGGTCTTCATGTGCGTAGGAATTTTTTTGTTTCCCATGCAACGTTCCCTAACAGTGGCATCATGAGCTAGGTTCATGCGTAGATGTTATCTCGAGTAGAACACAAAAGGTTTTGTGGACGATGATGTTCGATTCCTGCCCTCCTTAGTCTTTTCTCGATTCGGCGGTATTGTTGGATTGAAGCGGCCCGGACCGACATAACTCGTACACTTACGAGAGACCGGTTTCATTGATTGACATGCAACCTCGTTGCATAAAGATGACTGGCGGGTGTCGGTTTCTTCAACTTTAGTTGAATTGGTTTTGACTGAGGCGGTCCTTGGAGAGGTTAAATAGCAATTTGCACATCTCCGTTGTGGTTTTTGCATTAGTAAGATGCGATCATACTAGATACCCATAGCAGCCACGTAAAACATGCAACAACAAATTAGAGGACGTCTAACTTGTTTTTGCAGGGTATGCTTGTGATATGATATGGCCAATGATGTGATGTGATATATTGGATGTATGATATGATCATGTTGTAATAGTTAATATCGACTTGCACGTCGATGGTATGGCAACCGGCAGGAGCCATAGGGCTGTCTTTAAACTAACGTTTGTGTTTGCAGATGCGTTTACTATATTGCTAGGTCGTATATTTAGTAGTAATAGCATAGATAGCATGACAACCTCGATGGCGACACATTGATGGAGAGCATGGTGTGGCGCCGGTGACAAGAAGATCATGCCGGTGCTTAAGTGATGGAGATCGAGAAGCACAAGATGATGGCCATATCATGTCACTTATGAATTGCATGTGATGTTAATCCTTTTATGCACCTTATTTTGCTTAGAACGGCGGTAGAATTATAAGGTGATCTCTCAATAAAATTTCAAGATGAAATTGTGTTCTCCATGACTGTGCACCGTTGCGACAGTTCGTCGTTTCGAGACACCACGTGATGATCGGGTGTGATAGACTCAACGTTCACATACAACGGGTGCAAAAGAGTTGCACACGCCGAACATTCTTGACGAGCCTAGCATGTGCAGACATGGCCTCGGAACACATGAGACCGAAAGGTCGAGCATGAATCGTATAGTTGATATGATTAGCATAGAGATGCTTACCACTGAAAGTATTCTCAACTCACGTGATGATCGGACTTGAGTTAGTGAATTTGGATCATGTACCACTCAAATGACTAGAGAGATGTAATTTTTGAGTGGGAGTTTATTAGTAATTTGATTAGTTAACCTCTAATTATCTTAAACATAGTCTAAGTCCACTTTGCAATATTTGTGTTGTAGATCAATGGCTCACGCAATAGTCACCCTGAATTTTAATACATTCCTAGAGAAAGCTAAGTTGAAAGATGATGGAAGCAACTTTGTAGACTCGGCTCGTAATCTTAAGTTGCTCCTGCGAGCTGGGAAGAAGGATTATGTCCTTAATGCTGCACTAGGAGATGAACCACCCGCTACGGTTGACCAAGATGTTAAGAACGCTTGGTTAACACGTAAGGAGGACTACTCAGTAGTTCAATGTGCAGTCTTGTATGGCTTAGAGCCGGGACTTCAACGTCGCTTTGAGCGTCATGGAGCATATGAGATGTTCCAGGAGTTGAAGTTTATCTTTCAGAAGAACGCCCGGATTGAGAGGTATGAGACCTCCGATAAATTCTATGCTTGCAAGATGGTGGAGAATTCGTGTGTCACTGAACATGTGCTCAAAATGTTTGGGTACTCAAACCGTCTAGCTGAGCTGGGGATTGAACTCCCGCAAGAGGTTATCACTGACAGAATTCTTCAATCACTGCCACCAAGCTACAAGAGCTTTGTGTTGAACTATAACATGCAAGGGATGAACAAGTTACCCGGTGAGTTATTCGTGATGCTGAAAGTTGCAAAGTCAGAACTCCGAAAAGAGCATCAAGTGTTGATGGTCAATAAGACCACTAGTTTCAAGAGAAACGACAAAGTCAAGAAGGGTAACTCCAAGAAGAGCGGCAAGCCTGTTGCCAATCCGACAAAGAAACCCAAGGCTGGACCTAAGCCTGAAACACAGTGTTATTATTGCAAGGGACTGGGTCACTGGAAGCGCAACTGCCCCAAGTATTTGGCTGATAAGAAGAGGGCCAAGGAAAAATCAGGTATATTCGATATACATGTTATTGATGTGTACTTAACCAACTCTCGTAGTAGTGCCTGAGTATTTGATGCCGGTTCTGTTGCTCATATTTGCAACTTGAAACAGGAACTACGGAATGAACAAAGGCTGGCGAAAGATGAAGTGACGATGCGCGTGGGAAATGGTTCCAAGGTTGATGCAATCGCCGTCGGCACAGTTTCACTTCAGTTACCATCAGGATTAGTTATGAACTTAAATAATTGTTATTTAGTCTCTGCGTTAAGCATGAACATTATATATGGATCTTGTTTATTGTGAGACGGTTACTCGTTTAAGTCAGAGAATAATGGTTGTTCTATTTTTATGAGTAATATCTTTTATGGTCATGCACCCAATGTGAGAGGATTGTTCATATTGAATCTTGATAGCGATGATACACATATACATAACACTGAGACCAAAAGATGTATAGTTAACAATGATAGTGCCATGTTTTTGTGGCACTGCCGCTTAGGTCATATTGGTGTAAAGCGCATGAAGAAACTCCATTCTGATGGACTTTTGGAGTCACTTGACTTTGAATCACTTGACACGTGCGAACCATGCCTCATGGGCAAGATGACTAAGACTCCGTTCTCTGGAACAATGGAGCGTGCAAGTGACTTGATGGAAATCATACATACCGATGTGTGCGGTCCAATGAGTGTGGAGGCGCGCGGCGGATATTGTTATTTTCTCACCTTCACTAACGATTTGAGTAGGTATGGATATATCTACTTGATGAAGCACAAGTCTGAAACGTTTGAGAAGTTCAAGCAATTTCAGAGCAAAGTTGAAAATCATCGTAACAAGAAGATCAAGTTCCTACGGTCTGATCGTGGGGGTGAATATCTGAGTTTCGAGTTTGGTGCTCACTTAAGACAATTTGGAATTGTTTCATAGTTGACACCGCGTGCAACACCACATCGTAATGGTGTGTCTGAACGTCCTAATCGTACTTTGTTAGAAATGGTGTGATCTATGATGTCTCTTACCGATTTGCTGTTATCGTTTTGGGGTTATGCATTAGAGACAGTTTCATTCACTTTAAATAGGGCACCATCAAAATCCGTTGAGACGACACCATACGAACTGTGGTATGGAAAAAGATCGAAGTTGTCGTTTCTTAAAGTTTGGGGATGTGATGCTTATGTCAAAAAGCCAGCCTGAAAAGCTGGAACCCAAAGCGGAAAAGTGTGTCTTCATAGGTTACCCAAAGGAGACAGTTGGGTACACCTTCTATCTCAAATCCGAGGGCAAAGTGTTTGTTGCTAAAAATGAAGCTTTTCTTGAGAAGGAGTTTCTCTCGAAAGAATTGAGTGGGAGGAAGATAGAACTTGATGAGGTTGTCGAACCTTTAGTCCCTCTAGATGGTGGCTTAGGGCAAGGGGAAACCCCTGTCGTTGTGATGCCGGTTGAGGAGGAAGTTGATGATGATGATCATGAAACTTTGGATCAAGTTCCCATCGGACCTCGCAGATCAACAAGATCACGTACTACTCCTGAGTGGTACGGTAATCCTGTCTTATCAATCATGTTGTTAGACAACAACGAACCTGCGAATTATGAAGAAGCAATGGTGGGCCTGGATTCCAACAAATGGCTGGAGGCCATGAAGTCCGAGATAGGATCTATGTACAAAAACAAAGTGTGGACTTTGGAAGTACTACCTGAAGGCCGCAAGGCTATTCAAAACAAATGGATCTTTAAGAAGAAGACGAACGCAGATGGTAATGTGACCGTTTATAAAGCTCGACTTGTGGCAAAGGGTTTTTCACAAGTTCAAGGATTTGACTACGATGAGACGTTCTCACCGGTAGCGATGCTTAAGTCCGTCTGAATCATGTTAGCAATAGCTGCATTTTTTGATTATGAAATCTGGCAGATGGATGTCAAAATGGCGTTCCTTAACGGTTTTCTTAAAGAAGAGTTGTATATGATGCAACCCGAAGGTTTTGTCGATCCAAAGAATGCTAACAAAGTGTGCAAGCTCCAGGGATCCATTTATGGACTGGTGCAAGCATCTCGGAGTTGGAATAAACACTTTGATGAGGTGATCAAAGCATTTGGGTTTATATAAGTGGTTGGAGAATCTTGTATTTACAAGAAAGTGAGTGGGAGCTCTGTGGCGTTTCTAATATTATATGTGGATGACATATTGATGATTGGAAACAATGTGGAGTTTTTGGAGAGCGTAAAGGATTACTCGAATAAAAGTTTCTCTATGAAGGACCTAGGAGAAGCTGCTTACATTCTAGGCATTAAGATCTATAGGGATAGATCGAGACGCCTGATAGGACTATCACAAAGCACATACCTTGATAGAGTTTTGAAGAAGTTCAAAATGGAATAGTCCAAGAAAGGGTTCTTGCCAGTGTTACAAGGTATAAAATTGAGTAAGACTCAGTGCCCAGCAACTGCGGAAGATAGAGAACAAATGAGTTCCGTCCCCTATGCTTCAGCCATAGGTTCTATCATGTATGCAATGCTTTGCACTAGACCAGATGTCAACTTGGCCATAAGTATGGCAGGCAGGTTTCAGAGTAATCCAGGAGTGGATCACTGGACGGCGGTCAAGAATATTCTGAAGTACCTGAAAAGGACTAAGGAAATGTTTCTCGTTTATGGAGGTGACGAAGAGCTTGTCATAAAGGGTTACGTCGACGCAAGTTTTGACATTGATCCGGATGACTCTAAGTCGCAAACTGGATACGTATTTATTCTTAATGGGGGTGCGGTAAGCTGGTGTAGTTCCATGCAAAGCGTCGTAGCAGATTCTACATGTGAAGCAGAGTACATGGCTGCCTCGGAGGCAACAAAGGAGGGTGTCTGGATGAAGCAGTTCATGACGGATCTTGGAGTTGTGCCGAGCGCACTAAATCCAATAACTCTGTTCTGTGACAACATTGGTGCCATTGCTCTAGTAAAGGAACCAAGGTTTCACAAGAAGACCAGACACATCAAACGACGCTTCAACCTCATCCGCGACTACGTCGAAGGAGAGGACGTGAATATTTGCAAAGTGCACACAGATCTGAATGTAGCAGACCCGCTGACTAAACCTTTTCCACGGGCAAAACATGATCAACACAAGAACTGTATGGGTGTTAGATTTATTACAATGTAAATCGCATGGTGATGTGAGGACTAGATTATTGACTCTAGTGCAAGTGGGAGACTGTTGGAAATATGCCCTAGAGGCAATGATAAATAGTTATTATTATATTTCCTGTTACAAGATAATCATTTATTATCCATGCTATAATTGTACTGAATGAAAACATAGATACATGTGTGGATACATAGACAAAACAATGTCCCTAGCAAGCCTCTAGTTTGCTAGCCAGTTGATCAAGGATAGTCAAGGTTTTCTGACTATGTGCAAGTGTTGTTACTTGATAACTAGATCACGTCATTAGGAGAATCATGTGATGGACTACACCCAAACTAGGAATCTAGCATATTGATCGTGTCGTTTTATTGCTATTGTTCTCTTCTTGTCAAGTATTTATTCCTATGACCATGAGATCATATAACTCACCGACACCGGAGGAATACCTTGTGTGTATCAAACATCACAACGTAACTGGGTGACTATAAAGGTGCTCTACAAGTATCTCCGAAGGTGTCCGTTGAGTTAGTATGGATCAAGACTGGGATTTGTCACTCCGTGTGACGGAGAGGTATCTCGGGCCCACTCGGTAATACAACATCACACACAAGCCTTGCAAGCAATGTGACTAAGTGTAAGTCACAGGATCTTGTATTACGGAACGAGTAAAGTGACTTCCCGGGTAACGAGAATGAAAGAGGTATGCGGATACCGACGATCAAATCTCGGGCAAGTAACATACCGAAGGACAAAGGGAATGACATACGAGATTATATGAATCCTTGGCACTGAGGTTCAACCGATAAGATCTTTGGAGAATATGTAGGATCCAATATGGGCATCACGGTCCCGTTATTGGATATTGACCGAGGAGTGTCTCGGGTCATGTCTACATAGTTCTCGAACCCGCAGGGTCTGCACACTTAAGGTTCGATGATGTTTTAGTATAGTTGAGTTATATGTGTGGTTACCGAATGTTGTTCGGATCCCGGATGAGATCACGGACGTCACGAGGATTTCTGGAATGGTCCGGAAACGAAGACTGATATATAGGATGGTTTCATTTGGTCACCGAAAAGTTTCGGGCAATTCCGGTAGTGTACCGGGAGTGATGAATGGGTTTCGGGTGTTTACCGGGAGGGGCCCACCCACCCGGGAGTGAGCCCAAGGCCCTAGGGTGGCGCACCAAGTTCTTATTGGGCTGGTGGAGTCAGTCCAAGAGGGCTATGGCGCCACATGTAAAAATACCAAAAGAAAAGAAGAAAAAAAATGGAAAGAGGGAGGTGGGAAGGAAGAGGAGGACTCCTCTTCCCCAAACTGAATTGGAGGAGGAGTCCTCCTCCTCCTGGCGGCCCGGTCACCTTGAGGCCCTTGTGCCTCAAGGCTAGCCCCTGCCCTCCTCCTATATATATTGGTGGTTTAGGGCTTTTTGAGACACAACTTTGCCACGTGCAACTCAAGGCTATTCCACATAGTTTTACCTCTAGATCGGATTTCTGCGGAGCTCGGGTGGAGCCCTGCAGGAGTAGATCGTCACCACCACCAGAGCGCCATCATGCTACCGGAGAACTCATCTATTTCTCCATCTTGCTTGCTGGATCAAGAAGGCCGAGATCATCGTCGAGCTGTACGTGTGGTGAACGCGGAGGTGCCGTCCGTTAGGCGCTAGATCGGAACGGATCGTGGGACGACGGTGATTTGAATCACGAAGTTGTACCACTACATCAACCACGTTTCTTAACGCTTCCCGCGAAGCGATCTACAAGGGTATGTAGATCTAATCTCCTCTCGTAGATGGACATCACCATGATAGGTCTTCGTGTGCGTAGGAAATTTTTTGTTTCCCATGCAACGTTCCCCAACATAAGCTCCTCCGGTTAGAACTGCGTTGATCATGAAGGGGCCTTCCCATTTTGGGTGAAGTTTAAGCTTCTTTTTTTTGGGAGACGAAGCACTAATTCACCCGCATTGTATGTCTTGGCCCGAACTTCTCTGCTTTTATGGTGCCGAGCTTGCTGCTGGTAAAATGCTGATCGAGCCTGAGCTATGTATCGCTCGCCTTCTAGGGCATCCAAATTGTCGTGCCAATCTAACTCGGCTTCCTTTTCCTCGTACATATGCACACGGGGTGCATCGTGGATGATATCACAGGGAAGGACCGCTTCGGCCTCGTATACCATAAAATGGCGTATATCCTGTGGAACGGTTTGGGGTGATACGCAAGCCCCATACTATGGAATCGAGTTCCTCCACCCAATGACAGTCGGATTATGTAAGAGAGCATAACAGACGCAGATTAATACCACTCATGATGAGCCCATTAGCTCGTTCGACCTGCCCATTGGTTTGTGGATGGTAAAGTCAGGCGTAATCAAGCTTGATGCCTAGATTTGCACACCAATCCTTCACCTCTTGGGTGGTGAAATTGGATCCATTGTCGGTTATTATGCTGTGCGGGGCACCATAACGATGCACGACACCAGATATAAAATCGATGACCGGCTTAGCCTAGGCGGAACTGACCGGCTTTGCCTCGATCCACTTGGTGAATTTGTCAACCATCACCAGGAGATATTTCTTTTCGTGATCCCCCCTTAAGTGGGCTGACCATCTCCAGAACCCAGATCACAAAGGGCCACATGATCAGAATCGTCCGAAGGGCTATGGGAGGCATATGGCTTGGATTCGTGAAGAGTTGGCATCCCGTGCATCCCTGAACAAGTGCGTGGGCATCTTCTTGAGTTGTGGGCGAGAAGAAACCAGCTCGAAAATCCTTGATGACCAAGGCCTGGGTTGCTGCATGATGGCCGCCCATGCCAGAGTGTACTTCATCCAACAATTGCTTTCCTTCGTCTTCGGATATGCACCATTGAAGTATTCTGATGGTGCTCTTTTTATACACCTCACTGATACATCTCAAACGTATCTATAATTTTTGATGGTTTCACGCTGTTATCTTGCCTTCTTTGTATGTTTTATGTACCTTTTTATATATTTTTGGGACTAACTTATTAATTCAGTGCCAAGTGCCAGTTCCGGTTTTTTCCATGTTTTTGACTCTTTTCAGATCTGATTTTGGAACGGAGTCCAAACAGAAGAAAAACCCCGAAATGATTTTTTCCCGAACGGAAGAAGTCCAGGGGGCTTCTGGGCTAAGCCAGGTGGGCTCCAGGGAGCCCACAAGCCCCCACTCCGCCACCAGGGGGGAGGCGGCGGTGGGCACGCTTGTGGCCTCCCTGGCCGCCCCCTGACCTAGGTCTTTGGCCTATAAATTCCCAAATATTCCGCAAAAAAATCAGGGGAGCCTCGAAAATACTTTTTCGCCGCCGCAAGCTTCCGTTTCCGCGAGATCTCATCTGGAGACCCTTCCCGGCACCCTGCCGGAGGGGACTTTGGAGTTGGAGGGCTTCTTCATCATCATCATCGCCCCTCCAATGACTCGTGAGTAGTTCACTTCAGACCTACGGGTCCGTAGTTAGTAGCTAGATGGCTTCTTCTCTCTCTTGGATCTTCAATACAAAGTTCTCCATGATCTTCATGGAGATGTATCCGATGTAATCTTCTTTGGCGGTGTGTTTGTCGAGGTCCGATGAATTGTGACTTGTGATCAGATTATCTATGATATATATTTGAGTCTTTGCTGATTTCTTATATGCATGATTTGATATCCTTGTAAGTCTCTCCGAGTCTTGGGTTTTGTTTGGCCAACTAGATCTATGATTCTTGGAATGGGAGAAGTGCTTGGTTTTGGGTTCTGCCATGTGGTGAACTTTCCCAGTGACAGTAGGGGCAGCAAGGCACACATCAGGTAGTTGCCATCAAGGGTAAAAAGATGGGGTTTTTATCATTGGTTTGAGATTATCCCTCTATATCATGTCATCTTGCTTAAGGCGTTACTCTGTTCTTATGGACTTAATACACTAGATGCATGATGGATAGCGGTCGATGTGTGGAGTAATAGTAGTAGATGCAGAAGGTATCTGTCTACTTGTTTCAGACGTGATTCCTATAGAAATAATCATTGCATAGATATCGTCACGACTCTGCACAGTTCTGTCAATTGCTCGACAGTAATTTGTTCACCCACTGTCTACTTGCTTTCATGAGAGAAGCCACCAGTAAACACTACGGCCCTCGGGTGTATTCACATCCATCATTTACAACTCCGCTTTTACTTTGCTTTGTTACTTTGCTGCTTTCAGTTCTCACTTGGCAAACAATCTATAAGGGATTGACAACCCCTTCATAGCGTTGGGTGCAAGCTGTTTGTGTTTGTGCTGGATCTTGAGATACTCTTCCGCCGGATTGATACCTTGGTTCTCAAACTAAGGGAAATACTTACCGTCGCTGTGCTACATCACCCTTTCCGCTTCAAGGGAACACCAACGCAAGGCTCCAAGGCCACGGGGGAAATCCTTTGCATACTTGCCTAGGAAGTCCCTTAAGGCGTAGCCGCAGCTGAAGGATTCCTGGTGCCGTCGACACAACTGTTTCTGGCGCCGTTGCAAGGGATACACATCAGTCGTCAAAAGTATTTCTGGCGCCGTTGCCGGGGATACACATCAGCCATCACTCACCCTCATGTACCTTATAGGCTTTAGATCGGCGAATAATGCACCGTGCCTCAGTTTGGTCCTCGGGGAGCTCCTTGCATAATAGATAGGCAAGGAATGGTTCAGTCCATGTAGAGAGATTACTGCCATGACCTCATGTGTTGGGGGTGTTTCCTCAATAGAAGGTCCGCCGATGACTTGATCGTCTTGGTGGGCTATGGCAGAAGGGAGGGATGGTTTGCTCCACACCATTGGCTGTTCTGTTCCCTGACTTGTCCCGCCACACCACATATGGCTTAAAGAGCCTTTCTAGGTATATGTTATTGGGGACGGGGTCACGTGTCGTGCCTAAGCGGGTGTGAACGTCTGCAACTTGATTGTTATCCCTTGAGACGTGATGGAATTCCAGCCCCTCGAATCATGCCAATATCTTGAGTACGATGTCTCTGTATGCTTCCATCTTCGGGTTTTTGGCGTCGAATTCACCGTTAATTTGTGATATGGCGAGGTTGGAGTCTCCTCGTACCTAAAGCCATTGTATACCCATTGAGACCGCCATCCGAAGACCACGCAACAAGGCTTCGTATTCGGCTGCGTTACTGGAATCGGCATACATAACCTGTAACATGTACCGTACATTGTCTCTGGTAGGAGATGTGAGGATTACTGTGGCTCCAAGACTGGCAAGGGTTTTGGATCCGTCAAAGTACATGATCTAATGAGCATAGGTGTTGTATTCTTTGGGGAGTTCATCCTCCGTCCATTCCGCAACGAAGTCGGCCAACATTTGAGATTTGATAGCTATCCGTGGCTTCTAGATGATCTCAAACGGCAGGATCTCGAAGGCTTACTTGGCAATCTGGCCAGTGGCGTACTTGTTGTTAATTATATCATTCAGGGGCACTTCTAATGTCACCATGACTGTGCACTCCTGAAAATAGTGTCTGGGTTTGCGCGACGCCATGAACACTGTGTAAGCGATTTTCTGGTAGTGTGGGTGTCTTGTCTTGCATGGGGTAAGCACCTCACATACGTAGTAGACACGTCTTTGTACCCGTAACTGGTGACCCTCAACTTCTCAATCTACGACGAGGACCATGCTGCCCACTTGATTAGTGGCTGCGATGTATAGCAACATCGGTTCCCCTGGATAAGGTGCGGCGAGTATAGGGTTACTGGCCAGTAGCGTTTTTATTTCCTCCAGGGCCGTCGTGGCCTCCTCGGTCCATTTGAAGTTTTTGGTGTTCTTCAGAAACCTGTAGAGTGGGATGGCCTTCTCGCCGAGGCGAGAGATGAACCGAGTTAAAGCCGCCATGCAACGTGCCAATTTTTGGACGTGCGGTAGCTCTATTGGGATAGAGAGTTCGGACAGAGCTTGGATTTTGGCCGGATTGGCTTCGATTCCGCATTGTGACACAATAAAACCGAGGAGTTTTCCATCCGGGACTCGGAAGATGCATTTGTCTGGGTTAAGCCGTATGACATATGCCCGTAGGTTGGCAAACGTTTCTCTTAGATCGTCTACTAGTTGGTTGACGTGACGGGTCTTGACGACTGCGTCGTCCATGTATGCCTCCACGGTTTTGCTAATTTGTTTTCCCAAACATGTTTGGATCATGCGCTGGTAAGTGGTGTGTGCATTTTTTTAACCCGAAGGGCATTGTGTTAAAGTTGAACGACCCGTGTGGGGGTTATGAAGGCAGTTGATGCCTGATCGGATTCCTTCATTTTGATGTGATGATATCCGGAGTAGGCATTAAGGAAGCACAGGGAGTCGTGTCAGGCTGTTGCATCGATGATCTGATCTATTCGGGGTAAAGGAAAGGGGTCCTTTGGGCATGCTTTGTTGAGCTCTTTAAAATCGACACATAGCCGCCAGGATTTATCCTTCTTTGGTACCATGACCAAATTTGCCAGCCACTTAGGGTGTTTGATGTCCGTGATGAATCCGGCCTCCAGTAACTTGGCCAGTTCTTTCCCCATGGCTTGAATCTTAGGTTCAGAAAAGCGTCGCAGGATTTGTTTCACCGGCTTAAAGCCTGCTCTTATGTTTAGATTGTGTTTGGCCAGACCAGTGGGGATCGCTGGCATATCTGAAGGATGTGAGGCAAATATATCCAAGTTCTCTCATAGGAAGGGCGTAGTGCTTCATCTACTGTGGGTTCCAGGTGGGATCCAATGGATGCGGTCTTATTAGGGTCCGTTGGATGTACCTGGAATTTGATAGTTTCATCCGCCGGCTTGAAAGGCGTAGATTTCGGTCGCTTGCCAAGGATTACGTTGTCTTTGTCCACCACGGCCCGCAGGGCTGTTAGTTCTTCTGCGGCCAGAGTTTCAGCCAATACCTCCAAGGCTAGGGATGTCGTCTTATTTTCGGCTCGGAGCTGTTGGAAATATGCCCTAGAGGCAATAATAAATTGGTTATTATTATATTTCCTTGTTCATGATAATCATTTATTATCCATGCTAGAATTGTATTGAATGGAAACACAAATGCATGTGTGGATACACAGACAAAACACAGTCCCCAGTAAGCCTCTAGTTGACTGGCTCGTTGATCAAAGATGGTTAAGGTTTCCTTGGCATAGACAAGTGTTGTCACTTGATAACGGGATCACATCATTAGGAGAATGATGTGATGGACAAGACCCAAACTATGAACATAACATATGATTGTGTCAGTTTATTCCTACTGTTTTTTGCATGTCAATGTATCTGTCCCTATGACCATGAGATCATGCAACTCCCGAACACCGGAGGAATACCTTGTGTGTATCAAATGTCACAACGTAACTGGGTGACTATAAAGGTGCTCTACAGGTACCGAAGGTGTTTGTTGGGTTGGCATGGACCAAGACTCGGATTTGTCACTCCGTGTAACAGAGAGGTATCTCGGGGCCCACTCGGTAATATAACATCACAATAAGCCTTGCAAGAAATGTGACTAAGGAGTTAGTCACAGGATCTTGTATTACGTAACGAGTAAAGAGACTTGCCGGTAACGAGATTGAACTAGGTATGGAGATACCGATGATCAAATCTCGGGCAAGTAACATACCGAAGGACAAAGGGAACAACATACGGGATTAACTGAATCCTTTACATAGAGGGTCAACTGAAAAGATCTTTGTAGAATATGTAGGAGCCAATATGGGCATCCAGGTCCTCTATTGGTTATTGACTGGAGAGTGTCTCACATCATGTCTGCATAGTTCTCGAACCCGCAGGGTCTGCACACTTAAGGTTCGGTGATGTTTTGGTATAGTTGAATTATTGATATTGGTAACCGATTGTTGTTCGGAGTCCCGGATGAGATCCCAAACATCACGAAGGTTTCCGGAATGGTGTGGAAACGAAGATTGATATATAGGAATGTTGCATTTGGCTTATGGAAAGATTTTGGGCATTGCCGGTAAAGTACCAGGAGTACGAATGGGTTGCGGGGTTTTACCGGGAGGGGCCACTCACCCAAGAGAGGACCTAATAGGCCTATGGGTGGCGCACCAGCCCTTAGTGGGCTGGTGAGGCCTGCCCAATAACCTATTTTGGCCAAAGCAAAAAAAAGTAAGGAGGTGGACAAGTGGAGAAGGAGTCCTCCACCAAACCGAATTGGAGGACTCCTCCCTCTTGGTTCGGCCGAACCCTCCTACTTTGAGTTGGAGGCAAGGCAACCCTCCCTTTTGTTCCACCTATATATAGTGGAGGTTTGAGAGGCTTTTTGCACCCCAAGCCATAGTGCAACCCTATCTCCCTCCACCACTTCGTGACACCGTGTAGCTAGTTCGATATGGCACGGCGAAGCCGTGCCGGAGTAGCTCCACCACCATCACCGCCACGCCGTCGTGCTGCCAAAGAATTCAGCTACCTCACCACCCCTCTTGGTGGATCAAGAAGGCGGTGATTGTCATCGAACTGTAGGTGTGCGGAACACGGAGGTGCCGTCCGTTCGGCACTAGATCGGGATGGATTGTGATTGGATCGCAGGACAGATCGTGATGGGATCGCGGGACGGGCTGCGATTTGGATCGCGAAGATGTTCCACTACATCAACCGTGTTATATTCTCTTCCGCTTTAGCGATCTACAAGGGTATGTAGATTCAGTCTGCCCTCTCGTAGATGATCATCACCATGGATAGGTATTGCGTGTGCGTAGGAATTTTTTTGTTTCCCATGCAACATTCTCCATCAGTGGCATCATGAGCTAGGTCTATGCATAGATGACATCTCGAGTAGAACACAAAAGAGTTTGTGGGCCTTGATTTTCAATTTTCTACCCTCCTTAGTCTTTTCTTGATTCGGTGGTATTGTTGGATTGAAGCGGCCTGGACCAACATTACTCGTACGCTTATGAGAGACCGGTTTCATCGACTAACATGCAACTTGTTGCATAAAGATGACTGGCGGGTGTCTGTTTCTTCAACTTTAGTTGAATCAGATTTGACCGAGGTGGTCCTTGGAGAAGGTTAAATAGCAACTTGCATATCACCGTTGTGGTTTTGCGTAAGTAAGATGCGATCATACTAGATACCCATAGCAGCCACGTAAAACATGCAACAACAAATTAGAGGACCACTAACTTGTTTTTGCACGGTATGCATGTGATGTAATATGGCCAAAGACATGATATGATATATTGGATGTATGAGATGATCATGTCGTAACAGTTAAATATCAACTTGCACGTCGATGCTACAGCAACCGGCACGAGCCATAGGGTTGTCATTAATTATTTTGTGCTTGGGGATGCATTGCTTTATCGCTAGTAGTAGCTTTAGTAGTAACAACATAGTTAGCTCGACAACCTCGATGGCAGCACAATGATGTAGATCATGGTGTGGCGCCGGTGACAATGGAGATCATGCCGGTGCTGTGGTGATGGAGATCAAGAAGCACAAGTTCATGGCCATATCATGTCACTTATGATTTGCATGTGATGTTAATCCTTGTATGCACCTTATTTTGCTTAGAACGATGGTAGTATTATAAGGTGACCGCTCACTAAAATTTCAAGATAAAATTGTGTTCTCCCCGACTGTGCACCGTTGGGACAGTTCGTCATTTCGAGACACCACGTGATGATCGGGTGTGATAGGCTCAACATTCACATACAACAGGTGCAAAACAGTTGCGCACGCGGAACACTCGGGTTAAACTTGATGAGCCTAGCATGTACAGACATGGCCTCGGAACACAAGAGACCGAAAGATCGAGCATGAATCATAGAGTTGATATGATCAACATGGAGATGTTCACCACTGAAACTATGCTCAAATCACGTGATGATCGGACTTGAGTTAGTGGATTTGGATCATGCGACACTCAAATGACTAGAGGGATGTCAATTTGAGTGGGAGTTCTTAAGTAATATGATTAATTGAACTCATTATCATGAACATAGTCAAATGGTCTTTACAAATTATGTTGTAGCTTGCGCTGTAGTTCTATTGTTTTTTGATATGTTCCTAGAGAAAATTTAGTTGAAAGTTGATAGTAGCAATTATGCGGACTAGGTCCATAAACTAAGGATTGTCCTCATTGGTGCACAGAAGGCTTATGTCCTTAAAGCACCACTCGGTGTGCTGAACCCTGAGCGTGGTGTGTGGATTTTGCGAACATCTGACATACAAGTTTTTGATAACTATGTGATAGTTCAGTGCGTAATGCTTAACAACTTAGAATTGAGGCGCCCAAGACGTTTTGAACATCACAGAACATTCCAAGAGCTGAGATTAGGATTTCAGGCTCGTGCCCGTGTTGAGAGGTATGAGACCTCCGACAAGATTCTTTGTCTACAAAGTGAGGGAGAAAAGCTTAATCATTGAGCATGTGCTCAGATTGTCTGGGTACTACAATCGCTTGAATTGAGTGGGAGTTGATCTTCCAGATAAGATAGTGATTGACATATTTCTCCAAAGTCACTACCACCAAGCTACTGGAGCTTCATGATGAACTATAGCATATCAAGGATGCACAAGATGATCCCTGAGTTATTCGCGATGTTTGACACCGTGAAAGTAGAAATCAAGTAGGAGCGTCAATTGTTGATGGTTAGTGAAACCGCTAGTTTAGAGAAGGGCAAGGGCAAGAAGGGATACCTCATGAATGACAAACTAGTTTCCGCTCTAGTGAAGAAACCCAAGGTTAAACCCAAACTCGAGACTAAGTGCTTCTATTATGAGGGGAACAGTCACTTGAGCGGAACTACCGTAGTTACTTGGTAGATGAGAAGGCTGGCAAAGTCGACGAAAGTATATTGGATATACATGATATTGATGTGTACTTTACTAGTACTCCTAGTAGCACCAGGATATTAGATACCGATTCGGTCGCTAAATGTTAGTAACTCGAAATGAAAGCTATGGAATAAACGGATACTAGCAAGGGTGAGGTGATGATGTGTGTTGGAAGAAATTTCAAGGTTGATGTGATCAAACATCACACGCTCCCTCTACCATTGGTATTAGTGTTGAACCTAAGTAAATGTTATTTGGTGTTTGCGTTGAGCACGAACATGATTAGATCGTGTTTATTGCAATATTCATTTAAAGAGAATAATGGTTATTCTATTTGCTTGAATAAATACCTTCAACAGTTTATTGAATCTCGATCATAGTGATACACATGTTCATGATATTTATTCCAAAAGATACAAAGTAGTAATGATAATACCACTTACTTGTGGCACTGCCGCTTGAGTCATATTGGTACAAATGCATGAAGAAGCTCCATAGTGATGGATCTTTGGACTCACTCGTTTTTCTGTTTGAGACATGCGAACCATGACTATTGGTGTAAATGCATGAAGAAACTCCATGCAGATGGATCATTTAGACTCACTTGATTTTGAAATCACTTGAGACATGCAAATCATGCCACATGGGCAAGATGATTGAAGGCCTCGTTTTCCAGTGAGATGGAACACGAAAGTAACTTATTGGAAGTAACACATTTTGATGTATGCAGTCCAATGAGTGCTGAGGCACACAGTGGATATCGTTATGTTATCACTTCATAGATGGCTTGAGTGGATACTAGTATATTTACTTTATGAAACACAAGTGTGAATTATTGAAAGGTTCAAGTAATTTCAGAGTGAAGTTGAAGATCGTCGTGAGAAGAGGATAAAATGTCTATGATATGACCATAGAGATGAATATCTGAGTTGCGAGTTTGGTACACATTTAAGACAATGTGGAAATTGTTTCACAATGAATGCTACCTCGAATACCATGGTGTGATGGTGTGTCCGAACATCATAGCCGCGCCCTATTGGATATGGTGCATACTATGATGTCTCTTATCAGATATTAGAGACACTTGCATTCACTTTAAATAGGGCACCACGTAATTCCGTTGAGATGACATCGTATGAACTATGCTTTGGAGAAACCTAAGGTGACGTTTTTAAAAAGTTTGGGGCTGCGATGCTTATGTGAAAAACTTTCAGTCTGATAAGCTCGAACCCAAAGCGGATAAATGCATCTTCATAGGATACCCAAAATGGTTGGGTATATCTCCTATCTCAGATCCGGAAGCAAAGTGTTTGTTTCTAGAAACAGGTCCTTTCTCGAGGAAAAGTTTCTCTCGAAAGAATTGAGTGGGAGGATGGTGGAACTTGATCAGGTTGTTGAACCATCACTTCAACCGGTGTGTAGCAGGGTGCAGGAAGTTGTTCCTGTGGCGCCTACACCAATTGAAGTAGAAGCTGATGATAGTGATCATGAAGCTTCAGATCAAGTTACTACAAACATCATAGGTCGGCGAGGTCACGTACTGCTATAGAGTGGTATGGCAACCCTGTCTTGGAGGTCATGTTGTTGGACAAATAATGAACCTATGAGCTATGGAGAGGCGGTGGTGGGCCTGGATTCTGACGAATGGCTGGACGCCATGAAATCCGAGGTAGGATCCATGTATAAAAAAGTGTAGACTTTGGAAGAACTACCTGATAGTCGTAAGACAGTTAAGTACATATGGATCTTTAAAAGGAAGACAGACAATGATGGTGAAAAGTCACCATTAAGAAAGCTCGACTTGTCGCAAAGATGTTTCCGACAAGTTCAAAGAGTTGACTATGATAAGACTTTCTCACTGTAGCGATGCTAAAAGTATGTTGGAATTATGTTAGCAGTTGCTGCATTATATATGAAATCTTGCAGATAGGATGTCAAAACATTGTTTCCCCGACGGTTTCCTTGAGGAAAGTTCGTATGTGATACAATCAGAAGGTTTTGTCCATCCTAAGGATGCTCACAATTATAAAAGCTCCAAAGATCCTTATGTGGGTTGGAGCAAGCTTCTCGGAGTTGGAATATACGCTTTGATAAGATGATCAAAGTTTTTGGCTTTATACATAGTTTATGAGAAACTTGTATTTCCAAGGAAGTGAGTGGGAGCACTATAGAATTTCTGGTGAGTATATGTGGTTGACATATTGTTGATCTGAAATGATGTAGAATTTCTGGAAAGCATATAGAGTTGTTTGAAAAGTGTTTTTCAAAGGAAAACCTGGATTGAGCTACTTGAACATTGAGCATCAAGATCTATAGAGATAGATCAAAATGCTTAATAGAACTTTCAAATGAATACATACCGTGACAAGATTTTGAAGGAGTTCAAAATAGATCAGTCAAAGAAATAGTTCTTGGTTGTGTTATAAGGTGTGAGTATTGAGTGAGACTCAAAACCCTACCACGATAGAAGAAAGAGAAAGGACGAAGGTCATCCCTTATGCATTATCCGTAGGCTCTATAGTATGTTGTGTTGTGTACCGCACCTCGTGTGTGCGTTGCCATTAATCTTTCAAGGGGTACTAAAGTGATCCAGGAATGGATTACTGGACAATAGTAAAAACTTATCCTTAGTAACTAGTGGACTAAGGATTTTTTTCTCGATTATGGAGGTGATAAAAGAGTTCGCCGTAAAGGGTTACGTCGATGCAAGCTTTGACATTAATCCGGATAACTCTGAGTAGTAAATCGGACTCGTATAATGGAGCAGCCATTTGGAATAGTTCCAAGTGGCACGTTGTAGCAGCATCTGTAGGATGACATAGAGATTTGTAAAGCACACACGGATCTGAAAGGTTCAAACCCATTGACTAAAAACCTCTCTCACAAGCAAGATATGATCAAACCCCATAACTGTATGGGTGTTAGATTCATTACAATTACATAGTGATCTGAACTAGATTATTGACTCTAGTGCAAGTGGGAGACTATTGGAAATATGCCCTAGAGGCAATAATAAATTGGTTATTATTATATTTCCTTGTTCATGATAATCGTTTATTATCCATGCTATAATTGTATTGAATGGAAACACAAATGCATGTGTGGATACATAGACAAAAAACTGTCCCTAGTAAGCCTCTACTTGACTGGCTCGTTGATAAAAGATGGTTAAGGTATCCTAGCCATAGACAAGTGTTGTCACTTGATAACGGGATCACATCATTAGGAGAATGATGTGATGGACAAGACCCAAACTATGAACGTAGCATATGATCGTGTTAGTTTATTGCTACTGTTTTCTGCATGTCAATGTATCTGTTCCTATGACCATGAGATCATGCAACTCCGGGACACCGGAGGAATACTTGTGTGTATGAAACATCACAATGTAATTGGGTAACTATAAAGGTGCTCTATAGGTATCTCCGAAGGTGTCTATTGGGTTGGCATGGGTCAAGACTGGGATTTGTCACTCAGTGTGACAGAGAGGTATCTCGGGGCCCACTCGGTAATACAACATCACAATAATCCTTGCAAGCAATGTGACTAAGGAGTTAGTCACGTGATCTTGTATTACGGAACGAGTAAATAGAATTGCTGGTAACGAGATTGAACTAGGTATGGAGATACCGACGATTGAATCTCGGGCAAGTATCTTTGTAGAATATGTAGGAGCCAATATGGGCATGTAGGTCCCGCTATTTGTTATTTGACCCGAGAGTGTCTCAGGTCATGTCTGCATAGTTCTCGAACCCGCAGGGTCTGCACACTTAAGGTTCAGTGACGTTTCGGTATAGTTGAATTATTGATGTTTGTAACCGAATGTTGTTTGGAGTACCGGATGAGATCCTGGACGTCACGGGGTTTTCCGGAATGGTCAGGAAACAAAGACTGATATATAGGAATGTTGCATTTGGCTTTCGGAAAGATTTGAGACATTACTGGTAAAGTACCGGGAGTGACGAATGGGTTCCGGGGTTTTACCGGGAGGGGCCACTCACCCGGGAGAGGAGCTAATAGGCCTATGGGTGGCGCACCATCCCTTAGTAGGATGGTAAGGCCAGCCCAATAACCTGTTTTGGCCAAAGCAAAAAAAGGAAAAATAAAAAAAGGAAGGAGTTGGACAAGTGGAGAAGGAGTCCTCCACCAAACCGAATTGGAGGAGGACTCCTCCCTATTGGTTCGGCCGAACCCTCCTACTTTGAGTAGGAGGCAAGGCAACCCTCCCTCTTGTTCCACCTATATATAGTGGAGGTTTGAGAGGCTTTTTGCACCCCAAGCCATAATGCAACCTTCTCTCCCTCCACCACTTCGTGACACCCCGTAGCTAGTTCGGTACGACACGTCCAAGCCCTGCCGGAGTAGCTCCACCACCATCACCGTCACGGCGTCGTGCTGCCGGAGAATATAGCTACATCACTGCCCCTCTTACCTGATCAAGAAGGCGGTGATCGTCAACGAGCTGTACGTGTGCTGAACGCGGGGGTGCCGTCCGTTCGGCACTAGATCGAGATGGATCGTGATGGGATCGCAAGACAAATCATGATGAGATCGCGGGACGGGATGCGATTTGGATTGCGAAGATGTTCCACTACATTAACCCTGTTATATACGCTTTCGCTTAGAGATCTACAAGGGTATGTAGATTCACTCTCCCCTCTCGTAGATGATCATCACCATGGATAGGTATTGCATGTGCGTAGGAATTTTTATGTTCCCGATGCAACGTTCTCCATCAGGAGTGCCTTGTGAGGGTCACTTTCTATCATGATTATACCATTTGGTCTTGGCATTTTCATCTTCATATACCCATAGGGTGGTATGGCCTGGAATCTTGTAAAGGCCTCCTGTCCCAACAGGGCATCATAACCACTGTGGAATGGCACGATGTGGAACAGGAGCTCCTCGGATCGGTAGTTATCAGGGGTACCAAATACAATGTTGAGTGTAATGCATCGTATGCAGCATGCTTCTTTGCTGGGGACTATGCCTCGGAAGGTGGTTGAGATTTGCCTGATTCGAGATCTGCCGAACTGCATTTTATGCAGCGTATCCTCATAAATGAGGTTAAGGCCGCTGCCCCCATCCATAAGTACTTTTCTCAGTCTGAAGCCGTCTACGACGGGGTTCAGAATTAGGTCGTCAGGTGTTCGGCCAGTGTTCTTCACCGGCTCGTCATCTTGGTCGAAGGTAATAGGTGTGTTTGACCAGGGGTTTGTCTCCACCACATGGTTGATTTGATTGAGCTCTCAAAAGGCTCTCTTTCGCCGGTTTGGTGAGGAGAATGTTTCGTAGATCGTTAGGATCTCTGCACTATTGCTCGGTGGTGCCCCATGCCCTTCGTGTCTTGATGTATGGAGGATTACTTCCCCACTTTCCGCGACTTGTGAGACAACCCAACATGCTCGAAGGTTGTGTGTGGAAAGTGTATCCGGCAGGAAAAAGTGTATGGGGGGCATGGCTTGTCCAACAGTGTGTCGAGGATCCACTTGTCCCTTGATTTTGACTCATTTCTCTTTTTCACATGCTCGGAGGTAGCCTGCCCCGTAAACGGGGGTAACTCCTATATCCGAATTCGCTTGCACTTCTCGATGTAATAAGGCTCGATGCACATATTTTGCATTTGGCACAGAACTTGAGTACCAGGTTCGTTAGTTCCACGGAGGTTTGAACTCGGCGACAGGCTAGGGCGTTGAGAATGCCCTCGTCCCGACAATGTGTCCAGAAGGCACTTATTATCTCATGGTCGCTGGTTACTTCCCTCTTTTGAAGAAGGAGGAATATCGCCCAAAAGTGGTGCACTGACTCACGCGGTCTTTGAGTGACTGTGGATAGGTTTGAATCGAACCCTGCTCTCAAGGGAGGTTGGGTGGCGGGTGGGTTTAATTTTTGGATTCCGGTTGGCTGTGCTCTTGCGAGTTCGATCGCTGCGTCCTTGATGGGACCGCGTACCGAACCAACCACCAACCTTGAATTGTTCCTGGAGCTGGATAGAAGCTTTGGGTTGTCGAGTCTGTCCGGGCAGCCGGCGACTGGGATGTGTACCGTTCTTAGTTTTGGTGATTGGTACGAGGAGTCCTCGACTAGGCGTTCGACAGTACTAACCAGATGCATGATGGGCGGGATGTGGATTTCCCCGTCGCCGGGTCTGATCCCGATCCGATCATAGATCGTGCCCTGACCATTAGTCATGCCCAAAACTTTGATCTGTTTGAGTAACCTGTGCAGTGTCGAGTTTTCGGTGGTGCTTGTGCCGCTTGTGTGCTTAGGGCCGACAGGTGTCCCTAATCCCCCAGTGGTACTTAAGATCTCCTTTGGGGGGAGCTCGACTGACGTGAGTTCGGACGCCCTGAGCCTGTAGGGCTTTAAGGCCGTATGAGAGATGAGTTTTGTACCGATGATTGGATTCATGACCTCAAAGGACAAAGCATCGAGGTCCGTGCGCTCCTTCAATGGGGCGGAAAGCCATGTTAACACAAGGTATCCCCGGGGTCGGCGGTGAACTCTAGGCTCCCGAACCTGACTTCCTGACTGGGGGCGTCCGATCTGGCCGAGGTGGCCGGCGGATCGGTGTGCAAAACGATGCTTCCGAACACGAAGATTTGTCCGTGGACGAACAAGTCCCTGTAGCGTACCTCCTCACTGATCACCAGACGAGCCATCAAACCTTTTGGTGATCCCGTAGTGGAACTCTCAGTGAAAGCACCAATGTCGGTGTCAAAACTGGTAGATCTCGGGTAGGGGGTCCCGAACTATGGACCTTGGATCGATGGGTTGTAGGAAGAAGGGGGAGACAGCGGTTTACCCAGGTTTGGGACCTCCTATGGGCGTAATACCCTATGTCTTGCTTGATTGTATTGATGAAGAATATTACAAAGTAGATCTACCTCGAGATCGTATATGCTAAACCCTAGATGATTCTGCCTCCTCTACACGGGTAGGGGTCTCTGGTTTATATAGACACCAGGGACCCTAGGGTTTACAAGTTACCAACTATAATCGGGAATAGATGAGCCGACCTAGTCTTTCTAAGCTTCGAGTACACGCTAGTCCTCGGAGCCTTCCTTCCTCCGTATGTAATTGTCAACTATACGTACTTTGATGATTTGGTCCATGGGCGGGCGCCCCCGACGACCCCTTAATCCAGGACTCCCTCACACGTCACTCCCGCCACTAGTAATGCGGGCTCTCTACTAGTACCAACCAAAGTAATGAGAAAAGGCCCGTACCATAAGGGGTATCATGGTTTTCCATGTAAGGTTGGAGTAACAGTCGCAACTTAAACCAAACCGATTTCGAAAACCAAACACTCACTAGCCTTGGTACACCACTTCTTCCTCAAGTGGATACCTAGCTCACACCATCTTCCTCTGGCATTAGTGGCACCCGACGGTTTTTTTGTAAAACCTTTGAAATCACTTTCCTTTATCATGATGCATGTTCCCATCCCATTACATAGCAAATACTAGCAACCAAACTACTTCCCACCCGCACAACCCTCATAGGAAGGTAGGGTCATGCTCAAGTGCAAGTGTCAACGAGGAGTTGTCGAAAACATCCCACTGAGGTAGTCACCGATTCAACATGATCTTATGCATAGGAACGAAGTGCTATATATGACATGCATGAATTTTTTTCTTAGACATGGTCAATGGGCTGCTTGCCTTGTTCAACAAAGTCTTCGAGGTCTTCTCACGCTTCTCGCCCAACTCCGAGCAGTTCGTCTACTTCATCAACTATCATTGGAAACAACCATGATAAGCCACACAATCAAGCAAAAAAAGTGCTCTATAAATAGGAGTTTCATTTTTCTTGGACATATCTGGTCATAATGGAAATTCCTAAAGTTTGTTCTAAGGGCTTTGGACCATCGGAGAATTTTGAATGGTGGAAATGGTGATCCTATAAGAAGTTTATATAGATCATGTTTATAAAAAATGAGTGGATGTCCCTATTACTTAGGGGATGATTTTAGAATAATTTTGGAAGTGGTTTCACTGGATTTGGAGTTGGGATGATTTCCCTATGATTTTTGTAAGATGGAGCTAGTGGAAAAGGGAGTCATTCATTTGACCTAGCACCAACAGTGCTACATAAAAATGTTCATTAAGGTTATACAAATAATGCATGATTTGTAGAGTCTCTAGAAATTTGAATCACTCCATTTGGAGTTGATTTGGACCCTCTTGGAATTTTGCAAGGTGGAGTTTGAGTAGCTCAAATTCAAATTTGCATTTGAACACTACAGAAAAGTTCTTTGGAAAAATGTTTAATGCACATATTTGGTTAGGCAAAGATTTTATAAAATTCTAGAAATTTGAATCACTAAATTCGGAGCTAATATGAATTAATTATGAATTTTGGAAGTTTCTATAAAAATAGAAAATGGAAAAGGTTTATACCTAGTGGGCTATTTTGCGCACTCGACGTAGGATAAGCACACGGGCTGGCCCAGCAGCCCAGTCGCGCGGCTAGTCGGCCATGTCAGTCGCCCCTTCACTCTAATACGCCTCCACCGCAGGAAGGTGCAAACGGCGACATCTATATCCACTTAAACCGTGCGGGGCCCGACCGACTGTCACTGATAGGCGGGGCCCGAATGCCACGTTCATACTCAACTTCTCGCTCGGGCAGAGGAGGACCAGGGGAGGCGCGACCACACGCTCGCCGGTGCCGTTCTAGTAGCTCCGACCACCTCCAGCGATGCTCTTGCAACTGGAGTGCTCGGGAAGGAGCCCCGCGCCCAACCAGGCGACCAACCCTTGCCGAGGAGTGCCGAGGAGACGGGGCCCTTGGCCTTGGCGGAGGCCATGACGACAGTCCTGGGAATGGTGCTCCGGCCACCGGGACAAGGAAGATAGGCGAGGGAGGAGGTTGCGGAGGTGCTGGGGTCCTGCGGTGGATGCTAGAAGGAGAGGAGGGCTCGGGGGTGCTCGAATTCGAGCGAGGACAAGACGGCAACCTCACGGCCATGGGAGGAGGAAGAGGACACAGGAAGTGCCTAGGGGTGGCCCGTGAGGCTGTTAGGAGGGAGAGGGAGTGGATAGGGTGCAGGAAGGGCTCGGGGGAGAGGTAAAATGGAGGGGCGACAAGGGGAGCACTCGGGTGCAATTTGGATGCTCTGTGGCATGGCGAGCACACGTGTCAGGGCCATCTTGTAGGTCTTATTTGTGTCATGGAGAGGCATGGGAAGAGGTGTGGGAATCCCTGGCATGCTGGGGTGCTCAACCGGAGTCGAACGCGAGCTATAGGACAAGAGAGGTCGGCAGAACGCCATTACTACATGTGAGCTGAGTGGTCGCCATGCCATGTCATGTCCAGAGTGACCTTTTAATCAGCCAATGATGCGTGGCATGCAAGGCATGCGTGCCATAGTGCACTGGTGAAATTTGGGAAGGTCAGGATCTATGCAAGAGGGGTTGTGACAGGGAGCAAGTTTGCAACAGCAAACTTGGGGCTTAACTGAAATGTTTTTACTAGAGGGCATTTGGGACAAAACCTTGTCGAGTGGTCATACGCATGGAAGGACTATATACTCACCAATTTCCACCTTAGGGAGGGGACAATAGCTAGCACTTATAATTCAAGGCTACATTTATGCCAAAAATCTAGTTTTAGTAGGGCTGCTCATATTTTCCACATGAGCGTGCCATTTTTGGGTGTTCAAAGATACATTAGCTCACTAGAGGTGCTGTGAAAAGGTTTGGGGGCATTTGCATGAACATAAATAATGGGAGAGGGGTAAAAGAGGTGCTGCCATGGTGAAAAGGAGAGGTAAATAGAGGAAGTTACCCTCCAATAATTGATGAGTGGCCATGGCAAGGTTACTAGAGGTGTAAGAGGGCTAGCACAAGCAGTGGTAAATTTTTTGGGGCAAGGAGAATATCTTGGGGTCAACTTTGCTTGTCCACTAGCTTTTGGATGAATGCATTTGGTGTTGTCCAGGCGCACCTAGGTGTATCCAATGCCCGTGAGATTTTATATGTTCCTATGTTAGGTAAAAATGAGGCTGGACACCAAATTTGAGATTTGCTGGAGAAAGTTTACAATGTAGACTTGAATAACCCTAGAAATGGGCAGAAATGGTTTTCTCTAGATAAATCCATGCAATTTAATTCCCACTAATGCACCTCTGGTGTGGTGGTATTATTTGAGTATTATAGCATGCCCAAAAAGTTTGGGATCAATTGGAGAAACTTCACAATGTAATTTTTCCCAATTCTAGAATTTAGTAGAAGTGGTTTTGAGGGTCTTTGGACAAGTTCATATGATCTCCTTGATGCACCACTTTGTTTGGATGCATTATTAGAGTATCAAAACACGTCCACAAAATTTGAGCATATTTGGAGACACTTGGCAATGTAGAGTTGCTCAAATTTGGTTATGAACGGATAGGGTTTTAGAATAATTAGGTGAATCATATCAACTTGGATAGAGATGAAACTTGGCAAGATCATCACATATATCATGTATGAGTTGCTACAATTTTCTTGGAATTTATTGAGAATATTTCGTGTAGAAATATTTCAAAAGATTGGAATAGGCAAAAAGGGTTTTGAAGGGGTTTGTCCAATATTTTGAACATTACCATGTGTTGAAACTATTATATGTGAAATATATATATGCACTGAGTTTCCCTAAATTTCTCAAATATTTTGAAAGAAAGAAAATATTTTTTCTTCATAAAAGACCATTTCTGGCCTCAGAAAAAGGTATTTGAATAAAGTAGGAAAATAACTTTTGAAATAATAAATTTGTGGTTTTGGGAAGTATTTTTGATAATAGGATTTAAATAAATATTTGGGGCAAAACATCTTCCCTAATTTGAGGACTTGTGGTACAAACGTCAATTCATGGGTTTTTGAAAAGCTAAATTAAATGAATGCTCTTTGGTCAAAATAATATTTGGTAAAAATAGTTTTGGTCCTATACACATGGTATGGTCATTGGGCAAGTTCTTGCCGCCTAGGAGACAAGTCTAGAGAGTATAAGGAAGTTTTGTGATTTAAAACACAAGCAAACATCAATCAATTCAAGCATCATATCACACAGAAAAAGTTTTAATTGGTCCTAATTTATTGAGCTATGTTAACTTAGGAAAGTAAGGAAAGACAGAGGGTGTGGAAAATGTACCCCCTTACAAGAATCTCGTCCCCGAGATTCCTAGGCTAGGCATTGAAGAGATGCAGAAATTTGGGTCTGAGGTAGTCTTCACGTTCCCATGTTGCTCCTTCTTTGATATGATTGTTCTAGTGGATCTTTAAGTGCTTGATGATACAACTTCGAGTGCATTATTGGCTTCGTCTTGAGGGTGAACGGAGTTCTTGCAATATGCTAGTCTTGATTAAGGGTCAATTACTTGATAATCGAGGTTTGGGTAAGGGTGTGGTTTTCGTGTGTATTCCAAAGTCGGAATACATGGCAAAGTGGTGTGTCTGAGTGCTGGTCCGTGATTACTCACGTTGGTTAGTGACATCTAGATGTCTCGTGTTAGTACAGGAGGGACAAGGTCTTGGTGTAGTTTCCCGTTGACGTGGAGGTCCATGACTTCCTTAAAGCAGGTGACCTTCAGTCGTTGGTGGTCTTCTTCCTTAAGAGTGTAAACATAAGCTTGAGATCTTCAGCTCGAGCAGTCGTCGAGGTATGTTCTTCATTCGTCTTTGGCCATATGCCGTTTTTCGTCACGGGTGCACGTCTTGAGCGTGTCTTCGAGTGTTTGGCCCTCTAGCCTGTTCGTAGTTACTTGTGAAAAAGTCTGGGTTAGGTCTCATCCATAAGACTAAGCTTAGAGACATGTCGTCTAAAATGGGTTTTACCACCTAGGGAAGGTTTTTGGGTGGTCCTAGATGAGTTGGCTACCCAAAGTATAGACCAGTCATCAAATCCCAAAGTGTGAGGTTCGGCAAGCTGAGTGAACCACCCTTCATAGGGGTCTCACCGTGGTCCAGTCAGGCTCCATGTCCTTGATTGGTCCAATAACGGCTTCCTCATGCTGAAACGTCGATGCTTCTTGACATAGTCTGGCCTATGTAGCCGGCACACAAATGGTGGTTGACTCCTATTGCTTCTTCTTCTTTGTCGCTGTGGCTTCTTAGCCAAGGTGGTTCTTCGTCTTGCTTGGTAATTGTGATAGCCTGGCTTATTAGGGATGATAGACTACTCATATCAATAAGGAATTCCTTCTTTTCCGGGAGCCCATTCGAACAGAACTCACAGGTTAAGCGTGCTCGGCTTGGAGTAGTTCTAGGATGGGTGACCGACCGAGAAGTTCATCCCGGGTGCACATGAGTGAGGACAAAGTGCGCAGAAAAGACTAGTATTGATATGTGGGGCCAGTCTAGATCCCGCCAGGAGTAACGATCGCTGGCGGGTGTGTCCGGGGCGTTACAGTAATATTGTCTTCTGCTGCTTGGAGGGTGCTTCGTGGAGTCCACTTCCTCAAGGTAAAATCTTACACTTGAGAAGAATGGCAATTGGAGCTCCTAGGGCTTATCCAAATAGGACTAAGGTGTTCCTTACTCTCATGTATAAATAGGTGTGTCATCCATGAGGATAACAACATATTTCTCCGAGCACCACATAAGCAGATTGCTCATGAGACTTGTGAGAGAAGCGGGTACTTGATCCGGATGGTCACTTGCCCTGGGTTTTGTGGTCCACACAATCTAGTTCTTCATGTCCATCTTCCTTATGGGCATGACTGGTTGTGGTTGAGGCGGGGTATTGGCAATAGTCCGATGACTCAGAACCAAAAGATCTATGGTCATCATCCGACCATGTCGTGCCTTAGTTAAGCTTCGGGGTTCCATGGAACTAAGGGTGCGAGTGAACATCTATCCTCTTATTCCTGAGCATAGTTATTAGATGCCAATAGTTCTACCTATTCTTCCAAACAGAATTATCCGATATCATTGAAAGTACCATCTCATATAAGTCACTCCAACATCACTTATGCTATTCAACCCCATGGTTTGAGGGAAGGAATAAACCAAAATCTCATCAACATACTATAGCTAACTTATATATATATATATATGCATTCCCTATGTAAAAATCCTCGGGAAAGCTTACAAGCTACTAAGCTCGATCAAGACACTACAAATCCAAGTGCTCGACTAAATTATCCAAGGTCTAAGGTATTTCATTTCTATGCTAAGGAAACACGCAGTATATCAATCCAAGATCTTGTTTCCTTCCTACGAATCGAATCAAGTGGTTCACCAATCCCATCAATCATCACTTTACCAATAATTCCTACAAATCCAATATCGATGGGGTCCTACATAATTTCCTATGGTTCCTATCATCCACATATCATTGAAAAGACTACTATCATATTATAACTACCAACTTCCAATATCATGACCAACTACTCTCCTAGGCCAAGCTTATATAGATCCTTAAAGCAATTCTGAAAGCTCCAATTTTTCCTACCTTACCACCTACTAGAAACATGGTATCAAGATCAAGATTATTGGACCAAATCCAAATTACTCTGAACCATGTGGTCTCATCTATCATCAACACTCTACTAGGACTACCTATTTAAATCTGTATCACATGTCCAACGAGGACTCCTACTTTCTTCTCCAAGTCATTGTTGTGACATCAACAATTCATGACCACTACTTGTCAGAATCAAGTTATCATACCAACAAGAATCTTGGCTCGATCGTAATTGTCCTACTAAATCCAATTTTAATGCAGGTTATGCTATTTTATCAACGTGTTTCACCAAGTTCATCTACTAACATAAGAGTCTTATGATCCACTAAAGGGGTTTGGCTACATCCTCAAGACACCTATTATAGTGACCTCAAATAATTGTCTACAATTCGTATCTCCTTGGGACGATCCTTCCTATGGCATCAAAGTTCTGGTGCTAGCTTTAGAATGAAGTATACTTGTTCACTATGATCACTTGCTCTATAATGAACTCAGTGCTAAGCAGGGGGTTATCAGAGTTCAACGGGTGCTCTGGCAAATTCGTGTATTAAACATGTGATCATAGGTTTGAGCTGGGGAAGCTTGTGAGGTTTAGGTTGGTCTAGGGAGGGTCTCCCATATTAAGAGAAAAACACAAAGCTAACGGGTTGTGTCTGATTGAGCATGTTGTAGTCAGAATCTTCAGTGCTAGTTGTCCTTTGTTGTGGATCCTTGGTGCATCTTGTCTTGCTGGTCTTGTGTTGACGAGAAAGGTCAGAGAGAGGAAAGTAGCACTGAGCAGAATGCCTAAGGGGGTGGTATAGTGCAAGTGCAATCAAACAAGTGCCGAAAGGCCAAACACAAATATCAAGATGAGGCATGTGATATAGTTGCGTACTTGTTGCGCGGGGCAAAAGTGTGACTTATATCAAGGCACAAACAAGAAAAAACAAGCAACACACAAAATGGTTCCATTTGAACCATCACACGGACTCGACTTCGCATAGAGGATACATGGCTCATCCTACCCTAGGGGTTCTCTGACTGAAAAGTCGTGCTTAGTTTGTGTTTGGGAGAGGAGTCCGCTCAGTCTTCTGTGTCTTCTTCTGGTGTCTCTATGTCTCTTGTTCTTGTTCGCCGAGACGATTCGGGTTGAGATGGAAAGAGTCCTTGATAGCTTCTCATCTGGTGAGCTGTTGACAGAGGCGGTTCTCCATGGTTGTCATTGGACAGGGTCTTTTGTTGTCTTAGTAATCCCGGTGATATATTCTTGTCTTCCAAGGCATCAAGTGTTCCAAGTGGACGATCCTTGATGCAATGACATCACAAAGGCATGGTAGAGTTCCGACCTATCGGTTATGTTGATGACAATATCGATACCAAGGGCGGGGGATGAAGAGAACCGTTTCCCCTGCTCACTACAGTGAGGCAGACCAAATGGCGAGGTTCTCATCCACCGGTGGTTGTCGACACAACAACCGTAATGACAGGGTCTCTCTATTAGCGATGCATATCATGATTTTGCATATCTTATGTCCTGATTGTCGTAGGCCAAGGTTACATCACTCTGGGACAGTGTTGAGGGTGTCACCATCTTTTGAGTCTCGATGTCTTCATTCCTCAAGAAGGTAGCTTTTGTTGGTGTCGTCTCATCGTACTGTTGCCAACCTTGTCTCCCAATATGTGGGTGGTCATTTGGCATGCTCGATTCCTTCCAAGTTACCCACGAGGATTGCAACAAATCGAGTGGTCAGGGGCATAAGGGTGCTAGCGACCAATTGTATGTTTTGAAAAAGCAGATGACGAGAGTGATACGTCCATTTTGCATCATGCTTTTATACCAGTATTTATTGCATTATGGTCCGTTAATATACATTATGGTACAATACTTATGCCTTTTCTCTTTTATTTTACAAGATTTACATGAAGGGGGAGAATACCGGCAGCTGGAATTCTGGACTTGAAAAGGAGCAACTCTGAGAGACCCATTCTGCATAGCTCCAAATGTCCTAAAAATTCACGGAGAATTGTTTTGAAATATATAAAAATAATGGGCAAAAGAAATACCGAAGGGGACCCAGCAGGAGGTCACAAGCCAGGGGGCGCGACCTACCCCCCTGGCCGCACCTTGCAGGCTTGTGGGCCCCCTGGCAGGTCTCCGGTGCCCATCTTCTGCTATATTATGGGTTTTGACCTGGAAAAAATCGTATGAGAGCTTTCGGGACGCAGCGCCGCCATCTCGAGGTGGAACTTCGACATAACCAATCTAGAGCTCCGGCGAAGCTATTCCGCCGGGGAAACTTCCCTCCCGGAGGGGGAAATCGAAGCCATTGTCATCACCAATGATCCTATCATCGAGAGGGGGTCAATATCCATCAACATCTTCATCAGAACCATCTCCTCTCCAAACCCTAGTTCATCTCTTGTGTCTAGTCTTTGTCTCAAAACCTCAGATTGGTACCTGTGGGTTGCTAGTAGTGTTGATTACTCCTTGTAGTTGGTGCTCATTGGTTTATTTGGTGGAAGATTATATGTTCAGATCCTTAATGATTATTAATACTCCTCTGATTATGAACATGAATATGCTTTGTGAGTTGTTGTGTTTGTTCCTGAGGACATGTGATAAGTCTTGTTATAACTAATCATGTGAATTTGGTATTCATTCGATATTTGGATAAGATATATGTTGTCTCTCCTCCAGTGGTGTCATGTGAATGTCGACTACATGACACTTCACCATTATTTGGGCCTACAAGAAGGCATTAATAAGTAATAAGTAGATGATGGGTTGCTAGAGTGACAAAAGCTTAAACCCTACTTTATGCGTTGCTTCGTAAGGGGCTGATTTGGATCCATATGTTTCATGCCATGGTTAGATTTATCTTAATTCTTCTTTCATAGTTGCGGATGCTTGCGAGAGAGGTTAATAATAAGTGGGTTGTTTGTCCAAGTAATGGCAGCACCCAAGCACCGGTCCACCCACATATCAAATTATCAAAGTAACGAATGCGAATCATATGAGCATGATGAAAACTAACTTTACATAAATTCCCATGTGTCCTCGGAGTGCTTTTCCTTATATAAGAGTTTTTCCAGGCTTGTCCTTTGCTACAAAAAGGATTGAGCCACCTTGCTGCACCATTGTTATATTTGTTACTTGCTACCCGTTACGAATTTCCTTATCACAAAACTATCTGTCACCAATAATTTCAGTGCTTGCAGAGAATACCTTACTGAAAACCGCTTGTCATTTCCTTCCACTCCTCGTTGGGTTCGACACTCTTACTTATCGAAAGGACTACGATAGATGCACTATACTTGTGGGTCATCAAGACTCTTTTTTGGTGCCGTTGTCGGGGAGTGAAGCGCCATTGGTAAGTGGAACTTGGTAAGGAAAAATTTATATACTTTCCTGAAATTTACTGTGACTTGTCACTATGGAAAATAATCCTTCGAGGGGCTTGTTCGGGGTATCTTCAGCCCGACCGGAAGCACACAGAGATGCTCCTCAACCTTCTACACCTACTGAAAATATTTATTATGAAATTCATTCGGGTATGATAGAAAAACTGCTAGCTAGTCCTTATGCAGGAGATGGAACACTACATCCTGATTTGTACCTTATCTATGTGGATGAAGTTTGTGGATTATTTAAGCTTGCAGGTCTGCCCGAGGATGATGTGAAGAAGAAGGACTTTCATTTACCTTTGAAGGAAAAGGCGTTGACATGGTATAGGCTATGTGATGATATTGGATCATGGAACTACAACCGATTGAAATTGGAATTTCATCAAAAGTTTTATCCTATGCATCTCGTTCATCGTGATCGGAATTATATTTATAATTTTTGGCCTCGTGAAGGAGAAAGAATCGCTCAAACTTGGGGAGGCTTAAGTCAATGTTATATTCATGCCCCAATCATGAGCTCCCGAGAGAAACTATTATTCAGAATTTTTATGCTTAGCTCTCTCGTAATGATCAATCCATGCTCGACACTTTTTGTGCTGGTTCCTTTATGAAGAAAGATATTGAATTCAAATGGGACTTATTGGAAAGAATTAAATGCAACTCTGAAGATTGGGAACTCGACGAAGGCAATGAGTTAGGTATGAGCCTTAAGTTTGATTGTGTTAAATCCTTTATAGACATCAATGCTTTTGTTTCAAATCCTTTATAGACACCAATGCTTTTCGTGATTTTAGCACTAAACATGGAGTTGACTCTGAGGTAGTAGCTTCATTTTATGAATCTTTTGCTACTCATGTTGATATCCCCAAGGAGAAGGGGTTAAAATATCATCCTCCCATTGATGTTAAAGTGGTAGAACCTATTAAAGTTGAAGAAAAAACTACTATTTATAATGCTGATCCTGATATTCCTACTGCTTATAATGAGAAACCACCCTTTCCTGTTAGGATAAAGGAACATGCTAAAGCTTCAACTATGGTCCGTAAGAGTTGTACTAGAACACATATACCTCCTGAACAAATTAAAGTTGAACCTAATGTTGCTATGGTTAAAGATCTCTTGGTTGATAATATTGATGGGCATGTCATTCACTTCTGTGATGAAGCCGCTAGAATGCTAGACCTGATACTAAGGGTAAACATAGACCTATTGTTGGCGTGCCTATTGTTTCTGTTAAAATAGGAGATCATTGTTATCATGGCTTATGTGATGTGGGTGCTAGTATGAGTGCAATTCCCTTTACCTTATACCAAGAAATTATGAATGATATTGCATCAGCCGAATTAGAGCAAATTGATGTTACCATCAAGCTTGCTAATAGAGATACTATTTCACCAATTAGGATTGTTAGAGATGTTGAAGTCCTGTGTGGGAAAATAAAGTATCCTACTGATTTTCTCGTTCTTGGTTCCCCATAATATGATTTTTGTCCCATTATATTCGGTAGACCCTTCTTGAATACTGTTAATGCTAAGATTGATTGTGAAAAATAAACGGTTACTGTATGTTTTCGGGATGCATCTCATGAGTTCAATTTCTCTAAATTTCGTAGACAACCCCATGACAAAGAATTTTCTAATAAAGATGAAATTATTGGTCTCGCTTCTATAGTTGTGCCTCCTACCGATCCCTTAGAACAATATTTGCTAGACCATGAAAATGATATGCATATGAATGAAAGGAATGAAATAGATAAGATTTTCTTTGATCAACAACCTATTTTGAAACACAACCTGCCTGTTGAAATACTTGCGGATCCTCCTCCACCTAAGGGTGATCCCATGTTTGAGCTTAAACAATTACCTGATACTCTGAAGTATGCTTATCTTGATGAAAAAGAGATATATCCTGTTATTATTAGTGCTAACCTTCCAAAGCATGAAGAAAAGAGATTATTGAAAACTCCGAGGAAGCACCATGTCGCTATTGGATATACTCTTGCAGACACTAATGTTTCAGGTGTGGTTGAAATTGACAAACTCAGCTTCTAATACTTGAGAATATTCTTTCACTTCCCCTTGTGTCGAATCAATAAATTTGGGTTGAATACTCTACCCTCGAAAACTTTTGTGATCCCCTACACTTGTGGGTTTTCAAGGCTATTTTCTGGCGCCATTGCCGGGGAAGCACAACTATATTCTCTGGGTCACTTGGGATTTTCGTCTGCTGTTCACTAGTAGGAATCCGAAAGATCCAAGAACTAAAATCTTGCCTTCCACTACGAGGACAGGTAAGGAACCGCCATCTAGCTCTGCACTTGATTCACCTTCAGTTATGAGTAAGTTTGCGACATTGCCTCCTGCTAGAAATCTTGATATGTTGCCTGTGCTTGATGATGCTACTTCTGCTGCCCATGATGCTTATGATGATGCTATGACTGATACTGCTTTGCCTTATGATGCTATGCCTGATACAGCTTTGCCACTAGGTGCATTCCTTGATGCACAAATTGCTAGAGTTGGTGCTAGACGTGATGATACTTCTGAAACTGCTGATACTATTGAAGTAGAACCTGCTACTATGCCTGAGCGCTATGTTATGGAAGGAGAGATAGCTGAGGACTTTCTTGCGTGTAAGGATAGCTATGATGTTGAGAAACTACCGCGCAAGTGGAAAGAAAAATCTCTGAACGCTAGGATGAAATACGACCCAAAGTTTTCTACTTCGCCTATCTTTGTGACCGATAAGGAGTATGAATTCTCTGTGGACCCTGAGTTAACCACTCTGGTCGAATCTGATCCTTTTCACGGTTATGAGTCTGAAACGGTTGTAGCCCATCTTACCAAACTACAAGATATAGCCACCCTATTCACTAGTGAGGAAAAGATTCGCCACTACTATATCCTCAAGCTGTTTCCTTTCTCGCTAAAGGATGATGCTAAGACTTGGTTCACTTCTCTTGCTCCTGGTTGTGTGTGTAGCCCCCAGGATATGGTCTACTACTTCTCTGAAAAATATTTCCCTGCCCATAAGAAGCAAGCTGCCTTGCAGGAAATATACAACTTTGCTCAAGCTGAGGAAGAGAGTCCCCCACAAGCTTGGGGGACGCTCGTCCAGCTACTGAATGCTTTGCCTGATCACCCTCTTGAGAAGAATGAAATACTTGATATCTTGTATAATGGACTTGCCGATGCTTCCAAAGACCACCTAGATAGTTGTGCTGGTTGTGTTTTTAGGGAACAAACTATAGGACAAGCTGAGATTCTATTGAATAACATCTTGTGCAATGAGAATGCTTGGACTATTCCCGAACCACCTCCTAAGCCAACTCCAAAGAAAAGAGGTATTCTATTCCTCAGTCCTTAAGATATGCAAGAAGCCAAGAAATCTATGCGAGAGAAAGGCATTAAATCTGAAGATGTCAAAAATCTACCACCTATCGAAGAGATCCATGGTCTCGATAACCCGATATAGGTAGTAGAAGTAAATTCTATGCGTAGGTTTGATGAGAGTGATATTCCTTTTGATAAACCTGCTAGCTTATGCCTGGATGAATTTGATAACTTTGTTTCCAAACAACAAAGCTTCAATGATTGTGTTAGCAGACAATTGGAACAGAATGCTCGTATGCTTAGTCATTTGAGTGCTTGTGTGGACATAAATGTCAATGATCTAAAGATTCTGAGTAAACATGCCTCTATGGTTACTACTCAGGTAGAACAAGTACTTAAAGCTCAAAATGCCTTGCTCAATGAGTTGAATGACAATTCTGTCAGAGTCGTCACTAGAGGCGGTAGAATGACCCAGGAACCTTTGTATCCTGAGGGTCATCCGAAGAGAGTTGAAGAAGATTCTCAAGGAGTTAGCACTAATGCACCTAGTCATCCTAGAAAGAAGAAGAAAGATGATAGGAACTTGCACTCTAGCGACCCTGTTGCTGCTACACCTGAGAGTCCAAACGATGCCTGTGTCTCTGATGCTGAAACACAATCTGGTGATGAACATGAGCCTAATGATAATATCAATAGTGATGTTCATGAAGATGCTCAACCTAGCAACGATAAGGATGGGGAGATTGAACCTGTTGATCTTGATAACCCACAGCCTAAGAATAGAAGATATGATAAGAGTGACTTTGTTGCTAGGAAGCATGGTAAAGAAAGGGAACCATGGGTTCAGAAACCCATGCCCTTTCTTCCCAAACCATCCAAGAAAAAGGATGATGAGGATTTTGAGCGGTTCGTTGAAATGATCAGACATTTCTTTCTACAAATGCGTTTGGTGGATATGCTCAAGATGTCTCCGTATGCTAAGTACATGAAAGATATTGTGACTAATAAGAGGAGGATACCTGAGGTTGAGATTTCCACCATGCTTGCTAACTATACCTTCAAGGGTGGAACTCCTAAGAAACTAGGTGATCCTGGTGTGCCCACTATACCTTGCTCCATTAAAGGTAACTATGTTAGAACTGCTTTATGCAACCTTGGAGCCGGTGTTAGTGTTATGCCTCTCTCTCTTTATCGCAGACTTGAACTAGATAAGTTGACACCCACTGAAATCTCTCTACAAATGGCCGACAAATCAACTGCTTTCCCTATCAGCATTTGCGAGGATGTTCCTGTTGTGGTTGCCAATGTCACTATATTAACAGACTTTGTTATCTTGGATATTCCCGAGGATGATGCCATGGCGGTCATCCTCGGAAGACCCTTTTTAAACACTGCAGGGGCTGTTATAGATTGCAACAAAGGCAATGTCACTTTCCATGTCAATGGTAATGAGCATACGGTGCACTTTCCTAAGAAACAATATCGAGTACATTGCATCAATGCTATCGAAAAAACTTCATCGCTTCTTATTGGGAGCTTTGAATGCCCTATTCCTCGTGTCAAGATGAAGTATGATTTGCTTGTTGGGGAGATACACATCCCCATTGAGGTGACCTAGTGACTATTTGGAAATTCTCTGTTCTCTTTTGCGATTCGAAAAGGTTTGTCAAAGAGGCTTGATCAATCTCACTGACGGATTTCTTTCGATGACCATGAGATGGATGAATCGACGAGTCACAAACCTCTGTTCCAAGCTTTCACCTTCGGTTGCTTAGAAGAAAAATGATAGATTTAGTTTAGTTTTCCCTGTTTTCTGTTTTAGCGTCCGGTAGAAAAGTACCCCGAAAATAAAAGTTCTCCGAACGTCCTGAAAATCAAGTATAATTTTTTCTGGAATTTTTGAAAAATTATGAGACAAAGAGCTTGTCTGGGGACTGCACCAGTGGGCCACAAGCCCTGACGTTGCGGGCACCCCCTAGCTGCGCCACCCAGGCTTGTGGGGCCCACAGGCACCCCTCCACTCATTCTTGCTCTCATCTGGTTCTCCTACCTCCAGAAAAAATCGTTTCGCAGCTCAAACCCGCGTTGTTGCTCCTCTTGCTGGGATATTTGATCTCTTTGCTCGAATCACCATTCTCCAAACTATTTTGGGGGAAATTACTCCTTGGTAAGTGACTCCTCCATTGGTCCAATTAGTTTTTGCTCTAGTGCCTTATACTCCGCATATTTTTGCTGCCTTGGTGACCATGTTCTTGAGCTTTGCATGCTAATTCTAGCTGGTCCCAAGTAGTTTTGATTTGTAATATGGCCTCTAGGCACTTGAGGGAGTAGTTGTACGAGTTTAGTTGAGCCTTGTTCATTTTTCCTTTGGGTCACTGAAAATTTCAGAAAAGGAAGATGTTCAGGAGAAACTTTCATGGTGGTTCCTCAAGCAAGAGAGGTCCCCGTCTTGCGATTCGGGTGCCTGATCCTTACCAACCAAGGGACGCGCAGGTACAACCATGTGAATGGACTTCTGATGAATTTATGATTGAGGCAGGTTTCAAAGATGAGTTTGATGCACTTGTTCACAACGTCGGACTCGAAGAATTCATCTTCGATAAATGTGAACAGTATGTTGCTCTCACTGCCTCATTTGTTCGTAGATTCAAATTTTCAGCTGGCCATGAGACATCGGTACTGTTTGATCTCTATGATAAATCGTATACCATGGATTTAGAGGATTTCAATAGAATTTGCAAAATACCTATATGGGGTAGCCTCAATGATCCTCCTAAATCTTCGGTTAGAGATTTTGCTCTGGTATTACTATTGGAGAAACTAGAGACATTACGCAAGCTACCATGGGGAGTATTCATTTTCCTGCCTTGCATTACTTTGCCCTCTTCATAGGCAGATGCATTAATGGCAAGATTGAGCATTGTCATCTCTGCGCACCCGACCTTAGTATCCTTAAGAGCGTAGTGATGGGTGACAAAAGCTTCAACATGGGAGCTATAATAGCAAGGAGGCTGAATAAGAATGCTAATGAAGGGGATTTCTTTGGTGGGATCTATGCCACTCGCATAGCAAATTTCCTTGGAGTACCCATCCGCGAAGGAGATCCCCCGCTCCATACAACTTACCTTGACCGCGTCGCTTTGACATGCTACCAGTTCCTTGAGAGGGATGACGAATCCCTCCTATACCATTTGATATTTAACCGGCAGCGTGTTTTCCATATTACCCTTCCTGCTCCTGCCTTCTTTGACTTTCAGGTAAAACGGAGATATTACATAACCAGAGGAGAGGCTGAGGAGTATGAGAGGGAGGCAAAGGCTGCTCGTCTCCGTGAGGCAGCTATTTAGGCAGTGGCTGTAGCGTTCCCGTATAACCCCCATTATGATTTTGGGTTTCGCCAGGACCATCCTTGGGAGTAGACCAACTTAGGCCAAAAGCCTAAGCTTGGGGGAGTACGTGTTTCACCGACTTTACATTCTCGCTTATGCTTTCACTTTGTTACCGGTGTTCACACTTTGCCACTTTATCATCCATGCTAGTTTATTTTCTTTTTCTCTTTTTCTTTTCGTGTGTCTGTCTAGTTTGAGAAAACCCAAAAAGATTTTCTTTTTCTTCTTTTGCTTGTTGGGAGCTTTCCCATGTAAATAGTTCTCTTTTTCTTTGGGTCAAGGTAGAAGATAATGGTTACAATGTTTAGTGGCTCTCGCATGCATACCTATTTAGCTGTTAAAGATCCATATTACTTTGTCTTCTCCTTTGTGTTTGCGTGCATATTCCAGCGTAGTCCAATGCATGAACACGCTTATTATTGTTCACATCGTTCGGTCGTGCAAGTGAAAGGCAATAATGACGATATGTGATGAAGTGACTGAGCCTGGAAAAGCTGGTATGAACTCGATCTATTTTTTTTTGTAAATATGACTAGCTCATCATGCCTGATTCAGCTTTGTTGTGAGAGAAACATGTTTGCAATGACAACTTAGAGATCATAGTTGCTTATGCCATGCATACTTAGCTAGGAGCTTATAATGGTTTGTCTTGGATGCCCACATGAATTTTGAGATGACTGTGTTGTAGTATGATAGGATGGTATCCTCCTTTGAATGATTCAAGTGGCTTGACTTGGCGCATGTTCACGCATGTAGTTGAAACAAAATCAACATAGCCTCTATGATGTTCATGTTCATGGTGATTTATGTCCTACTCATGCTTGCACTCAATGCTAGTTAATCTCAATGCATTTTGATGACCGTTGTCGCTCTCTAGTTGGTCGCTTCCCAGTCTTTTGCTAGCCTTCACTTGTACTAAGCGGGAATACTGCTTGTGCATCCACTCCCATAAACCCAAAGTTGTTCCATATGAGTCCACCATACCTACCTATGTGCGGTATCTACCTGCCGTTCCAAGTAAATTTGCATGTGCCACTCTCTAAACCTTCAAGAAATAATCTGTTTTGCATGCCCGAACCGCTCAGGTGGTGACAGGGGCTATCAGTATCTTCCATGCTAGGCGTGTTATCCTCGATATGTGTTTATTCACTATCATTCACGAGAAAGGGGCCGGTATTTGGAATTCCCAGTTCCATGCTCAAATCGAAAAGATAATTGCAAACAAAACTCCCCCAGGATTGATGTTGGTATGGACGGTACCCGAGGATTCGGCTAGCCGTGGAATGTGATCGATTGGTGGTGGGGGAGTCAAAACTTTACTTTTCTGTTTGGGAACCGCCTATAGCATGTGTAGCGTGGAAGATGTTGAGGACTCTTAGTCATTGCGTTGACAATGAAAGCATGCCACCTAAAATTATTATCTCTGTTTTCAGAGCTTGAGCTCTGGCACCTGTGCAAATCAATGCTTCCCTCTGCGAAGGGCCAGTCTATTTATGTTCCTGTTGAGTCATCCTCCTCTTATAAAAGCACCAATTAGAGAGCACCTCTATCGTTTTATGCTTTGCTTTTAACTGTGTTGAGTATGGCTGTGACTGGATCTTCTTTGCCATGAATTACAATGTTTAGTCAGCCCTTGGTCTTTGAAGGTGCTCTGCATTTATGTTTTGCGGTCTCAGAAAGAGCTAGCGAGATACCATCTATTCGTACTGCTTCATGTTGTTTTGATTGAAGTGTTGACATTTGAGGCTTATTATTATTTGCTCGCTAGTTGGTTATGCCATTGATATGAGTTTACCGTGAGACCTAGATGTCATTTGCTTATGTGGTTTGCTTGTGATCTTGCTGAAATTCTGGTTGTGAGTTAGACATAGTTGCAACAACAAGATCAAATAGAGTTCGTAAAAGTTTTTCTTTTGTCTCTTTCAGTTTGTCAACTGAATTGCTTGAGGACAAGCAAGGCTTTAAGCTTGGGGGAGTTGATACGTCTCCATCGTATCTACTTTTCCGAACTCTTTTGCCCTTGTTTTGGACTCTAATTTGCATGATTTGAATGGAACTAACCCGGACTAACGCTGTTTTCAGCAGAATTGCCATGGAGTTGTTTTTGTGCAGAAATGAAAGTTCTCGGAATGACCTGCAAATTTACGGAGAATTTTTCTGGAATTAATGAAAAATACGTTTGCAAAGATCCACGGGAGGAGGTGTGCCAGTGGGCCACAATCCCCTGGGCCGCGGCCACCCCCCTAGGCCGCGCTGTGAGGGTTTGTGGGGGCCCACGTGGCTCCACCGCCTCCAAACTCAGATCTATTTATTCTGTCTCGCCCAGAAAAAAATCAAGGCAAAGGATTCATCGCGTTTTACAATACGGAGGCGCCGCCACCTCCTGTTCTTCATCTGGAGGGCAGATCTGGAGCCCGTTCTGGGCTCGGAGAGGGGAAATCGTCGCCATCGTCATCATCAACCTTCCTCCATCGACAATTCCATGATGCTCTTCATCGTTCATGAGTAATCTCATCGTAGGCTTGCTGGACGGTGATGACTTGGATGAGATCTATCATGTAATCGAGTTAGTTTTGACGGGGATTGATCCCTAGTATCCACTATGTTCTGAGATTGATGTTGCTACTACTTTGCCATGCTTAATGCTTGTCACTAGGTCCCGAGTGCCATGATTTCAGATCTGAACCTATTATGTTGTCGCCAATATATGTGTGTTTTAGATCCTATCTTGCAAGTTGTAGTCACCTACTATGTGTTATGACCCGGCAACCCCGGAGTGACAATAGCCAGAACCACTCCCGGAGATGACCATAGTATGAGGAGTGCATGTAGTCACCAAGTGTTAATGCGTTGGTCCGGTTCTTTATTAAAAGGCGAACCTTAATATCCCGTAACTTCCATTAGGACACCGCTGCCACGGGAGGGATGGACAATAGATGTCATGCAAGTTCTTTTCCCTAAGCACGTATGACTACATACGGAATACATGCCTACATTAGATTGATGAATGGGAGCTAGTTAATTATCTCTCCGTGGTATAGCTGTTACATGATGAATCACATCCGGCATACTCATCCATCACCAATCCACTGCCTACGAGTCTTTTACTACTGGTCCTTGCTAGGTTACCTTGCTACGTTACCTTGCTGCTACTGCTGTTACTGCTGTTGTTGTTACTCTGCTGTTACTTGCTACTGCTGTCACTACTGCTATTCCTTGCTGCTGTCACTACTGCTGTTACTTGCTACTTTGCTGTTACTTGCTGCAACACTTTTACTGGCGCCATTGATACAACAAGTTAGGAATAGTGTGCCGTCAACAGATCTTTTTCTAACACCATTGCTATTATACCACTTTGCTACTGATACTTTGCTTGCAAACACTAATCTTTCAGGTGTGGTTGAAATTGGCAAACTCAGCTGCTTATACTTGAGAATATTCTTAAGCTTCCCCTTGTGTTGATTCAATAAATTTGGGTTGAATACTCTACCCTCGAAAACTGTTGCGATCCCCTACACTTGTGGGTTATCACTCGCTAGTTGATTATGCTATTGACATGAGTTTACCATGAAACCTAGATGTCATTGCTTATGTGGTTAGCTTGTGATCTTGCTGAAAATCTGAATATGAGTTAGACATAATTGCAACAACAAGATCAAACAGAGTTCGTAAAAGTTTTTCTTTTGTCTATTTGAGTTTGTCAACTGAATTTCTTGACGACAAGCAAGGCTTTATGCTCGGGGGAGTTGATACGTCTCTTTCGTATCTACTTTTCCAAACTCTTTAGCCCTTGTTTTGGACTCTAATTTGCATGATTTGAATAGAACTAACCCGGACTAACGCTGTTTTTTGCAGAATTGCCATGGTGTTGTTTTTGCGCAGAAATAAAAGTTCTCGGAATGACTTGGAAATTTACGAGGACTTTTTGTGGAATATATAAAAAATACTGGCGCAAGAATCAACCGGAGGAGTGGAGCGTGGAGCCCACAAGCCCACCAGGCGCGGCCCCCCTGGCCGCGCCTAGCAGTCTTGTGGGGCCCATGAAGCTCCGCCGCCTCCAACTCCAGCTCTATTTAGTCCCTTTCGTTCGGAAAAAATCAAGGAGAAGAGTTCATCGCGTTTTACGATACGGAGGCGCCGCCACCACCTGTTCTTCCTCTGGAGGGCAGATCTGGAGTCTGTTCTGGGCTCCGGAGAGGGGAGATCACCGCCATCGTCATCACCAACCTTCCTTCATCGCCAATTCCATGATGCTCTTCACCGTTCGTGAGTAATCTCATCGTAGGCTTGCTGGATAGTGATGAGTTGGATGAGATCTATCATGTAATCGAGTTAGTTTTGACGGGGATTGATCCCTAGTATCCACTATGTTCTGAGATTGATGTTGCTACTACTTTGCCATGCTTAATACTTATCACTAGGGCCCGAGTGCCATGATTTCAGATCTGAACCTATTATGTTCTCGTCAATATATGTGTGTTCTTGATCCTATCTTGCAAGTTGTAGTCACCTACTATGTGTTATGACCCGGCAACCCTGGAGTGACAATAGCCGGAACCACTCCCCGAGATTACCATAGTATGAGGAGTTCATGTATTCACTAAGTGCCAATGCGTTGTTCCGGTTCTCTATTAAAAGGAGAACCTTAATATCCCGTAGTTTCCATTAGGACCCCGCTGCCACGGGAGGGATGGACAGTAGATGTCATGCAAGTTATTTTCCCTAAGCACGTATGACTATATACGAAATGCATGCCTACATTACATTGACGATCTGGAGCTATTTACATATCTCTCTGTGTTATAACTGTTGCATGATGAATATCATCCGGCATAATTATCCATCACCGAGCCAATGCCTACAAGTTTTTCCTACTGGTCCTTGCTACGTTACTTTGCCGCTATTGCTGTCGCTGCTGCTACTGTTACTCAGTCTCTACTGCTATCACTGCTGCTACTGTTACTCTGCCGCTACTGCTGTCACTATTTCTACTGTTACCGTTGCTACTGTTGCTATCACACTACTTTGCTACTGATACTTTGTTGCAGATACTAAGTCTTTCAGGTCTGGATGAATTGACAACTCAACTGCTAATACTCGAGAATATTCTTTGGCTTCCCCTTGTGTCGAATCAACAAATTTGGGTTGAATACTCTACCCTCGAAAACTGTTGCGATCCCCTATACTTGTGGGTTATGAGGGAGGAGCCCCGCACCCAACCAAGGGACCAACCCTTGCCGAGGAGCGCCGGGGAGAGGGGGCCCTTGGCCATGGCGGAGACCGATGACGGCGGTCCTTAGAATGGTGCTCCGGCCACCGGGAGAAGGAAGGGAGGCGATGGAGGAGGTTGCGGAGGTGCTGGGGTGCTTCGGTGGATGCTAGAAGGAGAGGATGGCTTGGGGGTGCTCGGATTCGAGCGAGGCTGAGGCGGCGACTTCGTGGCCATGGGACGAGGAGGAGGACACGGGAAGTGCCTAGTGGTGGCCTGGGAGGCTATTTGGAGGGATAAGGAGTGGAGAGGGTGCAACAGGGGTTCGGGGGTGAGGCAAAATGGAGGGGTGACGAGGGGGGCACTTGGGTGCGCTTTGGATGATCTGTGGCCGGGCGAGCACGCGCGTCAGGGCTATCCTGGAGGCTTGCTCCCATCACGGAGGTGCAAGGGAAGAGGTGGTGAATCCCTGGCATGGTGGGGTGCTCAACCGGAGCCGGACACGAGCTACACAACAAGAGAGGTCGGCAGACCACTATTACTGCATGTCCCCTAAGTGGTTACCGTGCCACGTCATGTCTAGAGTGACCTTTTGGTCAGCCAATGATGTCTGGCATGCAAGGCATGCGTGCCATAGTGCACTGGTGAAATTTGGGAAGGTCAGGAGCTATGTAAGAGGGGTTGTGAGAAGGAGCACGTTTGTAGCAGCAAACTTGGGGCTTAACTAAAATGTTTTTACTAGAGGGTATTTGGGACAAAACCTTGTCGAGTGGTCGTAGGCATGGAAGGACTATATACCTACCAATTTTCAGCTCACAGAGGGGACAATAGCTAGCAGTTATAGTTCAATGCTACATTTCTGCCAAAAATCTAGTTTTAGTAGGGCTGCTCATATTTTCCACATGAGCGTGCCATTTTTGGGTGTTCAAAGATACATTAGCTCACTAGAGGTGTTGTGAAAAGGTTTGGGGCATTTGCATGAATAGAAATAATGGGAGAGTGGTAAAAGAGGTGCTGCCATGGTGAAAAGGAGAGGTAAAGAGAGGGAGTTACCCTCCAATAATTGATGAGAGGCGAGGGCAAGGTTACTAGGGGTGGAAGAGGGCTAACACAAGTTGTGGTAAAAAACTGGGGAAATGATAATATCTTGGGGTCAACTTTGCTTGTCCACTAGGTTTTGGATGAAGGCATTTGGTGTTGTCCAGGGGCACGTAGGGGTATCCAATGCCCGTGAGATTTAACATGTTCCTATGTTAGGTAAAAATGTGTGTGGACACCAAATTTGAGTTTTTTTGGAGAAAGTTACAATGTAGACTTGAAAAACACTAGAAATGGGCAGAAATGGTTTTCTGTAGATAAATCCATACAAATTAATTCTCACTGATGCACTTCTTGTTGTGGTGGCATTATTTGAGTACTATAGCTTGCCCAAAATGTTTGGGATCAATTGGAGAAACTTCACAATGTAAAATTTCCCAATTCTAGAATTCAGCATAAGTGGTTTTGATGGTCTTTGGACAAGTTCATCTAATCTCATTGATGCACCACATGGTGTGGATGCATTATTAGAGTATCACAACATGTCCACAAAACTTGAGCATATTTGGGGACACTTGGCAATGTAGAGTTGCTCAAATTTGGTTTTGGACAAATAAGGTTTTGGAATATTTAGGTGAATCAAATCAACTTGGATTGATATGAAACTTGGCAAGATCATCACATATATCATGTGTGAGTTGCTAGAATTTTCTTGGAATTTATTGAGAATATTTCGTGTAGAAATATTCCAAAAGATTGAAATAGGCAGAAAAGGTTTTGAAGGGTTTTTTCCAATATTTTGAACATTACCTTGTGTTGAAATCTTATATATGGAATATATATGTGGAGTGCGTTTCCCTAAATTTTGTCAATTATTTTGAAAGCAAGAAAAATAATTTTTCTTCATAAAAGACCATTTGTGGCCTCAGAATTAGGTATTTAAATGAAATAGGAAAATAACTTTTAAAATAATATTTTTGTTTGTTTAGGAAGTCTTTTTAATAATAGGATTTAAATAAAATATTTTGGGCAAAACACGTTCCCTAATTTGAGGACTTGTAGTACAAACCTCAATTCATGGGTTTTAGAAAAGCTAAATTAAATAAATTCTTTTTGGTCAAAATAATATTTGGTAAAAATAATATTAGGTCCTATACACATGGTATGGTTATTGGGCAAGGACTTGGGCCAAGGAGATGAGTCTAGAGAGTACGAGGAAGTTTTTTGATTTAAAACACAAGCAAACAAGCAAGCGAATAGCAATTAGTTCAAGCATCATATCACACAGAAAAATTTTAATTGGTCCTAATTTTTTGAGCTACGTTAACTTAGCAAAGTAATGAAAAACAAAGGGTGTGACAAGGGGGCCCTAGCCTTATTGGGCCAAATCCCCAAGGCCCCATGAGGCTAGGGGGCTAGAAACCCTAAGGGGCAAGGCACCTAGGAGATGCCTTGGGGAGGGAGGACTCCTCCCCCTTGGAGGAGGGGCTAGGGTTGCGCCCCTCCTCCCCTTGCCTCCTATAAATGGTGAAGGGAAGGGGATGGCTGAGTGCAACAAGTCATCTCCCTTGAGGCAGCCCTCTCCCTATCGTCTCTCTCCATTCTTCCTCGTTCATAGTTCCGGGGGCGTTTGTCGAAGCCCTGCTCGCATTGCTCCACCATCATCTCCACCATGTCATCGTGCTGATTGAGATACCATCCACTTCTTCGCCCTCGCTTGCTTGATCAAGTAGGAGGAGACATCACTAAGCTGCACGTGTGCTGAACACGGAGGTGTCGTCCATTCAGCGCTAGATCAGATTGGATCATGAAGAATTATGACTATCAACCATGTTATAAACGCTTCCACTTAATAGTCCATGAGGGTATGTAGACACATTCTCCCCTCTCGTTGCTATGCATCTCCATAGATAAATCTTGGGTCTGCGTAGAAATTTTTGTTTTCCATGGTTCGTTTCCCAATAGTGGCATCATGAGCTAGATCTATGCATAGATGATATGCACGAGTAGAACACAAAGAAGTTGTGAGTGTTGATGTTCAGATTGCTTACCTCCCATGTCATATTTTGATTCGGTTATATTGTGGTATGAAGCGGCTCAGACCAATCTTACTTGTCCTCGCTCAAGAGACCGGTTCCACCGACAATCATGCAACTCGTATTGCATAAAGGTCGCTGGCGGGTGTATATCTTTCCCACTTTAGTTGAATCGGATTTGACAAAGGCGGTACTTGTAGAAGGTTAAAAGGCAACTTGATTATCACCGTTGTGGATTTGCATAGGTAAGAACAGTTCTTTCTAGTTGCGCATAGCAGGCACGTAAAACTTGCAACAACAAAGTAGAGGACGTCTAACTTGTTTCTAAAGGGCATGTTGTGATGTGAGATGGCCAAGATGTGATTTGATATATATTGATGTATGAGATGGTCATGTTTTGTAATAATAATCACAACTTACATGTCGATGAGAATGACACCGACCGGAGTCATAGGGTTGTATTTAAATTATTTTATGTCATTGCTTTACTTTATCGCTATGCGTTAGCAATAGTTGTTGAAGCATAGTTGGCGAGACAACCACGTGACGACACGATGATGGATATCATGGTGTCATGTCGGTGAGGATGGAGATCATGCAGTGCTTGAACATGGATATTGAAAGCACAAGACGATGATGGCCATATAATGTCATTTATTGTTTGCATGTGAGTTTTATCCTTTTATGCATCTTATTTTGCTTAGGACGACAATAGCATTATAACATGATCCCTCACTTAATTTCAAGATAAAATCGTGTTCTCCCCAAGTATGCACCGTTGCGAAAGTTTGTAGTTTGGAAGCACCTCGTGATGATTAGGTGTGATAAAATCTTCGTTCGCATACAACGAGTGTAAGATAGTTTTACACATGCATAATACTTGGTTTAAAGTTGACGAGCCTGTCATGTACACGCATGGCCTCAGAGCATAGGAGACCGAAAGGTCGAACATGAGTCATATACTAGATATGATCAACATGGAGATGTTCACCATACAAACCACCTCATCTCACGTGATGATCAGACTTGGGTTAGTGGATTTGGACAACCTCACGAATGCTGATTTGAGTGGGATTTCACTAGTACTTTTATTAACTAAACTAATTATCATGAACATAGTCAAAATGTATTTGCAAATTAGTTTGTAGATCAATAGCTGATGCTGTAGCTCCCATGAATTTTTGACATGTTTCTAGAGAAAACTAAGTTGAAAGATGATGGTAGAAATTATGTGGACTGGGTCCATAATCTGAGGATTGGCCTCACCGCTGCACAAAAGGCTCATGTCCTTCATGCAACGCTCAGTCGGCCACCCTCTCAAGCCTCGTTTGTGGATGTTGTGAACGTGTTGCAAACACGTTCTGATGACTACTCAATAGTTCACTGCGCCATGCTTTATGACTTTTAATCAAGGCTCCAAAGATGTTTTGAATGCCATAGAGCATATGATATGTTCCAAGAGCTGAAATTGGTATTTCAGGATCATGTCCGTGTTGAGAGGTATGAGACCTCTGACAAGTTCTTTTCCTGCAAGATGGAGGAGAATAGCTCAGTCGATGAGGATGTGCTCAGAATGTATGAGTCCTACAATCGATTGAATCAGGTAGGAGCTAATCTTCCAGTTAATATAGTGATTGGCAGAATTCTCTAGTCACTAACACCAAGCTACTAGAGCTTTGTGATGAACTATAACATGCAAGGGATGGAGGACATAATCACTGATCTATTCACAATGTTTTACGCCGCTGAGGTAGAAATCTAGAAGGAGCATCAAGTATTGATGGTTTATAAGACCACTAGTTTCAAAGGAGGGCAAGGGCAAGAAGGGAAACTTCAAGAATGTCAAACGAGTTGCCGCTCCAGTGAAGAAACCCAAGGTTGGACCCAAACCTGAGACTGAGTGCTTTTATTGTGGGGGGAACGGTCACTGGTAGCGGAACCGCCCCAAATACTTGGTAGATAAGAAGGTTGTAAACATCAACAAAAGTATATTTGATATACATGTTATTGATGTGTGTCTCGCTAGTTCTCGTAGTAGCCCGTGGGCATTCGATACTAGTTCAATTGTTGATTTTAGTAACTCTAAACGGGAGTTATGGAATAAACGAGACTGTCTTACGATGAGGTGACGATGCACATTGGAAGTTTCTCCAAGGTTGATGTGATCGCCATCGACTCTCTCTCTCTGCATTTGTGATTAGTATTAACCTAAATAAATGTTATTTGGTGCATGCGTTTAGTGTGAACAATATATCTTGATCTTGTTCATTGCAAGACAATTTTTCATTAAAGAGAGTAATGGTTGTTTCGTTTACATGAATAATATCTTTTATGATCATGCACCCAATGTGAATAGTTTATTGAATCTCAATCATAGTGATACACATGTTCATAGTATTGATGCCAAAAGATGCAAAGTTAATGATGATTGTACCATATACTTGTGGCACCGCTACTTAGGTCATATTGGTGTAAAGCGCATGAAGAAACTCCACGCTGATGGATCTTTGAACTCACTCTATTTTGAATCGCTTGAGACATGCGAACCATGCCTCATGGGCAAGATGACCAAGACCCTGTTTTTCGATACAATGGAGAGAGCAAATGACTTATTGGAAATAATACATATTGATGTATGCAGTCCAATGAGTGTTGATGCATCCAGTGGATATCGTTATTATCTTACCTTCACAAATGATTTGAGTAGATGCATGTATATTTACTTGATGAAACACAAGTCTGAAATTTTGAAAAGTTCAAGCAATTTCAGAGTGATGTTGAAGATCAGCGTGACAAGAAGATAAAATGTCTATGATATGATTGTGGAGGTGAATATCAAAGTTATGAGTTTGGTACGCAAGACAATGTGGAAATTGTTTGACAACTCACGCCACGTGGAACACCATCATGTAATGGTGTGTTCGGACATCTTAACCGTACTCTATTAGATGTGATGCATTCTTTGATGTCTCTTATCGATTTGCCACTATATTTTTGGGGTTATGCATTAGAGACAACTACATTCACTTTAAATAGGGCACCATCTAAATCCGTTGAGATGACACCGTATGAATTATGGTTTGGAAAGAAACCCGAGCTGTCATTTCTTAAAGTTTGTGGATGCGATTCTTATGTCTGATAAGCTCGAACCTAAAGCAAAAAAGTGCATCTTCACAAGATACCCTAAATCAACAATTGGGTATACCTTCTATGAAAAATCCGAAGGCAAGGCCTTTGTTGACAAGAATGGATCGTTTCCAGAAAAGGAGGTTTTCTCGAAAGAAGTGAGTGGGAGGAAGGTAAAACCTGATGAGGTTAACGAACCTTCACATGAATTGGAAAGTAACGCATTGCAGAAAGGTGTTCATGTGATGCTTACACCAATTGAAGAGGAAGCTAACGACGACGATCATAAAACTTTGGATCAAGTTAGTACCAAACCTCACAGGTCGACAAGGACACGTATTGCCCCGAGTGGTACGGTGATTCTATCTTGGAAGTCATGTTGTTAAACAGCAATGAGCCTACAGACTATGAGGAAGCGATGATGGGCCCGGATTCCGAAAAATGGCTAAAGGCCATGAAATTGGAGATAGGATCCATGTATGAAAACCAAGTATGGACTTTGGTAGACTTTCCCGATGACTCAAGGCCATTAAGGACAAATGGATCTTTAAGAACAAGACATACGTTAATGGTAGAACCACTATCTATACAGCTCGACTTGTCGCAAAGAGGTTTCTAACAGGTTCAAGGAGTTGACTATGATAAGAGTTCTCACACGTAGCAATGCTATAGTATGTTGGGATTATGTTAGCAGTTGCTGCATTTTTTGATTATGAAATCTTACAGATGTCTGTGAAATCAGTGTTTCCTTAACGGGTTCCTTAAGGAAAGGTTGTTTGTGATACAACCAGAAGGTTTTGTCGATCCTAAGGATGCTAAAAGGTATGCAAGCTCTAGTGATCCTTCTATGGACTAGTACAAGCGTCTCAGAGTTGGAATATATATTCTTTGATGAGGTGATCAAATCATTTTGGTTTATACAAAGTTTATGAAGAAACTTGTATTTACAAGAAAGTGAGCGGGAGCACTATAATATTTTTGATAAGTATATGTGGATGACATATTGTTGATTGGAAATGTTGTAGAATTTATAGAAAGCATAAAGGATTATTTGAAAGGAGTTTTTCAAAGGAAGACTTGGGTAAAGTTGCTTAAATATTGGGCACCAAGATCTATAGAGATCAAGACACGTGATAAGACTTTCACACATCACATACATCGACAAGAGTTTGTAGGAGTTCAAAATGGACGGTCCAAGAAGGAGTTCTTGCATGGAAAGTGCTATTCTACACCCGAGCTCAAATGAGCTCGGGTGATCAGTAAATTCATAAAATATTTTAAAAATTCGTAAAATCTGAAATTTTTTACAGCAAATTTGACAAATGTTTTAGTTGCTTGCTAAATTTCAGTATGAAATCACATTTTTTTAAGTCGTGGCAAAAACAAAATTAGTGTTCCAAAATGCTTTTGAAAGTAGCATTTTCAGAGTTTCAATTTTGTTTTTGTCATGACTTCCAAAAATGTGATTTCATGATGAAATTTGACGAGCACTTAGAACATTTGTCAAAATTTATCCAAAACTAATTTCAGATTTTTTTGAACATTTTTATAATAGTTTCCGAGTTTACTGTTCACCCGAGCTCATATGAGCTCGGGTGCAAAAATATTACGTCCTCCTTGTGTGTATTATAAGGTGTGATGTTGAGTAACACTCAAAGATCCACCATGGCAGAAGAAAGAGAAAGGACAAAGTTCGTCCCCTATGCCTTAGCCATAGTCTCTATACTGTATGACATGATGTGTACCACACTTGATGTGTGCCTTGCCATGAGTTTGGCAAGGGGGTATAAGAGTGGTCTAAGAGTGGATCACTGGATAACAGACAAAATTATCCTTAGGTTTCTAAAGAGGACTAAGGAATGTTTCTCGGTTATGGAGGTGATAAAATTTCATCGTAATGGGTTACATCGATGCAAGCTTTGACACCGATCCGGATGACTCTGAGTAACCAACCGGATACGTACAGTTGAAAAATTATTTGTAATAGCTCCAAGTGGAGTGTGGTAGAAGCATCTACAATATGACACATATATTTACAAAGTACACATGGATCTGAATGTTGCACGCCCATTGACTAAAACCTTACTCACAAGCAAAACTTTTTCAAACCCCAGAACTCATTGGGTTTTAATCACATGGCAATGAGAATTAGATTATTGACTCTAGTGCAAGTGGGAGAATATTGGAGATATGCCCTAAAAGAAATAATAAATTGCTTATTATCATATTTCTCTATTCATGATAAGCATTTATTATCCAGGCCAGAATTGTATTGACCGAAAACTTAGATACATGTGTAGATATGTAAACAATATCGTGTCCCTACTGAGCCTCTACTAGACTAGTTCGTTGATCGAAGATGGTTAAGGTTTCCTAACCATAGATATGAGTTGTCATTTTATAATGGGATCACATCTTTAGGAGAATGATGTGATGGTCTAGACCCAACCATAAGCTTATCATTTGAACCTATCACTTAGTTTATTACTACTACTTTCTTCATGTCAAGTATTTATTCCTAAGACCTTGAGATCATGCAACTCCCTGACTGTGAAGGAATAACTTGTGTGCTATCAAACATCACTTCATAATCGGGTGATTATAAAGGTGCTCTACAAGTATCTCTGAGGGTGTATGTTGGGTTGGCATGAATTAAGACTGAGATTTGTCGCTTTGTATGAATGAGGGGTATCTCTGGGACCTCTCGATAATACAACATCACAAGAATCTTGCAAACAATGTGACTAAGGGGTTAGTCACAGGACATTGTATTACGGAACGAGTAAAGAGACTTGTTGGTAACGAGATTCAACTAGGTATGGAGATATAGATGAACAAATCACGGGCAAGTAACATACCACCGGACAAAGGGAACTGCATACGGGATTGACTGAATCCTTGATATCATGGTTCGACGGATAAAGATGTTTGTGGAATATGTAGCAACCAATATGGGCATCCAGGTCCCGTATTGGTTATTGACCGGAGAGGTGTCTCGGTCATGTTTACATGATTCTCGAACGCGTAGGGTCTGAATGCTTAATGTTCAGTGATGCTAGAGTAGTACTGGAATATGTACATTGGTGACCAAATGTTATTCGGAGTCCCATATGAGATCCAAGATATCACAAAGAGCTCCAAAATGGTCAGGAGGTAAAGATTTATATACAAGAAGTCATATTTTGCTACGGGAAATGTTTTGGGTTTTGCCGGTATTGTACCGATAAGCTTTTAGAAGGTTCCGAAGGATTTCAGAGGGGTTCGGAAGTCCAGGGGGTTCCACCATGCCCCTTAGGACAACATGACATGTAGGGGGCGCCCTAGCTTCATGGGGACACCCTCCAAGGTCCCATGCAGCTAGGGGGCTAGTAACCCTAAGGGGCAAGGCACCTAGGAGGTGCCTTGGGAGGGAGGACTCCTCCCTCTTGGCCGCCACCCTCTCCCTTGGAGGAGGGGTTAGGGATGCTCCCCTGTGCTCCCCTTTGCCTCCTATAAATAGTGGAGGCGAGGGGAGGGCTGAATACAACAAGTCCTCTCCCTTGAGGTAGCCCTCTCCCTCTCGTCTCTCCCTTATTTCTCGTTCGTGGTTCCAGAGGCGCTTGGCGATGCTGTGATGGCATTGCTCTACCACCATCTCCACCATGTCATCATGCTGCTTGAGATCCCATATACTTTTTTGCCCTCGCTTGCTGGATCAAGGAGGTGGAGACATCATCGAGCTGCATGTGTGCTGAACGCGGAGGTGTCGTCCGTTCGACACTAGATCGGATCGGATCACGATTGGATCATGAAGAAGTATGACTACATCAACCGCGTTATAAACACTTATGCTTAACAGTCTACGAGGGTATGTAGACACACTCTCCCCTCTCATTTCTATGCATCTCCATACATAGATCTTGGGTGTCCCTAGGAAATGTTTGTTTTCCATGCTTCGTTCCCGAACAGAGTGATCTACGCATAAACAAACATGAACTAGTAATGATGAAGAAGTGATACTAAACACCTACTTACGAGTCAATCATAACCCCACCATGTTCTCTTCTTGGGTCAAACCTCACTATAAGAGCCGATCACAGTTACGTAGATGGTTGGTGTATTTTAATTAGATTTAATGTCAAGTTCCCTACAACCGAATATTGATACTTGTGATCTACGTTGGGTTTTCCCCCTAAGAGGAGGGGATGATGCAACACGGTATAAGTAAGTATCTACCTCAGTGAGAACCAAGGTTATCAAATGATTAGGCGAACCACACAATTTCCTGTCTTCAACACCTACACAAAAGAGCACACACTTGCACCGAACGCGAGCAAGAGGGTTCTCAATCCCCTTGAACTTGTTACTTGCAAGCGATAAGTAGGGATAGATAGATAACTTAAATATACTAAATATAAAAAGTAAATACAAATAATAGAAGTCAGCGAGGCACTTGGAGTTTTTGTAAATATATTTGTGAATAGACCCCGGGGGGCATAGTTTCTGCTAGAGGCTTCTCTCTCGTAGAAACCATACGGTGGGTAAACAAACTACTGTTGGGAAATTGATAGAAAATCGCATAGTTACTAAATATTTATTTATGGCAATAATCACACATATAGGCATCACGTCTATAAGCAAGTAGACCAATCCCTAGTGCATCTACTACTATTACTCCACCCATCGACTCTTATCCAGCATGCATCTAGAGTATTAAGTAAAAACAGAGTAATGCTTGGAGGATATTGACATGATGTAGACAAAGTAAATCCAATTAATTGAATGAACCCCATCATTTGACCCTTAGTGGAATAAATACAATATGTTTTATGTCACTGGGATTGAGCACCTCAAGATTGAACCCACTACAACGCACCTCCCACATGGAAGATAAATCAATCTAGTTGGCAAAACCATATCAATAGATCAGATAGAATTACGACGCTATCACAATCATGCATATAAGAATTTAGAGACGACTCAAATATTATTCATGAATAATCTAAACATAAAACCACAATTCATGAGATCCCAACAAACACACTGCACAAGACTGATTACATAAGATAGATCGTCGTGAGAATCGTGGTGATCATGGTAATGAAGAGCATATAGAAAGATAGTCATCTAGGTACGCACTACAGACCCGTATGTCTCAGGTGAACTAATCACACATCACCATGGGAGAAACAAGGTTGATTTAGAGGCCCTCCATGATCGATGCCCCCTCTGGTAGGTCACGAGAACATGGCTTTGGATGGGAACATGACGGAACAGAGACTTGCGACGGCGGAAAAAGTGTTTGAGGAGTCTATCTAGCGTTTTTGGAATATATGTGAATTTATAGGCCAGAGAAAAAGGCTAGGGGAGCTGGGAGGTGTCCCTAAGCTATCAGGGTGTGACCATCCCCTAGGTGCGTCCTGTTGGCTTGGAGCACCCCGTGTGCCCTCTGGTCTTCCTTTGAAGCTTCCAAGTCTTTATTTTGTCCAGAAAAAATCATCAATTTTTTTAGGGTATTTGGACTTTGTTTGATACAGTATTCCTGAAAAGCCAAAAACATGTAGAAAACAACAACTTGCACTTGGCACATGATTAATAGGTTTGCTCAAAAATAATATAAATCAGTAAGTAAATGCTTTAAAAGTATCCTAGAATGATAATATAATAATGTCGAACAATAATAAAATGTAGATATATTGGAGACATACGAGCATCCCCAAGCTTAATTCCTGCTCGTCCTCGAGTAGGTAAATGGTAGAAACAGAATTTTTGATGTGACATGCTAATTTCTTTCAGGTATGATCATTGAGAAATAATGAATCAAAAAACATTAACATAGTAATATCCATAAACATAAGTAACATAATCATCAACTTTCAAAATATACGATCCTCAAAGAATGTTTACCCCCACTAATTTTATCATATTAGCATGGCATGGCTCCGTCTTAACCACATAAATACAAATGTCAAGTACGACGGTGTTAAGCCAAACAATTGGATCATATTTTTTAATGCGTTTCAACTTTTTATACCAGACTCAATACTTGAGCGTGAAGCATAGATATAACATATAGGTGGAATTGAATAGGGTGGTAGGATTCAAAGGGGTAAAAGTGGAGAAGAAAGTCTCGCATAAACTAGGCGGATCAACGGGCTATGGAGATGCCTATCAATTGATATAAATGTGAGGTCCAGGGCGTGCCATGCAATGGATGCACTAGAGCTATAAGTGTATGAAAGCTCAATAAAGCAAAGTGGGTGTGCATCAAACTTGCTTTCTCATGAAGATCTCGAGCATTTGAGGAAGCTCGTCACTGGAATATACAAGCTAAGTTCTATAATGAAAGATTCCTGCTAGCATATGAAAATGACTAAACATGAGACTCTCTATATGGAAAACATGGTGCTAATTTTAGGCACAAGTGTGGAAAAAGAGGTAGTAGCACTATCCCTTCTCTCTTTATCTCTCCTTTTTTTCTTGTTGCATTTTTTTTTATTTTTCTTATTTTTCTTTCCTTTTTATTTTCTCCTTTTTCCTCTTTTTTTTCCCAGAGTCTCATCCCAAATTGTGGGGGTATCATTGTCTACATCATCATTTCCTCCAGAGATAATGCCCTTATAATGAAAAACATCACGCTTCTATTTACTTACAACTCAATATGAAAAACTACCAAACAATATGACTCTACATGAATGCCTATGGCAGTCTACGAGGATGTGCAATGATCTAGCATGACATGTGAACAATGATGAGCGATGGCTTTGCCACAACTAGTATGTTAGCTACATGATCATGCAAAGCAATATGACAATAAGTGTACTAGTCATATGATGTAACCGTGGAAGTTGCATGGCAATATATCTTGGAATGGCTATGGAAATTCCATGATAGGTAGGTATGGTGGCTGTTCTGGGAAGATATAAGGTGGATTATGTGCAATAGAGTGTATCATGTCACGGGGTTTGGATGCACCTGCGAAGTTTGCATCGATCCTCGAGGTGATAATGGGCAATGCACGGTACCGAAGATGCTAGCAAATATGAGGAGGTGAGAGTGCGTACATCCACAGATTCACATTAGTTATAAAGAACTCATATACTTATTACAAACCTTTATTAGCTCTCTTGAAGCAAAGTACTACTCGCATGCCCCTTGGGGGGGAGGTTGGAAGGAGTTAACCATCGTACGCACCCAACGTAAACAACACTAGGATTTTAACGAGGAATAAGAATGCTCACACATCATCACCATGCCATAACAAATACTTAGATTATCATAAAAATAACACCCTTTAACTACTAATATTTCTAGTAACCAACAATCATGCACTCACACCCTTTCATATCACCACATCAATATCATTAACCCACAATTTCTATTTTATGTGCTACATGAATGTCTTCATTATGTACTCCTCGAACACCTATTATTTTTGGACTAGTCTTATAAGACATGCAAATTACCATCACTATTTATTAAACTCTCAAACAAATTTAAGTGAAGAACAATTATGAAATTACTTTTATTAAATCCACACGACATCATGCTCTAAAAGATATAAGTGAAGCACTAGAGCAACTGGTTAGCTCAAAAGTTATAAGTGAAGCACATAGAGTATTCTAACAAATCATAGTGAACACGTGTATCTCTCAAGTGTGGGTGTACAACAAGCAATGATTGTGGAAAACTAAAAACAAAATAAAATGAAAATACATGAATCTCCAAGAAAAACTAATATCATGTGATGAATAAAAATGTAGATCCAAGTGACATACCGATGGATTGAGACGAAAGAGGGGATGCATTATGGGGGCACCCCCAAGCTTAGACGCTTGATTCTTCCTAGAATTTGAATTGCGGTGCCTTGGGCATTGCCAAGATTAGGCTCTTTGGCACTCCTTATTCCTTCATACATCATGATGGCAACCAAAACTTGAAAACTTTAGCACACAAAACTCAATAGAAAACTCATGAAATCCGTTAGTACGATGGGCGAATGAAAAAGTTTTGGTACTATTGTAAACTAATTCATATTTTATTATTGCATCATTTACCTTATCCTTGACTTATACCCCCCGATATAATCCATGGCATCATCAAAACAAGCAACCTATGCAAGCAAATAACCGAATCTTTCTAAAACAAAACACTCTTTAGTGATCAGCAGTTAAACCATACTTGTGTAACTCTGAAAATTCTGAAAACTTAGGAAAACCTGAGGAATTTGTATACCAATACTACATCAAAATTCAGATCAAAAATACGTCCTAGTAAAATTAGAGAAATTCTGCACTCGACGTAAAAGTTTCTATTTTTGCATTGTATCAATTCTACTTATCATTCAAATCACCCAAATTCTTTACAAGGCACAATCAGTAATTTAAACATAAAAACACAATCCTTACAGTAGAAATAATCATGTTGACTCACACAAACAGAAAGTTGAACAAGAAAAATAAGATAACTATTGGGTTGCCTCCCAACAAGCACTATCGTTTTATGCCCCGAGCTAGGCATAATGCATAGTTTCAATCATTGTCATATTTGGCACTCAATACATAAGTATCCCTCATGATAGATTCATAAGGTGTTTTAATTATCTTCCGAGGGAAGTGTTACACCCCTTTATTTAATGGGAATTGGGATCTTATTTTTTCCTCTTTCATATCAATAATGGCACCTATAGTTTGTAAGAAAGGTCTTCCAAGTATTATTGGACAAGAAGGATTGCATTCAATATCAAATACAATCAAAACTACAAGCACATAATTTATATTAGCAAGAATAAGCACATCATTTATTCTACCCAAAGGTTTCTTAATGGTAGAATCTATAAAAGATGCAAGTTGAGGGAACAATCTTGTATATCGGTGAGACCAAGCACATCACAAAGAGATTTAGGTATGGTTGAAGCACTAGCACCAAGATCACCCAAAGTAGTGCATTTGTATTCTTTAAATTTATTTTGATAGTAGGTTCCCATTCATCATGTGATTTTCTAGGTATAGAAACTTCTAGCTCAAGTTTCTCATCATATGCTTTTATCATTACTTCTACAATATGTTTAGTAAAAGCTTTATTTTGTTCATAGGTATTGGGTGAGATAATAATGGATTACAATAAGGAAATACATTTTACTAAAGACAAGCAGTCATAATAAAAGTCCTTGTAATCCAAAATAGTGGGCAAATCACTAGTTAAAGTTTTGACCTCTCCAAACCCACTTTTTCATTTTTATCATTTAGATCATCACCCTCCGAACAAACGGGATCCATTCTAGCTAAAGTTGACTCAGTTGATTCCCTTTATCATGTATTTTCAGTTTAGTAAACAAAGATTCAGTGGGATAAGTACCAATCATTTTAAGATCTTCATCATGATTACGGTAAAAACTCAGTGGAAGGGCTTTTTCTAAGAATTCTCGTTTAGCTCTCAACATAGTGGCCCTCTCCTTGCTCTCATTAATAGATATTTGGATTGATTTAATGGACTCACTCATATCATGCTTTGGTGGATTTTTTTTAATTTTTACGAGTTTACACATCAAGAGCAATTCCATCCATGTTCCTAGCCATATCATCAACTTTATGTAACTTTTCGTCTACCATAGTATTAAAAATGTTTTGAGAACTAATAATTTATTGAATGGTGTTATAAAGATGAGAGGATAACCTATTGTTATTAGTACAAGGATTTCCACAAGAATTACCATAAGAGTTGCCGTAACTATGAGGAATTACCGGGATACGACCTAGCATTAAAATTACCTCTATAAGCATTATTGTTGAAATTATTTTGAGAAATAAAGTTCACATCAATAGCATCTGTATTTTGCTCAATCAAAGTAGATAATGGCATATCATTGGGGTCAACTTGAGCATGTTTACTAGCAACCATATTCCTAAGAGCATCCATTTTATTACTCAAAGTAGTAATTTTCTCAACAAAATTTACCTTCTTACCAGTTGGAGCTCTTTCGGTATGTCATTGAGACTAATTTGTCATGATATTGTCCATAAGTTTAGTGGCCTCTCCCAATGTCACCTCCATGAAGGTATGATCTGTAGAAGAATCTAGAAGATTTCTAGACACAAAGTTTAGTCCCACATAGAATTTTTGTCGAATCATCCATAAACCTAAACCATGTGTGGGGCAATTTATAATCATCAATTTAATTCTTTCCCATGCTTCTGCAAAAAATTCTTGATCATGTTCTTGAAAATTCATAATTTGATTACGAATATAATTAATCTTAGCGGGAGGTAAATACTCGACATCGTAAGCATATTTACAGTTAACCCATGTTCCAATACTATTATGAGGTAAAGACGAAAACCAAGCTTTAACTTTTGTCGCTTAGTGAAAAGGAAATAATTTTAATTTGACAATATTATTATCCATATACTTTTTCTTTTGCATACAACATAATTTAACAAAGGTGTTGAGATGAGAAGCGGGATCCTCATTAGGACTTCCAAAAAATTGTTCTTTCATCACAAGATTTAGCAATGCAACATTAATATCATAAAACTCCACACTAGTGGTGGGTAAGAATGGAGTACTAATAAAATCATTATTATTAGTATTCGAGAAGTCACACACCTTAGTATTACCTTGAGACATAGTGATGAAACTAGCAAATTAACAAGTAAAGCAAGTAAACTAGCAAGTACAAATATATTTAATTTTTGATTTTTATAGCAAGAAAAATATTACAACAAATAAAAAGTAGAAAAAGTGAATGATTATTTATGTGAAGGTACTTGATAGGAAATTGATGATACTCCACGGCAATGGCGCGAGAAATCCTTCCTAATACTTGTGATCTTTGTTGGGTTTTCCCCGAGAAGGAGGGGACGATGCAACATAGTAGAAGTAAGTATTTCCCTTAGTGAGAACCAATGTTATCGAACCAATAGGAGAAGCATGCAATTTCCCGTCTTCAGCGCCTACACACAAAAGAGCACACACTTGTACGCAACGCGGGCAAGAGGGTTGTCAATCCCCTTGAACTCGTTACTTGCAAGCGATAAGTAGTGATAGATAGATTATTGAAATATAAAATATAAAATTAAATACAAATAATAAAAGTCAACAAGGTATTTGGAGTTTTTTAAATATATTTGTGAATAGACCCGGGGCCACAGTTTTCGCTACAGGGTTCTCTCTTGTAGAGAGCATACGACGGGTAAACAAATTACTGTTGGGCAATTGATAGAAAAGCGCATAGTTATGCAATATTTATTCATGACAATGATCACACATATAGGCATCACATCTTTAAGAAAGTATACCGACTCCTGCCTACATCTACTACTATTACCCCATCCATCGATGGCTAAATATGCATCTAGAGTATTAAGTAAACACAGAGTAATGCTTCGAGGATAATGACATGATGTAGACAAAGTAAATCCAAATAATTAACATGATTTCTCCCGTGAACTCAAGAACAAAAGTAACTACTCACAAATGATAAACATGCTCAAGATCAGAGGAGTATCAATTTGCATAAAGGATCTAAACATTTTGTCTTCCACCAAACAAACCATATAGTAATCAACACTAGTAGCCCTTCACAAGCAACAAGCTAAGATTCCGTTGCAAAGATTGAACACAAGAGATGAACTAGGGTTTGAGAGGAGAAGGTGCTGTTGAAGATGTTGATGAAGATTGTCCTCCCCAAGATGATATGGTTGTTGGTGATGACGATGACGATGATTTCCCCCTTTGGGAGGGAAGTTCCCCCAGCGGAATCGCTCCACCGGAGGGAAAAAGTGCTCCTGCCCAAGTTCCGCCTGGAGACAACGGTGCTTCGTACCAAAAGTCCTCCTATATAGAAACCAAATATATACTAGAAGGGGGGCACCAGAGGTGGGCCTAGCTGAGCACCACCCACCAGGGCGTGCCTGGGGGCCTGGAGCGCCCTCGTGTCTTGTGCTCACCAGGTGGCCCCCTCCGGTAGCTCTTTGCTCCAGTATTTTTTATATATTCCACAAAAAATCTCCGTGAAGTTTCAGCTCATTTGGAGTTGTGCAGAATAGGTAACTTGATGTAGCCTTTTCAGGTCCAGATTTCCAGCTGTCGGTATTCCTCCCTTTTGTGCAAACCTTGCATATTATGAGAGGATATGCATTATAAATACTCCCAAAAGCATTATTATGCATAAAAACATTATAAATAACAGTAGGAAAACATGATGCAAAATGGACGTATCAACTCCCCCAATCTTAGACCTCGTTTGTCCTGAAACGAAAAACTGAAATCAAAAAACATGTCCACATGCTTAGAGAGAGAGATGTGTCGATAGAAACAAGAATACAGACATAGAAGCATCATGCATATTATCATAACAGCAAAAAACTTATTCATAACACTTCATAACAGAACTTCATCATATGACTTGTCGTGAACAAGTAACATGTCATCACAATATCGAAGTAGAAGCATAAACTTTATTGGAAACCAACAAACTATGTTCTCAGCCAACTTTGCAACTACAATTCATCATATTTTCGGGAAGGGTCTCATGTTGGAGCCTTTTGGTAAGTACACATGCTCAACCATCATATAATCTTCTATGATTGCTAAGGCTCACCGCATACACATGAGCAAAAAGTTTGAACCGGACACATAGAAAGATAGGGGCTTTTAGTTTCTCCTCCCAACATGTTCACCTCAAGGGTGATGTCAACAATAATAACTCATGCTCACCCATATTCAACTAGATATATGTGCCTAGATATTTCCTCACCACATGATGCTTGCAAAAAGATAAGAATAAAAAGGAATAGAAGAAAATACTTTGACTCTTTGCATGAAAATAAAAGATAGGCCCTTCGTAGAGGGAAGCAGAGGTTGTCATGCGCTTATTTGTTTGTATGCTAAATCCCTTAATCCAAAAGAAGATCACGTTATATTGCCCCTTATGATGGCAAATTTTATTATGCAGTCTGTTGCTTTTATTACTTTGCCATCACAAGTTCGTACAATGCTCAATTTTCTCTTATACTAAATGATCCAACACATTTAGAAGAAATTATATTGCCTTACTGCACCAATGACAACTTACTTGAAGGATCTTACTCAATCCATAGGTAGGTATGGTGGACTCTTTGGAATAAGATTTGGGTCTATGGGTTTTGGGATGCACAAGTAATATCTCTACTTAGTGCAGAATTTTTGGCTAGAAAAGATATTGAGCAAGCACCACATGTTAAAGGATCCATGCCAATATAACTCCTATGTGAATATAAGCAAGCAGGAATCATTACGTTGTCTTCCTTGTCCAACTTCAATCATTTTGGCATATACTATTTGAATGGGGGCTCACAATCATAAAATATATCCAAGATAGTATATTTGCATGTGAATCTTCTCTTCCCATATTAACTTTTTCATGAGTTGCATTATTGACCAATGCTATGTTTGTCAATATCCAACAGATTTTACTACTTATACTCTTCCTTATGTAATGTCATTACTCGACATAAGATTAGCATATGATCTTATTCATTTATTTCCTTTCCTTTAATTTCATATGATCTTATTCATTGACTAAAGAAGGCAAAACTTGAACTAACTTTATTATATCTCGAACATGATTAGAAAGATAGATCACTAAGCAAACACTCAAAAAGAAAGGATCGAACTAAACTTTTTATTCAACTAAATCATAGGAAAACAAAGATAGTGGTGTTATATGATGACCCACAAGTATAGGGGATCAATCGTAGTCCTTTCGATAAGTAAGAGTGTCGAACCCAATGAGGAGCAGAAGGATCTGACAAGTGGTTTTCAGCAAGGAAATATCTGCAAGCACTGAAATTGTCGGTAACAAGTGATTGTGTAGTGAGATGATTCGTAGCAAGCAACAAGTAAAAAAAGTAGCAACGGTGCAGAAAAGTGGCCCAATCCCTTTTGTAGCAAGGGACAAGCCTGGACAAAGTCTTATAGGAGGAAAAACGCTCCCGAGGACACACGGGAATTTCTGTCATGCTAGTTTCATCATGTTCATATGGTTCGCGTTCGTTACTTTGATAGTTTGATATGTGGGTGGACCGGCGCTTGGGTACTTCCCTTACTTGGACAAGCAACCCACTTACGATTAACCCCTCTCGCAAGCATCCGCAACTACGAAAGAAGAATTAAGACAAAGTCTAACCATAGCATTAAACTAGTGGATCCAAATCAGCCCCTTACGAAGCAACGCATAAACTAGGGTTTAAGCTTCTGTCACTCTAGCAAGCCATCATCTACTTACTACTTCCCAATGCCTTCCTATAGGACCAAATGATGGTGAAGTGTTATGTAGTCGACGTTCACATAACACCACTAGAGGAAAAACAACATACAACATATCAAAATACCGAACGAATACCAAATTCCCAGGACTATTATTAGCATGACTTATCCCATGTCCTCAGGAACAAAAGTAACTACTCAGAAAGCATAATCATAATCATGATCAGAGGTGTAATGAGTAGCATCAAGGATCTGAACATAAACTCTTCCACCAAGTAATCCAACTAGCATCAACTACAAAGAGTAATCAACACTACTAGTAACCTTACAAGTACCAATCGGAGTCGTGAGACGGAGATCGATTACAAGAGATGAACTAGGGTTTGGAGATGAGATGGTGCTGATGAAGATGTTGATGGTGACGAGTCTCCTCTGATGAGAGGAGTGTTGGTGATGACGATGGAGACAATTTCCCCCTCCGGGAGGGAAGTTTGCCCGGCAGGATCGTCCTGCCGTCTGCTCAAGTTCCGCCTCGTGGCAGCGGCGAAACCATGAAAAAGCTCCCTTCTGATTTTTTCCTGGACGAAACCCTCCATATAGAAAAAGAGGGGGGCCAGTGGGCCAGTGGGATGCCCACAAGCCCCCATCACGCGGCCTGGGGGGGGCACCGTGCAGGCTTTTGGGCACCCCCTGGTGCCCCTCCGGCACTTCTTTGGCCTAGTATTTTTTATAAATTGGGAAAAAATCTCCGTTGATTTTCACGACGTTTGGAGTTGTGCAGAATAGGTATCTCAACTTTGCTCCACTTTCAGGCCAGAATTCCAGTTGCCGGTATTCTCCCTCTTCATGTAAACCTTGCAAAATAAGAGAGAAAAGGCATAAGAATAGTACCGTGAAGTGAAATAACAGCCAAAGAAGAGATAAATATTAACATGAAAACATGATGCAAAATGGACGTATCAACTCCCCCAAGCTTAGACCTCGCTTGTCCTCAAGCGAAAGCCAAGCTCAATAAATATGTCCACATGTTTAGGGAGAGAGGTGTCGACAAAACAAGATACGAACATGCATGCATCATGATCATGATGTGAACAACAATACCAACATATAATATCTCATGCTAAAGTGATAATTTCTTCACAAAGTAAAGCATGGATCAAGAACCTTACCGAGAAGTAACAACAGATAGCCTTTAGTCATTGAAGCAATTGCAATTTATCACAACATCAGAAAGAGTCAAATAAGAGCTTGTAAAGCAAATCCACATACTCAATCATTCTTTCGTTCTCTACAATTGCTACAACTCATGTGGTACTCATGAGATCAAAGTTTCAGCTGGACACAAAGAAAGATAGGGGCTTACAGTTTTGCCTCCCAACTGCTTACCTCAAGGGTAATGTCAACAATAATAATTCATGTATACTTACCTCCAAGTTGACATATGAATATAGATCTTTCCCAAGCATGTGACAGTAGCCAAGATAAAGGCGAAATAAGGAATTGATGAAGATCACCATGACTCTTTCAGGGACAAAAAGTAAAGGTACAAGATAGGCCCTTCGCAGAGGGAAGAAGAGGTTGTCATGCGCTTTTGGGGTTTGGATGCGTGTCCTCTTAGTGCGGAGGAACGTCACTTTATATTGCCCCCTGTGATAAAGAACTTTATTATGCAGTCTCTCGCTTTTATGTCTTCCTCATCGCAGGTTTGTACAAAGCTTATTTTCCACACACTAATAGATCATACATATTAGAGAGCAATTTTTATTGCTTGCATCGATGACAACTTACTTGAGGGACCTTATTCAATCCATAGGTAGGTATGGTGGACACTCATGGCAAAACTGGGTTGAAGGTTTATGGATGCACAAGTAGTATCTCTACTTAGTGCGGTAGGTTTGGCTAATATGAGGTGGAAGTAATCGTCACATGCTAAGGGATCTCTAATCATATGACATTGTTCAGATCCAAGCAAACACAATTCATTACGTTGTCTTCCTTGTCCAACATCTACTTCTAGGCATGCAATAGTTTGGTGAGTGTTCACAATCATAGATGGTGTCAGAGATGATATATTTATATGTGAACCTCTCCTTCTTTATCACTTCCTATTAATTGCAACAATGCCAAGGTCTACGTTTGCCTACCCTCAACAAGTTTCAATCCTCATTATTTTTATATGTGAAGCCATCACTTCCCATAAGATCACTACATGATCTTTCATGCTTTTGTTCTATTCTCACTCTTTTGATCATGGCAAGGGGCAAAGCCCTTCAACTAAGACACTCTTTATTATATGGCTCACGAGCAAGAATACATCGGGGGTGACACAAAGCAAAACTCAAGACTAAAACACTAAGACTTTTAAACTAAAAGAGAAATAAAAAACTGAAAAGGAAAACTAAAACAAAGGTAAAAGCAAAAGATGTGATGGTGATACGATACCGGGGCAACTCCCCCAAGCTTGGCACAAGCCAAGGGGATTGCCCATACCAATGCTCAGTTGTCTCCCTTTGGTGGTGGTGGAGGAGTTGTCGCAACATGAGTTTGATCCTCCGTCTTCCAAGGCATAGGTGCTCCATCATGGAAAGATGAACGAGTCTCCGGAATCCTCAAATCTGCAGCCAACTGTATTGATTTAAATCTATACTCATACTCACAGTTTTGGTTCTACAGGTCATAGATCTAGCCCTGGAGTTGATCAACCCTGTCATAGAGCCTAGAGAGGTGCTTCCCAATGTCATTGGCATCAATCCTGTGCTTGTTGGTGAACTCCGTGATCATCGTGTGGTTGGCGTTGAGTCCACGCTCCACCATCCCTTGGCACTTGAAGACTTGTTGCTCCATTGCTTCGAGCCTCGACTCCAAGCTTCCGGTCTTCTTAGGCCCCTCAACATCACGGATGTGCAACATCCCCTCACGCATCTCGATAGATTGAGGGTGTTGCAGCACTTTCGTGAGGTAGGGATTGATGACCTTCTCGAAGATCTTGTCCTTAGGAGCTTTTGGGGAAGTCATGGCGATCTAGATGTGCAACACAAACACGCTCGAAACGAAAAACAGCGGAAATCTGCGTGGTGCAGAGGTCAGACCAAACGGAAGTATGTATAATGTTTTTTCCAGACCATAAGGAGTCCCCTGCATGAAAACGGAGTCCGGGAGGCGCACGAGGTGGCCACAAGCCATCACGGTGCGGCCAGGGGGTGGGCCGGCGCCGTGCAGGCTTGTCGCCTCCTCGCGCACTTTCCGGACTACTTCCAATTTTTGTATTTTTTCAAACATTCCAAAACGGAGAAAATTTCCTTTTGGAAAAGTTTTGGACTCTGTTTTCTTACCGAATCACATACCTCTTCATTTTCGGAGTCTGAAACAGGCTGATAAATGTCCCTTAGGTATTCTTCCGGAGTTATGGTATTGATGATATTGCTTTCAACATTTATGGGAGTACCTGAGATATAATGCTTGATTCTCTGCCCATTTACCACTCTCGGACAATTACTTTCCGTGTTGTTGATCTTGATAGCACCGGAACGATATACTTCCTGAACCACATCGGGACCTTCCTTTTTAGAGAGAAGCTTGCCTGCAAAGAATCTTAAACGAGAGTTATATAGCAAGACATAATCACCTACATTGAACTCACGCTTTTGTATCCTCTTATCATGCCACCTCTTAACCTTCTCTTTGAAGAGCTTGGCATTCTCATATGCCTGAGTTCTCCACTCATCAAGAAAGCTAATATCAAATAAGCTCTTCTCACCGGCAAGTTTGAAATCAAAGTTGAGCTCTTTGATTGCCCAATAAGCTTTATGCTCTAGCTCAAGAGGTAAGTGACATGCTTTACCGTACACCATTTTGTACGGAGACATGCCCATGGGATTCTTATAGGCAGTTCTATAAGCCCACAGTGCATCATCGAGCTTCTTAGACCAATTCTTTCTAGACCTGTTGACAGTCTTTTGCAGAATCAGTTTAATCTGTCTATTACTTAGCTCTACTTGACCAGTGGACTAAGGGTGGTAGGGAGACGCAATTCTATGGTTGAAATCGCACTTAGCAAGCATTTTATGAAAAGCACCATGAATGAAGTGTGAACCACCGTCGGTCATTAGATATCTAGGGACTCCAAATCTAGGGAAGGTAACTTCTTTCAGCATCTTGATAGAGGTGTTGTGATCAGCACTACTAGTAGGGATAGCTTCTACCCACTTAGTGACGTAATCAACAGCAACTAGGATGTGAGTATACCCATTGGATTTTGGAAAAGATCCCATATAATCAAAGCCCCAAACATCAAAAGGTTCAATGGCAAGTGAATAGTTCATAGGCATTTCCTGACGTTTGCTAATATTACCTATTCTTTGACATTCGTCACAAGACAAGACAAACTTACGGGCATCCATGAAGAGAGTGGGCCAATAGAAACCTGATTGCAAGACCTTGTGTGCAGTTCTATCTCCCGCATGGTGTCCTCCGTAGGTATCGGAGTGACACTTCTGTAGGATCTGTCCCTGTTCATGTTTAGGTACACAACGTCTAATAACACCATCTACTCCTTCCTTATAAAGGCGAGGATCATCCCAAAAGTAATGTCTCAAGTCAAAGAAGAATTTCTTCTTTTGCTGGTACGTGAAACTAGGTGGTATGTATTTGGCAACGATATAGTTTGCATAATCAGCATACCACGGTGCACTACGTGAAGCATTGATGACATTCAATTGCTCATCGGGAAAGCTATCATCAATAGGTTGTGGGTCATCAAGAACGTTCTCCAACCTAGACAAGTTATCCGCTACTGGGTTATCAGCACCCTTTTTGTCAACAACGTGCAGATCAAATTCTTGTAGCAAGAGAACCCATCTGATAAGTCTAGGCTTAGCGTCCTTCTTCTCCATGAGGTACTTAATAGCAGCGTGATCAGTGTGAATAGTGACTTTGGAATCAACTATGTAAGACCTGAACTTTTCACATGCAAACACGACTGCTAAAAGTTCCTTCTCTGTAGCGGCATAGTTTCTCTGGGCACTGTCTAGAGTTTTACTAGCGTAGTGAATAACATTCAACTTCTTATCAACTCTTTGCCCTAGCACATCACCAGCAACATAATCGCTAGCATCACACATGATTTCAAAGGGTAGGTTCCAATCAGGTGGTTGAACAATAGGTGCAGTTGTCAAAGCCATCTTAAGTATTTCGAAGGCTTCCTCACAATCTTCGTCAAAGAGAAAAGGAATATCCTTTTGCAAGAGATTGGTAAGAGGCATAGAAATCTTAGAGAAGTCTTTAATGAACCTTCTATAGAAACTAGCATGACCAAGGAAACTTCTTATTCCTTTGATATCTGTGGGGTATGGCATTTTCTCGATTGCATCAACCTTAGCCTTATCGTATTCAATACCTCTTTCAGAAATTTGATGTCATAAGACGATGCCTTCATTAACCATAAAGTGGCACTTCTCCCAATTCAAGACAAGGTTGGTGTCTTTACATCTCTGTAAGACTCGATCAAGGTTGCTGAGGCAATCATCAAAGGAAAACCCATAAACGGAGAAGTCATCCATGAAAACCTCGACAATCTTTTCACAAAAGTAAGAGAATATAGCCATCATACATCTTTGAAAGGTGGCAGGTGCATTACATAAGCCAAAATGCATACGTCTATAGGAAAAGGTACCGAAAGGGAAGGTGAAAGTGGTTTTCTCCTGATCAGATTGTGCAACTAGTATTTGGGGGAAACCAGAATAACCGTCTAGAAAGCAGAAGTGTTTGTGTTTGGATAGTCTTTCTAGCATTTGGTCGATAAAAGGCACAGGGTAATGATCTTTGCTAGCCGCCTTATTCAACTTCCTAAAATCAATCACCATCCTAGAGCCAGTAATAATCCTCTGTGGGATAAATTCGTCCTTATCGTTAGGGACAACGGTAATGCCTCCCTTCTTAGGAACGCAATGCACCAGACTCACCGAATCGCTATGAACAACAGGATAGATAATACCCGCTTCCAGGAGCTTTAGTATTTCTTTTCTTACTACTTCTTTCATCTTAGGATTCAATCTCCTTTGATGATCAGCAACTGGTTTGAAATCAGGATCAGTTTTGATCTTGTGCTGGCATAGAGTGGGACTAATGCCCTTAAGATCATCAAGAGTATATCCTATAGTAGCATGCTGCTTCCTCAGAGTTTTTAGTAACTTCTTTTCTTCATGCTCCGAGAGGCTAGCACTAATAATAACAAGATATATCTCTTTTTCACCAAGATAGGCATACTTAAGAGTATCAGGCAACTGTTTAAGCTCGAACACAGGATCACCCTTTGGTGGAGGTGGATCTCCAAGCAGTTCAACAGACAGATTATTCTTAAGGATAGGATATTGTTCTAAGACAACTCTATCTATCTCATCCCTTTCATCCATATGCATATCATTTTCATGCCCAAGCAAGTATTGCTCTAAGGGATCAGTAGGGGGCACGACAATTGAGGCTAAGGCAATAGTTTCATCCCTACTAGACAACTCCTTTTCATGAGGTCGTCTACCAAACTTAGAGAAATTGAACTCATGTGACACACCTTCAAAGCCAACAGTGACAGTTTGCTTCTCACAATCAATATGAGCATTGACGGTATTGAGAAAAGGTCTACCAAATATGATGGGACAAAAGCTATCTTGAGCGGTAGCAAGAACGAGGAAATCAACAGGATACTACGTTTTACCACACAAGACTTCAACATCCCTAACAATTCCCACAGGGCAGATAGTATCTCTATTGGCAAGATGAATAGTGACATCTATAGGTTCTATCTCAACAGGTGCAATCTCATCTTTGACCTCATCGTATAAGGATTAAGGTATTGCACTAACACTAGCACCCAAGTCACATAAACCATGGTAACAATGATCTCCTATCTTAACAGAAACCACATGCATGCCAACAACATGCCTATGTTTGTCTCTAACGTGAGGTTTAGCAATTCTAGCAGCATCTTCACAAAAGTGAATATTATGTCCCTCAACTTCTTCAGACAGAAGATCTTTGATAATAGTAATTCTAGGTTCAACTCTAATTTGCTCAGGGGGTCTAGGTGTTCTAATGTAGCCTCTACTTATCACAGTTGAAGCTTTAGAATGATTGTTTATCCTAACAGGGAAAGGTGGTTTCTCAATGTAAGCACTAGGAACCACAGGATCATTATAGGCAATGACTCTCTCTTCAACTTGAGTGGGTTTAACTACATTGACTTCTAAAGGAGGATGATATTTAAACCACTTCTCTTTGGGGAGATCAATATGAGCGGCAAAGGATTCACACAATGAAGCTACTATCTCAGAGTCAAGTCCATACTTAGCGCTAAAGTCAATAAATTTTTTTGTCTCAACAAAGGATTTAACGCAATCAAAAGTGAAATTCATACCTGACTCCTTACCTTCTTCAAGCTCCCAATCTTCAGAGTTGCGTTTAATTCTCTCCAATAAATTCCATATGAAGTCAATATCTCTCTTCATAAAAGAACCAGTACAAGAAGTGTCAAGCATGGTGCGATCATCATGAGAAAGCCGAGCATAGATGTTCTGAATGATAATTTCTCTCGAGAGCTCATGATTGGGGCATGAATATAAGATTGATTTAAGCCTCCCCCAAGCTTGAGCGATTCTTTCTCCGTCACGAGGCCAAAAATTATAAATATAATTCCGATCACGATGTACTAAATGCATAGGGTAAACCTTTTGATGAAATTCCAATTTCAACCGATTGTAGTCCCATGATCCAGTATCATCACATAGCCTATACCATGTCAACGCCTTATCCTTCAAAGATAAAGGAAAGACCTTCTTCTTGACCTCATCCTCGGGCACACCTGCAAGCTTAAGTAAACCACAAACTTCATCTACATAGATCAGATGCAGGTCTGGATGTGATGTTCCATCTCCTGTAAAAGGATTAGCCAACAGTTTCTCAAGTATACCCAAAGGAAATTCAAAGCAAATATTTTCAGTAGGTGCAACAACTTGAGGAGAAACTATTTGTGCTTCTGTTCGAGGTGAAGATACCCGAACAAGCCCCCCAAAGGATTAGTATCCATAGTGACAAGTGACAACAAATTTGAGCACACTATATGAATGTTTCCTTACCAAGTTCCACTTACCAAAGGTGCTTCACTCCCCGGCAACGGCGCCAGAAAAGAGTCTTGATGACCTAAAAGTATAGGGGATCAATCGTAGTCCTTTCGATAAGTAAGAGTGTCGAACCCAACGAGGAGCAGAAGGATCTGACAAGTGGTTTTCAGCAAGGAAATATCTGCAAGCACTGAAATTGTCGGTAACAAGTGATTGTGTAGTGAGATGATTAGTAGCAAGCAACAAGTAACAAAAGTAGCAATGGTGCAGCAAAGTGGCCCAATCCCTTTTGTAGCAAGGGACAAGCCTGGACAAAGTCTTATAGGAGGAAAAACGCTCCCGAGGACACACGGGAATTTCTGTCATGCTAGTTTCATCATGTTCATATGGTTCGCGTTCGTTACTTTGATAGTTTGATATGTGGGTGGACCGGCGCTTGGGTACTTCCCTTACTTGGACAAGCATCCCACTTATGATTAACCCCTCTCGCAAGCATCCGCAACTATGAAAGAAGAATTAAGACAAAGTCTAACCATAACATTAAACTAGTGGATCCAAATCAGCCCCTTACGAAGCAACGCATAAACTAGGGTTTAAGCTTCTGTCACTCTAGCAGCCCATCATCTACTTACTACTTCCCAATGCCTTCCTCTAGGCCTAAATAATGGTGAAGTGTTATGTAGTCGACGTTCACATAACATCACTAGAGGAAAAACAACATACAACATATCAAAATACCAAACGATTACCAAATTCACATGACTATTATTAGCATGACTTATCCCATGTCCTCAGGAACAAACGTAACTACTCACAAAGCATAATCATAATCATGATCAGAGGTGTAATGAGTAGCATCAAGGATCTGAACATAAACTCTTCCACCAAGTAATCCAACTAGCATCAACTACAAAGAGTAATCACCACTACTAGCAACCTTACAAGTACCAATCGGAGTCGCGAGATGGAGATTGGTTACAAGAGATGAACTAGGGTTTGGAGATGAGATGGTGCTGATGAAGATGTTGATGGTGACGAGTCCCCTCCGATGAGAGGAGTGTTGGTGATGATGATGGCGACGATGTCCCCCTCCAGGAGGGAAGTTTCGCCGACAGGATCGTCCTGCCGGAGCTCTAGATTGGTTCTGCTCAAGTTCCGCCTCATGGTGGCGGCAAAACCACGAAAAAGCTCCCTTCTGATTTTTCCTGGACGAAACCCTCCATATAGCAAAAGAGGGGGGCCAGTGGGCAAGTGGGCTGCCCACAAGCCCCCATAGCGCGACCTAGGGGGTGGCCGCGCCGTGCAGGCTTGTGGGCACCCCTTGGTGCCCCTCTGGCACTTCTTCGGCCCAGTATTTTTTATAAATTGGGAAAAAAATCTCCGTTGATTTTCACGACGTTTGGAGTTGCGCAGAATAGGTATCTCAACTTTGCTCCACTTTCAGGCCAGAATTCCAGTTGCCGGTATTCTCCCTCTTCATGTAAACCTTGCAAAATAAGAGAGAAAAGTCATAAGAATAGTACCGTGAAGTGAAATAATAGCCAAAGAAGAGATAAATATCAACATGAAAACATGATGCAAAATGGACGAATCATTATACAATACTGGGGTACCCCCCAAGCTTGGCTCAAGCCAAGGGGAGTGCCCATACCCGATACTCTATCCTCCGTTGATGGTGTAGATGGACTAAGATTTCACTTCACTTCCAAGAGGTACTGCAGTCTACGAATGATGCTTCAGAGGGCGCTGTTGTACTCTTGCAAGTGGATATTTTCAAGAGTGGGACATTTATTCTGAATATGAACCATTTCAAAGGTATGAAAGGCTTTGATTTCAGTGGGGGTAAGATGATCATAGTAGGGTTTAAGGATATCTTCTTCTTCTTCCATCAGTGAAGCTTGTTCCCCACTTGAATTTGCTCCACCACAACCTCCTTGTCCTTGGTCTCCGAGATGACTACCTTGGGTTCCTCGCTCTTAAGTTCTATCATCATCAGCCAAGCATCTACTTCCTCGTTGTTGGGACAGGGGGAAGTCATGATGTCTGGCCCTGTTGGATCTGACAAAGAAACAACAAGAAAGAAGAATAGGAGATCTCTGTGCGGTATGATGGTCAATACGATCGTGGAGTATATATAGATTTTATTATCTTGGTAAACCAGCATAACGAGGGGGAAACAGAGTCGGGAATGTGTCCGAGGTGGGCACCACCCACCTGGGCGCGCCTGGGGTGCCTGGTGCACCCTCCTCGGGTACCTTCCGCGCTATTTCTTATATTCCTAATTTTTAATAAATTCCAAAACTGATAAAAAATAGTTTTGCAGATTTTTCCGAGTCCGTTTACTTACCGTGTCATGTACCTCCTATTTTTCACGATTCTGGAGTGTTCCGAAAGGTTTCCCTTATGTGTTCCTCCGGTGTCATGGTTTTAATAATATTGTTGTCAACATTAATGGGCGTACCTGAGATGTAGTGTTTAATTCTTTGACGATTGACCACCTTTCGGTTAGTACCTTCGGCATTTTTTATTTTGATAGCTCCAGAACGATAAACTTCTTCAATGATATAAGGTCGTACCCATTTAGAGAGAAGTTTTCATGCAAATAATCTTAAAACGAGAGTTGTACAATAGAACATATTCTCCCACTTTAAATTCCTGCTTTTGAATTCTTTAATCATGCTATCTTTTAACTTTTTCTTTAGATAGTTTGGCATTTTCATAAGCTTGGGTTCTCCATTCATCTAGTGAGCTAATATCAAATAACCTCTTTTCACCGGCAAGTTTGAAATCATAGTTGAGTTCTTTGATTGCCCAAAATGCTTTGTGTTCTAACTCAAGAGGCAAATGACAAGCTTTTCCATAGACCATTTTATAGGGAGACATAACCATAAGATTTTTATAGGCTATTCTGTAGGTCCAAAGTGCATCATTTAATTTCTTAGACCAATTATTTCGAGACCTATTGATAGTTTTTTGTAATATCAATTTTATTTCTCTATTGCTAAGTTCAACTTGTCCACTAGATTGAGGATGATAGGGTGATGCAATTCTATGGATAACATCATACTTAGAAATCATTTTATGGAAGGCATCATGAATAAAGTGTGAACCACCATCAGTCATTAGATATCTAGGGACTCCAAACCTAGGGAAAATAACTTCTTTAAGCATTTTAATGGAAGTGTTATGATCAACACTACTAGTGGTAATAGCCTCTACCCACTTAGTAATGTAATCAACAGCAAACAAAATATGAGTATACCCATTAGAGGAAGGAAACGGTCCCATATAATCCAAACCCCAAACATTAAATGGTTCAACAGCAAATGAATAATTCATAGGCATTTCTTGACGCTTACTGATATTACCAATTCTCTGACATTCATCACAAGATCAAACAAACTTATGGGCATCCTTGAAGAGAGTAGGCCAATAAAAACTAGATTGCAATACCTTGTGAACAGTTCTATCTCCCGCATGATGTCCTCCATAAGCTTCAGAGTGACATTTCCGTAGGATTTGTTCCTGTTCATGCTTAGGTACACAACGTCTAATAATACCATCCACTCCTTCTTTGTAAAGATGTGGGTCATCCCAAAAGTAATGTCTTAAATCATAGAAGAATTTTTTCTTTTATTGGTATGTAAAACTAGGTGGTATATATCTGGCAACAATAAAATTAGTATAGTCAGCATACCAAGGAGTGTTGTGAGAAACACTTATTGCAACTAATTTTTCATCAGGGAAACTACCATCATTAGGTAGTGGGTCATCAAGAACATTTTCTAACCTAGACAAGTTATCGGCAACGGGGTTCTCAACTCCTTTCCTACCAGTGATGTGTAAATCAAATTCTTGTAGCAAGAGAACCCATCGAAAGAGTCTAGGTTTAACATCTTTCTTTTCCATAAGATATTTTATAGCAGCATGATCGGTGTGAATAATTACTTGGGAATCAACAATATAAGATCTGAATTTATCACAAGCAAACACAACTGCTAAAAATTATATATATATCTTATCTGAATATCCATCTAGGAAGGAAAATTGTGTCTGCTTATATAGTCTTTCTAGCATTTGATCGATGAAAGGTAGAGGGTAATGATCCTTTCTAGTTTCTTTGTTTAATTTTCTGAAATCAATTACCATTCTATAGACAGTGCAATTCTTTGTGGAATAAGTTCATTCTTATCATTAGGGATAACAGTAATACCTCCTTTCTTAGGGACACAATGAACGGGGCTTACCCATCTACTACCAACCATGGATATATTATACCTGCTTCCAGAAGCTTTAATATTTCAGTTCTCACCACTTCTTTCATATTAGGATTCAACCGACGTTGATGATCAACAACAGATTTAGCATCAGGTTCCATATTAATCTTGTGCTGACATAGAGTGGGACTAGTGCCCTTAAGGTCATCAAGAGTATATCCTATAGCACCTCGGTGCTTCTTCAGAACTTTCAATAATCTTTCTTCTTCATGTTCTGAAAGGTTAGCACTAATAATAACAGGTTATATCTTATTTTCATCAAGATAAGCATATTTCAACGCGTCAGGCAATTGTTTCAATTCAAACACAAGATCACCTTTAGGTGGAGGAGGACCTCCTAGAGTTTCAATAGGCAAATTGTGCTTAAGCACATGTGCTGTTGTTCAAACAAGATGTTATCTATTTCATTTCTTTCATGCATATGCATATCATATTCATAGTCTAGCAAATATTGTTCTAAAGGATCGGTAGGAGGCACGGCAATAGAAACAATACCAATTATCTCATCTTTATTAGGCAATTCTTTCTTATGATGTTTTCTATTAAACTTGAAAAAATTGAAGTCATGAGAATCACCACAAAAATTAACACCAACATTTGTTTATGACAATCTATAGTAGCATTAACGATGTTCAAGAAAGGTCTAACAAAGATAATGGGAAAAAGTCATCTTGTGGGGAACCAAGAACAAGAAAATTAGTAGGATATTTTGTTTTCCCACACAAGACTTCAATATCTCTAACAATCCCAAGTGGTGTGATGGTGTCTCTATTAGCAAGTTTAATAGTAACATCTATGTCTTCTATTTCAAAGGGTACTATTTCATCCATAATTTCTTGATATAAAGTAAAGGGAATAACACTTACGCTAGCACCTATATCACATAAAACCATGGTAACAATGATCTCCTATTTCAACTTAAGCGACAGTCATGCTAACAACTGGTCTATGTTTATCTTTCCCATGATGGTTAGCAATTCCAGCAGTTTCACCACAGAAGTAGATAACATGCTCATCAATATTTTCTTCCAAGAGATCTTTAACCATAGCAACATTAGGTTCTACCTTAAGTTGTTTAGAAGGTTTAGGTGCTTTAATATCACTTTTGCGAACCACAATTGAAACCTTAACATGTTCTTTTATCTTCAAAGGAAAAGGAGGTTTTTCAATGTAAGTGGTAGGGACAACTTGGTCAACATTATAAATGATAGTTTCTTCTTTGGATATTGTTGGTTATATAATTTTTCTTTAATAGGGGGGTGATATTTATACCACTTATCCTTAGGGAGATAAACTTGAGTAGAGAATTATTCACAAAAAGAGGCTACTATCTTAGAGTCGAGTCCATATTTAGTGCTAAACTTTTGAAAAGCATCGGTATTCATAAAGGATTTAACACAGTCATACTTAAGCTTGATACCTTACTCTTTACCTATGCCGAGTTCCCAATCTTCAGAGTTGCATTTAATTCTTTCTAAGAAATCCCAGCTGAATTCAATAGTCTTCTTCATAAAAGAACTAGTACAAGAAGCGTCGAGCATAGTTTGATCATTACGAGAAAGCCGTGCATACAAGTTTTGAATAATAATTTCTCTCAAGAGCTCATGATTGGGGCATGAATATAACATTGACTTAAGGCTCCCCCAAGCTAGAGCGATACTTTCTCCGTCATGAGGCCGAAAATTATATATATAATTTCGATCACGATGAACTAGATGCATAGGATAATTTTTTGATGAAATTCCATTTGTAATCGATTACAGTTCCACGATCCTATATAATCACATAGCCTATACCACGCCAATGCTTTTCCCTTCAAAGATTAAGGGAAAACTTTCCTCTTAACATCATCTCCGGGTAGTCCTGCAAGCTTAAATAGTCCACAAATTTCATCCACATATATCAAGTGCTTATCAGGATGTTCAGTTCCATCTCCCGCATAAGATTAGCTAGCAGTTGTTATATCATACCCGAAGGAATTTCATAACCAATATTTTGAGTGGGTGCAGTAGGTTGAGGGGTAAATAATTGTGCTTCCGGTCAAGGTGAAGATACCCCGAATAACCCCCCCCCCCCCCAAAGGATTGTTTTCCATAGTAGCAAGTGACAATAAATTTCAACATGTAGCAATAAATTTTCCTTACCAATTTCCACTTACAAAGAGAGCTTCACTCCCCAACAACGGCGCCAGAAAAGAGTCTTGATGACCCACAAGTATAGGGGATCAATCATAGTCCTTTTTATAAGTAAGAGCGTCGAACCCAATGAGGAGCAGAAGGAAATGACAAGTGGTTTTCAACAAGGTAATTTCTGCAAGCACTGAAATAGCGGTAACATGTTGTTTGATAGCAAGATAGTTGTAACAAGTATCAAGTAGCAAGAGTAACAATAAGTGCAGCAAGGTAGACCAATACTTTAGTGGCAAAGGACAGGCCAAAGTGGTTTATTATAATAAACAAAGCATTCTTGAGGGCACACGGGAATATCTAACCATAGCATTAAACATTTGGATCCAAATCAGTCCCTTACGAAGTAGCGCATAAACTAGGGTTTAAGCTTCTGTCACTCTAGCGACCCATCATGTAATAACTACTCCAGAATGCATTCCCTTGGGCCCAAATATGGTGAACTGTCATGTAGTCGACGTTCACATGACACCACTAAGGGAATCACAACATACATACCATCAAAATATTGAACACATATCAAGTTCACATGATTACTTGCAACATGATTTCTCTCATGGCCTCAAGAACAAAAGTAACTACTAGCAAATGATAAACATGGTCAAGATTAGAGGAGTATTAATTTGCATAAAGGATCTGAACATTTTGGCTTACACCAAATAACCATATAGTAATCAAGTACAAGATGTACTCAACACTACTAGCCCTTCACAAGCAACAATCTAAGGTTCCGGTGCAAAGATTAAACACAAGATATGAACTAGGGTTTGAGAGGAGATGGTGCCATTGAAGATGTTGATGAAGATTGTACTCCCCAAGATGAGAGAGTTGTTGCTGATGATGATGACGATGATTTCCCCCTCCCGGAGGGAAGTTCACCGGCGGAATCGCTCCCTCGGATGGCAAAAGTGCTCTTGCCCAAGTTCCACCTCGAGACGACGGCACTTCGTACTGAAAGTCCCCCTCTATATTTATTAGGTCAAAACCAAATATATTCTAGAAGGGGGGCACCGGAGGTGGGCCGGGCTGAGCACCACCCACTAGGGCACACCTGCGGGGCATGACGCTCCCTGATATCTTGTGCTCACCAGGTGCCCCCCTTCGGTAGATATTTGCTCCAGTATTTTTATATATTCCACAAAAAATCTCCATGAAGTTTCAACTCATTTGGAGTTGTGTAGAATAGGTAACTTGATGTAGCCTTTTTAGGTCTAGATTTCGAGCTGTCAGTATTCCTCCCTTTTGTGCAACCTTGCATATTATGAGAGAAAATGCATTAGAAATACTCCCAAAAGCATTATTATGCATAGAAACATTATAAATAGCTGTAGGAGAACATTATGCAAAATGGACGTGTCACTATCACAATCATGCATATAATAATTGAGAGAAAACTCAAATATTATTCATGAATAATCTAAACATAAACCCACAATTAATCAAATCCCAACAAATGCACCGCACAAGAGTTATTACATTAGATAGATCACCGTGGGAATCACGGTGATCATGGCAACGAAGAACATAGAGCGATAGATAGCTGATACGTCTCCAACGTATCTATAAGTTTTGATGGTTCCATGCTATTATCTTGTCAAATTTTGGATGTTTTGTATGCCTTTTATATCTTATTTGGGACTTACTTATTAACTCAGTGCCAAGTGCTAGTTCCTGTTTTTTCTGTGTTTTTGACCCTTTTCAGAGGAGAATATTAAACGGAGTCCAAACGGAACAAAACTTCCGAAAAGATTTTTTCCAGAACAGAAGATACGCAGGGGGCGTGAGAACCAAGGGAGAGGCTACCAGGGGAGGCCCCAAGCCCCCTAGGCGCGGCCAGGGGGGCCCCGCGCCTAGCAGGCTTGTGGGCCCCCTGTGGCTCGTCTGCCCTACCTCTTCCGCCTATAAATTCCCAAAAAATCCAAAACTACGTGTGAGATCCACGAAAATACTTTTCCGCCGCCGCAAGCTTCTGTCTCTGCAAGATCCCATCTGGGGCATGTTCTTGTGCCCTGCCGGAGGGGTGATTCGGATACGGAGGGCTTCTTCATCAACACCATGGCCTCTCCAATGATGAGTGAGTAGTTCACCATAGACCTTCGGGTCCATAGCTAGTAGCTAGATGGCGTCTTCTCTCTCTTGGATCTTCAATACAAAGTTCTCCATGATCTTCATGGACATCTATCCGATGTAATCTTCTTTTGCGGTGTGTTTGTTGAGATCCAATGAATTGTGGATTTATGATCAGATTACCTATGAATCTTATTTGAGTTTCTTCTGATCTCTTATATGCATGACTTCATATCCTTGTAATTCTCTTCGAGTTGTGGGTTTTGTTTGGCCAACTTGATCAATGATTCTTGCAATGGGAGAAGTGCTTGGTTTTGGGTTCATACCGTGTGGTGACCTCACCCAGTGACAGAAGGGGTAGCGAGGCACACATCATGTTGTTGCCATCAAGGGTAAAAAGATGGGGTTTACATCATTGGTTTGAGTTTATCCCTCTACATCATGTCTTCTTGCTTAAGGCGTTACTCTGTTTGTCATGAACTCAATACACTAGATGCATGCTGGATAGCGGTCGATGTGTGGAGTAATAGTAGTAGATGCAGACAATATCGGTCTACTTGTCTCGGACGTGATGCCTATATGTGTGATCATTGCCTTAGATATCGTCATGACTTTGCGCGGTTCTATCAATTGCTCGACAGTAATTTGTTCACCCACCGTAATATTTGCTTTTGAGAGAAGCCTCTAGTGAACACTATGGCACCCGGGTCTACTTCACACCATATTTTCAGCCTTACACTTTTCCTTCGTTGCACTTTCCGCCTTCACATCTCACTTTGCAATTAATCTTGAAGGGATTGACAACCCATTTATAGGGTTGGGTGCAAGCTTGTTTGCGTTTGCGCAGGTACTCTAGACACTTGGCTTGGTTCTCCTACTGGATTGATACCTTGGTTCTCAAAACTAAGGGAAATACTTACTGCTACTGTGCTGCATCACCCTTTCCTCTTCAAGGGAAAAACCAACGCAAGCTCAAGAGGTAGCAAGAAGGATTTCTGTGGCCGTTGCCGGGGAGGATCAAGTCAAGAATAGTTTCCCGTCAATGTGTCATTCTCTGGCACCGAGGATTATTCTAAGTGAATCTCATCCAAGTAAGTGTCGCAAACTCATCTCTTGCATTTACTTTTTGCCTCTCGTTTTCCTCTCCCCCACTTCTGAAAAACAAAAAATTACAAAAATATTTCCTTTTTCGTTCGCCCTTTTCTCTCGCTTGCTTTCTGCGTGCTTGAGTGGGATAGTCTACCTGTCCTGATGTCTAGACCCACCGCTTCGAACGATACTCCCGAGATTGAAGTTCTCAATTTTAAACAAATTGAGAAAGAAAATTTAAAGGATGCTTGGTATAGGATTTGCAATGCTTAGAATAGATCTACTAGTAAGCAATCCACTACCATCCTGCTTCGCAGCTTTTATGTGGGTATTTCCCCTTGGAATAGGTATGTTCTTAACACCATAGTAGTCGGAGACTTCTTGGGTAGCTATACCGTTGATTCTTACGGTGCTTTGATAAATTTGGTAGGCTCACCCCCACTCATGGTTAATGGAACCACCTTAACTTTGGAACATGTGATGCATAGGCTGAATATCATTAAAAATAAAGTTGCTACGATTGAACTCATTGAGAATTTGGATAAGAAAATCCACAATCAAATCACTCAGTATGGATCCAAGGTGGGAATGACTTTGAAAAATCTAAAGGAGAGGGAACCCACAGTTAATGAAAAACTAGGTCATGATTCTGCTAGGGTTGGCAAACTAGAGGATGTTATAACCAACTTGGGTTCCGCTTTTGCCGCTGTGCAGAACACTCCAATTTTTGCCCACAATAAGGCCAACAAGTCTGTTTTTGTTCCTAAAAATAGTGTTGAACCATCTAGTAAGAGACATGAAGACCTTAAGATGATGAGGGCTACTTATGGTTTGAGTACCAAAGACGACGATACGTGATTCCATCACATTATCCCTAGCTAAGGGCGTTAAACAATAGCGCTTGTTGGGAGGCAACCCAATGAATTTATCTTTTTTCTTTCTGTTTGTTGCGTCCACACCATCATAATTCTGTTATGATTGTGTATTTTGTGTTTCTTTTTGTGTTTGAGCCAAGCAAAACCTTTATGACTAGTTTGGTGTTGGTTGTTTGATCCTGCTGGAAAACGACAGAAACTTTTCGCTCACGAAATATTTTTCATTTTTATCCAGAAAGAGATTTTGGGTTGATTCTTTTTGATGCTAATTTATATGACTTTTTCCCAGGCTGTCGTAATGTTTCATAATTTGTGAGGTACCAGAAGTATACGAAGTATACATATTGCTACAGACTGGTCTGTTTTTGACAGATTCTGTTTTTGTTGTGTTGGTTGCTTGTTTTGACGAAACTATGGATAGTATCGGGGGGGGGGGGGGGTACTAGCCATGAAAAAGTGAGAATACAGTAATCTAACACCAATATAAATAGAAATCAAGATTGCTACAGTACCTCAAGAGGTGGTAGTTTGTTTTCTTGTGGTAATGATCAGGAGTTTCTGTTTAAGTTTTGTGTTGTGAAGTTTTCAAGTTTTGGGTGATGTTCTCATGGACAAAGGGATAAAGAGTGGAAAGAGCTCAAGCTTGGGGATGCCCAAGGAATCCCAAGCCAAATTCAAGGACACCAAAAAGCCTAAGCTTGGGGATGCCCCGGGAAGGCATCCCCTCTTTCGTCTTCAATCCATTGGTAACATTACTTGGAGCTATATTTTTATTCACCACATGATATGTGTTTCGCTTGGAGCGTCTTGTATCGTAGGAGTCTTTTCTTTTTGTTGTTTCACAATCATCCTTGCTGCACACCTTTTGAGAGAGACATGCACTCATCGTGAATTTGCTAGAATACTCATTGTGCTTCACTTATATCTTTTGAGCTAGACAATTTTGCTCTGTGTGCTTCACTTAGATCTTTTAGAGCACAACGGTGCGTAACTTGGTAGTTGGCTTGTGCTATGAAAGTAGTCCAAAAGGTGATAGGCACCCAAAGAGGATACAATAAAACCTCCATCTTCATGTGCCTTGAGTAGAAAGAGAAGTTTGATTCCACTCAATTAGTTTTGAGACGTGGATTCGGCAATATTGAGAGTTATGTTAGTAGGGTGTTGTGAATCTAGAAATACTTGTGTTGAAGTTAGTGATTCCCGTAACATGCACGTATGGTGAACCGCTATGTTAGGAAGTCGGAGCATAATTGATCTATTGATTGTCATCCTTTGTGTTGCGGTCGGGATCGTGCGATGGTTAACACCTACCAACCCTTCCCCTAGGAGTATGCGTTTAGCACTTTGTTTCGATTACTAATAAAAACTTTCGCAACAAGTATGCGAGTTCTTCATGACTAATGTGAGTCCATGGTATAGATGCACTTTCACCTTCCACCATTGCTAGCCTCTCTAGTACCGCGCAATTTTCACCGGTGCACAAACCCACCATATGCCTTCCTCAAAACAGCCACCATACCTACCTACTATGGCATTTTCATAGCCATTCCGAGATATATTGCCATGCAACTCCCACCGTTCCGTCTCATGACTTGTGCCGTGACTCTCATATTGCCATTGGATGATCGTAAGATAGCTAGCGATATGTTTCAATGTCATATGCTAAGCTAGATTGTTGCACATCCTGGTACACTGCCGGAGGCATTTCCTATAGAGTCATTATCGTTCTAAGCTTTGAGCTGTGAGTAAATAAAAGTGTGATGATCATCATTATTAGAGCATTGTCCCATGTTAGGAAATAAAAAAAGAGGCCAAAGTTGCCCACAAAAAAGAAGAATAAGAGAGATATGGAAAGAGGCCAAAGAGCCCAAACAAAAAAAGGAGAGAAAAAGAGAGAAGTGACAATGCTACTATCTCTTTCCACACTTGTGCTTCATAATAGCACCATGTTCTTCAAGATTGAGTGCCTCTTGTTTTGTCACCATGATATGCTAGTGGGAATCTTTATTATATAACTTGGCTTGTGTATTCCAATGATGGGCTTCCTCAAAATTTCCCTAGGTCTTCATGAGAAAGCAAGTTGGATGCACACCCACTAGTTCTCCTTTTTGAGCTTTCACATACTTATAGCTCTAGTGCATCCGTTGTATGCTAATCCCTACTCATACACATTGATATCTAATCGGCGTATTCTTAGCCCTTTGATATGCCGAGTCGATGTGACCATCTCCTCCTTTTTGCCTCACAACCTCCACCACACTCTATTCCACCTATAGTGCTATATCCATGGCTCACGCTCATGTATTGCACGAGAGTTGAAAAAGGTTTGAGAAAGTAAGAGTGCAAAAACAATTACTTGGCCAATACCGGGGTTGTGCATGATTTAAATTCATTGTGTGGGGATGATGGAGCATAGCAGACTATATGATTTTGTAGGGATAACTTTCTTTGGCCTTGTTATTTCAAAAGTTCATGATTACCTTGCTAGTTTGCTTGAAGTATTACTGATCTCATGTCAATAGGAAACTATTGTTTTGAATCTTATGGATCTGAACATTCATGCCACATGAAATAAGTTACAAAGGACAACTATGCTAGGTAGCATTACACATCAAAAATTCAGTCTTTATCACTTCCCTACTCGAGGACGAGCAGGAGTTAAGCTTGGGGATGCTTGATACGTCTCCAACGTATCTATAAATTTTGATGGTTCCATGCTATTATCTTGTCAAACTTTGGATGTTTTGTATGCCTTTTATATCTTTTTTGGGACTAACTTATTAACTCAGTGCCAGGTGCCAGTTCCTGTTTTTTTCCGTGTTTTTGACCCTTTTCACAGGAGAATATTAAACGCAGTCCAAACGGAACAAAACTTCCGAAAAGATTTTTCTTGAACAGAAGATACGCAGGGGGCGTGAGAACCAAGGCATAGGCCACCAGGGGAGGCCACAAGCCACCTAGGCGCGGCCAGGGGGCGCCTAGCAGGCTTGTGGGCCCCGTGTGCCTCGTCTACCCTACCTCTTCCGCCTATAAATTCCCGAAAAATCCGAAACTATGCGAGAGATCCACAAAAATACTTTTTCGCCGCCGCAAGCTTCTGTCTCCGCAAGATCCCATCCGGGGTACGTTCTGGTGCCCTGCCGGAGGGGGGATTCGGATACGGAGGGCTTGTTCATCAACACCATGGCCTCTCCGATGATGCGTGAGTAGTTCACCATAGACCTTCGGGTCCATAGCTACCAGCTAGATGGCTTCTTCTCTCTCTTGGATCTTCAATACAAAGTTCTCCATGATCTTCATGGACATCTATCCGATGTAATCTTATTTTGCGGTGTGTTTGTCGAGATCTGATGAATTGTGGATTTATGATCAGATTATCTATGAATCTTATTTGAGTTTCTTCTGATCTCTTATATGCATGATTTCATATCCTTGTAATTCTCTTCGAGTTGTGGGTTTTGTTTGGCCAACTTGATCTATGATTCTTGCAATGGGAGAAGTTCTTGGTTTGGGTTCATACCATGCGGTGACCTCACCCAGTGACAGAAGGGGTAGCGAGGCACGCATCATGTTGTTGCCATCAAGGGTAAAAAGATGTGGTTTACATCATTGGTTTGAGTTTATCCCTCTACATCATGTCATATTGCTTAAGACGTTACTCTGTTCGTCATGAACTCAATACACTAGATGCATGCTGGATAGCGGTCGATGTGTGGAGTAATAGTAGTAGATGCAGACAGTATCGGTCTACTTGTCTCGGACGTGATGCCTATATGTATGATCATTGCCTTAGATATCGTCATGACTTTGCGCGGTTCTATCAATTGCTCGACAGTAATTTGTTCACCCACCGTAATATTTGCTATTTTGAGAGAAGCCTCTAGTGAACACTATGGCCCCCCGTGTGTACTTCACACCATATTTTCAGCCTTACACCTTTTCTTCGTTGCACTTTCCGCCTTCAGATCTCCTTTGCAATCAATCTTGAAGGGATTGACAACCCCTTTATAGCATTGGGTGCAAGCTTGTTTGTGTTTGCGGAGGTACTCTGGAAACTTGGCTTGATTCTCCTACTGGATTGATATCTTGGTTCTCAAAACTGAGGGAAATACTTACTGCTACTGTGCTGCATCACACTTTCCTCTTCAAGGGAAAAACCAATGCAAGCTCAAGAGGTATAAATAGCATCTAGGTACTATTTATGGACCCGTAGGTGTGAGGTGAACTACTCATACATCACAATAGGAGCAACAAGGTTGATGTAGAGGCCCTCCATGATCAATCCCCCCTCCGTCAGGGCACCGAAACATGGCTCCATATGGGCACACGATGAAATAGAGACTTGCGGAGGTGGAAAAAGTGTTCCAGGAGGCTCTCTAGGGTTTTTGTAATATATGTGAATTGATAGGCTTGAGAACAAGGCTAGAGGCGCCAAGAGGTGGCCCCAAGTAATCAAGGTGCGACCACCCCCCTGGGCGCGCCCTGTTGTCTTGGGCGCACCTCATGTGCCCTCCGGTCGTTCTTCGAAGCTTCCAGGTCCTTATTTGGTCCAAAAACTCATTTACTAGTTTAGGGGTATTTGGACTTCCTTTGATAAAGTATTCCTTAATAGGCAAAAGCATGCAGAAAACAACAACTGGTATTTGGCACTGGGTTAACAGGTTAGTGTTCAAAAATAATGTAAATCAACAATTAAACACTTAAATAGTATCCTAGAATGATAATATAATAGCATGGAAGAACAAAAATTTATAGATACATTGGAGACGTACAAGATACTATAGATTTCCAAGTCGCTACATAAATGTGGGCATGATTTTCTGAAAGATTTTACCCCGCATGTTGCTCAAAATAGTCCATCATAAATTCCACACGCATATGATGGGAAAACCTCACACCATGATAACACGATGCTTACAATAAGGAATCCCGATGGGCAAGCCGCTCATCAAAGGTAAGACTAAACTAGCAAGAACGGCAAACATGTTGATGAGCCCGATAGGAGCCGCGTATTTCGTTATCATGATACAATCGGATGAGCATAACGATATCTACTACACAACTTGTTATTGTAGACTCATGTTGGGCCTCTGAGCGCACAGTTTTGTAGGACAGTAGCAAATTTCCCTCAAGTGGATGACCTAAGGCTTATCAATCTGTGGGAGGCATTGGATGAAGATGGTCTCTCTCAAACAACCCGGCAACCAAATAATAAAAAGTCTCATGTGTCCCCAACACACCAAATACAACGATAATTTGTATAGGTGCACTAGTTTGGCGAAGAGATGGTGATACAAGTGTAGTAATGATAGTAGATATTGATTTTTGTAATCTGAATAAATAAAAGTAGCAAGGTAGCAATTCATAAAATGTAGCACAAACGGTATTGCAGTGCTTGAAAATGAGGCCTAGGGTTCGTACTTTCGCTAGTGCAATCTCTAAACAATGCTAATATAATTGGATCACATAACAATCCCTCAACATGCTATAAAGAATCACTCCAAAGTTCTTATCTAGAGGAGAACATAAGAAGAATTTTTTTGTAGGGTAATAAACCACCTCAAAGTTATTCTTTTCGGTCAATCGTTCCAAGAGTTCGTACTAAAATAACAAGTTATCCTTTTCGATCAATCTATCCAAGAGTCCGTACTAAAATAACACCATTGATACATGTCAATCAACCCTAATGTAACCTAGATACTCCAATGTCACCTCAAGTATCCGTGGGCTAATTAGACAACATGCATCAAACAATTTCAGATTCTTCATATTCAATCCAACACAAAGAACTTCAAGGAGCACCCCAAGATTTCTATCGGAGAACATAGTATGAAAACGTGCAATCAACCTCTATGCATAGATCCCCAAAGGTCACCAGAATCCGCAAGTTGATGCCATAACATATATCAAGTGAATCACTTGAATACCCCAATGTCACTAGATGTATCCGCATGCAAGATATACATCATGTGCTCTCAAACCTGTATATTCAATGCAACATAACGAGATCTTAAAGTTAAAGATTCAATTCATCACAACAATAGCATGGGACAAACACCATATGATCCAACTATATGAACAAGGCCAATGATATATCAAGATCATGACATCTCAAGAACACGAGAAAGAGAGAGAGATTAAACACATAGCTACTAGTATAAACCCTCAACCTCGAGGGTGGACTAATCCCTCCTCGTCATGGCCTCCGCCGTGATGATGAAGATGGCCACCGGAGATGATCTCACCTCCAACAGGGTGCCTAAATGGGCTCCTGATTGGTTTTTAGTGGCTATAGAGGCTTGCAGCGATGGAACTTCTCATCTAGGGTTATTTCTGCAAGTTTCTTTATTTATAGGATTTTTTTGCGTTGGAATCACGCCAAGATGGGCCACGAGGTGCCCACTAGGTACCACGCCACGCCAGGGGGCAGGCGTGCCTTGGTGCCTAGTGGGCTTCCGGGGTCCTCTCGATGTCTTTTGTGCATAAAAAAATCTCCAAAAAGTTTTGTGACATTTGGACTCCGTTCGATACTGATTTTTTGCAAAGTAAAAAACAAACAAAAAACAAGAACTCACACTAAGAACTATATCACTAGGTTAGCCCCCCAAAAAAATATAAAGTTGCTATAAAATGATTGCAAAACATCCAAGAATTATAATATAACAGCATGGACCAATCAAAAATTATAGATACATTGGAGACGTATCAACATCCCCAAGCTTAATTCTTTCTCGTGCTCGAGTAGGTAAATGATAAAAAACAGAATTTTTGATGTGGAATGCTGCCTAACATGTTCACCATATTCTTCTCTTTATATCATGGACATATGGGCTTGTAGATGATTCAAAGCAATAGTCTATAATTTGGCATGAAAACTTTAATACTCAAGCATATCAACAAGCAACCAAGTCTGTTAAAATATCAACACTAAAGAATGCTATCCCTAGACCATCATGCTCAATCGTTGATCCATTCATGCAACACACCCAAATATTAGCTACATCCATTGCTCAAGTATGATAAGAGTGTTCCGTAGTAGGTGCTTTATAAGAGAAGATGGAGACTTAAATAAAATCAAACTTGCATAAAGTAAATACATCTGCCTTTCGAAGAGGGAAGCATAGATTTGTAGAGGTGCTAGAGCTCAAAGCTTCAATTGATAGATAAAATTATTTTGGGTGGCATGCTTTTCCTGTCAACGAAAACGACTAAGAGTTACAGTATCTTCCATGCTAAACAAATCATTAGCGGTTTCAACCTGAAAATAAAATTTATTCCGTTTTCCACCATTCTTTGCCACTCCATGTCTAGCCACATCCACGGGAACCAGCCATACCAACACTTTCCAAGGAATTTATTATTTGACAACATATAATAAATTTTCTTTGCATTTCGTGACTAGGCATTCCTATTACCACCATACTCTTGTGTAATGACAACTGAATAAGCACTCATCTTGAGAATAACCTATTTAACATGGAAGATACTGGCCACCCCTCGTTGCTTCATGAGCGGTACATGCACATAAAACATATGTTTATTTTGAATATTAGAGATGACACATACAAATTTACATAGAACGAAAATGAAATACCGCATATAGGTAGGTATGGTGGACTCATTGGGCACAACTTTGGGTTTAGGATTTGGTTGCACAAGTAGCATTCTTGCTTAGTAAAAGTGAAAGTTAGCAAATAGATTGAGAAGCGCCCAACCAAGGAACGGAAACCATCATAAGAGATAAACATAACTAAGACTGAATAATGAAACACAAGTAGGATGTAATTTCATAGAATAATTATTGACTTCATGTGCATTCATAGGGAATCACAAATCTTAACACCAATATTCTTACTAAAGTATAATTACTCATCTACATAACTCACATATCACTATCTTCATATCACAAAACTATTGCAAAGAATCAAGCTTAACATCCAATGATCTTCATGAAAGTTTTTATTATATCTCCCCTGGATATCTATTACATTGTAATCAATTTCATTTTAAAAATTGCCATTGCTAATAACAAGTTCTCAAACTAATATAAGTGAAGAACGAGAGCACAAGTTTCTTTAAAATTTTCAACTCTCAAAATAATATAATTTAGCAAGAGAGGATTTGTTAAAAGTTTCTACTAACTCTCAAAATAATCTAAGTGAAGCATGAGAGCATATTTCTTCAAAATAACAACACCACCTCCCTCCAAAAGATATAAGTGAAGCACTAGTCCAATTCAATCAAACTACTCACAAAAGATATAAGTGAAGATCATTTAGTAGTCAAATAATTAAGTGGCTATGTGAGGACTCTCTATCAATAAAGATTTTCACAACTGATATTTTAGTTCAAAGACAAAATGAAATAAAATACACTCCAAGAATAGCACATATCATGTGGATAAATAAAAATTTAGGTTCAACATAGGCTAACCGATTGTTGTTGATGAACAAAGGTGGGATGCATAGCATACCCAAGCTTAAATGCTTGAGAATTCTTGAAATATTTACTTGGGGTTACTTGGTAATCCCTAAGAATGAGATTTTATATCTCGTTCAATCCTCTCATATCTCGGTTCCACCTATGTCTTAAAAACTTCATCCACAGAAAACTTGAAAAGAACTCGTGAGATAGGTTAGTACACATAAAAGTAAATCAAAACTTTATGTATTGCCAAGACAAGTTTAATAATAATTTTAATACATTAGGTACTTTATACTACCATTTTCATAATTTATATCTACCAATATAAGCTATGAAAACTATAGGATAAGTAGATAACAAAACTATGACAGCAATCTGTCCAAACAGAACGGTGTGTGGAAATCTATATAAGAAGTGTACTTTTATATCTTCAAAAATTCTGAAAATTAGGACATGATAAATAATTTATATTAAAGTACTTTGTAAAAATTTCAGAAAGTTTCCGCGTTACTGTAAAATATGATAATTAAAATACAAGAGCATAAGTTTCTGTTTTTGTACAACACACATCACACATGCAATTCAAGTATTCTAAAGGAAATTCTTGGAACTTTTTATTGCAAAACAAGATTATAAATAACATGTAACACAGAAGAACAAAATAAAATGATGCTCCAAGCAAAACATATATCATGTGATGAATACAATTATAGCTCCAAGTAAGATATACCGATAATGTTGGAGATGAAATAGGGGATGCCTTACGGGGCATCCCCAAGCTTAGACGCTTGAGTCTTCCTTGGATACTACCTTGGGGGTGCCTTGAGAATCCCCAAGCTTAGATTATTTCTGCTCCTTATTCTCCTAATATTGGCATCTCAGCCAAAATATGAAAACTTCAATCACACAAAACTTAAGGGAACTTCGTGAGATGGGTTAGTATGATAAATATAGACCATTCATTTAGGTACTACCAAGACAAGGTTCATACTTGGTATCATATTATTCCTACTGTATTCTATGTCACTGCCCTAAGTTTACCCTTGTTTGTAATGCATTCATGCATGCATTTTTATTTTTATTTTGAATTTGAAATGAGGAAGTGATCAAGACTCAGGAACCAAATTTTGTCAAACAAGCAATATAAAAATTGCTTCAAAATGATCCAAGAAAATGTCCCTGGTTTTCACATAAAATATTGGCATGATTTAAAAATGTCAACCAATATTTTTGGATCACAGAAACATTTTATTTTGGGCTTTTGAATTAATCAAACAATTATTTCTTTGAATTTATATTTATTATATATAAAATATAATTCCATTAATTGTGAAACTTTTTATGTGGCACTAATTAATATTTCTAGCTCACATGACCCCATTTCTCCCCATCTCTCTGCTCTCTTCTCTCTCCCGCATATAACCGTCGCCGTCGTTCATCACCACCGCAGCCATAGGCTACCACACGCCTCCCCGAGCGGCTCATCTCTCTCGCCTCGTCACCCTCGTCCCCCACGCCAACAAATAAGAGCCAGCAGCCCCAAAGCGCCGTCACCGCTGCCGTTTCCACCACCGCCTACCGGAGACATCCACCGTCGATTTGATGCCACCCGGACCTGCCTGAGCTCGCTGTCACTTCCAACCTCCTCACGGTGAGCCGTAGAGTCGATTCCCCCCTTCTCCTCGGCTTTTCCCATGCCCTAGGTTATAGCGCCACAACGACGAAGATCCGACCGTAGCTCATCTTGTCGCCGACACTATACCCAACCGCCCCAGCTGCTCATGCTGCCCCTGCTAGAGGAGCCGCTTCGCCAGCTCACCATAGCATCAAACGGCACACGAAATCGTGCCCTGTAGTGCTAGTTCAGCTAACTTCAGTGAGCTCCGCCACGGATTTGGTCGCCGACGGCCACACCGGGGCCGGTGCTGGCCTGGCCCGACCATTAGGGCCTAATTAACATGTTAATCACCCCCTAGCCACTACAGCGGGCCCAAAGCGTGTCAAATCCCTAGTCAGTGTCGGGATTAGCCCTGGGTGACTGACGAGTGGCCCCCACTGGTCAGGTTTGACCTGGCCGAGGCGCCGTTGACCCGCTTGCGTCATGATGATGGAGAGCTAACAGAGTAATTGATTTCCAGATTTATTATATTGCAGAAAATACCCTTAAATCCAATGAATCTGATGGTGGCATTTTCATGCATGTTTGAACAACATAAACTTGCTGGATAGGACAATTTTCATAAAGGCATATAAATTCTTATTAAGGGAGTTTGTAATTGATCTATATTGATCAAATGAACCCCAATGAACTTGTGGTCACTTGCATTAGAATAAACCAGCAACATGTCAACATGCCCTGCTCATACATCAATGTGAAGCATTCGTTGTGCTTAATTTGTACCTTGTTTGCTCTTGTTGATAGACTTGCGAGATGTAGTTATCAACGACATCGAAGAATAGCTGACTTCTTCTGATCAATAGGCAAGCAACCCACCTTGAGCATTTTAGATACAATCCCACTGTCTCGCTCTTGCTCCCATTTCAATGCATTAGGACAAGATGATTGAACTGCTACTTGTGTTATGGTAGATGAACCCATTCCTTTGCATGACCTGTGATTGTCATAGTAAATAGCTAAACCAAGAAACCTAGCATACATGGTAGACGCTTGAGCCATGTTGTGCCATTACCCTGATATGCTTTCTATGCTTAGAGTTCAGTTGGTATGATCATTTGGATGATTAATAGGAATGATCATATCCTACCGATGAGAGTTAAGTATGTGAACCTGTTTTGGTAAAGGTAGTGATGAGATGCCATGTAGGAGTACAGGGTGGGTTGTCTCATTGACGCCGCACTTAGGAACTGAGATTTTTTGTTGTTGTTCCAAGACTAGCTACTACCGCACATTGGGATCTGGTAATTCGAGATCTCTGTGCCTATTGACTACTCTGTTCTTAGTCCATGAGTTGCAGTAGTTTGAGGCATTCATAGGTTGTGGCCGGGCCCCCGAAGTGGATGAACGGCCCAACCGGGACCGGCTTGGGGCCCTGCTCACATCATTTGAGGCCATGTTGGGAACCTCGGCCGGACTTCCATTATGGGTTCCAACTCAGATAGGAAACTGCCTTGGACATGAGTCATTGTGAGTTAACGTCCATGGCCGACTCCCTCGCTGGGCTTCCGCTTGAAGGTTGCCGAGGTGCTTGTTTTATGTGCACATGGTGATAAGTGGCGGGAGCATGTGTGACGAAGTACACCCATGCAGGGTAATTATCTATTCGAATAGTCGTGCCCTCGGATATGGACTACTTGGATACTTGCATGGTTCATAGACAACTTTAACACATACTTTAAAATGGTCCAATAAGTGTGAGTGATATGGATGGCCTTCTCGTAGGATGATGAGAGAGGATCCATGGTGGTGTATTGATGTGGTGTACATGTGGACTCATGTACGCTCTCTCGTTCGGAGAAGAGAGAGGTTTGGTACATTGTTGTAGTTTAGGTTAGCCAAAGGTCAAAGGTGGCGTTTCTGCAGTAAACCCCACAATCCCATTCATTGATACATGATGCATATGTAGTTAGTTCTGATGTAAGTCTTGCTGAGTACCTTTGTACTCACTGTTGCTTATTTACATTTTTGCAGAGATAGACATTGTTCTCTCTATGTTTACCTCTTGACGGTAACATCGATGGATTAGCTTGAGAACCCAGATATTGGTCTGGCGCCTATGGTAGGGTTATTGTAGCTTTTTAGGCTCTTCAAGCCGCTTTTAGTAGATGTCTGTACCTAGACATGTAACTTCCACTTATTGTTTGTATGTTCTAAATGTTGGGTCATGGGACCCTCTATTTGTAACATTATACTATGTTGGATCTTCAAAGACTTCTAAGAAGCTCATGAATGTCCTCTCAAGATTCATCCCAGTAGTACTAAGATGTATCAGAACCTACGTGAGAGGTTCTGGTGGACCATGATGAAGAGAGAAATCGCTCAATTCATTGCTAACTGTGGCTTTTGTCGCCGTGTTAAGGCAGAGCATCAAAGGCCTGCTGGCATCCTTCCGCCCTTGGCTATTCCTGAGTGGAAATGGGACAAGGTTGGTATGGATTCCATCACCGGCTTTCCAAAGATTAAGAAAGGGAATGATGCCATCTTCGTGGTCATTGATCGTCTTTCAAAAGTTGCTCATTTCCTTCCAGTTCAAGAAAGTACAACTCCTAGTCAGTTAGAAGACCTATATATTTCTCGAATAGTATCTCTTCATGGTGTTCCTCTAGAGATCAATTTAGACCGTGGAAGTCTTTTCACCTCTCGATTTTGGGATTTTTTTAGAATGCTATGGGAACCGATCTCTCCTTTAGCACTGCTTATCATCCTCAGTCAAGTGGTCAAATAGAAAGAGTCAATCAAATTCTCAAAGATATGCTCAGAGCATGTGTTATCTCATTCAGAATGAATTGGGAGAAATTCCTTCCATTCGCTGAATTTGCTTATAACAACAGTTTCCAATCTAGTTTGGGCAAAGCTCCTTTCGAAGTTCTGTATGGACGAAGATGCCGAACATCATTAAACTGGTCAAAAACCGGTGAAAGACAATTCTTTGGACCGGATATAATTCAGGAGGTAGAAGAGCAAGTTCGCATTATTCATGAAAATTTGAAAACAACCCAACCTCGTTGAAAGAGCCAATATAACCGTCGTCATAAGGAAGTAAGTTACGGAGTAGACGAGAAGGCTTATCTTCGAGTTTCACCTCTCAAGGGTACCCATCATTTTGATATCAACGACAAATTGGCTCCTCGTTACATTGGTCCTTTTCACATTCTCGCTAAACAAGGAGAGGTTGCCTACCAATTGGAGCTACCCCCACAACTTTCCAAAGTTCACGATGTGTTCCACGTTTCTCAACTCAGGCGTTGCTTCAAGGATCCTATCCGCGAAGTGGACCACGAAACACTTGATCTTCAAGATGACATGTCACATCGAGAATATCATGTTCGTATTCTCGATGAAGCTGATCGCAACACTCAATGTTGCAACATCAAGTTTCTCAAGGTTCAATGGTCTCATCATTCCAAGGATGAAGCAACCTGGGAGCGCGAAGATCATCTTTGGCATGAGTACCCCGACCTATTCCCGACTACGCGTGAATCTCGGGACGAGATTGTTGTTTAGTGGGGGTGAGTTGTCACAACCCTGGTTTTACCCTTGTTTGTAATGCATTCAAGAATGCATTTTTATTTTTATTTTGAATTTGAAATGAGGAAGTGATCAAGCCTAATGAACCATTTTCTTCAAATAAGAAATATAAAAATTGCTTCAAAATGATCCAAGAAATGTCCCTAGTTTTGTAATGAAATATTGGCATGATTTAAAAATGTCAACCAATATTTTTGGATGACAGAAACATTTTATTTTGGGCTTTTGAATTAATAAAACAATTAGTTCTTTGGATTTAAATTTATTATATAAAAATATAATTCCATTAATTCTGAAACTTTTTATGTGGCACTAATTAATATTTCTAGCTCACATGAATTTTTTAAGGATTATAAAAAATGGCTAGATATTTTATTTAAAGCTAGAACAAATGTCACAAAACCAAAAGGAAATAAAATAGAAATAAGGGAAGAAGAGAAGCTTACCTGGCCACTTACCGGGCCTAGGAGGAAGAGATGGCCCAGCCCACAGGGGCAGGGTCGTCTTCTACCTTTGCTAGTAGGCAAAGGCGAGACCAAGCACGACGCGGGGCAAGCCAGCTCCTGCTTCGCGCTGGCAAGCTCCCCTGCGTCCCTATCCACTCACGAGAGGCACCTGGAGCACCCTCGACCCCATTTGTCCCCATCTCCCTGTTCTCTCCTCTCTCCCACGCGCAGCCGACGCCACCATTCATCACCACCGCGGCCACCGACGACCGCACGCCTCCCCAAGTAGCCCATCTCCCTTGCCTCATCGCCCTCGTCCCCCACGCTAATAGAATCGGATCCAGAAGCCCCGGAGCGCTGTTAGTGCTTCCGCTTCCACCGCCGGCCACCGGAGACATCCACTGTCGAGTTGACGCTACCGGGACCTCCCTGAGCTAGCCATCACCTCCAACCGCCTCGTGGTTAGCCGCAGAGTTGATTCCCCCTTCTCCTCAGCTTTTCCCATGCCCTAGGTCATAGCGCTACTGTTGCCGAGCTCCGGCCGCCGCTCAGCTCGTCGCGGGCGCTAACTTTGGTCGCCCCAGCTCCTCATGCTACCCCTGCTGGATGAGCCGCCTCGCCAGCTCACCGTAGAATCAAATCGCACCCGAAACCGTGCCGAGTAGCGCCAGTTTGGCAAATTCCGGCGAGCTCCACCAAAGATTTGGTCGCCGGCAGCCACACACCGGATGGTGCTCACATGGCCCGACCAATAGGGCTTAATTAAACTGTTAATCACGCCCCTAGCCACTGACAGCGGCCCCCCAAAGTGGGTCAAATCCCTGTCACCGCGGGGATTATCCTTGGTCACTGACCAGTGGCCCCTAGTGGTCAGGTTTGACCTGCCCCACGCGTCGTTGACCGGCTGACGTCATGATGATGCAGAACTAACATAGTAATTGATTTCTGTATTTATTAAATTCTAGAAAATACCCTAAAACTTTGAAAAATCGTAGAAATTAATCTATAGCTCCAAATGAAATAAATTATATATGAAAAATTAATAGAAAAATCCAATGAATCCGATGGTGGCATTTTCATGCATGTTTGAACAACTTAAACTTGCTCGATAGGGAAATTTCACTAAAGGCATATACATGCTTATTAATGGAGTTTATAATTGATCTATATTGATCAAATGAACCCCAATTAACTTGTGGTCACTTGCATTAGATCAAACCAGCATCATGTTAACATGCCCTGCGCATGCATCATTGTGAAGCATTCCCGTGCTTAAGTCGTACCTTGTTTGATCTTGTTGATAGACTTGCGAGATGTAGTTATCAAGGACATCAAAGAATAGTTGAGTTCTTCTGATCAATAGGCAAGCAACCCCCCTTGAGAATTTCCGATACAATCCCACTCTCTCGCTCTTGCGCCCATTTCAACGCATTAGGAGAAGATGATTCAACTACTACTTGTGTTACGGTAGATGAACCGATTCCTTTGCATGACCTGGCATTGTCATAGTAAATAGCTAAACCAAGCAACCTAGCATACGTGGTAGACGCTTGAGCCATGTTGTGCCATTACCCTGATATGCTTTCTATGCATAGAGTTGAGTTGGTGTGATCATCTGGATGATGAATGGGAATGATCATGTCCTACTGATGAGAGTTAAGTATGTGAACTTGTTTTGCTAAATGTAGCGATGAGTTGCCATGTAGGAGTACATAGTGGGTTGTCTCACTGTTGCTTATTTACATTTTTGCAGAGATAGACGTTGTTCTCTCTATGTTTACATCTTGCCGTTAACATCGATGGATTAGCTTGAGAACCCAGCTAGTGGTCTGGATCCTATGGTAGGGTCGTTGTAGCTTTTCATGCTCTTCCAACCGCTTTTAGTAGATGTGTGTACCCAGACATGTAACTTCAGCATATTGTTTGTATGTTCTGAATGTTGGGTCATGCGACCCTCTGTTTGTAACAGTATACTATGTTGGTCTTGTTGGTTCTTCGGAGCCTTCTAAATAAATGATGTGTTGTAGAGTTATTTTGTGATGCCATGTTGTATCTACACATATCGTACATATTATGTGTATGTTTGAAATGCAGTGGTATGTGTGGGATTCGACACCTAGTTGTGTGCCTTCAGTAGTACTCTTTGTTGGAAATATGCCCTAGAGGCAATAATAAATTGGTTATTATTATATTTCCTTGTTCATGATAATTGTCTATTATTCATGCGATAATTGTATTAACCGGAAACTTTAATACATGTGTGAATATATAGATCAGAATGTGTCCCTAGTGAGCCTCTAGTTGGCTAGTTCGTTGATCAATAGATGCTCATTGTTTTCTGATCATGGACATTGGATGTCATTGATAACGGGATCACATAGGAATGATGTGAAGGACAAGACCCAATCCTAAGCATATCACTAGATCGTGTTTTTTGTCTGCTAAAGCTTTTCTAATGTTAAGTATCATTTCCTTAGACCATGAGATTGCGCAACTCCTGGATACCGTAGGAGTGCTTTGGGTGTATCAAACGTCACAATGTAACTTGGTGATTATAAAGGTGCACTACAGGTATCTCCGAAAGTGTCTGTTGGGTTGTATGAATCGAGACTGGGATTTTTCACTCCGTGTGACGGAGAGGTATCTCTGGGCCCACTCGGTAATGCATCATCATATTGAGCTCAATGTGACTAAGGATTTAGCCACGGGATGATGTGTTAGAGAACGAGTAAAGAGACTTGTCGGTAACGAGATTGAACAAGGTATATAGATACCGACAATCGAATCCCGAGAAAGTATCATACAGGTAGACAAAGGGAATTGCATACGTAATTGATCGAATCCCAGACATTGTGGTTCATCCAATGAGATCAACATGGAACATGTGGGACCAACATGGATATCCAAACCCCGCTATTGGTTATTGACCGGAGATGTGTCTCGGTCATGTCTGCATGCTTCCCGAACCCGTAGGGTCTACACAATTAAGGTTCGACGGCGTGGTTACCGAGGGTTGTTCGTAGTCTTGGATGAGATCCCGGACGTCCTGAGGAGTTCTGGAATGGTCTAGAGGTAAAGATTCATATATAGGAAGTGAGGATTTGATCGTCGGAAATGGCGTCATCGGTAATGTACCGGGACCACTAGAATGGTTCCGGGGGTCCACCGAGAAGGGCCATGATGGCTGTTGTGTATCCCTTGCAACGGCGCCAGAAATAGTTGCGTCGACGGCACCAGGAATCCTTCAGCTCCGGCTACGCCTTAAGAGACTTCCTAGGAAAGTATGCAAAGGATTTCCCCCGTGGCCTTGGAGCCTTGCGGTGGTGTTCCCTCGAAGCGGAAAGGGTGAAGTAGCACTGCGACGGTAAGTATTTCCCTCAGTTTGAGAACCAAGGTATCAATCCGGCGGAAGAGTATCTCAAGATCCTGCACAAACACAAAAGCTTGCACCCAACGCTTTGAAGGGGTTGTCAATCCCTTATAGATTGTTTGCCAAGTGAGAACTGAAAGCAACAAAGTAACAAAGCAAAGTAAAAGCGGAGTTGTAAACGATGGATGTGAATAGACCCGGGGGTTGTAGTGTTTACTAGTGGCTTTTCTCATGAAAGCGAATAGATGGTGGGTGAACAAATTACCGTCGAGCAATTGATAGAACTGTGCAGAGTCGTGACGATATCTATGCAATGATTATTTCTATAGGCATCACGTCTGAAACAAGTAGACCGATACTTTCTGCATCTACTACTATTACTCCACACATCAACCGCTATCCAGCATGCATCTAGTGTATTAATTCCATAAGAACAGAGTAACGCCTTAAGCAAGATGACATGATGTAGAGGGATAATCTCAAACCAATGATAAAAACCCCATCTTTTTACCCTTGATGGAAATTACTTGATGTGTGCCTTGCTGCCCCTACTGTCACTGGGAAAGGTCACCACATGGCAGAACCCAAAACCAAGCACTTCTCCCATTGCAAGAATCATAGATCTAGTTGGCCAAACAAAACCCAAGACTCGGAGAGACTTACAAGGATATCAAATCATGCATATAATAAATCAGCAAAGACTCAAATATAAATCATAGATAATCTGATCACAAGTCCACAATTCATCGGATCTCGACAAACACACCGCCAAATAAGATTACATCGGATAGATCTCCATGAAGATCATGGAGAACTTTGTATTGAAGATCCAAGAGAGAGAAGAAGCCATCTAGCTACTAACTACGGACCCGTAGGTCTGAAGTGAACTACTCACGAGTCATTGGAGGGGCGATGATGATGATGAAGAAGCCCTCCAACTCCAAAGTCCCCTCTGGCAGGGTGCCGGGAAGGGTCTCCAGATGAGATCTCGCGGAAACGGACGCTTGCGGCGGTGGAAAAGTATTTTCGAGGCTCCCCTGATTTTTGCGGAATATTTGGGAATATATTGGCGCAAGATCTATGTCACGGGGCGGCCAGGGAGGCCACAAGCCTACCCACCGCCGCCTCCCCCTGGTGGCGGAGTGGGGGCTTGTGGGCTCCCTGGAGCCCACCTGGCTTGGCCCAAAAGCCCCCTCGACTTCTTCCGTTCGGGAAAAAATCATTTCGGGGTTTTTCTTCCGTTTGGACTCCGTTCCAAAATCAGATCTGAAAAGAGACAAAAACACGGAAAAAACAGGAACTGGCACTTGGCACTGAATTAATAAGTTAGTCCCAAAAAGATATAAAAAGGTACATAAAACATACAAAGAAGGCAAGATAACAACGTGAAACCATAAAAAATAATAGATACGTTTGAGACATATCAAGCATCCCCAAGCTGAACTCCTGTCATCCTCGAGTAGGGAAGTGATAAGAATGAATTTTTGATGCTTTCATCCTACCTAGCATAGGTGTCCTTTGTAATTCCTCTTATGTGACGTGAATGTTCAGATCCATTAGATTCAAAACAATAGTTTGCTATTGATGTGGAACCAATAATAATTCAAGCAAACTAGCAAAGTAATCATGAACTTTCAAAATAACAAGGAAGTTATCCCTACAAAAGCATATAGTCTGGCTATGCTCATCATCATTGCACAACGAATTTAAATCATGCACAACCCTGGTATTGGCCAAGTAATTGTTTCACACCTTTACTTTCTCAAACATTTTCAACCCTCGCAATACATGAGCATGAGCCATGGTTATAGCACTATAGATGGTGTGGAATGTGGTGGAGGTTGCAAGACAAAAAAGGAGAAGATAGTCACATTAACTAGGCATATCAATGAGCTGTGGAGATGCTCATCAATAGATATCAATGTGAATGAGTAGGGATTGCCATACAAATGATGCACTAGAGCTACAAGTATGTGAAAGCTCTTAAATAAAACTAGTGGGTGTGCATCCAACTTGCTTGCTCACGAAGACCTAAGGCAATTCTGAGGAAGCCTATCATTGGAATATACAAGCCAAGTTATATAATGAGAATTTCCTACTAGCTATATGGTGGTGACAAAACGAGAGACTCTCAATCATGAAGATCATGGTGCTCAAAATGCACAAGTGTGGAAAAAGTGGTAGCATTGTCCCTTCTCTCTTTTTCTCTCATTTTTTTTTATTTTGGTGGGCTCTTTGGCCTCTTTTTTATGGGCTTCTTTGGCCTCTTTTATTTCCTCACATGGGACAATGCTCCAATAATGATGATCATCACATTTTGAACTCAAAACTTAGAGCAATTATGACTCTATATGGAATGCCTTCGGTAGTGTACCGTGGCAATGATCTAGCATGGCATAGACATCAAAGGAAACATCATGCTAGCTATCTTACGATCGTGCAAAGACAATGTAGACGTGGTGGCACATGTCATGGTGGTACTTGCATGGAAATATATCTCGGAATGACTTTGAAGAAGCCATAGTAGGTAGGTATGGTGGCTGTTTTGAGGGAGGCTAATGGTGGGTTTTGTGCACCGGCGAATGTTGCACGGCACTAAGAAGATAGTGATGGTGGAAGGTGAAAGTGCATCTAAACATGGACTCAACATTAGTCATGAAGAAATCATATACTTGTTGCATTCAACGCATACTCCTAGGGGAAGGGTTGGTAGGTATAAACCATCGCGCGATCCCGACCGCCACGCAAAGGATGACAATCAATATACTAATCATGCTCAGGTTTCATCACATAGCGGTTCACCATACGTGCATGCTACGGGAATCACTAACTTCAACACACGTATTTCTAGATCCACAACACCTTACTATCATGACTTCAATATTACCATAACCACAACTCAAAAACTAATTGAGATGAATCAAACTTCTCTAACTATTCAATGCACATGAAGGTGGAAGTTTTCGTATCCCTTTGGATAACTACCCCTTTTGAGACTACTTTCAAATCATAGATCAACTACCAGGCCACGCACCGCCGTGCTCTAAAAGATATAAGTGAAGCACATAGAGCAAAAGTATCTAGCTCAAAAGATATAAGTGAAGCACATGTGAGTTGAATTGTCTACCAAAAGATATAAGTGAAGCTCGACAAAATCACGGTGTGTGCATGTCTCTCTCTATAGGTGTGCAGCAAGGATGATTGTGACAGAACAAGAAATAAAAGACTCCTACGATACAAGACGCTCCAAGCAAAAACACATCACATGTGGTGAATAAAAATATAGCCCCAAGTAACGTTACCGATGGACTGAAGACGAAAGAGGGGATGCCTTCCCGGGGCATCCCCAAGCTTAGGCTTTTACGGCATCCTTGAATCTCTTGGGGTGCCTTGGGCATCCCCAAGCTTGAGCTCTTGCCACTCTTTATCTTTTTGTCCATAAGAACTTCACCCAAAACTTGAAAACTTCACAACACGAAACTTAAACAGAAACTCGTGATAACATTAGTACAAGAAAGCAAACCACCACTTCCTTAGGTACTGTAGCAAACTTAAATTCTACTTGTGCTGATGTTGGGTTACTGTAATTTCAATCTTCCATGGCTAATACCCCCCGATACTATCCATAGTTTCATCAAAATAAGCAACCAACACAACAAAAACATAATGTGTTAACAGCAGACCAGTCTGTGGCAATCTGTATGTTTCGTATACCTCTGTTACTTCACAAATTCTGAAAAATTAAGAGAGTCTGAAGAATTTGCGTAGCAATCAGCAGCAAAAAGAATCAACTCAAAATCTCTTACAGAAAAAAAATAAAATTCATTTCGTGAGCAGAAAGTTTCTGTCTTTCCCAGCATGACCAAACGATCATACTCAAGACTAATCATAACGGTTTTGCTTGGCACAAACGCAAAAATAAACACAAAAAACACAATCATAACAGAATTATGAAAGTGTGGAAAACACAAAACAGAAAAAAAAGGATAGATTCGTTGGGTTGCCTCCCAACAAGCGCTTTTGTTTAACGCCCTTAGCTAGGCGAAAGTGATGGAATCACGTATAGTCATCTTTGGTGCTGAAACCGTAAGCAGCCCTCATCATAGATTCATAAGGCAATATTACTTTCTTTCTAGGGAAGTACTCCATGCCCTTCTTTAAGGGAAATTGAAATCTAATATTACCTTCCTTCATATCGATGATAGCACCAACAGTCCTTTGGAAAGGTCTACCAAGAATAATGGGACATGAAGGATTGCAATCTATGTCAAGTACAATGAAATCCACGGGTACATAGTTCTTATTTGCAACAATAAGAACATCATCGATCCTCCCCATGGGCTTATTGACAGTAGAATCCGCAAGATGCAAATTAAGAGAACACTCTTCAATCTCATGAAAACCAAGAATATCACATAAAGACTTTGGAATCGCGGAAACACTAGCACCCAAATCACACAAAGCATTGCACTCATAGTTTTTTATCTTGATTTTGATAGTAGTTTCCTACTCATCATGAAGTTTTCAAGGTATAGAGACTTCAAGTTCGAGCTTCTCTTCAAGAGATTTCATCATAGCATCTACGATATGCGTGGTAAAGGCTTTACTTTGGCTATAAGCATGTGGACATTTTGAAAGGGATTGCATAAAAGAAATGCATTCAAACAAGGAGCAATTATCATAATTGAATTCCTTGAAATCCAAAGTGGGAGTTTCATTACTACCCAAAATTTTGACTTCTTCTACTCCACTCTCCACACCCTTATCATCAAGATAGGTGGACTCCGAATCATTGAGGCGTTTTTCAACCAAAGTGGATTCATATCCAGCCCCTCCATAAGTAGGTTTGACACACGAAAACAAAGATTCAAGAGGAGACACACCAGTCACTTTAAGATCTTCGCGATTTGCATCACTAGAACGCACCCTTTTAAACCATTCATGTCTAGCGCGAATTTGGGTGGTTCTTTCTTTGCTCTCATTCATGGAGATATGCATAGCTTTCAAAGTTTCATCCAAGTTGATCTTGGGAGGAGCGCATCTAACTTTCAAAGCATCAATATCACAAGACATCCTATCAACGCTCTTAGCCAAATCGTCTATTTTGAGTAGTTTTTCCTCTATGGACGCATTGAAAATCTTTTGAGAGTTCATGAACTCTTTGATATTACTCTCTAGATCAGAGGGTAATTTGTTATGATTTCCATAAGTGTTGCCGTAGGAATTGCCATAATTGTTAGAGGAGTTACTAGGAAAAGGCCTAGGAACATAGTTTCCTCTAAAAGCATTGTTGTTGCCAAAATTGTTCCTACCAACAAAATTCACATCCAAACTAGCGTCGCTACTCTCAACCAAAGAAGATAGTGGAATGTCATTAGGATCTACGGTAGCGTTTCTACTAGCAACCAAATTCATCGACTCGTCCATCTTAGCACTAAGCGAGTTAATCTCTTCTATAGCGTGCACCTTTCTGCTAGCAGACGACCTTTCAGTGTGCCACTGAGAGTAGTTGGTCATGATATTGTCTAGGAGTTCTGTAGCGTCTCCTAACGTTATTTCCATGAACTTTCCACCTGAGTTAGAGTCCAAGATATCGCGAGAAGCGAAATTCAAGCCAACGTAAAAGATTTGTATAATCATCCACAAACTCAAGCCATGAGCGGGACAATTTCTAATCATAAACTTCATCCTCTCCCAAGATTGTGCAACGTGTTCATGATCAAGTGGCTTGAAATTCATGATATCGTTACGTAAGGAGATGATCTTAGCCGGCGGAAAATACTTGGATATGTAAGCACCTTTGCATCTATGCCAAGAATCGATACTATTTTTAGGTAAAGAAGAAAACTAAGTTTTTGCGCGATCTCGCAACGAGAAAGGAAAAAGTTTCAACTTAATCACGTCATTATCCACATCTCTTTTCTTTTGCATATCACAAAGCTCAATGGAGGTATTGAGATGGGATGCGACATCTTCACTAGGAAGGCCAGAGAATTGCTCTTTCATAACAAGGTTCAGCAAAGCTGCGTTGGTTTCATACGATTCCGCACTAGTGGCGGGAGCAATCGGAGTACTAATAAAATCATTATTATTAGTGCTCGAGAAGTCACAAAGTTTCTTGTTTTCAGACATGATGTCTTCAACAAACAAACAAGCACACAAGCAAGCAAGAAAACAGCAAGGGCAAAAGAAAACGGCGAAGGAGAAAGGCGAATGAAAACGGAAAATGTGAAGTAGGGGAGAGGAAAACGAGAGGCAACTGGCAACAAAAGTAAATGCAAGAGAAGAGATTGTGAGACCTACTTGGATAGATCTTGATTTCTCCTCCCCGGCAACGGCGCCAGAAATACTTCTGATGGCTGCTGTGTATCCCTTGCAACGGCGCCAGAAATAGTTGTGTTGACGGCACCAGGAATCCTTCAGCTGCGGCTATGCCTTAAGAGACTTCCTAGGCAAGTATGCAAATGATTTCCCCCGTGGCCTTGGAGCCTTGCGTTGGTGTTCCCTCGAAGCGGAAATGGTGAAGTAGCACAACGACGGTAAGTATTTCCCTCAGTTTGAGAACCAAGGTATCAATCCGGCGGAAGAGTATCTCAAGATCCTGCACAAACACAAAAGCTTGCACCCAACGCTATGAAGGGGTTGTCAGTCCCTTATAGATTGTTTGCCAAGTGAGAACTGAAAGCAACAAAGTAACAAAGCATAGTAAAAGCGGAGTTGTAAACGATGGATGTGAATAGACCCGGGGGCCGTAGTGTTTACTAGTGGCTTCTCTCATGAAAGCAAGTAGACGGTGGGTGAACGAATTACCGTCGAGCAATTGATAGAACTGTGCAGAGTCGTGACAATATCTGTGCAATGATTATTTCTATAGGCATCACGTCCGAAATAAGTAGACCGATACTGTCTGCATCTACTACTATTACTCCACATATCGACCGCTATCCAGCATGCATCTAGTGTATTAAGTCCATAAGAACAGAGTAACTCCTTAATCAAGATGACATGATGTAGATGGATAATGTCAAACCAATGATAAACCCCCCATCTTTTTACCCTTGATGGCAACTACTTGATGTGTGCCTTGCTGCCCCTACTATCACCGGGAAAGGTCACCACATGGCAGAACCCAAAACCAAGCACTTCTCCCATTGCAAGAATCATAGATCTAGTTGGCCAAACAAAACCCAAGACTCGGAGAGACTTACAAGGATATCAAATCATGCATATAAGAAATCAGCAAAGACTCAAATATAAATCATAGATAATCTGATCACAAGTCCACAATTCATCGGATCTCGACAAACACACCGCCAAAGAAGATTACATCGGATAGATCTCCATGAATATTATGGAGAACTTTGTATTGAAGATCCAAGAGAGAGAAGAAGCCATCTAGCTACTAACTATGGACCCGTAGGTCTGAAGTGAACTACTCACGAGTCATTGGAGGGGCGATGATGATGATGAAGAAGCCCTCCAACTCCAAAGTCCCCTCCGGTAGGGTGCCGGGAAGGGTCTCCAAATGAGATCTCGCGGAAACGGACGCTTGCGACGGCGGAAAAGTATTTTCGAGGCTCCCCTGATTTTTTGCGGAATATTTGGAATATATAGGCGCAAGATCTAGATCAGGGGGCGGCCAGGGAGGCCACAAGCTTGCCCACCGCCGCCTCCCCCTTGGTGGTGGAGTGGGGGCTTGTGGGCTCCCTGGAGCCCATCTGGCTTGGCCCAAAAGCCCCCTGGACTTCTTTCGTTCGGGAAAAATCATTTCGGGGTTTTTCTTCCGTTTGGACTCCGTTCCAAAATCAGATCTGAAAAGAGACAAAAACACGCAAAAAACAGGAACTGACACTTGGTACTGAATTAATAAGTTAGTCCCAAAAAGATATAAAAATGTACATAAAACATACAAAGAGGGCAAGATAACAACGTGAAACCATCAAAAATTATGGATACGTTTGAGATGTATCAGGCCACCAGCCCCAAAATGCTACATGGGCCAAAATGCATGGGAACCAGCCCCTAGGTGGGCTGGTGTGCCACCACTAAAGGCCCAAGGCGCAGAAAGGGGTGGAGAGGGCCAATCCCTAGGCTTGGAGGGGCTGCCTTGGGCCTCAAGGCCCACCTCCTCCACCCTTGGCCGCCACCCTATGGCCATCTAGTGCTGCCGCACCCTTTGGGGTGGAAACCCTAAAGGGTGGGCACCCTCCTCCCTCTCCTCCTATATATATGTGGGGTTTTAGGGATGTTTGAGACACAAGTTTGATCTCTCCTCGGCGCAACCTTATCTCTCCTCGTCTTCGTCCTCCGTAGTGCTTAGCGAAGCCTTGTCGGAATACCATGCAGCTCCACCGTCACCTCGCCGTTGTGCTACCAGAGCTCTCCTGCAACCTCTCCTCCCTCCTTGCTAGATCAAGGTGTTGGAGATGTCACCGGCCTGCACGTGTGTTGAACACGGAGGCACCATTGTTCGGTGCATAGATCAGAATCCACCGCGATCTGAATCGCTACGAGTACGACTCCATCAACCACGTTCTAGCAACGCTTCCTCTTAGAGATCTTCAAAGGTATGAAGATGCTCTACCCCTTTTCTCGTTGCTGGTTTCTCTATAGATAGATCCTTGTGTGACGTAGGAAAATTTTGAAATTACTATGTTCCCCAACAATGGCATCCCAACCAGGTTCTATGCGTAGATTCTATGCACGAGTAGAACGCAAAAGTTGTAGGCAATGATTTTTTCAATTGCTTGCTGTTACTAGTCTTATCTTGATTCGGCGGCATCGTGGGATGAAGCAGCCCGGACCGACTTTACACGCACTCTTACATGAGACTGGTTCCATCGACCGACATGCACTTGTTGCATAAGGTGGCTAGCGGGTGTCTGTCTCTCCCACTTTAGTCAGATCGGATTCCATGAAGAGGGTCCTTATGAAGGGTAAATAAAATTGGCATATCAACGTTGTGGCTGTCACATAGGTAAGAAGTGTTCTTGCTAGAAACCCTAATCAGCCATGTAAAACTTGCAACAACAATTAGAGGACGTCTAACTTGTTTTTGCAGGGTATGCTATGTGATGTGATATGGCCAAAAGGATGTGATGTTACATATGTGATGTATGAGATTGATCATGTTCTTGTAATAGGGTTCTCGACTTGCATGTCAATGACTATGACAACCGGCAGGAGCCATAGGAGTTGTCTTAATTTATTGTATGAGATGCAATGCGCCAACGCCATGTGATTACTTTACTTTATTGCTAAACGTTAGCTATAGTAGTATAAGTAATAGTAGGTGTCACGACTTCATGGAGACACAATGATGCAGATCATGGTGTCATGCCGGTGACAATGATGGTCATGGTTCCCCGAAGATGGAGATCAAAGGAGCAAGATGATATTGGCCATATCATGTCACTATATGATTGCATGTGATGTTTATCATGTTTTTCATCTTATTGCTTAGAACGACGGTAGAAAAGATAAGATGATCCCTCATTAAAATTTCAAGATATGTATTCCACTAAGTGTGCACCGTTGCAAAGGATCGTTGTCTCGAAGCACCACATGATGAACGAGTGTGATAGATTCTAACTTTCGCATATAACGTGTGTAAGCCAGTTTACAAACGCAAAATACTTAGGTTGACTCGACGAGACTAGCATGTAAAGACAAGGCCTCGAATACGGGAGACCGAAAGGTCAAACATGAGTCGTATGGTTGATACAATCAACATGGAGATTCTCACCATCGATGACTAGTCCGTCTCAACTGATGATCGGACACGGGCTAGTCGACGTGGATCATGTATCACTTGGATGACTAAAGGGATGTCGATCTGAGTGGGAGTTCATGAAATAATTTGAATAGATGAACTTAATTATCATGAATGTAGTCAAAAGGTATTTGCAAATTATGTTATAACTTGCACTATAGCTCTGCGGTTTTTGATATGTTCCTAGAGAAAACTTAGTTGAAAGATAGAAGTAGCAATTATACGGACTGGGTCCGTTAAATGAGGATTGTCCTCATTACTGCACAGAAGGCTTAAGTCCTTAATGCACCGCTCGGTGTGCTGAACCCCAAGCGTCGTCTGTGGATGTTGCGAACATCTAACATACACGTTTTTATAACTACATGATAGTTCAGTGCATAATGCTTAAACGACTTAGAATTGAGGTGCTAAAGACGTTTCCGAACATCGCCGAACATACGAGATGTTCCAAGAGATGAAATTGGGATTTCATGCTTGTGCCCTTGTTGAGAGGTATGAGACCTCCGACAAGATTCTTTGTCTACAAAGTAAGGGAGAAAAGCTAAATCGTTGAGCATGTGCTCAGATTGTCTGAGTACTACAATCGCTTGAATCGAGTGGGAGTTGATCTTCCAGATGAGATAGTGATAGTTCTCCAGAGTCACTGCCACCAAGCTGCTAGAACTTCATGATGAACTATAAAATATCAGGGATAGATATGACGATCCTTTAGCTATTCACTATGTTTGACACCGCGAAAGTAGAAATCAAAAAGGAGCATCAAGTGTTGATGGTTGGTAAGACCACTAGTTAAAGAAGGGCAAGTGCAAAAAGGGATACTTCATGAAACAACAAACGAGTTGCTGCTCTAGTGAAGAGACCCAAGGTTGAACCCAAACCCGAGAGTAAGTGCGTCTGTAAAGAGGGGAACAGTCACTGAAGAGGAACTACCCTAGATACTTGGTAGATGAGAACGCTGGCAAATTCGACAAAAGTATATTGGATATACATGATATTGATGTGTACTTTACTAGTACTCCTAGTAGCACCAGGGTATTAGATACCGGTTCGGTTACTAAGTGTTAGTAACTCGAAATAAAAGCTACGGAATAAACGGAGACTAGCTAAAGGCGAGGTGACGATGTGTGTTGGAAGTGTTTCCAAGGTTGATGTGATCAAACGTCGCACGCTCCCTCTACCATCAGGATTAGTGTTAAACCTAAATAATTGTTATTTGGTGTTTGCATTGAGAATGAACTTGATTGGATTATGTTTATTGCAATATGGTTATTCATTTAAAGAGAATAATGGCTATTCTGTTTATTTGAATAATACCTTCAATTGTCTTGCACCTAAAATGAATGGTTTATTGAATCTCGATCCTAGTAATACACATGTTCATAATATTGTTGCCAAAAGATACAAATTAGTAATTATAGTACCACTTACTTGTGGCACTCCCGCTTGAGTCAGATTGGTGCAAAACACGTGAAGAAGCTCCATACTGATGGATCTTTGGACTCACTCATTTTTGAATCGGTTGAGACATGCGAACCATGCCTATTGGTATAAACGCATGAAGAAACTCCATACAGATGGATCGTTTGGACTCACTTGGTTCTGAATCACTTGAGACATGCAAGTCATACCACATTGGCAAGATGACTGAATACCTCATTTTCCACTGAGATGGAACAAGAAATTAACTTGTTGGAAGTAATACATTTTGATGTAAGCAGTCCAATGAGTACTGAGCCACGTAGTGGATATCATTATGTTCTTACTTCACAGATGATTTGAGTAGATATTAGTATATTTACTTGATGAAACACAAGTCTGAATTATTGAAAAGTTCAAGTAATTTCAGAGTGAAGTTAATGATCATCGTGACAAGAGGATAATACGTCTACAATGTGATCGTGAAGGTAAACATATATATCTGAGTTGCGAGTTTGGTAAACATTTAAGACAATGTGAAAATTGTTTCGCGCAAAAATTGTTTCATGCCACACAGAACACCATAGTCTCATGGTGTGTCCATATGTTGTTGTCGTGCCCTATTAGATATGGCGCATACTATGATATCTCTTATCAAATTACCACTATCGTTTATGGGTTAGGCATTAGAGATAACCGCATTCATTTTAAATAGGGCACTATGTAATTCTGTTGAGATGACAGAGTATGAACTATGGTTTAGAAAAACCTAAGCTGTTGTTTCTTAAAAGTTTGGGGCTGCGATGTTTATGGTAAAAGAGTTTCAGCCTGATAAGCTCGAACCCAAAGTGGATAAATGCATCTTCATAGGACACCCAAAACAGTTGGGTACACCTCCTATCTCAGATCTGGAAGCAAAAGTGTTTGTTTCTAGAAACGGGTCCTTTCTCGAGAAAAGGTTTCTCTCGAAAGAATTGAGTGGGAGTATGGTAGAAACTTGATCAGGTTATTAAACCATCACTTCAACAAGTGAGTGTAGTAGGGCGCAGGAAGTTGTTCCTGTGGCGCCTACACCAATTGAAGTGGAAGCTGATGATAGTGATCATAAAGCTTCAAATCAAGTCACTACCAAACCTCGTAGGTCGACAAGGACGCGTACTACTCCAGAGTGGTACGGTAATCCTGTCTTGGAGGTCATGTTGTAAGACAACAATGAACTTTGAGCTACTTGAAAGGAGTTTTTCAGTGGAAACCTAGATTGAGCTACTTGAACATTGAGCATCAAGATCTATGGAGATATATCAAAGTGCTTAATAGAACTTTCAACGAAATGCTTGCCTTGACAAGTTTTTGAAGGAGTTCAGAATCGATCAGCAAATAAGGAGTTCTTGGCTATGTTGTAAGGTGTGAATTTGAGTAAGACTCAAAGCCCGACCACGGCAGAAGAAAGAGAAAGAACGAAGGTCGTCCCCTATGCATTAGTTGTAGGCTCTATAGTATGCTATGATGTGTACCGCACCTGAAGTGTGCCTCGCCATGAGTCAGTCAAGGGGTACAAGAATGATCGAGGAATGGATCACTGGACAGCGGTCAAAGTTATCCTTAGTAACTAGAAGACTAAGGAATTTTTCTCGATTATGGAGGTGATTAAAGAGTTCGTCGTAAAGGGTTACCTCGATGTAAGCTTTGACACTAATCCGGGTAACTATAATTAGTGGAGCAGTCATTTGGAATGGTTCCAAATGGTGCATGGTAGCAGCATTTTATAGGAAGACATAGAGATTTGTAAAAACACATGGATCTGAAAGGTTCAGATCCGTTGACTGATAAACCTCTCTCACAAGGAAGACATGATCGAACCCGAGAACTGTATGGGTGTTAGATTAATTGCAATCACATAGTGATGTCAACTAGATTATTTACTCTAGTGCAAGTGGGAGACTGTTGGAACTATGCCCTAGAGGCAATAATAAATTGGTTATTATTATATTTCCTTATTCATGATAATGTTTTATTATTCATGCTATAATTGTATTAACCCGAACTGTAATACATGTGTGAATATATAGATCACAATGTGTCCCAAGTGAGCTTCTAGATGGCTAGCTTGTTGATCAATAGATGATCATGGTTTCCTGATCATGGACATTGGATGTCATTGATAATGGGATCACATCATTGGGGAATGATGTGATGGACAAGACCCAATCCTAAGCATAACACTAGATCGTGTTGTTCGTCTACTAAAGCGTTTCTAATGTCAAGTATCATTTCCTTAGACCATGAGATTGTGCAACTCCCGGATACTGTAGGAGTTCTTTGGGTGTATAAAACGTCACAACGTAACTGGGTGATTATAAAGGTGCACTACAGGTATCTCTGAAAGTGTGTGTTGGGTTGTACGAATCGAGACTGGGATTTGTCACTCCGTGTGATGGAGAGGTATCTTTGGGCCCACTCGGTTATGCATCATCATACTGAGCTCAATGTGACTAAGGAGTTAGCCATGGCATGATGTGTTACGGAACGATTAAAGAGACTTGCCAGTAACAAGATTGAACAAGGTATAGAGATACCGACGATCGAATCTCAGGCAAGTATCATACTGGTAGAAAAAGGGAATTGCATACGGGATTGATCGAATCCCCGACATCATTTTTCATTCGTTGAGATCATCGTGGAACATGTGGGAGCCAACATGGATATCCAGACCCTGTTGTTGGTTATTAACTGGAGAGGTGTCTCGGTCATGTCTGCATGATTCCCGAACCCGTAGGGTCTACACACTTAAGGTTCGATGACGCTAGGGTTATATCGGAGTCCCGGATGAGATGCTGGAAGTCACGAGGAGTTTTAGAATGGTCCGTAGGTAAAGATTCATATATAGGAAGTCAAGATTTGATTGCCGGAAATGTTTCGGGCGTCACCGATAATGTACCGGGACCACCGGAAGGGTTCCGGGGGTCCACCGGGAACGACCACCAGCCCCAAACTACTAAATGGGCCAAAAGTGGATGGGAACCAGCCCCTAGGTGGGCTGGTACGCCACCACTAAAGGCCCAAGGCGCAGCAAGGGGTGGGGGGGCCAAAACCTAAACATGGAGGGGCTGCCTTGGGCCTCAAGGCCCACCTCCTCCACCCTTAGCCGCCACCCTATGGCCATCTAGGGCTTCCACACCCTTTGGGGTGGAAAACCTAAAGGGTGGGCACCCTCGACCCTCTCCTCCTATATATATGTGGGGTTGAAGGGCTGTTTGAGACACAAGTTTGATCTCTCCTCGGTGCAGCCCTATCTCTCCTCCTCCTCATCCTCCGTAGTGCTTAGCGAAGCCCTACCGGAATACCACGCAGCTCCACCGGCACCACGCCGTCGTGCTGCCAGAGCTCTCCCTCAACCTCTCCTCCCTCCTTGCCGGATCAAGGCGTTGGAGACTTCACCGAGCTGCACGTGTGTTGAACACGGAGGCACCGTTGTTCTGTGTATAGATCGGAATCCACCGCGATCTGAATCGCGGCGAGTACGACTCCTTCAACCACATTCTAGCAACGCTTCCACTTAGCGATCTTCAAAGGTATGAAGATGCTCTACCCCTTTGCTTGTTGCCGGTTTCTCCATAGATAGATCCTTGTGTGACGTAGGTTTTTTGCTAAAATTACTATGTTCCCCAACACTCTGTATGGGGAATGCCTCTCTGTGCTTCCACCGAGCCTTGGTAGCTTGCTACTTCCATGGACACATTGATTGACCGGCATGTATCCTTGCTTGCCGCTGTGTCTTTCCCCTCGGGGAAATATCACGCGGTGTAATGGAGTCCCTGTAGCTTGATACGACTCTTCTACACACGTTGTTGGCCGACACGTGCTTTGCTGGGTTATGCATGCCTATCCTTGTACGGATGTGCCACTTGGGTTTATAACTAGTCATGTCGAACCGGGTTCTTTGTCGTTCGAATGCTCGCGACATATACACATACGTGAGCCAAAATATGCAAACAGTCTCGGCCCAGGTAAGGTGGCAGCCGTGGATTTAACCGTGCGTGAGGCTGCAAAGTGATGTGTTGTGTTATAGGCTGGGTTCTTATAACTTAGGACCGGGTCCCGACATTATATCATTCACGTAATTTATAGCACTCAATATAAGCTATGGAAACACTAAAAGACGCAAACTATGCATGCAAAACAGAATCTGTGAAAAATAGAACAGTCTGTGAAGATCTGAATGAAAAGCACACTTCCCTTACTCTAAGAATTCTGAAAAATTAAGACAACGCAGAGAATTTGCATACAAAAACTGTGCAAAAAATTCAGAATTCATTGATGCTCCACTAAAATCAAAGAAATTTTGTACTGGACATAAAGTCTTTGTTTTCACACGGAATCAAACAAGCCAATATCCACACTATCCCAAAGGCTTTAATTGACACTTTATTGAAATAAAGGCATGATTAATACAGTAGAGCAATCATGTGAACACTCAAAAACAGTAAGTATAATGATTGGGTTGTCTCCCAACAAGTGCTTTTCTTTAATGCCTTTTAGCTAGGCATGATGATTTCAATGATGCTCGTATAAAAAAGAGTAACTGAGGCATGCAAGATAGCATCATGAATCACATTACAAGAACATTTAAGTCTGACCCACTTACTATGAATAGGTATTTTGCAAGCAACCAATTTATTGTAGCAAGAATCATTTTGCATAGGAAGGCAAAGCAAGCATAACTTCAAAACTTTGAACACATAGGGATGAAACTTGGTATTATTGCAATTCCTACAAGCATATGTTCCTCCCTCGTAATAATTTTTAGTAGCATCATGAAGGAATTCAACAATATAACAATCACATACAACATCCTTTTCATGATGCACATGCATATAATTTTTACTACTCCCCACATAAGAAAAATTCTTATCATTCATAGTAGTGGGAGCAAAGTCAAGATAATAACTATCATGAGATACTTGATTGATATAATCCATGTGAAAATTAAAATCATGATGAAAAGTTTCATGGTTATCCTTCTTATTTATAGAATAAATCTCATCACAATAATCATCATAGATAGGAGGCATGATTTCATCATAATAATTTTTTTCATCAAAACTTGGGGGACTAAAAATAGCATCTTCATCAAAAATAGCATGCCCAAGCTTGTGGCTTAGCATATCATTAGCATCACGAATATTCAGAGAATTCATACCAACAATAATGCTATCATTCTCATCACTGAAGTATTTTATGCCAAACATTTTATTGAATTCTTCTTCTATCAATTGAGCACAATTTTTGTTTCCATTATTTTGAAGAAAGACATTATAAATATGAACAATATGAGACTACATCAATTACAATTTGTGTAGTTTTATTTTTATAAACCAACTAGTGAAAAACAAGAAACTAAAAGATTTAATTGCATGATCTAAAGATATACCTTCAAGCACTCACCTCCCCGGCAACGGCCCCAGAAAAGAGCTTGATGTCCACTACGCAACTTGTTCTTGTAGTCTCGTGTTGGGCCTCCAAGCATAAAGTTTTGTAGGACAATAGCAAATTTCCCTCAAGTGGAGGACCTAAGGTTTATCAATCTATGGGAGGCGTAGGATGAAGATGGTCTCTGTCAAACCACCCTGCAAGCAAATAATAATAAGTATCTTGTGTCCCCAAAACACCAAATACAATGGTTATTTGCATAGGTGCACTAGTTCGGCGAAGAGATGGTGATACAAGTGTAGTAATGATAGTAGATATTGGATTTTGTAATCTGAATAAATAAAAACAGCAAGGTAGTAAGTAACAAAAGTGAGCATAAGTGGTATTGCAATGCTTCAAAATGAGGCCTAGGGTCCGTACTTTCGCTAGTGCAATCTCTCAACAATGCTAATATAATTAGATCACATAACAATCCCTGAACGTGCGGTAAAGAATCACTCCAAAGTTCCTATCCAGAGTAGAACATTAGAAGAAATTGTTTGTAGGGTAATAAACCACCACAAAGTTATTCATTTAAATCAATTTTTCCAAAAGTTCGTACTAAAATAACAAGTTATCCTTTCCGATCAATCTATCGAAGAGTTCGTACTAAAGTAACACCATTGATACATATCATTCAAACCTAATGTCACCAAGATACTCCAATGTCACCTCAAGTATCCATGGGTTAATTATACGACATGCATCAAACAATTTTAGATTCTTCATATTCAATCCAACACAAAGAACTTCAAGGAGCACCCCAAGATTTATATCAGAGAACATAGTATGAAAACATGCAATCAACCTCTATGCATAAATCCCCAAGGTCACCGGAATCCGCAAGTTGATGCCATAACATATATCAGGTGAATCACTTGAATACCCCAATGTCACTATAGGTATTCGCATGCAAGACATACATCATGTGCTCTCAAACCTGAATATTCAATCCAACATAACGAGATCCTAAAGTGAAAGATTCAATTCATGCAACAATAGCATGGGACAAACACCATATGATCCAACTATATTAACAAGGCCCATGATATATCAAGATCATGCCATCTCAATAACATGATAGAGAGAGATTAAACACATAGGTAATATTACAAACCCTCAGCCCCAAGGGTGGACTATTCCCTCCTCGTCATGGCCTCCGACAGGATGATGAAGATGGACACCGAAGATGATCTCCCCCTCCGACAGGGTTCCGGAATTGGCTCATGATTGGTTTTTCGTGGCTGTAGAGGCTTGCGGCGACGAAACTTCTCATGTAGGGTTATTTATGGAGGTTTCTTTATTTACAGGAATTTTTGGTGTTGGAATCACGCCAAGATGGGCCACGAGGTGCCCACTAGGTATGAGACCGCGTTAGGGGGTAGGCTTGCCCTGGTGCCTAGTGGGCAGCCTGGGCCTCCTCTGGTCGTCTTCCTTGGTCCTATGGATGTCTTCTGGGTAGAAAAAATATCCAAAAACTTTGTGACATTTGGACTCTGTTTGATATTGATTTTTTACGAAGTAAAAAACAAGAAAAAAACAGAAACTCGCACTAGGCACTATATCACTAGGTCAGTCCCAGAAAATATATAAAGTTGCTATAAAATGGTTGCAAAACATCCAAGAATGATAATATAACAACATGGAACAATCAAAAATTATAGATACGTTTGAGACGTATCAGCATCACCAAGCTTAATTCCTACTAGTCCTCGAGTAGGTAAATGATAAAAACAGATTTTTTTATGTGGAATGTTGTATGTCATGTTCATCATATTCTTTTCTCTATAGCATGGAGATATGGGCTTGTAGATGATTCAAAGCAATAGTCTATAATTTGGCATGAAAACTTTAATGCAACCAAGTCTTTCAAAATATCAACGCTAAAGAACGCTATCCCTCGCCCATCATGCTCAATCATTGATCCATTCATGCAACACACCCAAATATTAGCTACATCCAATGCTCAAATATGATAATAGTGGGGGGAGAGTCCACCTTACATGATAACAGTGGGTGCTTTATAAGAGAATATGGAGACTCAAATAAAAAATGCATAAAGTAAATAGATGTTGGGTAATGTCGCATGCGGAACAAAAAATTCCCTACGCACATACAATATCTATCCATGGTGATGACCATCTACGAGAGGAGAGCTCGGATCCACATACCCTTGTCGATCTCTAAGCGGGAAGCATTAAGAAACACGGTTGATGTAGTCAAACGTCTTCGTGATCCGAACCGCAAGCCGTCCCGTGATCCAATCATGATCTAGCGCCGAACAGACGACACCTCTGTGTTCAACACACGTACATCTCGATGACAATCTCCGCCTTCTTAATCCAGCAAGAGGGGGCGGATAGGTAGATGAGTTCTCCGGCAGCACGACAACATGGTGGCGGTGGTGGTGGACTAATCCGACAGGGCTTCGTCGAGCTCTACCGAACTAATCTAGACGAAGGAGACGATCTATGGAGGATAGGGCAGCATGTGGCTTTTCAGGTGGTGGCCGCCCTCAAAATTTCCACTATATATAGGAGGAAGGGGTAGGTGGGCTACCTTGGCCACTCCTCCAAGGACAAGGGGTTCAGACAAAGTGGGGGGAGAGTCCACCTCCCACACGGGAGGTGGAAACCCTTAGAAGGACTCCTCTCCACCTCTTCCACCTAGGCTTGGCCCATGGGGCTCTTGGGGTCGGCTGCCCAAGCTCACCAGGGGCTGGTACGCCACCTCCTAGGGACATGTGCCCCCCGGGTCAGTGGGGTCCTCCCGGTGGACCTCGGAACCCTTTCGGCACTTTCGGTACAATATCGGAAATCCCCAAAACTATTTCGGAACCCGAATAGCACTTTCGTATATATAAATCTTTACCTCGAGACTATTCCGGAGCTCCTCGTCATGTCTAAGATCTCATGCGTGACTCGGTACAACCTTTGGTCTCCAACATACATAACCCAATAATAGAAAAACGTCATCGAACCTTAAGTGTGCAGACCCTTGATACGTCTCCATCGTATCTACTTTTCCAAACTCTTTTTCCCTTGTTTTGGACTCTAATTTGCATGATTTGAATGGAACTAACCCGGACTAACGTTGTTTTCAGCAGAATTGCCATGGTGTTGTTTTTGCGCAGAAATAAAAGTTCTCGGAATGACCTGGAAATTTATGAGGATTTTTTGTGGAATATATAAAAATACTGGCGCAAGAATCAACCAGAGGGGTGGAGGTGAGAGCCCACAAGCCCACCAGACGCGGCCCCCCTGGCCGTGCCTGGCAGGCTTGTGGGGCCCACGTTGCTCCACCGCTTCCAATCTCAGCTCTGTTTAGTCCCTTTCGTCCGGAAAAAAATCAAGGAGAAGAGTTCATCGCGTTTTACGATACGGAGGCACCGCCACCTCCTGTTCTTCCTTTGGAGGGCAGATTTGGAGTCCGTTCTGGGCTCCGGAGAGGGGAGATCGTCGCCATCGTCATCACCAACCTTCCTTCATCGCCAATTCCATGATGCTATTCACCGTTCGTGAGTAATCTCATCGTAGGCTTGTTGGACGGTCATGGGTTGGATGAGATCTATCATGTAATCGAGTTAGTTTTGACGGGGATTGATCCCTAGTATCCACTATGTTCTGAGATTGATGTTGCTACTACTTTGCCATGCTTAAAGCTTGTCACTAGGGCCCGAGTGCCATGATTTCAGATCTGAACCTATTATGTTCTCGCCAATATATGTGTGTTCTTGATCCTATCTTGCAAGTTGTAGTCACCTACTATGTGTTATGACCCGGCAACCCCGGAGTGACAATAGCCGGAACCACTCCGAGAGATGACCATAGTATGAGGAGTTCATGTATTCACCATGTGTTAATGCGTTGGTCCGGTTCTTTATTAAAAGGAGAACCTTAATATACTGTAGTTTCCATTAGGACCCCGCTGCCACGGGAGGGATGGACAATAGATGTCATGCAAGTTCTTTTCCCTAAGCACGTATGACTACATACGGAATACATGCCTACATTACATTGAGGAACTGGAGCTAGTTACATATCTCTCCATGTTATAACGGTTGCATGATGAATAACATCCAGCATAATCATCCATCACCGATCCAATGCCTACGAGTCTTTTATTACTGGTCCTTGCTACGTTACTTTGCTGCTACTGCTGTCACTGCTCCTACCGTTACTCTGTTGCTACTGCTGTCACTGCTGCTACTGTTACTTTGTTGCTACTGCTGTTACTTTGCTGCTACTGTTGTCACTTTGCTGCTACTGGTTACTGTTGCTACTGTTGCTATCACACCACTTTGCTACTGATACTTTGCTGCAGATACTAAGTCTTTCAGGTGTGGTTGAATTGACAACTCAACTGCTAATACTTGAGAATATTCTTTAGCTTCCCCTTGTGTCGAATCAATAAATTTGGGTTGAATACTCTACCCTCGAAAACTGTTGCGATCCCCTATACTTGTGGGTTATCAAGACTATTTTCTGGCGCCGTTGCCGGGGAGGCATAGCTATATTCTCTGAGTCACTTGGGATTTACGTCTGCTGGTCACTATGAGGAATCCGGAAGATCCAAGAACTAAAGTCTTGACCTCAACTACGAGGACAGGTAAGGAACATCCATCTAGCTCCGCACTTGATTCACCTTCAGTTATGAGTAAGTTTGCGACACCACCTCCTGCTAGAAATCTTGATATGTCGCTTGTGCTTGATGATACTACTTCAGCTGTCCATGATGCTTATGATGATGCTATGCTTGATACTTTGCCACTAGGTGCATTCTTTGATGCACAAATTGCTAGAGTTGCTGCTAGATGTGATGATACTTCTGAAACTGCTGATACTATTGAAGTATGAAAGTGCGTTATATCGACTAGAGGGGGGTGAATAGGAGATTTTTAGAATTTCATCAGTGAGGAAATTCCTCACTGATGACTAACTTATAGCGGAAACAGTAAAGGATCAAAAGTGCAAAGTTTCACAACAGCAGTTTTTCAGAGTGAAGAATGTGAAAACATATTGCACTGTGAGCAGGCACGTAGAATGCAGATGAGGATTAACTGACGTGAAGAATTTGGGGTTGAGGAAATTCAGAGAAAGTCTTCAGCAAATTCTTCAAACAGTTGTAGTGAAAGTCATCAACACATAATACGAGGAAAGTAAGGAGTTGAGGAATTAGAACCCGTTTCTCAGTGAAGACAGTCGTTGATGACCCAGTTCCAACTACTGTGACAGTCGTACATCTGGTTTGGAGCGGCTTGGTATTGAAACCAAAGGACACACAGTCCCGGGACACACAGTCCCTACCGTATTCTCCTTGAGCTAAGGACACACAGTCCTCGCCCAACACTCGTGGTAAGTCTTCAGGGCAAACTTCCAAACCCTCACAATCTTGGTCACCCGGCGATCCACAACTGACTACTGGAAAGGTCTAGACCATGATGCCTAACCGTCTGGAGGATGCACAGTCCTCAAAGGTAAAAGGCTTCAGTCCCACACAGGAACAACTTCTTCAGTGATGCTCAATCACTAGGTTTGGTTTGTGGTTTAGGTGTATGGTGTGTTTCCTCACTGATGAATTACTCTCGAAGACTCTGAGGAATTGGGTTGCTCTTATGATAAGTGTCAGTTTCTAACGGAGCAGCCAACCAGCTAATGGTTGTGGGGGTGGCTATTTATAGCCTGGGAGCATCCCGACATGATTTGACACTAATGCCCTTAAATAATATGACCGTTGGAGTGGATAAGACCAATGACTTGGCGTGGCTATCGAAACGGTCGGAACCCTCAACTGTGAGAGTCCTCATGTCACTCGTATTCCTCACTTGACGCTTTTGGTAGGATTAGGCCTGGGTTGAGCATCATGAGGAAATTCATTCCAAAGTGTAACTTCGACCCCCTTTAACAGTACGGTGTTCCTATTACTCAAATGCGAAGAAAAAAAAACAGAGAGTGCAAATCTTCATGCTTCAAATTCTTCAGAGTGATTTTCTTCACGACACACCGGATTCCTCAATATCAGTATCTTCATGAGGAATATCAATTTCATCGCAGATTCCTCGCGATTCATTTCTTCAGCTTCAGACCAATTTCTTCAACTGAAGACATACATTTTTAGGGGTCGATATTCTTCAAATATCTCAAACTCCTTAATGACTTATAGATCCTGTGTACACTCACAAACACATTAGATACTTAACCTCTAAGTCTTCAAACCACAAAAATCACTAAGGGGCACTAGATGCACTTACAATCTCCCCCTTTTTGGTGGTTGATGACAATTAGGTTAAGTCTTCAATAGGGATAAAAAATATGAAGTGTAAATACTCACTTGAGGAATTTGAATCAAGATTCAGAGAGACTCCCCGTGAAGATGTGCATATCTTGAGGATTTTGCTTTTCACAGCAAATGCAAATTGATGATTTATATCGTGGAGATCTCCCCCTGAGTCTTGTAAATCATGCATACATGTAACATATCATATGAATAAAATGAATATGCATGATGACAAATGGTATCTGACGAATTCCAGTGTGCGTGCATTAAAACTCGAGGAATAAGCATGCGAAGAAAAATGTTCAAAAGCGTCAGAGTACCATCAGGCTTAAGTTACAACTCATTACATAAAAACTTCAGAAGAACCAAGAGTTTGTAACTTAAATATAGTTCATAAGCCCCAAAAATATCCCGCTTGAAGACTAACTCTCAAGTTTCTCCCCCTTTGTCATCAAGTGACAAAAAGGGACAAACTGAGGACTAATGCCCGTGAAGACTTCATTTCTTGCCAGTTGAGGAAGAGCCGTGATGCTTCTTGGGAGTAGTCTTCTTCCTTGGACCGGTAGCAGTGTCGAGCTGTTCTTCATCAGTTTCAGTAGTGCGGAATGAAGAAAAGGAGCTGTCTTCAAGGTCTGGAACTGGAATAGGCCTGAACTTCTTCTTGGGAGGCCACGACCATTCAAAGTATCGCTCAAAGTACATTTTTTCAAGCTCAGTCTGAGTCTTCAGATGTGCAAGTGTAGCCCAGGTGCGATCAAAAACCTCATGCAGATAGTGATGGTTGAGCTGCATGGAGTTCTGTGTTTCAGTGAGAGTTTTCACAATGGCGCCAAACTGGCGTTTGACCCACTTGTGATTGTGATCCACCTTCTGGTGAAGACTGAGGAGGAGCTCTCTTGTATTCATCACGCGAGGAGGAACGGGGCTTGCCGGACGAGTCTCAGTATCATCCCATGAAGAATAAGCTTCTGATTCTCTAAACTGGCCATCAAGGGGCCTAGTGCCTTCTTCAATCACTGATTTGCCTTTTCCTTCAATGGGCTCGAAAGTCTTCTTGTTGACCCGGATAGGAGGCATATAACCAACATGGTTTTGGCACTCAGCGAGAAAGTTGATGCCTGTCCTTGTCCTGATGAATCTCATGATCCATGGGGCATATATCTTGTGGTCAAAAGGACACATAGCATTGTCGGCCAAAGTCCTCAAGAAGAAATCATGGATGTTGATAGGAATACCATGGATGATGTTGAAGATGATATTCTTCATGAGGCCTACGCCATCTTCTTCATCAGCATGGCCTTTGATTGGCGCGAGCACACTGCATAGGATTCTGTAGACAGACCTGGGTGTGTACTTGAGCTCGTGGACGAGGAAGGTTGTTCTCGGAGATTTTCCTTCAGCCAAAGGCTTCATGAGTACTTCCATCATCCCATTTGGCAGCTCACGCTCACCATAAAGCTTCACAGCCTCATCTGAGGGAATTGGTACAGGCAGTTCACGAAGGAGTTCAGTAGCAGGAGCCTTGTAGTGAGTGTTTTGTGTCATCCAATCAAACACCCAAGTGTTAATGTCTTCAGGGTTGCCAGATATGTGAAGAGTGGCATAGAACTGAAGAATTAGCTCGCTGTTCCAGTCAGAGATGTCGGAGCACATTTGTAGTAAACCAGCATCATGGAGTACACTGAGGACTGGCTCTAAGCATGGTATTGCTTCAAGTTCAACATGAGGAATATGCCTGTGCTGGAATATCTTGTTTCGTCCACATAGCACAGAGGCATAGTAATTCATCAGAGTACTAGTCCAAAACATCAGATGCCTCATTTGAGGCTTGTCATAGGAGTTCTCTCCAATGAAGTACATGCGTTCTTCAAAGAAATTTTCCTTTTGAAACTTGGGACGCTTGGAGAATGGCTGACGCTGAACTGGCTGAAGATTTTGCTGAGGAACAGGAGGGGAGACAACAATGGCAGTCTCTGGGTTGAGCATGACGAATGCATTGTCTTGGTCAGGTGCATTTTCCTCAGCATTTTCCTCAGGGGGAGGAATTTCAGCAGCTGGGACTTCAGGCTGAGGAGATGGCTCTCGCTGTGCGTCAGGCTGAGGGGCTTGCTCTGGCTGTGCATCAGGCTGAGGAATAGCTTCTTCTTGCTCAGTTGGAGGAGTTGGGTCAGCCTGTTCCTCATCTTGAGGATTTTTCTTAGAGCGTTGAATGTCATTAGTTTGAGGATTTTTAGTTTGTTCTTCCTCAGCTGGCTTGGTGGCAGATGCAGTTTCATCAGCTGGTGCAGCTGATTCTGGAGCAGTGTCTTTCTGAGGAATGAAAGGCTGAGGACTGTCATCTATATGAATTTCCTTGTCAGTGTGTTCCTCAGGGGCGGCATCCTTCATTTCCTCATCTGCCTTTTTCGCTGGATCATCAATGATGACCATTTCATAAGAAGGAGCGACATTCAGGGGCACAGGTTGTAGAGGAGCAGTTTCTTCAAGTGCTTTGAGGTGCTTGGCCTTTGTTTCTTCTTCTGCTGAGGAGGCCTTTCTCTTTTTGGCTTCCTTCTCAGCAGCCCTGGTTTTCTTCACGTCTGAGGCAGACGGAGTCATCTTCTTCACCATTGAAGCTTTTGGTGAAGGGGTTCTCTTGACAGATTCTTCAGCTGGTATTGAGGAACCAGCTGGAACAGAGTCATCAACATGCTTTGATGAAGCAGCTGGGTCAGGGGCAGTCTCATCAGCTGCAGCAAATTCATCAGCTGGAGTTTCCATTATGATTTCTTCAATAGCCGGTTCATCCCCACAACGTTCATAGTGTACTTCCTCAGCTTGAGGAGTTTCCTCATCATGAGGAGATTCATCTGCTGGCTCCTCAATCAAGGGCTGAGAAGTTGGTGCTGGAGGTGCAGCCTTTTTATTGTAGTCATCAACAACACTAGTGGCCAGCTTGATGAAATTGCTCTTGAGACTCTTACGATCTGATAGCTTGGAGTACTTGTCAGTCAATTTCTTTAGCTGTGCCTGTGTTGACACTAGTGCATCAGGAGTCAAGTTGAGGAGATTCTGCTTGAGGAATTTCTCCTTTTTAAGCTTTGCAATTTTGGCCTGTTTGGCCTGCTGTTCTTTCCACTTGGCTTCATTGATGAAAGTGGTCACCATGTGACTGATGCCAGGGGGAAGTTTCAAATCATCAAGCGGAGTGTTTGGGTCCTCATACCAGATGTTGATATAGTCGAGGAGGACTTTGAGGTCCATTGCTAGAGGAATGGCACTGTCCGATGCTTGAGCTACTCTTTCCTGCTTGTTCCTGATGATGGCTTGAAGTGTTTGATCATCAAATTCATCACTGCCCTCTGATGCAGACGGGACAGTGATGATTTTGCTGGGGCTCGGCAGAGTTGCATGTTCAGCAGATACCTGAGTCTTCGCAAGAGGTGTTGAAGACTTTGTCTCCGAGCTGGTTGCAGCTGGGAGTGAGGAGCTGGAGCTGGCGGTCATAGGCTTCATGACTTGCTTCTGTACTGGTTTCTCTTGAGGCTTTGGTGGTGGTGCTGAGTATTTTGGAGCTGTGGAGATTGGTACTGAGGGTTTTGGCGTTGATGGTTTTGGTGCAGAAGGTTTTGGTGCTGAGGGTTTTGTGACTGAAGCCTGAGCAGACTTCTCTTGAGGCTTTGGAGCCCTTGGCTTTGATGGTACAGACTGCATTTGAGGAATTTCTGAAGCAGAAGTCTCAGCAGCAGAGGAGGTAGCAGCAGCTGAGGATTCATTGAATTTCCTCACTGCAGTTTCTGCCTGCTTCTTGAGCTTAGCCAGATGCTTTTCCTTTTCATTTGGATAGTCATCAATGGTATTGAGGCTTGAGGGATGTGCTACTTGATGATCCTCAAGTGGGGCCCGTCTGCCAGGGGGCTTCAGAGCAAATTTCTTCGCATACTTGGGAGTCACAAACCTGTATTCCTTCCATTCCTTCGCCCATCGGCGTTCTATCTTCTGCAACCGTATCTTTCTCTTGGCCATTGTCTCATTTTCATCAGGCGTGCAATAGTCCAAGTAAATATCCTCAGGAATATCCACAGCTGTGTTTTGCTCAAGTTTCTTTCCTCCCTTCTGTTTTCTGTCATCCTCCATTTTCTTTAGCTCAGGATTTTGCTGATGAGATTGAACTCTTGAGGATTCTGATGAGACTTGAAGATTTTCTTCCAGAAACGCTGCAAATGAGTTAATGTGATGAGAACCGAGAGATTCATCAGCTGACATGTGTGTACCTGTGAACAGAGTATAGTTGCGAGGAATTTGGAGAGGTCATATGCGTTCTCAGATTTGAAGAAAATGAGAAAGTTTGACAGTTGAGGAATATAACCAGTGGTTGAGGAATTTGCCTAAGCATACTGTTCTTGGGTTCCAGAGTTGTGCAGATCCGAAAATTCGCACAAGAGGAATCTTGTGAAAATCTTAGATGCTTAGCATAGTTCATCAATGATGTGGTGATAGGCAGTGTTTGAGGAATCAAGTGCTTATCGATTCTTGAGGAAAAAAAGATTTCACATAGAAGATGTAAAATTTTAGATCTAACTTGCGGTAAAAATGGGATTTTATTTACCCCGGAAGGTGCGCACGAAGAACATAGAAAGGTGTGTAGAGAAGCTTTTCAGTCGCGTGTCCAATGCACTCTAACCCGGTGACAAAGGATGTCTACGGTGGCGGCGGACGAAGATGGTCCGACTCCGGCGTGGTTCCGGCGACGGAGAAGTCGAGGCAGTGAAGCTCTTCCTCACCGGCGACGAGACTACCAGTGATGGCGCTAGGGTTCGGTGGTGTTTGCTGTGGCAGGAGAGCGATGGAGCGAAGAATAGTATGCCGAGGGGGATAAGGACATATTTATAGCCAAACAATTATTGTTGGCGCGAAAACTTCGGACCAAATAGCCCCTGCCTCTACGTCTCCGCAGGATACGTGTAGCTCCCGAACAGTGCGGTGGAGATAGTGGAGATCGTGGTTATCCGATCGTGGGAAGTGGGGTTCAGTTACTGTGTATTAAAGAAACAACTTTTGAAGATTTGAGGATTTTCGTTACAAAATCATCACCTCACAAGGACGCAGTGAGGATTTTGAACAAAGTTTCAAGTAGAACGCATATGAAGAATTGAATAGACTGGATGAGTATAGCATAGAGGGAAAGTAGGGTCCGATCACATTCACTTAGCAGAAATATCAACTTGAAGAAATAGCAATAAGTGAATGATGTTGATGACTTGGAATCACAGTCTATCTAGTCAAATGAAAGTCATCAAGTGTTTTTGAAGATTTTGTGATAAATCGTCACAATGAAGAACAACTGTTTTGAAGAAAAACACATTTTGAGGAAATAGAACATTTGAAGAAAATCAACTTGAGGAATTTCACATTGGGCGGTGGCGTGACCCACGATATAAGAATGTTGATTACAGACGCCGCGTACAATTGTCGTAGGGCCCTGAGAATCAATTTCTTCGTTGATTTCTTCACAGTCAGAGTGACATTCTTCATCAGTTGAAGAAAATCGATTCATCATGTGTTGCACATCTAAGTCATCAATTTTGCATAAGTGTTAGGATGTGTGCATGTTTTTACAAAACATTTGAAGATTTTAAGATATTTAGCTCACACCACAACTTGCAAAACCTTTTCTCATCCAAGGGCTTAGTGCAGATATCTGCCAGTTGATCATCAGTCTTCACATGGTCGATGAGGATATTGCCCTTGAGGACATGGTCCCGAAGAAAATGATGACAAATCTGGATGTGCTTGGTCTTCGAGTGCTGTACTGGGTTGTATGCAATCTTGATAGCACTCTCATTGTCACAGTAGAGAGGCACATTCTTCATGTTGATGCCGTAGTCCTTGAGGGTTTGCTTCATCCATAGTAATTGAGCACAGCTAGAACCAACAGCAATGTACTCAGCTTCGGCAGTGGAGAGTGATACGCAGTTCTGCTTCTTTGAGGACCAGCAAACTAGTGATCTTCCGAGGAAATGGCATGTGCCAGAAGTTGACTTGCGATCCACACGGTCACCAGCATAGTCAGAATCAGAATATCCTACCAGATGAAGATTTGAGCCCTTGGGATACCATAATCCTAGTGTTGGTGTGTGAGCTAAGTATCGAAGAATATGTTTCACAGCCTTATGGTGTGATTCCTTCGGTTTTGCTTGAAAACGTGCACACATGCAAACACTAAGCATTATATCTGGCCTAGATGCACATAGATACAATAAAGAACCAATCATAGAACGATATACCTGCTGATCGAAATCTTTACCATTTTCATCAGTGCCGAGGTGGCCATTGGTAGGCATTGGAGTCTTGGCACCTTTGCATTCATGCATGTCGAATTTCCTCAGAACATCCTTGAGGTATTTCTCCTGTGATATGAAGATTCCATTGCTTTGTTGACGAATTTGAAGACCTAAGAAGAATTTCAGCTCCCCCATCATGGACATCTGATATTCTTCACTCATCATGTAGGCAAATTCATCACTGTATCGTTTGTCAGTACAGCCAAATATGATATCATCGACATATATTTGACACACAAATAGCTCATTATCATAGGATTTAGTGAAAAGAGTTTGATCGAGTGAACCAGGTTTGAAGCCTTTCTTCATGAGGAATTCCTTCAATGTATCATACCATGCCCGAGGGGCTTGCTTGAGACCATAAAGAGCCTTTTTTGAGTCTGAAGACTTTGTCTGGATTCTTTGGATCCTCTAAACCAGGGGGCTGAGCAACATATACTTCTTCCTCAAGCTTACCATCTCATGTGCTTCAGATTTGAAGAATATGACACTAATTTCATCAGATCAGTACTTTCATCATAACAGAAATGTAAGGACGTGTGAAATATTTCTATTTCATCAATCATTAGCTTGCGTCCTATCAAGCATTTCCTCAGGTCTCTAGAAAATTCTTCAGATGATGATTTTCATCTGGAGACCTGACCTGCAGAAGCGATTAGTTCGATTTCTTCACCACCCACATCTGAAGGGGTGGCAAAGCATTCATCATCCTGCGAGCACCATATGAGAAAGGTGGCATTGAAGCCAATGCACTTCTCTTAACAGTAGGGGATTAAAGTACTCATATGAATATGCAGAGAACTGGTTTGAGGATTTATGAACATAATGATTTGAGGAGTAACGCTCATATTCATATTCCTTGTTGTTTCCCTGCATGTTAGATGCATTAGCATGGGTACGAGCATAGTTTTGACCAGTTGAGGATTTTGATCCTCTTGAAGACTTTGGTCCTCCTGAGGAATTTGATCTGGGGTTCAGATTCTTCAGTGGTGGTGTCATGAGGACATTCACCTGAAGATTTTCAAGACAACTTTTGGGAACCCAGATCTTCCTCAAGGGAGGGCCATTCCTGCAGTTAGTTCCAACATACCGAGCAAATACTTCACCAGATTGATTTTTGAACAGTTTATAGTTGGAGTTAAATGACTCATCTGAGGAATAGGATAATTCACATGAAAAGCCAGTTAGATTAGATGGATCAAAATGAGGCCTAGTAGTAGCAACCCATGAGGTTTTGGGATACTGCTCAGGTTTCCAATAAGATCCATCAACATTTAATTTCCTCTCAAAGGCAATTCCTTCTTTCCTCGGGTTCCTTTTCAAGATCTGCTTTTTGAGCACATCACAAAGGGTTTGATGTCCTTTGAGGCTTTTGTATATGCCTGTCATGTACAATTCCTTCAACCCTGCATTTTCATCAGTAACATTTGTGTTTTCCTCAAGTGAGGCAATAGACACAACAGGTGCAGTTGAAGAATTTGTAGCAATGGTAGCATTTGATGATTCTGGTGAGGAATTAGAAGTTTCTCATTCAATGCATTTAAGACATGGAGGAATGAATTCAACTTGACCAACGCTGATCTGTTGAGCTAGTAATGAATCATTTTCCATACGAAGATCATCAGGAGACATCCTCAGCTTCTCAAGATCAAGCTTCCTTTGAAGAAATTCATAGGAAAACTTCTCATGATCAGTGAGGAGTGTATCATAACGATCCTGAAGATTATCAAATCTAGACTGAAGACTTTTCACATCTTCAGTGAGGATTTGGGTAAGGTTCATTTCATCATTCAACAGATCATCACTTTTATCTAGTAGTTTTTGAAGCTTTTCTAGGGCAGTTTGTTGTTTAGTGGCAATGATAGCAAGTTTACTGTAACTGGGTTTCTTATAATCATCAGGTTCACAGTCACTTGAATCAGAGGAGGAGGCATTATTTGGTACCTTTGAACCTTTTTCCATGAAGCAATAGGTTGGAGCGAAGTCATCAGCATAGTCATCAGTATGGATGGTGCAATCATTTTCTTCAAGATTGAAGATTGACTTGCTGACAAAAGTGGTTGCCAATGCAAGACTAGCCTGTCCGGATTCTGAGTCTTCATCAGAACCCTCTTCTTCATCACATTCCTCTGATTCTGCCTCGGAGTCCATTTCCTTGCCAATAAGTGCCTGAGCCTTTCTCAAACTAGTCTTCTTGTGCGATGAGGGCTTTGAAGATGAGGATTTTTGAAGATTTCTTCTTCTTCGAGTCATCAGAACTGTCATCCTTGTATTTCTTCTTCTTTGATTCCTTTCCCCAACGGGGACAATCAGCAATGCAATGACCTGATTTCTTGCACTTGTGGCAGGTTCGTTTCTTGTAGTCCTCAGATGAAGATTCCGATTTTTTCATGTCTCTTCTTGAAGATTTACCGAACTGGCCACGTCGTGTAAATCTCTCGAATTTCCTCACGAGCATTGCAAGCTCCTGGCCAAATTCTTCAGGGTCACCAATGCTGTCATCTGTGTCTTCTTCTTCAGATGAGGAAATAGCTTGGTCCATATAGATCTTTATTTTCTTCTAGCTGGAATAGCTTGCATCGACATAACCCTTTACGACGAGCTCTTGGTCACCTCCATACACGAGAAACATTTCCTTAGTCCTTTTCAGGTACTTTAAAATATTCTTGACCATTGTCCAGTGTTCCATTCTTGGATCACTTTGAAACCTTCCAGCCATACTTATGGCAAGCCTGACATCAGGTCTTGTGCACAACATTGCATACATGATAGAGCCTATGGCTGAAGCATAGGGGACGACGCTCGTGTTTTCTCTATCTGCTGCAGTCATTGGGCATTCAGTCTTACTCAACTTCACACCTTGCAAGACAGGCAAGAACCCTTTCTTGGGTTGTTCCATTTTGAACTTCTTCAAAACTTTCTCAAGGTATGTGCTCTATGAAAGTCCTATTAAGCGTCTCGATCTATCTCTATAGATCTTGATGCCTAATATGTAAGCAGCTTCTCCTAGGTCCCTCATTGAAAAACTCTTATTCAGATAATCCTTTACTCTCCCCAAAAATTATATATTGTTTCCAATCTGCAATATATCATCCACATATAATATTAGAAACGGCTCCATAAACATGTATAAACCCAAACGCTTTGATCACCTCATGAAAACTACGATTCCAACTCGGAGATGCTTGCACAAGTCCATAAATGGATCGCTAGAGCTTGCGCACTTTGTTAGCATTCTCTAGATCGACAAAACCTTCTGGTTGCATCATATACAACTCTTCCTTAAGGAAACCATTAAGGAACGCTGTTTTGCCATCCATCTGCCAAATTTTATAATTGAAAAATGCAGCTATTGCTAACATGATTTTGATGAACTTAAGCACTGCTACGGGTGAGAAACCCTTTTGCCACAAGTCGGGCTTTATAGACGGTGATATTACCGTTCGTGTTCGTCTTCTTCTTAAAGATCCATTTATTCTGAATGGCCTTTCGTCCTTCAGGTAATACTTCCAAAGTCCACACTTTGTTTTCATACATGGATCCTATCTCGGATTTCATGGCCTCTAACCATTTGTTGCAACCCGGGCCCACCATCGTTGTCCGTAGCTCATAGGTTCATCGTTGTCCAACAACATGATTGATAAGACATGGTTACCGTACCAATCAATAGCGGTACATGCCCTTGTCGACCTACGAGGTTTGGTAGCAACTTGATCAGAAGCTTCATTATCATCATCATTAGCTTCCTCTTCAACTGGTGTATGCTCCATAGGAACATCTTTCTATGCTGCTCTACTCTTTGGTTGAAGTAAAGGTTCTACAACCTCATCAAGTTCTATCTTCCTCCCACTCAATTCATTCGAGAGAGACTCTTTCTTAGGAAATGTTCCATTATTAGCGACAAACACTTTGCCTTCAGATCTAAGATAGAAGGTGTACCCAACTGTCTCTTTTGGGTATCCAATGAAGACACATTTCTCCGCTTTGGGTTTCAGCTTTTCTGGCTGAAGGTTTTTGACATAAGAATCACATCCCCAAACTTTAAGAAACGACAATTTTGGTCTCTTGCTCAACAACAATTCATATGGCGTTGTCTCAACGGATTTTGATGGTGCCCTATTGAAAGTGAATGCAGATGTCTCTAATGCATAACCCCAAAATGATAACGACAAATTGGCAAGAGACATCATATAATGCACCATATCCAATAAAGTACGATTACGACGTTCGGACACACCATTATGCTGGGGTGTTCCAGGCGGTGTCTACTCTAAAACAATTCCACATTGTCTCAAGTGAGTGCCAAAATCATAACTCAGATATTGTCCTCCTCGATCAGATCGTAGGAATTTGATCTTCTTGTTACGATGATTCACGACTTCACTCCGAAATTGCTTGAACTTTTCAAACGTTTCAGACTTGTGTTTCATTAAGTAAATATAACCATATCTACTTAAGTCATCGGTGAAGGTGAAAGAAATAACGATATCCACCACGCGCCTCAATGCTCATTGGACCACACACATCAGTATCTATGATTTCCAATAAGTCACTTGCTCGCTCCATTGTTCTGGAGAACGGAGTTTTTGTCATCTTGCCCATGAGGCATGGTTCACATGTGTCAAGTGATTCAAAATCAAGTGACTCCAAAATTCCATCATCATGGAGTTTCTTCATGCGCTTTACACCAATATGACCTATGTGGCAGTGCCACAAGAAAGTGGTACTACCATTATCAACTCTACATCTTTTGGCATCAATGTTATGAACATGTGTGTCATTACAATCGAGATTCAATAAGAATAAACCCCTCACATTGGGTGCATGACCATAAAAGATATTACTCATATAAATAGAACAACCATTATTCTCTGATTTAAATGAGTAACCGTCTCGCAATAAACAAGATCCATATGTAATGTTCATGCTTAATGCATGCACAAAATAACAATTATTCAGGTTCATCACTAATCCCGATGGTAATTGTAGTGAGAGCCTGCCGAGGGCGATCGCATCAACCTTGGAACCATTTACCACGTGCGTGGTCACTTCGTCCTTCGCCAACCTCCATCTGTTCCGTAGTTCCTGCTTTGAGTTGCAAATGTGAGCAACCGAACCGATATCAAATACCCATGCACTACAAAGAGAGTTGGTGAGGTACACATTAATAACATGTATATAATATATACCTTGTTTGGTATTGGCCTCCTTCTTGTCGGCCTGATACTTGGGGCTGTTTTGCTTCCAGTGATCAGTCCCATTGCAACGATATCACTCATTTTCTCGCTTGGGTCCAGCCTTGGTTTTCTTCATGGGAGGTTCAATAGCTTTGCCACTCTTCTTGAAGTTACCTTTCTTGATGTTTCCATTCTTCTTGAAACTGGTGGTTTTATTGACCATGAACACTTGATGTTCCTTCTGAATTTCTGACCTAGCGACTTTCCGCATCGCAAACAACTCGACTACTAATTTATTCATCCATTGCATGTTGTAGTTCATCACAAAGCTTTTGTAGCTAGGTGGCAGTGATTGAAGAACTATGTTAGTGATCGCCTCTAGCGGGAGAACAATTCCCAACTCAGTGAGACAGTTGGAGTACCCATACATTTTGAGTATGTGCTCACTGAAAGACCCCTTCTCCTCCATTTTGCAAGCATAAAACTTGTCGGAGGTCTCATACGTCTCGATCCGGGCATTCTTCTCAAAGATAACTTCAATTCCTCGAACATCTCATATGCTCCATGACGTTCAAAATGTCTTTGAAGTCCCGGTTCTAAACCATACAGAATCGCACACTAAACTACTGAGTAGTCATCCAGACGCGACTGCCAGACATTCATAACGTCTTCAGCTACCGGGAATGGGGTGCATCACGTAGCGGTGTATCAAGGACATCGCTCTTTTGGGAAACCATGAGGACAAGCCTCAAATTACGGGCCCAGTCTACAAAGTTGCTCCCATAATCTTTCAGCTTGGCTTTCTCTAGGAACACATTAAAATTTAGGGGTGCTACATCGCGAGCCATTGATCTACAACATAATTTGCAAAGATTTCTTAGACTATTGTTGAATATAATGAGTTTAGTTAATCATATTACAAAAAACACCCACTCAAATTGACATCCTTCTAGTTATTCGAGTGACACATGATTCAAATCCACCAACCCAGGTCTGATCATCACGTGAGATGAGATGGTTTCAATGGTGAACATATTCATGTTGATCATATCAACTATATGACTCATGTTCGACCTTTCGGTCTCTTGTGTTCTGAGGCCATGTCTGTACATGCGTGGCTCGTCAAGTTTAACCCGAGTGTTCCGCATGTGAAAAAATGTCTTGCACCAGTTGTATGTGAACGTAGAGTCTATCACACCTGATCACCACGTGGTGTCTCAAAACGAAGAACTTTCGCAACGGTGCACACTCGGGGAGAACACAATTTTATCTTCAAATTTTAGTGAGGGATCAACTTATAATGCTACCATTGTCCTATGGAAAACAAGGTGCATAAAAAGGGTTAACATCACATGCAAATCATAAGTGACATGATATGGACATGATCTTGTGTTTTTGATCTCCATCTCCAAAGCATTGGCATGATCTCCATCGTCACCGGCACCACACCATGATCTCCATCATCATGATCTGCAATATTGTGTTGTCATCGTGGTTGTTGCTCCAACCATGTTTGTACTACTATTGCTACCGTTTAGGGATAACGTAAAGCATTACACAACGCTTAATGAGTGACACGAAGGTCATACAATAATTAAAGACAACCCTATGGCTCCTGCCGGTTGCCGTAGTATCGACATGCAAGTCGGTATTAACTATTACAACATGATCATCTCATACATCAAATATATATCATCATGTCTTTTGGCCATATCATATCACATACATACCCTCTAAAAACAAGTTAGAAGTCCTCTAATTTGTTGTTGCAAGTTTTACGTGGCTGCTATAGGTATCTAGTAAGAACATTTCTTACCTACGCAAAACTACAATGGTGATATGCAAGTTGATATTTAACCTTCTACAAGGACCACCTTTGTCGAATCTGATTCAACTAAAGTAGGAGAGACAAACACCCGCCATCCATATTTATGCAACAAATTGCATGTCATTCGATGGAACCCTCTCATACGTGAATGAGTAAAGTTGGTCCGGGCCGCTTGATACGTTCCAAACGTATCTATAATTTCTACTTGTTCCACGATCTTTTGGGTGATATTGTTATATATTTTGCTACACTTTTATATCTTTTTACACATATTTGGACTAACCTACTAACTCAGTGCACCTAGTGCTAGTTTCTGTTTGCTGATGTCTTTTTGCAGGGGCTTTTACCCAAATTTCCAAAGCCCCAAATATCCCGAGAAAAATATATAAAAATCAGCGTGACGGAAGCTTCCAGATCACCGAAGATGGGCCAGAGGGGAGCTAGGGGCTGCCCAGGCGGCCACCCTGCACGGCCTGGCCCCTGGCCGCGCCCACAGGCCGCATGGGTGGGCCCCACCTCCTCTCACGCCCTCCTTTGGCCTATATTTACCCCTCCGGCCAAAAACCCTTGAAGCATATCCAGAATTGCGAATTTATCCATCGTCCCACCGCCGCAACGCATCTGAGATCCGGAGCGTCAGTAGACCTCTTCCCGGTACCCTGCCAGAGGGAGGATTGACCTCCCAGAGCTTTTGCACCGCCATGGACGCTTCCCGGACGTTCCGTGAGTAGTCCTCCTTGGACCATGAGTCCACGACGAGTAGCTATGAGATGTCTTTTCTCCAATCTTGTGCTTTCATGATTAGCCCTTGTGAGCTTCCCTACATGATCAAGGCATCTATGTAATTTTCCTGCTATTGCTATGCTCGGTTTGTTAGGATCCGATGGATTATGAGATTATGTTCAGATTGTTATGAGTTATATATTTGATTATCCTTTTATATTATGTTCCATAGTGATTCCTCCAAGTTCTCCGTTGCTCTATATTGCTTTGGCTGAGTAGTAGATTGTAACTCCAAGAGGTTGCATTATGCATGAGTGTGGGTTCATGCCCCCTGATGTCTAGCTTGAGTGATAGAAACATGTGCCTCTGGGATGTTTTGTTGCCACCAGGGAGAAAACAGCGGTGCTTGCGACCATGGTTGTAAGGATTATTTACCTTACGCATAGTTCGTTAATGTTGTTGTCCATTGCTTTGAGTTTACACTTTGGGTGGGGCTCGCAACTTAATACCAGCGAGATGTTCTGGATAGATATCTCAAGGTGGACGGTTAGTAAGTAGATGCCGATGAATAAACGGTCTACTTGTCTTGGTATACTGCCCATTACTATTGAGCCTCTAACTTTCAAGTAGCATAATTAGCATTGTGGTGCGTTTATAATTCTGTCAATAGCCTAGGTGTAATTTGTTTACCCATGCATAGTTGTTAATCGTCTTTTGGGAGAGAGACATCAGTAGTGACCATCATGTGACTCAGGTCCATATCACCACCATTGCTTACATCTCCACCATTTACTGCTTTCATTTACTATTCCGTTGCAGTCACTATCACTATTCCCGCTTGTGTTTTGATCCTTTGCAAACTACAGGGCGGGAGAGATTGACAACCTCTCTGTACTCGTTGGGAGCAAAGTTATTTGTTGTGTGTGCAAGTCCACATCTTCTGCTAGCGCCACGGCAGCGGACACCTACTAGTTGATCCTCGGAGTCCTCCTAGTTTGATAAACCTTACAGTCTCCGTGTAAGGGAAACTTGCTGCTGACTACATCTCCACCTTCCACTTGGGGTAACCAACGAGGGTAGAGAAGTATATTCATCAAGTCGTCATCAAGCAAGTTTCTGGCGCCGTTGCTGGGGACTCCAGTCTTCAAGATAGGAGAGTTGCACGCCATCTTTTACCTTTGCTTTTTAGTCTTGTTAGTTTCTTTCTAGTTTTTTTCTTTAGAGTTTTATACCGAAAACCACAAAAAATTTAGTTGCTTTGTTCTTGCTCGTTGGTGCTGCTATGGGTTCCACTGAGAACACTAAGTTGCGTGACTTCACTAGTCACAATAACAATGACTTTATCTGCACTCCTATTGCTGCTCCCGCCACTGGGGCTACCTCCTATTAGATTAAACATGCTTTACTCAACCTTGTTATGAAAGATCAATTCTCCGGTGGTGGAGATGATGCTGCTTTGCACTTGAATAATTTTGTTGAGCTTTGTGATATGCAAAAATATAAAGAAGTAGATGGTGGTATTGTTAAACTTAAGCATTTTCCTTTCTCCTTGAGAGGATGAGCTAAAGTATGGCTTCAATCTTTGCCTAGGAATATCATAGATTCTTGGGATAAGTGCAAAGATGCTTTTATTGGGAAGTACTACCCGCCTGATAAGATTATCCAGTTAAGAAGTAACATTATGAATTTTAGGCAACTGGATAATGAACACGTTGCTCAAGCTTGGGAACATATGAAATCTCTTGTTAATAAGAGCCCCACACATGGTTTGACTACTTGGATGGTTATACAAACTTTCTATGCAGGATTGAACTTTACCTCGCGGAATCTGTTAGACTCGGCCGCGGGAGGAACCTTTATGTCAACTACACTTGGTGCTGCCACAAATCTATTGGATGAAATGATGACAAATTATTCTCAATGGCACACTGAAAGAGCTCCAATAGGTAGGAAGGTAGACTCTGTTGAGGATATCTCCTCCCTTAATGATAAGGTTGACATGATCATGACTTTACTCACTAAGCAAGCTCCTATTGATCCTCATGATGTTCCTTTAAATTCTTTGGTTCCTCAAGAAAGAGAGCAAGTTGATGTTAATTTTATCTCTAGGAACATCTTTAATAATAATGCCTATAGGAGTAATTTTGGTAGCAATCCTAGACCGTTCCGGTCCAACAACTATGGGAATAACAACACCTATAGTTACACTCCTAATGATAGAAGAATGCCTAGTTATGAAAAACTTTTAGAGATAGAGAAGGCTACAAATAACTATATGCACACCCAATATGAACAAAACAAGGCCTTCTCTAGACAATTAGATGAGCATTCTTCTATTTTGCAAAACATTGGAAGACAAGTTGAGAGCCTGAATAGTGAGATTTCCAATCTCCAAACTAGACTCACCACCACGGAGACCCAAGTTTCCAACATGTCTCTCACACAGGCCACTTTGATAAATCAAATGGTGGCCAAACCCGAAGTGGTTGTAACACAAGAAGAGGAAGATAGGATTAAGAGCCTTCCTACAAATACTACCCTTGCTACTATACAAGTTGTTGAGGATATCAAAACTTTTAGCACCCATCACACCCCTAGTCCCAGTGGACCTATTAATGGTGATGCTAATACCTCAACTATAGGACGAGAAGGTCCTTTCAACTTAGAGACTACCAAAATAATGATCTTAGATGACATCACTATCACTTTAATTAATGGTAGTAATCTTTATTATGATAATTGTAGTCTCTCCGAAGTTATCACTTTTTTGCAAAGAATGGCTAAAGACCCCCACACTAGTACACTCAATATTTCCTTCACTGAGCATATTACCAATGCTCTTATCAAAGCTAGGGAGGAGAAGCTCAAGCTAGAGAATTCTATTCCTAGGAAACTAGAAGATGGTTGGGATCTTATGGTCAAGATTAAATTGAATAATATCTCTTGCTTTGCTTTATGTGATGTTGGAGCTAGTGCCTCCGTTATGCCCAAAAGAATGTATGATATGCTTGATTTGAAACCTTTTGATCAATGTTCTTTTGGTGTTCGTCTTGTTGATTCTTCCATAAAGAAACCTTTAGGGATAATTGATGATGTTCTTATTGTTGTCAATGATAATTATGTGCCCGTTGATTTTCTTATTATGGACATTGAGTGTGATCCTTCATGTCCAATTATTTTGGGACGTCCTATTCTCCGCACCGTTGATGCTATCATTGACATGAAATAAGGGACCATTAGAATCCAATTTCCCCTTAAAAAGGGAATGGAACACATCCCTAGAAAGAAGATTAAGTTACCTTATGAGTCCGTTATTCGGGCAAGTTATTCTTATGGAGTTGATAATACTTGATCTTTTTTGCATCATGCCTAGCTCAAAGGCATAAAAGAAAGCGCTTGTTGGGAGGCAACCCAATTTGTTTTTACTTTCCATTTTAGTGGTATTGATGCTTGTTACTACTGTAGCAACATCATTGTATCTTTATTTTCAAGCTTTGTGCCCAGTTTTAGCCTCCGATTGCAAGAAAGTTCAAAAGTTGTGACATGCTGTCGAGAAACAGATTCTATCTGCTTGACAGAAAAATTTGCCAAAAATTACCAGATCATCCTTTGGATATGCATTTTTTACAGCATGCTCTATATAATTTTCTTTCCGGCGTATGTTCTAAGGTTTTTGATTAAGTTGCAGAAGTGCCCCGAAAAAATTGTTTACTACGTGTTGTTCTGTTTTTCACAGATTCTGCCACGTTTTGCATTTCCATGTTTTGCAAATCTTAAGCTTGATTTTCCTTTGAAAAACCTTTTGGAAATCATGACAAAAAGTAGCTTTTCATGAAAATCTTTATTTCCAGTAGGTAATGAATTATTTTATCATGGGTACTAACCACTCTAATCAGCTTATGATGAGTTTCGTATGAAGGGAGTTTTCAAGTATGCGATGGAAGATGATGAAAGAAGATCCAGGAGTGTCAAGCGCTCAAGCTTGGGGATGCCCCATGCAGCCCCCAAGAAATATTCAAGGAGACTCAAGTGTCTAAGATTGGGGATGCCTCCATGCATCCCCTTCTCTATCAACAATCATCAGTTCGTCCATCTCCATTCTATATTTTTATCACTTCATATGTTACGTGCTATGCTTGGAACGTCCCGCTCTTTACTTTTTAGTTTGATTTAGTTTTGCTTGCTGGTCATAACAAGTCCAAACCTAGCCTTCCTTGTTTGGGAGAGAAACACGCTCCATTCCAATCTAGAACACAACATAGGTTTTCATGATTATCTTTTTTGTGTGTTCTTTATCTTTTCATAGCTGTTGTCATGCTTAGCTCTTAGTTTCCATGCTATATATTTTTAAGAGCTTTTATTTAGGTTGCTTTTGGAACTCTCTTGAGTTATCATGCTTATATTGTTTAGAGAGTTGGCTTGTTGCACTGAGTTGTGTGTCTTCCATGAGTAGGTAATTGAGGTTGCTATTTAAGTATAGTAGTAACTTGCAATAGTTTTGAGGTATTGATTTGAGTAATGTTTGGACTATTGGTGCCAAGATCTTGAGCCTATTAGTGATAGGTGTCGTATTTTGGGAAATCCGTGTGTTTTTCAAAAACTAAAAATTAGTTGAGAACTCTAGCTACTAGATTGATCGCTAACCTTTGGAGGGGTTGGAATATATAGAGTACCCTCACGTTACCATGGGTCGAGGATGCGCAAGGATAACCAAACCCCCAAACACTCCTCCTCGGGGTACTTGTCTCTATGTGAATTTCCTAACTAGATAGAGAGTTACCGATAATAAGTGTATGATTTCTTCGGACTAATGTGAGTATTCTATTGTTGGCACCTCCACCATCCATATTTTGCTAGCCTCTTTGGTACCGTGCATTGCCCTTTCTAATCTTGAGAGTTGGTGCAAACTTCTCCGGTGCATCCAAACCCTTGGCATGATACGCTCTGTCATCATAAGCCTCATTATATCTTTCCTCTAAACAGCCACCATACCTACCTATTAAAGCATTTCGATAGCCTTTCTGAGATACATTGCCATGCATCATCCACCATCTCATGGCTTGATATTCATGTCATACATGCTTTTTCTTGATCGAGGAGCCGCATGCTAGTTGGGCCTTGCCCTTATTATTGCTACATGTCGCGCTAGTTTCATTGCATATCCTGATACACTGGCAGAGGCATATATTTGCATACCTCATGATAGTTTTCATTTGTCTTTATGTTGAGTACTTCTTATAAAGTGTCATGATCTTCTTTTTATTCTTGTAGAACATAGAGTGTTTCCCTTAAGTGAGGAAAATATCCCAAAGAGGACAAATTAAAAGATCCCAAAGAGGAAAAATGAGAGATAAATATAAAGAGTCAAAGAGGCCACAAAAAATAAAAGAAAAAAGAGACAAAGAAAAAGAGAAAGAAGGAAATAAAAAGAGAGAAGGGGGCAACACTACTATTCCTTTTGAAAGATTCACACTCGTACTCCATTGCTATATTTGTACTACATAGAGATTATCATTCATGCATAACTATGTGGGGACCCTTATACTATAGAACTTGGCTTGTATATTCCAATGATGAGTCTTCTCAAATGAGCTCTAGGTCTTCATGAGCAAGCAAGTTGGATGCACCACCCCTAGTTCCATTGGAGAGCTACCTTAGCTCATATGTGCATCCGTTGCATGGCAATCCCTACTCCTCACATCATATCTATCATTTGGCTTTCTCTCGCCTATGGTTGTCCTCATTGATGTGAGCCTTTCACACCTTTTTGTCTGCCTTCCCCATCAATATTATATTTGCCATCCTAAGTGCCAACATATCTTGCTTGCGCTCATCCATTGCATGAGTGCTCAAAGTCAAAACGGAGAGGATCATTTTGACTTGTGCCTGACTAGTGGTCTAGGGATGAGTCAAAATAAGATTCTAAAGGAGACCAAGTGTGAGGCTTAGTAGATTGAGTTCTCAATTAAAAAATATTTTATGCTCTAACCCCATCTCCCATTTCTTGCACGCAAACACCATTTGGAGACATTCAAGTCACAGACAGTGAGAGCCCTTGCGCCTTTATGTTCTTACTTTGCTAAACTCGATACTAAATATAGACTCTTGCTTGTTATTGTCTTGACTTGAACTGCATATCTTACTTGCTTTACTTTGAAGTTCTTATATGTGTGTTAGTATGTCACCATAGAAATTATTTGTGTTATTATTTACCTACTCGAGGATGACCAGGAATTAAGCTTGGGGATGTTGATACGTCCCACACGTATCTATAATTTATGCTTGTTCCATGATCTTTTGGGTGACATTGTTATATGTTTTGCTACACTTTTATATCTTTTTACACATATTGGGACTAACCTACTAACTCAGTGCACCAAGTGCCAGTTTTTGTCTGCTGATGTATTTTTTGTAGGGGTTTTTACCCAAATTTCCAAAGCCCCAAAAATCACGAGAAAAATATATAAAAATCAGCGTGACAGAAGCTTCCAGATTGGCGAAGATGGGCCAGAGGGGAGCCAGGGGCTGCCCAGGCAGTCACCCTGCATAGCCTGGCCCCTGGCCGCACCCACAGGCCGCCTCGATCGGCCCACATCCTCTGACGCCCTCCTTTGGCCTATATTTACCCCTCCGATCAAAAACCCTTTAAGCCTATTCAGACTTGCGAATTTCTCCATGTTTCGCCGCCGTAGCGCTTCCGAGATCGGGAGCGTGATGAGACCTCTTCCGGGCACCCTGCCAGAGGGAGGATTGACCTCCGGAAACTTCTCCACCGCCATGGACACTTCCCGGACGTGCCGTGAGTAGTCCTCCTTGGACCATGAGTCCATGACCAGTAGCTATGTGATGTCTTCTCTCCAATCTTGTGCTTCAATGATAAGCCCTTGTGAGCTGCCCTACATGATCAAGGCATCTATGTAATTTTCCTCCTATTTCTGTGCTCGTTTTGTTGGGATCCGATGGATTATGAGATTATGTTCAGATTGTTATGAGTTTTATATTTGATTATCATTTTATATTATGTTCTTTAGTGATTCATGCATGTTCTCCGTTGCTATTTATTGCTTTGGCCAAGTAGTAGATTGTAACTCCAAGAGGGAGCATTATGCATGATTGTGGGTTCATTCCCCTCGATGTCTAGCTTGAGTGACAGAAACATGAGACTAGGGGATGTGTTGTTGCCACCATGGAGAAAACAACGGTGCTTGTGACCATGGTTGCAAGGATTGTTTACCTTACGCATAGTTCGTTAATGCAGTTGTCCCTTGCTTTGAGGTTACACTTTGGGTGGGGCTCGCAACTTAATTCCAGCAAGATGTTCTAGATAGTTATCTCAAGGTGGATGATTAGTAAGTAGATGCTGATGAATAAATGGTCTACTTGTCTTGGCGTACTGCCCATTAGTATTGAGCATCTAACTTTCAAGTAGCATAATTAGCATTGCGGTGCGTTTATAATTCTGTCAATTGCCCAACTGTAATTTGTTTACCCATGCATATTTGTTTATCATCTTTTGGGAGAGAGACATCAATAGTGAACATCATGTGACTCAGGTCCATATCACCACCATTTCTTACACCTCCACCATTTACTGCTTTCATTTACTTTTCCGTTGCAGTCAGTATCACTATTCCCGCTTGTGTTTTGATCCTTTGCAAACTACAAGGCCGGAGAGATTGACAACCTCTCTGTACTCGTTGGGAGCAAAGTATTTGTTGTGTGTGTAGGTCCACGTCTTGTGCTAGCGCCAGGGCAGTGGACCCTTACTTGTTGATCCTCGGAGCCCTCCTGGTTCGATAAACCTTACATTCTCCGTGTAAGGGAAACTTGGTGCTGACTATATCTCCACTTTCCACTTGGGGTAATCAACGAGGGGCGAGAAGTATATTCATCAACTCGTCATCACCGCTTCATCTCACAATACCGCTGAATCAAGAAAAGAATAAGGAGGGAAGCAATCTGAATATCAACGCCCACAAACTCCTTTGTGTTCTACTCGAGATGTCATCTACGCATATGTGACAGCACGAGGCCTATGTTCCAGAAGATTCCCCCCTTCTATTCTGTTTCCGTCTTGTGTTATTTTTATTTTTTGCATCTTGCGCATCATGGCATCATGCATGGCATCATGTCAATTGTGTTCTTTGTCTGTGTTGCTTGTTGCTCCTTGTTGTTGCAGTGTTAGTGCCTTGTGAGTGTGGCATTGTATTATTGGTGTGATGAGAGTGGGTGCAACAAGAGCCTTCAAAACCCTTGTTGCACCATGGACATAGACCCTTCTATCCTCTCTTATTTAATTTTGTGGCTGCTTTAAAGTTTCAGTTTTGACCCCAATAAAAAATCCTTTTATTAAATGTGGAGGCAACCCCTTGGGTTCTCCTTTATTTACTCCTTTTGTTTTATTTCAAAACATAGTCTCATTTTTTTTAAAAGAGTTTTATTTTATTCTTCTAAAAATGCCCAATTTATTTATTGGGTATGTTTTAAGGAGCCCAAGAGTATTTTTATTTTAATTAAAATCTTTTCTTTCGTGTGTGGTTTTCTGTTTAAAAAAACCCAGCTTTTGTTGCGAGGCCTTTTAGCACAGACAGCCCAGCCCCTGCCCGAGCCGGCCCAGGGCCCACCCGGGCGCCCCTAACCTAGCAACACGGAGGCGTCGCTTGATCCCCTCCTCCCTCTCCTCCCCTTCGCCGTCTTCCTCCCCGATCCCCACCGACTCGCTGTAGAGAGAAGCTGCCTCGCAGCTGTCGTGCCTCCTCCTCCCCTCCTCGGGACCCCTAGTCCGATTCCGTGTCTCCCCTCTCTGTTCCCCTCGTTGCGCCGTCCTCCCGACAGCCCCGATTCCCAGCCTCGCCGTTGGCCTCGCTTGCCCAGGGAGGAGCTCCCCTACCCGCCGTGCTCGCCTCCCGCGCCGGTGTCCGTCCTGTTGGGTAACGTAGCATAAATTCAAAAAAATTCCTACGCATATTCAGATCTTCCTATGGAGAGACCAGCAGCGAGAGAGGGGTGAGTGCATCTTCATACCTTTGAAGATCGCTAAGCAGAAGCGTTGCTAGAACGCGGTTGATGGAGTCGTACTCACGGCGATTCAGATCGCAGTGTGATTCCGATCTAGTGCCGAACCACGACACCTCCGCGTTCAACACACGTGCAGCCCGGAGACGTCTCCCGCACCTTGATCCAGCAAGGAGGAGGGAGAGGTTGGGGAAGATCTCCGGCAGCACGAAGGCATGGAGTCGATCGAGAGACGAGGTCTCCCGACAGGGCTTCGCCAAGCACCGGCAGAGAGGAGGAGAAAGAAGAGCAGGGCTGCGCCGAGGGAGAGATAAAACTGTGTCTCAAAACAGCCCCAAACCTCAACTATATATAGGGAGAGAGGGAGGGGGCACAGCCCTTAGTGTTCCCACCCCCAAGGGGTGCGGCAGCCCCCATCTGCGCCAGGAGGTGGCGGCCAGGAGGGGAGGAGGGGTGTGGCGCACCCCTGGTGGGCCTTAGGCCCACCTGTCTTAGGGTTTGCCCCCCCTTCCCTCTCGTGTGTGCCTTGGGCCCCTGGTGGGAGGCGCACAAGCCCACTCTGGACTGGTTCCCTTCCACCTTTTGGCCCATGTCACCTTTTGGGGCTGGTGGCCCCTCCCGGTGGACCTCCGGAACCCTTTCCGGTGGTCCCGGTACGTTACCGGTGACGCCCGAAACACTTCCGGTGTCCGAAACCATCCGTCCTATATATCAATCTTTACCTCCAGACCATTTCGGAGCTCCTCGTGATGTCCGGGATCTCATCCGGGACTCCGAACAACTTTCGATAACCTCGTATAACAATTCCCTATAACCCTAGCGTCATCGAACCTTAAGTGTGTAGACCCTACGGGTTTGGGAGACAGGTAGACATGACCGAGACACCTCTCTGGACAATAACCATCAGCGGGGTCTGGATACCCATGGTGGCTCCCACTTGCTCCACGATGATCTCACCGGATGAACCACGATCAAGGATTCAATCAATCCCGTATACAATTCCCTTTGTCTATCAGTATAGAACTTGCCCGAGATTCGATCGTCAGTATACCTATACCTTGTTCAATCTCGTTACCGGTAAGTCTCTTTACTCGTTCCGTAGCACTTCATCGTGTGACTAACTCCTTAGTCACATTGAGCTCATGACGATGTTCTACTGAGTGGGCCCAAAGATACCTCTCCGTCACACGGAGTGACAAATCCCGATCTCGATTCGTACCAACCCAACAGACACTTTCAGAGGTACCCGTAGTGCAACTTTATAGTCACCAAGTTATGTTGTGACGTTTGATACACCCAATGCACTCCTACGGTATCCGGGAGTTGCAAAATCTCACGGTCGAAGGAAAAGACACTTGACATTAGAAAAGCTTTAGCATACGAACAATACGATCTAGTGCTACGCTTAGGATTGGGTCTTGTCCATCACATCATTCTCCCAATGATGTGATCCCGTTATCAATGACATATAATGCCCATGACCAGGAAACCATGATCATCTATTGACTAACGAGCTAGCCACCTAGAGGCTTGCTAGGGACACATTGTGATCTATTTATTCACACATGTATCACTGTTTCCTGTTAATACAATTATAGAATGTACAATAGACGATTATCATGAACAAGGAAATATGATAATAACCATTTTATTATTGCCTCTAGGGCATATTTCCAACAGTCTCCCACTTGCACTAGAGCCAATAATCTAGTTACATTGTGATGTATCGAACACCCATAGCATTATGGTGTTGATCATGTTTTGCTCGTGGAAGAGGTTTAGTCAACGGGTGTGCGACATTCAGATCCGTGTGTACTTTACAAATCTCTATTACTCCACTCTGGACATGGTCCTGGATGGAGTTGTAGCGGCGTTTGATGTGCTTCGTCTTTCGGTGAAACCTTGGCTCCTTGGCTATGGCAATGGACCCAATGTTATCACAAAAGAGTGTCATTGGACCCGACGCGCTTGGAACCGCTCCAATGTCGGTGATGAGCTCCTTCACCCAAATTCCTCCATGAGCTGCTTCTGAAGCAGCTATGTACTCCGCTTCACATATAGATGCTGCCACGACTTCTTGCTTGCTGCTGCACCAGCTCACTGCCCCACCATTCAAAACATATACGTATCCGGTCTGTGACTTAGAGTCATCCGGATCTATGTCGAAGCTAGCATCGACGTAACCCTTTACGATGAGCTCTTCGTCACCTCCATAAACGAGAAACATTTCCTTAGTCCTTTTCAGGTACTTAAGGATATTCTTGACCGTTGTCTAGTGTTCCATACCGGGATCACTTTGGTACCTCCCTACCAAACTTATGGCAAGGTTTATATTAGGTCTGGTACACAGCATGGCATACATAAGAGAGCCTACGGCTGAAGCGTAGGGGACAGAACTCATCTTCTCTCTGTCTGCTGTCGTGGTCGGCGACTGAGTCTTACTCAATCTCATACCTTGCAAAACTGGCAAGAACCCTTTCTTTGAGTTTTCCATATTGAACTTCTTCAATATCTTGTCAAGGTATGTACTTTGCAAAAGACCTATGAGGCGTCTCGATCTATCTCTATAGATCTTGATGCCTAATATGTATGCAGCTTCTCCAAGGTCCTTCATTAAAAAACTCTTGTTCAAATAGGCCTTTATGCTCTCCAACATCTCTATATTATTCCCCATCAATAATATGTCATCCACATACAGTATGAGGAAAGCTACAGAGCTCCCACTCACTTTCTTGTACAGATAGGCTTCTCCATAAGCATGTATGAACCCAAATGCTTTAATCACCTCATTAAAGTGAATGTTCCAACTCCGAGATGCTTGCACCAGCCCATAGATGGAGCGTTGGAGCTTGCACACTTTGTTAGCACCCTTAGGGTCGATAAAACCTTCTGGTTGCATCATATAGAACTCTTCCTTAAGGTTCCCGTTAAGAAACGCTGTTTTGACGTTCATTTGCCAAATTTCATAATCATAAAAGGCTGCAATTGCTAACATGATTCGGACTGATTTCAACTTTGCTACGGGAGAGAAAGTCTCTTCGTAGTCAATTCCTTGAATTTGTCAAAAACCCTTTGCGACAAGTCAAGCTTTATAAACGGTTACATTTCCATTTGCATCAGTCTTCTTCTTGAAGATCCATTTATTTTCTATGGCTCGCCGGTCATCGGGCAAGTCCACCAAAGTCCATACTTTGTTCTCATACATGGATCCTATCTCAGATTTCATAGCTTCAAGCCATTTGTTGGAATCCAGGCCCGCCATTGCTTCTTCATAGTTCGAAGGTTCACCGTTGTGTAATAACATAATTTCCATTACAGGGTTGCCATACCACTTTGGTGCGGAGCGTACCCTTGTGGACCTTCACGGCTCAGTAGTAACTTGATCCGAAGCTTCATGATCATTATCATTAACTTCCTCTTCAGTTCGTGTAGGCGCCACAGGAACAACTTCCAGCGCTGCGCTACTTTCCTGTTCAAGAGGGGGTGTAATTACCTCATCAAGTTCTACCTTCTTCCCACTTACTTCTTTCGAGAGAAACTCTTTCTCTAGAAAGGATCCGTTCTTGGCAACAAAGGTTTTACGTTCGGATCTAAGATAGAAGGTATACCCAATAGTTTCCTTAGGGTATCCTATGAATACACATTTCTCCGCTTTGGGTTCGAGCTTTTCTGGTTGAAGTTTCTTCACATAAGCATCGTAGCCCCAAACTTTAAGAAACGACAACTTAGGTTTCTTGCCAAACCATAGTTCATATGGTGTCGTCTCAACGGATTTAGACGGTGCCCTATTTAAAGGGAATGCTGCAGTTTGTAATGCGTATGCCCAAAATGATAGCGGTAAGTCGGTAAGAGACATCATAGATCGTACCATATCTAATAAAGTGCGATTATGACGTTCGAACACTCCGTTGCGTTGCGGTGTGCCAGGCGGCGTTAGTTGTGAAACGATTCCACATTTCCTTAGGTGTGTGCCAAACTTGTGACTCAAATATTCTCCTCCACGATCAGATCGTAGACACTTAATTTTTCTGTCACGTTGATTCTCGACCTCACTTTGAAATTCCTTGAACTTTTCAAACGTCTTAGATTTGTGCTTCATCAAGTTGATATACCCATACAAACTCAAATCATCGGTGAGAGTGAGAACATAATGATAGCCACCGCGAGCTTCAACGTTCATTGGACCACACACATCAGTATGTATTATTTCCAATAAGTCGGTTGCTCCCTCCATTATTCCTGAGAATGGAGTCTTGGTCATCTTGCCCATGAGGCACAGTTCGCATGTGTCAAATGATTCAAAGTCAAGAGACTCTAATAGTCCATCAGTATGGAGCTTCTTCATGTGCTTAACGCCGATATGACCAAGGCGGCAGTGCCACAAGTATGTGGGACTATCATTATCAACTTTACATCTTTTGGTACTCACACTATGAATATGCGTAACATCACGACCGAGATTCATCAAGAATAAACCATTCACCAGCGGAGCATGACCATAAAACATATCACTCGTATAAATAGAACAACCATTATTCTCTGACTTAAATGAGTAGCCATCTCGCATTAAGCAAGACCCTGATACAATGTTCATGCTCAAAGCTGGTACTAAATAACAATTATTAAGGTTTAAAACTAATCCCGACGGTAGATGTAGAGGTAGCGTGCCGACGGCGATCACATCGACTTTGGAGCCATTACCGACGGGCATCGTCACCTCGTCCTTGACCAGTCTCCGCTTATTCTGAAGTTCCTGCTTTGAGTTGCAAATGTGAGCAACAACACCAGTATCAAATACCCAGGAGCTACTACGAGCGCTGGTAAGGTACACATCAATAACATGTATATCACATATACCTTTAACGTTGCCGACCTTCTTGTCCGCTAAGTATTTGGCGCAGTTCCGCTTCCAGTGACCCTTTCCCTTGCAATAGAAGCACTCAGTCTCAGGCTTGGGTCCATTCTTTTTCTTCTTCCCGACATCTGGCTTACCGGGCACGGCAACGGCTTTGCCGTCTTTCTTGAAGTTCTTCTTACGCTTGCCCTTCTTGAAACTAGTGGTCTTGTTGACCATCAACACTTGATGCTCTTTCTTGATTTCTACTTCTGCAGACTTGAGCATCGAGTACAACTTAGGAATGGTCTTCTCCATCCCTTGCATGTTGTAGTTCAGCACAAAACCTTTGTAGGTTGGTGGGAGAGACTAGTGGATTCTGTCAATTATAGCATCATCCGGAAGTTCGACTCCAAGTGAAGTCAGACGACCGTGTAACCCAGACATTTTGAGTATGTGCTCACTGACAGAACTGTTCTCCTCCATCTTACAGCTAAAGAACTTGTCGGAGACTTCATATCTCTCGACACGGGCATGAGCTTGAAAAACTAGCTTCAGCCCTTGGAACATCTCATATGCACCGCGTTGCTCAAAACGCCTTTGGAGCCCCGTTTCTAAACTGTATAACATGCCACACCTAACCAGAGAGTAGTCATCACTCCGCGTTTGCCAGACGTTCAGAATGTCCTGGGCTGCTGCTGGAGCGGGAGGGTCACCTAGCGGCGCATCAAGGACATAAGCCTTTTTAGCTGCTTCAAGGATGAGCTTCAAGTTGCGAACCCAGTCCGCATAGTTGCTACCATAATCTTTCAGCTTGTTTTTCTCTAGGAATGCGTTGAAATTGAGGTTGACGTTGGCCATCTACTATATTTATAAAGACAACTTTTAGAGTAAGTTCATGAAAACTAAGTTCATTTAATCAAATTAAGTATGAACTCCCACTTAAATCGACATCCCTCTAGTCATCTAAGTGATACATGATCCATGTTGACTAACCCGTGTCCGATCATCACATGAGACGGACTAGTCGTCATGGTGAGCAACTTCATGTTGATCGTATTCAACCATATGAATCATGTTCGACCTTTCGGTCTCTTGTATTCGAGGTCATGTCTGTACATGCTAAGCTCGTCGAGTCAACCTAGGTGTTTCGCGTGTGTAAATCTGGCTTACACCCGTTGTATGCAAACGTTAGAATCTATCACACCCGATCATCACGTGGTGCTTCGAGACAACGATCCTTCATAACGGTGCACACTTTGGGGAATACGTTCTCGAAATTTTAAGAGGGATCATCTTATTATGCTACCGTCGTTCTAAGCAATAAGATGAAAAACATGATAAACATCACAATGCAATCATATAGTGACATGATATGGCCATTATCATCTTTGCTCTTTTGATCTCCATCTTCAGGCATCGCATGATCATCATTGTCACCGGCGTGACACCATGATCTCCATCATCATGATATCCATCATCATGTCTCCATGAAGTCGTCACGCCAACTACTACTATCACTACTATGATAGCTAACCGTTAGCAATGAAGTAAAATTAGTAAGCACATGGCGTTGCATCTCATACAATAAATTAAGACAACTCCTATGGCTCCTGCCGGTTGTCATACTCATCGACATGCAAGTCGTGAAACCTATTACAATAACATGATCATCTCATACATCATACATGCAACATCAAAACTTTGGCCATATCTGTCACAGCCCTAGCTTTCATTTGTTGCCAAGCATTCATGCATGCATTATAAAAACTTTGATGTTTAATGGGAAGTGATCAAAACCCCAAATGTTTTGATCAATTGACAAGAAGGCAATAAAAATTTAATACCTTAAAAGGAACCAGGAAAATGTTCCAAATTCTTGGCAAAATAGTGTCATAAAGTAAATTTGTCTAACCAAAATTCTAGGTCACATGAACTCTTTGAAAATGATTTTTGAGTTGACTAAATAGCTATTTGGAATGGAGTTATTTTGATTCCTTCTATTTTTAAAGTTTCACAAATGTTGAAATGTTTATGTGGCATTGGACATTATTGTCTTTGTCACATAATAACATTTTTGGGTTTTATATTGGTCAGACTATTTATTTTAAATCCTAAAAGTAATTACTAGAAAGAAATAAAAGATAAATGAAAAAAAACAAAAAGAACCTTACCTGTCGCACCTCCTGGCCCAGCCCACCAGAGGGGGGGTCTCCCGTGTCGTCTTCCTCCTCGTGCCAGAAGGCAGAGGAGAAGGAAGGCACGACGCCCCTCGCCACCTCCTGCTCCCGTGGAGCCTCCTCCTGCCTCCACCGCGCCAGCGCGCGAGGCCGTCCCTCCCTTATCCTCTCCTCCCCCTGGACCATTCCCTCTTCTCTTCTCTGTCTCGTGTTCATCTCGCCGCCATTGCCGGTCTGCCCGAGCTCGTCGCAAGCTCGACCCCGGCCACCCCTCGCCTCCCTGAAGAGCTCCACTCCTCCGCCTCGACGAGCTGCATCCGTCCATCAACTCCTCCGAGCACCCAAGCCCCCGTAGCGTCGCCATCGTCGCCGTTTCTTCCTCCGGCCACCGGATCTCGCCTCCATCGAATCGTCGGCCAGAGAGCCCCTCCAACCTCACCGATGCCAGGAATGGAACCCCCGTGAGCCGCTGACCCTTTCCCCTCTCCTCCCATGCTCTGATGTGCCCCGTAGGCCGTTCCCCCACCGTGGCCGAACTCCGGCGATCGCTCCGCTCGTCGCCGACACCTCTCTCGGCAACACTAGCCTCTCTTAGTGCCCCTGCCAGATCGGGCGCTTCGCCAGCGTCCCGTAGCCGTCACCCGCGTTCGATTTGGACCTCTGTAGCGCAAAATAGCACAACTCCGGCGAGCCCTCCACAGCGGCTCAGTCGCCGGCGACCACTCTCCGGTAGCCATCGACGTGGCTGAGAATTAGCGTGTAGTTAACCTCCCCCGGTCACTGCCATAGGGCCCCACGCCTGGTCAAACCCCAATTAGGGGCTGGTCAGCGCGGGGTTAGCCCCTGGGTCACTGACCAGTGGACCCCACTGGTCAGGTTTGACCTGGACCCGGCTGGTTGACCTGCTCACGCAGGGATGACATCAGCCTGACGCAGTAATAGTTTTCTGATTTAATTTAATTCCAGAAAATTGCTAAAACTTGTAAAAATCATAGAAATTAAAATATAAATCTGACGAAAATAATTTATATATGAAAAGTATCAGAAAAATGCAAGGAATCGATTGGTGGTATTTATACACATGTTTGGACATTTTAACCTTGCTGAATATGAAAAATTCACAATAGGCTTATAAAGGATATAATTGGTTTTTGAAAATGATTTATATAGATCAAATAAACTTCTTTCAACCTGTGATCACTTGCATTAGATGAAATCAGCATCATGATAACTTGCCATGATCATGCATCATTGTGAAGCATTTTTCGTGATTAATTTCTTTTGTTTGATTTGTCGATGGACCTTACGAGATGTAGTTATCACCGGCATCGAAGAATAGCTAAGTTCTTCCGATCAACACCCAAGAAAAACCCCTTTGAACATTTCGACAAAATCCTATTCTCTTGCTCCTGCTCTCATTTCTATGCATTAGGACAAAATGATTCAATTGATAGTTGTATTACGATAGCTGCACCTATTCCTTTGCATGACCTGATTTTGATCACAGTAAATAGCTAAACCAATGCAACCTAGCATACCTGGTAGATGTTTGAGTCATATGTGTTTTACCCTGTTATGCTTGCTAAGCTTAGGTTGAGTTTGGTCTGAGCATCAGAATGATGTATTGGAATGATCATGTCCTATTGATGAGAGGTAAAGATGTGAAATTGTTTTGGTAAAGGTAGCGATGAGAGGCCATGTAGGAGTACATGGTGGGTTGTCTCATTGCCGCCGCATTTAGGACCTGAGATCTTGTGTTGGTGTTCCAAGACTAGCTACTACCGCACATTGGGTTCCGGTAACTCGACACCTCTCGGCCTATTAACTACTCGGTTCTCAGTCCAGAAGTCGCAGTAGTTCGAAACGTTCATAGGTTGTGGCACGGCCTGCTAAGTGGATGAATGGCCTAGTCGGGACCGGCTTGGGGCCCTGCTCACATCGTTTGAGGCCATGTTGGAAACCTCAGCCGAACTTCCATTATGGGTTCCAACTCAGATAGGCGACTGTCCTGGGCATGAGTCTTAGTAGGTTAACGTCCGTGGCCAACTCCCTTGCTGGGCTTCCGCTTGAAGGTTGCCGAGGTGCTGGTTTTATGTGCACTTGGCGATAAGTGGCGGAAGCATGTCTGACAAAGTACACCCCTACAGGGTAACTATCTATTCGAATAGCCGCGTCCTCGGTTATGGACTGCTTGGATACTTACATGGTTCATAGATAACTTTAATGGTTACTCTAAAATGGTCCAGATAAGTGTGAGTGCTATGGATGGCCTTCTCGTAGGATGATGAAAGAGGATCCATGGTGGTGTATTGATGTGATGGTTATGTGGACTCGTGTGCGCTCTCTCGTAAGGAGACGAGAGAGATATTAAAACTATGTTGTAGAGTAGGTTAGCCAAAGGTCAAAGCTGGCTTCTCTGCAATAAACCCCACAATTCCGTTCATTGATACTTGATGCATATGTAGTTAGCACTGATGTAAGACTTGCTGAGTACCTTCGTACTCACCGTTGCTTATTTACATTTTTGCAGAGTAGACGCCGCTCTTTCTATGTTATCTCTTGATGTTAACATCGATGGTTTAGCTTGGGAACCCAGACAGTGATCTGGCTCCTATGGTAGGGTCGTTGTAGCTTTTAGGCTCTTCCAGCCGCTTTTAGTAGATGTCTGTACCCAGACATGTAACTTCCGGTTGATGCTTGTATGCTCTGAATGTTGGGTCATGTGACCCCTTCTGTTTGTAACATTAAACTATGTTGGCTCTTCAGAGTATATTAAATAAATGATGTGTTGTAGAGTTATGTTGTGATGCCATGTTGTATCTACACATATCGTGCATATTGTGTGTATGCTTGCAATGAATTGGTATGTGTGGGATTCGACACCTAGTTGTGTGCCTTGAGTAGTACTCCATACCGGGAAATGCCTCTTTGTGCTTCCACCGAGCCTTGGCAGCTTGCTACTGCTCCGGACACATTGATTGACCGGCATGTATCCTTCTTGGTTGCTGTGTCTATCCCCACAGGGAAATGTCACGCGGTGTAATGGAGTCCCTGTGGCTTGCTACGACTCGTCTACACTCGCTGATGATCGACACCTGCCTTGCTGGGTTATGTATGCATGTCCCTGTATGGATGTGCCACTTGGGTTCATAACTAGCCATGTCGACCCAGGTTCTTTGACATATGATTGCTGGCAACATAGTCATATACGTGAGCCAAAAGACGCAAACGGTCCCGGCCAAGGTAAGGTGGCAACCGGGGTGATTACCGTGCGTGAGGCCACAAAGTGATATGATGTGTACATGCTGGAGTTGTATGGCTTAGGATCGGGGTCCCGACAGCGTTGGTATCAGAGCCTGACTGCCTGTAGGATTACCAAGCCAAAATGGTCGATGTTGAGTCTAGAAAATCTATAGTTATATAAGGGAATTGATTGTGGAAGGGAACGTAAGGCTCTTTTTACTCTTTTCCTCGAGTCACTCTATTCTAAGTCACCTTTTCTTTTCTATGGGGATTAAGGACTAGGTTTTCCTATCTGTCTACTAGGAGGACGAGTTACTGAACCATGGACTTATAGGATGGTTTCTGTGTGTCATTCCTGCTTTCATTAGAATTATGAGAAGAGATGCCTTTGTTCTTGCTGCACCTCGAATCCATAATATTGAGTAGTCATGTTGCCTAGATCTCTTGAAGGATGCCTCATATTTCATGACTATACAACCGTTATGTTGTCCGATTTTCTCTAGGATTGTGGTATTTAGTGTTCTTTGTCTCTGAACCCTGGATTGTTTCAACAGGATGTCGCGAGTAACCCGGAGTTCTGCTGGCCATGATCAGAACCATGGAGATGGTACGGATGGAGAAGATTCTCTTAATCCGCCTTTGTTGACACAGGTTATGCTAGAAATTGAGAGGAACAAGCATGCCACCAACCGTCTGTTGGAGCACATTGAGCGGAATACAGCCCATCAGTGCAATGAGCTAGTATCCATCAGAGATTTCATCAAATTGAATCCACCCACCTTCCATCATTCCATTGAGCCACTAGACGCAGATGATTGGCTCCGAAGTATCAATAACAAGCTGTGTTATGCAAACGTGGCTGAAGGAGACAAGGTTACCTATTCCACATATCACCTCAAAGGTTCTGCTAGTCTATGGTGGGAGAACTTTGAGGCTATGCGTCCTTCGGGCCAAGTTACTTCATGGAAGGAGTTCTGTGAAGATTTTCGTGAACATCATATTCCGCAGGCCCTGATAGATCGTAAGCAAGAAGAGTTTTGTAGTTTGATTCAAGATAAGTTGGATGTAAATGCTTATAGTCGTGAATTTGGATGCCTTGCGCGTTATGCACCAGAAAAAGTATCCACGGATGCCAAGAAGCAAGCTAGGTTCAGGAAAGGTCTTAACCCAAAGCTTCATCATGATCTCAGTTTGCATGAGTTCATCAGTTTTGAGGTCCTTGTGAACAAAGCCATCCATGCAGAAACAAGCAGAATGACCTACGAGGAATCTTGCAAGCACAACCGTGATGTTGGATCATCTTTAACTTCTATATCCCAGAAGCATAGGATATGGATCCCGAATGCTGTTATCACTCCGAGATATGTACCAAGGCCAACCTATGTGGCGCTTCGTCTGCCGATGCCAAGTGTTCCCCAAGATAATCTCATCAATCAAGCGTTCAACCCAGACCCCCGTCCTAATTTTGGATCGTGCTTCAAGTGTAGCAAGCCAGGACACTATTCAAGGGATTGCCCTTTGCATGGTTTTGTTCCACCTCCTTCAGGAATAGGTGTTGTTCGTTGCAAGCCACCAACCAAGAAGTTCAAGGAAAAGTCAGTTGCTCTAACTCGTGGATGTCTGCACCATGTATGTGCAGAAGAAGCTCAAGATGATGATGATGTCATGCTTAAGACGCTCCTTGTTAATTCTCATCCAGCTTCCGTTCTTTTTGACTATGGAGCATCTTACTCCTTCATCTCCGAACGTTATGCCTCCTTGCATAACATTGCTTTCGTAGATATGCCCACCCCATTAGTAATTCAGGCTCCAGGTTCCAAATGGCAAACTAATGCAGTAAGTCATGGGAACCAAATCCTTATTGATGGTCTAGTATTCCTGGCTTCCTTGATACCTCTCAAGACTTCAGACATCAATATCATTTTGGGGATTGACTGGTTGACAACTCATCATGCCAAAATTGATTGTTTCTCTAGATTTGTTCATCTCACCCATACTTCTGGCCGGTTAGTAAATGTCTCATCTGGTATTTCAAAACGCCAGATATATGCCCTCAATGCCAATCCTCTTCCAGACCTTGAAAACATCCGAGTAGTCCGTGATTTTCCGGATGTCTTTCCAGAGGAACTGCCAGGTGTCCCACCTGACAGAGAAGTAGAGTTTTTCATAGAACTTGTCCCAGGAACTGCTCCAATTGCTAGAAGACCCTATAAGATGTCTCCTCAAGAATTAGCTGAGCTTAAAACCCAACTTGATGAATCCTTGAAGAAAGGTTTCATCCGTCCTAGCTCTTCCCCTTGGGCTTGCCCTGTCCTCTTCGTAAAAAATAAGGATGGTACGGAACGGATGGTTGTAGATTACCGACCGGTTAATCTGGTCACGATAAAGAACAAATATCCGCACCCCAGGATCAATGATCTGTATGATCAGCTCGCTCGATCTGCAGTCTTTTCAAAGATGGATTTGAGATTAGGTTATCATCAAATCAAAATTAGGAACGGGGACATTCCTAAGATGGCCTTTGTCACTCGTTATGGCCAATACGAGTACACTGTCATGTCCTTCGGTCTAACCAATGCCCCAGCCACTTTCTCCCGCTTAATGAATTCGATCTTCATGGAGTACTTGGATAAATTCGTCGTGGTTTACCTCGATGATATTCTGATTTACTCGAAGAACGAAGAAGAACATGCTGAGCATCTTAGGCTGGTATTGATGAAACTTCGAGAGCACCGCCTTTACGCCAAATTCTCCAAGTGTTAATTCTGGTTACCAGAAGTGACCTATCTAGGTCACGTAATCTCGGCAAAAGGTATTTCTATCAATCTCGAGAGAGTTCAGGTCGTTCTTGATTGGACTCCACCTGAATCGGTGAAGCAAGTTAGGAGTTTCCTTGGTTTAGCAAGCTATTGCCGCCGCTTCGTCGAGAATTTCTCCAAAACTGCCAAACCTCTAGCTGAACTTCTCAAGAAAGATAAAAAGTTCGAATGGACCCCACGGTGCCAGAAAAGTTTTCAGGAGTTGAAAAAACGACTGACTACTGCCCCCGTACTTGTGCCCCCAGATTTCTCAAAGGACTTTATTATCTACTGTGATGCCTCGCGACAAGGACTTGGATCCATTCTTATGCAAGATCGTCATTTGATTGCATACGCATCTCGACAGTTGCGTCCACATGAGGAGAATTATCCAACTCATGATCTGGAACTTGCCGCTGTAGTTTATGCACTATTAACCTGGCGACATTACCTCCCGGGTAATCGTTGCGAATTATACACTGATCACCAGAGTCTCAAGTATATATTCACCCAACCGGATTTGAATCTCAGGCAAAGACGGTGGGTTGAGTTGATTACGGATTACGATTTAGGAATATCTTACACCCCAGGAAAAGCTAATGTCATGGCTGATGCACTAAGTCGTAAATCCTATTGTAACAACCTCATGTTGCTACAAAATCAACCACTTCTCCATGAGGAATTTCGTAAGCTTAATATTCACCTTGTTCCTCAAGGATTCCTTTCTACCTTGGTGTCGAAACCGACTCTTGAGGATCAGCTCATAGCAGCCCAGAAACATGATACGGGAATTTCCCGGATCAAGAGCAACTTCGCCAAAGGAGTTGCTGGTCGTTTCTTGGAAAATGATAAAGGTGTTGTGTTCTTTGAGAATCATATGGTGGTTCCTAAGAAGCAACAACTTCGTGAATTGATTCTTAAGGAAGCTCATGATTCGCCTCTCACGATTCATCCCGGTAGCACTAAAATGTATCAGGACCTACGCCAGAGGTTCTGGTGGACCCGGATGAAGAGAGAAATCGCTCAATTCATTGCTAACTGTGACGTTTGTCGTCGCGTTAAGGCAGAGCATCAAAGGCCTGCTGGCACCCTTCAACCCCTAGCTATTCCCGAGTGGAAGTGGGACAAGGTTAGTATGAATTTTATCACTGGTTTTTCAAAGACCAAGAAAGGGAATGATGCCATCTTTGTAGTCATTGATCGCCTTTCGAAAGTTGCTCACTTCCTTCCAGTCCGAGAAAGTATAACTGCTAGTCAGCTAGCAGACCTATATATTTCTCGAATAGTTTCTCTTCATGGTGTTCCTCTAGAAATCAATTCAGATCGTGGAAGTCTTTTTTACTTCTCGATTTTGGGTAAGTTTCCAAAAAGCTATGGGAACTCATCTTTCGTTTAGCACTGCTTATCACCCTCAGTCAAGTGGTCAAGTAGAAAGAGTCAACCAAATTCTTGAAGATATGCTCACAGCCTGTGTTATCTCATTCGGAATGAATTGGGAGAAGTGTCTTCCATTCGCCGAATTCGCTTATAACAACAGTCTCCAGTCTAGTCTGGGCAGAGCTCCTTTCGAAGTTCTGTATGGACGAAGATGTCGAACACCATTAAACTGGTCAGAAACCGGTGAAAGACAGTTCTTTGGACCGGATATGATCCACGATGCAGAAGAGCAAGTTCGCATTATTCGTGAGAATTTAAAAACTGCCCAATCTCGTCAAAAGAGTCAGTATGACCGCCGTCATAAGGAAGTAAGTTTTGAAGTTGACGAGAAGGCTTACCTTCGGGTTTCACCTCTCAAAGGTACCCATCGTTTCGGTATCAAAGGAAAATTGGCTCCTCGTTACATTGGTCCTTTCCGTATTCTCGCTAAACGAGGAGAGGTTGCCTACCAGTTAGAGCTGCCTCCTCAGCTTTCCAAAGGTCATGATGTGTTCCACGTTTCTCAACTCACGCGTTGCTTCAAGGACCCTGTCCGCGAAGTAGACCACGAAACGCTTGATCTCCAAGATGATCTATCATATCGAGAATATCATGTTCGTATTCTTGACGAAACCGAGCATAGCACCCGACATCGCATCATCAAGTTTCTCAAGGTTCAGTGGTCTCATTATTCCGAGAATGAAGCAACATGGGAGCGCGAAGATCGCCTTCGGCTTGAATACCCCGAACTCTTCCCGACTACGCCTAAATCTCGGGACGAGATTCTTGTTTAGTGGGGCTGAGTTGTCACAGCCCTAGCGTTGATTTGTTGCCAAGCATTCATGCATGCATTATAAAAACTTTGATGTTTAATGGGAAGTGGTCAAAACCCCAAATGTTTTGATCAATTGACAAGATGGCAATAAAAATTTAATACCTTAAAAGGAACCAGGAAAATGTTCCAAATTCTTGGCAAAATAGTGTCATAAAGTAAATTTGTCAAACCAAAATTCTAGGTCACATGAACTTTTTGAAAATGATTTTTGAGTTGACTAAATAGCTATTTGGAATGAAATTATTTTGATTCCTTCTATTTTTAAAGTTTCAAAGATGTTGAAACCTTTATGTGGCATTGGACATTATTGTCTTTGTCACATAATAACATTTTTGGGTTTTATATTGGTCAAACTATTTATTTTAAATCCTAAAAGTAATTAACAGAAAGAAACAAAAAGAGAAATGAAAAAAAAACAAAAAGAACCTTACCTGTCGCACCTCCTGGCCCAGCCCACCAGAGGGGGGTCTCCCCTGTCGTCTTCCTCCTCGTGCAAGAAGGCAGAGAAGGAAGGCACGGCGCCCCTCGCCACCTCCTGCTCGCGTGGAGCCTCCTCCTGCCTCCACCGCACCAGCGCACGAGGCCGTCCCTCCCTTATCCTCTCCTCCCCTGGACCATTCCCTCCTCTCTTCTCTGTCTCGTGTTCATCTCGCCGCCATTGCCGGTCTGCCCGAGCTCGTCGCAAGCTCGACCCCGGCCACCCCTCGCCTCCCTGAAGAGCTCCACTCCTCCGCCTCGATGAGCTACATCCCTCCATCAACTCCTTCGAGCACCCGAGCCCCCGTAGCGTTGCCATCGTCGCCGTTTCTTCCTCCGGCCACCGGATCTCGCCGCCGTCGAATCGTCGGCCAGAGAACCCTCCAAGCTCACCGATGCCAGGAATGGAACCCCCATGAGCCGCTGACCCTTTCCCCTCTCCTCCCATGCTCTGCCGTGTCCCGTAGGCCGTTCCCCCACCGTGGCCAAACTCCAGCGACCGCTCCGCTCGTCGCCGGAACCTCTCCCGGCCACCCTAGCCTCTCTTAGTGCCCCTGCCAGATCGGGCGCTTCGCCAGCGTCCCGTAGCCATCAACCGCATTCAATTTGGACCTCTGTAGCGCAAAATAGCACAATTCCGGTGAGCCCTCCACCGCGGCTCAGTCGCCGGCAACCACTCTCCGGTAGCTGTCGACGTGGCCGAGTATTAGCGTGTAGTTAACCTCCCCCCAGTCGTTGCCATAGGGCCCCACACCTGGTCAAACCCCAATTAGGGGTTGGTCAGCGCGGGGTTAGCCCCTGGGTCACTGACCAGTGGACCCCACTGGTCAGGTTTGACCTGGACCCGGCTGGTTGACCTGCTGACGCAGGGATGACATCAGCCTGATGCAGTAATAGTTTTCTGATTTAATTTAATTCCAGAAAATTGCTAAAACTTGTAAAAATCGTACAAATTAAAATATAACTCTGATGAAAATAATTTATATATGAAAAAGTATCAGAAAAATGCAAGGAAATGATTGGTGGCATTTATACACATCTTTGGACATTTTAACCTTGCTGAATATGACAAATTCACAATAGGCTTATAAAAGATATAATTGGATTTTTCAAATGTTTTATATAGATCAAATAAACTTCTTTCAACCTGTGATCACTTGCATTAGATGAAATCAGCATCATGATAACTTGCCATGATCATGCATCATTGTGAAGCATTTGTCGTGATTAATTTCTTTTGTTTGATTTGTCGATAGACCTTACGAGATGTAGTTATCACCGGCATCGAAGAATAGATGAGTTCTTCCGATCAAAGGCAAGCAAAACCCCTTTGAACATTCCGACAAAATCCTATTCTCTCGCTTCTGCTCTCATTTCTATGCATTAGGACAAAATGATTCAATTGATAGTTGTATTACGATAGCTGCACCTATTCCTTTGCATGACCTGATTTTGATCACAGTAAATAGCTAAACCAATGCAACCTAGCATACCTGGTAGATGCTTGAGTCATATGTGCTTTACCCTGTTATGCTTGCTAAGCTTAGGTTGAGTTTGGTCCGACCATCGCAATGATGTATTGGAATGATCATGTCCTATTGATGATAGTTAAAGATGTGAAACTATTTTGGTAAAGGTAGTGATGAGAGGCCATGTAGGAGTACATGGTGGTTGTCTCATTGCCGCCGCATTTAGGACCTGAGATCTTGTGTTGGTGTTCCAATACTAGCTACTACCGCACATTGGGTTCTGGTAACTCGACCCGTCTCGGCCTATTAACTACTCGGTTCTCAGTCTAGAAGTCACAGTAGTTCGAAACGTTCATAGGTTGTGGCACGGCCTGCTAAGTGGATGAACGGCCCAGTCGGGACCGACTTGGGGCCCTACTCACATCATTTGAGGCCATGTTGGAAACCTCGTCCGGACTTCCATTATGGGTTCCAACTCAGATAGGCGACTGTCTTGGGCGTGAGTCTTAGAAGGTTAACGTCCGTGGCCAACTCCCTCGCTGGGCTTCCGCTTGAAGGTTGCCGAGGTGCTGGTTTTATGTGCACTTGGCGATAAGTGGCGGAAGCATGTGTGACGAAGTACACCCCTGCAGGGTAACTATCTATTCGAATAGTCGCGTCCTCGGTTATGGACTGCTTGGATACTTACATGGTTCATAGATAACTTTAATGGTTACTCTAAAATGGTCCAGATAACTGTGAGTGCTATGGATGGCCTTCTCATAGGATGAAGAAATAGGATCCATGGTGGTGTATTGATGTGATGGTTATGTGGACTCGTGTGCACTCCCTCGTAAGGAGACGAGAGAGATATTAAAACTATGTTGTAGAATAGGTTAGCCAAAGGTCAAAGCTGGCTTCTCTGCAATAAACCCCACAATTCCGTTCATTGATACTTGATGCATATGTAGTTAGCACTGATGTAAGACTTGCTGAGTACCTTCGTACTCACTGTTGCTTATTTACATTTTTGCAGAATAGACGCCGCTCTTTCTACGTTATCTCTTGACGTTAACATCGATGGTTTAGCTTGGGAACCCAGACAGTGATATGGCTCCTATGGTAAGGTCATTGTAGCTTTTAGGCTCTTCCAGCCGCTTTTAGTAGATGTCTGTACCCAGACATGTAACTTCCGCTTGATGCTTGTATGCTCTGAATGTTGGGTCATGTGACCCCTTCTGTTTGTAACATTAAACTATGTTGGCTCTTCGGAGTCTATTAAATAAATGATGTGTTGTAGAGTTATGTTGTGATGCCATGTTGTATCTACACATATCGTGCATATTGTGTGTATGCTTGCAATGCATTGGTATGTGTGGGATTCGACACCTAGTTGTGTGCCTTGAGTAGTACTCCATACCGGGAAATGCCTCTTTGTGCTTCCACCGAGCCTTCAGTTTGCTACTGCTCCGGACACATTGATTTACCGGCATGCATCCTTCTTGGTTGCTGTGTCTGTCCGCACGGGAAAATGTCATGCGGTGTAATGGAGTTCTTGTAGCTTTCTACGACTCGTCTACACTGGCTGATGACCGACACCTGCCTTGCTGGGTTATGTAGCATGTCTCTGTACGGATGTGCCACTTGGGTTCATAACTAGCCATGTCGACCCAGGTTCTTTGACATATGATTGCTGGCAACATAGTCATATACGTGAGCCAAAAGACGCAAACGGTCCCGGCCAAGGTAAGGTGGCAACCGGGGTGATTACCGTGCGTGAGGCCACAAAGTGATATGATGTGTACATGCTGGAGTTGTACGGCTTAAGATCGGGGTCCCGACAATATCACATCACATGTCAAACCCTGCAAAAACAAGTTAGACGTCCTCTAATTGTTGTTGCAAGTTTTACGTGGTTGATTTGGGTTTCTAGCAAGAACGCTTTCTTACCTACGTGACAGCCACAACGATGATATGCCAAAGCTATTTACCCTTCATAAGGACCCTTTTCATCAAATCCAATCCGACTAGAGTAGGAGAGATAAACACACGCTAGCCACATTTTTCATGGTGTGCATGTCTGTCGGTGGAACCAGTCTCACGTAAGCGTACGTGTAAGGTCCGTCCGGGCCGCTTCATCCCACAATACCGCCGGAAAAGAATAAGACTAGTAGCGGCAAGCAATTGACAAATCATCGCCCACAACCTTTTGTGTTCTACTTGTGCATAGAATCTACGCATAGAAAACCTGGCTCTGATACCACTGTTGGGTAACGTAGTATAAATTCAAAAAAATTCCTAAGGATATTCAGATCTTCCAATGGAGAGACCAGCAACGAGAGAGGGGTGAGTGCATCTTCATACCTTTGAAGATCTCTAAGTGGAAGCGTTGCTAGAACGCGGTTGATGGAGTCGTACTCGCGGCGATTCAGATCGCGGTGTGATTTCGATCTAGTGCCGAACCACGGCACCTCCACGTTCAACACACGTGCAACCCGGTGACGTCTCCCGCACCTTGATCCAGGAAGGAGGAGGGAGAGGTTGGGAAGATCTCCAGCAGCACGACGGCGTGTTGTCGATGGAGAGACGATGTCTCCCGGTAGGGCTTCGCCAAGCACCGGCAGAGAGGAGGAGAAAGAAGAGCAGGGCTGCGCCGAGGGAGAGATAAAACTGTGTCTTAGAACAGCCCCAAACCTCAACTATATAGGGGGAGAGGGAGGGGGCGCAGCCCTTAGGGTTCCCACCCCAAGGGGTGCGGCAGCCCCCATCTGCGCCAGGAGGTGGCGGCCAGGAGGGGAGGAGAGGTGTGGCGCACCCCTGGTGGGCCTTAGGCCCACCTGGCTTAGGGTTTGCCCCCCCCCTTCCCTCTCCCCTGCCCCTTGGGCCCCTGGTGGGAGGTGCACCAGCCCACTCTGGGCTGGTTCCCTTCCACCTTTTGGCCCATGTCACCTTTTGGGGCTGGTGGCCCCTCCCGGTGGACCTCCGGAACCCTTTATGGTGGTCCCGGTACGTTACCGGTGACACCCGAAACACTTCTGGTGTCCGGAACCATCCGTCCCATATATCAATCTGTACCTCCGGACCATTCCGGAGCTCCTCGTGACGTCCGGGATCTCATCCGGGACTCCGAACAACTTTCGATAACCTCGTATAACAATTCCCTATAACCCTAGCGTCATCGAACCTTAAGTGTGTAGACCCTACGGGTTCGGGAGACAGGTAGATATGACCGAGTCACCTCTCCGGCCAATTACCATCAGCGGGGTCTGGATACCCATGGTGGCTCCCACTTGCTCCACGATGATCTCATCGGATGAACCACGATGTCAAGGATTCAATCAATCCCGTATACAATTCCCTTTGTCTATCGGTATAGAACTTGCTCGAGATTCGATCGTCGGTATACCTATACCTTGTTCAATCTCATTACCGGTAAGTCTCTTTAGTCGTTCCGTAGCACGTCATCGTGTGACTAACTCCTTAGTCACATTGAGCTCATGATGATGTTCTACTGAGTGGGCCCAGAGATACCTCTTCGTCACACGGAGTGACAAATCCCGATCTCGATTCGTACCAACCCAACAGACACTTTCAGAGGTACCCATAGTGCATCTTTATAGTCACCCAGTTACGCTGTGACGTTTGATAGAACCAAAGCACTCCTACGGTATCCGGGAGTTGCACAATTTCACGGTCCAAGGAAAAGACACTTGACATTATAAAAGCTTTAGCATACGAACAATACGATCTAGTGCTACGCTTAGGATTGGGTCTTGTCCATCACATCATTCTCCCAATGATGTGCTCACGTTATCAATGACATCTAATGCCCATGACCAGGAAACCATGATCATCCATTGACTAACGAGCTAGCCAACTAGAGGCTTGCTAGGGACACATTGTGATCTATTTATTCACACATTTATAACTGTTTCCTGTTAATACAATTATAGCATGAACAATAAACGATTATTATTGCCTCTAGGGCATATTTCTAACACGTCCATCGTCCTGCGCCGCCCCGCCGTGCTCGCTGGAGCAGCGCCCCGCGTGACCTCCGCCATGGCCACCCGCCGCCAAGCTCCGCCAGGGAACCCCGAGATTCCTCCCCATGGCGCCCCTGTGAGGCAGCAAACTCTCCCTCGCCGGAGCCCCTCGCAGGTCGCCGCCCGCCTGCCGGATGCCGCCGGAGATCCCGCACGCCACCGTCCCTCGCGAGCCCCTGCCGCAAGGAGCTCGCCGCGCCGCCCTAGCCCCTCGTCGGACCACGTTGGTTGCTGCCATCGCCACTATGCTGCTGTTGTTGTCGCTGTGGCATGCCGCTGCTGTCGATGCTGCTAGCTGTTACTGTTTTCACTCTTTGTGGCTTGCTTCCTATTGCTGTGTTGTGCTTGCTTGCCGCTGATGGTGTGTGTTGTGTCGCTGTTACCTGCTGTTGCTGCTGAAGTTGCTTGCGTTGCCTGCTAGCTGTTGTTGCTTGTGTTGCCTGCTGCTGCATGCTGTTGCTTGCTGCTGCTGCCGCTTGTTGCCTGCTGCTGTTGCCGCTATGCTGATAATGATTGCTGCCGCTCATGTTGTTAAGTTGCTTGCTGCCGAAGCTTGCTGCTGTGGCTTGCTGCAGATGCTTGCTGTTGTGGCTTGCTGCTGTTTTATGATGCTGTTGCTTGCTGTCGCTCCTTGCTGTTGCCTCATGTCATGCCGCCGCCTTGACCCACGAGTAGGACCTCGAGCTCGTCGCCTCCATTGTTTCGGTGGCCCCTGCCCAATCTTCCACCACGACTCGAATGGACATCGGACTCATCAAGTCCTTCGCAAATAGTGTATGACTACCGACGCCGACGAACCGTGTACCCCTACGCCAAGTGTACGACTACCATCAACAAGAACCGTGTACCTCTACTTCCACTACGTCCACAACGACCTATGTTCACCTACACCGCTATAACTCGAACTGCTCCGATTTGCACGCTTCGAAGGTATACGTTGGAACATTGTCGTGAGCCGAGTGCATGTGATGTATGAGATGTAACCGTATGCTAGCGCCTTATATGTTTGCCCATTGCACGTTGTCCCTCTTTCGTTGTGCCCCCGACACATGGGAACCCGGTAACCGGGATCACCCCATCATTATTTGGCATGTCACGCACATGCTTCCAATTCGTTGGCACCGATATCTCCTCGAGCTTTCGGGATCGGAACGTTGCCGTGTCATCGTTTCTGTTTTGCCGCCATGGTTCCCTTTCGTTCGCCATGGCTACACATGCTTCTTTTCCTTCTTGCCCGTGTTGTTGTAACTTGCATGCATGATGCACTCATGGCATAATTCCCTGTGTTGCATGTCTCTTGTTGCCGTAGCTCCGTTCTATGTTCCACGTGTTAACCGACTAGGATGACTTATAGAATCACCTGCTTCACCCCTTGCCATGTTAACAACATTTATTATTGCCGCGTAAGTACACGGGAGTGAACTAAATAATTGAACGTGGAGTTTAGTCGATATGCAACTCGTTGCATATCGAGCTTCACTTAATGTGTAGTGTTTGCGTGCGGTGAATTGCCATGCCATCCCTTGCATTATTGATCTGATCATGCATCATATTAGGTTGTGCTTCATGTCGTACATTTACCGTGGTGAATATCTGTGTGGATGCTTGTTTCCTGTTTTCTCCGTCACGATAGAGATCCGCAACCATGTCGGAATGTGAGGACCCGTTCGACTATGTTGGTTCGCCGACTTCACGGAGTTTTTCTTCTTCCAAGTGGGATCTCAGGCGAGATGACCATTTCCCTAGATACCATTACTATCATTGCCATGCTAGTTTTATCGCTTCTGTCGATTATGTCTCGTTGCCTACCACATGTTAAATATCGGCCTCTCAGCAATGCCATGAAACCTTCAACATGTTCACAACCTAGCAAACCACTGATTGGCTATGTTACTGCTTGCTTAACTATGTTGTTAGCGTTGCTAGTTGTAGGTGCAGTTGCTTCCATGTGATAACATGGGTTCCTTGTAATATCATCGTATTAAATGATATTTAATTTAATGCACCTATATACTTGGTAAAAGGTGGAAGGCTCGGCCTTTCTAGCCTGGTGTTTTGTTCCACATTTTCCCCCTTAGTTTCGGCTACCGGTGTTATGTTCCATAATTGAGCGCTCCTAACACGATCGGGGTTGTTATGGGGACCCCGTTGATAATTCGTTTTAGATTAAAGCTGGTCTGGCAAGGCCCAACTTTGGTTTTACATTTGCCTAATAACTAATGAACCGCATAGGGAGTAATTAACCCGAGGAAATTTTAATCTACCCCCGGGCCAGTGCTCCTCATGAGTGTTGGTCCACCGACCTAGCAGTCGGCGGTGCCACCTCGGGGCAACTCGAGCGTTTGGTTACTGTCCACTATGCATAGATGGTGTGTCCTGAAAATGAGATACGCGGCTCCTATCGGGTTCGTCGACACACCGGGCGGCCTTGCTGGATTAGTTTTACCTTTGATGAGATATCTTGTGCATCGGGATTCCGGTGATGCTTTGGGTAATCTCAGAGTTTAGGTTTTCCACTAAGGAATCCGACGAGATCGCGAGTGTCGTGATCGAGGATTTCTATGCGGCTTGTGGTAATTTGTGATGGACTAGTTGGAGCACCCCTGTAGGGTTAAATATTTTCAGAAAGCCGTGCCCGCGGTTATGTGGCAACGTGGAAACTTTGTTTAACACTGGTTCTATACAACTTGAAGTTAACTTCATTAAAATATGCCAACTGTGTGCATAACCGTGACTGTCTCTTTCGTGAGTTCCTTCTTCGATCGAGGACACGGTGGGGTTATGTCGGACGTAGGTAGGTGTTCAGTATCATTCATTTGATCAACCGTAGTTCACGACTGCTATGGTAGATCTTCGCCCTCTTATTTCTTGTACTCGTAAGTGTAGCCACCAAATATATGCTTAGCCGCTGCTGCAACCTCACCACTTTACCACACCTCACCTAATAAGCTTTGCTAGTCTTGATACCTTTGGAAATGAGATTGCTGAGTCCCCTGTGGCTCACAGATTACTACAACACCAGTTGCAAGTACAAGTAAAGGGTACTTTACGCGAGCGCGTTGATTGTTCATTTGGAGTTGCTTCTTCTTCTTCTTCTTCATCGATCTAGGATGGGTTCCAGGCCAGCAGCCTGGGATAGGAAGGATGGACGACGTTCTTCTTTCCTCGTTTTTTTCGTCCGTAGACGGACCCTGCTCTTATTCTTGATGACTATGTATTGTACTGATGTGACTCTGATGTAGCTTGTGGCGAGTGTAAGCCAATTCTATTTATATATCTCATCTTTTCAGTACATGTACTTGTAACGATATCCATTCTTGCGAAACGACGAGATGCGCTCCTAACCTTGACGAGGCCCTCGTGCCAAATTGAGGATAGGACCGCATCTTGGGCGTGACAAGTTGGTATCAGAGCAGTACCGACCTAGGATCCCCCTTGATTGGTCTAACATGGCCGAGTCGAGTTTGGTGAAAAACTCCTTTGAGTCTAGTTATATATCGGAGTGTAGGATTCTTTTTTTCTCCTCTTCTATGCTCTGGTGTGGAATCTTGACGTAATAATTTATTCTACTCCTCTTCTCACTCAAAATTTTTTTAGGATCACGCGAATATTTTTGGAATCTATATGATGCCGATGTGACGGAGTTCTGTCTTGGTGCCTCCTCTCTGACTTGATTTCTTCCGGGAAGTTGAGCTCTAGGGAATTCTTGAGCACATCGCTATCATTCATATTTCTTTGTATCTCAGAACGAAGGATGTTCGTAATTCCTTCAATACTAGTAGTGGCGAGATAACCCGATGTCCCCAGTACTGGTGCAGATTGTTCGGGAGTACTGCCATACTTTGTATCGTTGTGATCACGAGGGTGTGTAGTAGATGAAGGTCCGAGATTCTGGTTATGTGTTGACGGATGTGATACACTGGACGGGTTAGTATAGGAGTTGAGTGATATATTACTCCTTTGTATCCGTGTACCAGATTGCATGACCAGATATTTCGGGAATTCTTAGGTGGGAATTCAAGTAGTTGCTTATAGGACAATCTTCCAACAAATGCATGGTGTTAGGTTGGGGTTCGACATCTAGTGGATTCGTTTGTTGACGGTCGACTTACAACGGTTCTCGTTGTGTCTTAAAGAATCCTTGTAGCTTGCTACGACTCGGGAACGCTTCGTATGTCGTGTGCACTGCCTTGCACTTGATGGCTACTGTAAGATCGAGCCCGTGTGATCCTGTCCACGAAAATATCGGACAAAATCTTTCTCATGAGTTTGTGCTGGCTTGTTTCGTAAGCCACATCCGTGGTTTTGTTGGGATATGTTAATTCGAGTTGCTTCAATGTCAAGTGGTAATTTCAGATCTTTTCTAAGTGGTGTTCTCATATTTTTATAAGAGTACTAATCCTTTTGCTCAGATCAGATTGTCATGTCAATTCCTTGTCAACCAGAGTTGTCATATCAATTCTTTTCCAACCGGTGTGCTTCTCTTCAACAGAATTCAATCCTCGCCAATTTTTGCAGATCATTTTCTCAACTCTTCCCGGAGTTGTCTCATCTGTCTCAAGTTGTCTTTGTTTTTCCCGCCCTCCCACCCTTTTTCTTTGGTAATTGGATTTCATCCAAGTGCCTTCATATTTAGTGATGCTTCCGCTATCTCTTCTTCCTTTTGTAGCTGGTGATTCATTGTGAAGTTTTTCAGGAGCTTCATGTTCGTCTTTATTCAATCGTGTTATCTTTTCCGGTGAATTCAGTTCAAGCTATCCGTGTTCATCATATCCTTTTCGTCCTTGTAATTCTTTCCTATATTGGAATTATTATGAGCCTATCTTGCTATTCATTCCTCTTTTTTCTATCCGGAGTGTTGAAGATATCTCGGAAGTTTTGTGTTTTCAATTCTTTTAATTATTTCGAGGTGCTAAACCTCATCTAGTTTGCTTTATACTGGTGCAATATCTCTCTTTCTGACAATCTTTTCAGTAGTGGGTTCTTTGAGTGGGCCCATAACCCAGACGTTTTCCCAGGATCTTATCTGCCTCTTGTAATATTTTCCGGAGATCTCTAATTCTCTTCAACTATGACGTAAGTATGATTTCCATCAGTCATATTACTTCTTCAAGATCTATTTGAATTAATTTTCATATTGGCTCAACCTTTCATTCTTCATTATTCCGGAGTGTCTCAGTTATTCTTGGTGGTGTTCTTCTCATCATTCTCAGCTTGCAAATCCGAAGGAGTGTTTCTCTCAATCTTGGTCCATTCTCTAGAAGATTCTTCATTTCAGCTTGGTGCCATCATGTTAATTGTTCCAATCATGAGTAATCCCTTTCTTGCTATTCGGTGCTTCTCGGAGTTGTTTTCATTCTCGATCCTCCGAAGGCCGTCATTTTAGAAGAATCTTCGTTCTCAACTTTCAGTTTTCATCCTCAATTCTTCTCAATTGTTGTCTCTTCGTTCGTCTCTCGATTATCCGGTGCCTTGTTCTAGTTTTTCTCAGGTGGCTTATGATCTATTCATTCTCACGTATCTCCATTAATTCTTGGTATTCCCAATTCAATTGTAAATTCTTACCGGTGCTTCCTTCAGTTATGCTTCAAGTGGTGCTTATCGCTCTGTCTCTTCAAGATTCTTTCAAGAGGAATAAGTGTTATGTTAAGTCCGTTGCTTGTCATCAATTTAACTTGATGAAGGATTACCATAACATAATTCTTATTCTTGTTTCATCAAATGATTTCAATTTTTCATCTGGAGTGGCTCTCGATATCAATTCCTTTTTATCAAGTGTTCGTATCTTTTCTTTTCCGGAGTTCCAAGTTTTCTCAAGTATCTCTTCGTCAAGCTTCATCGAAGTCTTTCCAAGGCTTCAATCTTATTCTTTCATCCTTCTTATCTTGCATCATCCTTTTGATACGGAGGCTCGTCATGGTGGTTCTTCAAGGATGTGATTTTCTCAAAGTGTTCTTCAAGATTCTTGTTGGAGTACCTCAAGCATTCTTTCCCTTGCATTTCAGTGCATTTGTTCTTCCTTTATCCTTTGAGGTGGTATTATAGCATTCTTGTTAGTGTAGGAGCCTCAAAGAGTTTTCCTTTCAAGTATGAGAAAATTAAATCCACCAATTCTTTGATCATGAGATATTTCAACCCATGATTTCTTCATTGAGCTATCTTGGTTTAGACTTCACCTAAAGCTTGTCTAAGGATGTTGCTATTATGGTAATTATCATTTATCCAAGTTCTCAATGTATCCTCTTGGTGAAAGAAGTGTTCATATCTTGTTGCTCCCAAACAATCCTTGTTTCTGATAGTGGCTGGTTGTCACTTCATTAGTTTGAAAAGGTTTCCATAAGCCCACTACTATCTTGTTCTTTTCGTTGTTGCTTTTCCAACAACTCCGTTCAATTCTTCTTGCAAGGATGGTTGCAAGTTCATTTGCGATAATAGTTTTCATTCTTTTCTTCATTCTCTTCTTCCGTGTAAGCTAGTCTTTATTCTCTTGTTCCAGAGGCATTGCGAAGTTGATCTTTTGGGTCAATCATGTTGTTTTATCAAGATCATGGTGTTCCCTTGTTCTATTTAGTTGTTTGTCATGAATCTTGTCTAATTCTTCCATCTTACCTATTTTTTGTCCCATTTTCCTACCGAAGTGCTGCCGAAATTCTCCGTGAATTCTTGCTTGTTTCTCATATCATTCCTCATTGCTTTGCAACCTTCAAGGATCGTTGTTTTCACTCGTTTGTCAAAGAAGCGACTAAGTTTTACCTCTTGCTTTCTCGTCCTCTTCCCCTTTCATTCTTGGATCTCGGGGCGAGATCCTCTTGTAGTGTAGGAGAGTTCTGACAGCCCGAGGCCGACGTTCTAGAAGATTCCCCCCTTCTATTCCGTTTCCGTCTTGTGTTATTTTTATTTGTCACATCTTGCGCATCATGGCATCATGCATGGCATCATGTCAACTGTGTTGTTTGTCTGTGTTGCTTGTTGCTCCTTGTTGTTGGAGTGCTAGTGCCTTGTGAGTGTGGCATTGTATTGTTGGTGTGATGAGAGTGGGTGCAACAAGAGCCTTCAAAACCCTTGTTGCACCATGGACATAAACCCTTCTCTCCTCTCTTATTTAATTTTGTGGCTTCTTTCAAGTTTCAGTTTTGAACCCAATAAAAAATAGTTCGTCTTCTTTTAAAAAATTCTTTTACTAAACGCGGAGGCAACCGCTTGGGTTCTCCTTTATTTACTCCTTTTGTTTTATTTCAAAACAGAGTCTCATTTTTTTTAAAAGAGTTATATTTTATTCTTCTAAAAATGCCCAATTTATTTATTGGGTATGTTTTAAGGAGCCCAAGAGTATTTTTATTTTAGTTAAATTCTTTTCTTTCGTGTGTGGTTTTCTGTTTTAAAAAAACAGCTTTTGTTGCGAGGCCTGTTAGCGGAGACAGCCCAGCCCCTGCCCGAGCCAGCCCAAGGCCCACCCGGGCGCCCCTAACCTAGCGACAGGGAGCCGTCGCTCGATCCCCTCCTCCCTCTCCTCCCCTGCGTCGTCTTCCTCCCCGATCCCCACCGACTCGCTGTAGAGAGCAGCTGCCTCGCAGCTGCCGTGCCTCCTCCTCCCCTCCTCAGGACCCCTAGCCCGATTCCCCATCTCCCCTCTCGGTTCCCCTCGCTGCCCCGTCCTCCCGACAGCCCCGATTCCCAGCCTCGCCGTTGGCCTCGCTCGCCCAGGGAAGAGCTCCCCTACCCGCCGTGCTCGCCTCCCGCGCCGGTGTCCGTCCGTCGTCCCGTGCCGCCCCGCCGTGCTCGCTGGAGCAGCGCCCCGCGCGACCTCCGCCATGGCCGCCCACCACCAAGCTCCGCCAGGGAACCCGAGGTTCCTCCCCATGGTGCCCCTGCGAGGCAGCAGCCTCTCCCTCGCCGGAGCCCCTCGAAGGTCGCCACCCGCCTGCCGGATGCCGCCGAAGATCCCCCGTGCCGCGGTCCCTCGCGAGCCCCTATCGCAAGGAGTTCGCCGCACCGCCCTAGCCCCTCGTTGGACCATGGTGGTTGCTGCCATCGCCACTATGCTGATGTTGCTGTCGTCGTGGCATGCCGCTGCTGTCGATGCTGCTAGTTGTTGCTGCTGTCGCTGTTTGTGGCTTTATGCCTGTTGCTGTGCTGTGCCTGCTTGCCGCTGATGTTTTCTGTTGTGTCGCTATTACCTGCTGTTGCTACTGAAGAAACTTGCGTTGCCTGCTAGCTGCTGTTGCTTGTGTTGCCTGCTGCTGCCGGCTGTTGCTTGCTGCTACTGCCGCTTGTTGCCTGCTGCTGTTGCCGCTATGCTGATAATGCTTGCTGTCGCTGTTGCGTTGCTTGCTGCCGAAGCTTGCTGCTGATGCTTGCTGCTGTGGCTTGCTTCTGTTGCTTGATGTTGTTGCTTAGTGTCGTTGCTTGCTATTGCGTCATGCCATGCCGCCGCCTTGACCCAACAGTAGGACCTCGAGCTCGTCGCCTCCGTTGTTTTGGTGGCCCCTGCCCAATCTTCCACCACGACTCAAATGGACATCGGACTCATCAAGTCCTTGACGAACAGTGTACGACTACCGACGCCGAAGAACCGTGTCCCACTATGCCAAGTGTACGACTACCGTCGACAAGAACCGTGTACCTCTACTTCCACTACGTCCACGACGACCTATGTTCACCTACACCGCTATAACTCGAACCGCTCCAATTTGCACGCTCCGAAGGTATACGTTGGAACGTTGTTGTGAGTCGAGTGCATGTGATGTATGAGATGTAACCGTATGCTAGCGCCTTATATGTTTGCCCGTTGCACGTTGTCCCTCTTTCGTTGTGCCCCCGACACATGGGAACCTGGTAACCGGGATCAACCCATCATTATTTGGCATGTCACGCACACGCTTCCAATTCATTGGCACCGATATCTCCTCGAGCTTTCGGGACCGGAACGTTGCCGTGGCATCGTTTCTGTTTTTCCGCCATGGTTCCCTTTCGTTCGCCATGGCTACACATGCTTCTTTTCCTTCTTGCCCATGTTGTTGTAACTTGCATGCATGACGCATTCATGGCATAATTCTCTGTGTTGCATGTCTCTTGTAGCCGTAGCTCCGTTCTATGTTCCACGTGTTAACCGACTAGGATGACTTGTAGAATCACCTGCTTCACCCCTTGCCATGTTAACAACATTTATTATTGCCGCGTAAATAAACGGGAGTGAACTAAATAATTGAACATGGAGTTTCGTCGATATGCAACTCGTTGCATATCGAGCTTCACTTAATGTGTAGTGTTTGCGTGAGGTGAATTGCCATGCCATCCCTTGCATTATTGATCTGATCATGCATCATATTAGGTTGTGCTTCATGTCGTGCATTTGCCGTGGTGAATATCTGTGTTGATGCTTGTTTCCGGTTTGCTCCGTAACGATAGAGATCCGCAAGCGTGTCGGAATGTGAGGACTCGTTCGACTACGTTGGTTCGCCGACTTCACGGAGTTGTTCTTCTTCCAAGCGGGATCTCAGGCAAGATGACCATTTCCCCATATACCATTACTATCATTGCTATGCTAGTTTTATCGCTTCTGTCGATTATGTCTCGTTGCCTACCACATGTTAAATATCTGGCTCTCAACAATGCCATGAAACCTTCAACCTGTTCAGAACCTAGCAAGCCACTGATTGGCTATGTTACTGTTTGCTTAACCATCTTTTTAGCATTGCTAGTTGCAGGTGCAGTTGCTTCCATGTGATAACATGGGTTCCTTGTAATATCACCATATTGTTGGGGAACGTCGCATGGGAAACAAAAAATTTCCTATGCGCACGAAGACCTATCATGGTGATGTCCATCTACGAGAGGGGATGAGTGATCTACGTACCCTTGTAGACCGTACAGCAGAAGCGTTAGTGAACGCGGTTGATGTAGTGGAACGTCCTCACGTCCCGCGATCAGTCCCACGATCTAGCACCGAACGGACGGCACCTCCGCGTTCAGCACACGTACAGCTCGACGATGATCTCGGCCTTCTTGATCCAGCAAGAGAGACGGAGAGGTAGAAGAGTTCTCCGGCAACGTGACGGCGCTCCAGAGGTTGGTGATGACCTTGTCTCAGCAGGGCTCCACCCGAGCTCCGTAGAAACGCGATCTAGAGGAAAAACCGTGGAGGTATGTGGTCGGGCTGCTGTGGAAAAGTCGTCTCAAATCAGCCCTAAAACCTCCGTATATATAGGTGGGAGAGAGGGGACCTTGCCTTGGGGCTCAAGGAGCCCCAAGGGGGTCGGCCGAACCAAAGGGGGGAAGGACTCCCCCCAAACCGAGTCCTACTTGGTTTGGTGGGTGGACTCTTTCTTTCCTTTCCCACCTCCTCCTTTTTTTCTTTTCTCTTTGATTTTTCTTCCAATGCGCATAGGGCCCTTTTGGGGTGTCCCACGAGCCCACTAAGGGCTGGTGCGCCACCTCAAGGCCTATGGGTTTCCCCGGGGTGGGTTGCCCCCCCGGTGAACTTCCGGAACCCATTCGTCATTCCCGGTACATTCCCGGTAACTCCGAAAACCTTCTGGTAATCAAATGAGGTCATCCTATAGCAATCTTTGTTTCCAGACCATTCCGGAAACCCTCGTGACGTCCGTGATCTCATCCGGGACTCCGAACAACATTCGGTAACCAACCACATAACTCAAATACGCATAAAACAACGTCGAACCTTAAGTGTGCAGACCCTGCGGGTTCGAGAACTATGTAGACATGACCCGAGAGACTCCTCGTTCAATATCCAATAGCGGGACCTGGATGCCCATATTGGATCCTACATATTCTACGAAGATCTTATCTTTTGAACCTCAGTGCCAAGGATTCATATAATCCCGTATGTCATTCCCTTTGTCCTTCGGTATGTTACTTGCCTGAGATTCGATCGTCAGTATCCGCATACCTATTTCAATCTCGTTTACCGGCAAGTCTCTTTACTCGTTCCGTAATACAAGATCCCGCTACTTACACTAAGTCACATTGCTTGCAAGGCTTGTATGTGATGTTGTATTACCGAGTGGGCCCCGAGATACCTCTCCGTCACACGGAGTGACAAATCCCAGTCTTGATCCATACTAACTCAACGAACACCTTCGGAGATACCTATAGAGCATCTTTATAGTCACCCAGTTACGTTGCGACGTTTGATACACACAAAGTATTCCTCCGGTGTTAGTGAGTTATATGATCTCATGGTCATAGGAACAAATACTTGACACGCAGAAAACAGTAGCAACAAAATTACACGATCAACATGCTACGTCTATTAGTTTGGGTCTAGTCCATCACGTGATTCTCCTAATGACGTGATCCAGTTATCAAGCAACAACACCTTGTTCATAATCAGAAGACACTGACTATCTTTGATCAACTGGCTAGCCAACTAGAGGCTTGCTAGGGACAGTGTTTTGTCTATGTATCCACACATGTAAATGAGTCTTCATTCAATACAATTATAGCATGGATAATAAACAAATATCTTGATACAGGAATGATAATAATAACTATATTTATTATTGCCTCTAGGGCATAATTCCAACAGTCTCCCACTTGCACTAGAGTCAATAATCTAGCCCTCACATCATCATGCGAATTACATTGTAATAAATCTAACAGCCATACAGTTCTGGTGTTGATCATGCTTTGGCCGTGGAAGAGGTTTAGTCAGTGGGTCTGCTACATTCAGATCCGTGTGCACTTTCCATATATTTAGGTCCTGTCCGTCGACGTAGTCACGGATGAGGTTGAAGCGTCGTTTGATGTGTCTGGACTTCTTGTGAAACCGTGGTTCCTTTGCTAAGGCAATGGCACCCGTGTTGTCACAGAACAAGGTTATTGGATTCAGTGCGCTTGGCACCACTCCAAGATCCGTCATGAAATGCTTCATCCAGACACCCTCCTTAGCCGCCTCCGAGGCAGCCATGTACTCCGCTTCACATGTAGAATCTGCTACGACACTTTGCTTGGAACTGCACCAGCTTACCGCACCCCCATTAAGAATAAATACGTATCGTCCGGATCTGTGTCAAAGCTTGCATCGACGTAACCTTTTACGGCGAGCTCTTCGTCACCTCCATACACGAGAAACATCCCCTTAGTCCTTTTCAGGTACTTTAGGATATTCTTGACCGCTGTCCAGTGATCCACTCCTGGATTACTCTGGAACCTACCTACCATACTTATGTCCAGGCTAACATCCGGTCTAGTGCACAGCATTGCATACATGATAGAGCCTATGGCTCAAGCATAGGGGACGAAGCGCATATGCTCTCTATCCTCATCAGTTGCTGGGCACTGAGTCTTACTCAATCTCGTACCTTGTAAAACTGGCAAGAACCCCTTCTTGGACTGTTCCATTTTGAACCTCTTCAAAACTTTATCAAGGTATGTGCTTTGTGAAAGTCCTATCAGGCGTTTTGATCTATCCCTATAGATCTTAATGCCTAGAATGTAAGCAGCTTCTCCTAGGTCCTTCATAGAGAAACTTTTATTCAAGTAATCCTTTATGCTCTCCAAAAACTCTACGTTGTTTCCAATCAGCAATATGTCATCCACATATAATATTAGAAACGCCACAGAGCTCCCACTCACTTTCTTGTAAATACAAGATGCTCCAACCACTTGTATAAACCCAAATGCTTTGATCACCTCATCAAAGCGTTTGTTCCAACTCCGAGATGCTTGCACCAGTCCATAAATGGATCGCTGGAGCTTGCACACCTTGTTAGCATTCTTAGGATCGACAAAACCTTCGGGTTGCATCATATACAATTCTTCCTTAAGGAAACCGTTAAGGAACGCCGTTTTGACATCCATCTGCCAGATTTCATAATCGAAAAATGCAGCTATTGCTAACATGATTCTGACGGACTTAAGCATCGCTACGGGTGAGAATGTCTCATCGTAGTCAACTCCTTGAACTTGTGAAAAACCCTTTGCCACAAGTCGAGCTTTATAAACTGTCACATTGCCGTCAGCGTCCGTCTTCCTCTTAAAGATCCATTTGTTCTGAATAGCCTTGCGGCCCTCAGGCAGTACCTCCAAAGTCCACACTTTGTTCTCATACATGGATCCTATCTCGGACTTCATGGCTTCTACCTATTTGTTGGAATCTGGGCCCACCATTGCTTCTTCATAATTTGCAGGTTCATTGTTGTCCAACAACATGATTGATAAGACGGGATTACCGTACCACTCTGGAGCAGCACGTGGTCTCGTCGACCTGCGTGGTTCAACAGAAACTTGAACCGGAGTTTCATGATCATCATCATTAACTTCCTCCTCAATCGGCGTCGCAACGACAGAGGTTTCCCCTTGCCCTGCGCCACCATCCAGAGAGATGAGAGGTTCGACAACCTCGTCAAGTTCTATCTTCCTCCCACTCAATTCTCTCGAGAGAAACTCCTTTTCGAGAAAAGCTCCGTTTTTAGCAACAAACACTTTGCCCTCGGATTTGAGATAAAAGGTGTACCCAATTATCTCTTTTGGGTAACCTATGAAGACGCACTTTTCCGCTTTGGGTTCCAGCTTTTCAGGCTCAAGCTTCTTGATATAAGCATCATATCCCCAAACTTTAAGAAACGACAACTTTGGCCTTTTGCCATACCACAGTTCATATGGTGTCGTCTCAACGGATTTTGATGGTGCCCTATTTAAAGTGAATGCAGCTGTTTCTAATGCATAACCCCAAAACAATAACGGCTAATTGGTAAGAGACATCATAGATCGCACCATCTCTAATAAAGTACGATTACGACATTCGGACACACCATTACGCTGTGGTGTTCCAGGCGGTGTCAACTGTGAAACAATTCCACATTGTCTTAAGTGAGCACCAAACTCGAAACTCAGATATTCACCCCCACGATCAGACCGTAGGAATTTGATCTTCTTGTTATGATGGTTTTCAACTTCACTCTAAAATTGCTTGAACTTTTCAAATGTTTCAGACTTGTGCTTCATTAAGTAGACATAACCATATCTACTCAAATCGTCAGTGAAGGTGATAAAATAACGATATCCGTCGCGTGCCTCTACGCTCATCGGACCACACACATCGGTATGTATGATTTCCAACAAGTCACTTGCACGCTCCATTGTTCCAGAGAATGGAGTTTTAGTCATCTTGCCCATGAGGCATGGTTCGCACGTGTGAAGTGAATCAAAGTCAAGTGACTCCAAAAGTCCATCGGCATGGAGTTTCTTCATGCGCTTTACACCAATATGACCTAAGCGACAGTGCCACAAAAATATGGCGCTATCATTGTTAACTCTAACTCTTTTGGTCTCAGTGTTATGTATGTGTGTATCGCTATCAAGATTCAATATGAACAATCCTCTCACATTGGGTGCATGACCATAAAAGATGTTACTCATAGAAATAGAACAACCATTATTCTCTGACTTAAAAGAGTAACCATCTCGCAATAAACAAGATCCAGACATAATGTTCATGCTCAACGCAGGCACTAAATAACAATGATTCAAGTTCATAACTAATCCTGATGGTAACTGAAGTGAAACTGTGCCGACGGCGATTGCATCAACCTTGGAACCATTTCCTACACACATCGTCACTTCATCTTTCGCCAGCCTTCGTCTATTCCGCAGTTCCTGTTTCGAGTTGTAAATATGAGCAACAGAACCGGTATCGAATACCCAGGCACTACTACGAGAGCCGGTTAAGTACACATCAATAACATGTATATCAAATATACCTGATTTTTCTTTGGCCGCCTTCTTATCTGCCAGATACTTGGGGCAATTGCGCTTCCAGTGACCCATACCCTTGCAATAGTAACACTCTGTTTCAGGCTTAGGTCCAGCTTTGGGTTTCTTCGTCGGATTGGCAACAGGCTTGCCGCTCTTCTTTGAATTACCCTTCTTGCGTTTGCCGTTTCTCTTGAAACTAGTGGTCTTATTCACCATCAACACTTGATGCTCTCTACGGAGTTCAGACTCTGCGACTTTCAGCATCGCAAACAACTCGCCGGGAGACTTGTTCATCCCTTGCATGTTGTAGTTCAACACAAAGCCTTTATAACTTGGCGGCAGTGATTGAAGGATTCTGTCAATGATAGCCTCTTGCGGGAGTTCAATCCCCAGCTCAGCTAGACGGTTTGAGTACCCAGACATTTTGAGCACATGTTCACTGACAAACGAGTTCTCCTCCATCTTGCAAGCATAGAATTTATCGGAGGTCTCATACCTCTCGATTCGGGCGTTCTTCTGAAAGATAAACTTCAACTCCTGGAACATCTCAAATGCTCCATGACGCTCAAAGCGACGTTGAAGTCCCGGTTCTAAGCCATACAAGACTGCACATTGAACTACTGAGTAGTCCTCCTTACGTGCTAACCAAGCGTTCTTAACATCCTGATCAGCCGTAGCGGGTGGTTCATCTCCTAGAGCAGCATTAAGGACATAATCCTTCTTCCCAGCTTGTAAGATTAGCTTAATATTATGAGCCCAGTCTACAAAGTTGCTTCCATCATCTTTCAACTTAGCTTTCTCTAGGAACGTATTAAAATTCAGGGTGACTGTCGCGTGAGCCATGATCTACAACAAAATATATTCAAAGTGGACTTAGGCTATGTTCAAGATAATTAGAGTTTAACTTAATCAAATTATTCGCTAAACTCCCACTCAAAAAGTACATCTCTCTAGTCATTTGAGTGGTTCATGATCCACTTACACTAGCTCAAGTCCGATCATCACGTGAGTTGAGTATAGTTTCAGTGGTAAGCATCCCTGTGCTAATCATATCATCTATATGATTCATGATCGACCTTTCGGTCTCATGTGCTCCGAGGCCATGTCTGCACATGCTAGGCTCGTCAAGCTTAACCCGAGTGTTCCGCGTGCGCAACTGTTTGCACCCGTTGTATGTGAACGTGGAGTCTATCACACCCGATCATCACGTGGTGTCTCGAAACGACGAACTGTAGCAACGGTGCACAGTCGGGGAGAACACAATTTTGTCTTGAAATTTTAGTGAGAGATCACCTCATAATGCTACCATCGTTCTAAGCAAAATAAGGTGCATAAAAGGATTAACATCACATGCAATTCATAAGTGACATGATATGGCCATCATCACGTGCTTCTTGATCTCCATCACCAAAGCACCAGCACGATCTTCTTGTCACCGGCGCCATACCATGATCTCCATCAACGTGTCGCCATCGGGGTTGTCGTGCTACTCATGCTATTACTACTAAAGCTACATCCTAACAAAATAGTAAACGCATCTGCAAGCAAAAACATTAGTATAAAGACAACCCTATGGCTCCTGCCGGTTGCCGTACCATCGACGTGCAAGTCGATATTATCTATTACAACATGATCATCTCATACATCCAATATATCACATCACATCGTTGGCCATATCACATCACAAGCATACCCTGCAAAAACAAGTTAGACGTCCTCTAATTTTGTTGTTGCATGTTTTACGTGGTGACCATGGGTATCTTGTAGGATCGCATCTTACTTACGCAAACACCACAATGGAGATATATGAGTTGCTATTTAACCTCATCCAAGGACCTCCTCGGTCAAATCCGATTCAACTAAAGTTGGAGAAATCGACACTTGCCAGTCATCTTTGAGCAACGGGGTTACTCGTAGCGATGAAACCAGTCTCTCGTAAGCGTACGAGTAATGTCGGTCCAAGCCGCTTCAATCCAACAATACCGCGGAATCAAGAAAAGACTAAGGAGGGCAGCAAAACACACATCACCTCCCACAAAAACTTTTGTGTTCTACTCGAGAAGACATCTATGCATGAACCTAGCTCATGATGCCACTGTTGGGGAACGTCGCATGGGAAACAAAAAATTTCCTACGCGCACGAAGACCTATCATGGTGATGTCCATCTACGAGAGGGGATGAGTGATCTACGTACCCTTGTAGACCGTACAGCAGAAGCGTTAGTGAACGCGGTTGATGTAGTGGAACGTCCTCACGTCCCTCGATCCGCCCCGCGAACAATCCCGCGATCAGTCCCACGATCTAGCACCGAACGGACGGCACCTCCGCGTTCAGCACACGTACAGCTCGACGATGATCTCGGCCTTTTTGATCCAGCAAGAGAGACGGAGAGGTAGAAGAGTTCTCCGGCAACGTGACGGCGCTCCAGAGGTTGGTGATGACCTTGTCTCAGCAGGGCTCCGCCCGAGCTCCGCAGAAACGCGATCTAGAGGAAAAACCGTGGAGGTATGTGGTCGGGCTGCTGTGGAAAAGTCGTCTCAAATCAGCCCTAAAACCTCCGTATATATAGGTGGGAGAGAGGGGACCTTGCCTTGGGGCTCAAGGAGCCCCAAGGGGGTCGGCCGAACCAAAGGGGGGAAGGACTCCCCCCAAACCGAGTCCTACTTGGTTTGGTGGGTGGACTCTTTCTTTCCTTTCCCACCTCCTCCTTTTTTTCATTTCTCTTTGATTTTTCTTCCAATGCGCATAGGGCCCTTTTGGGCTGTCCCACGAGCCCACTAAGGGCTGGTGCGCCACCTCAAGGCCTATGGGTTTCCCCGGGGTGGGTTGCCCCCCCGGTGAACTTCCGGAACCCATTCGTCATTCCCGGTACATTCCCGGTAACTCCGAAAACCTTCCGGTAATCAAATGAGGTCATCCTATAGCAATCTTCGTTTCCGGACCATTCCGGAAACCCTCGTGACGTCCGTGATCTCATCCGGGACTCCGAACAACATTCGGTAACCAACCATATAACTCAAATACGCATAAAACAACGTCGAACCTTAAGTGTGCAGACCCTGCGGGTTCGAGAACTATGTAGACATGACCCGAGAGACTCCTCGTTCAATATCCAATAGCGGGACCTGGATGCCCATATTGGATCCTACATATTCTACGAAGATCTTATCTTTTGAACCTCAGTGCCAAGGATTCATATAATCCCGTATGTCATTCCCTTTGTCCTTCGGTATGTTACTTGCCTGAGATTCGATCGTCAGTATCCGCATACCTATTTCAATCTCGTTTACCGGCAAGTCTCTTTACTCGTTCCGTAATACAAGATCCCGCTACTTACACTAAGTCACATTGCTTGCAAGGCTTGTATGTGATGTTGTATTACGGAGTGGGCCCCGAGATACCTCTCCGTCACACGGAGTGACAAATCCCAGTCTTGATCCATACTAACTCAACGAACACCTTCGGAGATACCTATAGAGCATCTTTATAGTCACCCAGTTACGTTGCGACGTTTGATACACACAAAGTATTCCTCCGGTGTTAGTGAGTTATATGATCTCATGGTCATAGGAACAAATACTTGACACGCAGAAAACAGTAGCAACAAAATTACACGATCAACATGCTACGTCTATTAGTTTGGGTCTAGTCCATCACGTGATTCTCCTAATGACGTGATCCAGTTATCAAGCAACAACACCTTGTTCATAATCAGAATACACTGACTATCTTTGATCAACTGGCTAGCCAACTAGAGGCTTGCTAGGGACAGTGTTTTGTCTATGTATCCACACATGTAAATGAGTCTTCATTCAATACAATTATAACATGGATAATAAACGATTATCTTGATACAGGAATTATAATAATAACTATATTTATTATTGCCTCTAGGGCATAATTCCAACACATATTAAATGCTATTTAATTTAATGCACCTATATACTTGGTAAAAGGTGGAAGGCTTGGCCTTTCTAGCCTGGTGTTTTGTTCCACCTTTGCCCCCTTAGTTTCGGCTACCGGTGTTCTATTCTATAATTGAGCGCTCCTAACACGATCGGTGTTGTTATGGGGACCCCCTTGATAATTCATTTTAGAATAAAGCTGGTCTGGCAAGGCCCAACTTTGGTTTTACATTTTCCTAATAACTAATGAACCGCATAGGGAGTAATTAACCCGAGGAAATTTTAATCAAACCCCGAGCCAGTGCTCCTCATGAGTGTTGGTCCACCGACCTAGCAGTCGGCGGTGCCACCTCGGGGCAACTCGAGCGTTTGGTTTCTGTCCACTATGCATAGACGGTGTGTCCTGAGAACGAGATACGCGGCTCCTATCGGATTCGTCGACACACCGGGCGGTCTTGCTGGAATAGTTTTACCTTTGACGAGATATCTTGTGCATCGGGATTCCAGTGATGCTTTGGGTAATCTCAGAGTTGAGGTTTTCCACTAAGGAATATGACGATATTGCTAGTGTCGTGATCGAGGATTTCTATGCGGCTTGTGGTAATTTGTGATGGACTAGTTGGAGCACCCCTGCAGGGTTAAATATTTTCGGAAAGTCGTGCCCGCGGTTATGTGGCAATGTGGAAACTTTGTTTAACACTGGTTCTAACAACTTGAAGTTAACTTAATTAAAATATGCCAACTTTGTGTGTAACCGTGACTGGCTCTTTCGTGAGTTCCTTCTCCCATCGAGGACACGGTGGGGTTATGTCTAACGTAGGTAGGTGTTCAGGATCATTCATTTGATCAACCGTAGTTCACGACCGCTATGCGTAGATCTTCCCCCTCTTATTTCTTGTACTCGTAAGTGTAGCCACCAAATACATGCTTAGCCGCTGCTGCAACCTCACCACTTTACCATACCTCACCTAATAAGCTTTGCTAGTCCTGATACCTTTGGATATGAGATCGCTGAGTCCCGTGTGGCTCACAGATTACTACAACACCAGTTGCAGGTATAGGTAAAGGGTACTTGATGCAAGCGAGTTGATTGTTCATTTGGAGTTGCTTCTTCTTCTTCTTCTTCATCGATCTAGGATGGGTTCCAGGCCGGCAGCCTGGGATAGCAAGGATGGACGTCGTTCTTCTTTCCTCGTTTGTTTTCGTCTGTAGATGGACCCTGCTCTTATTCTTGATGATTATGTATTGTACTGATTTGACTCTGATGTAGCTTGTGGCGAGTGTAAGCCAATTCTATTTATATATCTCATCTTTTCAGTACATGTACTTGTAACGATATCCATTCTTGTGAAACAACGAGATGTGCTCCTATCCCTGATGAGGCCCTCGTGCCAAATTGAGGATATGACTGCATCTTGGGCGTGACAGCATATACCTAGCTGAGGATGCCGCTATTGGGGAACGTTGCATGGGGAATAAAATCTACGCACATACAAGATCTATCCATGGTGATGATCATCTACGAGAGGAGAAATCAGATCCAAATACCCTTGTAGATATCTAAGCGGGAAGTGTTAAGAAATGCGGTTGATGTAGTCGAACGTCTTCGTGATCCAAATAGCAAGTCGTCTTGTGATCCAATCATGATCTAGCATCAAATGGACGACACCTCCGCGTTCAGCACACGTACAGCTTGATGAGGATCTCTGCCTTCTTGATCCAGCAAGAGGGAAAAGAGAGGTGGTGGATTTTTCCGGCAGTACGATGGCGTGGTGGCGATGGTGGTGGACTAATTTGGCAGGACTTCGCCGAGCTCTTTCGAACTAATCTAAACGAAGGAGACAAACTATGGAGGATAGGGAAGCACGTGGCTTTTCAGGTGGTGGATGCCCTCAAAACCTGCACTGTATATAGGAGGAAGGGGTAGGTTGGCTGCCTTGGCCCCTCCTCCGAGGATAAGTGGTTCGGACGAAATGGGGGTAGTCCTCCTCCCACAAGGGAGGTGGAAACCCATGGGAGGACTCCTCTCCACCTCTTCCACCTAGGCTTGGTGCATGGGCCTCTTGGCGTTGGCTACCCAAGTCTACCAGGGGCTGATGCGCCACCTCCTAGGCTCATGTGCCCCTCGGGGTGTGTGGCCCCCTCCCGATAGACCCCTGGAGGCCTTTCGGCACTCCGGGTACAACACCAGAAATCCCTGAAACTATTCTGGAACCCGAATACCAGTTTCCTATATAAAAATCTTTACCTCTGGACCATTCCGGAGTTTCTCGTCACGTCCGGGGTCTCATCTGGGACTCCGAACAACCTTCGGCCACCAACATACATAACTCAATTATACCGAAACGTCACCGAACCTTACGTGTGCAGACCATGCGGGTTCGAGGATGATGTAGACATGACTAAGACATTCTTTGGTCAATAACCAATAGCGGGACCTGGATGCCCATGTTGGTTCCTACATATTCTTCGAAGATCTTTATCGGTTGAACCTCTATGTCAAGGATTCAGTTAATCCTGTATACTGTTCCCTTTGTCCATAGGTATGTTACTTGCCCGAGATTCGATCGGTGGTATCTCTATACCTAGTTTAATCTCGTTACCGACAAGTTTCTTTACTCATTCTCTAATACAAGATCCTGTGACTAGATCCTTAGTCACATTGCTTGCAAGCTTCTTGTGATGTTGTATTACCGAGTGAGCCTTAGAGATACATCTCTGTCATCTAGAGTAACAAATCCCAGTCTTGATCCATGCGAAATCAACACACATCCTCAGAGATACCTGTAGAGCACCTTTATAGTCACCCAGTTATGGTGTGATATTTGACACACACAAGGCATTCCTCCGGTGTCCGGGAGTTGCATGATCTCATGGTCTTCGGAACAAATACTTGACATGTAAAAAACTATAGCAATAAACTGACACGATCATATGCTACATTCATAGTTTGGATCTTGTCCATAACATCATTCTCCTAATGATGTGATCCAATTATCAAATGACAATTCATGTCTATGGCCAGGAAACCTTGACCATATTTGATCAACGAGCTAGTCCATTAGAGGCTTACTAGGGACACTGTGTTGTCTACGTATCCACATATTTATTTGAGTTTCCAATCGATACAATTCTAGCATGGATAATAAAAGATTATCTCAAACAAGGAAATATAATAATAACAATTTTATTAGTGCCTCTAGGGCATATTTCCAACAATTGATATGCCCTTTGAAGAGGGAAGCAGAGATTTGTAGAGGTGCCAGAGCTCAAAGCTCAAATCTCAAATTGAAAGATAAAATTATTTTGGGTGGCATGCTTTTCCTGACTACAAAAATGACTAAGAGTTTCCAATATCTTCCGTGCTAAACAAATCATAGGCGGTTCCAAACTGAAAATAATCTTTAATGTCTTTTCCACCATTCTTTCACACTCCAGGACTAGCTGCATATACATGTACCGTCCATAGAAACACTTTCCAAGAAATTTATTATTTGACAACATAAAATAATTTTTCTTTGCATTTCGGGGGTGGGCATCCCTATTACCGCCATACTCTTATGCAATGAATATTCAATAAGCACTCATCTTGAGAATAACCTATTTAACATGGAAGATACCGACCACCCCTCGCCGCTTCATGAGCTATACGGGCACACAAAACAGAAGTTTATTTTGAATATAGAGTTGGCACATACAAATTTACTTAGTACGACAATGAAAAACCGCATATAGGTAGGTATGGTGGACTCATTTGGTACAACTTTGGGTTCAGGATTTGGATGCACAAGTAGCAATCCTGCTTAGTAGAAGTGAAGGCTAGCAAATAGATTGAGAAGCGCCCAACCAAGGAACGCAAACCATCATAAGGGAACATTAAACATAACAAACACCGAATAATGCAACACAAGTAGGATTTAATTGCATAGCATAATTATTGACTTCATACGCATGCATAGGGAATCACAAATCTTAAAACCAATATTCTTACTAAAGCATAATTACTCATCAACATAACTCACATATCACTATCGTCATATCGCAAAACTATTACAAAGAGTAAGTTTAACATCCAATGATATTCATGAAAGTTTTTATTATATCTCCCCTGGATATCTATCGCTTTGGGACTAATTTCATTTAAACAAATTTCCATTAATAATAACAAGCTTTCAAACAAATATAAGTGAAGAACGAGAGCACAACTTTCTTTAAAATTTTCAACTCTAAATCTAATATAAGTGAAGCAAGAGAGGATTTCTTCAGAGTTTCTACTAACTCCCAAAATAATCTAAGTGAAACATGAGAGCACATTTTTTCAAAATAACAACACCACCGTGCTCAAAAATATATAAGTGAAGTACTAAAGCAATCCAATCAAACTACTCTCAAAAGATATAAGTGAAGATAAATGACTAGTCAAATAATTAAGTATCTATATGAGGACTCTCTTACAATAAAGATTTTCAGATCTGATACTTTATTTCAAACACAAAATAAAACAAAAGAAACTCCAAGAATAGCACATATCATGTGGACAAATAAAAATTTGGGCTCAACATAGGCTAATAGATAGTTGCTGATGAACAAAGGTGGAATTCTTAGCATCCCCAAGCTTAGATGCTTGAGAATTCTTGAATTATTTACTTGGGGTGCCTTGGGGATCCCCAAGCATGAGCTTTTCTATCTCGTTCAATCCTCTCATATCTCGGTTGCACCTATGTCTCAAAAACTTCATCCACATAAAACTTGAAAAAACTTGTAAGATAGGTTAGTACACATAAAAGTAAATCAACACTTCATGTACTGACAAGAAAAGTTTCATAATAATTTTTAAACATTAGGTATTGTATACTATCATTTTCATAGTTTATGTCTACCAATATAAGCTATGGAATCTATAGGATAAGTAGATAACAGAAGTATGACATCAATCTGTCCAAACAGAACGGTTAGTAGCAATCTATATAAGAATTGTACTTATTTATCTCCCAAACTTCTGAAACTTTAGTACAATATTAATAATTTGTAAAATTTCAGGAAATTTGATCTTCCATTAAAATATGATAAATCAAATACTACAACAAAAGTTTCTGTTTTTGTACAACACACATCGTACATGCAATTCAAGCGCTCTAAAGGCAATTCTTGGAAATTTTTATTGAAAAACAAGATTATAAATAACATCTAACAGAGAACAACAAAATAAAATGATTCTCCAAGCAAAACACATATCATGTGATGAATAAAAATATAGCTCCAAGTAAGATATACCGATAATGTTGGAGATGAAAGAGGGGATGCCTTCTGGGGCATCCCCAAGCTTAGACGCTTGAGTCTTCCTTGTATATTACCTTTGGGATGCCTTGGGAATCCCCAAGCTTAGGTTCTTTCTGCTCCTTATTCTCCTCATATTTTCATCTCACAAAACTTAATGGAACTTCGTGAGATGAGTTAGTATGATAATATAGATCATTCACTTAGGTACTGCCAAGCCAAGACGAGATTCATAATTGCTATCATATTATACCTACTGTATTATGTCACTTCCATAATTTATATTACTCAATATAACCTATGGAAACACTAAAACACGCAAACAATGCATGCAAAACCGAATGTGTGAAAAACAGAACAGCCTGTGAAGATCTAAATGAAAACCATACTTCCCTGACTCTAAAAATTCTGAAAAATTAGGACAACACAAAGAATTTGCGTAAAAAACTTTGTAAAATGTCAGAATTTTTGGATGCTTCAATAAAATCAGAGAAATTATGTACTGGACTTATAAGTTTTTGTTTTCTCACACAATCAAACAAGCAAATATCCACACTATACCAAAGGTTTACTTGGCACTTCAGTGAACACTCAAAAACAGTGAGGATAATTATTGGGTTGTCTCCCAACAAGCACTTTTCTTTAATGTCGTTTAGCTAGGCATGATGATTTCAATGATACTCGTATAAAAAGTAGTAACTCGGGCATGAAAAAGAGCATCATGAATCACATGATAAGAACATTTAAGTCTAACCCACTTCCTATGCATAGGTATTTTGCAAGCACACAACTTATTGTAGCAAGAATCATCTTGCATAGGAAGGTTGGTGACCGAAAGTTGTTCGGAGTCACGGATCAGATCCGGGACGTGACGAGGAAGTCCAAAATAGTCCGAAGGTGAAGATTGATATATAGGATGAAGGTCATCGGAGTCCGGAAGTGTTCCGAGGCATACCGAGGGATTCACGGAGTACCGGAAGGGGTTTCATGAGGCCTTGCCAAATGTTGGGGGTGCCTCATGGGCCAAGGAGAGGGGGCACCGCAGCCCATCAGGGGATTGGTCATAACCCCTCTCCCTAACCACTTCTGCCGAAGGGGCGTGGGCCTCCTTTGGGGCGCAGCCATCCCAACTTGGGTGGCAAGGCACTCAAGTGGGGGGGGGGCGTAACCCTAGCAACCGCCCCCTCTTCCCTTGACCACCAGTCCCTAGGGGGTAACCCTAGGTCGCCCTCCCCTCTCCCTTCCTCCTATAAATAGAGAGGTAGAGAGGAGGCAACCACACGACAATCTTGCCACGACGTTGTCCCTCTCTCCCTCGCAGTTCCCCTCCTCCATAACCCCTTGGTGAAGCCCCACCGGGCTGTCCCCACCAACACCTCACCATGCCGTCGTGCCGTCGCAGGACTCGGGCTGCTACTTCACCATCGCTCGCTGGATCGAGGAGGTGAAGGCGTCACCAAGCTGTACGTGTATTGAACGCGAGGTGTCGTCCGGTCGGCACGGTTCATGATTGGATCACAAAGATGAGGGATCGATAGAAGATGTGTCTAGAGGGGAGTGAATAGACTACTTGTCAAGATAAAATTTCTAACCTAACCCAATTTCAAGGAAGGCAGAAATCTAGTAGTTGTAACAAGTCTAGGTCACCCTACACATGCAGTTCTAAGAGTATAGCAGCTGAAAGTAAAACATGCAAGTGTAATGTAGAGGAGTAAGGTAGGAAGATCAAATTCTTGAGGTTGACATGGCAATTTTTGGCATGGTTCCGATAGGTGGCGCTATCGTACGTCCATGTTAGCGGAGACTTCAACCCACGAAGGGTAACGACTGCGAGAGTCCATGGAGGGCTCCACCCATGGAGGGTCCACAAAGAAGCGGCCTTGTCTATCCCACCATGACTTCTCTGCACGAAGGACTAGTCTGACTCATGGTAGATCTTCATAATGTAGGCGATCTCCTTGCCCTTACAAAAATATTGGTTTAACTCCACAACACAAAGAAGGATGCACCCAAATGACACCTAACCAATCTAGCAGGCACCACCCTCCAAAAGGTAATAGATGTGGTAGATCAATGAACTCTTTGTTCTTGTGATTCTAAAGATAGTATCCTCAACATAAATCACTCTCTCACAGAATATGCATGGGTAGGTGATACGTCTCAAACGTATCGACTTTTCCAAACACTTTTGCTATTGTTTTTGCCTTATTCTTGCATGATTTGAATGAAACTAACCCGGACTGACGCTGTTTTCAGCAAAGCTGCCTGTATGGTTTTCTTGTGTGCAGGAAAATGGATTTTTAGGCGTCCCAGAAAATTCCAATAAAAAATAGAGAAAATCCATGCACCAGAAGGAACCCTGGGCCAGAAGATGGGCCACAGGGGGCCCAACAGGCCTCCAGGCGACCTGTGGGCGCAGCCTGCCCCCTAGCCACGTCGGGGGGCCGCCTGGGTGGGGTCCACCTTCTATAGTGCCCTACCTTTGATCCTATTTTTACCCGTGACGGATAAATCCTAGAACAGAAGTTGTTTTGCAAGTTCTCGACGCGGAGCCGCCGCCACCCTCGGTTCTTCTCCCGGAGAGTTAATATGGAGGCTGCCTTGGCCTTCGGAGAGGGGAAATCGTCGCCATCGTCATCACCATCACCACTCCATCACCCTTCCATGGCTTCCCCCATCATGTGTGTGTAATTCCCTGCTATAGGTGAAGGGGATGGTAGGGACTGTATGAGTAAGATCATTTAATAGTTCGTTGGATTGTTGGGGGCATGTTGCATATCATCTACTATGGTGTTTATCATCTTTTCTACTACTTGTTACTCTTAATGCTTGTCACTTAGGGCCCGAGTGCCATGATTTCAGATCTGAATACCTTATGTTTTCATGAATATATTTGTGTTCTTGATCCTATCTATGAGTAGTATGCACCTATTACAGTCCGGAACCGGCGATCCCAATGGTGACAGCTTGGGACACCAAAGGGGATAGACTATGATTTGAGGATTCCATGTATCCATTGATTGTTAATATTTTGTTCCAGTGCTCTTTGACTGGATCACCTTAATCTCCATAAGTTCCTTTTGGCCCCGTTGGTAGCGGGATGGTAGGACAGAAGATGTTGTGCAAGTTCTTATTGCAAGCACGCACGACTACCTTGGGATACATGCCTAATGTTTGATATTTGCCTAGATGATCATTAATTTTCTATGTGCCTTGCCCCAAGTTAAACACATGATATCTCTCATCCATGACCAACCATTCATCTCCTTAGCCTACAGTGTTTTAATCCTGCTATTTACCAGTTGCTCTACTTTAGCTGTTTTACTTTCGTTGCTTTATAACCATTATTTTCGTTGCCACAATCACTTTCATATCACCATTGCTACTAATATTTCGTTGCCAAGCAAGTATCTTTTAGGTGCGGTTGAATTGACAACTCAACTATTAAAGCTTATACATTTACATATTTCCCCCTAATTTCTGCCCCACCTCATCTTTACCCCTAAATAAAAACAGTGCTCAACTATACCCCTCTTCCGTTAAGTGCGCTTATAGAAATACCCTTTCGTACATTTTCCTTCCAGTCAAAGTCCTTTGACCGTTAAGTGCGCGTATAGAAAAATGTTACGATCAAAGGCCTTTGACTGGACGGAAAATGTACGGAAGGGCATTTCTATAAGTGCACTTAACGGAGAGGGGCAAAGTTGAGCACTGTTTTTATTTAGGGGTAAAGATGAGGCCGGGCCAAAATTAGGGGGAAAATGGAATTGACCCAATATTCTTTGGCTCCCCTTGTGTCGAATCAATAAATTGGGTTAACTTACCCGCGGAGTCTATTGCGATCCCCTACACTTGTGGGTCATCAAGACTATTTTCTGGCGCCATTGCCGGGGACCATAGATTTATTTACAAGTCTACTTGGAGTTATTTTTCTTGCTGCGATTTATCCACTATGGGTAAGAAAGGAGACCCCAAGGTTCCGTTTTTACCATCCACTACACGAAAAGGTACCGTTCTTAGCACTAGCACTATGCTTGATTCACCTTCTGTTATGAGTAAGTTTGCTTCACCACCACCACATGTTGCTTCTACCGAGTCCGTCGCTATGACTGATACTTTTGATGATGCTTCTACTACTATTGATGAGACTGGTTTACTTGGTTATTTTATTGAGTCTCAGATTGCTAAGGCTGCGAAGCAGTCTGGGGTTGAAATTCCTATTACACGCTACCCCATTGTTATATCCTTTGGTTACCCAGACTTGAGTGGTCTCAGGGAAAGAATTCTTGATGATGATTATGTTGGACTTGATGATGATTTATGCAGGGAGCTTACAGAGTGTGCTGACTCTGACCCTAGTTTTGTTTAGAATCTGCTTGAAAAGCATTCTATGAAGAACAAATTTACTCGTGATCCTAAATTTGCTTCATCTCCTATTTGCATTGAGGATGCTGATTTTGATTTCTCTGTCGACCTTTAACTTATATCCATAGTTGAAGCTGACCCTTTTTATGGTAGAGAAAATGACGATGCTATCGCACACCTTACCAAACTCACTGAGTTGGGTGGCTTATTCACTACAAAGGACAAGAAGAGAAATTATTATGTTACTAAGCTACTTCCTTTCTCTTTTAAGGTGGATGCTAAAGCATGGTATGACGCACTACCATATGGTTCCATTAAGAGTCCTCAAGATTTAGTTCAATCTTTTGTTGCTAAATATTTTCCTGCTCATAAGCAACATGATGCTTTTCAAAGAATATATAACTTTAAACAGTTGCAGGATGAGCACCTCCCTAAAGCTTGGGGGAGGTATTGCACTTTACTCAAGGCTAGACCGGGAGATGGAGTCCCTTAGAATGAATTGCTTGATATATTTTATGCTGGTCTAACCAATGAATCTAGAACCTATCTGGATAGTTGTGTTGGTTGTGTTTTCAGGGAAAGAACACCGGACGATGCTGAAGAACTAATGGGCAAGATAGCTAAAAATCATGATGATTGGTCTGTTCCTGAACCACCTCCACCACCCAAGAAGAGGGGTATGCTTTTCTTGAGCCCTGAAGTTCTGCAAGAAGCGAAGAATTCTATTAAAGAGAAAATTATTAAAGATAAAGATGTGAAGAATCTACCTCCTATTGAGAAATTATGTGAGCCTACCACTCACCCACCTATGGTAGTGGTACACTCTCTTTTAGAATTCAATGCAAGTGACATCCCTCATGGTAAGCCCCTGATCAATGCTTAGATGAGCTTGATAATTTCGTTGTCAAGCAAAATCACTTTAATGAGAGGATTCAAAGCCAGTTGCATCATAATTCCCTTGCTATCAAGAGTTTCCTTGATGTTTTAAGTAGAACTGTTAATGATGTTAAAGGTCTTGTTAAGCATTTTCATATGGTTCAAACTGAGCTTGAACAAATTTATAATGTGCAAAAATATTTGCTTGCTAACAATACCAAACAAGTTGATGCGCAGGCATATGGTATAAATACCCAAGGTGGTACACACACCAAGGACCCCCTCTATCCGGAGGGGCATCCAAAAACGACCGAGCAAGATTCTCAATTGCTCGAAGAAGACATTGTCAGCTCCCCGAAGAAGAAAAAAGAAACACAAGAAAGCTGACAACTCCAATGATCCCATAATTGATGAAGAACCTATTGTTGATCCTGATAGTATATCTTTTTCCGATGCTGAAACTGAAGATGGTGCTGAACTTGATAAAGATAATGAGAAGAATGATCCTCCTGAAGTACAAGAAGAAGCACCCGACAAGCGCAAGAGATATACTACAGAAGACTTTGTTGCAAGAAGACATGGGAAGGAACGAGAACCATGGGTACAGAAATCAATGCCCTTCCCAGGTAAGTCTTGTAAAACTAAAGAAGAAGAGCATTACAATAAATTTTGTGAATGGATGAAACTTCTTTTTCTTCAAATTCCTTTGCCTGATGCTATTAAGTTGCCTCCGTTCTCGAGGTATATGAAATATATTGTTACTAATAAAAAAAAGTTCCTAATGAGGCAATATATATACTATGCTTCCTAATTACTCTTTTAGTGGTAAGATTCTTGAGAAGCTTGGTGATCCAGGTATACCCACCATTCCTTGCTCAATAAAAAATAATTATGTCGGAACTGCTTTATGTGATCTTGGTGCAGGAGTGAGTGTTATGCCTTTCTCTCTTTACAAAAGGATTTGCCTAGATAAACTAATCCCTATAGATATCTCTCTTCAAATGGCGGATAAGTCAACAGTCGTTCCTGTTGAAGTTGCTAATTGCTTGATCCTAGTGACTTTGTTGTGCTTGACATGCCCGAGGATGGGAGCATGTGTGTTATTCTTGGTAGACCTTTTCTTAACATCGCAGGTGCTATTATTGATTACAATAAAGGAAAGGTGACTTTCAATGTTAAAGAGAAGGAGCAGACGGTATATTTTTCGAAGAAGATTGATAAAAGACATGGCCTTAATTCTATTCAGAATATTGAGACCATGAAGGTTGGAGAGTGGGATTGTCCTCTACATGTGCACCACAAATATAAAACCATTATGGTGGGGACAATATCCATTAAAATAAAGGTACCATGATTCCTTTATAAGAAGTGAAACTTTTTGCTCGATATAACACTTGTTTGGTAGTAAGACTTGATCAACCTTGCTAACAAATATGTTTTATATGAGTAAAAAGAGAAGCTTGTTATGTTTTCATTTCTTTTATCTTTCATCCTCCTTGATGTACCAAACTTTTATGTTTTTGAAGCTTCATAAGTTTAACCATGGCTTCGAGCTTTTCGGAAGTTTTGCAGCTTTTAGTACTTGATTTTTTTTTCAAAAGTGAAGTTATCAGAAAAATTCCAAAAAAATTATAATAAAAATTTCCATTGAAAAAGAGACGCATGGGCACCTGGGGCCAACCAGGGGGCCACCCCTGGTCCAGGCGGCCAGGTGGCCGGCCTGGCCCCTGGCCGCGCCCACAGGTTGCCTGGGCCCACCTGGCCCCTTATCAGGTACTTCTTCTGGCCTTCTATCTCTCACTTCAATAACCCCGATTTTTCTCCTGGAGCTCGAGTTCTTGCTATTCTTGGTGGAAAATTTCGATCTCTCTCTACAGCCCCTCATTTGCATTGAGAATTTGAGCCTTTGCTCCTTGGTATGTGACTCCTCCACTCCTCCAATTAGAATTTTGATTAGTAGTCTTATTTGTGAGTATTTAGGAGTTCTTGGTTCTGTTCTTATGAGCTTGCATGCATGTTTAGAAAATTATTTATGAAGTTTTGACACAAGTTTACGCATCAGGGAAGTGAGTAGAATAGTTTGCTCCAACTCATTTTGCTTAAACCTTCGTTTTTGTGATGCACCAAAAATTTCAGAAATGAGTTCGTTTGGAAAAGCAAAAGGATGGCTTGGGAAGAAGAGACCCGAGCCTACCAATAGACTAACTAGAGCTGCAGCTTCACCTTCTACTATGAGGACAAGTTACAATGATGATATCGTGCCACCGGACTTGCTCCACGAGACGGACACGGCAGGTGCCATGGCATACCCGTGTTCAGATTTCCTTACGGCGGCAGGTATTCAGGATGAGTTTGATAACCTCTGTGCAGCTGCAAGTTTGACACGTCTCGTAACACGACGAGTGCCACAATATCCAAAACTCGCCTATTATTTTGTCAACTGGTTTAGATATAATGATAAAACTTCCACGATTTAATTCAGATTATATGAGGATGTCTTTACCATGTCTTTGGCACAATTTTGTGACGTTATAGGTGTGCAGAATGTCAGGAAGATGACCAAAATGAAAGTTCAGCCCTACGAGCTGAAATCCCTATTCACTTCCCTTTGCACCAAGGATCCGCGATACATTCACCGGGGGGAAGATCTCCAGCATCTTGTTTCCCCACATCAGGTATTTCGCATACTATATTGCTCAAGGGGTGTTAGCTCGTGACAACATAAGCAACATTTTGGCTGCGGATCTCGCTATCTTGGCAGCCGCCCTCTTAGGAGATAACACATATAATATTGGTGCTTCGATTGTCGTCGCCTCGTTGCTAACATCGGCAAAGGGCCTCACTTTGGTGGCATTTATGCCACGTTTATCCTTGAGCACCTGGGGCACACTGTACGCACGGATGATATGCCTTTTTCATTCATAAGCTTTGATCTTACAGCTATGAAGAGGCATGAGTTTGTTACTAGGACTTCTGAGTTTGGTAACCTTGTTTATATTATGAGGATTGGCAAGCTTACTACTCGCGAGATCCGTCTACCTGCACCACTTTTGTTTGATTACACTAGCAGGAACAGATGGTCCTTCACCTCGATTGAGCTCGACGAGTTCGTGATCCAGCAGCAGTTCCACAACCCCATGGAGGGGGTTGTTCCCAAGTAAGAAGAGCCTTCTTCTTGGGAGGACAGTCGGGCATCAGTCTACGCGCCCGAGGCCCCGTATGATTCTTGGAGCTACCCGTACCACCCTGGAGCCGGAGGGAGCTCGTGGAGCCCGCAGTAGCCAAGCCCAACTTAGGCCAAAAGCCTAATCTTTGGGGAGTACGCACCCTTCTCCCCTTTCATTGTATCATCTGTGGTTTCCTTTTTAATATTTTTGGAGTTTTTGCCTGTTCTTCTTTGTTCTTTCTTTGCAAAAACAACAAAAATATTTCTCCCTTCTTTTGCTTTCGTTTAACCTTTGGAAAACCCAAAAATATTTCTTTTCTCTCTTTAGTTTGCTTTGTTTGCAAAGTTCAGCTCACGTCCATGGTTGCAATTGCACTCGATTATATCTTTCTACGTTCGATTGTGCAAGTGACGATGCAATAATGACGAAGATCGACGGAAGGGATGCAACAAGGAAAGCCGGTATGAACTATATTTGTTTCTCCTTTTGTACATATGCGTGTACTTATGATCTAGAGACCAGCTTGTAGCAACATAGTGTTATGTTTACAATGATTTCCCAGTAGTTCATTCTTTCTTTGCGACTTGTCTCACATAGCTGGAGTGCATAATGTGTTATTGAAATGATTTGCATGCATTGCATTGTTCATGGTTTGGCATATTGGAGTGGTATTTCCCTTCGGAGAGTTTTTGGCACATGCTTACACATGTTTATGACTAGAAGTCTATCAAGCCTTGATGATCTTTTTGTTTCATAATAATTATATCACTTTCGTGCCTGATTCAATGTTGCTTTGTCGCTCTGCATGATTATGACCGTTATTGCTCTCTAGTTGGTCGCTTCCCCATCCTTTGCTAGCCTTCGCCTGTACTAAGCAGACTGACTGCTTGTGCATCCAAAATCCTTGAAACCAGTTGCGCCATATAAGTCCACCATACCTACCTATATGCGCTATTTATGTTCCGTCCTAAGTAAATTTGCATGTGCCGTATTTTAAATCTTCAAATAAATATTTTGTTTTGCATGCCCGAATCGCTCATGTAGCGACTAGGGGCTATGAGTATATTCCATGCTAAGTGGGTTATTCTCAAGATATGTGTTGATTCACTATCATTCATGAGAGAGTGGCTGGTAATCGGGATGCCCAGTTCCATGCTCAAAAGTCAAATCAAATTTGATGAAACAAAACTCCCCCAGGATTGTTGTTTGTATGGACGGTCCCGTGGATTCGGCCCACCGTGGAGTGTGATCGATTGGTGGAGGGGAGTAAAAACTTTACCATTCTGTTTGGGAACCACCTATAATGTATTTAGCATAAAAAGATATTGAGATCTCTTAGTTGTTACGTTGACAATTAAAGCATACCACCATTTTTTTGATTCATGTCTGTTTTAAAAGCTCACATTCTGGCAGCTTTGCAAATCAATGCTTCCCTCTGCGAAGGGCCTATGTATTTTACTTTACTGTTGAGTCATCCTCTTCTTATAAAAAGGCACTGACTGTTGAGAGCATAGTTGTCATTCTGAGTGTAATGTGCATTGTCCCAAAGCACCAGATTGTCTTCTGCATGATTTTGATATTACTCATTCTGAAATATTTATTTCTAGTCTCCTTTAAGACTCCGAAGGAGCGTCTGCATTTATGTTTTGCTTCACTCTTGGGGGCTAGCGAGTTACGACTCTAGTATGTCCGAGTCATGTGCATTGTGATCTCGTCATGATTTTCGGTTGCATATTATTCATTCTTAGTTGTTTGAAACTCTTCACATGATTGAAGGATTTCTTCGTGCATTGTCTTTGTAGAATTGCTTCAATACTTGCTGGACTTGTTCGTAGTGCATGCTTATATACATCTCATGAAGCAAAAGAGTTTGTCAAAGTTTTCTTTGTCGCTCCAATTCATTGAACTGAATTGCTTGAGGACAAGCAATATGCTAAGCTTGGGGGAGTTGATACGTCTCAAACGTATCGAATTTTCCAAACACTTTTGCTATTGTTTTGGCCTCATTCTTGCATGATTTGAATGAAACTAACCCGGACTGACGCTATTTTCAGCAAAGCTGCGTGTATGGTTTTCTTGTGTGCAAGAAAATTGATTTTTAGGCGTCCCGGAAAATACCAATGAAAAATAGAGAAAATCCACGCACCAGAAGGAACCCTGGGCCAAAAGACAGGCCAGAGGGGGGCCACTAGGCCTCCAGGCAACCTGTGGGCGCGGCCTACCCCCTCTCCGCGCTGGGAGGCTGACTGGGTGGGGTCCACCTCCTATGGTTCCCTACCTTTGCTCCTATTTTTACCTGTGACAGAGAAATCCTAGAACAGAAGTCGTTTTGCAAGTTCTCGACGCGGAGCCTCCTCCACCCTCGGTTCTTCGCTGGGAGAGCTAATCTGGAGGCTGCATTGGCCTCCGGAGAGGGGAAATCTGTTGGGGAACGTCGCAAGGGAAACAAAAATTTTCCTACGCGCACGAAGACCTATCATGGTGATGTCCATCTACGAGAGGGGATGAGTGATCTACGTACCCTTGTAGATCGTACAGCAGAAGCGTTAGTGAACGCGGTTGATGTAGTGGAACGTCCTCACGTCCCTCGATCCGCCCCGCGAACAATCCCGCGATCAGTCCCACGATCTAGTACCGAACGGACGGCACCTCCGCGTTCAGCACAGGTACAACTCGACGATGATCTCGGCCTTCTTGATACAGCAAGAGAAACGGAGAGGTAGAAGAGTTCTCCGGCAGCGTGACGGCGCTCCGGAGGTTGGTGATGATCTTGTCCCAGCAGGGCTCCGCCCGAGCTCCGCAGAAACGCGATCTAAAGGAAAAACTATGGAGGTATGTGGTCGGGCAGCCGTGAGAAAGTCGTCTCAAATCAGCCCTAAAACCTCCGTATATATAGGTGGGAGGGAGGGGAGGAGGCAGCCTCAAAACCTAAAGGTTTGGCCGAAATTGGAGGTGGAGGAGTCCTACTCCAATCCTACTTGGAGTAGGATTCCACCTTCCCACTTGGAAACTCTTTCCACCTTGTGTTTTTTCCTTCTCAAACCTTATGGGCCTTAGTGGGAACTTATTCCAGCCCACTAGGGGCTGGTTTATCTCTTCCCATAGCCCATGAGACCCCTTGGGGCGTGACACCCCTCCCGATGGTCCCCGGCACCCCTCCCGGCACTCCCGGTACACTACCGATGAGCCCGAAACTTTTCCGGTAATGCACGAAAACCTTCCGGTAACCAAATGAGGTCATCCTATATATCAATCTTCGTTTCCGGACCATTCCGGAAACCCTCGTGACGTCCGTGATCTCATCCGGGACTCCGAACAACATTCGGTAACCAACCATATAACTCAAATACGCATAAAACAACGTCGAACCTTAAGTGTGCAGACCCTGCGGGTTCGAGAACTATGTAGACATGACCCGAGAGACTCCTCGGTCAATATCCAATAGCGGGAACTGGATGCCCATATTGGATCCTACATATTCTACGAAGATCTTATCGTTTGAACCTCAGTGCCAAGGATTCATATAATCCCGTATGTCATTCCCTTTGTCCTTCGGTATGTTACTTGCCCGAGATTCGATCGTCAGTATCCGTATACCTATTTCAATCTCGTTTACTGGCAAGTCTCTTTACTCGTTCCGTAATACAAGATCCTGCAACTTACACTAAGTTACATTGCTTGCAAGGCTTGTGTGTGATGTTGTATTACCGAGTGGGCCCCGAGATACCTCTCCGTTCACACGGAGTGACAAATCCCAGTCTTGATCCATACTAACTCAACTAACACCTTCGGAGATACCTGTAGAGCATCTTTATAGTCACCCAGTTACGTTGCGACGTTTGATACACACAAAGCATTCCTCCAGTGTCAGTGAGTTATATGATCTCATGGTCATAGGAATAAATACTTGACACGCAGAAAACAGTAGCAACAAAATGACACGATCAACATGCTACGTCTATTAGTTTGGGTCTAGTCCATCACATGATTCTCCTAATGATGTGATCCCGTTATCAAGTGACAACACTTGCCTATGGCCAGGAAACCTTGACCATCTTTGATTAACGAGCTAGTCAACTAGAGGCTTACTAGGGACAGTGTTTTGTCTATGTATCCACACAAGTATTGTGTTTCCAATCAATACAATTATAGCATGGATAATAAACGATTATCATGAACTAAGAAATATAATAATAACTAATTTATTATTGCCTCTAGGGCATATTTCCAACAGTCTCCCACTTGCACTAGAGTCAATAATCTAGTTCACATCACCATGTGATTCCAACGAATCCAACACCCATATAGTTATGGGGTCTGATCATGTATTGCTTGTGAGAGAGGTTTTAGTCAACGGTTCTGAAACTTTCAGATCCGTGCGTTCTTTATAAATCTTTATGTCATCTTATAGATGCTGCTACTACGTGCTATTCGGAAATGCTCCAAATATCCACTCTACTATATGAATCCGTTTCACTACTCATAGTTATTCAGATTAGTGTCAAAGCTTGCATCGACGTTACCCTTTACGACGAACTCTTTAACCACCTCCATAATCGAGAAAAATTCCTTAGTCCATTTGTTACTAAGGATAAATTTTGACCGCTGCTAGTGATTCAAACATGGATCACTCTCTGTACCTCTCAACATACTTTGAGTCAAGGCACACTTCAGGTGCGGTACACAGCATGGCATACTTTAGATTCTACGGCTAAGGCATAGAAGACGACCTTCATCTATTCTCTTTATTCTGCCGTGGTCGGGTTTTGAGTCTTACTCAAATTCACACCTCACAACGCAACCAAGAACTCCTTCTTTGCTGGTCTATTTTGAACTCTTTCAAAAACTTGTCAAGGCATGCATCTTGTTGAAACTTCTATTAAGCGCTTTCGATCTATCTCCATAGATCCTTGATGCTCAACCTTCAAGTAGCATAATCCAGGTACTCCTTTGAAAACTTCTTTCAAACAACCTTGTATGCTTTACAGAAATTCTACATTACTTCTGATCCACAATATGTCAACCACATATACCTATCAGAAATTCTATAGTGCTCCCACTCACTTCTTTGGAAATACAAGTTTCTCATAAACCTTGTACACACCCAAAATCTTTGATCATCTCATCAAAGTGCTTATTCCAACTCCGAGATGCTTGCACCAGTCCATTGAAGGATCACTGGAGCTTGCATACTTGCTAGTATCTTTAGGATCGACAAAACCTTCTGGTTGTATCACATACAATGTTTGCTCAAGGAAACCGTCGAGGAAACAATGTTTTGACATCCTACGTGCAATATTTCATAAATAATGCAGCAACTACTAACATAATTCTAACAGACCTTTAGCATCGCTACGAGTGAGAAAGACTCATCATAGTCAACTGTTTGATCTTGTCGAAAACATCTTTGCGACAAGTCGAGCTTTTCTTAATAGTGACTTATCACCATCATCGTCTGTCTTCTTTTAAAGATCCATTTTACCCAATAGTCCCATGACCATCAAGTAGTTCTACCAAAGTCTACACTTTGTTTTCACACATGGATCCTCTCTCGGATTTTATGGCTTCCAGCCATTTGTCGGAATCTGGGCCCACCATCGCTTTTTCCATAACTCGTAGGTTCACTGTTGCTCAACAACATGACCTCCAAGACAGGGTTACCGTACTACTCTGCAGCAGTACGCGACCTTGTCGACCTACGAGGTTTGTAGTAACTTGATTCGAAGCTTAATGATCACCATCATCAGCTTCCACTTCAATTGGTGTAGGCGCCACAGGAACAACTTCCTACGCCCTGCTACACACTGGTTGAAGTGATGGTTCAATAACCTCATCAAGTTCTACTACCCTCCCACTCAATTCTTTCGAGAGAAACCTTTTCTCGAGAAAGGATCTGTTTCTAGAAACAAACACTTTGCTTTCGGATCTGAGATAGGAGATGTACCCAACTGTTTTGGATATCCTGTGAAGATGCATTTATCCGCTTTGGGTTCGAGCTTATCAGACTGAAACTTTTTCACATAAGTTTCGAAGCCCCAAACTTTCAAGAAACGACAGTTTAGATTTCTCTAAACCTCAGTCTATAATGTGTCATCTCAACGGAAATACGCGGTGCCCCATTTAAAGTGAATGTGGTTGTCTCTAATGCATAACCCATAAACGATAGTGGTAATTCGATAAGAGACATCCCAGCATGCACCATACTAAATAGTGCGTGGCTATGACGTTCAGACACATCATCACACCATGATGTTCCAGGTGGCATGAACTGTGAAACAATTTCCACATTGTCTTAACTGTGTACCAAAAATTCGTAACTCAGATATTCATTTCTATGATCATATCGTAGACAGTTCATCCTCTTGTTACGACGAACTTCACTCTGAAACAGAATTGAACTTTTCAATATTTCAGACTTGTGATTCATTAAGTAAATACTCCTGTATCTACTCAAGTCGTCAGTGAAGTAAGAACATAATGATATCCACTACGTGCCTCAACACTCACTGGACTGCATACATCAAAATGTATCACTTCCAACAAGTTACTATCTTGTTTCATCTCAATGAAAACAAGGCCCTCCTCATGTGGTATGATTTGCATGTCACTAGTGATTCGAAATCAGGTGAGTAAAGATCCATCAGCATGGAGCCTCTTCATGCAATTTATACTAACATGACTCAAGCGGCAGTGCCACAAGTAAGTGGTACTATCATCATTTAACTCGTATTTTTTGGCACCAATGTGTAACACTACAATCGAGATTCAATAAACCATTGAAGGTGATTATTCAAGCAAATAGAGTAACCATTAGTCCTTTTGAATGAATAATCGTATTGCAATAAACACGATCCAATCATGTTCATGCTTAACGCAAGCACCAAATAACAATTATTTAGGTTCAACACCAATCCCGATGGTAAAGGGGGCGTGTGACGTTTGATCATATCAACCTTGGAAACACTTCCAACACGTATCGTCACCTCGCCTTTAGCTAGTCTCCGTTTATGCCGTAGCTTTCATTTCGCGTTACTAATCACTTAGCAACCGAACCAGTATCCAATACCCTCGTGCTACTAGGAGTACTAGTAAAGTACACATCAACATTATGTATATCAAATATACTTCTCTCGACTTTTGCCAGCCTTCTTATCTACCAAGTATCTAGAGTTGCTCCGCCTCAGTGACTGTTCCCCTTATTACAGAAGCACTTAGTCTCGGGTTTGGGTTTAATCTTGGGTCTCTTCATTAGTGCAGCAACTGTTTTGCCGTTTCACGAAGTATCCCTTCTAGCCCTCGCCTTTCTTGAAACTTAGTGGTTTTTCAAACCATCAACTTTTGATGCTCCTTCTTGATTTCTACTTTCGCAGTGTCAAACGTCGCGAATCTCTCAAAGATCATTGTATCTATCCTTGATATGTTATAGTTCATCACGAAGCTCTCAAAGCTTGGTGGCAGTGACTTTTGGAGAACCATCACTATCTCATCTGGAAGATTAGCTCCCACTTGATTCAAGTGATTGTCGTACTCAGACAATCTGAGCACACGCTCAACGATTGAGCTTTTCTCCTTTACTTTGTGGTCAAAGAATTTTGTTGGAGGTCTCGTACCTCTTAACAAGGGCACAAGCATGAAATCACAATTTCATCTCTTTAGAACATCACTTATGTTCCGTGACGTTTAAAACGTTTTCGGTGCCTTGCTTCTAAGCCATTAAGTACTTTGCACTGAACTATCGTGTAGTCATCAGAAACGTGTATGTCGGATGTTCACAGCATCCACAGACGACGCTCGAGGTGCAGCACACCGAGTGGTGCATTAAGGACATAAGCCTTCTGCGCAGCAACGAGGACAATCCTCGGTTTTACAGACTCAGTCTGCAAAGTTTGCTACTATCAATTTTCAACTAAATTTTCTCTAGGAACATAAAAAAACAGTAGAGCCATAGCGCAAGCTACATCGTAATTCGCAAAGACCATTAGACTATGTTCATGACAATTAGTTCAATTAATCATATTACTCAAGAACTCCCACTCAAAAAGTACATCTCTCTAGTCATTTGAGTGGTACATGATCCAAATCCACTATCTCAAGTCCGATCATCACGTGAGTCGAGAATAGTTTCAGTGGTAAGCATCCCTATGCTAATCATATCAACTATATGATTCATGCTCGACCTTTCGGTCTCACGTGTTCCGAGGCCATGTCTGCACATGCTAGGCTCGTCAAGCTAAACCCGAGTGTTCTGCGTGTGCAACTGTTTTGCACCCGTTGTATGTGAACGTTGAGTCTATCACACCCGATCATCACGTGGTGTCTCGAAACGAAGAATTGTCGCAACGGTGCACAGTCGGGGAGAACACAATTTCGTCTTGAAATTTTAGTGAGAGATCACCTCATAATGCTACCGTCGTTCTAAGCAAAACAAGGTGCATAAAAGGATTAACATCACATGCAATTCATAAGTGACATGATATGGCCATCATCACGTGCTTCTTGATCTCCATCACCAAAGCACCGGCACGATCTTCTTGTCACCGGCGCCACACCATGATCATCCATCAACATGTTGCCATCGGGGTTGTCGTGCTACTTATGCTATTACTACTAAAGCTACATCCTAGCAAAATAGTAAACGCATCTGCAAGCACATATGTTAGTATAAAGACAACCCTATGGCTCCTGCCGGTTGCCGTACCATCGACGTGCAAGTCGATATTTCTATTACAACATGATCATCTCATACATCCAATATATCACATCACATTGTTGGCCATATCACATCACAATCATACCCTGCAAAAACAAGTTAGACGTCCTCTAATTTTGTTGTTGCATGTTTTACGTGGTGACCAAGGGTATCTAGTAGGATCGCATCTTACTTACGCAAACACCACAACGGAGATATATGAGTTGCTATTTAACCTCATCCAAGGACCTCCTCGGTCAAATCCGATTCAACTAAAGTTGGAGAAACCGTCACTTGCCAGTCATCTTTGAGCAAAGGGGGTTACTCGTAACGATGAAACCAGTCTCTCGTAAGCGTACGAGTAATGTCGGTCCAAGCCGCTTCAATCCAACAATACCGCGGAATCAAGAAAAGACTAAGGAGGGCAGCAAAACGCACATCACCGCCCACAAAAACTTTTGTGTTCTACTCGAGAAGACATCTACGCATGAACCTAGCTCATGATGCCACTGTTGGGGAACGTCGCAAGGGAAACAAAAAATTTCCTACGCGCACGAAGACCTATCATGGTGATGTCCATCTACGAGAGGGGATGAGTGATCTACGTACCCTTGTAGATCGTACAGCAGAAGCGTTAGTGAACGCGGTTGATGTAGTGGAACGTCCTCACGTCCCTCGATCCGCCCCGCGAACAATCCCGCGATCAGTCCCACGATCTAGTACCGAACGGACGGCACCTCCGCGTTCAGCACAGGTACAACTCGACGATGATCTCGGCCTTCTTGATCCAGCAAGAGAAACGGAGAGGTAGAAGAGTTCTCCGGCAGCGTGACGGCGCTCCGGAGGTTGGTGATGATCTTGTCTCAGCAGGGCTCCGCCCGAGCTCCGCAGAAACGCGATCTAGAGGAAAAACTATGGAGGTATGTGGTCGGGCAGCCGTGAGAAAGTCGTCTCAAATCAGCCCTAAAACCTCCGTATATATAGGTGGGAGGGAGGGGAGGAGGCAGCCTCAAAACCTAAAGGTTTGGCCGAAATTGGAGGTGGAGGAGTCCTACTCCAATCCTACTTGGAGTAGGATTCCACCTTCCCACTTGGAAACTCTTTCCACCTTGTGTTTTTTCCTTCTCAAACCTTATGGGCCTTAGTGGGAACTTATTCCAGCCCACTAGGGGCTGGTTTATCTCTTCCCATAGCCCATGAGACGCCTTGGGGCGTGACACCCCTCCCGATGGTCCCTGGCACCCCTCCCGGCACTCCCGGTACACTACCGATGAGCCCGAAACTTTTCCGGTAATGCACGAAAACCTTCCGGTAACCAAATGAGGTCATCCTATATATCAATCTTCGTTTCCGGACCATTCCGGAAACCCTCGTGACGTCCGTGATCTCATCCGGGACTCCGAACAACATTCGGTAACCAACCATATAACTCAAATACGCATAAAACAACGTCGAACCTTAAGTGTGCAGACCCTGCGGGTTCGAGAACTATGTAGACATGACCCGAGAGACTCCTCGGTCAATATCCAATAGCGGGACCTGGATGCCCATATTGGATCCTACATATTCTACGAAGATCTTATCGTTTGAACCTCAGTGCCAAGGATTCATATAATCCCGTATGTCATTCCCTTTGTCCTTCGGTATGTTACTTGCCCGAGATTCGATCGTCAGTATCCGTATACCTATTTCAATCTCGTTTACTGGCAAGTCTCTTTACTCGTTCCGTAATACAAGATCCCGCAACTTACACTAAGTTACATTGCTTGCAAGGCTTGTGTGTGATGTTGTATTACCGAGTGGGCCCCGAGATACCTCTCCGTTCACACGGAGTGACAAATCCCAGTCTTGATCCATACTAACTCAACTAACACCTTCGGAGATACCTGTAGAGCATCTTTATAGTCACCCAGTTACGTTGCGACGTTTGATACACACAAAGCATTCCTCCAGTGTCAGTGAGTTATATGATCTCATGGTCATAGGAATAAATACTTGACACGCAGAAAACAGTAGCAACAAAATGACACGATCAACATGCTACGTCTATTAGTTTGGGTCTAGTCCATCACATGATTCTCCTAATGATGTGATCCCGTTATCAAGTGACAACACTTGCCTATGGCCAGGAAACCTTGACCATCTTTGATTAACGAGCTAGTCAACTAGAGGCTTACTAGGGACAGTGTTTTGTCTATGTATCCACACAAGTATTGTGTTTCCAATCAATACAATTATAGCATGGATAATAAACGATTATCATGAACTAAGAAATATAATAATAACTAATTTATTATTGCCTCTAGGGCATATTTCCAACAAAATCATCGCCATCGTCATCACCATCACCACTCCATCACCCTTCCATGGCTTCCCCCATCATGTGTGAGTAATCCTTGTTGTAGGTGAAAGGGATGGTAGGGATTGGATGAGTTAGATCATGTAATAGTTCGTCGGATTGTTGGGGGTATGTTGCGTGTCATCTACTATGGTGTTTATCATCTTTGCTACTACTTGTTACTCCTAATGTTTGTCACTTAGGGCCCGAGTGCCATGATTTCAGATCTGAATACCTTATGTTTTCATGAATATATTTGTGTTCTTGATCCTATCTATGAGTATTACGCACCTATTGTAGTCCGGAACCGGCGATCCCAATGGTGATAGCTTGGGACACCAAAGGGGATAGAATATGATTTGAGGATTCCATGTATCCATTGATTGTTAATGCTTTGTTCCGGTGCTCTTTGACAAGAGCACCTTAATCTCCATAAGTTCCTTTTGGACCCGTTGGTAGCGGGATGGTAGGACAAAAGGTGTTGTGCAAGTTCTTATTGAAAGCATGCACGACTACCTTGGGATACATGCCTAATGTTTGATATTTGCCTAGATGATCATTACTTTTCTATGTGCCTTGCCCCAAGTTAAACACATGATATCTCTCATCCATGACTACCCATCCATCTCCCTAGCCTACAGTGCTTTAATCCTGCTAGTTATTAGTTGCTCTACTTTAGCTGTTTTACTTTCGTTGCTTTGCCACCATGATTTCCGTTGCCACGATCACTTTCATATCACCGTTGCTACTAATATTTCGTTGCCAAGCAAGTATCTTTCAGGTGCGGTTGAATTGATAACTCAACTATTAAAGCTTATAAATATTCTTTGGCTCCCCTTGTGTCGTATCAATAAATTGGGTTAACTTACCCGCAAAGACTGTTGCGATCCCCTACGCTTGTGGGTCATCAGTAGGAGAGGTTGATTTGGTGGAAAGAAGTTTGGGGAGGCTAGATATCAAGTTTCAAATTGGATTGGAATATCTTCGTGTCAATTCATGAGTAGGTGGTTCTCTCTCAGAAAAAGGATCTAGAAGTGAAGTGTGTGTTCTGAGTGCTTCTCCCACAAATGAGAGGTGGGTGAAAGGGTATATATAGGCAACATCCAAAATCCAACAATTACTCACAAAAGAGCAAACTGGGTGACACCGAAGTTGGAAACTCGGTGGTACCGACTAGCACTAAAGGTGTGAACTTTTGAATCTTGATGATACCGATATATACAACTCGGTGGCACCGAAAAGGTGACTAACAGTGAGATGGCCAAACTCGGTGGCACCGATACTCAAACTCGGAAATTTTGATTTTGTGTATCTTGGCAACAGAATGTTGGTCACCCAAACTCGGTAGCATCTATGCCGTTTCGGTTGCACCGATTTGGTGGGAATGGCTAGGGTTTTGTCTGAGGTTCAAACTCGGTGGGTCTGATGTGGAAATGTTGGTGACATCGAATTTGTGAATGTGGAACTTGACATAGTGGATATGTGGGAAAAATGACTGTGTGTTTTGGTGCCTAACTTTGATCATTTGAGCAATCGGTTCATTTTACTACCTCATCCCCTTTTAATAGTATTGGCTTTCCTATGGATTCAAAAGTGATTTCTCACAAATATAAAATGAAGAGTCTTCTAGCTTGAAGCTTGAGCCAATATTATTCCTTTCTTGCATCCAGGGGTATTTGCACATAAACCTTAAGCCATAGCTCTCCATGGACTAATCCCAAAATATCTATGTAAAAGTGTTAGTCCAAGAGTCAATGTATGTTGTCATGAATTATCAAAATCACCAAGGGAGCATATGTGCTTTCAAAATATGTACCACACCATCAATCACGTTGTTGAATGCTTTCGCTTAGCGATCTACAAAGGTATGTAGATCCAATCTCTCCACTCGTAGATGGTCATCACCAAAGATAGACATGTTTGCACGTAGGATTTTTTTTGTTTCTCATGCAACATTCCCCAACACTGGCATCAAGAGCCAGGTCTATGGGTAGATAGCATCTCAAGTAGAACACAAAGGAGTTTGTGGGCGTTGAATTTTAGATTGCTTCCCTCCTTTTTCTTTTCTTGATTCCGCGGTATTGTTGGCTGAAGCGGCCCCGACCAACTTTACTCGTCCACGTACGAGAGACCGGTTCCATCGACTAACATGCAACCTCTTGCATAAAGATGGCTGGCGGGTGTCTGGCTCTCCTACTCTACTTGAATCAGATATGACAAAAGGCGGTCCTTGTAGAAGGTTAAATAGCAACCTGCATATCACCGTTGTGGTTTTGCGTAAGTAAGAAACGTTCTTGCTAGATACCCATAACGGCCAGGCAAAATTTGCAACAACAAATTACATGACATATAACTTGTTTTTTTAGGGTATGTATGTGATGTGATATGGCCAAAGACATGATGTGATATATGTGATGTATGAGACGATCATGTTGTAATAATTAATATCGACTTGCATGTCGATGCTACAACAACCGGCATGAGCCATAGGGTTATCTTTAATTTTTGTATGACCGGCGTGTCACTCATTAGGCGCTAAGTGATGCTTTACTTTATCGCTAAATGGTACCAATAGTAGTACAAGCATGGTTGGCGGGACAACCTCGATGGTAGCATAATGATGGACATCATGGTGTGGCGCCGGTGACCGTTGAGATCATGCCGGTGCTTTGGACATGGAGATCAAAAGCACAAGTTCATGGCCATATCATGTCACTTATGATTTGCATGTGATGTTAATCCTTTTATGCACCTTGTTTTTCTTAGTACGACGGTACCATTATAAGGTGATTCCTCACTTAATTTCAAGATAAAATTGTGTTCTCCCCGAGTGTGCACCGTTGCGGAAGTTCGTCGTTTTGAGACACCACGTGATGATCGAGTGTGATAGACTCTACGTTCACATGCAACGGGTGGAAGACAGTTTTGCACACGTGGAACTCTTGGGTTAAACATGACGAGCCTAGTATGTACAGACATGGCCTCGGAACACAAGAGACCGAAAGGTCGAACATGAGTCATATAGTTGATATGATCAACATGGAGATGTTCACCATTGAAGCCACCTCACATCAGGTGATGAACGGGCATGGGTTGGTAGATTTGGATCATGTGTCCCTCGAATGACTAGAGGGTTATCAATTTGAGTGGGATTTTTTAGTAATATGATTAACTAAACTCATTATCTTGAACATTAGTTTAAGTAATCTTTGCAAATTTATATTGTAGATCAATGGCCTCTGTAGTAGCACCCCTGAATTTTAATGCGTTCCTAGAGAAAGCTAAGCTGAACGATGATGGAAGCAACTTTGTTTAATCGGCCCATAATCTGAGGTTTGTCCTCGTGGTTTCTCTAAATAACTATGTCCTTGATACATCGCTAGGTGACATGCCACCCCAACCGGCAACCCAGGATGTTATGATTATATGGCAGTCACGTCTAGATGACTACTTAGTAGTTCAGTGTGCGATCTTGTATGGCCTAGAACCTGGACTTCAAAGATGTTTTGAACGTCATGGAGCATATGAGATGTTCCAAGAGTTGAAGTTTATCTTTGAGAAAAATGCCCGGATTGAGAGGTATGAGACCTTGATAAGTTCTATGCTTGCAAGATGGAGGAGAACGGGTCTATTAGTGAGCATGTACTTAGAATGTCTGAGTATGAAAATCATCTGGCTGAGTTGGGAATTGCTCTCCCGCCAGAGGCGATCACTGACAGAATTCTCCAATCACTCCCACCTAGCTACAAAAGCTTTGTGCTGAACTACAACATGCAAGGGATGAATAATTCAGTTACCGAGCTGTTTGCGATGCTGGAAGTCGGTGAGTCAAAAATCAACAAAGAACATCAAGTGTTGATTGTCAATAAGTCCACCAGTTTCAAGAAAAATGGCAAGGGAAAGAAAGGGAAATTGAAGAAGAGTGGCAAAGCTGTTGCCCCTCCCGTGAGGAAACCCAAGGCTGGGCCCAAGCCAGAGACTGAGTGCTATCATTGCAAGGGGACTGGTCACTGGAAGCGGAACTGCCCCAAGTATCTGTCGACAAGAAGGCGGACAACGCCAAACAAGGTATATATGATATACATGTTATTCATGTGTACCTCACCAACTCTCATTGTAGTGCCTGGGTATTTGATACTGGTTTGGTTGCTCACGTTTGCAACTCAAAACAGGAATTGCGGAATAGATGAAGGTTGACGAAGGATGAAGTGATGATGCGCGTGGGAAATGGTTCCAAGGTTGATGTGATCGCTGTCAGCACGCTCTGACTTCGTTTACCATCGAGATAAGTGATGAACCTGAATAATTGTTATTTTTTGCATGTGTTAAGCATGAACATTATATGTGGATCTTGTTTATTGCGAGACAATTACTCATTTAAATCAGAGAAAAATGGTTGTTCTATTTATATGAGTAATATCTTTTATGGTCATGCACCCAATGTGAGGGGTTTATTCTTCTTGAATCTCGATAGTAATGACATGCTTGTCCATAACATTGATGCCAAAAGATGCAAAGTTAATGATAAAACCACTTTCTTGTGGCACTGCCGCTTGGGTCATGTTGGTATAAAGCGCATGAAGAAACTCCATGCCGATGGACTTTTGGAGTCACTTGATTTTGAATCACTTGACACATGTGAACCATGCCTCATGGGCAAGATGACCAAAACTCCGTTCTCCGAAACAATGGAGCGAGCAAGTGACTTGTTGTAAATCATACATATTGATGTGTTCGGTCCGATGAACATTGAGGCGCACGGTGGATATCATTATTTTCTCACCTTCAGTGAAGATTTGAGTAGATATGGTTATATTTACTTAATGAAACACAAGTCTGAAACGTTTGAAAAGTTCAAGCAATTTCAGAATGAAGTAGAGAATCAACATAACAAGAAGATCAAATTCCTATGATCTGATCGAGGAGGAGAATATCTGAGTTATGAGTTTGGCACTCACTTAAGATAGAGCAATGGTGTGTCCGAATGTCGTAATCGTACTTTATTGGATATGTACGTCCATGATGTCTCTTGTCGATTTGCCATTAACATTTTGGGGCTATGCATTAGATACAACTGCATTCACTTTAAATAGGGCACCATCCAAATCCGTTCAGACGACGCCATATGAACTATGGTTTGGTAAGAAACCAAAGTTGTCATTTCTTGAAGTTTGGGTATGTGATGCTTATGTCAAGAAGCTTCAGCGTGAAAAGCTAGAACCCAAAGCAGAGAAATTTTTCTTCATAGGACACCCAAAAGAGATATTTGGGTAGACCTTCTATCTCAGATCCGAAGGCAAAGTGTTTAACGCTAAAAATGGAACATTTCTTGAGAAAGAGTTTTTCTTGAAAGAATTGAGTGGGAGGAACATAGAAGTTGATGAGGTTGTTGAACCTTTACTTGAACCACATAGTAGCGGATCACAAAAATATGTTTTTGTGGAACATACACTAGTTGAAGAGGAAGCCAATAATGATGATCATGTAGATTCGGATCAAGTTGCTATCGAACCTCGTAGGTCGACAAGGGCACACACTGCTCGTGAGTGGTACGGTAACCCTGTCTTAACGGTCATGGACAATGATGAACCTACGAGCTATGTAGAAGCGATGGTGGGCCTGGATTCCAATAAATGGTTAGAGGCCACGAAATCCGAGATATGATCCATGTATGAAAACAAAGTGTGGACTTTGGAAGAACTACCTCAAGGGCGAAAGGCCATTCAGAATAAATATGTCTTTAAGAAGAAGACGGACGCCGGCGGTAATGTAAACATCTATAAAGCTCGACTTATGGAAAAGGAATTTTCACAAGTTCAAGGAGTTGACTATGATGAGACTTTCTCACTCGTAGCTATGCTCAAGTCCGTCAGAATCATGTTAGCAATAGCTGCATTTTTCGATTATGAAATTTGGCAGATGAATGTCAAAGCAGTGTTCCTTAACAGTTTCCTTAAGGAAGAGTTGTATATGATGCAACCGGAAGGTTTTGTCGATCCTGAGAATGCTAACAAAGTGTGCAAACTCCAGCGATCAATTTATGGACTGGTGCAAGCATCTCGGAGTTGGAATGAGTGTTTTGATGAGGTGATCAAAGCGTTTGGGTTTATACAAGTTTATGGAGAAGCTTGTATTTACAAGAAAGTGAGTGGTAGCTCTATAGCGTTTCTAATATTATATGTGGATGACATATTGCTGATTGGAAACAATATAGAATTTTTGGGAGGAGTAACGGATTACTTGAACAAGTGTTTTTCAATGAAGGACGTAGGAGAAGCTGATTACATATTAAGCATCAAGATTCATAGAGATAGATTGAGATGCTTAATAGGACTTTCACAGAGCACATACCTTGACAAAGTTTTTGAAGAAGTTCAATATGAACAGTCCAAGAAAGGGTTCTTGCCTGTGTTGCAAGGTGTTAAGTTGAGTAAAACTCAATGCCCAGTGACTGCGGAAGATAGAGAAAATATGAGTGTTGTCCCCTATGCTTCAGCCATAGGCTCTATCATGTATGCAATGTTGTGCACAAGACCTGATGTCAGCCTTGCCATAAGTTTGGCGGGAAGGTTTCAAAGAGATCCGGGTATGGAACACTTGACAATGGTCAATAATATTCTGAAGTACCTGAAAAGGACGAAGGAAATGTTTCTCGTGTATGGTGGTGATTAAGAGCTCATCGTAAAGGGTTACATTGATGCAAGCTTTGGCACTAATCCAAATGACTCTAAGTCGCAAACTGGATACGTATATATTCTCAATGGGGGTGCGGTAAGCTGGTGCACTTTCAAGCAGAGCATTGTAGATGATTCTACATGCAAAGAGGAGTATATAGCTGCCTCGGAGGCGGCTAAAGAAGGTGTTTGGATGAAGGACTCCATGACAGATCCTGGAGCTGTGCCAAGTGCACTCGATCCAACGACTCTGCTTTGTGACAACATTGGTACCATTGCTCTAGCCAAGTAACCAAGGTTTCACAAGAGGATCAGACACAAAAAGCGATGCTTCAATTCCATACACAATTACATCAAGGAGGAGGACATAAATATTTTCAAAGTGCAGATGCATCTGAATGTTGCAGACCCGTTGACTAAATATCTTCCATGAGCGAAACATGATCAACACCAGAACTATATGGGTGTTAGATTCATTACAACGTTAATCACATGGAGATGTGAGCTAGATTATTGACTCTAGTGCAAGTGGGAGACTCTTGGAAATGTGCCCTAGAGACAATAATAAAATAGTTATTATTATATTTTGTTGTTCAATATAAACGTTTATGATCCATTCTAGAATTGTATTGATTGGAAACTAAAATACATGTGAGGATACATAGACAACACAATGTCCCTAGTAAGCCTCTAATGGACTAGCTCATTGATCAAAGATGGTCAAGTTTTCCTGACCATGGACATGAGTTGTCATTTGATAACGGGATCACATCATTAGGAGAATGATGTGATGGAAAAGACCCAAACTATAAACGTTATAAACGTAGCATATGATCGTGTCAGTTTACTGCTACTGTTTTCTACAGGACAAAGTATGTATTCCTATGACCATGAGATCATGCAACTCCCGGACACCGGAGGAATGCTTTGTGTGTATCAAACATCACAACGTAACTGGGTGACTATAAAGGTGCTCTACATGTATATCCAAGGGTGTCTGTTGGGTTGGCATGGATCGAGACTAGGATTTGTCACTCCGTGTGACCGAGATGAATCTGTGGGGCCCACTCGGTAAGACAACATCACAATAAGCTAGCAAGCAATGTGACCAAGAGTTAGTCGCGGGATCTTGTATTACAGAACGAGTAAAGAGACTTGTCGGTAATGAGTTTTAACCAGGTATGCAGATACCGACGATCGAATCTTAGGCAAGTAACAAACCAAAGGACAAAGGGAATAGCATACGTGATTGATTGAATCCTTGACATTGAGGTTCAACCGATGGAAGATATTCGTAGAATATGTAGGACATAATATGGACATCGAGGTCCAGCTGTTCGTTATTGATCAGAGATTGCCTCGGTCAAGTTTGCATAGTTCTCGATCCCGGAAGGTCTTCACACTTAAGGTTCGGTGATGATATACGCATAATTGAGTCATAGTGTTGGTGACAGAAGGTTGTTCAGAGTCGTGAATGAGATCCCAGACGTGACGAGGAACTATGAAATAGTCCGGAGGTAAAGATTGATATATAGGATGATGGTCATCGGGATCCGGAAGAGTTCCGAGGCGTACCGAAGGATTCACGGAGTACCGAAAGGGGTTTCCGGAGGCCCCGACAAATGTTGGGGGGCCTCATGGACCAAGGAGCGGGGGCACCGTAGCCCACCAGGTGGCTGGGCATAGCCCCTCTCCCCAACCACTTCGGCCGAAGGGGGGGCGGGCCTCCTTTGGGGCGTAGCCATCCCAACTTGGGTGGCAAGGCACCCAAGTGGGGGGCACCCTTAGCCTAGCCGCCGCCCCTCCTCCCTTGGCTGCCGGACCCTAGGGGGTAACCCTAGGGTGCCCTCCCCTCTCCCTTCCTCCTAAATATAGAGAGGTAGAGAGGAGGCAGCCACACGACAATCTTTCCACGGCGCTGCCCCTGCCGTCCCTCGTAGTTTCCCTCCTCCATAACCACTTGGCGAAGCGCTGTCGGGCTGTCACCACCAACACCTCACCACGCTGTCGTGCTGGCGAAGGATTTAGTATGCTACTTCACCATCGCTCACTGGATCGAGGAGCTGAAGGCGTCACCAAGATGTACGTGTGTTGAACACAGAGGTGCCGTCCGTTCGGCACTTGATCGGGAGATCGCGGGACGGTTCGTGATTAGATCGCGAAGATGTACCACTACATCAACCGCGTTCTTTAACGCTTACGCTTAGCAATCTACAAAGGTATGTACATCTAATCTCTCCACTCGTAAATGGTCATCACCATGGACAGATATGTTTGCACGTAGGAAATTTTTTGTTTGCCGTGAACCAATCTTCTAGGACGCCAAGGCACCCAAGAAGAACAAGCTCTAAGGTACCAAGCACCCAAGAGTAATAAGCTTCTCAGACTTCACTACCATGTATCACGGTGGAGAACTCAAACCTATGCACCAAATGCAATGGCAAGGGCACAGGGAGTGCCCAAGTCCTTATCTCCCAAATACCTCCACAACAACTAACACTGTGGAAGAAAATGAGAGGAAGAATGAAGAAGAACACGAAGAACTCCACGATCTAGATGCAAGGGGTTCCCCTCGCATAGAGGAGAAAGTGATTGGTGGAAATGTGGATCTAGATATCCTGTCTCTTCTCCCTCAAGAACTAGCAAGAATCATAGGAGCGATTGAGAGTTAGCAAGCTCAAAGAGGGTCAACAATGGGGGAAGAACACGAGCTCAAAGGATGGGGTTCAATGGGGAAGAAGAACCCCTTTTATAGGAAGGGAAAATCTAACCATTACCCTCTCATCCCACACATGAGTGGTACTACCACTGGGAAAGAGGGCAGCAGTCAACGAGGGAGGCAAAGGCCGGTAGTAGAGTTGTAGCGATAGTACCGCTGCGAGGAGCGGTACTACCGATCATAAGAAGTAGTACCGCCTCCTATATCCTCTTATCGCCTGCTAAGGACCTATCCAGTAATACCAAGGGGTTCTGGCATGGTAGTAACAAGCAGTACTACCGCTTGATGGGGGGTACTACGGCCCTGCACTACCACTCTAGAAACCGCTCACACCGACACGAAAAGTGTCGAGACCTAGAGGCAGCGGTACTAGCGAGCGGAACTCACAAGAGTACTTCCGCCCGAGAGCGGTACCACAACTGCCAGGGCGGTACTACTGATCATAAGAGGTAGTACTTCTCTAGGGAGCGGTAGTACCGCTTGGATCATTCTAGGTAGACCATAGGCAACACATGAAAAGAGTGAATACTAGAACTGCCATATTTTTCGCATCCGAGCTTCGAATGGAGCATACTCAAGCTTATTGGATTCCCGACGACAAGAGCTATGCATCATCCTATGAGTGAAGAAAAGGCAGTATAAAATGCCAATGATATAGAGATGTGAAAACCTCTATGAGTGAAGAACCGACAAAAACTCCAACATCGAAAACATATGGACTCCGTTTTCATGAACTCGAGCTTTTCATAAAGATGACCATAAGGTCTGAAACTCACAAAGAGAAACACCAAACAAGAACCAAGAAAGATGATGCAAGGATGCAAATGGTTTGAGATCTCAATGAACGATATGATCAAGCTAATCATTTGAGAGCCCCCCTTGACTGTACGACAATCTATCCTAAAATATAAAACCTATCAAGGGCAAACTTATAACTTGCACATAGTTCACTTGAGCTAGACGATGACTATCTTGACTTGCTCAAGATGGTCCACCTTCTCTTTTGTATTGGTTTGATGAAAACTAGTTTTTTGCCCCCCCCCCCCATACTCACTATGGGTGAGACACTCTTCAGCACATCTTCACAACTCCATTGCCATCACAATGGTTGGCAAGATTCAAGCATGATATCTTCGTGATGCTCCACTTGAACTTGCACACCACAATCTTGATGACGATCACCACTTGACATTATCCTCCATGGGTTGTATGAGATCTTCCTCTTGAAGCAAGCCCATGGAAACACACCTAAACCCACATAGAACTCTCACGAAGACCATGGGTTAGTACACAACGTGTAATGGACAATGCTTACCATACCATGAGATCACTTGATCCCTCTCGGTACATCTTGTATGCTTTGTGTGTTGATCAACTTGATTCACTCTTTCACTTAGTATTGATCAACCTTGTGTCTTTATGACCAATATTTGGATATAACCTTGAATACCACCTTGGTCATCATATAATCGCCTTGAAACCAACAGATGGACTTCAAGAAGTGTCTATGCACAAATCCTTCAAATATAACACAAGGAAACCATTATTCCATAGGGATTGTCATCAATTACCAAAACCACATGTGGAGAAATTTGCTTTAACACCTTGCAATAGTTTTGCAACATTAAGATAGTAATATGTGGTGGCACCAGTGGATGATTGTGGATTAGTAGGAATATTGGTGTTAAGGTTTTTGATTGATCAAGCATGCACGTATAGCCTCTAGTTATGCGATGAACTTGAAGCATGACTTGTAATTTATTTAAGTTCTTTGTGCTCTTATAATCGGGGGCACGCGATGGTTAACTCCTACCAACCTCCTTCGTAGGGGCATGTGAGTAGTAATTTTCTTGGAGGGAGATGATAAAGCTTTGCAATAAGTATATGAGTTGTTTATGACGAATGTGAATCCATGAATGTACGCACACTTACCTTTCCACATATTTTCTAGCCTCTTCTGTACCATGCATTGCCCATTCTCACCTCGAGGATCGGTACAAACTTTGTGAGTGCATCCAAACTCCGCGACATGGTATGGTCTGCTGCACATAAGCCACCTTATATCTTCCTCAAAAAACCAACATACCTACCTATCATGGCATTTCCATAGAAATTCCGAGATATATTGCCATGCAACTTCCACTATTACATCATATGACTTGTGTGTTCGTTGTCATATTGCTTTGCATGATCATGTAGCTGACATAGTATTTGTGGCAAAGTGATACTTGTGATCCGCGTTGGGTTTTCCATGAAGTGGAACGAGTAATTACAGCACAATACAGGTAAGTATTTCCCTTTGTTAAGAAACCAAGGTTTATCGAACCTACATGAATAGCAATCCTCAACTGTCTTCAAAGACTGCACACGAAAGAGAAAACAACTTGCACCCAAGGCAGGCAAGAGGGTTGTCATCCCCTTGATCTCATTATTTGGAAGAAAATGAGGAGTGTAGATAATTGTAAATTTCAAAATAAAAGAAAAGACAAATAAAGGCAAAAAGGTAAAGATAAGTTTTGTGAATATATAAGTGAATAGACCCGAGGGCCATGGTGTTCCCTAATGGCATCTGTCATGAAATCAACACATTGTGGGTAAACAAATTAGTGTTCGGAAATTGACAGAAAAGCAGATAGTTATGTGATGTTCACGCAATGATCATGTGTATATAGGCATCACATCCATAAGCAAATAGAGCGACTCCTGCCTGCATGTACTCCTATTCCTCCACTTCAAGAGCGCTTCTATTCTTGCCTCTCTACATATAAAGTTCATGACAAACAGAGTAATGCTTGGAGAACGATGGCATGATGTAGGCAAAGTAAACTCTGCCAATATGAATTAACCCCATCGTTTTATACTTAGTAGAAACAACACAAAGACATATCTTGTCCCCTTCTGTCACTAGGATATAGAAAGCCATCCGGTTGAACCCACTACAACGCACCCCTCTCACTGAAGAATTATCAATATGCTTGGCCAAATAAATTCAATAGACCGGACAGATTTATGAAGCTATGATGATCATGAAATTAAGAATCATAATAATTTCATAGAAGACTCAAATACTTCTCATGAATAATCTGAATGTAAACCCACAATTCATCTGATCGGAATAGACGCGTCGTACAAAAGTATTACATCACATGGATAAAAACGAAGATGCGATGACCATTGTATTGAATATAAAGAGAGAGAGCCATCTAGGTACTAACTACGGACCCGTAGGTATGTGGTGAACAACTCACACATCATCACGAGGGTAGCAAGGTTGATGAAGAGGCCCTCCATGATCGATCCCCCCTTCACTAGGCTGCCGAAACAGAGCTCCAGATGAGTTCGCTGCCAAATGCACACTTGCAGCAATGGAAAAAGTGTTTCATTATGTTCTTTAGGGTTTTTGGAATATATGTGAATTCATAGGCTAGATAATGAAGGTAGGTGGGCGACCAAGGAAGGACAAGCCATCAGGGCATGCCAACCCCCCTGGTCGCGCCCTGTTGGCTTGTGCCTCCCTCGTGTGGCTTCTGGCCTTCTCCCATGGCTTCTAGGTATTCTTTTGGTCCAGGATAAAATCGTAAAAAAGTTTCGGGGCAATTGGACTTTGTTTGGTACTGTAAACGTGAAAAGTAAAAAAACACGCAAAAAGCAGCAACTGACACTAGGCACTGGTTCAATAGGTTAGTGCTCAGAATAATATAAATTGGTAAATTACTACTCAAAAAGTATCCTAGAATAATCATATAATAGCATCGAACAATCGAAAATTATAGATACATTGGAGACGTATCAAGCATCCCCAAGCTTAATTCCCGCTCGTCCGCGAGTAGGTACGTGATAAAAAGAATTTTTTATGTGACATGCTACCCAATATGTAATATTTTGCATGTATGCTCACTAAGAAATGATGAATTAAAAAACACCAACATAGTAATATTTATAAGCACAAGCAACAAAATCATCAACCTTTCAAATTCTACAAATGTCAAGCACCACGGTGTCCAAGTCAGGCAATTGGATAGTAATTTTCAATGTTTATCAACTTTTTATTCTTCACGCAATACATGAGCGTGAAGCATGGACATAGCATAAATGTGGAATAGAATATTGTGGTAGATATCAAAGGGGTAAAAACTGGAGAAGATAGTCTCACATCAACTAGGCGTACTGACGGGCTATGGAGATGCCCATCGGTAGATGCCAATGCAAGGAGTAGGGATTGCCATGCAAATGATGCACTAGAGCTATAAGTGTATGAAAGCTGAAGTGAAGCTAACTGGGTGTGCATGCAACTTGCTTGCTCACGAAGACCTCGGGCATTTGAGGAATCCCGTCATCGCAATATACAAGCCAGTATACAACCCAAGTTTATAATAATGAAAATGACATATCATGAGACTCTCTATATGAAGAACAAGGTGCCACTTTTAGGCACAAGTGTGGTAAGGGATAGTAGCAAAGTCCCTTCTCTATTTTTCTCTATTTTTACTTTTTTTATTTTTCATGTATATATATATATATATATATATATATATATATATGTTGGACAAATTTTCTCTACCACCGGTGGTAGTTACCATCACTTGCGTTTTGTATGTTCTATGTATTATCTAGCAAATCGAAGAGTATTTACGCGTAGTATGTAGTATATAAAAATGTTTAGGTAGTATATATACTATTTTTGGTAGTATGTATCATATTTGGTATATGTTCTTTTTAACATACAAATATATATGTATTTCACAAATATAATAAAAACTATGGGTTAACATGTATTTTTTTCATGTAACTCACATGAAAAATCTTATATGTATTATATGAACATAATTAAAATGATAAATTAGTATATATACTATCGCATGATAGTATATGGAACATGTGGGGTAACTAGCCCTGGGTGGTAGGATGTATATATATATTATGGTGGTATCATTTGGCCTGCCCCATTTTTATTTCCTCAATGGCACAATGCTCTAATAATGATGATCACCACACTTTTTTACTTACAACTCAATAAAAACTCAGTATGAAGAATTATGAAGCAATATGGCTCAATATGAATGCCTCTCATAGTGTAGCGGGATGTGCAGCGATCTAGCGTGACATGTATCGGCAATATAATGAACGATGGCTTTGCCACAAATCCTATGTCGGCCCTATATCATCATGCAAAGCAATATGCTGATGAACGAACTAGTCATATGATGTAACAGTAGAATTTGCATGGAAATATACCTCGGAATGGATATGGAAATGCCATGATAGCTAGGTATGGTGGCTGTTTTGAGGAAGATATAAGAAGGCTTATGTGTGACAGAGGGTATTATGCCACGGTTTCGGTGAAAGCATCGACACCTATGGGGGCCTCAACGGTCCCCTTTTGCTGGTTTGGCGGGGAGAGCGGTCGCGACAAGAGCAGAACCAACAGTCAAGGCGTGGCAAGGTCGTTTTTATCCAGGTTCGGGCCGCGTTGTTCGTAAAACCCTACTCATGCTTGTGTTTAGTTATTCGCTTTAGTTTACTGTAGATCTGTCCCTCGTACAACATTTATATTAGTCAAGAAGCCAAAAGTCCCTACTACCGAGCCTCGGGCCTCCTTTTATAGGAGAAGGGGTTACCACAGTGGCTCAGAGGGTGAACGGTGGTTCACGAGTGGAACAGCGCTGACCGACAGCCACATTTCTACTACGTTGCATTAAATGCTTCAATAGACTTCCCCGACCTCGTCAGGAGGGGTTGGACACGTACCCACACGTGGCAACTTTCGGGTGTTGCATTGACGTGTGGGCGAACGCGTGGTCCACGCATTGGCGGTGGCATGTTCGTCGGTGGAGGCGTTGTCAGGACGCGAAGGTGCCCTGGGCCCGCGCCTCTCCTCGGTCCTTCTATTCTCTCCCGGCAAGGGTTACCTTGCCGGGGCCCTTGTTGTTCCTCTCGGCAGGGAGGCGATGGCCTGCCGAGGCCTTGTCAATCTTCCCGGCAAGGATGGCCTGCCGGGTCTCAGTCCTCCTTCCTTGGCGGGAGGGTCTCGCCTTGGTATTGTCTATCTCCCCCCGACAGGGGGCTCCTATCGGGCCTTTTCTTCATTCCCAGCAAGCGAGTGCTTGTCGGGGGCTTGCAATCTGTACTTGGCGGCTTCTGAGTTTCGCTTCTGCCCTAAGCTCCAGCGACGCGCCTTACCGCTACAAAGGGGCTGCCGGTGTCCGCGCACTAGTCCGGGGTACTGGAGGCCCCAGTCTTTAGTGCACCGACAGGAGCCCCGGGCCTGGGCCACACACACATGCGAGGCATTGTTGGGCTAGGCCCAAAGTGGTGCACGGACTCGCAGTCGCCGGGCTTATCAGAATCGAGCCGTTACAGGCTTTCCTTCCCCACGCCGCGCATGGAATGTGCAAAGTGGGAGGATGCGCGGCGTGCGCGTGATGGCCCCTTTATTCCGTGAAAACGCCTCTGCCACATGTATGACATGCGCAGGGGCGGTCGGGCAAGTGGCGATCGTGGCCTCAAAAGCCATGGGCGTGGATGGTCCCGCTGCTGCATGCATTGGCGCATCAGGGTGGTTCCATGTTCCGCTCGTGACTTGAAGGCGATTGTGCAACAGGGGTGGTGGCTTCTGGAGTGAGGAGGGTGGCCTCCGGGCTTTGCCGTACAAATTAGGGTGTTTGCGTGGAGGTTTTTCCCACCCATCTCACTCTTGAAGTCTTCCGCGCCTATTGCCTTGTCTTCTCTTGTTTCCTTCAACCTTGCCGGTGGCACCCGTCCCTAACCATGGTTAGGGGACGGGGCCGACCTCCGTCGGCTGCCAGGGCGGCAAGGGGATCCCGCTTGGATCATGCCACAACTTCAGGGGCCGCAGCGAGCGGCAGCCCCATCGACCGTGGCGGGAGAGGTTCGAGGGGCCGAGGACACCGGGGACGTGGCCGAGGGAGGCGGAGCCCTACCCGAGCGTCTCTGCTTTCCCCTAGGCTTGTTCCGACAGGAACTCACGTCGAAAGGACCCCATTGGAGTTCCTTGTACAATTGCAAGGATGCATTAGGACCCGGCTACAGCTCCCTCGTGCCATTGCTAAGGCGATGGAGGAAGAGAAGCCCCCGACGCAATGGCTAAGGGTACACGGCTGCGGCAATGGTGCCGTATCGGTGGTCGTAGAGCATCCGGGGGCTCGACTCCTGTTCCTTGGTCGTGGGTGGAAGAGCTTCGCTCGTGCCCACAATCTCTGGGATGGGCACGTTCTCTGCTTCAAGATGATGGCGGACAACCTGCTCTCTGTCAAGCTATATGGGAGCTCAGGTGCGCGTCTCGGCTGCTACGAAGAGAGCTCAAGCGGGACTGACAGCCCTTCTTCATCTGGGGATGGCAAGGAAGGGTCAGACGGCAACGACAGCGGGGATGGGTCAGATCCTCAGCAGGTTAAGCCTGCGTATGAGGATCTGACCTCGGACTGACCGTCGGTCGCACCATCACTGTCAACCCGCGTCTCACCTCGTCTTGAGCCGAGATATGTGCGCCGGAAGAACCGGCGCTACCTCATCTTCTCGGCAGCTTCCGGAGTTCGCTCCGTCTTCTCTCCTGGCCCCATTCTCCTCCGTGCAATGATGGCCCACGAGGAACCAGCGTGGGTAGCGTAGAGGGTCCTGCCGCCTTTTTTCCTTCTTGAACTTCACTCCTCCGCATAGGTTGTCCCTTGTCAAAAGACAAAGTCTTTAGGTTAGGGCAACGATTTGTAAGTGGAATCGAATGTATCCATACAAATGAATGAATACATGCATCCTTTATTCGACTCTCATTTTGTATGATTATTCTTTTGCACTTTCCGGATGCTTGCCGGCTTGACTTATCCTGCCGCGAGTACTTAGAGGAGCGGATGCTCAGAAAACTCAACAGAGGAGGTCGTCATCGGCAAGACTCCTTGCCGCACTCGGTGCAACCATGTAAATCATCGAGCGCGGCTCGAGGCGAAATACAATGCTACTTAGTCATCTGAAACGTTGAACGAGTTTGAAACGAGATGAGGGCGCTCTTTGGGCACTCAAGTCGTTGAACTGGCTCAAAAAAAGTCGGAGTGCAGTGATCCTAGCAAGGTCCATCCGCACGCGGGATCCTCATACAAATGTCGATGCCTCAAATGGATGCAACTAATCTACCAGGAGTCTAGCAAAAAGTTTGTCTGTGTACTTATCTCACGCGTCGCTGCATTCTTAGCCGCAAAGCCTGAAGGTGCTGCTGGGGAGGAACATCCGTACCCCCGGTAAGCTGATGTTGCCTCCAGCGGCCTCCTTGCCGACGAGGTTCTCGCCGGTGGCCTTTGGCCACTATGAAGGAAATAGGCACTCCGGGGCGCATCACTTTCTCGTCTTTTTGCAAGAGATTTGCTGGCGGAGCCGCCGAGTGCACCTTTCTGGTGTCACAGCACTCCAAGGAGAAATGCGAGCCGGAGGGCACGTAAAAGGAGTGGTTCGGGGCCTCAACGCGTCCTCGATGACCATGCAACACTCCGGAGATGTGCGACGGCCGGAGTAAGCTTCGGAGGCCTGGCCGAAGCCCCCTGTCACGCCTTCGACAACAGCGCGAGCGTTACAAGAAGGTGTGTTGACCGGGCGATGCAGAGCTCGGGGCTTCCGCTCCTTCCACCCGCGCTTGCATAATACCTATGGAGGCGCTATAAGCTCTCGTGCGCAGGCAGAGAAGCCACTGCATGCTCCCACTCCGGGAAGATGCTGCGGTGAACTGAGATCCGTGGAGCCGTCGAATGGCTCGTCGGATCGGGACGGCGCTAACACCGGCCTGCTTCCGGCGATCCCCCTACCTGGCGTGCCAAAGATGTCGGTGAAAGGATCGACACCTATGGGGGCCTCGATGGTCCCCTTTTGCTGGTTTGACGGAGAGAGGGGTCGCGGCAAGAGCAGGACCAACAGTCAGGGCCCGACAAGGTCGTTTTTACCCAGGTTCGGGCCACGTTGTGCATAAAACCCTAATCCTTCTTGTGTTTAGTTCTTCTTTTTAAGTTTACTGTAGATCTGTTCCTCTTACAGCCTTTCGATTAGTCAAAAAGCCAAAAGTCCCTACTACTGAGCCTCGGGCATCCTTTTATAGGTGAAGGGGTTACCACAGTGGCTCAGAGGATGAACGGTGGTTCACGAGTGGAACAGCACCGACCGACAGCCATAGTGTTACTATGGTGCATTAAATGCTTCAACAGACTTCCCTGACCTTGTCACGAGTGGTTGAACACGTACCCACATGTGGCAACTTCGGGGTGTTGCGCTGGCGTGTGGGAGGACGTGTGGTCGATGCATCGGCGGTGGCGTGTTTGTTGGTGGAGGCGTTGTTAGGATGCGAAGGCGCCCTCGGCCCACGTCTCTCCTCGGGCCTTCTCTTCACTCCCGGCAAAGGTTACCTTGCCGGGGCCCTTCTTGTTCCTCTCGACAGGGAGGCGATGGCCTGCCAAGGTGAAAGTGCATGCTATGCCCCTAATCGACTTTTGGTGTTCATGACAACACAAACATAGGAAACTAATCCTATTTGTTGAGTATATCTCAAGATGACAAGTACTTTAGTAGATTGAGAATTATGTGCCAAAGGTGGTCTGAGAAGATTGGGATTTATATTTCAAGAAGGCCCGGGATTGAGAAAAGATGATGTAGACTATCCTTTTGAGTTTACTATTATTGAGTATAGGGATCCCGCACTATTAAGAGGGGATCACAGGTTTTCCGATGAACTTGCTCGTACCACATCTTCACTATCCTACTCAATACCACATATTCTCTACTCTGCTCCTATCTCAAAACAGGTCTATTGCCTCGGACTTCCGGCTCCCTCCGGACATCTGAGGGCCGGACGACCGGCAGGCTCCGGAAATCCGGAGCTCTGCACCAGAAGAAATTGAGCCCTACAACTCGGATTTCCGGTTCCCTCCGGACATCCGAGGGCCGGTCGACCGACCAGCTTCGGAAATCCGGAGCCCTGCACCAGAAGAACATGAGCTCTATAACTCGGATTTCCGTCTCCCTCCGGACGTCCGAGGGCCGGACGTCCGTCCCCTTTCAGAAATCCGGAACCTTGCACCAGAAGAAGTTGAGTCGAATAACTCGGATTTCCGGCCTTCTCCGGACGTCCGGTCCCTGTGCAACTCACAGTGTTTCCAAACATATCTACAGCTCTCGGACGACCGACCCATGTCGGACGTCCGACCCCTTGCGGACGCCCGGACTTTCGTAAGCTGCCGGACGTCCGAGCCCTGTGTGACTTAAAGTGTCCCCAACGGCCGTTTCACACTCCCCACTATATATACCCCTCTCCCACTTCGTGAGAGGGTGTCCAACACAGCTAGAACACATCCAAGAACACCTTTCTTCTCACTCACTCTTGTCTACACCAAATCTTAGATCCCAAGAGCATTTGTGAGTCCTTTTGAGTGTTGTTCCAATCAAAAGATAGTTCGTCTCCTTCTCCTCCTTCCCACCAAAGTGATTTGTGATTTGAGCAAGTTTTGAGCAATCCCCGTGATCTTGTTACTCTTGGAGTTGGAGACTCCTAGGCGGTAGGAGTCTTCGGAGAGGAATCAAACCATTGTGATTTCCCCCAGAAAGTTTGTGAAGGTTTGGAAGCCACCTCAAGGCTTACCACTAGTGGTTGAGAAACGCCTTCGTGGAGTTATCTCAAAGGGAGAATAGGGTGAGCCTTCGTGGCGTTGGTGTGCCTTCGTGGTAACATCCGCCCCTCTAACGGTGACGTAGCTTCCCTCCAAGGAAGTGAACATCGGGATACATCCTTGTCTCTCTTGGTGTTTCGGTTATTCCTAACCCTAACTCTCTGCTTGTGTTAATCCTTATTACATACTTGTATTTGATTATTATTTACCGCTTGCCTTACTTCACTCTAAATAGCTTACTCCTTGTCGTTGCAATTATTAGGCCTACACTCATATTCCGCACTGTTGCCTAAAATTGCTAAGTAATTATTAAAATTTGGAACTGTACCTATTCACCCCCTCTAGGTCCATCTCGATCCTTTTCAATTGGTATCAGAGCCTCGTGCTCTATTCTTGTGGCTTAACCGCCCTAGAGTGAGATGGACGGGATTCCAGCTACGGTAGCTCCAGTGCAGTGGGACTTGACTTCCACGGAAGTCAAGTCTTTCACCTCTGAGGACCTGGAACGGGCCCTTGCCAAGCAAAAAGAGGAGCATGATGCGTCTCTTGAGGCCTTGGTCCAAATGAGACTGGCATCACTAACCACGGGGACAGCCACGTCCCCGAGGACCTCAGAGCCACATGTGCACGGTTCTTCATTTGGCCAACAACCTCCGGAAAGGAACCAAACCAGTGTTCCATGGCTTTATGCTAGATCTCAAATTGAGAAACCTAAGTACAATCCTGGAGGAAAACCTCCCTTGCCTGATGACAATTCCTATTTTTCTTTGTGGAGAGTTGGTATGCAGGATCATCTTAGGTACGCCAATGATGAGATGTTGGACATCCTCGAGAATGGGTACAATCCTGTAGATCCAAGGTGCCTCACTCCCAGAGAAACTTATGACAAGCATCTCAATGACACTGCGATCATGTGCATAAGAAAAGGAATGAATGACAAGCAACGGAGGCCTTACATTCACATCACAAGTGCCAAGGAACTGTGGGATAGCATTATAAGGACCAAGACCGGTACCTCCACTCTTCGGCTTGCTCAATATGAAATTGCCAAGGGGAAATTACAGAATTTCTGTATGGGAATGGGTGAATCTCCCAAGCAACTACTAGAACGGCTCATGACTCTCGCCGCAGACATTCAGTCATATGACTGTGACAAGACGCAAGATGGTTTCAATCTGACCAAGAGATTTCTCGTGGACAAGTTACTTCATGCTCTTGCTCCGTATCACCATCAAATGGTATGGGACATGAGGCAGCACCATGGGTTCAAAGAAATGACTCCAGATGACATCATATCCACTTTTCAATTATTTGAAGAGTCGAAGGCAAATGCAACAAAGCACCTTGCCATGCATGGCACTTCAACATCGAAGATCAATCTTGCTTTGAAAGCCAAGCATGAATGTGACGAAGAAGAAAGTGAAGAAGAAGAGGGTGATGATGACTGCGAAGATGGTGATGATGTTGACTCTGATGAAAGCCCATCTTATGAGGACATTGCTCTCTTTGTAAAGAAGTTCAGTGCAGGAAAATTCAAGGGAAGATTCCCAAAGAAGAAGGTAAGGAAATGCTACAACTGTGAGGAAACCAACCACTTCTCCAATGACTGCCCTTATGAGAAGAGAGAAGACAAACCAAGGTTTCCAAGGACCTTTGTAAAGAAGAAGTTGCCAAACCCTATGAACTCCAAGCTCAAGAGGACAGATGGAAGAGAAATGGTTGCACAAGAAGAATCAGATCCAGAAGATGTTGGTGGGGTTGCCGAAGTAGCTCAGGATACACAAAACACCTTGAGGCTAGTCAACAAAAGTGGTGATGTTGTTCACTACAACTATATGAAGGACTACAAGGGCAACGCTCACAAGTGTTTGATGGCAAAGACTGCCATGGGAGATGAGGAAGAATAAAGCTCTCATGATAAGGTTAAGGTAACTCCACGGTTAAACTCCTTCAGTCTAGCTTCTACCCCATCTGATGAGTATCTTGATGCGGAAGATCACTATGAGGATAATGACTTAGATCATCCCATGTTTGTTAAAATAAACAAATTTATGTGCTCTCTTAAAGGAAAGAATCTCACTATGTTTCGCATACTTATGGAAATGGTGAGTAAGCACACCAATACCATCAAGGAACTCGAAACCCTCGTCACTGAGGAGAAGGAAAGAAATAAAATCCTTGAGCAGAAAGTCATGTATGAGGAAGCACAAAATGATGCATTATGCTCAAAAGTAGGTGAAAACCTTGATAAACATGCTAATGATCTTGCCTCCTTGAAAAAGGCTGAATCTGTGTGCAAAGAGTTACTAAATGATAAAAACCGACTAGTGAACTCTCATGCTTCCCTTTCTAAGGACTGTGAGCGTCTATCCTTGTCTCTCAAAGACAAGAAGAGAAACTCACTATTCTTACAAAGAGCTTTGAGGCACTCAAGGTTACTTATCTTGACACTTTAGCTAAGGCTTACTCCTCACCTATTATTGATGTTGATACCTGCACTACTAACTCTAGTAGTGAACTGACATCTATCCTTGAGGAAAACTGTTCGCTAAAGGCACAACTAGACAGAGGTCTCATGACATGTGCACAAGGACAAAAGACTCTCAATGAGATCTTAAGTCGATACAATGGAGGCCTTGCCAAGGAAGGGCTTGGGTTCAACCCAAGCACCGCCAAGAAAAGTGCATCTCCTCTCAAGTGTACCACTCCGCTTAAGGAAATATTTGTACGAGAGGGACACAAGGAGAAAGGTAAGGTTGTGAGTGGGTCGGCCACTAGGGGTTCGCCTACTCAGAACAAGACAACTGAATTCATGCCTCCATCCTATGTACTACGCAAATCAAAGGAAGGAGAGGTTTATGCTAAATTCGTTGGTCCACGTAATGCATTCCGATTTTATGCTATTTGGGTCCCTAAGACTCTTGTAACTAATGTGAAAGGTCCCATGATGAAATGGGTACCTCAAACCAAGTCTTAATTCATTACAGGCAGTTTTCTCCGGAGGAGCCAAATGGGTGATCGACAGTGGATGCACCAATCATATAACCGGATATAGTAACTTGCTCTATGACTTCATGCAAGCCATTCGACCATACATGAGCATTGTATTTGGTGGAGGGTCGAAAGGGCAGGTAATTGGGTTGGGCAAGGTGGCAATCACTAATAACATGTCTATTGCAAATGTCATGCTTGTCCAATCTCTTAAATATCATTTACTTTCAGTTCGCCAATTGGCTTCCGTTGGTTATGACACATTATTCGGACTAACGGATGTGAAAGTCTTTAAGAGAGACACTCTCGAAGTGGCCTTTGTTGGAGAGTTGGATGGCAACCTTTACACGGTTGATTTCTCGAAAGAGAGCACCTTCCATACAACTTGTCTAATCGCCAAGGCCAACATGGGATGGTTGTGGCATCGCCTGCTCGCCCATGTCGGCATGAGAAATCTTCAAAAACTCTTAAACGACAATCACAACCTTGGACTAACAAATGTATCTTTTAAGAAAGATCGTGTGTGCACTGCATGCATAGCTGGGAAACAACATCAATCAAAACATCCACCCAAGAACATCGTATCCACTTCCAGGCCGTTAGAGCTCCTTCATGTGGATCTGTTTTGGCCTCCTTCATGGGCAAGTCTTGGAGGGAAAAAGTATGGCCTAGTCATTGTTGATGATTACTCAAGATATACATGGGTGTTCTTTCTCAAGTCCAAGGACGAGACGAAGATCACCTTCATTGATTTTGCCAAACAAGCCCAGCGGAAGTTTGATAAGGACATCAAGGCAATAAGAAGTGATAATGGCTCTGAGTTCAAGAACTACACCCTAGAAGAATTTCTTAGTGATGAGGGAATTGAACATCAGTACTCTGCACCTTACACCCCTCAGCAAAATAGTGTGGCAGAGAGGAAGAACCGGACACTTGTGGAAATGGCAAGGTCCATGTTAGATGAATACAAGTCACCACATAGTTTTTGGGCTGAGGCCGTCAACATAGCATGTCATGCATCAAACCGGCTCTTCCTTTGATCAATATTGGAGAAGACTCCATATGAGCTCCTAACTGGGAACAAGCCCAATGTTAAGTACTTTCGTGTGTTTGGATGCAAGTGTTTCATCCTCAACAAACGGGAACGGTTAGGAAAATTTCAATCCAAAACAACTGAAGGGATTTTTGTTGGCTATGGATCAAACTCTCACGCCTACAGAGTCTACAACAAATCCACTGGATGTGTTATAGAAACCTGTGACGTGACGTTTGATGAATTTAACCGCTCCCATGGGGAGCAAGTTGATCTAAATGATGCAGGTGAAGAATACTCCTCACAAGATATCTTGAACATGGGTGTAGGTGCACTTCTTCCCATGGAACAAAGACCCCATGATGATGATGAAGATGATGAGAGTATTTCTCATCCTCAAGACAGTTCACTGCCCGTACCTCCACAAGATACTAGCACACATATCATGCCAGTTGTTGAGGATCATGTGGGAGAACATGTCTCTCACTCTGATCACACTCAAGAACAAGTTGATCTTCAAGAGCTAGACCAAAGTATGGGTATGTTTGATGATGAACCTCAACAGGTGCAACGCCGAAGAGGAATATCTTCCTCCGCACATAAATGATCCATATGTTGAGGACGTTGATGATGGAAATGAAGTCGAACCTCGTGAAACCCATACCTCCATCATGCCACGTGTGGCCGGTCGTGTTGATATTGATCAAATCCTCACCGGCGTGTCGGAAGGTAGAGTGACTCGTAAACAATTAACAAACTTTTGTGCTCACTTTTCGTTTGTCTCTAGTACCGTGCCACACAGGGTTCAGGATGCATTGTGTGACAATGACTGGCTCCTTGCTACGCAAGAGGAGTTAAACAGTTTTACACGCAACGAAGTATGGTCATTGGTAGAACGACCAACTGAGGAACATAATGTCATTGGAACTAAATGGATTTTCAAGGACAAGGAAGATGAGAATGGGACTGTCCTACGCAACTGTTGGAAATATGCCCTAGAGGCAATAATAAATTAGTTATTATTATATTTCTTTGTTCATGATAATCGTTTATTATCCATGCTATAATTGTATTGATTGGAAACACAGTGCATGTGTGGATACATAGACAAAACACTGTCCCTAGTAAGCCTCTAGTTGACTAGCTCGTTGATCAAAGATGGTCAAGGTTTCCTGACCATAGGCAAGTGTTGTCACTTGATAACAGGTTCACATCATTAGGAGAATCATGTGATGGACTAGACCCAAACTAATAGACGTAGCATGTTGATCATGTCATTTGTTGCTACTGTTTTCTGCGTGTCAAGTATTAGTTCCTATGACCATGAGATCATATAACTCACTGACACCGGAGGAATGCTTTGTGTGTGTCAAACGTCGCAACGTAACTGGGTGACTATAAATATGTTCTACCGGTATCTTCGAAGGTCTTCGTTGAGTTAGTATGGATCGAGACTGGGATTTGTCACTCCGTGTGACGGAGAGGTATCTCGGGGCCCACTCGGTAATGCAACATCACACACTAGCCTTGCAAGCAATGTGTCTTAGTGTAAGTCACGGGATGTTGTATTACGGAACGAGTAAAGAGACTTGCCGGTAAACGAGATTGAAATAGGTATGCGGATACCGACGATCGAGTCTCAGGCAAGTAACATACCGAAGGACAAAGGGAATGACATACGGGATTATATGAATCCTTGGCACTGAGGTTCAACCGATAAAGATCTTCGGAATATGTAGGATCCAATATGGGCATCCAGGTCCCGCTATTGGATATTGACCGAGCAGTCCCTCGGGTCATGTCTACATAGTTCTCGAACCCGCAGGGTCTGCACACTTAAGGTTTGACATTGTTTTATGCGTATTTGAGTTATACGGTTGCTTACCGAATGTTGTTCGGAGTCCCGGATGAGATCATGAATGTCACGAGGGTTTCCGGAATGGTCCGGAAACGAAGATTGATATATAGGATGACCTCATTTGGTTACCGGAAGGTTTTCGTGCATTACCGAAAAGTTTCGGGCTCATCGGTAGTGTACTGGGAGTGCCGGGAGGGGTGCCGGGGACCATCAGGAGGGGTGTCACGCCCCAAGGGGTCTCATGGGCTATGGGAAGAGATAAACCAGCCCCTAGTGGTCTGGAATAAGTTCCCACTAAGGCCCATAAGGTTTGTGAAGGAAAAAACACAAGGTGGAAAGAGTTTCCAAGTGGGAAGGTGGAATCCTACTCCAAGTAGGATTGGAGTAGGACTCCTCCACCTCCAATTTCGGCCAAACCTTTAGGTTTCGAGGCTGCCTCCTCCCCTCCCTCCCTCCTATATATACTGCAGTATTAGGGCTGATTTGAGACAACTTTTGCCATGGCATCCCGACCACATACCTCCATGGTTTTACCTCTAGATCGCGTTTCTGCGGAGCTCGGGCGGAGCCTTGCTGAGATTAGATCACCACCAACCTCCGGAGCGCCGTCACGCTGCCAGAGAACTCATCTACCTCTCCGTCTCTCTTGCTGGATCAAGAAGGCCGAGATCATCGTCGGGCTGTACGTGTGCTGAACGCGGAGGTGCCGTCCGTTCGACACTAGATCGAAGCAGATCGTGGGACGGATCGCGGGACGGTTCGTGGGACGGTTCGCGGGGCGGATCGAGGGACGTGAGGACGTTCCACTACATCAACCACGTTTCTTAACGCTTCTGTTGTGCGATCTACAAGGGTACGTAGATCTGAAATCCCCTCTCGTAGATGGATATCACCATGATAGGTCTTCGTGCGCGTAGGAAATTTTTTTGTTTCCCATGCGACGTTCGCCAACAGCAACAAGGCAAGGTTAGTAGCACAGGGGTACTCCCAAGTTGAAGGTTTGGACTTTGGTGAAACTTTCTCCCCTGTTGCTCGTCTTGAATCCATTCACATTTTATTGGCCTATGCTGCTTTCAATGGTTTTACTCTGCATCAAATGGATGTGAAAAGTGCTTTTCTTAACGGTCCTCTACAAGAAGAGATATATGTATCACAACCACCTGGGTTTGTTGACCCTCACCACAAAGACCATGTATACAAACTTCACAAGGCTCTGTATGGCCTCAAACAAGCACCCAGTGCTTGGTACGATCCTCTTAAGAAGTTCCTACTCGATGATGGCTTTGTGGTGGGGGTGATCGATCCCACTCTTTTTACTTAGAGGGAAAATGGTGACTTGATCTTATGCCAAATCTATGTAGATGACATCATTTTTGGTTCTCCTAACCTCCATTTATGCAAGAAGTTTGCGGCCTCCATGACCAAGCCCTTTGAGATGTCACTCAACACGGACTTGAAGTTCTTTCTTGGGTTTCAAATACAACAATTTCAAGAAGGGATTTTCTTGTCTCAAACTAAGTATCTCAAGGACATTCTTGAAAAATTTGATATGACAAATGCTAAACCTATGAAGAAACCCATGGCCACAGACGTAGTTCTAAATGAAGACACCAACGGTATTCCTTTTGACCCATCTACTTACCGCTCCATGATTGGTTCGCTACTTTATCTTTGTGCATCCGGACCGGACATCATGTTAAGTGTAGGCATATGTGCCAGATTTCAAGCTTCCCCTAGGGAAAGCCATCATACGGCGGTTAAGCATATTCTTAGATACCTTGTTCACACCCCAAAGTTAGGCTTATGGTACCCTAAGGATGCAAAGTTCGATCTTATTGGGTACTCCAATGCGGATTGGGCCGGTGACAAAGTGGGACGGAAATCCACTTCCGGTGCATGTCAGTTTCTTGGACGCTCCTTGGTAAGTTGGTTCTCGAAAAAGCAGAACTGTGTTTCTCTCTCCACGGTCGAGGCCGAATATATTGCAGGCGCAAGCTGTGCAACCCGACTGCTATGGATGACGCAAACCCTAAAGGATTATGGTATCACGTATCGACACGTACCTCTTCTCTGTGATAATGAAAGTGCCATAAAGATCTCCGAGAACCCCCATTCATCACCCTCGCACAAAAAATATTGATATTAGGTATCATTTCTTGAGAGACCGTGTGCAAAAGGGTGACATTGATATTACTCATGTGGGTACCGACATGCAGCTAGCCGACATTTTCACCAAGCCACTTAGCGTTGCTAGGTTCTGTCGACTTAGGCGTGAACTTGGTATCTTGGAGCTTGACAACATAACTTGAAACCTTGCACACATACACACACTCACATTATGTTTGTGTCTTGATGTGGGCATGCATTTAGGGGGAGTGGGTCATAAATTTGTGTTGTTGAGCTTACAAAGTATGCATAAATCAACTTCTGTCCACAAGTAGTATATGTAATGCTTGTAGGCAACTATGTTTGTGCTTTTTGTGAGAAACCATGAAAAATCATCATCTCCTCATCAAAAATTCCAGAATCAGCCTCTGCCTCCTCCTCTCTCTCGGTCGTCCGACGTGTCTCGGACTTTCGGCGGCTTACCTCATTCCGGACGTCCGACCAGTGTCGGTCGTCCGATGGCAAAATCTTCTCCGGACGTCCAACGCCTGTCGGACGTCCGACGCATCGGGGCCTATAAATAGCTGGGCGCGGGGCTGGGCTTTGCCCTAGCCCTCACGCGCCCCCTTTTTCCCCTGCAGCCGCTGCCGCCAGCTCCAGGTGCGCTCGCCAGCACCGCCACTCCCGAGATCTGCCTGATCTTCGCTGCGGATCCTTCTCTTCTTCCTCTTCACCCTACGCGGGATCCGTCTACAAGTATCTGCTCCGTTCCCCTCGCGTTTGGTTCCCTCTCTCCCAAGTCCACGTGTTCGTTCGTAAGATTTGACCATGTTCGTTCCTCATTTGGGGTTCCCATCCGTGTAGGTTGTGTGCACCATGCCCAAGGTTAAGCACGCCGCCCCGGAAGGATGTTGCTAGCTCATCCGCTCCTGCCCCTACTGGCACGGGGTCGGACTCGGAAGGGAAATTCCCTCCCCTGAAAAGGACAGTCTGGCGTCCTCCGTCTCCATAGCTCCCCTCGTCGTCTGATGGTGATGACTCTCACTTCGAGGATGATCTTGCCGCCGAGGACCTTGCTGACCAGCCCGCCGATCGGAGTTCCATGCCAAAGCCCGGGACTCGCAGGGCGTCCTATATGCCACCACCTTCTCCTGCTCGGCCCGCAGGTGAAGCTCGTCACATCTCACTTGAACCCCCTGCTACCTTAGGTCGTGAAGTCACGAACATCACCACACTTAGCAAGTCTACATACCTCACTTTCCGCTGTGACATTGATCAATTCTCTGTCGTACGTGACTCTACGGACACACGTTTCCGCACACACGTCCAGGCGGACATTTTTACTATAGTCATAGTTCCTAAGGGTCTCTCTATTCATCACTTCATAGATCTTGAGCATATTCGCATGCACCCGGTGAAATACCCGGGTGCCATTGAGCTTATTGAGGCATCGGGGCTTGCCGCCCCGTTTGCTTTTCATTGCGATTTTACGCTGCTGCCATTCACCAGTTCTATGCCACATGCTTCTTTGCTCCAAACCACACTGTTAGCTGGATGACCTCTGACGTTCGCTTCACAGCTTCTTATGATACATTTGTTGCCGCACTTGGTTTCCCCAACTCCGGCTTCAAAATACATAGGAATGATCCTAACCATGCACCTAAGTCCATTGAGGCGTGTGGGTATCTCCTCAAACAACTCAGTGAGCTTGATGCGGATGAACACATGAAGGATCTTAACCACGTATCCATCTGGCGCTCACCTTACTTTATCATCTTTCAGTGTCTTATCCGCACCCTCTATCCCAAGATGGGTGATAAGGGCTCCTGCAGTGGCTACTGTATTGACATCATGTCACACTTGTATGAGCACCCCAAGAGCAAAATTAATGTGCCTCATTTTCTCTGGCATGAGATTCGGCTTGCTAGTTTTCAATACAAGCGCGCTTTTCCTCATGCCCCCTTCATGCAGGCTCTAATTAATCATGTTGCTGATTTCTCTGTTGCTGTCACTCACACACATCACAAGTGGGTCATTCCCGCTCACATGGCAGATAACTATGCTCCCAAGAAAACCCCATCCACTCGCCGTAATGTTTCTCGGTCAGCAACCCCCTCATCTAGCTCCGCTCCTCTCGGTCGCTTTGCCAAATTCATTGGCAAGGCACATTCTGCTATGATGAAGGCCATCTCTTTCCAGTGTGGACAAACCCATGATGTGGTTTCTCGCCTAGTCTCCTCCAAGAATGCCCTCAAGGCTCGCCTGAGAGACTCGGGCGCTCTTGATGTGAGTGATGACGAGGCCCTTCCTGCTGCTCCTCCTTCTGACTTTGGCTTCCCATCTGGTCCTGAGTGGGCTGATTTCCTTGACGAGGCTAGGGGCAGTGGCTTGCCTGGCGATGAGGATGATGCTGATGATGGTGCTGATGAGCTCTGAGCATGGTTAGTGCTGTTGGTGCCTCCCTTTTTGGTACTTGGTGCCAAAGGGGGAGTAATGTATCGTAGTTTTTAGTCTTTGGAGATTTAATGTAATGGATAAACTCATGTATGGCTACTTATGAATGATTGTGATTGCTATGGATTGCTATGATATCATCATAGACTATTATGTTTTGCTTCACTACTTCAATGATGATCTATTGTCTTTCTATGATGATCTATTATCTTTACATGATGATCCATTATATGTTCGATACACACATTAAAAGGGAGCTCCGATATTTTATCATGCACATACTAAGGGGGAGCTCCGTACTAAATCTCTCCAAGGCTATAATGTATGTTAAATCTTTTTGAGACCTATGTATATGTTGTCATCAACTACCAAAAAGGGGGAGATTGAAAGTGCATGCTATGCCCCTAATCGACTTTTGGTGTTAATGACAACACAAACATAGGAAACTTATCCTATTTGTTGAGTATATCTCAGGATGGCAAGTACTTTAGTAGATTGAGAATTATGTGCCAAAGGTGGTATGAGAAGATCGGGATTTATATTTCAAGAAGGCTCGGGATTGAGAAAAGATGATGTAGACTATCCTTTTGAGTTTACTATTATTGAATATAGGGATCCCGCACTATTAAGAGGGGATCACAGGTTTTGCAATGAACTTGCTCATACCACATCTTCACTATCCTACTCAATACCACATATTCTATACTATGCTCCTATCTCAAAACAGGTCTATTGCCTCGGACTTCCGGCTCCCTCCGGACATCCGAGGGCCGGACGACCGACAGGCTCCGGAAATCTGGAGCTCTGCACCAGAAGAAATTGAGCCCTATAACTCGGATTTCCGGCTCCCTCCGGACATCCGAGGGCCGGTCGACCGACCAGCTTCGGAAATCCGGAGCCCTGCACTAGAAGAACGTGAGCTCTATAACTCGGATTTCCGGCTCCCTCCGGACGTCCGAGGGCCGGACGTCCATCCCCTTTCGGAAATCCGGAACCTTGCACCAGAAGAAGTTGAGTCGAATAACTCGGATTTCCGGCCTTCTCCGGACGTCCGGTCCCTGTGCAACTCACAGTGTTTCCAGACATATCTACAACTCTCGGACGATCGACCCCTTTCGGACGTCCGACCCCTTGCGGACGCCCGGACTTCCGTAAGCTGCCGTACGTCCGAGCCCTGTGTGACTTAAAGTGTCCCCAACGGTCGTTTTACACTACCCACTATATATACCCCTCTCCCACTTCGTGACAGGGTGTCCAACACAGCTAGAACATATCCAAGAACACCTTTCTTCTCACTCACTCTTGTCTACACCAAATCTTAGATCCCAAGAGCATTTGTGAGTCCTTTTGAGTATTGTTCCAATCAAAAGATGGATCGTCTCCTTCTCCTTCCCACCAAAGTGATTTGTGATTTGAGCAAGTTTTGAGTAATCCCCGTGATCTTGTTACTTTTGGAGGTTGGAGACTCCTAGGCGGTAGGAGTCTTCGGAGAGGAATCAAACCATTGTGATTTCCCCCGGAAAGTTTGTGAAGGTTTGGAAGCCACCTCAAGGCTTACCACTAGTGGTTGAGAAACGCCTTCGTGGAGTTATCTCAAAGGGAGAATAGGATGAGCCTTCATGGCGTTGGTGTGCCTTCGTGGTAACATCCGCCCCTCTAATGGTGACGTAGCTTCCCTCCAAGGAAGTGAACATCGGGATACATCCTTGTCTCTCTTGGAGTTTTGGTTATTCCTAACCCTAACTCTCTACTTGTGTTAATCCTTATTACGTACTTGTATTTGATTATTGTTTACCGCTTGCCTTACTTCACTCTAAATAGCTTACTCCTTGTCGTTGCAATTATTAGGCCTACACTCATATTCCGCACTTTTGCCTAAAATTGCTAAGTAATTATTAAAATTTGGAACTGTACCTATTCAGCCCCCTCTAGGTCCATCTCGATCCTTTTCACGAGGCCTTGTCAATCTTCTCGACAAGGATGGCTTGCCCGGGATCAGTCCTCCTTCCTTGGCAAGAGGGTCTCGCCTTGGTATTGTCTATCTCCCCCTTGTAGGGGCCTCGTGCCGGGGCCTTTTCTTCATTCCCAGCACGCGAATGTTTGCCGGGGGCTTGTAATCTGTACTTGGCGGCTTCTGAGTTTCGCTTCCTCCCTAACCTCCAGTGACGCGCCTTGCCACTTCAAAGGGGCTGCCAGTGTTCGCGTACTAGTCCGGGGTACTGGAGACCCCAATCTTTAGTGCACCGACACACAGGGTTTGGATGCACCAGCGATGTTTGCATCGATAGTCAGGGTGAGAATGGGCAATGCAAGGTGCCGAAGAGGCTAGCAAAATATGAGGAGGTGAGATTGCGTATGTCCATGATTTCACATTAGTCATGAAGAAATCATATAATTATTGCAAAGTTTACAAATCAAGGCACTACTCGCATGCCCCGAGGGAGGAGGTTGGGAGGAGTTAACCATTGCATGCTTCGGACCCGAAACAACTCTAGGGTTTAATAAGGAATAGAAATTCTCACATATTCCCAGCGTGCCTTTTTAATGTTCCGACAAACAAGAAATTAAAACCTCTTTATATCGATACTTCTACAAATCAACAATGATGCGGACACACGTTTTTCATATTACCACATCAATATCATTAACCCACAATTTCTCTTTGTATGCTAGATGATGGTTTTTATTATTACTCATTGAATACCTATTATTGTTGGACTAGCCTTATGACCCACGTAAATTATCTTTACTATTCAATAAATCTCCAACAAATATAAGTGAATAACAAGAGTGCAAATATTTCTATAAAATCTATACGCCACCATGCTCAAAAAGATATAAGTGAAGTACTTGAGCAACTGCTAAGCTCAAAAGATATAAGTGAAGCACATAGAGTATTCCGACAAATCATGATGAAGGTGTTTATCTCTGAAATAGGTTGTCCAACAATTGATGATTGTGGCACACTAAATTAAACAACAAACAAAAGAAAACGATGCTCGGCAAAACTCATATCATGTGATGAATAAAAATGTATCTTCAAGTCACATACCGATGGATTGAAACGAAAGAGGGGATGCCTTCTGGGCATCCCGAAGATTAGACACTTGAGTCTTTCTAAAATATTACCTTGGGGTTCCTTTGGTATTCCCAATCTTAGGCTCTGGCTGCTCCTTATTCCTTTTTTTCATCGTGGTAACATCCAAAATTTAAAAACTTCAATCACACAACAATCAACTAAAACTTCATGAGATCCGTCAGTATAAGCAACATATCAAATACTTTAGTTACTGTTAAAAATTGATTCATATTTCATTTTGCATAATAGTTACTACATTATAACTTCTCCATGGCTTATGCCCCCCGACACAATCCATAGCATCATCAAAACAAGCAAACTATGCAAGCAAAAAAACAGATTCTGTCTAAAATAGAGCAGTATGTAATGTTCTCTAAATAACCTATATATACTAATGTAACTCCAAATATTTTTATAAATTAGGAATACCTGAGGAATTTGTACGTCAATACTATGTAAAATATTCAGCTTTAAAAGATGTTCCAGTAAAAACAAAGAAATTCTGCACTGGGCGTCAAAGTGTTTGTTTTTGCACTGTATCAATTCTAATTATCATACAAGTCATCCCAAAGGCTTTACTTGGAACAACCACTAATTTAAACATAAAAAACAATTATTACCGATCCAATAATCATGTGATTACACCAAAACATAAGGTGTTGGGTTGTCTCCCAACAAGCCCTTTCTTTATAGCCATTAAGATAGGAAAGGGATAATAATGATGCTCATGTAAAAGATAAGAATTGAAGCATAAAGAGAGCATAATAAAACATGGGAAAACACATCTAAGTATAAAATAATTCCTATGCATAGGCATTTTATAGGAAAATAAATTCTCAAGGGAAGTGAAATTTAGCATATGAAAATAGGAAGAGTGAAGCATTAATAATAATGTCAACACAAAGAGGGATAATTGAGTAACATGCAAATTCCTATAACAGTATTTGCCTATCTCATAATAATTATATGTAGGATCATAATCAAACTCAACAATATAGCTATCATGTAAGACATTCTCTTTATGATCCATATGCATGCAAGTCTTATAAGCTTCCAAGGTAGTGAGATCATTATTACCTAAAGTTAACGCTCTTCCAAACCCACTTTTGGTAGTGTTGCAAATACCATAATCAATAATAAATTGATCTTGAAGCATGGAATTATCAAGATCACAAGAAACATCATGCTTATCACCCCAATCATTGATCATTAGCATAATTTATATTCATAGAATTTATACTAACAACATGGTAATCATGTTTTTCATTCAAGGAACTATCATGAATCACTTTATAAATTTCATAATTTTCAGATTCATGATTTTCAACCAAGACCTCATAAAGATAATATAATGTGCCCAACACACTAGAAATTGGTTCAACATAATCGGCACTTTTGAAAATAATAGCAAGTGGATGAGAATCCATTTATCTTTTTCTTGCTTTTTACCTTTTGTTTGTGTGAGACAAAAATAAAGATAACATAACTCGACAAGCAAGCAGAAAGATATATTTTGTAGTTTTGATTTTTATGAATCAAGAAAAATAAAAATAAGAACAAGTGAATGATAATTTGTCTGAAGTTACTTGATAGTTGGTGATGATATTCCCCAGCAACAACGCAAGAAATCCTTCCTGATACTTGTGATTTGCGTTGGGTTTTCAGTTAAGAGGAATGGGTAATTGCAGCACAATACGGGTAAGTATTTCCCTCAGTTAAGAAACCAAGGTGTATCAAACTAATAGGAATATCAATCCACAACGATCTTCACCGGATGCACACAAAAGAGCAAACAACTTGCACCCAACACGGGAAAGAGGGTTGTCAATTCCCTTGATCTCGTTATTTGCAAGCAAATAAGGTGTGTAGATCATTGTAGATATTTGTAAATTGAAAAATAAAATGAAATAAAATTAAAGGCAACAAGGCTAAGATAAGTTTTGTGAATATATAAGTGAATAGACCTGGGGCCATAGTGTTCCCTAATGGATATCTCATGAAAGCAACATATGGTGGGTAAACAAATTACTTTTGGGCAATTGACAGAATAACGGATAGTTATGCGATGTTCACATCACTGATCATGTGTCTATATGCATCACGTCCATAAGCCAATAGGCCAACTCCTGCCTTCACCTACTACTATTACTCCAGTTCAAGAGCGCTTCCATGCTTGCCTCTCTATGTATTAAGTTTGTGACAAGTAGAGTAATACTTGGAGAACCATGACATGATGTAGACAAAGTAAACTCAATCAATATGAATAAACTCCATCCTTTTATCCTTATTAGCAACAACGCAAAGACATATCTTGTCCCCTTCTATCATTGGGATATAGAAACCCGTCAGGTTGAATCCACTACATCGCACCCCTCTTGCTGAAGAACTACCAGTCTACTTGGCTAAAGAAATTTAATATACTGGAGAGATTTATGAAGCTATGATGATCACACAATTAAGAATCATAATAATTTCAGAGAAGACTCAAATACTTTTCATGAATAATTTCAACGTAAACCCACAATTCATCTGATATCAACAAATGCACCGTACAAAAGTAATTCATCGGATGGATCAAAGCGGAGATACGATGACCATCGTATTGAAGATCAAGAGAGAGATATAGCCATCGACGTACTAACTATGGAACCATAGTTCTATCGTGAACTACTCACACATCAGCACGAGGGCGACAAGGTTGATGAAGAGGCCCTCCATGATCAATCTCCCCTCCGGTAGGGTGCCGGAACGGAGCTCCATATGAGATCACGGCGGAACAGAGACTCGCACGGTGAAAAAAGGACTTCATGATGTTCCTTAGGGTTTTTGGAATATATGTGAATTTATAGGCCAGAGAACGGAGGTAGGCGGACCACCAGAGAGGGACAAGTCATCAGGGTGCGCCGACTCCCCTGTCCGTGCCCTGTTGGCTTGTGCCTCCCTCGTGTGGCTTCTGGCCTTATCCCAAGGCTTCTAGGTTTTATTTTGGTCGAGAAAAATTCATAAAAACGTTTCGGTGGAATTGGACTTCATTTGGTACTATAAACCTAAAAAGTAAAAAACACACGCATAAATCAACATCACACACTAGGCACTGGGTCAATAGGTTAGTGTTCAAACATAATATAAATTGGTAAACTATTACTCAAAAAGTATCCTAGAATGATAATATTATAGCATGGAACAATACAAATTATAGATATGTTGGAGACGTATCACAAAGCCACTGTTTATCATTGTTTACATGTTACGCTGGATCATTACCCATCCTGGTACACTGCGAGAGCCATTCAAATAGAGTCACCTTTTTAGTAGTTTTCGTATCGAGTTGTAAGTAGATAAAATCGTGATGTTTATCGTAATTAGAGTAGTGTCTCGGTGAGGTAAGGTTGACGGCCACAATGGTTCCCCCACAAGTCGGGATGAGACTTCGGACAAAAATAAGAAGAAAAAAGTGAAGAAAGAGGAAAAAAGAGAAAGAAAGCAAAAAAGAAAAAGGGTAAAAAGTAGAAGAATAAAAAAGGGAAAAAAGAAAATAAAAAGAACAAAAATAAATGAGAAAAAAAGAGAATGGACAGTGATACTACCTCTTTTTCCACAGTTGTGTTTAGAGAAAGCACCATGATTTATATATATATAGTCTCATGATTTGTCATTCTCATATGCTAGTGGGAATTTCTATATTATAGAACTTGGCTTGCATACTCCGATGACGGGATTCCCCAAATGCCCAAGGTCTTCATGAGCAAGAAAGTTGTATGCACACCCACCTAGCTACCCTTCAGCTTTCACACACTTATAGCTCTAGTGCATCCATTGCAAGACAATCCCTGATCCTCGTACTGATACCGATTGATGGAAATCTCCATAGCCTTTTGGTTTGCCTAGTTGATGCGAGACTTTATTTTCCACTTTTACTCCGTTGAAACCTACCACCATACTACATTCCACATATATGCTATGTCCATGGTTCATGCTCATATATTGAGTGAAGTATAAAATTCTGAAGCACGTTAAAAAGTACGACCCACTTTCTTTATGGTTTGCACCGGGGTTCTCATGATTTATACTTTATGCTAGGAAGACTAAGTATGACAGACTATATGACATTGTAGGGATAGCGTTCTTTAGCATTGTTATTTTGAAAGGACATGATTGTTTGCTAGTAAACCTGAGTATAGATGTATTTTTGTCAAATGATAGGCTATTACCTTGAATCACTTGTATCTTGATATTCATACCGTGATTAGACATTTGTTCAAGATTATGTTAGGTAGCATTCTACATCTAAAATTATCCTTTTAACATTTTTCTACTCGAGGATGAGCAGGAATTAAACTTGGGGATGCTCATACGTCTCCATTGTTTACATAATTTTTTATTGTTTCATGCCAATACTCTAAAACTTTCAAATACTTTTGGCAACATTATATAATATTTTTGGGACCAACTTATTGATCGAGTGCCAAGTGCGAGTTCCTATTGTTTTTGAATTTTTGCACAAAATCCAATGGAGTCCAAATCCGATAAATATTTATGGAGATTTTTTTGGAATATATGTGACTTTTGGGAAGAAGAATCAATGCAACACGATGCCCGAGGTGCTCCCAAGCCAACAGGACGCGTCCAGGGGGGTGGCCACACCCTGATGGCTGGAGGCCACGCTGTAAGTCGGTTGGGGCGCTTCTTTTTCCACAAGAAAGATAATTTCCCAATAAAAATCCCGTGAAAATTTCAGCCCCAATCACAGTTACGGATCTTTGGATATTTAAGAAATGGTGAGGGGGTTAGAAAATAGTTGCAAAAATAGAAAACAAACAAAGAGAGATAAATCCTATCTTGGAGGGGATCCTACCCTCCGGGAGCCATGGCGGCCATGGACGAGAGGGGAAACTATCCTCCCATCTAGGGGGAGACCAAGTAAGAATAAGAAGGAGGGGGCTCTCTCCCTCTCTCTCCCAATGGCGTAAAAACGTCGTCGGGGCAATCATCGTGACGGCGATCTACACCAACAACTTCGCTGTCATCACCACCAACTCTCTCCCCCTCTATGGAGGCAGTGTAAAACCCATTTTCCTCAGTGCAATCTCTACTTAAACATGGTGCTTAATGCTATATATTAATATCCAATGATGTGTGGCTATCCTATGATGTTTGAGTAGATTTCTTTTTCCTATGGGTTGATTGATGATCGTGATTAGTTTGAGTTGTATGTTTTATTTTTTTGGTGTCCTATGGTGCGCGCCGTGTCAAGCAAGCATGTGGGATCCCTATTGTAGGGTTTGCAATATGTTCGTGATTCACTTATAGAGAGTGGCTAGAGTGACACAACTTACACCGGAGTAAGGGGGTTGTTTACGTATATGAGTAAAGAGGACTTGATGTGTTAATGCTATGGTTGGGTTTTACCTTAATGATCTTTAGTAGTTGCAGATGCTTGCTAGAGTTCCAACGGTCATGGACGCCAAGACTAGGAACCCAACCAGATATGTCCTCAAGACTAGGAACGCCCCCCTCTGCCTATGGTCATGGACGCCAAGTTCCAGTCGTAGAAGGTGTTCATCGTGGTACTTGGCGTCCATGATCATAGGCAGAGGGGGGTGTTCCTAGTCTTGAGGACGTATCTGGTGGGGTCTTGGCATCAAGCAGGAGCCGTGGAGGCCCTGGTGGTGGAGGCAATAAGTCTTTGCTGGAGCATGGTTGTTGTGGTGGAGTCCCAGGATAGCAAGGTGAGCAATGGAACAATGAGCAGAGGCATGTTGGAGCCGGCATCAAGCGATGCAAGGCTACAGGAGGATCAATAGGTGCTTGCCTGGATGTTCTATGAAGAGGCCGATGAAAAACATGGCCAAGACGGGGTGGTCCACGGTGAGGGATGACCGGGGAATCTCAAGGCGGAGCTGACTGGGAGGCAAAGGCGATGGAGGTGTGTGATGAAGAGTTGCCGATGGTGCTGAATGAACGACGGGCACGGCGGGGGCTAGCTCGTCGGCATGGTGGATGCGCGAGCGGGTGGTTGGTGATGGGGATTGGGAGCGAGGAAGGAGGCAAACGACACAAGAAACATTGGAGTTGTTGGCGGTCAAGCGGGCTGACGAAGCGAGGAGGGGAGGCAAGGCTTATTAGTGGACGTCCATGGCCGGTGGCTCAGGTCGGGCAACATCAAAGCAATAGGGCGATCCAATAGGGAACTAAGGGGCGACAACTATGGTAGGGAGGTGGACGATCCAGACGAGGGGTGTTGAGTATATTGATTATTAGGAAATATGAGATAGACTAGGATTTGTCCTACCTTACCTTGTACTCCAAGTTGATAATTGTACTCCTATATATATGTCCATGAGGCTCAAGCAATACAACAACTATATTGCACCAATCCCTCTATTCTCCGTTCAATATGGTATCTTCCACAAGTTTTTAGACCTGGCCGCCGCCAGCCGCTTCCGCCCCGCGCGCCGCCCCGGGGCGGTCGCCTTCATGACCGACGCCGGGGCCGCGCCGCCCGTACCTAGGGTTCGATCGCCGGTCTTGTTGACCGACAGCCCTAGAGAGTCTTTTTCTGATCTCTTGATCCAGGTTTTCTCTCTTTTGCTAGTCTATTGATCGACGCTCTTCCTTTTTGGTTTTCCAACCTAAGATCGGATTGCGTCGCCCGCCGCCGCCATCCACACATGCGCGCCTCTACTCCGACCTACGCGTGACCAGCCGGCCTCTACTTTGACCCGGCGGCCTTGCGCGATGTGGCGGCCCGTCACTTTATGTCGTCGTCGCCGCCCCGCGCTAAGCAGGATGCCTACATCAACAACCTGCCATCTTCTTTGCCACTCGTCTATCGCCTCGGGAACGTCGGTTGCCCTAGGCCTTCTGGCTGCGTTGGGCCTGCCGACTGCCTCGGCTGCCAGCCCCCTCGCCGATTGCTGGGCTTGCCGCTGTGCCGGGCCTGCCGGCTGCCTCGGCTTGCCGGCTGCGCCGGGCCTACCGCTTACCTCGGTTTACCGGCTGCATCGGGCCTACCGGCTGCATCGGGCTCCCTGGCCCATTGTCGGCCTCCTCTGGCATGCCGTTCCCCGTTGGCCGTCGTCGCCTTGGTCTGCTCGGCCACCCCGCATCATCGTCCATGACACCGTCATCATCATCGAGTAGCGCCCCAACCTCGCGTGGGATTGAATTAATCACCAGCCCGCTGCGATCGACTCCATCCGCGCCGTGCGACTGACCTGATGAGTCGGTTGCATGCGCCTCGGTGGGTCCTATGAAGGCTCTCCCGAGTACAGCGCGCCCCTCCACCGATCGAGCAATGGGTTGCCTTTGTGTTTCCCCATCGGGCCGCAATGCCGTCGCCCAATGGTTCTCCCCGCGGTTTCCCCGACCGGCGAGCCGCTCCTACACCGCCCCCTTGTGTTGTAGTGCAGCGGCACGCGATCCCCGCCGCCGCCTGAGGCCGTCCCCGTGTCTGCACTAACACGCGTACCGCCGCTGCGTTGCTCCTTCGGGCCGTAGCATTGCGGCACGCAGTCTACGCTGCCACCCAGAGGTCTTCCCATCGTCGCCCCGACCCGCACATTGCCGATTCGTCACCCCTTCGGGTCGTAGCAACGCGACACGTGGTCCACTCTGTCATCCCCGCGCGTCGACTTCCGGTGGTATGTGCCGTGCCGTCTCCTTCGGCGCGGGAACACCATTATCCACGCTGGTCTTCATCGCGCTTTCGGGCTCTTCCTCGCCTACTTCGAGCATCGCCACCACGCTCCTAACCAGTCGCCGCCGCCGCTCTCCTTTGGCACCGCTGCAGCTCGCTCACCCGAGCGGCACCGCCGTCCACCTCCTTCATCTTCGTCGAGCACCAGCTCATCACCAGCGTCGTCGTCGTCTTCCCCGACCACTTCATCTACTTCAACCACTACGGGCAACATCGACCCCCGCAGATTTGCACCGCAACCATCGTCGAGTCCTTCTCTGCTAGTGTCCTCGACATGGCGTACATGTTGTGTGCAGATCTCCGTCTCCGCATGCCCGATGCTGGCAACACTGACGTGTGCCTTCTTCCCCAATGTGCTCCTAGGCCTGGCAAGCCTGGCATGGTGCATCGCCAACATCGACTTCGTCCGTATGCGCATGCGCGGTGCTGGCAAGACCTATGCGTGCCTTCGTCCATGATGTATCCCCGGGCTTGACAAACCCGGCACTACGCGTCGTCAACTACGTATTCTTCCCGGCGCACCTCTGCGCCCATGACTAACTTGACGCCTCCTTGCGCCCGCGGCTCCACGGTGACTTCCTTGACACCGGCTACCCCGACTCGACATCGACCAAGGCGTTCTTCGCACGGCTACCTCGACCATGGAAACACCACTCTATGCTCTCGATTACCTCGACATCGACGCAAAGGGCTAGCTCCTTGCTTGAGAAACCTCGTCAATTTCCACTCCAGCCACAACTTCCACGACGCATCGATTGTTACGACTGTGGGGGGCGGGGATGACCGTTGGCTTACCTTTGGATTCTTCTATAGTCTCACCATCTTTGTTGCTACCGTTGTGACTGTGGGGGGATGTTGAGTATATTGATTATTAGGAAATATGAGATAGACTAGGATTTGTCCTACCTTGCCTTGTACTCCAAGTTGATCATTGTACTCCCATATATATGCCCATGAGGCTCAAGAAATACAACAACTATATTCCACCAATCCCTCTATCCCTTGTAACAAGGGGACGGGAAAGAGGGCACGGCTGCGACCTGGGCTCACCGGTGATAGGAGGCGCGGGGGAGTGACCATGGGGATCAGGCGAGATGAGATCCTACCCTTAGCACGATGTGCGAGTGTGCATGTTGGTGACACCGTCGAGAGATATAGCAAGGGAATTGAGAGGAAGAGAGCGTGGTTGTGATGGGTTAGCCTAGGGTTCAATTAGGTGGATCGACTCGACCTAAGAGGCCAGCCGAGGTGGAGGTTTAGAGGGGGAAATATAGAAATATTTTTTCTCCCTCTTCAAAACAAATAAAGGAGAAGAATTTAAAATAAAGTAAGGGAATAAAATATTTGGATAATCAAATAATTTCTAAATGGGCTAGAATTTGGGCATGTTTCTACTTTGGTATATTTCAAAGTGCCATAACTTCAAATTGAGTCCAAGGAGAAGAGAGCATGGATATAAAATACTTGGAAGCAAAAGGGACTTAAATTGCAAGTGTGTTATGGTGATCCCAAATTAATGAAATATTTTATAGTAGCTCCCTAGAATATTGGGAGGATATGTTATAAAGAGGAATCACCGTGTGAAATCCCTCAATTTAAATACATCAAGAGATCTATAAATTTATTTATGAATTTACATGATGGAATGATGGAATGAGGCGATGCAAAAATTAATTAGAGCAAACAACATCATGATAACAATAATGGAAGGAATCGGTCTCGGGCTATTACAACTCTCCCCCACTTACAAGAGATCTTGACTTGAGATCTTGGAATGAGAAGAGGAAGAGAAAGAGGTAAAACTCAGTTGCTTGTTTGACAAATAAGTTAAAGCAAAGAACATTCACATGTTCAAATACTTGAACAAATGGAAATGATTGAGACGAATGAATTTGAAAGTACTTCGGCAGAATAGAGGAAAAGAAGCATTACAAGACCCTTGGTGGTTGCAAGACTTCAATGAAAATCGCAATGGACGAGAATTAATTTGAAACCACTCCGGTTGAAACGAGTTAGACATGGAATGAGAAAGTACTAATCTGGGCAGCATTTTGGTAGAAGAAGTGAAGCGAAACTAGATACAATGAAAAGAACTTGAAACAAGGACACAACACTACGGTTAAATGAATAAGCAAGGAAAGAGCATGATCTTAACAAAGCGAAATGATGTGTCGAAGAGAGCAACATCACAATGCCTCGAGAACGAAAAAGAACGGAAGAGACATTGGAAAGGAAAAGAATAGAGAAGGTAATGACAACTTCTACCACAAATGAATTTGAGAAGCCCCTTATGAAGAAGGATTGAACGGGGTTGTTGGAAATTCAACAATGGAAAGGAATGATTGTTGTGGTCTTATGGAAAACATCTCAAAATTATGAGGTGACAACCGGCCACTAACGGAAACAAATATTGCTTGGGAGTGACAAGACATGCAAACTTGTTTCACCAAAGAGGATACATTGAGAACTTAGATCCTTGATAAGCACTATAATAGCAACAATCCTTAAGAAAAGCTTTAGGTGAAACCCAATAAAAGATAACTCTGAGGAAGACATGATGGATTAAAATATCTCATTCTTCCCAAATTTTCTTCAAGATTTCTCATGAATCAAGAATGCTATATCACCATCTCAAAACATAATGGAGAAAGAATTGCACTGTGAAACGCAAGACAAAGAACAATTGAGCTCCTCCAACAAGGATCTTGAAGAAAACTTTGAGAATGAATAAAAACCTTAACGAACCACCATGAAGAACCTCTTGGAGAATGATGACCCACAAGTGTAGGGGATATATCATAGTCCTTTCGATAAGTAAGAGTGTCGAACCCAACGAGGAGAAGAAGGATCTGACAAGTGGTTTTCAGCAAGGTATTCTCTGCAAGCACTGAAATTATCGGTAACAGATAGTTGTGTGATAAGATGATTCGTAGCAAGTAGCAAGTAACAATAGTAACAAATGTGCAGTAAAGTGGCCCAATCCCTTTTGTAGCAAGGGACAAGCCTGGACAAACTCTTATAGGAGGTAAAGCACTCCCGAGGACACACGGGAATTTCTGTCAAGCTAGTTTTCATCATGTTCATATGATTCACGTTCGCTACTTTGATAGTTTGCTATGTGGGTGGACCGGTGCTTGGGTGCTGCCCTCACTTGGACAAACATTCCCACTTATAATTAACCCCTCTCACAAGCATCCGCAACTACGAATGAAGAATTAAGACAAAGTCTAACCATAGCATTAAACTAGTGGATCCATATGAGCCCCTTACGAAGCAACATATAAACTAGGGTTTAAGCTTGTGTCACTCTAGCAACACATCATCTACTACTACTTCCCAATGCCTTCCTCTAGGACAAATAATGGTGAAGTGTTATGTAGTCGACATTCACATAACACCACTAGAGGAAAAACAACATACAACGCATCAAAATATCGAACGAATGTCAAATTCACATGACTACTTATAGCATGACTTATCCCTTGTCCTCAGGAACAAAAGTGACTAATCACAAAGCATAATTATATTCATGAACAGAGAGGTATTTAATAGCATCAAGGATTTGAACATATAATATTCCATCGAGTAATCCAACTAGCATCAACTACAAAGAGTAATTAACACTATTAGCAACCTTACAAGTACCAATCGGAGTCGCGAGACGGAGATTGGTTACAAGAGATGAACTAGGGTTTGGAGATGAGATGGTGTTGATGAAGATGTTGATGGTGATGAGTTCCCTCCGATGAGAGGATTGTTCGTGATGACGATGGCGACGATTTCCCCCTCCGTGAGGGAAGTTTCCCCGGCACGACGGCCCTGTCGAAGCTCTAGATTGGTTCTGCTCAAGTTCCGCCTCGTGGCGGCGGCGATTCCTCCCGAAATCCACCTCTTGATTTTTTTCTGGAACGAAACCCTCCTTATAGCAAAAGATGGGAGCGAGAGGGCCAACAGGGAGCCCAAAAGCCCCCTAGGCGTGACCAGGGGGGTTGGCCGCGCCTAGCAGGCTTGTGGCCTCCTGGTGGCTCCCCTTTGGTACTTCTTCTGCCCAGTATTTTTTCCAAATTCCAAAATAATTCCTCGTTGATTTTCACGGCTTTTGGAGTTGCGCAGAATATGTATCTCAAACTTGCTCCTTTTTCAGGCCAGAATTCCAGCTGTCAGCATTCTCCCTCTTCATGTAAACCTTGTAAAATAAGAGAGCAAAGGCATAAGTATTGTACCATGAAGTTTAATAACATCCCATAAAGCGATAAATAACAACATAAAAGCATGATGCAAAATGGACGTATCAACTCCCCCAAGCTTAGACTTCGCTTGTCCTCAAGCGAAAACCGAGATCAATAAATATGCCCACATGTTTAGAGAGAGGTGTCGACAAAGCAAGAAATGGACGTGCAGGCATCATGATCATAATTAGAACAGAAATATCATCATATAATATCTCATGCTAAAGTGACAATTCCTTCACAAAGTAAAGTATGGATCAAGAACCTTATTGAGAATTAACAACCAATAGCCTTTAGTCATTGAAGCAATTGCAATTTGTCATAACATCGGAAAGAGTCAAATAAGAGCTTGTAAAACAAATCCACATACTCAATCATCCTTTCGTCTTCTACCATTGCTACAACTCACGTGGTACTCATGAGATCAAAGTTTCAGTCGGACACTGAGAAAGATAGGGGCTTATAGTTTCGCCTCCCAACTATTTACCTCAAGGGTAATGTCAACAATAATAATTCATGAATACTTACTTCCAAGTTGACATATGAATATAGATCTTTCCCTAGCATATGACGATAGCCAAGATAAAGGCAAAATAAGGGATTGGTGTAGATCACCATGACTCTTTCAAGGGAAAAAAAGTAAAGGTACAAGATAGGCCCTTCGCAGAGGGAAGCAGAGGTTGTCATGCGGTTTTGGGGTTTGGATGTGTGTCCTCTTAGTGTGAAGGAACGTCACTTTATATTGCCTCCTCTGATAGAGAACTTTATTATGCAGTCTATCGCTTTTATGTCTTCCTCATCACAGGTTCGTACAAAGCTTATTTTCCACACACTAATAGATCATACATATTTAGGGAGCAATTTTTATTGCTTGGACCGGTGGCAACTTACTTGAGGGATCTTTTATGGCAAAACTGGATTGAAGGTTTATGGTGGACTCCCATGGCAAAACTGGATTGAAGGTTTATGGATGCACAAGTAGTATCTCTACTTGGTGCGGAAGTTTTGGCTGATATGGGGTGGAAGCAAGCGTCACATGCTAAGGGATCTCTAGTCATATAACATTGCTCTGAACCAAGCAAACATAATTCATTATGTTGTCTTCCTTGTCCAACCTCTACTTCTAAGCATGTAATAGTTTAGTGAGTGTTCACAATCATAGATGGTGCCCAAGATGATATATTTATATGTGAACCTCTCTTTCTTTATTACTTCCTATTAATTGCAGCAATGACCAAGGCCTACGTTTGTCCACCCACAACATGTTTCAATCAACATTCTTTTTATATGTGGAGCCATCACTTCCCATAAGATCATTACATGATCTTTCATGCTTTTGTTCTTTTATCATTCTTTTCTTTAGATCATGGAATGAAGCAAGGCCTTAACTAAAACAGTCTTTATTATATGACTCACAAACTCGAATACATCGGGGGTGACACAAAGCAAAACTCAAGCCTAAACACTAAGAACTTTATTCTACTAGAGAAAGATAAAACCAAAAAGGATTGAACTAAGAAAAGGTAAAGGCAAAAGATGTGATGGTGACACGATACCAGGGCAACTCCCCTAAGCTTGGCACAAGCCAAGGGGATTCCCCATACCCGTGCTTAATTGTCTTCCTTCGGAGGTGATGGTGGTGGAGTTGTTGCAACCTGGGTTTGATCCTCCGTCTTCCAAGGCATAGGTGCTCCATCATGGAAAGATGATCGAGTCTCCGAAATCCTCAAATCTGGAGCCAACCGTATTGATTTCAATCTATACTCATACTCACAGTTTTGGTTCTGCAGGTCATAGATCTGGGCTTGGAGGTGATCAATTTTGTCATAGAGCCTGGAGAGGTGTTTCCCGATGTCATTGGCATCGATCTTGTGCTTGTTGGTGCACTCCATGATCATCATGTCGTTGGCGTTGAGTCTGCGTTCCACCATCCCTTGGCACCTGAAGACTTGCTGCTTCATTGCTTCAAGCCTCGCCTCCACGCTTCCGGTCTTCTTGGGCCCCTCAACATAACGGATGTGCAGCACCCCCTCACGCATCTCGATAGATTGAGGGTGTTGGAGCACTCCTGCGAGGTAGGGATTGATGACCTTCTCGAAGAACTTGTCCTTCGGAGCTTTTGGGGACGCCATAGCGATCTAGATCTATCTGCACAACAGCTCGAAACAAAAACAGAGAAAAATTGCGTGATACGAGGGTTATTCCTTTCGGGAGAATATATAATGATTTTTTTCCAACCAGAAGGAGTACTCCACAAGAAAACAGAGTCCGGGAGGCACACGAGGTGGTCACAAGCCCCCCAGGCGTGGCCAGGGGGGTGGCCCGCGCCTGGCAGGCTTGTCGCCTCCTCGTGCGCTTTCCGGACTACTTTAAATTTAACTATTTTTCAAAAAAATTCCAAAACGTAGAAAAATTCCTACTGGAAAAGTTTTGGAGTCGGTTTACTTACCGAATCACATACCTCTTCGTTTTTGGAGTCTGAAACAGACTGATAAATATCCCTTATGTACTCCTCCGGAGTTATGGTATTGTTAATATTGCTTTCAATATTTATGGGAGTACGTGAGATATAGTGCTTGATTGTTTGCCCATTTACGAGTCTCGGAAAATTACCTTCCGTGTTGTTGATCTTGATAGCACCGGAACGATATACTTACTCAACAATGTAAGGACCTTCCCATTGAGAGAGAAGCTTGCCTGCAGAAAATCTTAAACGAGAATTATATAGCAAGACATAATCACCTACATTGAACTCACATTTATGTATCCTTTTATCATGCCACCTCTTAACCTTTTCTTTGAACAACTTGGCATTTTCATATGCCTGAGCTCTCCATTCATCAAGTGAGCTAATATCAAATAACCTCTTCTCACCAGCAAGTTTTAAATCAAAGTTGAGCTCTATGATTGCCCAATAAGCCTTATGCTCTAGCTCAAGAGGTAAATGACATGATTTACCGTAAACGATTTTGTACGGAGACATGCCCATGGGATTCTTATAAGCAGTTCTATAAGCCGACATTGCATCATCGAGCTTGTTAGACCAATTCTTTCTAGACCTATTAACAGTCTTTTGCAGAATTAGTTTAATCTCTCTATTACTTAGCTCTACTTGACCACTGGATGGAGGGTGATAAGGAGATGCAATTCTATGGTTGACATCATACATAGAAAGCGTTTTACGGAAAGCACCATGAATAAAATGTGAACCACCATCAATCATTAGATATCTAGGGACTCCAAATCTAGGGAAAATAACTTCTTTAATCATCCTGATAGAGGTGTTGTGATCAGCACTACTAGTTGGGATAGCTTCTACCCACTTAGTACGTAATCAATAGCAACTAGGATATGAGTATACCCGTTGGATTTTGGAAAACGTCCCATATAATCAAAACCCCAAACATCAAATGGTTCAATGACAAGTGAATAATTCATAGGCATTTCCTGACGTTTACTGATATTACCTATTCTTTGACATTCGTCACAAGACAAGACAAACTTACGGGCATACTTGAAGAGAGTGGGCCAATAGAAACCTGATTGCAATACCTTGTGTGCAGTTCTATCTCCCGCATGGTGTCCTCCGTAAGCCTCGGAGTGACACTTCTGTAGGATCTGTCCCTGTTCATGTTCAGGTACACAACGTCTTATAACACCATCTACTCCTTCCTTATAAAGGTGAGGTTCATCCCAAAAGTAATGTCTCATATCAAAGAAAAATTTCTTCTTTTGTTGGTATGTGAAACTAGGTGGTATATATTTGGCAACGATATAATTTGCATAATCAGCATACCACGGTGTACTACGTGAAGCATTGATGACATTCAATTGCTCATCAGGAAAGCTATCATCAATAGGTTGTGGGTCATCAAGAACATTCTCCAACCTAGACAAGTTATCTTCTACGGGGTTCTCAGCACCCTTCCTATCAACAACATGCAAATCAAATCCTTGTAGCAAGAGAACCCATCTGATAAGTCTAGGTTTAGCATCTTTCTTTTCCATGAGGTACTTAATAGAAGCATGATCAGTGTGAATAGTAACCTTGGAATCTACAATGCAAGATCTGGACTTTTCACATGCAAACACGACTTCTAAAAATTCCTTTTCCGTAGTAGCATAGTTTCTTTGGGCACTGTCTAGAGTTTTACTAGCATAATGAATAGCATTCAACTTCTTATCAACTCTTGATCCGAGGACAACACCAATAGCATATTCACTAGCATCACACATGATTTCAAAAGCTAAGTTCCAATCAGGTGGTTTAACAATAGGTGCAGTTATCAAGGCCTTTTTAAGTATTTCGAAGTCTTCCTCACAATCGTCCTAAAAAACAAAAGGAATATCCTTTTGCAAGAGATTGGTAAGATGCCTAGAAATCTTAGAAAAGTCCTTAATGAACCTTCTATAGAAACCAGCATGACCAAGGAAACTTCTTATACCTTTGATATCTGTAGGGCATGGAATTTTCTTGATCGCATCAACCTTAGCCTTATCAACTTCAATACCTCTTTCAAAAAATTTATGTCCTAAGACGATGCCTCCATTAACCATAAAGTGACACTTCTCCCAATTCAAGACAAGATTGGTATCTTTACATCTTTGCAAAACTCGATCAAGGTTGCTAAGGCAATCATCAAAATAAGACCCGTAAACGGAGAAGTCATCCATGAAAACCTCAACAATCTTTTCACAAAAGTTAGAAAATATAGCCATCATACATCTTTGAAAGGTAGCAGGTGCATTACATAAGCCAAAACGCATACGTCTGTAAGCAAAGGTACCGAAAGGGCAGGTGAAAGTGGTTTTCTCCTGATCAGATTGTGCAACAGCTATTTGGGAGAAACCAGAATAACCATCTAGAAAGCAGAAGTGTGTGTGTTTAGACAATCTTTCTAGCATTTGGTCGATAAAAGGCAAAGGGTAATGATCTTTCCTAGTGCCTTTATTCAATTTCCTAAAACCAATCACCATCCTATATCCAGTAATAATCCTCTGAGGGATCAATTCATCCTTATCATTAGGGACAACGGTAATACCTCCCTTCTTAGGGACGCAATGCACCGGAATTACCCAATCACTATGAGCAACAGGATAGATAATACCTGCTTCCAGGATCTTTAGTATTTCCTTTCTTACTACCTCTTTCATCTTAGGATTTAATCTCCATTGATGATCGGCAACTGGTTTGGAATCGGGATCGGTTATAATTTTGTGCTGGCATAGAGTGGGACTAATGCCCTTAAGATCATCAAGAGTATATCCAATAGTAGCACGGTGCTTCCTCAAAGTTTTTAGTAACTTCTTTTCTTCATGCTCTGAAAGTCTAGCACTAATAATAACATGATATATCTCTTTTTCATAAAGATAAGCATACTTAAGAGTATCAGGCAACTGTTTAAGCTCGAACACATGATCACCCTTTGGTGGGGGTGGATCTCCAAGTAGTTCAACAGGCAAATTATTCTGAAGGATAGCATGTTGTTCAAAGATAACTCTATCTATCTCATTCCTTTCATCCATATGCATATCATTTTCATGCTCAAGCAAGTATTGCTCTAAGGGATCAGTAGGAGGCACAGCAATAGAAGCTAGGGCAATAATTTCATCCTTACTAAGCAACTCTTTTTCATGAGGTTGTCTACCAAACTTGGAGAAATTGAACTCATGTGACACACCTTCAAACCAGCAGTGACAGTTTGCTTCTCATAGTCAATATGAGCATTGACAGTATTGAGTAAAGGTCTGCCAAATATGATGGGACAAAAGCTATCTTGCGTGGTAGAAAGAACGAGAAAATCAGCACGATACTTAGTTTTACCGCACAAGACTTCAACATCTCTAACATTTCCCAAAGGGCAGATAGTATCTCTATTGGCAAGGTGAATAGTGACATCAATAGGTTCAATGTCAACAGGTGCAATCTCGTCTTTAATTTCATCATATAAAGATTGAGGTATTGCACTAACACTAGCACCCACGTCACATAAACCATGATAACAATGATCTCCTATCTTAACACAAACAACAGGCGTGCCAACAACAGGCCTATGTTTGTCTCTAGCATGTGGTTAGGCAATTCTAGCAGCATCTTCACAGAAGTGAATATCATGGCCATCAACATTGTCGGATAGGAGATCTTTGATAATAGCAATGCTAGGTTCCACTCTAATTTGCTCAGGGGGTGTAGGTGTTCTAATGTATCCCCTAGGTATCACAGTTGAAGCTTTAGAATGATCCTTTATTCTAACAGGGAAAGGTGGTTTCTCAATGTAAGCACTAGGAACAATAGGATCATTATAAGCGATGACTTTCTCTTCAACTAGATTGGGTTTAACTACATTGACTTCTAAGGGAGGGTGATATTTAAACCACTTCTCTTTAGGGAGATCAATATGAGCTGAAAATGATTCACACAATGAACCTACTATCTCAGAGTCAAGTCCATATTTAGCGCTAAAATCACAACAAGTATTTGTTTCAACAAAGGATTTAACGCAATTGAACTTAAGATTGATACCTGGCTCCTTACCTTCATCAAACTCCCAATCTTCAGAGTTGCATTTAATTCTTTCCAATAAATTCCATTTGAAGTCAACATCTCTCTTCATAAAAGAACCAGCACAAGAAGTGTCAAGCATGGTGCGATTATCATGAGAAAGCTGAGCATAGAAGTCCTGAATGATAATTTCTCTTGAGAGCTCATGGTTAGGGAATGAATATAACATTTCTTTAAGCCTCCCCCTAGCTTGAGCGATACTTTCTCTGTCACGAGGCCAAAAATTATAAATATAATTCCGATCGCGATGTACCAAATGCATAGGATAAAACTTTTGATGAAATTCCAATTTCAATCGGTTGTAGTTCCATGATCCAGTATCATCACATAGCCTATACCATGTCAATGCTTTATCCCCCAAAGATAAGGGAAAGAACTTCTTCTTGACCTCATCCTTGGGCAAACCTGAATGCTTAAATAAACCACAAACTTCATCTACATAGATTAGATGCCAGTCGGGGTGCGATGTTCCATCTCCTGTAAAAGGATTAGCCAACAGTTTCTCTAGCATCCCCGAAGGAATTTCATAACAAGTATTTTCAGTAGGTGCAGTAGGTTGAGGAGCAACTCCTTATGCTTTCGTTCGAGGTGAAAATACCCCGAACAAGCTCCTCAAAGGATTACTTTCCATAGTGACAAGTGACAATAAATTTCAGCACACTATATAAATGTTTCCTTACCAAATTCCACTTACCAAAGGCGCTTCACTCCCCGGCAACGACGCCAGAAAAAAGTCTTGATCACCCACAAGTCTAGGGGATCTATCGTAGTCCTTTCGATAAGTAAGAGTGTCGAACCCAACGAGGAGCGGAAGGATCTGACAAGTGGTTTTCAGCAAGGTATTCTCTGCAAGCACTGAAATTATCGGCAACAGATAGTTGTGTGATAAGATGATTCGTAGCAAGTAGCAAGTAACAATAGTAACAAAGGTGCAGAAAAGTGGCCCAATCCCTTTTGTAGCAAGGGACAAGCCTGGACAAACTCATATAGGAGGTAAAGCGCTCCGGAGAACACACGGGAATTTCTATCAAGCTAGTTTTCATCATGTTCATATGATTCGCGTTTGCTACTTTGATAGTTTGATATGTGGGTGGACCGGTGCTTGGGTTCTACCCTTACTTGGACAAACATTCCCAATTATGATTAACCCCTCTCGCAAGCATCCGCAACTACGAAAGAAGAATTAAGACAAAGTCTAACCATAGCATTAAACTAGTGGATCCAAATCAGCCCCTTACGAAGCAACACATAAACTAGGGTTTAAGCTTTTGTCCCTCTAGCAACCCATCATCTACTTGCTACTTCCCAATGACTTCCTCTAGGCCCAAATAATGGTGAAGTGTTATGTAGTCGACGTTCACATAACACCACTAGAGGAAAAACAACATACAACGCATCAAAATATCGAACGAATATCAAATTCACATGACTACTTATAGCATGACTTATCCCATGTCCTCAGGAACAAAAGTGACTACTCGCAAAGCATAATTATATTCATCACCAGAGAGGTATTGAATAGCATCAAGGATCTGAACATATAATCTTCCACCGAGTAATCCAACTAGCATCAACTACAAAGAGTAATTAACACTACTAGCAACCTTACAAGTACCAATCGGAGTCGCGAGACGGAGATTGGTTACAAGAGATGAACTAGGGTTTGGAGATGAGATGGTGCTGATGAAGATGTTGATGGTGATGAGTCCCCTCCGATGAGAGGAGTGTTGGTGATGACGATGGCGACGATTTCCCCCTCCGGAGGGAAGTTTCCTCGGCAGGACGGCCCTGCCGGAGCTCTAGATTGGTTCTGTTCAAGTTCCGCCTCGTGGCAGCGGCCATTCCTCCCGAAAGCCTCCTCTTGATTTTTTCTGGAACGAAACCCTCCTTGTAGAAAAAGATGGGAGCCAGAGGGCCAACAGGGAGCCCACAAGCCCCCTAGGCGCGGCCAGGGGGGTAGGCCGCACCTAGCAGGCTTGTGGCCTCTTGGTGGCTTCCCTCTGGTACTTCTTCCGCCCAGTATTTTTTATAAACTCCAAAATAATTCCTCGGTGATTTTCACGGCTTTTGGAGTTGAGCAGAATATGTATCTCAAACTTGCTCCTTTTTCAGGCCAGAATTCCAGCTGCCGGCATTCTCCCTCTTCATGTAAACCTTGTAAAATAAGAGAGAAAAGGCATAAGTATTGTACCGTGAAGTGTAATAACAGCCCATAAAGCGATAAATAAGAACATAAAAGCATGATGCAAAATGGACGTATCAGAGAACAACAGAAATAAAAGAAATGACATAAATGAAGTGAAGGTTGAAAAGGGAAAGATAAACCTTGCGATTATTTTATTCAAACACCTTGATAACAAAATGAGCTTCAAAATGAGATAATTGAGTGAAACTTCGGAAAAGGAAACATGAAAGCACTTGGAAACAAGAGCTGGATATCATGAGCAAACTCCGGAAGAAGGAAAGAAATCACCTTGATGAAACAAGAGTAATAATTATGTTCTGCTTATACTTTAAATTGATGACAAGCAATGGATTTGGCATACAACTAATTCTCCTTGGAAAGATTGAAGAGAGATATCACGAACTTGAAGAAGTCTTGAATGAAACACCGATAATAATTTACAAATGAATGAGGATACTTGAGTGAATGGAGATACATGAGAATGAAGATATCACGATCCGCCTAGGAAAAATCTTAAACAAGCAGCAAGTAAGAAATGGGAAATGAACAAAGATACATCAATTGAGAAGAACAGCAGAACAAAAGCCAAAAACTGTGAATGAAGAATCTTTAAAAATGATGGATCTTTGGATAATTGAAATATGAAAAGTATTCCTGGAATACTCCAAATATTTAAGAATTTTTTTCTCACGAACGGAAACAATTTGATAGGATAGCATTAATCTTCAACCACAAATCTTCAAAAGAATGGACCAAGATCTAAAAGAAACTCTAAAATAATGAAGAAAAGAAAGGTTGAGCAAAATGAAAAGAACTAAAATCGATCTTGGAGAGTTATATGACTGATGGAATTCATTCCTACGTCACATTTGGAAATACATTTGAGAGAAATCTTCGGGAAAATATTAGAAAATTCAAGTAGGACTGTGGAGAAGGGCCCGTGGGTTATGGGACCACTCAAAGAGACACTGTTGAAACGATTTCTTGGCTAATAGTTTCCAACATGGGAAAATATTTAACAAAGGAAAAGGATATGATGAACAACGAGAGGTTTAATTGAATCCATCGGGAAAGAAATCAAGAACAAAGAATGGTGAACTTGAAGCTCCTAGGAATCTTCATATGGAAAACACAGGATTGAAACATGGAAGGAAACAAATGCAAAGGCTTCACCTGAATTGAAGGACACTTGATTCGAGATATCTCGAGCCCAAAGAAAAAGGGTGGGAGGGTGTGGGAAAACAAAAACAACTTAGGACGGATGAAACAATCATATGAGAGAAAATTGAGAATTCATCTATGAAATATAAAAATAAGATTGAATTATCTTGAAGAGAAGCACACTGTTAGAAAAGACTTGACATGCCAATTTCATTGACCAAAAGGATTAGCACTCATATAGAAATATGAGAACACCATTAAGGAATGTATGGAATCCAGACTTGACATCGAAGCAACTCGAATTACCATACTCCAACAAAACAAAGGATGAGCCTTGCGTATTATGCGAGAAACAAATACCTAATCCGTCATGCTTTTATTGGAAGGGATAATCTTGGTACCTTCGTGAATTCCCACCTACGAACTTTCGAACTTTCTGGTCATACGACCAGGTTGCGGGTCCAGGAACCTACTCATAGCAAACAATAATCTAATCACGTACCGCTGCATCAGCAACCCTCAATACACAAGCGAGAAACTTTCCAAACTCATATACCTCAGACTTTCGAAAATAACAACGATACTAGACAAGGAAGGTACATTTTAACGCACTCCCTAGTACTGGGTGACACCAAACTCCTCTAGCCCGGGAATAGTAATGTAGTTATTTTAAAAGTAGGTGTCCTATGGTATCCAGGAACTAAAATGATAGCGAATGTGACAAGAAAACCTTGGAGATCAACTCCGCGGGACACTGCCACAACCACAAAATGTTAGGAGGCACCATGAATAGAATTTTTTACACTGATATCACAATGATTCCAAAATAATCGCATGATCCTAAATAATTTGAGTGAGAAGTGGGGTAGAATCGAAGCACCTACGTCACGATTTATCACAAGAGAGAAGATGGGGATGAGAAGTAAAAAATAATTCCTACTCTCCGATATATAACCAGACTCAAAATATATTTATTCTAGACTCAACAACGACCAAGTTTGACTAATCGAGGGGCTTCTAGGTCGATACTATTGTGATACCAGCTTGTAAGATCCAATACACAATCCTATCCTCATGGAAACTTGGAAGTATCAACAAGGATAAAATAACATATCGGAGATGCTTTAACAAGGTGGATATTGCCACAAATACATGTACTGAAGAGAAGAGAATACAAGTTATAGGCTTACCCTCGCCACAAGCTACAACATGAATATCACAATACATCAATACATAACAATCATCGTACACAAGAGCAGGATGTGACTACAGATGAAAACAAACAAAAGAAGGCGATGTCCACCCTGCTATTCCCAGGACGCCGACCTTGAACCCATCCTATGATTGTCGAGGAAGAAGAAGAAGGACTCCAAAATAGAACGAGCATCACCCTCACATCAAAGTATTTCTTTACCTATAACTACACCACTTGTTGTAGTAATCTTTGAGACTTTAAGGGACTCAACAATCTCATTACCAAGGGTATCAAGACTATCAAAGCTTAATGGGTTAGGAATGGTTAAGTGGTTAGGCTGCAAGAATCACTAAGCATTTTATATGTAGCTAATTTACGAGTACAAGAATAAGAAGAGTGATCTACGCATAAACAAACGTGAACTAGTAACGATCAAGAAGTGATCCTGAACACGTACTTATGAGTCAATCATAACCCCACCATGTTCTCTTCCTGGTTCACACCTCACAAGAAAAGATGATCATGGTTACGCAGACGGTTGGTGTATTTTAATTATATTTAGTGTCAAGTTCTACTGTAAATTTCCAAGTCACCACATAACCGTGAGCATGACATTTCGAAAGATTTACCCCCAGAGGGGTCTCGAATTAGTCCATCATAAATACCAGATGCATCCGGTGGGAAAATCTCACACCATGATAGCACAATGCTTATAATAAGGAATTCTGATGGACAAACCGCTCGTCAAAGGTAAAACTAAACAAGCAATAATTCCCGACGTGTCGATGAACCCGATAGGAGACGCATATCTCGTTATCAGGACATGGTCGGATGAGCAAAACATACAGAACTGAGAACCAAGTTTCCCAGCGGAAGCCGCAAATGACCCTATTTTGGACCAACACTCATGAGGAGCACTCACTCGGTTTGTTGATTAAAAGTCCACAGGGTAGGAACTCCCTATGCATTTCTAAGTTGTTATTAGGAAAATATAGTACCAATGATGGGACTTACTCGAGGAGTTTTATCCTAAACCGAATGATTAGGGTCTGATTATACCCCACATGTGTTAGAAGATCTCATCAAGGAACATAACACCGGTATAACGGAAACTAGGGTGACAAGATTGGAATGAAACACCAAGCTAAAGGACAAGCCTTCCACCCTTTACCAAGTGTATAGATGCATTAGTTAACTAAAAAACATATTGTTATATTCCATGATATCCATGTCCCAACATGGAACAACTGCACCTGCAACTAGAAATGCTATAAGGGAGCCTGAGAAAGGGGTAACATAGCCAAACAACAATTTTCTAGGACAGTAGAGGATTAGAGGCTTATCACGACAATTTGGGAGGCTTGAAAAACAAGTGGTAGGTAGCGAGACAGAGCGATAGCAACGAGACAAGTAGCATAGAAAATATAGTAGTGATATCCAAGGTAATGATAATCTTGCCTAAAATCCCGCTTTGAAGAAGATCGAATCCGTGAAGTAGACAAACGACATGGTCGAACGAATCCACACACTCTGAAATGCTTTCAGAACTCTAGTGAAGAGAAGCAAATGCAGAAACAAACAGATGCCATGGTAAAGACCACAACATATTCATGATGTGATGAAATATGATGCATGTCCATTCAATTATGCATAGAATGGCAAACACAACAATCAAATACTACACATTAAGTGAAGCTCACTATGCAACAAGTTGCATATTGACGAAATTCTATATCCAAATTATTTAGTTCACTCTTGTTTTAGGTACCCAATGAATTCAAATATTATTTATCACGTAAAGAGGTGAAACATAATTAAACTACACTACCTAGACATTTTAATAAGTCCGAAAACAACATATGTCATTTTAGAAATGACCTCGTATGGAATTTTCGAATTTGGTTTTGGTATGTAAAAACATATTTTATATGTATTAAAATGGAAAATAACCATGATATACTATTCGTTTTTAATCAAGTTACATATATAGTTCATTTAATTCGAAGCAACGGATATTTAGATATTAAATAAACTATTTTAGTGTGACATTCGACAATTTTAATTCAAACAACAATTTAAATGTTATTAACATGGATGAGAACAAAATATTCAAGTTAGATGCAAATTTTATGAAAATATTAACATATAATATGATATGGAGCAATTATCACCATGGCAGAAAGAATAAGGTGCCGCGATAATGAAAACGAAATTGATGCTACAACAACATTCCGGTTCCGGTAACCCGTTGAGATACTGGTGCAAAAGAAATGTGGCATGAGCATGTCACGCAAAAGATGGTGGGGAGATCCCGGTTACTGGGTTCCCACATGTCTGTGGCATAGAAAATGAGGAATAATGTGGAACGAACAATTGCACGCAATGCAAACGAGCGGTGCATAACATACATCACACGTGCATTCATCTAGGGGTCCTCGTCTCATCGTTTTAATTTAAAAGCATGCACTTTGGGTTGGAATGAGTCATTGATGGAATTACTCATTCATGGGAGTAGTGGTAGGTAAGCTACACAATGACAGCAGTGGTACTCGTGATCTTGGGGATGGTAGTGGTACACGTATCGTAGCCGACCTTGTTGGGTCATAGTGTATCATTCTCAGAAATGAGTTGAACTTGTAGTATCCGGGGGACATCTTGTAGTGCAGTAAAAAATTGTGTTTATCAAGGTAATTGGCGTCCATGGCCGTAGGCCGAGGGGGCACGTTCCTGGTCTGGATGAGCTATTTGGTGAGGTCTTGGCATCAGGCAGGATCCATGGAGTGTCACAACCCTAGATTTAGACTTGTTTATCATTGCATTTCATGGATGCATTGTTATTTCTCTTTTGAAGTTGAACTAAGGAGTGATCAAGCATCACAAAGATATTTTGAAAAAAGAGCAACATAAAAATTGCTTCAAAGAAGGCCAAGAAAAAGTCCCTGGTATTCTAAGAAAATATTGGCACGAGGTAAAATTCCAATCAATATTTTTGGAATCACACAAGCATTTATTTTGGGACTTTGAATTAAAACAATATTTATTTGGGTTCGATCTATCCTTGTTGGTAGAATATAAATTCAACATACTCCGAAATATTTTATGAGCCTTTGGTTTTGGGGAACGTTGCATGGGAAACAAAAAAAAATCCTACGCACACGAAGACCTATCATGGTGATGTTCATCTACGAGAGGGAGATTTGATCCACATACCCTTGTAGATCGCTAAGCAGAAGCACTAAAAACGCGGTTGATGTAATGGTACATCTTCACGATCTGTCCCACAAACCGTCCAACGAACCGTCTCGCGAACCGTCCCACGATCCGTTCCGATCAAGTGCCGAACGGACGACACCTCTGCGTCCCACACACGTACAACTCGATGACGATCTCCGCCTTCTTGATCCAGCAAGAGGGGCGGGGAAGTAGATGAGTTCTTCGGCAGCATGACGGCACGCCGGTGATGGTGATGATCTATTCCTGTAGGTCTCTGCCCGAGCTCCACAGAAATCCGATCTAGAGGAAGAACTACGTGGTATAGGTCTGAGTTGAATGTGGAAAAGTTATGTCTCAAAAGCCCTAAAACCACCAATATATATAGGAGGAGGGGAGGGGCTAGCCTTGGGGCTCAACGGATCCCCAAGGGCGCCGACCAAGGAGGAGGAGGTGGACTCCCACCCCAATTCGGTTTGGGGGAAGGAGTCCACTCCTTCCTTCCCACCTACCTCTTTCCTTGTTTTTTCTTTTCCTTTGGTTTTTTCTCCTTGTGGCGCCATAGCCCACTTGGGCTGGCCTCACCAGCCCACTAAGGGCTGGTGCGCCACCCTAGTTCTATTGGGCTCACTCCCGGGTGGGTGGTTCCCTCCCGGTGGATTCTCGGAACCCATTCGTCACTCCCGGTACACTGCCGGTAATGCCTGAAATCTTTCCGGTGACCAAATGAAGCCATCATATATAGCAATCTTCATTTCAGGTGACCAAATGAAACCATCCTATATATCAATCTTCATTTCTGGACTATTCTGGAAACCCTCGTGACGTCCGTGATCTCATCCGGGACTCCAAAAAACCTTCGGTCACCAACACATGTAACTCAACTATACTAAAATCTCACCAAACGTTAAGTGTGCAGACCCTGCGGGTTCGAGAACTATGCCGACATGACCCGAGGCACTCCCCGATCAATATCCAATAGCGGGACCTGGATGTCCATATTGGATCCTACATATTCTCCGAAGATCTCTATCGGTTGAACCTCTATGTCAAGGATTCATATGATCCCGTATACTATTCCCTTTGTCCTCCGTATGTTACTTGCCCGAGATTCGATCGTTGGTATCTCTATACCTAGTTCAATCTCGTTACCGGTAAGTCTCTTTACTTGTTCAGTAATACAAGATCACGTAACTAACTCCTTAGTCACATTGCTTGCAAGGCTTGTTGTGATGTTGTATTACCGAGTGGGCCTCGAGATACCTCTCCGTCACACGGAGTGACAAATCCCAGTCTTGATCCATGCCAACCCAATAGAAACCTTTGGAGATACCTGTAGAGCACATTTATAGGCACCCAGTTACGTTGCGACATTTGATAACCCACAAGGCATTCCTCCGGTGTCCAGGAGTTGCATGATCTCATGGTCATAGGAACAGATACATTGACATGTAGAAAACAGCAGCAATAAACTAACACGATCATATGCTATGTTTATAGTTTGGGTCTTGTCCATCACATCATTCTCCTAATGATGTGATCCCGTTATCAAGTGACAACACTTGTCTATGCTTAGGAAACCTTAATCATCTTTGATCAATGAGCCAGCCAACTAGAGGCTTACTAGGGACATTGTTTTTTCTATGTATCCACACATGTATTTGTGTTTCCAATCAATACAATTATAGCATGGATAATAAACGATTACCATTAACAAAGAAATATAATAATAACTAATTTATTTTGCCTCTAGGGCATATTTCCATTAGTCTCCCACTTGCACTAGAGTCAATAATCTGGTTCACATCACTATTTGATTTTAATGAATCCAACACCCATACATTTCTGGGGTTTGATCACGTCTTGCTTGTGATAGAGGTTTTAGTCAACAAGTCTGAACCTTTCAGATTTGTGTGTGCTTTACAAATCTCTATGTTATCCTGTAGATGTTGCTACTATGTGCCATTTAAAACTTTTCCAAATGAGTGCTCCACTATAAGAATCCTCTTAACTCTTTAGAGTTATTCGGATTAGTGTCAAAGCTTGCATCGACGTTACCATTTACGACGAACTCTTTAATCACCTCCATAATCGAGAAAAATTCCTTCGTCCACTAGTTACAAAGGATAACTTTGACCGCAGTTTTAGTGATTCAATCCTGGATCACCTTTTGTACCCCTTGACAAACTCATGGCAAGGCACACATCAGGCGCGGTACACAGCTTGGCATACTTTAGAGCCTACGGCTAAGGCATAGGGGACGACCTTCATCCTTTCTATTTCTTCTGCCGTGGTCGGGCTTTGAGTCTAACTCAAATTCACACCTTAAAACACAACTAAGAACTCATTCTTTGCTGATCTATTTTGAACTCCTTCAAAAACTTGTCAAGGCATGCATTTCATTGAAAGTTCTATTTAGCATTTTGATCTATCTCTATAGATCTTGTTGCTCAATGTTCAAGTAGCTCTATCGAGGTCTTCCTTTGAAAAACTCCTTTCAAACAACCCTTTATGCATTACATAAATTCTACATTACTTCCGATCAACAATATGTCAACCACATATACTTATCAGAAATTCTATAGTGCTCCCACTCACTTCTTTGGAAATACAAGTTTCTCATAAACCTTGTATAAATCCAAAAACTTTGATCATCTCATCAAAGCATATATTCCAACTCCGAGATGCTTGCACCAGTCCATAGAAGGATCACTGGAGCTTGCATACTTGTTAGCTTTCTTAGGATTGACAAAACCTTCTGGTTGTATCACATACAAACTTTCCTCAAGGAAACCGTCGAGGAAACAATGTTTTGACATCCTATGTGGAATATTTAATAAATAATGCAGCAACTGCTAAAATTATTCCAACAGACTTTTAGCATCGCTACGAGTGAGAAAGTCTCATCATAGTCAACTCTTTGAACTTGTCGGAAACATCTTTGCGATAAGTCGAGCTTTTCTTAATGGTGACTTTTCACCATCATTGTCCGTCTTCCTTTTAAAGATCCATCTTTGCATAACAGTCTTACGACCATCAAGTAGCTCTTCAAAGTCTACACTTTGTTTTCATACATGGATCCTCTCTCGGATTTCATGGCCTCCAGCCATTTGCCGGAATCCGGGCCCACCATTGCTTCTCCATAGCTCGTAGGTTCATTGTTGTTCAATAACATGACTTCCAAGACAGGGTTACTGTACCACTCTGTAGTAGTACACGACCTTGTCGACCTACGAGGTTTGTAGTAACTTGTTCCGAAGCTTAATGATCACCATCATCAGTTTCCACTTCAATTGGTGTAGGCGCCACAGGAACAACTTCCTGTGCCCTGCTACACACTGGCTGAAGTGATGGTTCAATAACCTTATCAAGATCCACCACCCTCCCACTCAGTTCTTTCGAGAGAAACCTTTCCTCGAGAATGACCCGTTTTTAGAAACAAACAATTTGCTTTCGGATCTGAGATAGGAGATGTACCCAACTGTTTTGGATATCCTATGAAGATGCATTTATCCGCTTTGAGTTCGAGCTTATCAGAATGAAACTTTTTCACATAGGTGTCGCAGCCCCAAACTTTCAAGAAACGACAGCTTAGGTTTCTCCAAAGCATAGTCTATACTGTGTCATATCAACAGAAATACGCGGCACCCTATTTAAAGTGAATGCGGTTGTCTCTAATGCATAACCCATAAATGATAGTGGTAATTCGATAAAAGACATCATAGTATGCACCATATCAAATAGGGCACAACTATGACGTTCGGACACACCATCACACTATGGTGTTCTAGGTGGCATGAATTGCGAAACAATTTCCACATTGTCTTAACTGTGTACCAAAACTCGCAACTCATATATTCATCTCTATGATCATATCGTAGACAGTTTATCCTCTTGTCATGACGATCTTCACTCTGAAATAGATTTGAACTTTTGAATATTTCAAACTTGCGATTCATCAAGTAAATACTCATGTATCTACTCAAATCATCAGTGAAGTAAGAACATAACGATATCCAGTGCGTGCCTCAGCACTCATTGGACTGCACACATCAAAAATGTATTACTTCCAACAAGTTACTTTCTTGTGTCATGTGGTATGATTTGCATGTATCAAGTGATTCAAAATGAAGTGAGTCCAAACGATCCATCTGTATGGAGTTTCTTTACGCGTTTTATACCAATAGGTATGGTTTGCATGTCTCAGATGTTTCAAAAATGAGTGAGCACAAGGATCCATCAGCATGGAGCTTCTTCATGCATTTTTACACCGACATGACTGAAGCGGTAGTTCCACAAGTAAGTGGTACTATCATTACTACTTTGTATCTTTTGGCATCAATATTATGAACATGTGTAACCCTAAGATCGAGATTCAATAAACCAGTCAAGGTAATTACTCAAGCAAATAGAATAACCATTATTCTCTTTAAATGAATAATCGTATTGCAATAAACACTATCCAATCATGTTTATGCTCAACGCAAACACCAAATAACAATTATTTAGGTTTAACACCAATCCCGATGGTAGAGGGAGCGTGCGAGGTTTGATCACATCAACATTAGAATTATTTCCAACACACATCGTCACCTCACCCTTACTAGTATCCTTTTAATCCGTAGCCATAACTTCGAGTTACTAACACTTAGCAACTGAACCGGTATCTAATACCCTAGTGCTACTAAGAATACTAGTAAGGTACACATCAATATCACGTATATCCAATATACTTTAGTCGACTTTGCCAACCTTCTCATCTACCAAGTATCTAGGGTAGTTCCGCCTCAGTGACTGTTCCCCTCATAACAAAAGCACTTAGTCTCGGGTTTGGGTTCAACCTTGGGTTTCTTCATCAGAGCAGCAACTGGTTTGCCGTTTCATGAAGTATCCCTTCTAGCCCTTGCCTTCTTGAAACTAGTGGTTTTACCAACCATCAACAATTGATGCTCCTTCTTGATTTCTACTTTCGCAGTGTCAAACATTGTGAATCGCTCAAGGATCATTATATCTATCCTTGATATGTTATAGTTCATCACGAAGCTCTAGCAGCTTAGTGGCAGTGACTTTGGAGAACCGTCACTATCTCATCTGGAAGATTAACTCCCACTTGATTCAAGCGACTGTTCTACTCACACAATCTGAGCACATGCTCAACGATTGAGCTTTTCTCCTTTACTTTGTAGACAAAGAGTCTTGTCGGAGGTCTCATACCTCTGAACAAGGTCATGAGCATGAAATCCCAATTTCATCTCTTAGAACATCTCTTATGTTCCGTCACGTTCAAAACATCTTCGACGCCTTGCTTCTAAGCCGTTAAGTATTACGCACTAAACTATCACGTAGTGATCAAAACCGTGTATGTCAGATGTTCGTAACATCCAGAGACGACGCTCGAGGTGCAGCACACCGAGTGGTGCATTAAGGACATAAGCCTTCTGCGCAACAATGAGGACAATCCTCAGTTTACGGACTCAGTCCGCAAAGTTGCTACTATCATCTTTCAACTAAATTTCTCTAGAAACATATAAACACAGTAGAGCTACAGCGCAAGCTACAACATAATTCGCAAAATCCTTTTGACTATGTTCATGATAATTAGTTCAATTAATCACATTACTTAAGAACTCTCACTCAAAATCTACATCCCTCTAGTCATTTGAGTGGCGCATGATCCAAATCCACTAACTCAAGTCCTATCATCACGTGAGTTTAGTATAGTTTCAGTGGTAAACATCTCTATGCTAATCATATCAACTATACGATTCATGCTCGACCTTTCGGTCTCTTGTGTTCCGAGGCCATGTCTGCACAAGCTAGGCTCGTCAAGTTTAACCCGAGTGTTCCGCGTGTGCAACTATTTTGCACCCGTTGTATGTGAACGTTGAGTCTATCAAACCCGATCATCATGTGGTGTCTCGAAACGACGAACTGTCGCAATGGTGCACAGTCGGGGAGAACAAAATTTCATCTTGAAATTTTAGTGAGGGATCACCTTATAATACTACCGTCGTTCTAAGCAAGATAAGGTGCATAAAAGTATTAACATCACATGAAATTTATAAGTGACATGATATGGCCATGATCTTGTGCTTCTTGATCTCCATCGCCAAAGCACCGGCATGATCTTCTTGTCACCGGCGCCACACCATGATCTCCATCATCGTGTCGCCATCGAGGTTGTTGTGCTATCTATGCAATTACTATTAAAGCTACAACCTAGCCATATAGTAAATGCATCTGCAAACAGAAACGTTAGTTTAAAGACAACCCTATGGCTCCTGCCAGTTGCCATAGCATTGACGTGCAAGTCGATATTAACTATTACAACATGATCATCTCATACATCCAATATATCATATCATGTCCTTGGCCATATCATATCACTAGCATACCCTGCAAAAACAAGTCAGACGTCCTCTAATTTGTTGTTGCATGTTTTACGTGGCTGCTATGGTTATCTAGTATGATCGCATCTTACTTACGCAAAAAACACAACGGAGATGTGCAAATTGCTATTTAACCTCTCTCCAAGGACCGCCTCGGTCAAATCCAATTCAACTAAAGTTGAAGAAACCGACACCCGCTAGTCATCTTTATGCAACGAGTTGCATGTTGGTCGATGAAACTAGTCTCTCATAAGAGTACGAGTAATGCTAGTCCGGGCCGCTTTAATCCAACAATACCGCCGAATCGAGAAAAGAGTAAGGAGGGTAGAAAATCAAACATCAATGCCCACAAAAAATTTTGTGTTCCACTCGAGATAACATCTACGCATGAACCTAGCTCATGATGCCACTTTTGGGGAACGTTGCATGGGAAACAAAAAAATTCCTACGCACACGAAGACCTATCGTGGTGATGATCATCTACGAGAGGGAGATTGGATCCACATACCCTTGTAGATTGCTAAGAAGAAGCGTTAATAAACGCGGTTGATGTAGTGGTACGTCTTCTCGATCCATCCCACGAACCGTCCCACGAACCGTCTCGCGATCCGTCCCACAATTCGTTCCGATCAAGTGCCGAACGGATGGCACCTCTGCGTCCCGCACACATACAACTCGATGACGATATCCGCCTTCTTGATCCAGAAAGAGGGGCAGGGAAGTAAATGTGTTCTCCGGCTGCGTGACGGTGCGCCGGTGATGGTGATGATCTATTCCTGGAGGGCTCCGCCCGAGCTCCGCAGGAATCCGATCTAGAGGAAGAACTATGTCATATAGGTTTGAGTTGCACGTGGCAATGTTATGTCTCAAAATCCCTAAAACCATCAATATATATAGGAGGAGGGGAGAAGCTAGCCTTGGGGCTCAAGGGAGCCCCAAGGGCGCCGGCCAAGGAGGAGGAGGTGGACTCCCACCCCAATTCGGTTTGGGGGAAGGAGTCCACTCCTTCCTTCCCACCTACCTCTTTCCTTGTTTTTTCTTTTCCTTTGGTTTTTTCTCCTTGTGGCGCCATAGCCCACTTGGGCTGGCCTCACCATCCCACTAAGGGCTGTTGTGCCACCCTAGTGCTATTGGGCTCACTCCCGGGTGGGTGGGCCCCTCCCGGTGGATACCCGGAACCCATTCGTCACTCCCGGTACACTTCCGGTAATGCCCGAAATCTTTCCGGTGATCAAATGAAACCATCCTATATATCAATCTTCATTTCCGGACTATTCTGGAAACCCTCATGACGTCCGTGATCTCATCCGGGACTCGGAAAAACCTTCGGTCACCAACACATGTAACTCAACTATACTAAAATGTCACCGAATCTTAAGTGTGCAGACCCTAAGGGTTCGAGAACTTTGCTGACATGACCCGAGGCACTCCCAGGTCAATATCCAATAGCGGGACCTGGATGTCCATATTGGATCCTACATATTCTACGAAGATCTCTATCGGTTGAACCTCTATGTCAAGGATTCATATAATCCCGTATACTATCCCCTTTGTCCTTCGGTATGTTACTTGCCCGAGATTCGATCGTCGGTATCTCTATACCTAGTTCAATCTCATTACCGGTAAGTCTCTTTACTCGTTCTGTAATACAAGATCTCATAACTAACCCCTTAGTCACATTGCTTGCAATGCTTGTTGTGATGTTGTATTACTGAGTCGGCCCCGAGATACCTCTCCGTCACACGGAGTGACAAATCCCAATATTGATCCATGCCAACCCAATAAACACCTTTGGAGCTACGTGTAGAGCACCTTTATAGTCACCCAGTTACGTTGCGACATTTGATAACCCACAAGGCATTCCTCCGGTGTCCGGGAGTTGCATGATCTCATGGTCATAGGAACAGATACATTGACATGCAGAAAAAAACAGCAATAAACTGACATGAACATATGCTATGTTTATAGTTTGGGTCTTGTCCATCACATCATTCTCCTAATGATGTGATCACATTATCAAGTGACAACACTTGTCTATGGTTAGGAAACCTTAACCATCTTTGATCAACGAGACAGCCAACTAGAAGCTTACAAGGGACATTGTTTTGTCTATGTATCCACACATGTATTTGTTTTCGAGACAATACAATTATAGCATGGATAATAAACGATTACCATGAACAAAGAAATATAATAATAACTAATTTATTGTTGCCTCTAGGGCATATTTCCAACATTTGGAAATATCCAGTAAAGCTGCATAAAAATATTTAGAGGGTTTTGCCCTGTTTTTAAATTATTTTGAATTCGAATCAATGGCCAAATAAATAAAACAGAAAGAAAATAGAAAAAGTAAAAGTGATCTACCTGCTTACCGCGCCCAGGAAGGAGATGGACCAGCCCACTAGGGGCGAAGAGGTCATCTTCAACCTCTGCCAGTAGGCGGAGGCGAGATGAGCACGACGCGGGTGTGCCTTGTCGCCTTGTCACCCCGTGCCTGCCGTTGAGGAGCTGGATGCGTGGATCGACCCTGGAGACCCCTCTAGACTGAGCCGACGTCTCGCCATTTCCCCCCTCGTTCTCTCCCTCTCCCTCTGCTTCTCCCTCCCCGGACCCAAGGCCACGCCATCGTCATCAAATAGCTCCCGTCATTGTCTCGCCCCCTGACCCGACCAAAACATCCACCTCGATGTTCTAAAGCTCCTTCCTAAAGGAATCGAATCCAAAGGCCTCCAGCAGCGCCATCGCCACCGTCTTCCCCATCTCCAACAGCCGGATGCCATCGCTAATTCACCATCACAGGGCCTCCCCCGAGTTCGTCGTCGCCTCTACTAGATCCCCCGTTAGCTCCTGCACCTTCCCCTATAACCCCATGTCCGATTTTGAGCCGTAGCTGACCTCCCTGCCATTGCCCGAAGCTTGCCGCCGATGAGCTTCTCGTCGCCCTCGCTATCGTCCTCTAATCGCGCAACCAAGCTAGAAATCGAGCTCCTCGAGCTACCCGAAAGCTTTTGAGCGCCTCAGCCGGACTCCCTATGCCCCACAACCCCACGCTCGATGAAGCCCGAGCCGCCGCCGCTGCTCACCACGTCATCGGCATTGATTCCGGTGAACTTTTGGTCCAACTCCACCAACGCTAGATGGGGCGCATCGCCAGCTCGCTGTAGATCCTAGCCGCGCGTCCAACCGCTGTCGGAGCAACGTTTCCGGCGAACTTCCACTATCAGATAGGTCACCGCCGATGGAGCTCCAACAAGAATGATGTGGCAACGTCATTAGTGGAAAATGCCACCACTAACTACCCCTCTAGACACTGACAGTGGGCCTGACATTGGGTCAAAGCCCCAAACAACTCGGGATTAAGCCAAAGTCAATGACAAGCGGGCCCTACCTGTCAGGTTTGACCCGGTACGGTCAGTTGACTTGTTGAGGTCATGCTGACGTAGTGTGGATGCAGTTAATCCTTTCTGGATTAAAGTAAATACTAAATGATTTATTATATTCTAGAAAATGTTATAAAGTTTGAAAAATCATAGAAAATAATCTATATCCAATGAAAATAATTTATATATGAAAAATTATCAGAATAATGCAAGGAATCTATTTATGGCATTTTCATGCATGTTAGAACAACCTATGTCGTCTGTTTTGGACAAATCAAATATATGCCATTTAAATAATCACATATGAAGTTTAAATTTGAACCTTGGTTCATACAAACTTTATTAATGATGTTGCTAGATGCGTTAGCTCAATCAACAACATATTACCATGTCATGATCATGCATCATAATGTTTCATTTCTGTGAAGTAAATGTTGTTCTTCTTCTATTTGTCAGTGTTGTTCCCTCTCGGTAGATGATGGTTCCGACCTGGTGATCGTTGACACCGATGAAGACTCGTTTATATTAACCCACTCTCTCGCTCCTGCTCTCTTTTACTACATTAGGACAACAACGATTCAACTGTTACATGTTTCGGTAGTTGAACCCATTCCTGTGCATGACCTGTTTTTGCCACAGTAAATAATTGAAAGCACTTATCATGAGTAGCAACTGTTTGAGCCTTGATGTGCCTACTTATCCATGCTTGCTTACTGTGCCTGTTATGCTTAGAGTCGTGTCGGGTCTGATCCATTTGGATGATGAATCAGAATGGTTGTGTTCATGTCCTACTGTGTGAGAGTAAAGTGTGTGAACACTATTTCGTAAAGATAGCGATGAGAGGCCGTGTAGGAGTACATGGCGGGTTGTCTCATTGGGACAGTCGTTAAGAAATGAGTTCCGTGTATGTTATCCAAGCCAAGATACTACCATGCATTTGGCCCTGAAATATGACCCGTCTTGGCATATTAATCGCATAGATCTTTGTCCAGGAGTCACAACTAGTTTCTGGTGTTTGTAGGAAATGTGTTGGTGGCCGTGTTTAGCTCTGCCCGATGGGGTAGGCTTCAGTGCGGTAAATACACAGTGGCACGATGTACAAGGTGGCACCCGGATGGTGGTCTCGTGGAACCCTGTGCACATCGTTTGAGGCTGTTGAGGAAACTTCGGCTGGACTTCCTTGCGGGTTCAGTCTCAAATAGGCGATAAACCTGGACTAGGATCTTGTGTGGTTATCGATCATGGCCGTCACCTACGCCAGTGCTTCCGCTTGAAGTTTGCCGAGATGCATGACATGCATATGGTGATAAATGGTGAGAGTGTGTGTGAAGAAGTATACCTCTGCAGGGTGAATTAATCTGTTCGAATAGCCGTGTCCTTGGATATGGACTACGTGGAAACATTATGTGGTACATTGACAACTTGGAATGGATACTCTAAAATATGCAAGATAAGGGTGAGTGCCATGGATGGCCTTCTCATAGGGAGACGAGAGTGGATCCATAGTGGTGTATTGATTTGGTGAATACGTGGACTCGTGCATGCTACCCCACCTCAAAGAAAGTGTTCGTGGTCGTAGTACAACTTAGCCAAGAGTCAAAGTTGGCTTGCTGCAAATAAACTCCACAACCCCCTTTGTTAACAATGATGCATATGTAGATATTTCTGATGTAAGTCTTGTTGAGTACCTTTGTACTCACGGTTGCATAAATATGTTTTTGCAGAGGAGACATTAGTCTCACTAAAGGTTTCTACGTGATGAGTTTGACGTTTACCGGAATAGCTTGGGAATCCCAGGCAGAGGTCTGTCTCCTTTGGTGGGTCGTTGTAACGTTTCACGATCTTCTAGACGCTTTTAGTAGATGTATGTACCCACACATGTAACTTACACTTGATGTTTGTATGCTCTGAATGTTGGGTCGTGTGACCCACTCTGTTTGTAACATTATACTATTTTGGCTCTTCGGAGCCTTCAAAATAAATGACATGTTGTAGAGTTATGTTGTGATGCCATGTTGTATCTACACATATCATGCATATTGTGTGTATGTTTGAAATGCATTGGTATGTGTGGGATTCGACACCTAGTTGTGTGCCTTTTGTAGTACTCTTTACGGGGAAATGCATCTTGTGCTTCCACCGAGCCTTGGTATGTTGCTACTACTCCGAACACATTGATTGACCGACATGTATCCTTCTTTGTTGATGTGTCTGTCCCCTCGGGGAAATTTCACGCTGTGTAATGGAGTCCATGTAGCTTGCTATGACTCGTCCACACACGTTGTTGACCGACACCTGCTTTGCTGGGTTATGTATGCCTGTCCCTATACGGATCTGCCACTTGGGTTTATAACTAGTCATGTCGACCCAGGTTCTTTGTCGGGTGAATGCTAGTGACATATACACTTACGTGAGCCAAAATACGCAAATGGTCCCGACCCAGGTAAGGTGGCATCCGTGGGGCTAACCGTGTGTGAGGCCGCAAAGTGATGTAATGTGTTACAATCTGGGTTCTTATGACTTAGGATCGGGGTCCCGACATGGAGGCCCTGGTGGTGGAGGCAACAAGGAATCGGTGGAGCATGGTGGTTGTGGTGGAGTCCAAAGACATCAAGGTGAGCAACGGAACAATGAGAAGAGGCATGATGGATGTGGCAACAAGGCGATGCAAGGCTGCAGGAGGATCAATAGGTGCTTGCTCGCAAGATCAATGAAGAGGTTGACAAAAACGGGCCACGGGGGGCGGATCTGACATGGTCCATGGCGAGGGACAACAAGGGTAGGTCAAGGTGGATCTGACTAGGAGCCAAAGGTGACGGAGGCACGCGATGAAGAGGTGCCATGGTGTTGCGCAAACAACAGCCAAGGCGGAATATGGCTCGTCAATGTGGCGAATGCGTGAGCGGGAGGTTGGTAATGGGGATCAGGTGCGAAGAAGGATGAAAATGGTGCATATTGCATTGGAGTTGCTATCGGTAAAGCAACCCGACGAAGGGAGGAGGACAGGCAAGGTTGCTCGATGGACGGCCATGGCCTGTGGCCGAGGTCGAACAACAACAATGGAGGAGGGGTGACGCAGTAGGGAGGCAAGGGTCGGCAACTATGGAAGGGAGGCAGAGTATATGGGCATGGAGAAAGGAAGGAGGGCGCAACAATAACCGGGGATCATGGGTGGAACAAGGCGCGGCGGTGCGGCCATGGGGATCGGACGGGAGGAGCTCCTTTCCCTGGCGTGATGTGTTAGTTTGTATCTTGGTGGCTGATGACCCACAAGTATAGAGGATCTATCGTATTCCCTTTCGTTAAGTAAGAGTGTCGAACCCTACGAGGACCAGAAGGATCTGACAAGTGGTTTTCAGCAAGGTAATCTCTGCAAGCACTGAAATTATTGGTAACAAGTAGTTGTGTGGTGAGATGATTCGTAGCAAGTAGCAAGTGACAAGTAGAAGTAGCAAAGGTGCAAAAAAGTGTCCGAATCCCTTATGTAGCAAGTGACAAGCCTGGACAAACTCTTATAGGAGGTAAAGCTCTCCCGAGGACACATGGGAATTTCTGTCAAGCTAGTTTTCATCATGTTCATATGATTCGCGTTCGCTACTTTGACAGTTTGATATGTGGGTGGACCAGCGCTTGGGTACTGCCCTTACTTGGACAAGAATCCCACTTATGATTAATCTCTCCCGCAAGCATCCGCAACAACGAAATAAGAATTCAGACAAAGTCTAACCATAGCATTAAACTAGTGGATCCAAATCAGCCCCTTATGAAGCAACGCATAAACTAGGGTTTAAGCTTCCGTCACTCTAGCAACCCATCATCTACTTACTACTTCCTAATGCCTTCCTCTAGGCCCAAATAATGGTGACGTGTTATGTAGTCTACGTTCACATAATACCACTAGAGGAAAAACGACATACAACACATCAAAATATCGAACGAATACCAAATTCACATGACTTCTCATAGCATGACTTATCCCATGTCCTCCGGAACAAAAGTGACTACTCACAAAGCATAATCATATTAATGACCAGAGAGGTAATGAGTAGCATCAAAGATCTGAAAATATAATCTTCCACCAAGTAATCCAACTAGCATCAACTACAAAGAGTAATTAACACTACTAGCAACCTTACAAATACCAATCGGAGTTGCGAGACGAAGATTGGTTACAAGAAATGAACTACGGTTTGGAGATGAGATGGTGTTGATGAAGATGTTGATGGTGATGAGTCCCGTCCGATGCGAGGAACGTTGGTGATGACGATGGCGACGATTTCCCCCTCCGGGAGGGAAGTTTCCCCAGCCGGATCGTCCTGCCGGAGCTCTAGATTGGTTCTGCTCAAGTTCCGCCTCGTGGCGGCGGCGATTCCTCCCGAAAGCCTCCTCTTGATTTTTTTCTTGAACGAAACCCTTCTCGTAGCAAAAGAGAGGAGCCAGAGGGCCACCAGGGAGCCCACAAGCCCCCTAGGCGCGGCCAGGGGGGTTGCGCCTAGCAGGCTTGTGGTCTCCTGCTGGCTCCTCTCTGGTACTTCTTCGGCCCAGTATTTTTTATAAATTCCAAAATAAATCTTCGTTGATTTTCACGACTTTTGGAGTTGCGCAGAATAGGTATCTCAAACTTGCTCCCTTTTCAGGCCAGAATTCCAGCTGCCGGCATTCTCCCTCTTCATGTAAACCTTACAAAATAAGAGAGAAAAGGCATAAGTATTGTACCGAGAAGTATAATAACAGCCCAAAAAGCGATAAATATCAACATGAAAGCATGATGCAAAATGGACGTATCAGCGGCTGCTACTTGTAAACTTCATTGGGGTTTCCCCGAAAAGGAGAGGAGATGCATCACAATAGAGGAGAGCAGATGCAACACAGTAGAGATAAGTGTTTGCCTCAGTGAGAACCAAGGTTATCAAACTAATAGGAGAACTACATAAATTCTCATCGTCAATACCTACACACAAAAGAGCAAACACTTGCAACCAACGCGGGCAAGAGGGTTGTCAAGACCCTTGAACTCATTACATGTAAGGATTAAGTACTGATAGATAGGTAATATAAATATAAAAGAAAATAACAGAATATAAATGCGAGTAATATTTTTAGGATTTTAGTAATATATTTTGTGTAGGCCCGGGGGCATAGTGTTTGCTAGAGGCTTCTCTATCGAAGAAAGCATACGGTGGGTAGACAAATTATTGTTGGGAAATTGATAGGAAAGCTTAGAATTATGAAATATTTATTCACGGAAAGGATCATATATATATAGGCATTACATCCACAAGCAAGTAGACTGATTCATGCTTGCATCAACTACTATCACTCCACTCATCGACCGCTATCAAGCATGCATCTGGAGTATTAAGTATGAAATAGGGTAATGTTTGGACCAAGAGAAAATTGTCACATCCCTAAAACATTAAGCTAGATAGCATTGTGCTCATTTCTTCTTTGCATTTGCATCTAAGAAGTTTTAACAAAAACAACAAAGTGGCAAAGGAAAAACTCAAAACCCTAGCCACCATTTCAATTAAAGGAAATTTCAAACTAGTTCGAAATCAATGAACCCAAAATGGCCTCAAGAAATGTTCAAACTTTCTGATAAATCATGAAAGTAAATGAGCATTGGAGAAAACTAATTCCTTGGCACTTCAAGCATTTTAAATAAATGCAAAAGCCACTGGTTTCAAATCTAAAAATTTGAAAACAGAAGCTATAATTTTCCAAAAATGTTGAAAGTCTTGGAAATGAGTGGGGACATTATAACAAATACTTCAGGAGGTTTAAAATAGTTTTTACTTTTTGTTTTGGAGCTGAAATAATTAGCAAAGCAATAAATAGCAAAACAGAAAAAAAAACAGAAGAAAAAGGAAAAGTCTTACCTGACGCCCACGCCAGGCCCAACCCACCTCGCCGCTCGTCCCCTTCCCCGCGCCAGTAGGCAGCAGGAGGTGGCCGCCGCCTCCTCCGGCGCGGCCACGCACCTGCGTGCCTGCCTGGCCGCCGGTTCGCGTTGGCGACGACGGGGATAAGCTCCCCAGAGCCTCCCCTATCCATTCCCCGCCTCGGTTCTCCTCCTCCGCCCGGATCCCCTCCTTCTCCCTGCTGCCGCCATTAGAGCCGAGCTCGAGCTCGAGCTGGCCGTTGCCCTGGCCACAGGAACCCCTCCCCGAGCACGCCTTTAGATCCGCCTCGTCGCCCTGGTCGTCTCTGCAGAAGCCGAAGTCCCCTCGAGCCCTGCAACGCCCGCAACGCCGTCGTCTTCTTCCTCCGGCCGCCGGACATCTCCCGTCGATTCATCGCCCCCAGGCCTTCCCCGAGCCGTCTGAGCTCTTCTCTGCACTCCCTGTGAGCATGCGGTGGTTTCCCCTAAGCTTTCCCCGTCGATCCCCTTCTCTAGCCCTAGTTTCACCGGAGGCCGACGAGCACCGCCGCTGCCGCTCGTCGCCGGTAGCCCTCCGATGTCCAGCTCGTCCTCCCGTGAGCACCAGAAGCTCCAAGACGACGTGTAGATGCCGTAGCAGCTAAGAACTAAGCGTGGATCCCCCTGATTCGAAGCCCCCGACGACGGCCGAGCTTCGGCCGCCGCTCCGGCTCGTCGCCGACGCTCTCTTCCGGCGACCTTAGCCTCCCCAGTTGGTCCTGCCAGATCGGCCGCTTCGCGAGCTTGCTGTAGCTGCTATCCGCGTGTCATTTGGTGCTGTGCAGCGCTGTCTAGGTCGCCTCTGGCGAGCCCTCCGCCGCGGGTTTGGTCGCCGGCGACCACCCTCCGGTGGCCGTCGACGTGGCCGACCATTAGGGCCTAATCGCCCTCCTCTGGGTCGCTGACAGAGGGCCCCACGCCTGGTCAAACCCCAATTAGGGGCTGGTCAGCGCGGGATTAGTCCCAGAGAGGCTGACCAGTGGGGCCCCCGTGTCAGGTTTGACCTGCACAGGTCGGCTGACCTGCTGACGTCAGCCTCATGCAATAAATAGAATTTCCAGTTTAAAACTAATTCAGTAAATTGCTAAAAATTGCAAAAATCATAGAAATTAATCTGTAACTCCAATGAAAATAATTTATATACGAAAAAGTATCAGAAAAATTCAAGGATTCTGATTATGCTATTTTCATATATGTTTGAAAAAGTTACAGAACCCTAAATTGTGAAATAAGGAATAATTCAATTCTTTTAATCACTTTATAAATGGAATTTGCAAAAATATCCAAATTTCTTTATAAATGCAATGATCATACACTGCCCTAGATGTAAATCAGTACCATAACATGACATCTCATGCATGTTAACATTAGGTTGATCTGAGCATCAGGTCGAATCAATTAAACCGGTATCCGGGAATACCCGTTTGAATTACTATTCGAATGTGATTCAAATCAACTCTAAACCTAAAACATCTTGATTATAATAACTTATCACTTGCATTCTCATGCCTTGCTCATGCATCATTTTGATTGCATATGATTGTTATTGAATGTTGTCGTTCATTTCGGTAGGCTCCGCACCCCCGGATTCCACCGAATATCCGTCTGACGGATATCGTTCCTCCTCTGAGCAACAAGGCAAGCAACCCTTTTGATCATCCCGATAACTCCTATGTTCTTGCTCCTGCACCTATTCATTGCATTAGGATCAAATGCTTCAACTGCTTTTGCCACGATAGTTGGACCCACTTCCTTTGCATGACTTAACCTTGTCACAGTAAATAGCCGAACCTTGCAACCTAGCATACCTGGTAGTTGCTTGAGCTATCATGTGCCTTATCCTGCTATGCATGCTATGCTTAGAGTTGTGTATGGTCTGTCATCTGGGAGATGAACAGAAATGTGGAATGTGTTCGGTGAACAAAGGTCGTGTGTTGAACTTGATTTGGTAAAGGTACCGGTGAAAGGCTGTGTAGGAGTACATGGCGGGTTGTTTCATTGGAACCGTCCTTAGGAACTGAGTTCCGTGTATGTAATCCAAGACTAGATACTACCACATGCTGGGCCCTGAAATATGACACCGCTCGGCCTATTAATCGCTTAGTACTCGGTCCAGGAGTTGCAAGTAGTTTCTGGTGTTTATAGTAATGCTGGAGGCCGTGCATGGTGCTGACCTGAGAGGTGGACCGTGATGCGGTAGGCAGTGGCACGGTGTACCAAGTGGCACCCGGATGGTGGGCTTGGGAACCCTGCGCACATCGTTTGAGGCCGTGGCGGAAACCTCGGCCGGACTTCCGTACGGGTTACTCTCAGATAGGCGATAAACCTGGACTAGGTACTAGTGTGGTTAACGGTCGTGGCCGACTCCCTCGCTGGGCTTCCGCTTGAAGGTTGCCGAGGTGCATGACGTGCACATGGCGATAAGTGGCAGGAGCGTGTGTGACGAAGTACACCCCTGCAGGGTTATGATCTATTCGGATAGCCGCGTCCGCGGATATGGACTACTTGAAGACATATGTTGTTCATAGATAACTTAAATGGCTACTCCTAAAATTGTCAAGATAAGCGTGAGTGTCGTGGACGGCATTTCCGTATGGAGACGGAATGATTCCACGATAGTGTATTGTTGTGGTGTTAGTGGACTCGTGTGCGAGAAATCAAGTTGTCAAAACTAATTTCAAAAAGCAAGTTGTCTAGCCACGAGTCAAATGCTGGCTTTCCGCATGAAACCCCACAATACCTTCTTGATACCTTGCATGAGTAGTTAGCCATCCTAAAGTCTTGCTGAGTACCTTCGTACTCATGTTTGTTTAATAAATGTTGCAGAGGTTGCTAACGACCCTAATGGAGGGTTCTTCGTAGACATCGACGACGACGAGTAGCTGGTGTCCCAGCTACGACCTGGCCCTACGTCGGCTCTGTAGTATAGTCAGGCCATGTGCCTTCTAGTTGCTCTGTCTGTACCCAGACAGCTTATAACTCTGCCGCTGGCTTGTATTGTGTGACTGATATTATGGGTCGTGAGACCCTTAATGTGTAATAATATGTGTGAGGCTCTTCCGAGCCTCTTCAATAAAGCTTGTATGTCTATGGTTATGTTGTGATGCCATCGATGTATCTATACATATCGGTATGCTATGCATACGTGTGTCTTACTTGATATGTATGGGGTTCGATTACCTAGTCGTGAACTTTAGTAGCACCCCTTACAAGGAAATGCCCCTTTGGGATCCAACGAGCCTTGGTAGTTCGCTACTGCTCCGGATGCATTGGTTGACCGGCATGTGTCCTTCTTAGCTGCTGTGTCTGTCCCCTTTGGGGAAATGTCACACGACGTAATGGAGTCCTTGTAGCTTGCTACGACTCGTCTACGTTCGTTGATGACCGACACCTGCTTTGTTGGGTCATGTATGCCTGTCCTTGTACGGAACTGCCACTTTGGTTTATGACTAGACATGTCGATCCGGGTTCTTTGACATTGGAATGCTAGCGACACGATCGCATACGTGAGTCAAAAGACGCAAACGGTCCCGGCTAAGGTAAGGCTGCAGCCGTGGAGTTAACCGTGCGTGAGACCACAAAGGGATGCGATGGGTCACAGGCTAGATTCCTATGGCTTAGGATCGGGGTCCCGACAAAAATGTTGTAGACAAAGTAAAATCAAGTAATATGAATAAAAATCATCTTTTATCCATAATGACAGCAATACAAATACATTTCATGTCCCCTTCTGTCACTGGGACTGAGCACCACAAGATTGAACACATCACAATGCACCAGTGCAAGTGAAGACAAATCAATCTAGTTGGACAAACCAAACCAATAGATTGGACAGAAATACGAAGCTATCATAATCATGCATATAAGAAACCAACAAAGAATCAATATATTTTCATGATTAATCTCATCATAAACACACAATTCATGCGGAGAGAAATACGAAGCTATCATAATCATGCATATAAGAAACCAACAAAGAATCAATATATTTTCATGAATAATGTGATCATAAACCCACAATTCATCAGATTACGACAAACATAACACAAATAAGATTACATCGAATAGAATACCGCTAGACTCATGGTGAACTTTGTAATGAAGGTCATAAAGAGAGGGAGAGATATCAATCTAGGTACTAGGTATGGACCCGTAGGTCTGTGGTAGACTACTCACACAACATCATGAGAGCAACAAAGTTGATGTAGAGACCCTCCATGATTGGTCCTCCTCTGGCAGGAAATCGGAACACAACTTCAGATGGGATCACATCAGAAGTGAGACTTGCGGCGACGAAAAAAGTGTTTCGGGTGTCTCTATGGTGTTTTCCTGATTTTAAAAGATTTATCGAGGCGGAGTAAGGTTAGGAGGTGCCAAGGGGTTGTTCCAAACCATCAGGGTGCACCTGCCCCTTGGGGCGAGCCATGTTTCCTTGGCACCACCTTGTGTGGCGTCTGTCCTCCCTCGAAAGATTCCATGTCTTATTTTTGTGCAGAAAAAATCATCAAAAAGTTTTGTTGCATTTGGACTTTGTTTGCTACCGATTTCCTGAAAAGCCAAAAACGCGCAGAAAACAACAAGTGGCACTAGGCAGTGGGTTCATAGGTTAGTTCCCAAAATTGATATAAAACAGCATATAAAGTATGCAAGAATGATAATATAATAGCATGGAACAACCAAAAATTATAGATACGTTGGAGACATATCAGCATCCCCAAACTTAATTCCTGCTCATCCTCGAGTAGGTAAATGACAAAACATATTTTTTGATGTGACATGCTACCAACCATGTAATCTTTTTCACGTATGATCATTGAGAAACAATGAACTAATAAACATCCACATAGTAATGTCCATCAATGTAAATAACAAAATTATCAACTTTCAAAATATAAGATCCCTAAAGAACGTTACTCCCGAGTCATTTTATCATATTAGCATGACATGGCTCCGTACTCACCACAAAAGTACGAGTGTCGAAAAAGAAGTAGTAGCAGTGTCTCTTCTCTCTTTTCTCTCATTTTTTTCTTTCTCTTTTTTTCTTTTTTTTCTTTTTTTCTTTTTTTTCTTTTTTTCTTTTTTCTTTTTTTCTTTTTCGTTCGGAGTCTTATCCCGGCTTGTGGGGGAATAAGCTTCCATCACCTTTCCTCACTCAGATAGTGCTCTAATATAGATGAACATCACACTTTCATCTACTTACAACTCGATATAACAACTCAACGATGATGGAAGAAATGACTCTATATGAATGCCTCTAGCAATGTACTAAGATGTGCAATGATCTAGCATAACATGTAAATAATGATGAACCGTGGCCTTGCCATGAATACTATGTCATCTACATGATCATGCAAAGCAATATGATGATGAACACACACGTCACGTGATGTAATGGTGGAAGTTGCATGGCAATATATTTGAGAATGACCATAGAAATGCCATGATAGGTATTTATGGTGGCTGTTTTGAGGAAGATATAAGATGGCTTATTTGTGATAGAGGGTATCATATCAAGGGGTTTCGATGCATTGGCGAAGGTTGCACCGATCCTCGAGGTGAGAATGGGCAATGCACGGTACCGAAGAGGCTAGCAAATAGGGAAATGTGAGTATGCGTACATCCATCTATTCACATTAGTTATAAAGAACGAATATACTTATTGCAAAGCCTTATTAGCTCCCTCGAAGCAAATTGCTACGATATGCCCCTAGGGGGAGGTTTTTAGGAGCTAACCATTGCACGCCCCCTACATGACCAACACCATGATTTCAACTAGGAATAAGAATGCTCACATACCATCACTATGCCATAACCAATACTTAGATGAATGACAAGTAACACCCTTTAATTATCGATATTTCAACTAACCAACAATCATGTTCTCACGCCCTTTCATATTACCACATCAATATCATTAACCCACAATTTCTCTTTTATGTGCTACACGAAGGTTTTTATTATATCCTCTTTGAAAGCCTATCATTTTTGGACTAGTCTTATAACCCATGCAAATTACCATTACTCCTTATTAGACACCCAAACAAATAGAAGTGAAGAACGATAGTGCAATTATTTCTAAAAAACCTACATGTCACTATGCTCTAAAATATATAAGTGAAGTGATACGTCTGCAACGTATCTATAATTTTTTCTCATTTCATGCTATTATATTATCATTCTAGGAGACTTTTTGGGTACTTATACACCAATTTATAACTAACTTATTGACCCAGTGCCTAGTATCAGTTGTTGTTTTCTGCGTGTTTCTAGCTTTTCACGTTTACAATACCAAATGAAGTCCAATTGCCAGGAAACTTTTTGGTGATTTTTCTGGACCAAAAGAAGACATGGAAGCTTCAGGAGGAGGCCTAAAGCCTCATGAGGGGAGCACCACACAACAGGGCGCGCCCAGGGGGGTGGCCACAACCTGTTGCCTCGTGCCCCCTCGGCTTCCTCCTTGCATACCTCTTCATCCTATGGATCATCACATCAATCCGAAGAATCCTTAGGAGCACCCCAAAACACTTTTTCCTCTGCCACAAGTCGTTGTTCTGCCATGAAGCCATATGGATCCCTTGTCTGATGGCCTACTGGATGGGAAACAATCACGGAGGACCTCTATATCAACCTCGCTACTCCCATGGTGAAGTGTGAGTAGTTCACCACAGACCTACGGGTCCGTAGTTAGTACACAGATGGCTTTATCTCTCTCTTGATCTTCAATACAATGATCATCACATCTTCTCTTTGATCTATCCGATGTAACTCTTTTGTCCGATGCGTTTGTTGGGATCCGATGAATTGCAGGTTTATATTCATATTATTCATGATAAATATTTGAGTGTTCTCTAAATTTGAAATATGATTCTTATGTGCATGATCATAATAGTTTCGCAAATCTCAATTGATTTGCTTTGGCCAAGTAGACTGATATTTCTTCAATGGGAGAGGTGCGTTGTAGTGGATTCAATATAACAAATTTCTATATCTGAGTGACTTAGTAGGGGACAAGATACGTCTTTGTATTGTTTCCACTAAGGATAAAACGATGGGGTTAATTCATATTAATTCAGTTCTCTTCGTCTACATCATGACATCATTCTCCAAGTATTACTCTGTTTTATTTAATACTCTAGATGCATGCTGGATAGCGGTCAATGGTTGGAGTAATATTAATAGGTGTCGGAAGGATTCCACAGATTTGCTTATGGACGTGATGCCTATATGCACATGATCATTGCCATGAATATCACATAGCTATCTACTTTTCTATAAATTGCCCAACAGTAATTTGTCTACCCACCGTATGCTTGCTTTCATGAGACATGCCACTAGGGAACACTATGGCCCCCGGGTCTATTCACTTATAAATTTACAAAGGTTACAATTCCCTCGGTGCCTTTAATTACTTGTTATTTACTTTTCGCTTTGCAACTTTCAACCACACTACTTACTTGCCTGCAAATAACGAGACAAGGGTACTCACAACCATCTTTCCCGTGTTGGGTGCAAGTGTTTGTTTATTTTGTGTGAAGTTGTTGAAGAAAATGGTTGGTTGTTACTCCCATTGGTTCAATAAACCTTGGTTCTATACTGACGAAAATACTTACATATATTGTATTGCATCACGCATTCCTCTTCACAGAAAACCCAACGCAGATCACAAGTATTAGGAAGGATTTCTAGCACCGTTGCCGGGGAGTATCATCAACCTACTATCAAGCCACTTCACATAAAGTATCATTCACTTGTTCTTATTTTTATTTTTTTTCTTTATCCATAAAAATCAAAAATACAAAATTTTATCTTTGCTAGATGCTAGTTTACTTCCTTGCTCGCTTTACTTGCTAGTTTGGTTCTCGCGCTTGTCATATTGCTTGGTCGGTCACCATGTCTCAAGGTACTACTAAGTTGTCTGACTTCTCAAATACTAATAATAATGATTTTATTAGTACTCCTATACCACCCTCCACTAGTGCGGAGTCTTATGATGTAAATGTTGCGTTGCTAAATCTTGTCATGAAAAAACAATTTTCGGGAAGTCCTAATGAGGATCCCACTGCTCATCTTAATACCTTTGTTGAACTTTGTGGTATGCAAAATGAAAAAGACATGGATAAAGATATTGTCAAATTAAAGTTATTTCCTTTTTCACTAAGAGATAAAGCTAAATCTTGGTTCTCATCTTTACCGCCTAATAGTATTGGAACATGGGATAAGTGTAAACATGCTTTTATTACCAAGTATTTTCCTCCTGCTAAGATCATCTGCGTTAGAAATCAAATAATGAATTTTAAACAGCTTGATCATGAACATGTTGCATAAGCTTGGGAGAGGATGAAATTGATTATAAGATATTCCCCTACTCATGGTTTAAACTTGTGGATGTTTATCCAAAACTTCTATGTTGGACTAAACTTTGTATCTAGAAATCTTCTAGATTCCCCCGGAGGTGGTATCTTCATGTAGGTGACCTTAGGATAGGCCACCAAACTTCTGGACAATATCATGACAAACTACTCTCAATGGCATATCGAAAGAGCTCCAACTGGTAAGAACTTAAACTCTGTTGATGCTCTTATAAATTTGGTTGCTAATAAAAATGCACATGTTGATCCTATTGACACGCCCTTGTCTAGTTTGATTGAGCAAAGTGATAATGAAGTTGATGTGAATTTGATTTCATGAAATAATTTCGACAACAATGCATATAGGGGTAACTTCAATGTTAGGCCATTTCCGGTAACTCCTCTAATGGTTATGTGATACGAGGCACACCCGCGGTGGTCGATCTGTTCACACTTGGAGGGGAAAATAGATGGAATCAAGAGAAAACACAAGAACTCCAAAGCAATCCTCAAATCCAACACCCACTAGATCCACATAAACACATGGGGATACATGATCCAAAGTCAATGAAAGGATACACTTAATGATAGTCTTCCCTATGAGATGGGCATTGTATCCACGAGGGGACCTTCCCTAGACTAGGGGCCTTGGCATCACTATGGATCTTCTCACATGGAGGACATCTCCATGGGAGGAGGATAGTACTTGGAGCTAATCTCAACAAATGGTTGTCTAAACATTAGCTAACCCTTGAACGAAGGTAGGGGAAGAGTATTTATAGTCTAGGTCAAAAATAGAGGCCGAAGGTGTACATGGGCACTCGGCCCCGAGTGTCTGCGGAGGCAGGCCGAAAGTTCCCGGTCAGGCCGGAAGTTTTGGTGGCCGAAAGTTCCACGCAGATTCTGAGCGACTTCCGGGCTTTCTCGAATGATGTTGTTGGTCGAGGTGTAGATGCTGAGCAGGGGCTAGAAGTTCCGTGCTGGACGGATCATGTGTCGTTGAATGTGTCACTCATGTTGTACTTGTCCCGTGGAATGTCGATCTTGTAGGCATTTTTATTGTAGCGTGCCAACACCTTGAAAGCTCCATCCTCTCGGGGTAGCAACTTGGACTTGCGTACATTGGGGAAGCGGTCCTTACGAAGGTGTAGCCACACAAGATCACTGGGGTTGAACACCATGGGGTGTTTGTTGATGATGCGCTTGTTAGTGATGCGTTCCACTTGACGTTCGATCGCGTGCCTTGTTTCTTCATGTATATTCTTGATATAGCTTGCCCTTGTATTTGTGTCCATGTTCACTCGCTCTTGAAGTGGTAGAGGAAGGATGTCCAATGGGGACAAGGGGTTTAAGGTATAGACCACTTCAAAAGGAGAGAGGCCAATGGTGAAGTGTCTTGCACATTTGTAGGCGTACTCGGCAATTGGGATGCCATCTTCCCATTCCTTGAGAAGGAACTTAATATTGCGGTCCGACACAATTGTGTTGAAGATGCCATGTAGTCTCAAGATGTCCCTACAAAAGAGATTCGCAACATGTGAAGCATCGTCTATCTTGTGACATGGAATGAAGTGAGACATCTTGGAAAAACAGTCCACAACAACAAACACAGAATCATGATCATTTTTTGTTCTAGGAAAACCAAGCACAAAGTCCATGCTTATATCTTCCTATGGTTGAAAAGGTATAGGAATGGGCATGTAAAGACCATGAGATTGAGATTTGGACTTAGCTTTGCGACATGTAGAGCATCGGTTGGTGAAGCGTGGAACATCACGAAACATCTTAGGCCAAAAGTACTTGTTGGAAAGGGTGGCATATGTCTTTTCGCGTCCAAAATGACCCGTGAGTCCTCCACCGTGAGCTTCTTGCAAAAGCAAAAAACGAAGAGAAGACTCGGGAATGCATAGTTTGTTAGCATGCATAAAATAGCCATCTTTCATGTAAGATTTTTGCCCACAAGCTTTATCATGGCATTTAGCATATGGAATCCTAAAGAAAGAATCATGTTGATATAAATCTTTAATATGCTCAAATCCAATGACATAAAATTCAAGTTGCGTAATGATCATGCATTTGCGTGGAAGTGCATCGGCTACTACGTTCTCTTTACCCTTAATGTATTTGATAACATAAGGAGAAGACTCAATGAATTCACTCCATTTAGGATGCCGCTTGTTCAACTTCGTTTGACCCTTAAGGTATTTCAATGTTTGATGATCGGTATGAATGACAAATTCATGAGGTCGTAGATAATGTTCCCAAACATGCAAGACTCTCACTAAAGCATACAATTCTTTGTCATATATGGGATAGATAAGTTGAGCGCCCGAAAGTTTTTCACTAAAATAAGCAATTGGGCGTTTGTCTTGCATGAGCACGTCACCTATGCCATTACCACTAGCGTCACAATGTACTTAAATTTTTTTATCAAAGTTGGGAAAGGAAAGAAATGGTGTGTGAGTAAGAAAGTTTTTAAGCTCATGAAAAGCGGTGTTTTGCGATTATCCCCAAAACAATTGGTGCATTTTTGTTGCTCAAATCATGTAGAGAGATGCAATGGTGCTAAAATCCTTAACAAAGCGATGGTAAAAGCCAACTAGTACAAGGAAACTACAAACTTGTTGCAAATTCGTGGGTGTGGGCCAAGTTTTAATAGCATCAATTTTAGCTTCATCAACTCGCACACCCTTAGAAGATACTAGAAATCCAAGAAAAACAATCTTGCCGACACCAAAAGTGCATTTTTCCATGTTTGCATAAAGGTGTTCATCTCTAAGGACTTGCAATATTTCCCTAACATGTTTAGCATGATCATCTAGAGTGTTTCTAAAAACAAGAATATCATCAAAGTAAACCACAACACAATCACCAATGAGATGGAGCAAGACATAATGCATGACACGGATAAAAGTACTTGGTGCCTCGGATAAGCCATAAGCATCACTAGACATTCATATAGACCAAATTTAGTTTTAAACACAGTTTTCCACTCATCACCTTCTTGTGTGTGTATCTGATAGTAAGCACTTTTCAAATCAATTTTAGGAAATATAGTGGCACTAAGTTCATCTATCATATCATCAAGGCGAGGTATGGGATGTCTATAACGAACGGTGATAGCATTTATGGGGCGGCAATCCAAACACATGCACATACTACCATCTTTATTAGGAACAAGAATTACCAGAACCGCACAAGGACTTAGGCTCTCGCGTACATGCCCATTATCTAGGAGTTTTTGGTCTTGCCTTTGTATCTCCTTAGTTTCTTCGGGGTTGACGTGATAAGGTGCCTTGTTAGGAAGCGATGCTCCAGGTATGAGGTCGATGCGATCATCAATCCCTCGTTTTGCTGGTAGTACCGGAGGTAGATCATCAGGAAAGACGTCTGGGAATTCCTACAATAGACGAGACAACACATGAGGTAGATGTTGTGAAGAATTAGTCCTTACAACCTCATCTTTGCACACAAGTACAAAGTGAAGAACGATTGATGTGCTCTCACTCACATCCCTCAAGTCTCTTTTGGTGGCTAAAAGAACTAGATCTCTCTTTTCTCTCATCATGGAGTCACTCAATTTTGGCTTGTGGTGCTCACTATCTTTTAGGTGGGTTGCTCTCTCACTTTTGTCTCCATGATGGGATGTATTTTGTTTGTCGACGGTGACTTGACTAGGTGTCATTGGTCGAAGCACATATTCCTTGCCCTTCATCTTGAAGCTATAGTGATTGGTCTGTCTATTGTGGATGAAACCACGGTCGAATTGCCACGATCTTCCAAGTAGGATATGGCAAACGAAGACGGGAACCACATCACACTCCAATGTATCTTCATATGGGCCAATCTTGAAGGATACTTGCACGATGTGTTTAACTTAGAGTGTACCGGATTCACTAAGCCATTCTACCTTGTTGGGGCGTGGATGCTTATGCTTGATCAATTGCAGATTGGAGCAAAGTTCCTCACTCGCCAAATTGTGGCAACTTCCGTTGTTGATGATGACCTTGACGGATTTTCCTTGAATGCCCACCTTGGTGATGTGACCACGTTGGTCTTTGTCTCGTTGTTGTTGAAGAGTCAACACCTTTGAAACAACGAGAGGGGGGCTCGAATCGTTCTCGCAAGGGATTTGCGCATCTTCATCTTCACTGACTTGTTAGTGCATAGACACATGTTCCAATGCATCCATCTCATCATCGCTCATAGGTTCATAGGTGTCGTCTTCTTGGAGGATCATAATGCGTCTTGTGGGACACTCGTAAGTCTTGTGGCCGCGGCCTTGGCATGTGAAGCACTTGATGGAGCTTGTTTTAGCGTTGGCATCTCGTGTTGGAGTAGAGGATGAAGCTCTTGGTTTATAGTTGTTTGTTGTAGGAGTGCAGCTTGACAAAGTCATATTGTCCTTGTAGGTTGACTTGTCACCGGTTGTCGTAGAAGGCTTGGTAGTTGAAGGCATTTTAGTCGTACAAGTTGTGCACTTGAGCCGTAGGTCTTGGAAGAGAACTTGGAGTATTTGTAGTCATCTTGCACTTGGCGTTCCGCCTTTGATGCTTGATACACTAGCTCAAGTAAGTTTGGATAGGGTTGGAAGTATGCAATTTTCTTGACTTGGTAGTTGATACCATTCAAGAAACGCGCCATTGTTTGCTCTTCATCTTCCTTGACATTGGCTCGGATCATGGCCATTTCCATCTATTGATAGTATTCTTCTATCAACTTTGTGACTTGCTTGAGTAGTTGTAGATTCTTGAAGAGGTCACGGTTATAGTGAGTAGGCACGAAGCAAGCTCTCATGAGATCCTTCATTTGGGTCCAAGTGGTGATAGAAGGATGACCCTTTTCTCTTCTTTGCACAATCACTTGTTACCACCAAATGAGAACATAACCTTGGAACACAAGTGAGGCCATGGCAATCTTCTTATCTTCATCAAATTTGTGTGGACGGAATAACTTGTCAACTTTGAGTGCCCATGAAATATAATCTTCGATATCATTGCTTCCGGAGAACTTAGGCATGGTGAACATGAGATTGCCGAGGCGATGCTATTCATGGTTGTTGTTTTTGCGTGGCCCTTGTATTGTCGGAGGGTAATCAATGTCGTTGTCTACTTGGCGTTGTTGATCTTGACTTGGAGCTTGATCATCCATTGTCTCATCATAATTTGCGTGGGGTCGTTGGTGAGGTGTTCTTGCATGGTGTCGTTGCTCTTTCAGCGCGGCTTCTTCTTGACATTCACGTCGTAGTGCTTCTTGTTCTTATCGCGCTTGGCGGTTGCATTCTTGCATTGTGCGTGTTGATTCTTGTGCATGCTTGCTCCAAAGCTTCTTGTTCTTGTCGATGGTGTCGATCACGCACGCAAAGTCGATCTTGTGATCCATTGCCATGGAAAGGATTGTGCGCTTCTTGGTTGTGGTGATGGTTGTCACGTTGATGATGTCGAGCTCGAGGAGGACTTGCACCGGAGGAGTACTCGTCGGAGTGGTAACTTGAGTGGCATCGCCACGATGAAGTAGAGGTTGAGGACGCACGGTTCACCATCAAAGCGCAGATCTCATCCATTTGGCTTGATAGATTTTTGTCGAGGTAGTCCCTCATGTGCACCTCGAATTCTCGCAAGTCAGTGGCGAGTTGCTCGATGCAGTCATTCATAGAATCGTGAGCTTGGCGCATTCCTTTTTGGGCGCCTAAGAAGTGTAGTTTGGTGATGTAGTTCTCGTCGTCGACTTGCTTCTCGAAGGCCGGGTGTAACATGGTAGTCCTATCCATAGCACTCAAGTCGATATAAGTGTAAGAGTGAGAATAAAATATCAATTAGTGTTCCAAAAGTTGAAAATGAATTAAGGTCACCCAATGTGCAATTATGAAAATAGTAGAATTGGTATCAAGGATTGTTCTTCTCACGCCGACACAAATAAAGCTTATGGAGGAGCTTGGTTAGGGTGGTGGCCCAAAATTCAAGCAATCTAGAGACGAGAATCAATAATGTTGAAATAAATTTGTAAATTCGCAAGTAAGGCAAGGTACATCAATAGCAATGAGTATACACGGAAACACAAGCACGGATAAAAAGTGGGGTCGTCCAACCAAAAGATGAGCATGAAATGTGGTTTTCCACAAAAACGCTCACGTTGCACAACACTAGAGAGACGCTAGCATGATTGCTCAAGTGGGTGTGATACGAACTTGTGCACAACCTATATGAAGCAAAATATGTCGTCTTCCTATTCATGACTTTTGTTATATGTATGAGGCACAATGTCTCTCGCTCAACTGATCCAAGATGATCAAGTTTGATATGATATGATATCAATGTTATGCAAGTTGGCCATGCTATTGCTCTTTTGCACTTTTTTAAAAGCTTTGCTTTTCTTTCTTTTGATGATGGTATTTTGTGTGCCCACTATGCATGACGTGCACAAACAAGATAGCAATTTTTTATGCGGCTACTATGAAAACACGAAAGATACTAGTATGACACCACAATGTGATACTTATGGTGTTTGCATGGAATTGAATCTATGCGCCTGATGTATCACTAATGTGCACAAGTAGCACACCCTGCAATACTCGATGGCTAGTCTCGATAGGAAAGTTACGCAAGAAGGCTCGGTGTAACAATGCAATGTCAAGGGTATATGGCAAGGGTGTTGTCACGGTTACCGTCCTTTGCTTACGGTGAGCTATCAATGAAGATGTGGTTGCCGACGATCTTGGGCGATGATGATCGGCGATATCGGTGTAGAACCTCTCCTAGTTAGCTGAAACACCTTAGGAAGTGGCAGGTCTTGCGACTCAAAATCTCAAATGCAAACGGGTTTCGGAATAAAAATGGTGGGAAAATGTGGAAGAAAAATGGCGGTGGTTGCGGAAGCGAAAACACTCTCCGTAGGCCGGAAGGTCCGGGCTGGCCTGAGGTTCCGGTGCCCGGAAGGTCCGGGTGGAGCCTGAGGTTCTAGGGGTCGGGAAGGAGGGGATGAACCCTAATTGCCAGATCTGAGATTTGGGCGGAAAATCTTGGAGAAAAACCCAAATCCTGCGGTTAAAAAGAAAAATTAGTGAAAGTTGGCTCGATGGAAAGCTAGATCCACTTGTCCAAAACAAATTCCACGGATCCAAATCAACAAAATCTCTTCAAATCCAACGAATTCAAGAAATTTTGGTATGGCTATTTTTGTGGGGAATTTTCAAAGTTAGGTCAAATCAAACAAAAATTGGCTAGAAAGTGGGCGATGACACTCCAAGGTATGAATCAACGTGCCTCATGATACCAATATGATACGGGGCACACCCGCGATGGTCGTTCTTTTCACACTTGGAGGGGAAAAGGGAGGGAAAATCAAGAGAAAACACAAGAACTCTAAAGAAATCCTCACATCACACATCCGTTAGATCCACATAAATACATGGGGATACACGACCCAAAGTCAACGAAAGGATAAACGTAACGATAGTCTTTCCTACGAGAGGGCTCTGTATCCGCGAGGGTATCTTCCCTAGATTAGGGGCCTTGGCATCACTATGGATCTTCTCACAAGGACGACATCTCCATGGGAGGAGGATAGTAGATGGAGCTTGATACGTCTCCGTCGTATCTACTTTTCCAAACTCTTTTGCCCTTGTTTTGGACTCTAATTTGCATGATTTGAATGGAACTAACCCGAAGTAACGTTGTTTTCAGCAGAATTGCCATGGTGTTGTTTTTGCGTAGAAATAAAAGTTCTCGGAATAACCTGGAAAATTATGAGGATTTTTTGTGGAATATATAAAAAATACTGGCACAAGAATCAACTGGAGGAGTGGAGCGAGGAGCCCACAAGCCCACCAGGCGCGGCCCCCCTGGTCGCGCCTAGCAGGCTTGTGGGGCCCTCGGAGCTCCGCCGCCTCCAACTCCAGCTCTATTAAGTCCCTTTCGTCCGGAGAAAATAAGGGAGAAGAGTTTATCGCGTTTTACGATACGGAGGCGCCGCCACCACCTGTTCTTCCTCTGGAGGGCAGATCTGGAGTCCGTTCTGGTCTCCGGAGAGGGGAGATAGTCGCCATCGTCATCACCAACCTTCCTTCATCGCCAATTCCATGATGCTCTTCACCGTTCGTGAGTAATCTCATCGTAGGCTTGCTGGACGGTGATGGGTTGGATGAGATCTATCATGTAATTGAGTTAGTTTTGATGGGGATTGATCCCTAGTATCCACTATGTTCTTAGATTGATGTTGCTACTACTTTGCCATGCTTAATACTTGTCACTAGGGCCCGAGTGCCATGATTTCAGATCTGAACCTATTACGTTCTTGTCAATATATGTGTGTTCTTGATCCTATCTTGCAAGTTGTAGTCACCTACTATGTGTTATGACCCGGCAACCCCGGAGTGACAATAGCCGGAACCACTCCCGGAGATGACCATAGTATGAGGAGTTCATGTATTCACTAAGTGCTAATGCTTTGTTTCGGTTCTCTATTAAAAGGAGAACCTTAATATCTCGTAGTTTCCATTAGGACCCCGATGCCACAGGAGGGATGGACAATAGATGTCATGCAAGTTCTTTTCCCTAAGCACGTATGACTATATACAGAATACATGCCTACATATTAACGAACTAGAGCTAGTTACATATCTCTCCATGTTATAATTGTTGCATGATGAATATCATCCGGCATAATTATCCATCACCGATCCAATGCCTACGAGTTTTTCCTACTGGTCCTTGCTACGTTACTTTGCCGCTACTGTTGTCACTTCTGTTACTGTTACTCTCTTGCTACTGCTGTCACTGCTGCTACCGTTACTTTGTCGCTACTGCTATCACTGCTGCTACTATTATCGTTGCTACTGTTGCTATCACACCACTTTGCTATTGATACTTTGCTGCAGATACTCGAGTGTGGTTGAATTGACAACCCAACTGCTAATACTCGAGAATATTCTTTGGCTTCCCCTTGTGTCAAATCAACAAATTTGGGTTGAATACTCTACCCTCGAAAATTGTTGCGATCCCCTATACTTGTGGGTTATCAAGACTATTTTCACGCGCCGTTGCCGGGGAAGCATAGCAATATTCTCTGAGACACTTGGGATTTATGTCTATTGATCACTATGAGGAATCCAAGAGATCCAAAAACTAAAGTCTTGCCCTCAACTACGAGGACAGGTAAGGAACTGCCATCTAGCTCTGCACTTGATTCACCTTTAGTTATGAGTAAGTTTGCGACACCACCTCCTGCTAGAAATTTTGATATGTCGCCTGTGCTTGATGATGTTACTTCTGCTGTCCATGATGCTTGTGATGATGCTTTGCTTGATACTGCTTTGCCACTAGGTGCATTCCTGGATGCACAAATTGCTAGAGTTGCTGCTAGATGTGATGATACTTCTCAAACTGCTGAGATTATTGAAGTAGAACCTGCTATTTCACGTGTTAAAACTAGCTCTCCTAGATATGAATTGCCTGATATGCCCGAGGGTAATGTTGTGGAGGGAGAGATAGCTGAGGACTTTCTTGCTTGTAAGGATAGCTATGATCTTGAGAAGTTACAGCGCAAGTGGGAAGAAAATCTTTGAACGCTAGGATGAAATACGACCCGAAGTTTGCTACTTCGCCTATCTTTGTGACCGATAAGGATTATGAATTCTCTGTCAACCCTGAGTTAATCACTTTGGTCGAATCTGATCCTTTTCACGGTTATGAGTCTGAAATGGTTGTAGCACATCTTACTAAGCTGCACGATATAGCCACCCTATTCACAAGTGAGGAAAAGATCCGCCACTACTATATCCTTAAGCTGTTTCATTTCTCGCTAAAGGATGATGCTAAGACTTGGTTCACTTCTCTTGCTCCTGGTTGTGTGCGTAGTCCCCAGGATATGATAAATATTTTCCTCCCCATAAGAAACAAGCTGCCTTGCATGAAATATATAACTTTGCGCAAGTTGAAGAAGAAAGTCTCCCACAAGCTTGGGGGAGGCTTGTCCAGCTACTGAATGCTTTGCGCGATCACCCTCTTTAGAAGAATGAAATACTTGATATCTTTTATAATGGACTAACCGATGCTTCTAAGGACGACCTAGATAGTTCTGTTGGTTGTGTTTTCAGGGAACGAAGTGTGGAACAAGCTGAGATCCTATTGAATAATATCTTGTGCAATGAGAATGCTTGGACTATTCCCGAACCACCTCCGAAGCAAACTCCAAAGAAAAGAGGTATTCTATTCCTCAGTCCTGAAGATATGCAAGAAGCTAAGAAATCTATGAAAGAGAAAGGCATTAAATCTGAAGATGTCAAAAATCTACCACCTATCGAACAGATCCATGGTCTTGATAACCCGACACAGGTAGTAGAGGTAAATTCTCTTCGTAGATTCAATGAGAGTGATATTCCTTTTGATAAACCTGCTAGCTTATGCCTGGATGAATTTGATAACTTTGTTGCCAAACAACAAAGTTTCAATGATTATGTTAGCAAACAATTGGAACAGAATGCTCGTATGCTTAGTCATTGAAGTGCTTGTGTGGATAGAAATGTCAATGATCTTAAGCTCTTGAGTAAACATGCCTCTATGGTTACCACTCAATTAGAACAAGTACTTAAGGCTCAAAATGACTTTCTCAATGAGTTGAATGACAATTCTGTTAGAGTCGTCACTAGAGGCGGTAGAATGACCCAGGAACCTTTGTATCTTGAGGGTCATCCTAAGAGAATTGAACAAGATTCTCAAGGAGTTAGAACCGAGGCACCTAGTCATCCTAGAAAGAAAAAGAAAGATGATAGGAACTTGCAGGCTAGCAACCTCGTTGCTATTACACCCGAGAGTCCAAACGATGTCTCTGTTTCTGATGCCGAAACACAATCTGGTGATGAACATGATCCTAATGATAATATCGATAGTGATGTTCATGATGATGCTCAACCTAGCAAAGATAAGGATGTGGAGATTGAACCTGTTGATCTTGATAATCCACAACCTAAGAATAGGAGATACGATAAGAACGATTTCATTGCTAGGAAGCATGGTAAAGAAAGGGAACCATGGGTTTAGAAACCCATGCCCTTTCCTCCCAAACCATCCAAGAAAAAGGATGATGAGGATTTTGAGAGATTTGTTGAAATGATTAGACCTGTCTTTCTGCAAATGCGTTTGACAGATATGCTCAAAATGTCTCCTTATGCTAAGTACATGAAGGATATTGTTACTAATAAGAGGAGGATACCTGAGGTTGAGATTTCCACTATGCTCGCTAATTATAACTTCAAGGGTGGAACTCCTAAGAAACTAGGTGATCCCAGAGTGCCCACTATACCTTGCTCCATTAAAGGAAACTACGTTAGAACTGCTTTATGCGACCTTGGAGCCGGTGTTAGTGTTATGCCTCTCTCTCCTTTTCGTAGACTTGAATCGGATAAGTTGACACCCACTGAAATCTCCTTGCAAATGGCTGACAAATCAACTGCTTTCCCTATCGGCATTTGCGAGGATGTGCCTATTGTGGTTGCTAACGTTACTATCTTAATAGACTTTGTTATTCTGGATATTCCCGAGGATGATGCCATGGCGGTCATCCTTGGAAGACCCTCTTGAACACTGCAGGGGCTGTTATTGATTGCAACAAAGTCAATATCACCTTCCATGTCAATGGTAATGAGCATATAGTGCACTTTCCGAAGAAACAATATCGAGTACATTGCATCAATGCTATTGAAAAAACTTCATAGATTCTTATTAAGAGCTTTGAATGCCCTATACCTACTGTTAAGATGAAGTATGATTTGCTTGTTGGGGATATGCACATCCCCATTGAGATGGATGAATCTAGGAGCTCACCCAGCAGTGGCACCCTAAGTGCACTTCGGAGTACCCCGTAGACGGTTACTTCCCACCTTGGGAGTAGACCAACTTAGGCCAAAAGCCTAAGTTTGGGGGAGTACGTGTTTCTCACCGACTTTATATTCTTGCTTACACTTTCACTTTGTTAGTCGGTGTTCACACTTTGCCACTTTATCATCCATGCTAGTTTATTTCTTTTTCTCGCTTTCTTCTCATGTGTTTGTCCAGTTTGAGAAAACCCAAAAAGATTTGTTGTTCTTCTTTTGCTTGTTGGGAGCTTTCCCGTGTAAATAGTTTTCTTTTTCTTTGGGTCAAGGTAGAAGACCACAGTTACAATATTTAGTGGCTCTCGCATGCATATTTGTTTATCTGTCAAAGAGCCATATTACTTTGTCTTCTCCTTTGTGTTTGCTTGCAGATTCCAGCTTAGTCCAATGCACGAACACTCTTATTATTGTCCACATCATTAGGTCGTGCGAGTGAAAGGCAATAATGACGATATGTGATGAAGTGACTGAGCCTGGAAAAGCTGGTATGAACTCGATATATTTTGTTTTTGTAAATATGACTAGCTCATCGTTCCTAATTCAGCTTTGTTATGAGAGAAACATGTTTGCAATGACAGCTTAGAGATCATAGTTTCTGATGGCATGCTTAATTAGCTAGGAGCTTATAATGGTTTTTCTTGGATGCCAACATGAATTTTGATATGATTATGATGTAGTATGATAGGATGGTATCCTCCTTTGAATGATTCAAGTGGCATGTTTACGCATGTAGTCGAAACAAAATCAACATAGCCTCTATGATATTCATGTTTATGGTGATTTATGTCCTACTCATGCTTGCACTCAATGTTGGTTAATCTCAATGCATTTTGATGACTGTTGTCGCTCTCTAGTTGGTCGCGTCCGAGTCTTTTGCTAGCATTCACTTGTACTAAGCGGGAATACTTCTTGTGCATCCACTTCCATAAACCCAAAGTTGTTACATATGAGTCCACCATACCTACCTATACGCGGTATCTACCTGCCGTTCCAAGTAAATTTGCATGTCCACTCTCTAAACCTTCAAGTAATAATCTGGTTTGCATGCCCGAACTGCTCATGTGGCGACAAGGGGCGATCAGTATCTTCCATGCTAGGCGTGTTATCCATGATACGTGTTTATTCACTATCACTCACGATAAAGGGTCCGGTAATTCGAATGCCCAGTTCCATGCTCAAATCGAAAAGATAATTGCAAACAAAACTCCCCCTGGATTGTTGTTGGTATGGACGACACCCGAGTATTCGGCTAGTCGTGGAGTGTGATTTATCGATGGTGGGGGTGTCAAAACTTTACTTTTTTGTTTGGGAACCGCATATAGTATGTTTCTTTATCGAATTCAATTAATGAACATCGAATTCGATCAATCAACATCGAATTCGATAAAGAAACACATAATTCGATTGTGGTTATCGAATTCGATTAACCAACATCGAATTCGATCAATCAACATCAAATTCGATTAAAAACATCGAACTCGATTGTGGTTCATCGAATTCGATCAATATTAATCAAATTCAATTGTGGTTTATCGAATTCGATTGTGCTTTATCAAATTGGATCAATAACAATCGAATTCGATTGTGGTTTATCATCGAATTCGATCAACGGAAGATGGTGAAAACTCTTGGTCATTGCTTTGATAATGAAAGCATGCCACCCAAAATTATTTATCTCTGTTTTAAAAGCTTGAGCTTTGGCGCCTCTGCAAATTAATGCTTACCTCTGCGAAGGTCCTATCTATTTATGTTTATGTTGAGTCATCCACTTCTTGCAAAAAGCACCAATTAGCGAGCACCTCTGTCATTTTTGTGCTTTGCTTTTAATTGAGATTGAGTATGACTGTGACTGGATCTTCTTTGCCATAAATTACAATGTTCAGTCAGCCCTTGGTCTTTGAACGTGCTCTGCATTTATGTTTTGCGGTCTCAGAAAGAGCTAGCGAGATACCATCTGTTCATATTGCTTCATGATTGTCTTGATTGAAGTGTTGATTTTGAAACATATTATTATTGCTCGCTAGTTGATTATGCCATTGATATGAGTACATCTTGAGACCTAAATGTCATTGCTTATGTGGTTAGCTTATGATCTTGCTGAAAATCTGAATATGAGTTAGACATAGTTGCAACAACAAGATCAAACAGAGTTCGTAAAAGTTTTTCTTTTGTCTCTTTCAGTCTGTCAACTGAATTGCTTGAGGACAAGCAAGGCTTTAAGCTTGGAAGAGTTGATACGTCTCCGTCATATCTACTTTTCCAAACTCTTTTGCCCTTGTTTTGGACTCTAATTTGCATGATTTGAATGAAACTAATCCGGACTAACGTTGTTTTCAGCAGAATTGCCATGGTGTTGTTTTTGCGCAGAAATAAAAGTTCTCGGAATGACCTGGAAATTTACGAGGATTTTTTTGTGGAATATATAAAAAATACTGGCGCAAGAATCAATTGGAGGAGTGGAGCGAGGAGCCCACAAGCCCACCAGGTGTGGGCCCCCTGGCCGCGCCTAGCAGGCTTGTGGGGCCCTCGGAGCTCCACTGCCTCCAACTCCAGCTCTATTTAGTCCATTTCGTCCGGAAAAAATCAAGGAGAAGAGTTTATCACGTTTTACGATACGGAGGCGCCGCCACCACCTGTTCTTCCTCTGGAGGGCACATCTGGAGTCCGTTCTGGGCTCCGGAGAGGGGAGATCGTCGCCATCGTCATCACCAACCTTCCTTCATCGCCAATTCCATGATGCTCTTCACTGTTCGTGAGTAATCTCATTGTAGGCTTGCTGGACGGTGATGGGTTGGATGAGATCTATCATGTAATCGAGTTAGTTTTGATGGGGATTGATCCCTAGTATCCATTATGTTCTGAGATTGATGTTGCTACTACTTTGCCATGCTTAATGCTTGTCACTAGGGCCCGATTGCCATGATTTCAGATCTGAACCTATTATGTTCTCGTCAATATTGTGTGTTCTTGATCCTATCTTGCAAGTTGTAGTCACCTACTATGTGTTATGACCCGGCAACCCCGGAGTGACAATAGCCGGAACCACTCCCGGAGATGACCATAGTATGAGGAGTTCATGTATTCACTAAGTGTTAATGCTTTGTTCCGGTTCTCTTTTAAAAGGAGAACCTTAATATACCGTAGTTTCCATTAGGACCCCGCTGCCACGGGAGGGATGGACAATAGATGTCATGCAAGTTCTTTTCCCTAAGCATGTATGACTATATACGGAATACATGCCTACATTAGATTGACGAACTGGAGCTAGTTACATATCTCCCCATGTTATAATTGTTGCATGATGAATATCATCTGGCATAATTATCGATCACCGATCCAATGCCTACGAGTTTTTCCTACTGGTCCTTGCTACGTTACTTTGCCGCTACTGTTGTCATTTCTGCTACTGTTACTCTATCGCTACTGCTGTCACTGCTGCTACCGTTACTTTGTCGCTACTGATGTCACTGCTGCTACTATTACCGTTGCTACTATTGCTATCACACCACTTTGCTACTGATACTTTGCTGCAGATACTAAGTCTTTTAGGTGTGGTTGAATTGACAACTCAACTGCTAATACTCGAGAATATTCTTTGGCTTCCCCTTGTGTCGAATCAACAAATTTGGGTGGAATATTCTACCCTCGAAAACAATTGCGATCCCCTATACTTTTGGGTTATCAGAGCTATGCTCAATAAATGGTTGTATAAACATTAGCTAACCCTAGAACAAAGGTAGGCGAAGACTATATATAGTCTAGGTCGGAAATAGAGGCCGAAGGGTTAAATGGGCACTCGGGCCCGAGTGTTTGCACGCACGCAGGCCGGAAGTTTCGGGCAGTTTCCGGGCGGGTTACGGGCTATACCGAATCATGTTGTCGGTTGAGGTGTCGAGGCTGAGCACAGGGCGGAACTTCCGGGCTGGCTGGACGTTCTGGGGGCCGGACGTTTTGGGCCGGTTCTTGGCTTGTTCCGTGCTGGGCCGAAAGTTGTCGAGGCTGCGGCTGCCGAGTTGAGCAGGCACCGGATGTTCCAAGCTTGCCGGAAGTTTTGGGTACCGGAAGTTCCGGGCTCGTGGAGATTTCTCCTTCCTTTGGTCCTTTCGCTCATTCGTCTTGGAGTCCATTATCGCAGTGTCTTGTGGACCTTGATCTTGGTACCTGAGCATGCATAGAGTCTCCGCTTGAGGTAGCACCCACGTTCCATTTGTATCAAAGGAGTAGTCATTAAGGAGAGATGTCACCTGGACTTCAATGGCACGTACGCGGGCTCTTGTCATGGGACCACTTGTAGCATGAGTATGGCTTGTTAACATGATGCTGGTTTTGTCTAATGCAAGTGGTCATAACTTATATGGAAGTTATTCCGAGTGGTCAAATTTGACCTGGCCCAGGCGTCGTTGACTGGATGATGTCAGCATGTTGCAGTTATTAATTTCTGGAATAAAAATATTTCAGGAATATTCAGAAAATAGTAAAACCTTTGAAAATTCATAGAAAATAATCTATAACTCCAAATGAAATAAATAATATAAGAAAATTATCAGAAAAATGCAAGGAATCTGATGATGGCATTTTCAAGCATGTTTGAACAACTTAAACTTGTCGGATAGGATAATTTCGATAAAGGCTTATAAATGCTTACAAATGGGCTTGGAATTGATCTATATTGATCAAACAACTCCCATTTAACTTGTGACCACTTGCTTTAGCTTTAACCAGCAACATGTTAACATGCCATGCTCATGCATCATTGTGAAGCATTTGTCGTGCTTAATTTGTTCTTGTTTGACCTTGTTGATAGACTTGCGAGATGTAGTTATCACCAACATTGAAGAATAGCTAAGTTCTTCTGATCAACAGGCAAGCAAACCCCCTTTAGCATTCTGATACAATCCCACTCTATCGCTCTTGCTCTCATTTCAATGCATTATGACAAGATGATTCAACTGCCACTTGTGTTACGGTAGATGTACCCATTCCTTTGCATGACCTGTCATTGTCACAGTAAATAGCTAAACCAAGTAACCTATCATACCTAGTAGATGCTTGAGCCATGTTGTGACATTACCCTGTTATGCTTGCTATGCTTAGACTTGAACTGGTCTGGTCATCTGGTTAATCAATTGGAATGATCATGTCCTACTAATGAGAGTTAAGTATGTGAACCTGTTTTGGTAAAGGTAGCGATGAGAGGCCATGTATGAGTACATGGTGGGTTCTCTCATTGATGCTGCATTTAGGACCTGAGATCTTGTGTTGGTGTTCCAAGACTAGCTACTACCGCACATTGGGTTCCGGTAACTCAACCCCTTTCGGCCTATTAACTACTCTATTCTCAGTCCAGGAGTCGCAATAGTTCGAAACGGTCATAGGTTGTGGCACGGCCTACTAAGTGGATGAACGGTGCAATCGGGACCGGCTTGAGTCCCTGCTCACATCATTTGAGGCCATGTTAGCAACCTCGCTCGAGACTTTTAAATACATCCAAATATCTACGAATGAAAGTAGGGAGAGGACCTCCAAGTTGAAAGCTATGTAGGAATTCCTAGAAAAAGCTCTCACACTCGGTTTTTACAGGAATCATGATGAAGATCTTAAAATTCTTGGTACTTCTCCTATTGAATCTTTGTTTACTTATCTTAATATGAATGATAATGTGACTCGAGATGAGTCAACTCTAGCTAGAGAGCGTCCCAATTGCTTGGAGGGTGATGATTCTAATGCTAAAACTGAAAACGTTGGTTTTGAGAGGTTAAAACTTTAACTAGTGATTGATACGTCCATTTTGCATCATGTTTTCATGTTGATATTTATCGCTTCTTGGGCTGTTATTTCACTTCACGGTACAATACTTATGCCTTTTCTCTCTTATTTTGCAAGGTTTACATGAAGAGGGAGAATGCCGGCAGTTGGAATTCTGGCCTGAAAGTGGAGCAAGTTTGCGATACCTATTCTGCGCAACTCCAAACGCCATAAAAATTAACGACGGTTTTTTTTCGGATTTATAAAAAATACTGGGCCGAAGAAGTGCCACAGGGCGCCAGCAGGTGGCCACAAGCCTGCTAGGCGCGGCCACCCCCTTGGCCGCGCCTAGGGGGCTTGTGGGCACCCAGCTGGCCCTCTGGCCCCCCTCTTATGCTATATGAAGGGTTTTGTCTGGGAAAAAGTCAAGAGGATGCTTTTTTGTGGATTCGCCGCCGCCACGAGGCGGAACTTGAGCAGAACCAATCTAGAGCTCTGGCAGGACGATCCTGCCGGGGAAACTTCCCTCCCGGAGGGGGAAATCGTCGCCATCATCATCACCAACATTCCTCTCATCGGAGGGGACTCTTTACCATCAACATCTTCATCAGCACCATCTCATCTCCAAACCCTAGTTCATCTCTTGTAACCAATCTCCGTCTCGCAACTCCGTTTGGTACTTGTAAGGTTGCTAGTAGTGTTAATTGCTCTTTATAGTTGATGCTAGTTGGATCACTTGGTGGAAGAGTTTATGTTCAGATATTTGATGCTACTCATTACCTCTCTCGTCATGAATATGATTATGCTTTGTGAGTAGTTACTTTTGTTCCTGAGGACATGGGATAAGTCATGCTAATAGTAGTCATGTGAATTTGGTATTCGTTCTGTATTGTGATGTGGTGCATGTTGTTTTTCCTCTAGTGGTGTTATGAGAACGTCGACTACATAACACTTCACCATTATTTGGGCCTAGAGGAAGGCATTGGGAAGTAGTAAGTAGATGATGGGTTGCTAGAGTGACAGAAGCTTAAACCCTAGTTTATGCGTTGCTTCGTAAGGGGCTGATTTGGATCCACTAGTTTAATGTTATGGTTAGAATTTGTCTTAATTCTTCTTTCGTAGTTGCGGATGCTTGCGAGAGGGGTTAATCATAATTGGTATGCTTGTCCAAGTAAGGGCAGTACCCAAGCACTGGTCCACCCACATATCAAACTATCAATGTAACGAACGCGAATCATATGAACATGATGAAAACTAGCATGACCGAAATTCCCATGTGTCCTCGGGAGTGTTTTTCCTCCTATAAGACTTTGTCCAGGATTGTCCCTTGCTACAAAAGGGAATGGGCGACTTTGCTGCACCGTTGCTACTTTTGTTACTTGTTGCTTGCTACGAATCATCTCACCACACAATCACTTGTTACCGACAATTTCAGTGCTTGCAGATTTTACCTTGCTGAAAACCACTCGTCAGATCCTTGTGCTCCTCGTTGGGTTCGACACTCTTACTTATCGAAAGGACTACGATTGATCCCCTATACTTGTGGGTCATCAAGACTCTTTTCTGGTGCCGTTGCCGGGGAGTGAAGCGCCTTTGGTAAGTGGAACTTGGTAAGGAAACATTCATGTAGTGTGCTGAAATTTGTTGTCACTTGTCTCTATGGATACTAATCCTTTGACGGGCTTGTTCGGGGTATCTTCACCTCGAACGGAAGCACAAAGAGTTGCTCCTCAACCTGCTGCACCTACTGAAAATATTTGCTTTGAATTTCCTTCGGGTATGCTTGAGAAATTGCTGGCTAATCCTTTTACAGGAGATGGAACATCACATCCAGACTTGCATCTGACCTATGTAGATGAAGTTTGTGGTTTATTTAAGCTTGTAGGTTTGCCCGAGGACGAGGTCAAGAAGAAGGTCTTTCCTTTACCTTTGAAGGATAAGGCGTTGACATGGTATAGGCTATGTGATGATACTGGATCATGGGACTACAATCGGTTGAAATTGGAATTTCATCAAAAGTTTAATCCTATGCATTTAGTACATCGTGATCGGAATTATATTTATAATTTTTGGCCTCGTGACAGAGAAAGCATCGCTCAAGCTTGGGGGAGGCTTAAATCAATGCTATATTCATGCCCCAAACATGAGCTCTCGAGAGAAATTATCATTCAGAACTTCTATGCTCGGCTTTCTCATGATGATCGCACCATGCTTGACACTTCTTGTACCGGTTCTTTTATGAAAAGAGATATTGACTTCAGATGGAATTTATTGGAGAGAACTAAACACAACTCTGAAGATTGGGAGCTTGAAGAAGGTAAGGAGTCAGGTATGAGTTTCAAGTTAGATTGCGTTAAATCCTTTTTTGAAACAAATACTTTTTGTGACTTTAGCGCTAAGTATGGACTTGACTCTCAGATAGTAGCTTCATTGTGTGAATCATTTGCTGCTCATATTGATTTCCCGAAAGAGAAGTGGTTTAAATATCATCCTCCCTTAGAAGTCAATGTAGTTAAACCCAATCCAGTTGAAGAGAGAGTCATTGCCTATAATGATCCTATTGTTCCCAGTGCTTACATTGAGAAACCACCTTTCCCTATTAGGATGAAGGATCATTCTAAAGCTTCAACTGTGATACGTAGAGGCTACATTAGAACACCTACACCCCCTGAGCAAATTAGAGTTGAACCTAGCATTGCTATTATCAAAGATCTTCTGTCCGACGATGTTGAGGGACATAATATTCACTTCTCTGAAGATGCTGCTAGAATTGCTAAACCTCACGCTAGAGACAAACATAGGCCTGTTGTTAGCACGCCTGTTGTTTCTGTTAACATAGGAGATCATTGCTATCATGGTTTATGTGAGGTGGGTGCTAGTGTTAGTGCAATACCTCAATCCTTATATGATGAAATCAAAGATGAGATTGCACCTATTGAGATAGAGCCTATTGATGTCACTATTCAGCTTGCCAATAGAGATACTATCTGCCTTGTGGGAATTGTTAGGGATGTTGAAGTGTTGTGCGATAAAACAAAGTATCATGCTGATTTCCTCGTTCTTTCTACCGCACAAGATAGCTTTTGTCCCATCATATTTTGCAGACCCTTCCTCAATATCGTCAATGCTCATATTGACTGTGAGAAGCAAACTGTCACTATTGGCTTTGAAGGTGTGTCACACGAGTTCAATTTCTCCAAGTTTGGTAGACAACCTCATGAAAAGGAGCTGCCTAGTAAGGATGGAACTATTGCCTTAGCTTCTATTGCCATGCCTCCTACTGATCCCTTAGAGCAATACTTGCTTAGGCATGAAAATGATATGCATATGTATGAAAGGGATGAGATAGATAGAGTTGTCTTAGAGCAATATCCCATCCTTAAGAATAATCTGCCTGTTGAACTACTTGGGGATCCACCCCCACCAAAGGGTGATCCTTTGTTCGAGCTTAAACAGTTGCCAGATACTCTTAAGTATGCTTATCTTGATGAAAAAGAGATATATGTTGTTATTATTAGTGCTAGCCTCTTAGAGCATGAAGAAAAGAAGTTACTAAAAACTCTGAGGAAGCACCGTGCTGCCATTGGATATACTCTTGATGATCTCAAGGGCATTAGTCCCACTCTATGCGAGCACAAGATCAAAACTGACCATGATTTCAAACCAGTTGCTTATCATCAAAGGAGATTAAATCCTAAGATGAAAGAGGTAGTAAGAAAAGAAATACTAAAGCTCCTGGAAGCGGGTATTATCTATATTGTTGCTTATAGTGATTGGGTGAGTCCAGTGCATTGCGTCCCTAAGAAGGGAGGCATTACCATTGTCCCTAATAATAAGGATGAATTGATCCCACAGAGGATTATTGCTGGCTATAGGATGGTGATCGATTTTAGGAAATTGAATAAAGCCACTAGGAAAGATTATTACCCTTTGCCTTTTATCGACCAAATGCTAGAAAGACTGTCTAAACACACACACTTTTGCTTTCTAGACGGTTATTCTGGTTTCTCTCAGATACCAGTTGCACAAGCTGATCAGGAGAAAACCACTTTCACCTGCCCTTTCGGTACCTTTGCTTATAGACGTATGCCTTTTGGCTTATGTAATGCACCTGCCACCTTTCAAAGATGTATGATGGCTATATTCTCTGACTTCTATGAAAAGATTGTTGAGGTTTTCAAGGATGACTTCTCCGTTTAGAGGTCTTCTTTTGATGATTGCCTCAGCAACCTTGATCGAGTCTTGCAGAGATGTAAAGACACCAATCTTGTCTTGAATTGGGAGAAGTGCCACTTTATGGTTAATGAAGGCATCGTCTTAGGACATAAAATTTCTGAAAGAGGTATTGAAGTAGATAAGGCTAAGGTTGATGCAATCGAGAAAATGCCATACCCCACAAATATCAAAGGTGTAAGAAGTTTCCTTGGTCATACTGGTCTCTATAGAAGGTTCATTAAAGACTTCTCTAAGATTTCTAGGCCTCTTACCAGTCTCTTCCAAAAGGATATTCCTTTTGTTTTTGACGATGATTGTGAGGAAGCCTTCGAAATACTTAAGGAGGCCTTGATAACTGCACCTATTGGTCAACCAACTGATTGGAACTTACCTTTTGAAATCATGTGTGATGCTAGCGATTATGCTCTTGGTGTTGTCCTAGGGCAAAGAGTTGATAAGAAGTTGAATGTTATTCACTATGCTAGTAAAACTCTAGACAATGCCCAAAGAAACTATGCTACTACGGAGAAGGAATTTTTAGCAGTCGTGTTTGCATGTGAAAACTTCAGGTCTTACATAGTTGATTCCAAAGTCACTATTCACACTGATCATACTGCTATTAAGTACCTTATGGAGAAGAAAGACGCTAAACCTAGACTTATCAGACGGGTTCTCTTTCTACAAGAATTTGATTTGCACGGTGTCGACGGGAAGGGTGCTGATAACCCAGTAGCAGATAACTTGTCTAGGTTGGAGAACATTCTTGATGACCCACAACCTATTGATGATAGCTTTCCCAATGAGCACTTGAATGTCATCAATGCTTCACGTAGTGCATCGTGGTATGTTGATTATGCAAACTATATCGTTGCCAAATATATACCACCTAGTTTCACATACGAGCAAAAGAAGAAATTCTTCTTTGACTTGAGACATTACTTTTGGGATGATCCTCACCTTTACAAGGAAGGAGTAGATGGTGTTATTAGACGTTGTGTACCTGAACATGAACAGGGACAGATACTACAGAAGTGTCACTCCGAGGCCTACGGAGGACACCACGCGGGAGATAGAACTGCACACAAGGTATTGCAATCAGGTTTCTATTGGCCCACTCTTTTCAAGGATGCCCGTAAGTTTGTCTTGTCCTATGACGAATGTCAAAGAATAGGTAATATCGGTAAACGTCAGGAAATGCCTATGAACTATTCACTTGTCATTGAACCATTTGATGTTTGGGGCTTTGATTATATGGGACCTTTTCCAAAATCCAATGGGTATACTCATATCCTAGTTGCTGTTGATTACGTCACTAAGTGGGTAGAAGCTATCCCCACTAGTAGTGCTGATCACAACACCTCTATCAGGATGCTTAAAGAAGTTATTTTCCCTAGATTTGGAGTCCCTAGATATCTAATGACCGACGGTGGTTCGCATTTCATTCATGGTGCTTTCTGTAAAATGCTTGCTAAGTACGATGTCAACCATAGAATTGTGTCTCCTTATCACCCTCAGTCCAGTGGTCAAGTAGAGATAAGCAATACAGATATTAAACTAATTCTGCAAAAGACTATCAGCATGTCTACAAAGAACTGGTCTAAGAAGCTCGATGATGCATTGTGGGCTTATAGAACTGCCTATAAGAATCCCATGGGCATGTCTCCGTACAAAATGGTGTAGGGTAAAGCATGTAATCTACCTCTTGAGCTAGAGCATAAATCTTATTGGGCAATCAAAGAGCTCAACTTTGATTTCAAATTTGCTGGTGAGAAGAGGTTATTTGATATTAGCTCGCTTGATGAATGGAGAACTCAGGCATATGAGAATGCCAAGTTGTTCAAAGTGAAGGTTCAGACGTGGCATGAAAAGAGGGTACAAAAGCGTGAGTTCAATGTAGGTGATTATGTCTTGCTATATAGCTCTCGTTTAAGATTATTTGCAGGCAAGCTTCTCTCTAAATGGGAAGGTCCCTATGTTGTTGAGGAAGTATATCGTTCCGGTGCTATCAAGATCAACAACACGAAAGGTAATTGTCCGAGAGTTGTAAATGGGCAGAGAATCAAGCATTATATCTCATGTACTCCCATAAATGTTGAAAGAAATATTATCAATACCATAACTCCGGAAGAATACCTAAGGGACATTTATCAGCCTGTTTCAGACTCCGAAAACGAAGAGGTATGTGATTCGGTAAGAAAACTGACTCCAAAACTTTTCCAGTAGGAATTTTTCTCCGTTTTGGAATATTTGAAAAAATACAAAAATTGGAAGTAGTTCGGAAAGCACGCGAGGAGGCGACAAGCCTGCCAGGCACGGGCCCACCCCCTGGCCGCGCCTGGGGGGCTTGTGGCCACTTCGTGTGCCTCTCGGACTCCGTTTTCATGCGGAGTACTCCTTCTGTTGTGGAAAAAATCATTATATATTCTCCCGTGAGGTCTGACCCCTGTATCACGCAGATTCTCTCTGTTTTCGTTTCGAGCCTGTTTTCTGCCGCAGATTTAGGGCAAGATGTCTTCTCAAGATTCAGAGGGGGGGAGCTATGTGGCAGATTACCTTGGTAATCCCAAGGTCTATGAGGACTTGGATCCTTATGGCTGGACCACTGATGAGGAAGAAGATTATGATCCAAAGGGGAAGGAACAAACAAGTTCCGATGAAGAGGAGGCTCGTCTACCTCAACCTGGACACACGCATGTGGAGTTCAAGAAGTCGAGCCTCCCTGACTCAAGGAAGAAGTCTAAGACTTTGTTTATCCCTTCTCGTTTCTTGCAGGAGAGTAAGCAGGAATTATGCCAAAGGGTGTTGAATCTTGAAGAGGAAAATGATGATCTGAGGGAGCAGAATTTTATGCTCAAGTGGAAATTAAACAAGCTCAAGACCTCTGCAACAACTCCACCACCATCACCACCAAAGGAAGACAACTACGCATGGGTATGGGCAATCCCCTTGGATTGTGCCAAGCTTGGGGGAGTTGCCCCGGTATCGTATCACCATCACATATTTTGCCTTTACCTTTGTTTAAGTTTGTTCCTTTTCAGTTTTCTCTTTCTCTAGTAGATTAAAAGTCTTAGTGTTTTGGGCTTGAGTCTTGCTTTGTGTCACCCCCGATGTATTCGAGCTCGTGAGCCATATAATAAAGAGTGTCTTCGTTGAAGGGCTTTACCTCTTGCCATGATCAAAAGAGTGAGAAAAGAACAAAAGCATGACAAATCATGTAATGATCTTATGGGAAGTGATGGCTTCACACATAAAAAGAATGATTATTGAAACTTGTTGAGGGTAGACAAACGTAGACCTTGGTCATCATTGCAATTAATAGGAAGTGATAAAGAAGGAGAGGTTCACATATAAATATATCATCTCTGACACCACTTATGATTGTGAATACTCACTAAACTATTGCATGCCTAGAAGTAGATGTTGGGCAAGGAAGACAACATAATGAATAGTGTTTGCTTGGTTCAGAACAATGTTGTATGATTAGAGATCCCTTAGCATGTGATGATTGCTTCCACCTCATATTAGCCAAAACTCCCGCACCAAGTAAAGATACTACTTGTGCATCCACAAACCTTCAACCCAGTTTTGCCATGAGAGTCCACCATAACTACCTATGGATTGAATAAGATCCCTCAAGTTAGTTGTCATCGGTGCAAGCAATAAAAATTGCTCTCTAATATGTATGATCTATTAGTGTGTGGAAAATAGGCTTTGTACGAACCTGTGATGAGGAAGACATAAAAGCGACAGACTGCATAATAAAGTTCTTTATCACAGGAGGCAATATAAAGTGACGTTCCTCCGCACTAAGAGGACACACATCCAAACCTCAAAAGCGCATGACAACCTCTGCTTCCCTCTGCGAAGGGCCTATCTTGTACCTTTACTTATTTCCCTTGAAAGAGTCATGGTGATCTTCACCAATTCCTTATCTTGCCTTTATCTTGGCTAACGTCATATGCTTGGGAAAGATCTATATTCATATGTCAACTTGGAAGTAAGTATTCATGAATTATTATTGTTGACATTACCCTTGAGGTAAGAAGTTGGGAGGCAAAACTATACGCCCCTATCTTTCTCCCTGTCCAGCTGAAACTTTGATCTCATGAGTACCACATGAGTTGTAGCAATTGTAGACAACGAAAGGATGGTTGAGTATGTGGATTTTCTTTACAAGCTCTTATATGACTCTTTCTGATGTTGTGATAAATTGCAATTGCTTCATTGACTAAAGGATATCGGTTGCTACTTCTCGGTAAGGTTCTTGATCCATGCTTTACTTTGTGAAGGAATTGTCACTTTAGCATGAGAGATTATATGTTGGTATTGCTGTTCCGATCATGATCATGATGCATGCATGTTCGTATCTTGTTTTGTCGACACCTCTCTCCCTAAACATGTGGACATATTTATTGAGCTAGGCTTTCGCTTGAGGACAAGCGAGGCCTAAGCTTGGGGGAGTTGATACGTCCATTTTGCATCATGTTTTCATGTTGATATTTATCGCTTCTTGGGCTGTTATTTCACTTCACGGTACAATACTTATACCTTTTCTCTCTTATTTTGCAAGGTTTACTTGAAGAGGGAGAATGATGGCAGCTGGAATTCTGGCATGAATGTGGAGCAAGTTTGAGATACCTATTCTGCGCAACTCCAAACGCCGTAAAAATCAACGATGATTTTTTTCCGGATTTATAAAAAATATTGGGCCGAAGAAGTGCCAGAGGGGCGCCAGCAGGTGGCCAAAAGCCTGCTAGGCGCGGCCACCCCCCTGGCCGCGCCTAGGGGGCTTGTGGGCACCCAGCTAGCCCTCTGGCCCCCGTCTTCTGCTATCTGAAGGTTTTCGTCTGGGAAAAAATCAAGAGGAGGCTTTTTCGTGGATTCGTCACCGCCACGAGGCGGAACTTGAGCAGAACCAATCTAGAGCTCCGGCAGGACGATCTTGCCACGGAAACTTCCCTCCCGGAGGGGGAGATCGTTGCCATCGTCATCACCAACACTCCTCTCATCGGAGGGGACTCGTCACCATCAACATCTTCATCAGCACCATCTGATCTCCAAACCCTAGTTCATCTCTTGTAACCAATCTCCGTCTCGCGACTCCGATTGGTACATGTAAGGTTACTAGTAGTGTTAATTACTCTTTGTAGTTGATGCTAGTTGGATTACTTGGTGGAAGAGTTTATGTTCAGATCTTTGATGCTACTCATTACCTCTCTGGTCATGAATATGATTATGCTTTGTGAGTAGTTACTTTTGTTCCTGAGGACACGGGATAAGTCATGCTGATAGTAGTCATGTGAATTTGGTATTCGTTCGGTATTTTGATGTGTTGTATGTTGTTTTTCCTCTAGTGGTGTTATGTGAACGTCGACTACATAACACTTCACCATTATTTGGGCCTAGAGGAAGGCATAGGGAAGTAGTAAGTAGATGATGGGTTTCTAGAGTGACAAAAGCTTAAACCCTAGTTTATGTGTTGCTTCGTAAGGGGCTAATTTGGGTCCACTAGTTTAATGTAATGGTTAGACTTTGTCTTAATTCTTCTTTCGTAGTTGCGGATGCTTGCGAGAGGGGTTAATCATAAGTGGGATGCTTGTCCAAGTAAGGGCAGTACCCAAGCGCCGGTCCACCCACATATCAAACTATCAAAGTAACGAACGTGAATCATATGAACATGATGAAAACGAGCATGACAGAAATTCCCGTGTGTCCTCGGGAGCGTTTTTCCTCCTATAAGACTTTGTCCAGGCTTGTCCCTTGCTACAAAAGGGATTGGGCCACTTTTCTGCACCGTTGCTACTTTTTTTACTTTTTGCTTGCTACGAATCATCTCACCACACAATCAGTTGTTACCGACAATTTCAGTGCTTGCTGATTTTACCTTGTTGAAAACCACTTGTCAGATCCTTCTGCTCCTCGTTGGGTTCGACACTCTTACTTATCAAAAGGACTACGATTGATCCCCTATACTTGTGGGTCATCAGTGATGTTCCCACTATCTTGGATCACAAGGACTTTAATTATGATAATTGATCTTTAATAAAATGTATTTCCTTGCTTCAATCCATTATTGGCTCACTCAATGCTTATGACCAAAATAACGCTTTCACTCAACGTATAGTGGAAGCTATGGTAAAAGCCTATGATGAAGAACTTGAGCTAGAAATCTCTATCCCTAGAAAGATGTATGATGAAGGGAAAACTACTAATAAAATTAAGATAAAATGTTATGAATGCAATGCCTTGTGTGATTTAGGTGCTGATGTTTCAACTATACCTAAATCTTTATTTGATGTTCTCGATCTTACTAATATTCATGAGTGTTCCTTTAATTTACATCTCGATCTTACTAATATTCATGAGTGGTTGTTGATTTTGTAGTTCTTGATATTGATTGCAACCCATCTTGTCCAATAATACTCCAGAGACCTTTTCTATGAACTATAGGTGCATTAATTGATATGAAAGAGGTAAATATACGGTTCCAATTCCCACTGAGGAAAGAGATGGGACGCTTCCCTAGAAATACAATGAAACCATCTTATGAATCTATCATGAGGGCTACTTATGGGTGGTGTGTCAAAGATGACAACACTTGAACCGTTGGCATTATGCCTAGCTAGGGGTGTAAAACCATAGCGCTAGTTGGGAGGCAACCCAATAGTTATCTTAACTTTTGCTCTTTACTTTCTGTTTGTGTGTCCTAACATGATTGTTGACTATGTGATAATTATGTTTTTGTGTTTAAATTAGTGTTTGTGCCAAGTAAAGGTTTTGGGATGGCTTGGATAATAGTAGAATTAATGAAGTGCAAAAATAGAAACTTTAGCATCCAGTGCAGAATTTCTCTCATTTTATTGGAATGTATTTTTAAGCTACAATTTTTACCCAATATTTCTACTCAAATTCCCCAGGTCGTCCCAGTTTGTCAGAATTTTTAGAGTTACATAAGTATGGTAATTAATTGTATCATTAGAGACTGTTCTCTTCTAGACAAATTCAGTTTTTTCTTGCATAGTTTAATTTGTTGATGATGCTATAAATTATATCAGGGAGTATAAGTCATGGAAAAGTTAGATAACAGTTACTTATTCAATAATAAAATATGAATCAATTTATAACAGTACCTAAAGTATTTGATATGTTCATTATACTAACGTATCTCATGAAGTTTCTGTTGTGTTTGATGTGCTGAAGTTTTCATGTTTTGGGTGTTATCGTGATGGACTAAGGAATAAATAGCGACAAAAGCCTAAGCTTGGGGATTCCCAAGTCACCCCAAGGAAATATTCTAGGAAGTCTCAAGCATCTAAGCTTGGGAATGCCCCGGAAGCCATCCCCTCTTTCGTCTCAATCCATCGGTATGTCAGTTGGAGCTACATTTTTATTCACCACATGATATGAGTTTTGCTTGGAGCGTCATTTGCTTTTGTTTGCTTTTACTTTGAGTTTGCTACAGTCATCATTTTCTGGACAACCTATTTGATAGAGAGACACCTTTATCATGATTTGTCAGAATACTCCATGTGCTTCACTTATATCTTTTGAGCTAGAAGTTGCCCTAGTACTTCACTTATATATTTTAGATCACGATGGAATATAGTTTTATAGAAATAATTGCACACTTTTTCTTCACTTATATTTGTTTTGGAGTTAGTAATAGCGATGGTAATTTGCATGGGTTATAAAATTAGTTCAAAAATAATAGGAACTCAACGAAGGCATCATCAAAACCATAGGTAGCACATAAAAGAGAAATCATGGTTATTGATTTTAATGTGGCATTGTGAAAAAGCAAGAGTGCATGATCATTGGTTGATAAGGATATCGTGAATTAGTGGTGTTAACTTTATGTTAATCCAAATATTTTTATGGCATGGTGATGATGTGTGAGCATACTTATTGCTCGTTGAAATCCTAGTGATGTTTTAGTCGGGGGCGCGCGATGGTTAACTCCTACCAACCTCCTCCCTTGGGGCATGCGAGTAGTGCTTTGCTTCGAGAAATCTAATAAAATCTTGAAATAACTATGTGAGTTCTTTATGACTAATGTCAACCCATGGATATATGCACTCTCACCTCCACATAATTGCTAGCCTCTTCGATACCGTGCATTGCCCATTCTCACCTCAAGGATCGATGCAACTTTCGTCGGTGCATCCCCGTGACATGATACACCCTGTTGCACATAAGCCACCTTTTGTATTCCTGAAAATAGCCAACATACCTACCTATCATGGCATTTCCATAGCCATTTCGAGATAGAACGCCATGCAACCTCCACCATCACTTCATATGACTTATACTTCCATTGGCATATTGCTTTGCATAATCATATAAGATGAAATAGTATTTGTGGTAGAGCCACCATTCATCATTATTATACATGGTGCATTTATCATTGCAAATCCTGGTACACTACCACAGGCACTCGTATAGAGTCATATCGTATCCGTCTTCTTGTTGAGTTGTTAGTAAATAAAAGTGTGATGATCACCATTATTAGGGCACTATCTTAGTGAGGAAAGGATGATGGACACAATAAATCCCCCACAAGTCGGGATGAGACTCTGGACGAAAAAAATGGGAG